>NC_030389.2:23079959-24416820 GCF_001625215.2 Daucus carota subsp. sativus | reverse complement strand
CCGCTGGTAAATTGAAACGTGCACGTTTTACCTTATGTCTCCAAAAACCCATCCCATAATCAACACCAAACTACAAAACAAAAGTGAGGCCCGTGCAAAACTATGTTGTAACTTCAAAGCAGGTACGCTGGTAATTGAACGTGGCACGTTTTACCTTTATGTCTTCCAAAAACCCGGGCCTCTTCCGACCTGAAACCAAAACAGTGCTTTTAATCTCAACGGAAAAGCTAGCACCTAAAAAACTCTATTGATGAAATACAATTTATGTGTGTCAAACCATTTAAGCAATGGACTCATTTCTAGGCCTTTCACTTTGATTGGTTTCGTGATGTCAGGATCTCAATCTCTCTTTTCATTACTCCTCTTTCATTTAAGGTCTTCCTGTTAAGTTCATATTTAATGACAACAGGAGTTTCTAACAAACAGAGTTCAGCTTCTGAGGATTTGAACAGGGGTTGAGGGGAATCTTTCAAAACAAAAGGAATTCCTCTCTCCTCAGCACTCTTCTTAAAGGGAGTAATGTTACTAGCCTTTCCTACAGATTTGTTATATCAAAACCTATTCCAACAGTTCTCTTGATCTCTTGTTTATCATTAAGTTCTTTGACTATAGTGGAGGCATCCTTGAAGGCTTTATATTTCACTTTCTCTTCGTCTAGCTGAAGTCTTAAAGCAATCTCACCTTTTTCTAGAAACTCTGACTTTAGCAACTTGTAATCCTAAATCCAATGTCAGTTGTTCAATTTTAGGTTTTAATACGTTCATCTCATTCATTTTATAAGCATGATTATCTAAGACTAGTGTATCAATTTTAAGATTGGTAGCTTTCAACTTTTAATAGCATCATCTCTTTCGAGTCCTAATTGCATAAAAAGTTTGGGCATGTAGGATCTACCTGAAAGCTTCCAGCAGGAGGAGGTGAAGATGATCCAGCATTAGCCATAAGAGCAACATTCCCTAGCTGCTCCTCTTCATCACTATCTGTATCATCCCAGCTTTTCCCTTCTGCCAGATAAGACTTGCTTTTAAAACTTTGATTTCCAGAAGTACCCTGATGCTTTCTCACTAGTGCATCATACTTCTGCTTCAGCTCGTCGTAGGAATCTTTTCTCTTTCCTTGAACCTGGGTTGTTTGCATTCAGTTGCAAAGTGTCCTGGTTCACCACAGTTAAAGCATTTGAACTTGCTTCTATCCACCATCCAGTCTTGTATCCTCCTTTGCTCGTAGAAGATGAATAACCTCCTTTTTGAAACCTGTTGACAGTAGGTTTGTACTTGTAGGAGGGGTTCTTTCTGAATCTCATGTTTTCCAAACTTCTTGGCAAACAGTGATAGAGATTGATCTTCTAACTGTTCTAGCTCTTCCATTGTATAGAACTCTTCGTCACCACTGGAAGAAGCAGTCTGACCCATCTCAGGTACAACAAATTCCTGAGTGGTTTTAGAAGGAACAACAACATCCTTCTTCTCTTCCGGTACAGGTGACTCAACAACTAGAGCTCTCGAATGGTTCAGTGTTTTACCCCAGCCATATCTCTGTTTACTTTAAACTTGTTCAAGTTCATAAGTTTTCAACACTCCGTAGAGTCTCTCCAGAGATATCTCATTCAGATCTCTGCTTTCCCTGATGGCAGTGATTCTGTGTTCCAGATGTTTAGGAAGTGTTAAGAGGAATTTCATGTTGACCTCTTTCTTGTCGTAGTATTTCCCATTTAAATTTAGATTATTAATCAGATTATTAAGTCTGATAAACACTTCTGAAATCCCTTCTCCGGGATTGGAACCAAACTGTTCATACTGAGCCATCAGTATCTCTTTCTTGTTTTCTCTAACTTCATCTGAGCCTTCATTGATGATCTCTAACGTATCCCAGATTTGCTTGGCGTTTGTACAATTAACAACAGCATTGTACATTACTGGATCTAGAGATTCCACCAAAATTAGTTGAAGAGCGTCATCTAAGTTCATCTGTTCACCCTCTTCATCTGTGTACTCATGAAGTTCTTTCGGAATAGTCTGATGAGGTATTAACACACCATCTTCTTCATGTGCTAATATGACTTTCATCGGAATAGAAACACCCTTGTTTAATATCCCGATATATTTTCTGTTGGCCGTGCGGAGGAATAATAACATGTGCCTCTTCCATAGGCTAAAGTGTTCCTTGCTGAACGGTGGGATTTTGATGCTACTGATTTTCTGTGTACTCATGTTTAAGGATTTGAAGTGAATAGTGTTTGGATGAGATTTGGATTTTTGAAAGAAAAATATTTTAAATCAGAATTAATTTTTGGAATAAAATTAATTCGAATAAAAAATATTTGGACGTTATAGAGTGTGTATAGGATCTGATACCGAAAAATGGTATCAACCGCTCTGATGCCAATTGTTAGGTCCTGAAACGATTGTAGAAGGGGGGGTTGAATACAATCGTCACTAAAAATCGCGGCGGAATAATCAGATTTGAATTAAACTTGTTAATCAGATTTTAATTAATTAATATAACAATGTTTTAAGTCGTTATATAATTAATAAGGTTCGTTTTAATGTCCACTAAAGTTCGTAGAATAAATTCGACAGGATGTATCCTAGTTTAGTGATTAAAACAACCGAGTGATCAAAGCACAGTAAACTGTGCATATAACAATTGCAAGTTACAAACAACTTGAAAGCTTTTACAATGCTTGAACACCTACAAATGAAGAAGTGAAGCCATATTTATAGGCAAATCACTTGGATCTAGGTATGACAAAGAAAGGAATGACTTTCTAGCTTAGGAATGACATTACAATGGAAGATATGACATTATTACACAAAGCCATGCCATAAAACAAAGAAGGAATGACATTTAAATGGAATGTCATACTGCCAGGGGCGGTATGACTTAATTTCTTGGTCACTACTTAATTTCTTGGTCACTACTCTTCATTTGGCATGACATAACCAAAGAAAGTCATTCGGTTGAGCTTTGCATGACTTTTTAATTCATTTATAAGCAAGTCATACACACAATCAGAGAATGCCTGAATCAGAGACACGGTATGACATTATTATGTCATACCAGTGTAAGTCTGATGAATGCAAGCGGTATGACTTTTAATTAGAAAGTCATACCGAATGAAATATACACTGAAATGTCATCAGAATGATTTTTTCAAGTCATTTCAAGGAATGTCGCATACAAGGGCACGGTATGACATTATCTGATAATGTCACACCGAGTCTTTTAATGCAAATATCAGTTTAAAACAATTATATAAATATTAGATAATTGCTCACTTAATTATATTAAATATATAAATTCATAAATTAAATTAATTCGAAGGTGAATCAATTTAATAAATAAATTATACAACTAATTTAATTATTTTGATTAGTGAGATAATTAAATAAATACTTATAAAATTGTATTTCTTCATCAGCACATACTTCAGGCTTGATTAAACTTTGTAGATATTTGTCTTGATCGAACGCCCACTTGTAGTTGATGCAGAACACTTAATCTGAGTAGCTGACACACAAATGTACTGTCTGGTTCATCTGTATCTGGCTGAATTAAATATTCTTTATCAAATAAACATTTGAAACGAGGCTTGTTCGTCGAGTCTATGTCTTCGTAGTTCTTCTTCATAAGTAACAATAGTATGGAATCTTCTGAATAAATAAAGTATTAAAACTTTATACCTTCTGGACGTGCTACAAAAGATTATTTGTACACTGAGGCTTGAACATATTAATGAACTTCTTCCAGTACTGGTGTGCAGCAGCATCCTGAAATTCTTCAGACATATAATTTCAATAAATTACTTGACGTTCTTCGTACGAATTCCTTCATCAGTACTTGCTATTTACCTTGCTTTCTTATCAGAGTTGAGCTGGTACCTCTTTAATTACAAATAGGCTAAACATATACCTTTCATTAACGATAAAAAAATAAAGGTGTACTACGAGTATGTCGAAAATACCATATGATATCATCGAGAAAAGGCAATTCCACAATGATTATATTATTGATGATGTTTCTTTATATCTGCTTACTACTTATCACCTTATATATACATAAAGACATTTAAGGATATAAGAAGAAGAAAAATAATTGTCAAATGTCGAATACACGCCTACTTAACTCATAATTACAAAAATGTTACTATTTAATATATTTATTACACTCGGATTATTAAGTGTAGTTATTAATTTGCTTACATAATACATAATTATGTTTTTTCAAAGAAATTAATATATACTTATGTTACTTTTACTTATGTTAGTTGTATTTATTACACTCAATAACCACTCATTTAAAATAATGCCATATTTGATTAATTTTTACGGAAAATGTTAAATATTATTAGTTATTTAGTTTGCACAAAACAATTCTTTGTATATTGAAGTTACGACCATTGAATTAAAAAATAAGTTATAGTAAAATCTCCATAAATGAAAATACAATGGTCTAAATTATATATTTATGAGTATAGTGTATTTTATGTACCTGCACTTTAAGCTGGACACCACTTGCACTATTCAACTTTAAAAAACACCACATGTAATATATAATTTAAAAATTGATCGGCACCGGTCGATTATGTGTTTTAAAAATAAAACGACGTCATAACCCTCTCTGTGACGAGTAGATAAAATTCATTTTCCAATTAAATAAAAAAATTATATGTATATCATACGTTTAAAACCGACCGCCGTCGGTCGGTTTTGTTTTCTGTGTTAAAACGCCGTCGTCTTATAATTTATTTTAAAATTAATTAAATTTGCACGAAATACATAACCGACCGTCGCCCTGGTCGGTTATAACACGGACACGTCAGCAGTAAAACCGACCGTGCCGCCGACGGTCGGTTAATATATGTCGGGTCTTGCCAGCAAGGCAAAACGACGTCGTGTTGTCGTATAACCGACCGAATATTGCCGGTCGGTTTTAAGTTGACACTTTTTTTAGGTGGTCGGTTTTGTCCTGTTTTTTTTAGTGATTGTAGTTCAGAACCCATCATAGATTGTGTTGTTCCGTTATATATGATCACTCTAACGTCGTTAATAAAGTTACGGGTTATCTCGTAACTTGACCTCAGTAATGAAAGCTACACCCCAATTTTGATGGCATTACTTGTTTGAACCTTAATTTTGCAGCTTCTCAACCACCGAATCCACCTTCTTGAGCTGACGGAGACCTTTCGTCTATGTGACCAACATTAGGAGCAGCCAATTTTTTTAAAATATCATATGAGGTGCTGGATAAAACTTCACTGATTTTCATTCCCCGTCAAGAATATATCTTGATGATTTACTCGGGTTTAGCGGATCACCATCAAGAAGTAAATTTTGCTCTTCGGGTTGTTGACTTTGACGTACCCCGTGCAAACCATGCTTAGCTCTTTGCATTTTTAAGGATTTTAAATTAATTTGGGAATATGTATATCCTAATAGATTTCCGCCAGCGGGTTTTATCTGAATTTGGGGTCAACATTCTGTTCTTGACATTTAACTAGTTTGACTCAATTTCATTTACTGTAGCAAGACCCGATCCACCATTTCCAACATGAAAAGACAGACCATGAGGCTCAACATAATAAGATTTACCAAACTCAGCTAATTTCCCGTGCATGAAAAATGGTGATTCAACTGAATGCAACTCCCTCATAAAAAAAGTTCTAAAGGATATTGTATTGTATAAAATCCCATTTTGATTAGGCATGTTTTGATCTTCACTTGTTTCTGCATAGATATTCAATGAGTATATATTTATGCAAATTCCAGAGGATTACTAACCTTAATTAGCTTTTTAAGTTGATTTGAACAATGATTAAATAGCACATCATCTGTTTGATGAAATGATGTAAAGAAGTGACCGTGATTTAAGTTGATTTGGTTCAATATAACTATTAAAACGGAGAATTGTAGGAAAAGTCCTTAATAAAATTAAGGTTGTTGGCCTAAATTAACGGAGAGACACACTTTGTATAAATTTCGAAACTTGAGTATTGCATGTGACACTTATTAAAAGTTGATATTGTAAATGGTGTTGTGCTTAAAGTGCAAGTACATATAATTCACTTTACTCTGTATGTATTTAAATAATAATTAAACTTATTCCAAGATTATAGTATTTTCATATAATATATAAAGAATGCAAAAATCCCCATAAAAATATTAATTAAATTCATTTTACATGAACTCCGGTTAGTAATAAGGTAAAGGTCTCTCGTACATCATTTTACAACATACAAGTATCAAAATGTTTAGAAATAGAAAAAAAGTTGAATACGCATGGTCTATATACGTGAGGTCGAACACATGTTACACATTTGCACGAATAGTTATGATACTATTTTTCCAGCATCATGTTCATCAGCAGAGACGACCACATATGCTTACTTGCATGTTTGACGAAATTTGATTTTTTAAAATTTTTTTATGGGAACCTTTAGAAGTAAACCTCAAACACGGACCATCCTGTTAGATCGATCCAACACTAGGTAAGTCGATGGTAAGTGACCCCATATCATGTTTTTTGGGATTAGTTACACATATAGAAGATGCGTATTAATTTCCCAATAATTCTCACCTTCTTATTCACCTAGAATTATACAAAATAAATCTTAATTTCTTTATTTTCTCCACCTTCTTTACTTTTGACATATTATATAAGGGTTAGTGTAGAGTAAAACTATAAAGGAAAAAAGTTGAAAAAAATAACCGAGAAAGATGTAGATTTTTAGGTATTTGAGAAAAAAATAATTGATTATATTTAGCATATCCTAAATTTTTAAAGAAAATATGGAGTTTAAAAATACCATCAAAAACTAAGAACTTTATTTGGAGGCAAACTACATAGTGTATTCTTGTAATGGTGAAGCTGTTTTAAAAAAGAGTACCATTTGAGGAATTGTGTCCAATTTGTAAGAAAGATAACGAGACAATTTCTTCATTTATTAATTTCATGTCCTTTTGCTCAAGTTTTCAGGAGAGGCATGGTGTTAACAAATTTGAGAAAGTGATGTTTGTGTTTAATTCTTACTTCCAAATTTTTTTAGATAAAATTGGAAGACGTCATGATAAAAATATTTAGGTGATATGTTGAGTGTTATGGTGCATTTGTAATCAGTGATTTGGAATAGTAAGTAATCATTAGTGAGTAATGTTATTGACGCAGTGACGATTTCAGAAAAAGGAAGAAAAGAAGAAAGAAGACAAGGCTACACTTATATGTATCTGATGCACGGATATCGGGCTTTACATGAACGAAAAGCATGCTGGCGTTAGGAAAGGACTTTTTATTATCTTATAATGACAGTAACAAATAATAAACGGCTAGTTAATTAGTGTGTTTGGCAAAAAAATGTCTTCAGTTTTTTTTTATATAATAAACAAATTATTTGGTAACTAATTTAAAATCACTAAAATTATAGAAAGAATTAACAAATTTAAGGGAATAAACATTAGCGTGTAAGTAAATAGTTGTGAAAATCTGAAATATAATTAAATACTCATAAATAATATTAAGATTATTATAAACAAAAATTACAAGTAAGAGGAGAGTGACATGCAAGATTGTAATACTATGTACAGATTCAAAAATTAAATAAAGAACAAGCACGAGAAGGAACACAAGGGAAGTCAAGATTTTAGTGCAATTTATAGCAAATCCTTACCAATTCTTGTCTGTGATAGCAGTACTGATCTGGAGGTTTGCCCCGTCTTCAAGTCAACAGAATATCAACTTGCCCAAAACCTTCAATATCAGCTGTCTGAATACATGATTATTATGATAATTGTGTAAAAATATTATATAAGAAAGTACCTCGCATCAAATAATCAACACCAAAATACCAAACAAGTTCCCCAGGCACGTGAAAACCATGTTGTACTTAAAACAGATAAACTCCTTCCTTGTGTTAATGGAACGTGCATGTTTTACCTTTTTGTCTTCCCGAATATAACGAATATATGTGTTTTGTCTTCCAGAATATAACAAATATATGTGTTTTGAAAGTACTTACAAACCCGCCTCCTCCGAACTGAACAAACAGTGCTTTTATCTGGCAGAAAGTTAGAACCTAAAACTCTAAGATGAATACAAGAAAATACGAGAGAGTTGTATATTGTTCTGTGTGTCAAACAATGAAGCAATGGGCTCAATTTATAGGGGAAAAAAATGTAACCCCCAAGCTAATTAAAATTGTAACCCAATAAATTAATTCTCTAACCCCAATTTAAATAATTTGTAACCTACACAGTAATGAACAAATTAATCTTGACTCATTATTATAGGAGTTACACAAATTAATTAACATAAATGTGAAAATAAAGGCAGTCAAATATAAATGATCGAAAATAAATACGGAATAATATAAATGGTCGTAAATAAGAACTACGACTAAAAGAGGTTGAAAATAACTTTGATAAAAAATAACTGGTCAAAAACATATATAAGTTCCACCGGGGATTGGATATGACTGGTCGAAAATATCTCATGGAGAAAGTTTTTCCTCCCACTATATTGGTTGAAAAGATAGCGCTCGGAATTAATTCCCGAGTGAAAATTTTCCCACCATTGTTCTAAAAAAAATTCAAAACGATTTTTGTGATATTATTGGAGGCGATTCGATTTCATTCGAATATCTAAATTCGACTACAAAAAAGAATGATATATTAATTTCGACCACATGATTAATGCTATTGTTCAATTAAATTCGATCAAAAATAAAGATTGACCAATTAAATTCGACCAAGTATGTTTAACTCTAATTGGTCGAAATTAATATGTATGTTCAATCAATTTTGCATTTTTTTCTAATTCTGGGTGGGAAATTACATTTTTTGCCTGAAATAATTTTTTGGGCTGAAAAATTCAAAATGCTAATCATGATCGTATGTGGTCGAAATTACCCGGTCTAATAATTCGGTCGGAATTAATTAAGTTCGATCATTTATTTATTTATTCATTTATTAACGTAGGAACCCGCAGCCGCTACCCTTCGGGTGCGCACTGGGTAAACCCACGAGTTCACGTAATAGCCTGCAAATTACTTGAATCAAGGTATACCGAACTTAAGCGACAGGTTCTCATCCATGAGGCATAATCACACATTCTCCCACGAATCTTGGTCACAGGTTTATTTATTTATTTTTGACATGTTTAATTTTGAATAGTTGCAGAAGGTCGAAAATAAAAATATTCGACCGTTTATTGTCGAAAAAAGAAGACTCGTATATCAATGTTGGATAATGAATTGCTTAAAAAAGTAGAAAGATGGATTCAAACGACATTTTAATGAAACGAAATTATAAATTAGAGATGGTTGGACGAGAGGTGGACTATGAATGTTGTATAAAATCTAGGTTCTTAGTTGGTTGTAAACAACAAAAATTTCTTATAGTAGATAGAGTCATAATTTAGTTATTTTTATTATTTGAATAAAAGTTTGGGTGATTAAATTTTGAGATACAAGATTTTGTGAATAGAGCATAATTATTTTGAGAAAATTTTAATTAACTATCGGAGATATGAGATCCGATGATTGTGAGTGCAGTAATTTAAATTTTAATGAGTGTGAATTCAGTCTGATAACTAGAAAAATAATTATATATGATTTTACAAATTTCATATTTGGAATATATTTTGATTGAGTGCACTTGTTTTTACAAATTGAGGATTTCCCTTAGTAATATTATTAGATAAAAAGTTATTTTATTTTTCAATTTTGGCTCTTATAAAATTTGCACTCTTTTTTTTATATGTTCGGATATTGAATTTTACTATAATTTTTTTTACCACGTGTATTTGGTGTTTATTAATATTAACATATCATTCATTATCTTATTTTTTTTCCTACTTTGTTTTTAAAAATTAAATTTTATTTGTGATGACTAGTATTATTTTTGTTGGGTAATTTAAAGCCTTTTAGAAAAACTTTAATAATCTATAAATTCAACTTTTGGAGTTAATTAAATTTCATTAGATTTTAAAAATAAATTTTCTTTCAAATAAATTTTTAAAATGTTATTATTTAATTGATTTCAATATAAGACATAAGAAATTGAATGCACTCGGTCACTTCGATCTTAAACTCTCTTGTGTTCGTCATTATATTTTTGGTGTCATGTGACCCAATAATTGTACTCTCCAAATAAGAGAAAGAAGAGGTTGTGCCATGAACAATCTCTTCATAGCAAGAGGGGATTGTGGTTGCTTAAAGAAGGAGGTTTAGGATGGACTATAATTGTTATAAGTTAGCAAAATTGAGTGGCACTGTGCATTCAAAGTTGGGCTTTTCTCATAAATTCCTAAGCTTAAAATTTTTTTTGCAAAAAGACTATCATTTTTTTAAAAACAAATTGCAAAAATACTATCTTTCAAAAAAAATTGCAAAAATACCGTGGTTGCATATGCAACTTTATCTGTAGAAACCATATATGCAACCACAAATGCAACTTTAAAAATATTTATCAAAAATTACAGTTAGTTGCATAATAAGTTGCAACTAGTTGCGAATCGTGAAAATGAATGCCCCTGAGGGGCCAATGCTAATATCACAAAATCAACCATGAAATCAACTCAAAGTAGGTATGAAATCAACTAAAAGCAACCGATTAAATACACATAAAATAACAAATGTTTAAAACATTGGTTATTAATGTCGTGTGGTGTTGTACCAGTGTCGGAGTTTCGTCGGAGGGGATTGATAATGAGTGTTCATGATTTGTGGGCTACTGATTGATGGTTGGAGGCTATGGTCGGAGAGTTGCGGCCACTGACGGTGGCTGAGCGGCGTGAAGAAGAAAAGGAATGGATCTGTCGCGAAGAAGAAAGGGAGGGAATGGATCTGGTGGTGGGCAGCATGTTGAAAGATGGAGAAAAAAATTGGAGAGAAATCGAGAGAAATTCAGGAGAGAGATGGAGAGAAAGAAAGAGAAAGCGGGGAGAGATGGGGAGAGGAGGTGAAACGTGAAAAAGAAGCAAATGGAAGCCATCTGTACAACTTTAACAAACTACAGTATTTGTGCAAACTTTTTGTATTGATTTAATAAAGTGACAGTATATTTGCAATAAAAACTAAAGAACGGTATATCTACAATTAAAATGTCAAATATAGGTAATTTTGACAAATTCCCTTAAAAGTTTATCCTAAAATAATCTTGTCCATGGGGTTTTTCATATATTAAAAAAAATAATTAAAAAAGCCTCCATTTTGCGCCTTGTTCAGTCCTTTCTTGAAAAAGATATGCAGGACATTGTTGTACATTTTGACCATTATACTTCTTTGAAGAAATCTAAGATATTTATACGAGCAATATTATGTTATATATATATATATATATATATATATATATATATATATATATTATAAATACAATTGTGGCCGTACCCAATCACCCATCTTTTAAAATTATAAAATTTCATTCATACACATTATTCTATACCTTCCTTACTTATTTATATATATATATCTTATTATTTTTTTATATTTTCTTCACTAAGTTTTGAGTTTTATCCAACATTAATTATGAAACTTTAATACGATTTATTTTTATTTATGAAAATGTATAAAAATATAACAATATGATTATAAACTTTTGATATAAATACTATATTTTATAAATTTTAATTCAAAGAAAAATCAATTTTATAAAAAAATCAATTCTAACTATGCATGAAATCCATTTACCTCTTTAACAAGTTTTCATTTGAATAATCTTTAAACTATGATGTCATAAATTTTAATTACTAAAAAAGATGAAAATAATTTAGTTGTAAGGTTCTTAAATAAATAACCTTGAACGGCCCAATCTAATCATTATGTTTGGACCTCAATTTGAGAGACGTGTATATGAATAAGGCTTATTTACTCTAGATATTAGTTGTGGCCCAATAGAATCTACCTTGGACCGAGAACATAACAACCCTCATTAGGGTTTGTATTTCATATTAGAAGGGCGGTGAAACCAGGCATATTGTGCTCTAGATATTAAACTTGGGCTGAGAATACAACACCCTTCATTAGGGTTTGTACTTCATATTAGAAGGCGGCGAAACCAATAATAATAAGAAGGATTTGTGCAGAGCCTCCTTTAGAGATAAATTTGAAGCAATGGCTCACTGTTTGGATAAAAGGAAGGTAAGATTATTTTATCTATCTTGTGATGTATATCATCTTATTATTAAACATTGTATGGATTTGACTTGATTTTACTTTTCTATAAATATGGTTATTGTTTCATATTAGAGGGTGAAATTCTCCGAAAGATGGTTGTTATATAAGTCTTTTATGTAAATTCAATAAAGACATTATTCTATTTTTGTTTGGGGATGGGTAAAGGGTGATCCGCATCCTTCTTATAGCTCATTCACAATTGCTTCCACCTTTACCCTACAAAGTAGCTTTATCTTTTTACAAGAAATCCCTCAAGAAAAGAACTTTTGTCAAAGAATAGTGTTTTGTATTTCAAATCAATAATCACATCCTTATTTTTCTAGTGCATGCATCATTTACATTCTTCAATGTCTAAACATCACAACATGAGTTAACACTTACTTAACTCATTATATCATATAAGTCAAATAATTCCATGTTTAGATTTTAAACATGTTCCAAACCTTAATGAAGTTCCCAGTTTTAAATTAATAGAATCTTAAAATATAATATGAACAATTTGAGGTTATTTTTCAAAGAACATATTTAATTATTTAAAAGAATAAAATATACTCAATTCAAACCCTTACTACGACAAGGAATGACTAAACCATACTAATAGAATAAAATGAAATGAGACTAGACACCTAAGACCATATATTAGATTTGAACTACTAAAACTTAACAATTATTGCATCAATGAGGTACACCATACTATACGTTTCTTTAAATAAATAAGTAAAGTCTTGTTCCTTGTTTCTTTCCACAATGTATGTTATTACTGCTTCTTCTATGACATTTTATTGCCTTCTTTTGTCCTTAATTCCGAGTAACATTTGTGGTTTCAATTAATCCTTGCGGAGTAGCAACATGCGTGCCTAGATTCTTTGGTGGCCTTCCCCCGCCTGTTTTTGCACTCTTAAGTGCCACTTGTAGAGAAACAACCTATCCTTGAGGAGTGGAAACATTCGTGCCCTGATTCTTTCAAGGTATTCCCGTACGTTGTTTTGCACTTTTAAAGACTTTTTATGGTGCATCAATTGATCTATTGGAAACAACAACATCCTGATCATGGGAGATAAACAAGGTGTGCACATAACCTCTTCCCACCAGCTTTAAGGGCTTCTTGTGTGGCCTTCCTCTGCTTCAATTTCTATCTCTTGTGCCACTTGTTTAATAATAGTTTTCTAGGATGGTGCTTCCTCAACAACCTGCTATGTGCCATGAGACACATTGAGACAGAGTGAGAGTGTTATGGCACATAGTGGGTTGTTGATGAGGCAGCACCCCAGGAAATTATTATTGAACAACTAGGGCCAAAAGGTACAAAATGGTAGATGGGAAGACCACACAAGAAGCCCTTGGAATAGGTGGGAAGAAGTTATGTACGTGAATACCTTCTCTATCTCCTATGATCATGATGTTGTTGTTACCTAATAATTAATTGATTCACCAAAAATGGCACTTAAAAGTGTAAAATAAGTTAGGGTAAGACCAAGAAAGAATTGGGGCGTGAATGTTTGTACTCTCCAAGGATGAGGTTTTTCTCTACAAGCGGCACATAATTAGAGTGCAAAATAAGGCAGGGGATGGCCGCCAAAGAATATGGGCACGAATGTGCTACTCCTATGGATTAGTTGAAGCTCCATAACTGGTACTGGGAAGGGCAAAAAGAGGTAGAAAATGTCATAAAAGAAGTGGTAACTAACGTATTAGGTAGTGTAAGTAAACAAGGAGAAAGTCTTTAGCTTATTTTTTAATGAACTTATAGTATGGTGCACGAGGATGGAGTAATTGCTTCAATTTGGCATTCACTTTGAATCTAATTTAATACGGTCTTAGGTATTTAGTCATATTGGATTTGATGCTAGTCCGGTGCGGTTACTCCTTGTTCTAATAAAGGTTTAAATTGAGTTTGCTTTACCTTTTTCTAATTAGATAAATATTTGCTTTTGAAAAAATAACACGGTGTTATACCCTAATATTTTTAAGTTTGTATAATTTTAAAAGTTTGAGCTTCTCTAAGGTTGAGAACATGTTTGCCTTCAAAATCTATGTTATTACGATTTCTTCTATGGCATTTCCCCCCTCCTTTTGCCCTCCTTAGTACGTTTTTTGGATTTTCAATTAATCCATGCAGACTAGCGAACATCTGAGCTTCCCAGATTCTTTAGTGGCCTTCCCATGCCTAATTTTGCACTCTTAAGTGCCACTTGTATAGCAACAACTGATCCTTGGGGAGTGGAAACATTCGTGCCCAGTTTTTTTTACCGTATTTCCTTAACTTGTTTTACAATTTTTAGAGGCTTTTTGTGGTGCATTAATTGATCCTTAGACAACAACATCCCGATCACGGGAGATAAACAAGGTGTGCACATAACTTCTTCCCACCCGCTTCAAGGGCTTCTTTCGCGGTCTTCCCCTACTTCATTTTGTACCTCGATCTTAATGCCATTTGTTCAATATTAGTTTTCTAGGGTGGTACTTCGTCAACAACCCGCTTTATGCCATGACACTCTGAGTGCATCTTAATAGGTCGAAATGATTGCGCATGTGATGTGGTAGCCAAGCCATTCTTATCACCATTATTGTTACTAACTTTTGGAACAAAAGATCTTGCATACGATCATAATGACCAACACCAACAGTTGTATGTATAAGCGGAATAGATGTTATTGCAAGTTTTCATGAGTCATGAGTGACTTGTGTTCTTTTAGATCACCTATTTGTGGAGTCATCCTATAAATAAGAGAAATAATATAAAATAAATTTTGATAAATTTCTCTTATTTTGATTCTGGTTGTAAGTACCAAAAACTAGATCTCGTTTATAAGTAAGCCACAGTAACATTGGTTTTTGTGTGCAAGACGCGGGAGGAAGTCATAATAACACAAGGCCAACAAGTTCCCACAATAATTTGCCTATAAATGAGTGCTTGTTAGAAGGAGACTTATTGGTAGCATTTATAAAAGGTTCTAATTGTCAGAGATCTTGAAATATTCTATGTTGGTATTAATCTGTTTTCTTTTCTAATCATTTTATCAGGATAATATATTAAAGATACAATCCTACAATAATAACAATATCATCATTAACAATAAGTAAGGAAATGTAATTATATTCAAAAGCATAACATACACCCCATAAATAAAATAAAATAAATTTATAGATTACCTTCATTCTCGAGCACACACAATTTTCTATCTTCAGCGTTAAATCAAATTGGAACGATTTGAGAAACATGAATTATGAATTGAGTTATGTGAGGGGTCATGATAATTTTGTACATATAAAAATTATAGCGGCATGAAACTTTATATCCATGTTAATAATAAATGTTGCACATGGTGGAAAAATTCAAATTTAAATTATTTGTTATCTAGATATCTTTTGTAGAATGATAAAAATATAGGAATTCATATGAATAATTTAGATGATACTTTAGAAAAATTATTATGAAGAGGGATATTGAGATTTAGATGATATATCTTAGATCTATGAGTAGCTTGATAATTCTAATTGATGATTGTTTCTATACAAGAATTATCAAAACTAATCATAGACATAAGATATCATCAAAATATTAATATCTTTTTTCATAATAATTTTGTAAAAATATCATCTAAATTCTTCAGATAAATACATACATTTTATCATTTCATTGAAGATATTAAAATAACAGACAATTTAAATTTTGAACTGCATGACCTTTTGCAAAACTTGAACTAACATGGGCATAAAGTATTACTAGACTACAAGATCTATATTTTTATGTGTATATAATTACCATGACCCGACACATAAGCCAATTCATAATTCATCTTTCTCAAATTATTCCCCGTTGATTCACCATCCAAGATAGATTATTGTTTGTGCTCGGAATGAAAGTAATCTGAAAATTTATTTTATTTTGTTTATGTGTATGTGTGTATGTGTGTATGTATTTTTCATTCTTATGAATATTTTCTTTCTTTACTTATTGTTAGTGATGATATTATTATTATTGGAGGATTGTCTAGAAATTATTCCTTATGTTCAAGGATTTGACTCTTTAATGTATTATCCCAATAAAATGATTAGAATAGATAACGTTATACTTGACTAATTGAGCCCCATGATGATTTTTTCAAGATCTCTAACAATTAAAACCTTTTATGAATGCTACCAAGAATTCTTCTTCTAACAATGAGCTCATTTTATGTTCAACTGATGAAGACTGGATGATGTTTCAACTGATGAAAATCAAGCATTCAACTGAAGACAAAGTATTCAACTGATGATGCTGAGGAATTCAACTGATGAGACTGGAACAGCATTCAACTGATGGAGTTTGTAATTCATTCAACTGATGAGCCTAGCATTCAACTCATAAAGTCAAGAGCAGTTGAAAGCAACCAGAACTTTCAACTGATGAAGCAAAGAGCAGTTGAAAGTGACTAGAGCTTAAGTCTGACAAATCACATGGATCGAATTACACTAAAATAGACATGGAAGCCTAATTAGGAAAATAAAGAAGAAGCAGAAACATACTTATCTCATGCAGTGCAATCTGGATCAAATCAAGATGATGGTCAAAGATGAAGACATCTCAGAAAGCATGCATAAGACAAAGTTGTGCAGCATTGTTTTTAGATTAGAGTGCATTTTGTAATCTAGCTAAAAGCCTTGTAAAACTTGGAGTATATAACCAAGTTAGAAGCATCAGTTGAACTTGTTCAAATTACTTGAGAGAAAAATCTGAGAGTTAGAACTTGTTTTGAGTGATGAACCAGCAGCTGTGCGAATTGTAATCAATCCACAGATTCTTCTATATAAA
The DNA here is from genome assembly GCF_001625215.2 of Daucus carota subsp. sativus. NCBI lineage: Eukaryota > Viridiplantae > Streptophyta > Magnoliopsida > Apiales > Apiaceae > Daucus > Daucus carota. The sequence goes on along the minus strand of NC_030389.2, from coordinate 24,399,859 downwards.
ATCTCACGGGTGGATCATTCAATCCACCCGTATTTTTAAATACTTGGTGTATTCTGTTTTACTGTGATTAAGTGTATTGTTCCTTGAATCTTTTAATTTGTAAAAGATTGTATTCAACCCCCCCTCTACAATCTTTCTTATAGTTGGTGTAAAATAACAGAAGGCGGCATAAGAAGCCTTGGAGCAGGTGGGTGGAAGTTATATACCTTCATACTTTGTCTGTCTACCATGACCGGGATGTTGTTGCCCAATGATTAATATGATGCACCACAGATGGCACATAAAAGTGTAAAACAAGTAAGGGGACGACCATGAAAGAATCAGGGCATGAATTTTTCCACTCCCTAAGGAATGAGGTTTTGCTCTATAAGTGGCATTTAATTAGAGTGCAAAACCATGCAGGGGAAGGCCACAGAAGAATCTTGGCACGAATGTGCTACACCATAGGGATTAATTGAATCTCCATAAATGATACTCATGTCATAGAAGAAGGTGTAAATAACTTAGGTAAGATTATTTTATCTATCTTTTGATGTATATCATCTTATTATTAAGCATTGTATGGATTTGATTTGGTTTTACTTTTCTATAAATATGGTTATTGTTTCATATTAGAGGGTGAAATTCTCCCAAAGATGGTTGTTATATAAGTCTTTTATTGATGTTTTTTCATCAACTCTTCTTTTTTAACTAGTTGATTTGTTTTTATATATGATTTTAGTGAGTTGGAATTATACTAATTTTGAGAGAAAGTGATAGGGTTCATGATTATATGATATTACATTATGTAATATTTTTAATGCATAGATATGTTCTTCTCTTTCCAACCCACTTAACATATAGTACTCCCTCCTTCTCATTTTAATGGTCAGTTTACACAACTCACACATATTAAGAAATATTAAATGTGACATGTTTTTATCATTGTCATGCATTGGTTATACAAAAATACTAGTAAGTTTTCATTTAAAGTCAACATAATTTGCATTGTAAATGACGAAAATTGTGTGGGCTAATAAATATTAACATTGAAACTTGTGAAATATTTGTATTGCACAAAGAAGATGGACAAATACTATTAGATTTTTTTTAGCAAATAATATGTCTAATTGATTGTTATGCTTATATACATGATTTTCAGGAGGACTTGTTTGTGGAATTAAACTTTCTGGCATGAATAATGTGGCTAACCACATGGTATATACACTTACTATGCCTATTCTAATATTTACTTGATTTTTGATGTACTATGTTATTAGAATTGTGTTAGCATGTATCATATATCAGTGACTATTTTTTTGATTGTTTTTATTTGTTTTGTTTTTATCTATTATGTTATTCTCGATATTTTTTTTATTCCTCGTCAAATTTCAATTATAGTGAGGCTCATGCATTGTAATCATGTTTCCATCTTAAGTCTTATTTAAATCTTGAATTTATATTTTGCTATAGTCTCATTCATGTAGTTGCTATAAAATATCCTTTATTCATGTATGTTAACGCCCATATTTACAAATTAGATGCATTAAATGACTATAATATGTGGAATGAGATTGATCTAGGAAATATAAACAAAAGATATGTGGAGTAGAATTGACTTTGGAAATATGATTTTGCATTGAAAGTTGAAGTGGACAACTAATTTGAAACAAAAAAATTTCTTCTAAGTGGACATGTAAATTGAAACGGAAGGAGAATTAATTTATGTCAATTATGTAATAAAATTTCTAATAAGTCATTGTAACCTCCAGCCTCCTATCATATTCCATCTACTATTATTCTTAAACTATAAATGCACAAAAGTAATGAAGAAACTGCTCTAAGAAGGATGTGGATCACCCTTTACCCATCCCCAAACAAATATAGAATAGTGTCTTTATTTAATTTCTTGTTGGCTTACAATATGTAAAGATCGAGGTTCATGGAAGAATTAGGGAGTTAGAATAGAAAAAGAATGAATCCAAATATCAATGTTTGAATGTGTTATTCTTATAAGAAAAAAGTACATTACAGTATCACATCAAGCAAAAACATACTTATCATATTAATTAACACAAATATGTTGTTTTCTCATTTTAATTTTTATTTTTGCATGAGAATTTTCTTGATAGCTCATTCACAATTGCTTCCACCTTTGCCGTAAAAAGTAGCTTTATCTTTTTACAAGAAATCCCTCAAGAAAAGAACTTTTGTCAAGGAATAGTGTTTTGTATTTTAAATCAATAATCACATCCTTATTTTTCTAGTGCATGCATCATTTACATTCTTCAATGTCTAAACATCACAACATGAGTTAACACTTACTTAACTCATTATATCATATAACTCAAATAATTAAATGTTTAGATTTTAAACATGTTCCAAACCTTAATGAAGTTCCCACTTTTAAATTAATAGAATCTTAAAATATAATATGAACAATCCGAGGTTATTTTTCAAAGAACATATTTAATTATTTAAAAGGATAAAATATACTCAATTCAAACCCTTACTAGAACAAGGAAGGACTAAACCATACTAATAGAATAAAATGAAATGAGACTAGACACCTAAGACCCGGTTGTTGATGAAGCACCACCCTAAAATGAGACAAGGGAAGGCCGCACAAGAAGTCCTTGGAGCACATGGGAGGAAGATGCACCACAGACGACACCTAAAAGTATAAAACAATTGGAGCATGTGGGATGAAGTTATGTATGTGCATACTTTGTTTATTTTCCATGATGAGTTACCTAATGATCAATTGATGCACCACAATTGCACTTATAAGTGCAAAACAAGTTAGAGGAAGACCACAAAAGAATTAGGACACGAATGTTTCCACTCCCCAAGGATCAGGTTTTGCTCTACAAATGACAATTAATTAGAGTGCAAAACGAGGTTGGGGAAGGCCACGAAAGATTCCGGGCACGGATGTGCTACTCCGTAGAGATTAATTGAAGCTTCACAACTGGTACTCGGAGGGCAAAAAGAGGCAGGAAAATGTCATAGAATAAGCCATAATTAACGCATATTGTGTAAGCAAATAAGGGGAAAGTCTTTAGCTTATTTTATAAATAAAATTATTGTATGATGTACGGGTTGGATGCACTAATTGCTATGTTTTAGTAGTTTCTTTAAATCTACTTTATTACCGTCTTAGGTGTTTAGTCTCGTTGTATTTTATGTTATCATGGTTCAGTTACTCCTTGTTCCGATAAGGGTTTGAACTGAGTTTAAACCTCGCCCAAGACAAAGCTAGGACATGTGTTTAATATATTTAGAAAAAGAATATAAAGCTGGAGATGCAATCTCTGATTTATGTTTCTGTGCTAGATAATGACTTAAAGTGTCATGAGCATTGAGAGTAAGGGGGACAAGCTTCTCTAATGCAGTATACCATATTTTATTGTCAGTCTTACTTCGGATATCTGATCTCTGAAGTATTTTTTGTATTTAGAGACCTTTCTCTAGCATTTGTAAACCTGAATAAGATTTGCTTGTATGACATTGCTCAAGGTTCTAATGTTGGCATTAGAAATCCAAACTTTTTTTACTTCCTGAACAAGCATTTCTTATGCAGTCCCATTCTTAAATGGGAAAAGATATATAACATCCTCAATTCGTATAGTAAATATAACATGAAACTTCTGTAAGTTTACCTATACAATATCGTAAATTATCTGAGAGTTAATACAATACGCCATAGATCGCCTATTGCAACGCCCTTGTAACGCTTGTGTTACAATAGCTAGGCAAATTTTGACATAATGAAACACTCCTCACGACGTATTATAGTAGCCGAAATTCAGTGTCAAAATAGACGTGACAGTGTTGCAACCGTGTAGCGCCACATCCAACGGTTACAATAATTAATTTAATTTAATTAATTAATTAATTATTTATTTAATTAAAAAATTATTTAATTAGTGGGTCCCATGTTTGGGTCCCACACTTGTTGGCCCACTGCTGCTGACATGGCAGGTGGATCCCACATGTGTGCCCCACTACTGCTGACGTGGTAGTGCGGGTCCCACGTGTGGGCTCCACTACTGCTGACGTGGTCATGATGGGTCCCGCATGTGGGCTCCACTACTGCTGATGTGGCAGGTGGGTCCCAAGGTGGGCCCCACTACTGCTGATGTGGCTGTGTGGGTCCCACATGTGGGGCCCACCACTGATGACGTGGCTGTGTGGGTCCCACCTCTGGTGACGTGGCCGTGAGGGTCCCACGACGTTGACGTGGCAACGGTGGGCCCCACGACGCTGACGTGGCAGTGTTGGGCCATGTTTCAATTGTTTAAAATCTGGCCCATATACCTATATGACTTCTGTTTTTTATTTTTGTTTAAAAATCGAGCTTTTGTAAACAATAAAATCGAGATTTTTTTATTTTTATTAATTTCTTTTTTGAACAAAAAAATCGAGATTTTTTTAAACAAAAAAATCGAGATTTTTTATTGTTTAAAAAATCGAGATTTTTTTAAACAATAAAATCGAGATTTTAAACTTTTTTTAATCAAGATTGTAAAATTGTAAAAAACTTACCAATTGGGTTTAATTTATGTATTTAAATATTATCAAAAAATAAAATAAAAATGCAGTGTTTAAATTTTTTACGTTGCAAAAATGCAAAAATGAAGCAGCCGTGTGTTCCAAAAATGCCGTGTGCAATCAAATTTTTATTGGTGAATGCACCAGGGGTAGCTTAAGCGTTTTTTACAGCCTTTATAACCCTCTCCACCAACATTTTCGTTTTAATCTCTCAGAAATCCTCTCAAGCTATATAGAAACCCTCTCAGCGTCTCTTCATCTTTCGTTTTAATCTCCAGCTTTCTTGATGGCGTCTTCAAGGTAATCACTTTCGTTTTCTTTTTCTTTCCATTTTCGTTTTCTTTCATTTTTGTAATCACTAATCTATGCATGTAATCATTTTTTTCTTTTCCATAGCAATCACTCTGCCTCGAACTCGGTAACACAGCCCATATATACAGAGAATGTGGAGAAATCTCTGTGCAACCTAAACGGTCACCTGGCGACCCTCCGTGAGCAGATGGTGGAACTCACCCAGTTGACTGCTACCCTGAACAAGATGGTGGAGCTGCTCGGGGATTATCTCAAAGCAGTGATAGTGGAGCAATCGCAACTGGTCCAGCGACTGCGTCATGGGCGTTGAGGCGGGTTGCTGGTGGACTGGTGGACTGGTGGACTAGGTTGATTAAGTATGTTTATGTTTATGTTTATGTTAATTAAGAACTTTAAGTATGTTTAAGTATGTTGATGGTATGGTGGATTTTAAGTATTGTTGATTATGGTGGATTTTAAGTATGTTTAAGTATGTTTATGTTGATGGTATGGTGGATTTTGATGTATTGTTTATGGTTTAGTTTATGGTTAATTATGGTTTAGTTTATGGTTAATTAAGTATCATATGATTTTAGTTTATGGTGGTTTCGTTTTTTCATGTTAGTGTATGGCTTAGTTTATGGTGATTTAAGTATCTGATTTTAGTTTATGCTGGTTTCGTTTAAGTATGGTTATTTTAGTGTATGGTTTCTTTTAAGTAGGTGATTTTAGTTTATGGTCTTTTGGTTTCTCTGTTTGTATTCATCTGATTTTGAAGTTTTGTTTCTTTCTCAGTTTTTGTCTTAATGATTCTTTTGAAAAACATGTAGTGTTTACTCAATTAGACTAAAAAGTTGCTAGTAGTGATTAATCTCAGTAGCGTGTAGTAGTGATTAATCTCAGTTGCTAGTTGCTAGTTGCTAGTTTGCTGATCTTAATGAAGCCCACTTGCCCACTTGTTCTTGCCCATTTGTTCTTGCCAACAGACAAATGCTTTAAAATGCCAACAGACTAAAAATCCATAAAACTCGTTTTCTTCGTAAATCCTTAAAATGCTTGTTTTTTGTAAATCCTTAAAACTCGTTTTATTCAAACTGATGCCCCTCCTTAAAACTCGTTTTTTGTAAATCTTTCCCAGAGACTTTTTGAATAATTCACTTGTTTTTTCCATAATTCACCATAGTTTTTGTTATAATCACAATAAACACAATTAGCACCATAAACACACTTAGCACCATAAACACAACATAAACTGAAAGAATTAACACAGAAGCTCAAAGAATATCAATATGTACATGGATTTAAATTAGTACCAAAGAAGCTCAATATGTACATGGATTTACATTCAATCAATTGTAAACCACAGAAAATGAATTCGAATTCGAATGAAAAATTGTAAACCAAAGATTTGCACCTGGGCTCATGGTTTGGACCACATGAGACTCACCTGGTCAACTCAGTCAACAACTGAGTTGACTCGCTTCCATGCTTCGAGTAAACAACTGAGTTGACTCGCTTCCACCATGCTTCGTTATCTCGAACGAAGCTTCGAGACTCACCATTCTTAATCAACTGAGTTCCCCTGCAATAAATCTCGAACAAAATTAGAAACAATTCATGGATTTAAATTCAATCAATTGTAAACCACATAAATTGAATATTTATTAACGATTGTCGAATTCGAAGGCTTTCAACAATCCATGGATTAGATTATTGATTTAGGAGCCTCGATTTCGTTTTCTATTTGCGAAGAGGGGAAGAGAGGCGAAGAGAGGGGATGAAAATGAAAAATGAAAGAAGAGAGAGAAGAAGAAAAATGAAAGAAGAGAAGAGGAAAAATGAAAGAAGAAGATAAAATTGAGAAAATGAAAATAGAGGCTCGGGATGTGTGTTTCAGAGATGAGCCGCGCGGAGATATTATTACTATATAGGGACTCACATTTGCTGACGTGGCATGTGGTCCCCACATGTGGGTCCCACTTCTGCTGATGTGGCACTTGTGGGTCCCACAAGTGTTATTTTTGAACAAATTTTAAAAATGATTTGGGGCAATTCTATAATAGTCAAAACGGTCAAAGTGCCCTTTGAATATTTATGAGCAAATTTTAAAAATGATTTTGGGCAATCCTATAACAGTCAAAATGATTAAATTTTTGAATATCTTTTTGAATACCCTTCCGAGTGTTGGGAAAAAATAATCGAAAAATATAGTGCACGGGTTGTGTCGTATCTCTATAGTGTAAGTTGTGTAGCACAGAATACTTGTATTGGGGATAGTTATGGATTGACTGTTTGTTTTTTTTGAATATCTTTTAAGACGATCCAACCGTACAGATGATATTAAATACCCTTCCGAGTGTTGGGAAAAAATAATCGAAAAATATAGTGCACAGGTTGTGTCGTATCTCTGTAGTGTAAGTTGTGTAGCACAGAATACTTGTATTGGGGATAGTCATGGATTGACTGTTTGTTTTTTTTGAATATCTTTTAAGACGATCCAACCGTACGGATGATATTAAATACCCTTGCTAGTGTTGGGAAAAAATAATGAAAAAATATAGTGCATGGTTTGTGTCGTATCTCTGTAGTGTAAGTTGTGTAGCACAGAATACTTGTATTAGGGATAGTCATGGATTGATTGTTTGTTTTTTTCGAATATCTTTTAAGACGATCCAACCGTACGGATGATATTAAATACCCTTACTAGTGTTGGGAAAAAATAATTGAAAAATATAGTGCACGGGTTGTGTCGTGTCTCAATAGACAATGTAATACAATAATGCTAGTTATACTTTCACTTTCATGTTTTTAAATATCTTTTAAACGATATTGTATAATAATGTAATGTAAAAAATAAATTTCTGAAAATATAAGAATAGATTAAATATTGCTTTATTTGTACTTATTAAATTTATAAAACATAATATTAAATATCAAAAGAATGTTAAAATATTAAAATAAATATATTAAAAATAAAAATGAATGTGTGTCCGAAAAATGGGCGGCATGTTTTCCCCCCAAATCGAAGATAAGTACAGTTATTCTCCACTATCTCATCGCTAATTACAGTTAACCTCATCGCTCAACCTCACCTCCCTCGCTCTCTCTCTCCTCGCTCAACCTCACCTCACCTCACCTCACTCAACACCCGCAACTCCCGCGCTCTCACTCGCCTCAAAGCAGAGAAATCAAAATTAGGGTTTCAAAATTAGGGTTTCGAAGTTTGGGGGTTCGAAGCAGAGAAGTTTTCACCTAGGGTTTCGAAGGCAGCCAAGCTCGATTTAAGCTCTCACCAAGGGGATTAGGTATATTTTACGCTCCCCCCTCTCTCTCCAGCTCTCTCTCTCTCGCTCTCTCTCTCTCTCTCTCCCCTCCCCCTCTCGCTGTCTCTATGCATGCTTGTAATTATGTACACTGTGTTTACATACCAACTGATATTTTTAAGTGATTCTCATTTGTATTTTGAGTATTATTGTTAATGTTTGGCTGAATCATGATAATATGTTAGTTAGTTTGGCTGAATCATGATGCTATGTTAGTTACTATGTATTTTTTTTTGTAAGGTGTTAGTTACTATGTATTTGATTGTAATATTACGATAATATGTAGGTTTGCAATTGAACAGGCTGCCAAATCTTTATTTGTTCACTAATTTTGACAAAAACAGAGTGTGACTAGCTTTTAGGAATGGAGGCTGATTGGATAGGACTACCTAGGTACAGTGAAGCATATGTGAGTGGGATTCAAGCATTTGTGGAATATGCGTTTCCCCTTTTTTCCGTAGGTGAAGAAATGAAGTGCCCCTGCAAGAAATGTAATGGTCAATATTGGCATCGTGAGGATGTGATTTATGATCATCTCATTTGCAGAGGGCCTTCCGCTTTACATGTCCAATGGATATATGATGTCTCGCAAAAGAAAGTCGAAAATAGTACTGCAAATATAGGTTCTGACTTTATGGATTGCGAAACGGGGTATGATTTTGGTGATAATTTAGAAGCGATGGGGAAGATGTTTGAGAATTTAGACGATGGACCAGGTACGGAGGCTAAAAAGATTTATCAGCATCTGAAAGAGGGAAAACAACCACTATATCCCAGCTGCAAGAAATTTTCTCGTTTAAGTTCTATGATCAGGCTTTACCATTTAAAATGTAGTCATGGAATTAACAATTCTGCTTTTGGGGAATTATTGGGGTTGATAAAGGATGCTTTCCCCGAAGCAAATATGCCTTTGTCCTTCAATGCTGCGAAGGACATGATTAGGGACTTGGGCCTTCATTACGAGAAAATACATGCTTGTCCCAATAGTTGCATGAAACAGGAAAATTTGATTCTTTCAACGTTAATATCAGGACCAGAATCTCCGGGAAATAGTATCGATGTCTATATGCAGCCTTTGATTGCCGAATTGAAAGAATTATGGGATGTCGGCATCCAAACATATGATGCCTTGACTGATCATAACTTTAATTTACGGGCAAGGGTGCTTTGGACCATTAGTGACTTTCCAGGATACGCTATGTTGTTGGGTTGGAGCACAAAGGGTAGACTAGCGTGTCCAATATGTCACTACGAAACTTGTTCTGAATATCTGAAACATAGTAGAAAAATGTGCTACATGAATCATAGAAAATATCTCGATCCTTCACACAAATGGAGGTTTGACAAGAAAAGATTCAACGGGCAGATTGAAACGAGGCAGATTCCGGATCCATTAACGGGAAAGGATAGCGAAGAATTGTTGTTTGGGTTTGAAAATCAATTTGGGAAGAAACGCAAGGGAATGGGAAAGAGAAAGCGTAAAATCGACTCTCCTTTCAAAAAGAGGTCAATATTTTTTAATTTGTCGTATTGGAAACATGTTCAACTTCGACCCAATCTTGACGCTATGCACATAGAAAAAAACTTATGCGACAATATATTAGGTACTTTACTAAATATTGGTGGCATGTCAAAAGACCACTTGGGTGCTCGCTTTGATTTGCAAGAAATGGGAATAAGGAAGTCACTTCACCCTGTTAAAGGTGTAGAAGGAGAGACTTACGAGATTATGGCATCCATCTTTGACATGACAGATAAGGAGAAAGATGTCTTTTGCAAGCTGTTGAAGAATGTGAAACTGCCTTATGGCTGTGCTGCTAATATAAGTCGTTACGTGCACACAAACGAGAGAAAAGTAGTGGGGTATAAAAGCCATGACGCGCATTTTATCCTCCACTACTTGTTACAATTTGCTGCAAAGAAATCACTAAAACCTGAGGTGGCAAAGCCGTTGATCAAATTAAGTGAATTTCTTAGAGGCTTATGGAGCAAGGTGATTGTCTTGGATGATATTGAGAGGTTGCAAGAAGAAATTGTTGAAATTCTCTATGAATTTGAGATAATATTCCCACCTGCCTTCTTTGACATCATGGTGCACCTACCTGTCCATTTGTGTAATGAAGTTAAATGCGGCGGACCGGTGCACCTTCGGTGTATGTATCCTATTGAGCGGTATCTTGCAAAGCTGAAATCATATGTACGTAATAGGAGCAAACCAGAAGGCTCAATTGCAGAAGGCTACCTAGCAGAGGAGTGTATCACATTTTGTTCAAGATTTTTGCTTTGTGAAGAAGCAAAAGAAAATACTGATTTTGGAAGATGTCCAACAAATGTGACGTACCATATTGGAACAAGAAGGAATAAAGATGGCAAAGTTTTCCAAATAGAAGATTCAGAATGGAAAGCATGTCATACCTACACTGTGTTCAATAGCGGCAATAAGGAAATTGAGGCTTTTCTTGAGTAAGTTCTCTAGTCCTTACATTTATTAAATAATAAAAACTAATTAAAATACCTCTTATTTAAACTGTTTCAATTATTTACTTGGTATGATTCATCGAGCTTCAGTTGAAGTAGATCAAACTTCAGAACGATACAAAAAGGAGCAAACACACTCCAAAGAGTTTTGGAGATGGTTAAAGGTCCAAGTTGAAAATCTGGACACCAATTCAACCGAGTTACAAGTGTTAGCATTAGGTCCCAATCGAACAACGAGGAGGTTTAGCGGGTATTTCATAAATGGTTATCGATTCCACACAAAGAAGAGAGATTCTCGATGCACCACACAAAACAGTGGAGTTTTTTTAACTGCTGAAACCACTAGTTTTGCAAATTCTAAGGACAAAATTCCAATTATCAGGGAAGTGAACTACTACGGGTCTATTGAAGATATTTTTGAAGTTGATTACTAGGGAGTATTCAGGGTGGTTATGTTTAAGTGTTACTGGTACCAAGAAGAAAAAGATCCCTTTGGTCTGACTAGGGTCAATTTTAACAAGTCCCGTCACAAATCTGATCCTTATATTCTTGCTTCACAAGTGCAGCAAGTATTCTATGTGGAAGATCCAATTGCAAAATTTGTTCAATATGTTATGAAAAGACTACCAAAGGTCTGGTGTGACGCTGAAGACCAAGATTTGTTGGAAGAAGAAAACAACCCTCCTGATAAACATGATTCTAATCTTGATTTCCAACTACAAAATCAAGTATGTGAATTTAGTTGGTTCAGGGATGATATCCCTAAAAGACAAGTCCCTGTATCACCAACTTAAGTAAAAAAAACTCTTTGGTAATATGTAATTTAGGAGATGTTTTAGTTGCTGATATGTAATTTAGGAGAATGAAATTTATTGGTGATGTTTTAATTGGTGATGATCTCTGAATTAACTAACTGTTTCTCATAGTTAATTAAACTTGTGTTGCTAAGGTCCAATGTTAGTTAACTGTTTGTCATATATAATTGTGGAATTGTAGCATAATTCTCTCTTTCTTGCTGATCATTCCTTAACTTAATAACAATCACTTCTGTCTTTATATTTAGTTGTCTAGTTGAGTTTTTAAATTATCCGCATAATTGGTCTCCTTCTTTTAATCCATATATGTTCATTTCTGTAGGATGGCAGAGAAGTTGCTGAATGTGAGGTATAACTATGATGGCACATTCAACAAGACAAGTTATTCATGGGGGAAGAGTATTATTATCAACCGCCAAGACGTGGATGAATTTTCATATACAGTGGCGCTAGAAAATGTCAAGGATTGCCTCAACTGTACTGAAATTGGAGGATTATATGTGCTGAATGGAAAACCCCAACAATGGAAGCTTCTGAAGTGTGATTCAGATTTGCTTCAACTGGTAGATGCCTGCGAAAGTGGTGGGGACATAAATATATATGTGGATTGTGTTGTTGACAAAGAATGCAAGCCACTGGAGCCAGGGGTGCCATTTCTAGTCGTACGACCAAGAAAGAACATACTTAAAGGTCATTTCTTATTTTAAATTTTAAATTTAAATATAATAACAAATTACTAAGTTATATTTACTTATAATAAGGCTTGCTTATGTGTTTAATCTCATGAGACACATGTTTACTGATTTGTGTCTTTTTGCAAATTTCTGCAGAACATCTACAAAGCAAACAGAACAAGCGTACTTTTGTATCTTCACACCAACTACAACAACAAAGGAAAAGCAAGAGGATTCCAAGGTCACCTCAGTTGCAGGAGGTTGAACAGAACAAGCTTCCAAAATCACCACGTTTACAGGAGCTAGCGAAGAAGAATCTTCGAAGCTCAACTCATTTGCAAGAGGTTCAAAACAACAATCTGCCAAAGACACCTCCAAAGAATCTTCGAAGCTCAACTCATTTGCAAGAGGTTCAAAACAACAATCTGCCAAAGACACCTCCAAAGAATCTTCGAAGCTCAACTCATTTGCAAGAGGTTGAAAACAACAATCTGCCAAAGTCACCGCGTTTGGAGGACCTACAGAAGGATCTTTCAAGCAACCCTCAGTGGAAGAAAGATGTATGCCCCAACGCTGTATCTGCAATGGTGGCGAAAAGGAGGTTACACTTATCAAAAATTGATACAATTGAGGTAGAAAAATTTTCCCTTAGCTCACACCTATTTTCCAACATACCAACTGATATTTTCCTGATTTCACACTTGCAGTCGGGCCGAGTGAATGAGTATGAGCTGCGTAAAATTCAGAATGTGGAAGAAAACAAAAAAAAGGTTCAAGGAACTCGAATTAGGAAATTATGCTGCTAATCCAATTAAGCCGATAGTCCAGCATAGTATAAAGGAAAAGAAGGATCGGGATGATCCTGAATATGTTGTGGAAAATGAGACGGGAGATGAAAGTGATGACACTTCAGAGGTAATATTTTATACTTATTATGTACACTTATTCTTTATTTGTGATTATTTTATTATTAATTAGCTGTTTGTGAAATTATATGAACCTATTGGGTAATTTTGTGTAAGGGGTTGCATTTGATTTTGCACTTATTATGTACATTTTTTCTTCATTTGTTGGTAGAGGCCTCTTAACTTAATTAGTAATCAAGAATATAGATAAAAAAGAGTTGTTAATGCTTTCTTTTTTGAGAAATTTTAAATGTTTTGTGTGGTTAATTTTAAGTTTGTTTTGTAAACGCTTATTCATTTGTATTAGGCTAGACACAATTTGCATGCAATAATCATGTCTTAAAATTTCTAAATGATTTTTTTTTATTAAATTAACAATATCACAATATATATCTGTTTTAGTTATTATGTACATTTTTTCTTCATTTGTGTTTAATATTTACTGCATAGGGAATCAAATCTGTCCAGAAACGGAAAGCAATACCTGGTCCCAGAACTCGTTCGCGAGCAAATGATAAGGATTTGGGTGAGAAGGATCCGGTGGATCCTATCGACAAAGGCAAAAAAGTTGCTGCTGCTAGTACCAAAAGTGCAAAACTTATAAAGCCAACATGTAGCAAACTGTTAAAACAAGGGGATAATTCTGCACCAAGTGGTACAATTGTTGCGTATATGGCCCTGCGAGAACGTCAGAAGCAGAATCTTGAAGCTGAAATGAGGAGAGAGGATGTTGGTGATACCGATTTACAAAATGGAAGTGAAGGTGAAGAAGTAGAAGCAGGTAATATGGTCATTTGTACTTTATTTCTTCTGTACATCTCATTTTTTAATAATTAGTAGGATTATTAGCAATAATATGGTAATTGCATTTTATTTTATTTGATGGCTATCTGAACAGAACCTAAAAGACGTACAGGACGTTCAAAAATGTTAAAAGTTCATGCTAGGATTGATGCTGAAAAGATCTTTGTTAAACTGAGTAAACGAGGTCAACCAATTGGAGAGCGGAAAACTAGATCCGAGTTGAGCAATTTCCTGGGGACTCTAGTTAAGGATCACGTGTCACTTACTTATGTTAATTGGCATGTTGTTCCAGATGATTTGAAGAAGAAAATGTTGGAATATACTTTGGTGACCTCTATAACCTCAACTTTACTTAATTTTCTCATATCTGTGCACCAACTCATTCAAGTTCTATGTTGACACATTATAGGAGAGGTTTGATATTGCACCAGAAGGGGAAAAGTGGGTGTACGAGACACTTAATTCATCCTGGAGAACACACAAGTCCCGTGTCAAGCTGATGCATTACTCCCAATTTGACAATGATGAGGAGAAGATTCAAAACAGGCCGGATCATATTCCGCTCGAGGATTGTAAGATGCTGTTGGACTAATGGGCGGACGATGGAGTTCAGGTATATTTATAAGGTGGCAAGTATATAGTTTAGAAATTAATTTGCTGCATGCCATTTGATATGGAAAGTAAAATATGATAACATTGTTTTGGTAACAAATTTTGGCTGAGGATAATAAGGCTCGTCACAATATGTATGTTGAGACACACACTCTCGGTTGCAAGAGTCTTGCTGAGCTTAGAACAACACTGGTATGAACATAAACAACTTGAGTACCCTATAGCTTTTAATAATTTGTCATAAATATTTGTTAATTGATGATGTCCGTAATTTGTAAGAAATAAAATTGAGTACCTTGTACCTTTTTCTTATATTAATTTATAGAGTGTTGATAATCGCCAGTTTGATGTTACTTTTGGATAATTGCCATATGAGTTTATAATAGGCACAGACTTCAATAATATTTGAAGGTAGATTAGGCACTCTAAATCTTCTGCATTTAAATTTTTATTGGATTAAATAGCAGTTTGGACTTGGTACGCTAATTTGAGTTTAGCTTTGAGTTTGGCAGTTTTTTAATTCTATTTTTAAAAATGCACTCAAATTATGTAATGCCCAAATTCACAGTTGTTAAATTCAATTTTAGTTTAATTAGTTTGAAAAGTTCACGAGTGAAGTGTATGTTCCGATTACTTCGATTTTTTGTCTACCTTCAATGTTCCCGTACCAAGCTTGTCTAATTCATTGTCTAGTTACGAGTGAAGTGTTGTTTCTATTACTTGACAGAAAGAAGATGACCCAAATCAGAGGTCCCCATCAGAGGCTAAAATCATTGTAGAAAGTCGCAAGCGCAAGCCTGGACACGAGTACAAGTTAAGTCCAAAAGCAATTAAGAAAAAAATTGTAAGTAAATTATCTTCTAAAGTATATATATTTGAACTCATTTTACCTCTACCTCTGTACACTTGACAAAACTTTCTCTTGTAGGAGTCTGTTGAAAAGATAACGAAAGAAGGAAATGATGCAGCTAAGCTCGTTCCCAAAAAGAAAAAGAACCGGCCAGATTGGTTGGTGGGAAGGCGAGGTAAAACAGCAGCTTCGACAGAAACTCCAGTTGATCCGGTTACACAATCTACAGTCAAGGAGCTGCACACAAAGATTGCTCAGCTAGAGAGTGAGACGGAAGCGAAGGTCAATACGAAAGTTCAACATAACATGGCCTGGTTGCTGAAGAAACTCGGAGAGGCAAATCCGGGTCTGAAAGTTGACATTACTCATGACTTTTGTGCAACTGTTTCTAGTGATGGAGATGAATTTGGCACTCCAATCACTCCTGGCACCGCTTCTGGAACCGCTCCTGGCACCACCCGTGGCACCACCGACTCTTTAATATAACTGTTTCTACGTAAAACTTAGTTAATATGAATTTGTCGTCCTTCATTTTGTTGTCAGATTGTTTTGATGTTGCGTTTCTTGAATGGTTTGGATGGGATTGTTTTATGTTGGAGGATGGTTGGATATTTGTTCTTTTGGAGTTTGGTATTTGTAGTTTAAGTGGATGTATGGTGGGAAGTTTGGATGGATGTTTGTTGGATTGTTTGTTGCATTATTTATATTTTTAATGGGAATGCTCCAAAAACAATGCAGGCATTGCAGAAAATTTTCAAATATGTGTTACAATAGCTCATTTTAACGTTACAGCTGATTAATGTTTGTGCTACAGTTAGTCCACTTAGTGTTCCGAAAGCACCTTTTTACTGTTACAATAGGCACACAAATGGTGACGTGGCAGTCCACGTGTAGGACCCACACGCTGACGTGGAGAGTGATGGACCCACCAACATGATGACGTGGCTATTTGGGACCCACGGGATGACGTGGCAACGGAGGCCCCACCACGCTGATGTGGCTTTGTGGGACCCACATGCTGACG
This sequence comes from Daucus carota subsp. sativus, assembly GCF_001625215.2. Classification (NCBI taxonomy): domain Eukaryota; kingdom Viridiplantae; phylum Streptophyta; class Magnoliopsida; order Apiales; family Apiaceae; genus Daucus; species Daucus carota. Next base: position 24,383,550 of record NC_030389.2, on the reverse strand, counting down.
TGGTAGTGCGGGACCAACAAGCATGTGGGTCCCACGTCAGCATGTGGGTCCCACGTGCTGACGTGGCGGGTGTGGGTCCCACATGCTTACGTGGCTGAGTGGGACTCACATGCTGACGTGGCCTCTGTGGGTCCCACATGCTGACGTGGCAGGTGAGGGTCCCACATGCTGACGTGGCTTTGTGGGACCCACATGCTGACGTGGCTTCTGTGGGTCCCGCATGCTGACCTGGCCTCCGTGGGACCCACATGCTGACGTGGCATATGTGGGACCCACATGCTAGCTTGACCGGTGGAATGTGCTATTGTATCAGTGGTTTACCGTTACAGCATCCCCTTATTATGTTACAGTAGGGCGCTGCGTAACGTTTTTTGGCTGTTACAGTTGATTCCAGTTTGTGTTACAATAGGGGCCAATTGTAACGTTCGCAAACGTAACGCCCATTGGTGTTACAGTAGCTCTATTGTAACGGATTTTGGCCCTATTGTAACATGACTTGGGCATTACAATTGGCCATCTATGGCGTAGTGGATATAGTCTCAAAAATGATAAATGTTATTAATTTAACAAGATTATTAATTCAATGAGGTTTAATATACAATATCTTTATTATGCTGGGACTGTTTTTTTTAAATATCCATTTAAAGTGGGCTATACATTTTTACCAGTTCTGTTTTTGGCCAAATACAAATTTACAAGCATTAGTACATAGTAGTAGGTCTGATGCTGACTTTACAAAAAAGAACTTGCTATATTACATTTATATATGCTCCTATACCAATGTTCACGAACACTATGCTTGTCAGTTGTCAAGGAATACTTGGCGGATTTTCAGCGGAGCTTGGCTGCGTACTCGAAACATTAGCAAGCCACTGGAGTAGCTTCTGAACTTCAAAAGTATCGTCAACAAAGTACTTGGCCTTGCTAGGCTTTTGCTCCACAGTGCAGAAAAAGATTTCCGGAACAGCAGGGACCACCACAGATGAAACAATTTTCAAAGTACCGTCGTACATGTCTCCAATGCAGAGGATGAAATCAGGGATCTCACCATTGCTAACCATTGTCGCGATTACCTTTTCTGTGACCAAGCCTTTGCTTGCATCCTAAATATTTTAGGTTGCTAGTTAAGTAAATTACTGTACAATGCACAGCGAAGACCGAAAGAGGGAGACGAGAGACACATACCTGTGGTTTAAGCTCAACAATATTTTTTCCCTTTCTAACTACTGCAGGTTCATTAGCAATGACGTGTTTACAATGATCCGACAATTCCTTTGCCTGCAAGGATTCAAAATCATGATCTGCATCTTGACGGTGCCAAACCAAAGCACTTTCTTTGACTTCGATGGTGGAACCATCCGTGACTTTTGTATATGAATTTATTATACGCTCCACTGTTGCCTTCCACTCGAGATCCACAACCAAACTAGATTGCCATTCAGAAGTTTTCTTCCACCTGCAAACCAAAGGCAAGAAGTGCCACTAGAAAAGGTCTCTAAGAAGTTTGTGAAGGAAAATACCTTATGAAGTACCCATGTTCAGCAGCTAGTCCTAGACCTTCACATGGAGCCAGCCACTCGGTTAAGGAACTTCTACCACTTCCACTAACGATAAACACAGTGTTCTTAGGATCATCACACAGAGTGATAAGAGCAGTTTCAGCTTCACTACTAAGGTTTTTCTTGGCCGAGGAATGAGGAACAAGGATGCCAACAAAGTCTAGAAATATAGCCCTCCTATTTGTCTAGTTGTACGCAGGAACTATGTTTTCAAACAATTTTTGAAAACATAGGGAGAAGGCAGCAACCTTAATTATGAAACTGAAGCCCATACCCCAACATTGATAATTATAGTGATCAAGACATGCTCTCTCCATGCTATGGACGAAACTGCGAGCCCAATACGCCACATCAAGAGACTGAACATAGCTATAGTTCTGCTCTTGTCTTAATTGCCTTAAAAAATCATCCATGGAGATCGTAGAACGCATAGCCTCAGCTACGAAACTAATACCCCATGGATTTATTCCAATTGTTCCACTCAGAGATGGAGAACAACCAACATATTCATAAATGATTAGCACACTTGTTTCGAGGAGAATATGACATAATTCCCCTAGCTTCATCCATAGTTGTAGAGCCCTGCCTGCAAACGAGATACATGTTAGGGACTAGATTCATTCCATCTCTTACAGCATTTATTATGCAACATTCCGAGGCATCATAGTAGGCACTCTTTTCACATTGATCAACTGGTCGATCAATTAGAATCACTAGTTGATGACCACAAGAACCATAAATCTGATTAATCCTGTTAGCAGTTCCATACGTCTCCCATCTCACTTCCTCAATGTCTTCTCCTGAGCTTCTTTCAGGATTGATAATTTGAACAAGAACCACAATATCCCGCAAGTTTTCATACTTCCTCAATAGCTGCTCAGATGCTAATAACTTCAGACTAATTGCCTTGAATAAGTTCATGTCGTCTACACCAACAATTACATGGTTCCCCTTGAACTTCCCTTCGAATTCCTTGACTTTCACTGATGTAGAAGGAATATTCAGAACATTTTCAACTTTTTCCAAATGAATTCCTATAGGCATAATCTTGATATACACCGTGCGAGCACTATAATCCAGCCCAATTTGTTCTCGTTTGGACTCACAGTCCAGTCCTAGCATTCTACTACAACATGAGAAGATGTGGCGAGCAAAATTGAAAGTATGAAACTCGATGAGATCATAGTTCAACAAAATCCTCAGAATGTCAGCACTTACATGAAGTGTTCGATAGATCTCTGATGCAAGGACTGGACTATGGAGAAAGAATCCGAGTTTGGCCCTGTAGCGCTTATTTCTCAAGAACACAAGGACCGCCATGAGGTGATAGTCATGAATCCAAATATAATAGATAAATAAGATATTTTTTTAAGGTGCAGTTCTGCTCCCTAACTAATAGTAGAAATAAAGTAATGGTTATAAGGGTTCTCTAAAATATGACCCAAGTTGATAAATGTCTCTAACCAAAAAATGTCTACATTTTTAATGTGTTTTTTATACGCAATAAATTATAACTAATTGAACATCACTAAAATTATAGACACAATTGGGATAAAAAGTTAGGCACATTTGAAAACTTTACAAATATAAGGACAAATCCGACAGTGGCTTAAAAATCCAAATTTGGACCAATTCTAGCCTAAATCTTCTCAATGGGGGCCTGAATTACAGTCCAAATTTAGGCCACTTAGGCCAACACTATTGAATCCATGACTTTCTGGGGTTGTTTGGATGATTTGGTTCGGAGTATTACTCTAGATCAATTTTTATTTGTTGGTGGTGATTTTAATGGTCATATTGGTGCGAGAGCAGATGGGTATCAAGGTGTTCATGGTGGGTTTGGTTATGGTGTTAGAAATGACAATTGTTCGACGCTTTTGGAATTTACAACAGCACATGATTTAGTGATTGTTAACTCTTGTTTCCGCAAGCGTGATGATAATCTAATTACTTTTAGGAGTGGGGGACATGCCACTCAAATTGATTATCTTCTTATTCGCAGTAGAGATTTTAGATTTTGTTCATATTGTAAGGTTTTTCCAGTGGAAGCTTGTGCTTCACAGCACCGTCTTTTAGTCATGGATTTGTCTTTGGATGGCCCACCTATGGAGGGATTGAGAGTTGTTACACCTCGAATTCTGTGGCGTAATTTACATGGATCGAAAGTAGCATAATTTAAGGACATGCTTGAGGGTTTTTTTAGGTTGGAAGATGATGTGGATCAAATGTGGATACGTATGGCTGATTTAATTCGAGGTGTGGCACGGAGGACGTTGGGAGTGGCTTCAGGGAATATAAAGGAGCAGAGAGAATCTTGGTGGTGGAATGATGATGTACAAGCCAAAGTGCAATTTAAGAAAGGATGCTTTTTGGAATTCATGTCGTGTCCAGAAGGGCCAGATCGGCATATAAAGCGGGAGTTATTTAAACTTGCAAAAAGAATGGCTAAACAGGCAGTTGCGGAAGCGAAAACTAAGGCGTATCAAGACATGTATAGGCGTCTAGGTACTAAAGAGGGAGTGAATGAAATTTTTAAACTTGCAAAAGCACGTAACAAGCGCAGTCAGGATATTGGTGCGGTTCGATATATAAAGGACGAGGGTGACCGGGTTTTGCTTTATGATGGGGATATTATAGCGAGATGGGGCAGGTATTTCTCTGAATTATTTAACGCAGCTCGAGGGAGGGAGATTGTATTCGAGCAAGAGAATGTCAATGTTTCTCACAATGATGTTGGTATGAGTCAAGATATTACTATGGCAGAGGTCCGCGTAGCTTTAGGCATGATGGGTAAGGGTAAAACAGTTGGGCTTGATGAGATTCCGATTGAGGTGTGGCAGTGTTTGGGGGAACATGGGGTACGATGGTTAACAGCTCTTCTTAATGTTATATTTCGGACATCCAGGATGCCGAGTGAGTGGCGATTAAGTGTTGTTGTACCCATCTATAAAAATAAAGGTGATGCTCAAAGTTGTAGTAATTATCGTGGTATTAAGTTGCTTAGTCATGCGATGAAACTTTGGGAACGAGTTATTGAGTGCAGGATTCGAAGAATTGTTACCATTTCGGTGAATCAATTTGGTTTTATGCCTGGGAGTAGGGGTGAGCATAACCGGATATCCGGTCCGGTTATGAATTATAAACCGGATATCCGGTTTTTCGGATCACTAAAATTTCATTCCGGTTCCGGTTTAACCGGATATCCGGATATTCGGATATCCTTTTAAATCGGATCGGAAAACGGATTATTCGGATCCCGTTTCTTCTCCGAGAATAGACGGTATTACATTTTGATTCAAGAAATTTCTAATAATTAACTTTACTCTATTGCACAACTGTGAAAAGAAAAAGAAGCAGACTCCCGTAAGAAAGAAATATGCAAGCAGAAGGTGTAGGCACACAAAAAATTTGGTAGAACTAAAGCAATGCAGAGAAAAGGGAACATTGTGTGGGGACGTCTTATGGCTGTGCACGCATGTGGCATGAGAGAAGCTATGCAATGTGCAATATGGAAATTAGCCTGCACTCTCAATATGCAAAGTCTAATGAATACTTATGGATTACTTGTTTTGATGGCAGACCCCACAAATAGGCTAGACAAGGTAAAAGTTGATGTAGCTAAATTAACTGATGCAACATGCAACATCAATTAGAAGATATAGCCAGGGACTGAATAGCATCAGAGTGCCCACTTAATGTTCTAACACAGTCTCCAGAAAGGCTTAATCTCAAAATTAACTACTCAGAGAACTCCTCTGCATGCTTTTGTAAACATAAAATGAACCATTCAAGGTCTAGGACCATTTCATACTCCTGTAAACACAACTTAATCCATGTGTTCTGCACTCTGCAGAATGGACAGAGCATTGCCAAAATTCACATTAAGAAGATTCCTAAAAAGTGCAGAATGATAGAACAATGAACATAGCTCAAAAGTAAAGCCACGAAAGTCTATTAAATTCAGTAAAAGGTCCAATGTTAAGATAATACTAAAAGATCAAAGATAGAATTAAAAGAAACTCCATAATGTTGAAGTAGAACACACAAAAAATGACCATTGACTGCTCCTTAATTATCATCTACTGTCTCATCAATAAGTATTACTGGTTGCTCTAGTGTCAAGTTCTCCATACCTATAAATGAGAAACATAAAAATATTTATTAGAGCAATCAAATAACGAGGTAAATAAAATATAATCACTAAATAAAAACTGATATTGAATTGACCTTCTTCCATTTTTTCCAGCTCAAGTAAACTTTCCTCGATGATTAAGGGATGATTAGTAGTGCGTAACCAATCCTGTGTGCAAATCAAAGCTTCAACCATTCTTGGAGTCAAAGAAGTACGAAATGAGTCGAGAACACGACCTCCTGTACTGAAGGCAGACTCTGAAGCAACAGTAGATACGGGAATAGCTAGGATATCTCTGGCCATCTTAGCAAGTGTAGGATATCTATTTTTGTTATCCTTCCACCAATGCAACACATTAGCACATGATTCACTTGACTCGCGTTCATCTTCCAAGTACTTCTCCCACTCGACTTTTTTCTCACTAATCCCCCCTCCTACTTCTATTTCAAACGTGCTGCCTAAAAATTCTGAAAAATCAAACATCATTTCATGCTCCGTATCTTTATTCTGAAAGTTAGAGGCAGAGTTGGAACTTGAAGTGCTTGATTTTGTGACATTCTTTACAGCAGGCATGGTAGAAGCATAAAAATCAAATAATGAACAAAAAGTGGATTTAATATTCAAAGACAAACTCTTAGCTTTGTCCATACCAAACCATGCCTTCACCATCCAGTCAACATAAACCATTTTCCTTCTTGGGTCAAGAATAACCGAAATAAACATGAATAAATTGAGCTTATCGATATTACCCCAATATTTATCATATTTAAACTTCATTTGTGCTGCCATCTGCCTAACAGCTGTATCTTCGTGATTAAAATGTTGAGAGAGCACGTAACCAACACCAAATATAGCATCCATGTAGTAATTAGAAGTAACATACCGTGAACCAGACAACTTCAAAGTAGCATCATAAAATATTTTTAAGAAAGGCAAAAAAGTTGTCAATTGTTTCCACTCCTCAACTGATATATCCCCGCCAACCTTTTTCATTTCTTTCATTAGAGCCGAGTCTTTCAAAATCAAATTAGCAAATGCCTTCTTAAATTTCAGAGCAGACTCCAACATCAGATATGTTGAATTCCATCTAGTTTCAACATCAAGACAAACAAGACTTTTGTTATCTAATTTTTCCTCTTCAACACTTGTCTTAAATTTTTGTAGCCTAGCAGGAGAAGATCTTACATACTTCACAAAAGTACGAGCTTTTACAATTGAAATATGAAGGTCAGTTAAGCCATCCTTCACAACTAAGTTTAAAACATGTGCAGCACATCTCATATGTAAATATTTTCCATCTAAGACACTAGACTCCCAATGATTAAATCGTCGTTTCAGATAATCAAGAGCAACATCATTAGAACTCGCATTATCAACTGTCACAGTCAAAATATTTTTGATTTTCCACTCAGTTAGACACTTTTCAACAGCCCTGCCGATAAGTTGTCCGGAATGACCAGCAAGTGGACAAAAATTTATCACTCTTTTATGCAAATTCCAATCATCATCAATAAAATGAGCTGTGAGGCACATATAACTTAAATTTTGACCAGAGGTCCAAGCATCTGTTGTTAAGCAAATTCTTGAAGATAATTTATTAAAATAATCCTTTAACTTCCTCTTCTCCTCAATAAAAATAGTGTAACAATCTCTTGCAGCAGTGAAACGTGAGGGAATTAAAAATTCAGGATGCATGGCCTTGCAAAATAAGCGAAAACCTTCTCTCTCTACGAACATAAAAGGTAACTCATCCTTAATTAGCATCTTTGCAAGCGCAGATCTAGAAACCTCTTGATTGAAAATCCAAGGTTTTGACACACTAATTGTCTCAGTAGTTCCATCTTTGTTAACAATGGTTTGAGATTCAAAATTCAAGATCTTTTGTTTTTTATCCAGATTAGCAGGTAACATCTTGCATCTCTTAGTGTGATTAGCTAAACAAGTAGTTCCATTGTCAGGGTTACAGCCAATCAATTTAGAACAATAAATACACTTAGCCATATCTGGATCATCAGTTCTTTCATAATGGTCCCAAACAGGAGAGGCATTTTTTCGTTTACGAGAAGAATTGTCACCTCGTTTTGACCTTGATCGTTTCTCCTTATGACGTGACGAGACTTGAACATTCTTCTTATTTTTTTCCAAAGTGTCTTCTTCGTCACGCTTCTGTTGTTGGTTGTTTGTTTGCTGATTAGTTCCATTCTCATCTTCTAAATTTACTACGTCCATGTGATCATCAAGATGAGTTGACATTGTTCTTTATCTGCATAAAACCGTGTCTTAAAATTCTTTACTGATGCGTGAAACAAAAGAGAAACAATATATATATAAACTCAGAACCATGATCACTGATTCATTGATCAGATACTTACTTTAGATTTAAAAGTTATAACAAATAATATAATATACAATAATTATACATACCTGATATCGATAGCCGTAGGCGATGGAGTGATGCTGTATTGCTGTGAATTGTGATGGTTCTGGCCTCTGGGGTTCTTACTTCTTAAGGTTTAACGTAGACTAGTTGGGCACTGCTTAGCAGATTAGAATTTTAGATGGCTACGTGACCTAACAAAGTTTGATATTAGGTTAAATAATTTATATATATTATTTATAAAAATATTTTTTATATAAAAATAATAAAACCGGATCGGATCCGGATATCCGGTTTCTTGTATATATGTGATTCGGATCCGAATCCGAATTTCTAGAAAAAAACCGGATCGGATATCCGGTCCGTTTTATTCGGATCGGATATCCAAATTTTCGGATTTTTTAAACCGAATACCGGACCGGAAAATCGGATAATCCGGATTTCGGATTTTTATGCTCACCCCTACCTGGGAGGTCCACCATTGAGGCGATTTATCTCATTCGCTGTCTTATGGAGAAATATCGAGAGTGTCGTAAGGATCTTCATATGGTGTTTATGGATCTTGAAAAGGCTTATGATAGTGTACCACGGGTCGTTCTTTGGAGATGTTTAGGAGCGCGAGGAGTGCCGGAGGTGTATATTCGGACCATACAGGATATGTATTCAGCAGTGGGGACGTGTGTTAAGGACACCCGTTGGGGATACTCAGTATTTTCCAGTTGAGGTGGGTCTTCATCAAGGTTCGGTATTAAGCCCTTTGCTTTTTATATTTGTTTTGGATGTGATTACCCGTGACATTCAAGCTCCGGTGCCTTGGTGTATGCTTTTTGCTGATGATATTGAGTTAATCGCCGAGTCTCGAAGTGAGGTTAATGTGAAATTGGAACAGTAGCGTATGTCGTTGAAGGGTTATGGATTGCGTCTGAGCCGTTCTAAAACCGAGTATCACTGGGCCAATTTCAGTGAGGAGATTCATGAGGCGGATGTTGCTGTATGTATTGCGGAGGGTCGTGTACCACAAACTAATACCTTTAAATACTTGGGTTCTATCATTCAGAGTAATGGCGATATTTCTACGGATGTTACACATCGTATTTCGACAGGATGGCTTCGTTGGTGGGCTGCTACAGGGGTGTTGTGTGATAAGAATGTACCTTTGAAGTTGAAGGGTAAATTCTATCGTGTAGCAATCAGACCATCATTATTATATGGTTCCGAGTGCTGGCCATTGAGAAAGGCTCAGGAACGTAGGCTAGAGACAGCGAAAATGCGTATGTTGCGTCGGATCTGTGGTAACACCATGACAGATCATATACCGAATGATACTTTTCGACGTCTTTTAGGTGTTGAGTCTATCTCTAAGAAGATAAGGGAGGGACGTTTACGTTGGTATGGACATGTTCGGCGTAAATGTAGCTCAGCACCGGTTAGGAGAGTAGAACACATATCGGTTCGGGGTAAGAGAAAGAGGGGTCGGCCTCGTCGGACATGGGCTGATCAATTAAGTTTGGACATGGGAGCCTTAAATCTCACGGGTGATATGACATTAGATAAGAATGATTGGAGACGGCGTATTAGAGTAGTTGAGACTAGGTCTCGTGGCTCACAGAGATTATGAGGGTTATGGTATATGTTTAAAGGGAGGGTTCAGCTCAGTCATTACCAGATGCATTAGCGCCAATCAAAAATGTTTGGGTAAGTCCCATGTGAAGAAGGCCATGGGCTAAGCTATTATATTTTTATTATAGCACACACTATTTTATTTGTTGTGCACTAAGCCGGGGGTCTTCACAGAAACAGCCTCTCTACTCTAAAGGTAGGGGCAAGGCTGCGTACATCTTACCCTCCTCAGACGCTGCTCACTGAGTATGTTTGGTTTGGTTTGGTTTTATATATTTAGTTAATTGATTGATTATATGTTAATATAATTATTAAATAGTAATAAATTACATTTAATATTTTTTACGTACTTATTATAACATGTATATTTTAATTGTGAAATATTATAAAATTAAACTCTCTTAAAACTTATTAAATTCAAATTAACAATAGATTAAGTATAAAATAAAGATTACACTCAATAAAACCCAATTCCAAATATAATTTATACGAAAACATTATATAAACTAAAATTTCGAATATATAATATAAACTAAAATTCAAATTTAATCAAGTAAGAAAAGAGTGACATATGCAAGATTTTAATACCATGTACAGATTCAAAAATTAAATAAAGAACAAGCACGAGAAGGAACACAAGGGAAGTCAAGATTTTAGTGCAATTTATAGCAAATCCTTACCAACTCATGTCTGTGATAGCATTACTCAAGAGGTTAGCCCCATCTTCAAGCCAACAGAATATCAACTTGCCCAAAACCTTCAACATCAGCTGTCCGAAAAATCACCATCAAAACTCCCCATAAAAGTATCAGGTGATGTCTTGAACTTACTCCACATTTCCATATACTCTGGATCACCACAAGTATGGTATATGTCTTGAATTTTTTCATTCAGAAACTTAATTATTAAGCTCTGAAAAGTTACCATTTAACTTACAAGTAACTTTTCTGACAATTTCAAGCAAGTACTTGATATGATTGTAGCCTGAATCTGCGCAAGCTTCCTTGCCAACACTGGAACACAGATCATAGACTCGTCAACTTTAGAGAACAGTGGATGGAAGCATACTTTCCGTGATTCATCACCAATCCAATTCCCTGTTTTATCTGACTTGCTTCTGCCCAACATTGACATCATCAGCTGTGACTTTGTCACGCAGTCCCTCCGGAGATTTATCTGATTTTGTATGTGCAGTCAGTGTCCTATATCCGCCTGTTTTGTCCACAGACTGCAACATTCGAATAGCATAGAAGTAGTAAAATCAATAGTTGCAAACGAAACATTCAATATAATATTTTTCCTATGGTTTTATGTACATTATTTATACCATAAACTTGTTCATATATATATTTCCACCTTGTCAGTGAGCCGTAACTCTCGTGATGCTTCTTTCACAATTTTATTTCTCCATAAACATAATATGAAGTAAGGTAGAAAATCTATCAAAACATGATTTAGGTCGAATTAAAACTGGAATCTCTCTTCTTTTTTTCTTTACGAGGAACTACCCCATTACTGGGGGATCTCAAATATCGGGTTATGGACTGTCCGTCAACTACTAAGGGCAAGTGTGCTAGGCATCTCCTGAGTGAGTCGAATGTTGGTATACATGATAGTTATAATAATTGTGTAAGAATATTATATAAGAAAGTACCTCGCATCAAATAATCAACACCAAAATACCAAACAAGTGAGGCATGTGAAAACTATGTTGTACTTAAAATAGGTAAGCTGGTAATTGAACGTGCACGTTTTACCTTTATGTCTTCCAAAACCCATCAAATAATCAACACCAAAATACCAAACAAGTGAGGCACGTGAAAACTATGTTGTACTTAAAACAGGTAAGCTGGTAATTGAACGTGCACGTTTTACCTTTATGTCTTCCAAAACCCGCCTCCTACGAACTGAACAAACAGTGCTTTTATCTCACGAAAAGCTAGAACCTAAAACTCTATGATGAATACAATTTCTGTGTGTCAAACAATGAAGCAATGGACTCAATTTATAGGGGTAAAAAAATGTAACCCCCAAGCTAATTGAAATTGTAACCCAATAAATTAATTCTCTAACCCCAATTTAAATAATTTGTAATCTACACAGTAATGAACAAATTAATCTTGACTCATTATTATAGGAGTCACACAAATTAATTAACAGAAGTTCGAAAATAAAGGCAGTCGAATATAAATGGTCAAAAATAAAGACGGAAGAATATAAATGGTCGAAAATAAGAACTATGACTAATTAACTGGTCCAAAACATATATAAGTTCCACCAGGGACCGGATATGACTGGTCGAAAATATCTCATGGAGAAAGTTTTTCCTCCTACTATATTGGTTGAAAAGATAGCGCCCGAAATTAACTCCTGAGTGGAAATTTTCCCACCATTGTTCTAAAAAAAAATTCAAAATGATTTATGTGATATTATTGGAGGCGATTCGATTTCATTCGAATATCTAATTTCAACTACAAAAAGGGAATGATATATTAATTTCGACCATATGATTCATGCTATTGTTCAATTAAATTCGATCAAAAATAAAGATAGACCAATTAAATTCGACCAAGTATGTTCGACTCTAATTGGTCGAAATTAATATGTATGTTCAATCAATTTTGCATTTTTTCTAATTCTAGGTGGGAAATTACTTTTTTTGCCTGAAATAATTTTTTGGGTTAAAAAATTCAAAATGCTAATCGTGATCATTCATGGTCGAAATTACCTCGTCTAATATTTCGGACAGAATTAATTAAGTTCGATCGTTTATTTATTTTTAACATGTTTAATTTCGAATAGTTGCAGAAAGGTCGAAAGTAAAAATATTTGACCGTTATTGTCGAAAAAAGAAGACTCCTATATCAATGTTGGATAATGAATTGCTTAATAAAATAGAAAGATGGATTCAAATGACATTCTAATGAAATGAAATTATAAATCAGAGATGGTTGGGCGAGAGGTGGACTATAAATGTTGTATTAAATCTAGGTTCTTAGCAAGTTGTAAACAACAAAACTTTCTTATAGAAATTATAGTCATAATTTAGTTATTTTTATTATTTGAATAAAAGTTTGGGTGATTAAATTTTGAGATGCAAGATTTTGTGAATAGAGCATAATTATTTTGAGAAAATTTTAATTAACTATCGGAGATATGAGATTCGATGATTGTGAGTGCAGTAATTTAAATTTTAATGAGTGCAAATTCAGTCGGATAACCAGAAAAATAATTATATATGATTTTACAAATTTCATATTTGGAATAGATTTTGATTGAGTGCAGCTTGTTTTTTATAAATTGAGGATTTCCCTTAGTAATATTATTAGATAAAAAGTTATTTTATTTTCCAATTTTGGCTCTTATAAAGTTTGCACTCACTTTTTTTTATATCTTCGGATATTGAATTTTACTATAATATTTTTTTCCACGTGTATTTGATGTTTATTAATATTAACATATCATTCATTATCTTATTATTTTTTCCTACTTTGTTTTTAAAAATTAAATTTTATTTGTGCTGACTAGTATTATTTTTGTTGGGTATACTTAATTTTAAGCCTTTTATAAAAATTTTAATAATCTATAAATTCAACTTTTGGAGTTAATTAAAATTAATTAGATTTTGAAAATAAATTTTCTTTCAAATAAAATTTTAAAATATTATTATTTAATTGATTTCAATTATAAGACATAAGAAATTGAACGCACTCGGTCCCTTCGATCTTAAACTCTCTTGTGTTCGTCGTTACATTTTTGGTGTCATGTGACCCAATAATTGTACTCCCCAAAACAGAGAAAGAAGAAGTTGTGCCATGAACAATGTCTTCATAGCAAAAGGGGATTGTGGTTGCTTAAAGAAGGAGGTTTAGGATGGACTATAATTTTTATAAGTTAGCAGCATTGAGTGGCACAGTGCATTAAATGGTTATCCTAAAATAATCTTGTCCATGGGGTTTTTGATATATTAAAAAAATAATTAAAAAAGCCTCCATTCAGCGCCTTATTCAGTCCTTTCTTGAAAAAGATATGCAGGACATTGTTGTACATTTTGACCGTTATACTTCTTTGAAGAAATCTAAGAGATTTATACGAGCAATATTATGTTATATATATATATATATAGAGTTTTACTCTAATAGAAACCTCTTTAGTCTAGAAACTAAAAACCAAACTGAAATATCACTAAATCCTAAAGCAGATACCACTAAATTCATAAACAACCCAATCTCCATCTCCATCTTCACCAACCCCACCTCCATCTTCACCAACCCCACCTCCACAGTCCACATCCGCCACTGCCACCACCTCCTCCATAACCACCACCACCTTTATGCCGCCCGCCCCCTCCATCTCCACCTCCATTATTTCTCTAACAACACAATCTCCACCTCCATCTTCACCAACCCCATCTTGGTCGATGCTTCAACCTTCTTCAGCCCCGTTCATACTTCTTTCTCCACCTCGGCTCAACTTCAAAACACGGCGGAGCCGCCACTATTCCGGCAATGCTCCAACCCCTACTTCAAGCCACCCACACCTTCGCTACAATCATCCTTCCTCCATCTCCACCTTTACCTCCACCATCTCCACCACCGTCACCACCATCTGAATCGAAAACGTGAACAGATCTGAAGATTTGAGCAGCTTTTGAAACATATATGGAGATTCTGGGCTGTTCTGCAAGTTTTCACTAATTCTTGCAACACAGATCACTAAATTCTAAAGAGAATATCACTAAATTGTACTGCGAATATCACTAACTTGTATTGGTTTCTAGTTTTTATTTTAAAAGTGGTTTCTATTTGATCATGAGCCTATATATATATATATATATATATATATATATATATAGGATCAAATAAAAATTTTATTAAGTTACAAACTTACAAACTTTTTTTTGAATTTTTTTTATTCTCCCAACCTGTTAATCCTTAGTTATAGAAAGTATGTATGTTGAAAATTATTGAAAAAACATCGTAATTTTAAAAATAACGCATAGATAAATCGTGCATTCAACACATTTGTAACTGAGTTCAACATTGGGTGTACAACATTTATTATCATTGTGCTGAATATATTTAAAGAGATGCTTAAACTAGGTAGGGTCTAGAAAGATATATATTGATTATATAATACGTTTAACTTAGTTCTTACATTAAAAAATTAGTTTATGTACATCTACAACACAATTTTAATCTATGTTTACCAAAATATCTTCAAAAATTTTGAACTCAAGTTATATATGTGTTGAACAAAAAAAGTTTGTAAGTTTTTAAATTTGTACCCGAACTCTCCCATATATATATATATATATATATATATATATATATATATATATATATATATATATATATAGTTAAGTTTTATTGAGTACATAAAATCGTTGGAGTATTGAAGTACAAATCATAAATTTTTTAGTTTAATATCTCTCATTATCCAAATTTATATATAATTTATCATTTATAATTAATATTAAACATAATTATCAATGAATCATTACTATCTTTCAACTTTAACAAGCATTAAAATTATTGTTCTGCTTATAAGTTATATTGCAGAACATAGTGTCCTACGATTATAAAAGTAATTGTTCCATCTTTTGATTACAATGTTTATGCTGCCGAACATAATCGGCGGGTTGTTGGATGTTTACAAATATTGTAGAACAAAAAAAATAAGATTTAAATGACGAGATTATACTGTATCAATCTTGTACTCCAATACTCCAATATTTTTTGTACTCCATAAAACTTGACTCTCTCTCTCTGTATATATATATATATATATATATATATATATATATATATATATATATATATATTTCTGGTACAAACTTACAAACTTACAAATTTTCTGCGTTCAACAGATATATAATTTGAGTTCAACATTTTTTTAACATATTTTGTTGAATATCGGTTAAAATTGTGTTGGAAAAGTACATAAACTAATTTTTGAATGTAAGAACTAAGTTAAACGTATTATATAACTAATATTTATGTTTCTAAACCCCACCCAAACCCCGAGGTATAGTTTAAGTATCTTTATAGATATATTCAACATAATGATAATTAGTGTTCTGCATCCGATGTTGAACCCCACTTACAAATGTGTTGAATGCGCGATTTATTTATGCGTTATTTTTAAAAATTGTGATGTTTTTTAAAGAATTTTCAACATGATTACTTTCTATAACTAAGGATTAACACGATGGGAGAATATAAAAAAATTTGTAAGTTTGTAACTTAAAAAAAAAATTATTTGATCATATATATATATATATATATATATATATATATATATATATATATATATATATATATATATATATATATATATATATACAATTTTGGCCGTACCCAATTACCCATCTTTTAAAATTATAAAATTTCATTCATACACATTATTCTATACCTTCATCACCTTTATTTATATATCTTATTATTTTTTATATATTCTTCACTAAGTTTTGAGTTTCATCCAACATTATTTATGAAAATTTATTACGATTTATTTTTATTTGATTAAAATTTATAAAAATATAACAATATGATTATAAATTTTTGATATAAATACTATATTTTATAATTTTTAATTCAAAGAAAAAATCAATTTTGTAAAAAAATCAATTCTAACTATGCATGAAATCCGTTTACCTCTTTAACAAGTTTTCATTTGAATAATCTTTAAACTATGATGTCATAAATTTTAATTACTAAAAACGATGAAGATAATTTAGTTGTAAGGTCATAACACATAATTAGTACGTGTTTTTAAATAAATAACCTTGAACGGCCCAATCTAATCATTATGTTTGTCTGTGAATTTCAGAGACGTGCACATGAATAATGCTTATTGACTCTAGATATTAGTTGTGGCCTAATAGAATCTACCTTGGGCCGAGAACATAACAACCCTCATTAGGGTTTGTATTTCATAGGCATATTGCGCTCTAGATATTAAACACTTGGGCGGAGAATACAACACCCTTCATTAGGGTTTGTACTTCATATTAGAAGGCGGCGAAACCAATAATAATAAGAAGGATTTGTGCAGAGCCTACTTTCAAAATAAATTTGAAGCAATTGCTCACTCTTTCGATAAAAGGAAGGTAAGATTATTTTATCTATCTTCTGATGTATATCATCTTATTATTAAGCATGTTTGGATTTGACTGGTTTTACTTTTCTATAAATATGGTTATTGTTTCATATTAGAGGGTGAATTTCTCCGAAAGATGGTTGTTATATAAGTCTTTTATTGATGTTTTTTCATTAACTCTTAACTAGTTGATTTGTTTTTGTACATAATTTTAGTGAGTTGGAATTATACTAATTATGAGAGAAAGTGATAGGGTTCATGATTGTTATGCTTATATACAGGATTTTCACGAGGACTTGTGCGTGGAATTAAACTTTGTGGCCTGAATAATGGGGTTAACCACATGGTATATACACTTACTATGCCTATTCTAATATTTACTTGATTTTTGATGTACTATGTTATTGGAATTGTGTTAGCATGTATCATATATCAGTGATTATTTTTAGTTTATTTGTTTTTATCTATTATGTTATTCTCAGACATTTTTTAGTTCCTTGTCAAATTTCAATTATAGTGAGGTTCAGGCATAGTAATCATGTTTCCATCTTAAGTCTTATTTAAATCATGAATTTATATTTTGCTATAGTCTCATTCATGTAGTTGCTATAAAATATCCTTTATTCATGTATGTTAACGCCCATATTTATTATTAATTTATGTAAAAACATGATTACTTTATCACATCAAGTAAAAACATACTGTTCATATTAATTAACACAAATATGTTGTTTTCTCATTTTAATTTTTATTTTGCATGAGAATTTTCTTGATAGCTCATTCACAATTGCTTCCACCTTTGCTGTAAAAAGTAGCTTTATCTTTTTACAGAAATCCCTCACGAGAAGAACTTTTGTCAAGGAATAGTGTTTGTTATTTCAAATCAATAATCACATCCTTATTTTTTCTAGTGCCTGTATCATTTACATTCTTTAATGTCTAAACATCACAACATGAGTTAACACTTACTTAACTCATTATATCATATAGTTCAACTAATTCAATGTTTAGATTTTAAACATGTCCCAAACCTTAATGAAGTTCCCACTTTTAAATTAAATCTTAAAATATAATATGAACAATCCGAGGTTATTTTTTAAAGAACATATTTAATTATTTAAAAGGATAAAATATACTCAATTCAAACCCTTATTTGAACAAGGAATGACTAAACCATACTAATAGAATAAAATGAAATGAGACTAAACACCTAAGACCATATATTAGATTCGAACCACTAAAACTTAACAATTATTGCATCAATGAAGTACACCATACTATACGTTTCTTTAAATAAATAAGTAAAGTCTTGTTCCTTGTTTCTTTCCACAATCTATGTTATTAACCTTAATTCCCAGTAGCATTTGTGGAGTTTCAATTAATCCTTGCGGAGTAGCAACATCCGTGCCTAGATTCTTTGATGGCCTTCCCCGGCCTGTTTTTGCACTCTTTAGTGCCACTCGTAGAGAAACAGCCTATCCTTGAGGAGTGGAAACATTTGTGCCCTCATTCTTTCAAGGTATTCGTGTGAGTTGTTTTACACTTTTAAATGCTTTTTGTGGTGCATCAATTGATCTATAGGCAACAACAACATCCTGATCATGGGAGATAAACAAGGTGTGCACATAACCTCTTCCCACCAGCTTTAAGGGCTTCTTGTGTGGCCTTCCTCTGCTTCATTTTCTATCTCTTGTGCCACTTGTTCAATAATAGTTTCCTAGGGTGGTGCTTCCTCAACAACCTGCTCTGTGCTATGAGACACATTGAGACACACTGAGAGTGTTATGGCACATAGTGGGTTGTTGATGAAGCACCACCCAAGGAAACTATTATTGAACAACTAGGGCCAAAAGGTACAAAATGGTATATGGGAAGGCCAAACAAGAAGCCCTTGGAATAGGTGGGAAGAAGTCATGTATGTGAATACCTTCTCTATCTCCTATGATCATGATGTTGTTACCTAATACTTAATTGATTCACAAAAAATGTTATTACGATTTCTTCTCCAAGGTTGAGAACATGTTTGCCTTCAAAATCTATGTTATTACGATTTCTTCTATGGCATTTTCCCTCCTTTTGCCCTCCTAAGTACGTTTTTTGGAGTTTCAATTAATCCATGCAGAGTAGCGAACATCTGAGCCCAGATTCTTTAGTGGCCTTCCCATGCCTAATTTTGCACTCTTGAGTGCCACTTGTATAGCAACAACTGATCCTTGGGGAGTGGAAACATTCGTGCCCAGTTTCTTTTACCATATTTCCTTAACTTGTTTTACACTTGGAGGCTTTTTGTGGTGCATTAATTGATCCTTAGGCAACAACATCCTGATCACGGGAGATAAACAAGGTGTGCACATAACTTCTTCCCACCCGCTTCAAGGGCTTCTTACCCGGTCTTCCCTAACTTCATTTTGTACCTGGATCTTAATGCCAGTTGTTCAATATTAGTTTTCTAGGGTGGTACTTCATCAAAAACCCACTTTATGCCATGACACTCTAAGTGCTTCTTAATAGGTCGAAATTTTTGCGCATGTGATGTGGTAGCAAAGCCATTCCTATCACCATTATTGTTACTAACTTTTGAAACAAAAGATCTTGCATATGATCATAATGACCAACACCAACAGTCGTATGAATCAGCGGAATAGATGTTATTGCAAGTTTTGATGAGTCTGAGTGACTTGTGTTCTTTTAGATCACCTATTTGTGGAGTCATCCTATGAATAAGAGAAATAATATAAAATAAATTTTGATAAATTTCTCTCATTTTGATTCTGGTTGTAAGTACCTAAAACTAGATCTCGTCGTAGGTTTTGGAGTATGGTAAGTGAAAGACACATCAATAAAATTTCTAGAAGTTTACAAGTAAGCCACATTAGCCATGGTTTTTGTGTGCAAGACGCGGGACGAAGGCCAACAAGTTCCCACAATAATTTCCGTATAAATGAGTGCTTGTTAGAAGGAGACTTATTGGTAGCATTTATAAAAGGTTCTAATTGTCAGAGATCTTGAAATAATCTATGTTATGTTGGGATTAATCTGAAGTACATGGTTTTCTTTTCTAATCATTTTATCAGGATAGTATATTAAAGATACAATCCTACAATAATAAAAATATCATCATTAACAATAAGTAAGTAAAGGAAATTATATTCACAAGCATAACATACACACACATACACACATAAATAAAATAAAATAAATTTATAGATTACCTTCATTCTCGAGCACACACAATTTTCTATCTTCAGCGTTAAATCAAATTGGAATGATTTGAGAAACATGAATTATGAATTGAGTTATGTGAGGGGTCATGATAATTTTGTACATATAAAAATTATAGTGGCATGAAACTTTATAGCCATGTTAATAATAAATTTTGCACATGGTGGTGAAATTCAAATTTAAATTATTTGTTATCTAGATATCTTTTGTAGAATGATAAAAATATATGAATTTATATGAATAATTTAGATGATACTTTAGAAAAATTATTATGAACATGGATATTGAGATTAAGATGATATATCGTAGGTCTATGAGTAGCTTGATTCTAATTGATGATTGTTTTTATACAAGAATTATCAAAACTAGTCATATACATAAGATATCATTAAAATATTAATATCTTTTTTCATAATAATTTTGTAAAAATATCATCTAAATTCTTCAGATAAATACATACATTTTATCATTTTATTGAAGATATTAAAATAACAGATAATTTAAATTTTGAATTGCATGACCTTTTTGCAAAACTTAAACTAACATGGGCATGAAGTATCACTAGACTACAAGATATATATTTTTATGTGTATATAATTACCATGACCCCACACATAAGCCAATTCATAATTCATCTTTATCAAATTATTCCCGTTGATTCACCATCCAAGATAGATTATTGTTTGTGCTCCAGAATGAAAGTAATCTAAAAATTTATTTTATTTTGTTTATGTGTATGTGTGTATGTGTTTTTCATTCTTATGAATATTTTCTTTCCTTACTTATTGTTATTGATGATATTATTATTATTGCAGGATTGTCTAGAAATTATTCCTTATGTTCAAGGATTTGAATGTTTAATGTATTATCCCAATAAAATGATTAGAATAGATAAGTTATACTTGACTAATGGAGCCCCATGATGATTTTTTCAAGATCTCTAACAATTAAAACCTTTTATGAATGCTACCAAGAATTCTTCTTCTAACAATGCACTCATTTTATGGTAACTATGATAGGAACTTCCTGACCTTATTACTTGATGCATCTTTCACTTAACCATACTACCAATACCTGCGAGCATGTAGGAGGGTTGGTGCCTAGTACTTACAACCAAAATTGAAATGAGAGAAATTTATAACAATTTATTGTATATTATTGCTTGATTCACACAATGACTCTACAATTGGAGACCTAATAGAACCAAAATGACTCGATGGGGATTCTGGAGAAACTTGTGCTAACATCTCTTCCGTTGATTCGTACTACTGTTGGTGATGAACACGACAATTATGTGAAGTTTCAAATGATTAGTAATAATTATGGTGCTCGGAATGGCGTGGCTACAACATCACCTGTGCAACACGTTCGACACACTCAGAGTGTTATGGCACATAGTAGGTTGTTGATGAAGCACCATCATAGAAAATTATTATTGAACAACTAGAGCCAATATGTACAAGATGAGGCTAGAGAAGGCGGCATAAGAAGCCTTTGGAGCAGGTGGGTGGAAGTTATATACCTTCACACTTTGTCTGTCTACTATGACTGGGATGTTGTTGCCCAATGATTAATATGATCCACCACAGATGGCACTTAAAAGTGTAAAACAAGTGAGGGGATGACCATGAAAGAATCCGGGCATGAATTTTTCCACTCCCTAAGGAATGAGGTTTTGCTCTATAAGTGGCATTTAATTAGAGTGCAAAACGATGCAGGCTAGGCCACAGAAGAATCTTGACACCCATGTCCTACACCATAGGGATTAATTGAAACTCCATAAATGATACTCCAGAGGGCAAAAGAAGCAGAAAAATGTCATAGAAGAAGGTGTAAATAACGTAGGTAGGATTAGTTTATCTATCTTGTGATGTATATCATCTTATTATTAAGCATTTTATGGATTTGACTTGGTATTACTTTTCTATAAATATGGTTATTGTTTCATATTAGAGGGTGAAATTCTCCCAAAGATGGTTGTTATATAAGTCTTTTATTGATGTTTTTTCATTAACTCTTCTTTTTAAACTAGTTGATTTGTTTTTATACATGATTTTAGTGAGTTGGAATTATACTAATTATGAGAGAAAATGATAGGGTTCATGATTATATGATATTACATTATGTAATATTTTTAATGAATAGATATGTTCTTCTCCTTCCAACCCACTTCTCATTTTAATAGTCCAATTTACACAACTCACACATATTAAGAAATATTAAATGTGACATGTTTTTATCATTGTCATGCATTGGTTATACAGCAATACTAGTACGTTTTCATTTAAAGTCAACATAATTTGCATGGTAAATGATGAAAATTGTGTGGGCTAATAAATATTAACACTGAAACTCTTAAGTAAAAAAGACAAGTCCCTGTATCACCAACTTAAGTAAAAAAAAACTCTTTGGTAATATGTAATTTAGGAGATGTTTTAGTTGCTGATATGTAATTTAGGAGAATGAAATTTATTGGTGATGTTTTAATTGGTGATGATCTCTGAATTAACTAACTGTTTCTCATAGTTAATTAAACTTGTGTTGCTAAGGTCCAATGTTAGTTAACTGTTTGTCATATATAATTGTGGAATTGTAGCATAATTCTCTCTTTCTTGCTGATCATTCCTTAACTTAATAACAATCACTTCTGTCTTTATATTTAGTTGTCTAGTTGAGTTTTTAAATTATCCGCATAATTGGTCTCCTTCTTTTAATCCATATATGTTCATTTCTGTAGGATGGCAGAGAAGTTGCTGAATGTGAGGAATAACTATGATGGCACATTCAACAAGACAAGTTATTAGGGGGGAAGAGTATTATTATCAACCGCCAAGACGTGGATGAATTTTCATATACAGTGGCGCTAGAAAATGTCAAGGATTGCCTCAACTGTACTGAAATTGGAGGATTATATGTGCTGAATGGAAAACCCCAACAATGGAAGCTTCTGAAGTGTGATTCAGATTTGCTTCAACTGGTAGATGCCTACGAAAGTGGTGGGGACATAAATATATATGTGGATTGTGTTGTTGACAAAGAATGCAAGCCACTGGAGCCAGGGGTGCCATTTCTAGTCGTACGACCAAGAAAGAACATACTTAAAGGTCATTTCTTATTTTAAATTTTAAATTTAAATATAATAACAAATTACTAAGTTATATTTACTTATAATAAGGCTTGCTTATGTGTTTAATCTCATGAGACACATGTTTACTGATTTGTGTCTTTTTGCAAATTTCTGCAGAACATCTACAAAGCAAACAGAACAAGCGTACTTTTGTATCTTCACACCAACTACAACAACAAAGGAAAAGCAAGAGGATTCCAAGGTCACCTCAGTTGCAGGAGGTTGAACAGAACAAGCTTCCAAAATCACCACGTTTACAGGAGCTAGCGAAGAAGAATCTTCGAAGCTCAACTCATTTGCAAGAGGTTCAAAACAACAATCTGCCAAAGACACCTCCAAAGAATCTTCGAAGCTCAACTCATTTGCAAGAGGTTCAAAACAACAATCTGCCAAAGACACCTCCAAAGAATCTTCGAAGCTCAACTCATTTGCAAGAGGTTGAAAACAACAATCTGCCAAAGTCACCGCGTTTGGAGGACCTACAGAAGGATCTTTCAAGCAACCCTCAGTGGAAGAAAGATGTATGCCCCAACGCTGTATCTGCAATGGTGGCGAAAAGGAGGTTACACTTATCAAAAATTGATACAATTGAGGTAGAAAAATTTTCACCTATTTTCCAACATACCAACTGATATTTTCCTGATTTCACACTTGCAGTCGGGCCGAGTGAATGAGTATGAGCTGCGTAAAATTCAGAATGTGGAAGAAAACAAAAAAAAGGTTCAAGGAACTCGAATTAGGAAATTATGCTGCTAATCCAATTAAGCCGATAGTCCAGCAGAGTATAAAGGAAAAGAAGGATCGGGATGATCCTGAATATGTTGTGGAAAATGAGACGGGAGATGAAAGTGATGACACTTCAGAGGTAATATTTTATACTTATTATGTACACTTATTCTTTATTTGTGATTATTTTATTATTAATTAGCTGTTTGTGAAATTATATGAACCTATTGGGTAATTTTGTGTAAGGGGTTGCATTTGATTTTGCACTTATTATGTACATTTTTTCTTCATTTGTTGGTAGAGGCCTCTTAACTTAATTAGTAATCAAGAATATAGATAAAAAAGAATTGTTAATGCTTTCTTTTTTGAGAAATTTTAAATGTTTTGTGTGGTTAATTTTAAGTTTGTTTTGTAAACGCTTATTCATTTGTATTAGGCTAGACACAATTTGCATGCAATAATTATGTCTTAAAATTTCTAAATGATTATTTTTTTTTATTAAATTAACAATATCACAATATATCTGTGCGCCAACTTTACTTACTTTTCTCATATCTGTGCGCCAACTCATTCAAGTTCTATGTTGACACATTATAGGAGAGGTTTGATATTGCATCAGAAGGGGAAAAGTGGGTGTACGAGACACTTAATTCATCCTGGAGAACACACAAGTCCCGTGTCAAGCTGATGCATTACTCCCAATTTGACAATGATGAGGAAAGGATTCAAAACAGGCCGGATCATATTCCGCTCGAGGATTGTAAGATGCTGTTGGACTAATGGGCGGACGATGGAGTTCAGGTATATTTATAAGGTGGCAAGTATATAGTTTAGAAATTAATTTGCTGGATGCCATTTGATATGGAAAGTAAAATATGATAACATTGTTTTGGTAACAAATTTTGGCTGAGGATAATAAGGCTCGTCACAATATGTATGTTGAGACACACACTCTCGGTTGCAAGAGTCTTGCTGAGCTTAGAACAACACTGGTATGAACATAAACAACTTGAGTACCCTATAGCTTTTAATAATTTGTCATAAATATTTGTTAATTGATGATGTCCGTAATTTGTAAGAAATAAAATTGAGTACCTTGTACCTTTTTCTTATATTAATTTATAGAGTGTTGATAATCGCCAGTTTGATGTTACTTTTGGATAATTGCCATATGAGTTTATAATAGGCACAGACTTCAATAATATTTGAAGGTAGATTAGGCACTCTAAATCTTCTGCATTTAAATTTTTATTGGATTAAATAGCAGTTTGGACTTGGTACGCTAATTTGAGTTTAGCTTTGAGTTTGGCAGTTTTTTAATTCTATTTTTAAAAATGCACTCAAATTATGTAATGCCCAAATTCACAGTTGTTAAATTCAATTTTAGTTTAATTAGTTTGAAAAGTTCACGAGTGAAGTGTATGTTCCGATTACTTCGATTTTTTTGACACGAGTACAAGTTAAGTCCAAAAGCAATTAAGAAAAAAATTATCTTCTAAAGTATATATATTTGAACTCATTTTACCTCTACCTTTGTACACTTGACAAAACTTTCTCTTGTAGGAGTCTGTTGAAAAGATAACGAAAGAAGGAAATGATGCAGCTGAGCTCGTTCCCAAAAAGAAAAAGAACCGGCCAGATTGGTTGGTGGGAAGGCAAGGTAAAACAGCAGCTTCGACAGAAACTCCAGTTGATCCGGTTACACAATCTACAGTCGAGGAGCTGCACACAAAGATTGCTCAGCTAGAGAGTGAGATGGGAGCGAAGGTCAATACAAAAGTTCAACATAACATGGCCTGGTTGCTGAAGAAACTCGGAGAGGCAAATCCGGGTCTGAAAGTTGACATTACTCATGACTTTTGTGCAACTGTTTCTAGTGATGGAGATGAATTTGGCACTCCAATCACTCCTGGCACCGCTTCTGGAACCGCTCCTGGCACCACCCGTGGCACCACCGACTCTTTAATATAACTGTTTCTACGTAAAACTTAGTTAATATGAATTTGTCTTCCTTCATTTTGTTGTCAGATTGTTTTGATGTTGCGTTTCTTGAATCGTTTGGATGGGATTGTTTTATGTTGGAGGATGGTTGGATATTTGTTCTTTTGGAGTTTGGTATTTGTAGTTTAGGTGGATGTATGGTGGGAAGTTTGGATGGATGTTTGTTGGATTGTTTGTTGCATTATTTATATTTTTAATGGGAATGCTCCAAAAACAATGCAGGCATTGCAGAAAATTTTCAAATATGTGTCACAATAGCTCATTTTAACGTTACAGCTGATTAATGTTTGTGCTACAGTTAGTCCACTTAGTGTTCCGAAAGCACCTTTTTACTGTTACAATAGGCACACAAATGGTGACGTGGCAGTCCACGTGTAGGACCCACACGCTGACGTGGAGAGTGATGGACCCACCAACATGATGACGTGGCTATTTGGGACCCACAGGATGACGTGGCAGCGGAGGCCCCACCACGCTGACGTGGCTTTGTGGGACCCACATGCTGACGTGGTAGTGCGGGACCAACAAGCATGTGGGTCCCACGTCAGCATGTGGGTCCCACGTGCTGACGTGGCGGGTGTGGGTCCCACATGCTTACGTGGCTGAGTGGGACCCACATGCTGACGTGGCCTCTGTGGGTCCCACATGCTGACGTGGCAGGTGAGGGTCCCACATGCTGACGTGGCTTTGTGGGACCCACATGCTGACATGGCTTCTGTGGGTCCCGCATGCTGACCTGGCCTCCGTGGGACCCACATGCTGACGTGGCATATGTGGGACCCACATGCTAGCTTGACCGGTGGAATGTGCTCTTGTATCAGTGGTTTACCGTTACAGCATCCCCTTATTATGTTACAGTAGGGCGCTGCGTAACGTTTTTTGGCTGTTACAGTTGATTCCAGTTTGTGTTACAATAGGGGCCAATTGTAACGTTCGCAAACGTAACGCCCATTGGTGTTACAGTAGCTCTATTGTAACGGATTTTGGCCCTATTGTAACATGACTTGGGCATTACAATTGGCCATCTATGGCGTAGTGGATATAGTCTCAAAAATGATAAATGTTATTAATTTAACAAGATTATTAATTCAATGAGGTTTAATATACAATATCTTTATTATGCTGGGACTGTTTTTTTTAAATATCCATTTAAAGTGGGCTATACATTTTTACCAGTTCTGTTTTTGGCCAAATACAAATTTACAAGCATTAGTACATAGTAGTAGGTCTGATGCTGACTTTACAAAAAAGAACTTGCTATATTACATTTATATATGCTCCTATACCAATGTTCACGAACACTATGCTTGTCAGTTGTCAAGGAATACTTGGCGGATTTTCAGCGGAGCTTGGCTGCGTACTCGAAACATTAGCAACCCACTGGAGTAGCTTCTGAACTTCAAAACTATCGTCAACAAAGTACTTGGCCTTGCTAGGCTTTTGCTCCACAGTGCAGAAAAAGATTTCCGGAACAGCAGGGACCACCACAGATGAAACAATTTTCAAAGTACCGTCGTACATGTCTCCAATGCAGAGGATGAAATCAGGGATCTCACCATTGCTAACCATTGTCGCGATTACCTTTTCTGTGACCAAGCCTTTGCTTGCATCCTAAATATTTTAGGTTGCTAGTTAAGTAAATTACTGTACAATGCACAGCGAAGACCGAAAGAGGGAGACGAGAGACACATACCTGTGGTTTAAGCTCAACAATATTTTTTCCCTTTCTAACTACTGCAGGTTCGTTAGCAATGACGTGTTTACAATGATCGGACAATTCCTTTGCCTGCAAGGATTCAAAATCATGATCTGCATCTTGACGGTGCCAAACCAAAGCACTTTCTTTGACTTCGATGGTGGAACCATCCGTGACTTCTGTATATGAATTTATTATATGCTCCACTGTTGCCTTCCACTCGAGATCCACAACCAAACTAGATTGCCATTCAGAAGTTTTCTTCCACCTGCAAACCAAAGGCAAGAAGTGCCACTAGAAAAGGTCTCTAAGAAGTTTGTGAAGGAAAATACCTTATGAAGTACCCATGTTCAGCAGCTAGTCCTAGACCTTCACATGGAGCCAGCCACTCGGTTAAGGAACTTCTACCACTTCCACTAACGATAAACACAGTGTTCTTAGGATCATCACACAGAGTGATAAGAGCAGTTTCAGCTTCACTACTAAGGTTTTTCTTGGCCGAGGAATGAGGAACAAGGATGCCAACAAAGTCTAGAAATATAGCCCTCCTATTTGTCTAGTTGTACGCAGGAACTATGTTTTCAAACAATTTTTGAAAACATAGGGAGAAGGCAGCAACCTTAAATATGAAACTGAAGCCCATACCCCAACATTGATAATTATAGTGATCAAGACATGCTCTCTCCATGCTATGGACGAAACTGCGAGCCCAATACGCCACATCAAGAGACTGAACATAGCTATAGTTCTGCTCTTGTCTTAATTGCCTTAAAAAATCATCCATGGAGATCGTAGAACGCATAGCCTCAGCTACGAAACTAATACCCCATGGATTTATTCCAATTGTTCCACTCAGAGATGGAGAACAACCAACATATTCATAAATGATTAGCACACTTGTTTCGAGGAGAATATGACATAATTCCCCTAGCTTCATCCATAGTTGTAGAGCCCTGCCTGCAAACGAGATACATGTTAGGGACTAGATTCATTCCATCTCTTACAACATTTATTATGCAACATTCCGAGGCATCATAGTAGGCACTCTTTTCACATTGATCAACTGGTCGATCAATTAGAATCACTAGTTGATGACCACAAGAACCATAAATCTGATTAATCCTGTTAGCAGTTCCATACGTCTCCCATCTCACTTCCTCAATGTCTTCTCCTGAGCTTCTTTCAGGATTGATAATTTGAACAAGAACCACAATATCCCGCAAGTTTTCATACTTCCTCAATAGCTGCTCAGATGCTAATAACTTCAGACTAATTGCCTTGAATAAGTTCATGTCGTCTACACCAACAATTACATGGTTCCCCTTGAACTTCCCTTCGAATTCCTTGACTTTCACTGATGTAGAAGGAATATTAAGAACATTTTCAACTTTTTCCAAATGAATTCCTATAGGCATAATCTTGATATACACCGTGCGAGCACTATAATCCAGCCCAATTTGTTCTCGTTTGGACTCACAATCCAGTCCTAGCATTCTACTACAACATAAGAAGATGTGGCGAGCAAAATTGAAAGTATGAAACTCGATGAGATCATAGTTCAACAAAATCTCAGAATGTCAGCACTTACATGAAGTGTTCGATAGATCTCTGATGCAAGGACTGGACTATGGAGAAAGAATCCGAGTTTGGCCCTGTAGCGCTTATTTCTCAAGAACACAAAAACCGCCATGAGGTGATAGTCATGAATCCAAATATAATAGATAAATAAGATATTTTTTTAAGGTGCAGTTCTGCTCCCTAACTAATAGTAGAAATAAAGTAATGGTTATAAGGGTTCTCTAAAATATGACCCAAGTTAATAAATGTCTCTAACCAAAAAATGTCTACATTTTTAATGTGTTTTTTATACGCAATAAATTATAACTAATTGAACATCACTAAAATTATAGACACAATTGGGATAAAAAGTTAGGCACATTTGAAAACTTTACAAATATAAGGACAAATCCGACAGTGGCTTAAAAATCCAAATTTGGACCAATTCTAGCCTAAATCTTCTCAACGGGGGCCTGAATTACAGTCCAAATTTAGGCCACTTAGGCCAACACTATTGAATCCATGACTTTCTGGGGTTGTTTGGATGATTTGGTTCGGAGTATTACTCTAGATCAATTTTTATTTGTTGGTGGTGATTTTAATGGTCATATTGGTGCGAGAGCAGATGGGTATCAAGGTGTTCATGGTGGGTTTGGTTATGGTGTTAGAAATGACAATGGTTCGACGCTTTTGGAATTTACAACAGCACATGATTTAGTGATTGTTAACTCTTGTTTCCGCAAGCGTGATGACAATCTAATTACTTTTAGGAGTGGGGGACATGCCACTCAAATTGATTATCTTCTTATTCGCAGTAGAGATTTTAGATTTTGTTCATATTGTAAGGTTTTTCCAGTGGAAGCTTGTGCTTCACAGCACCGTCTTTTAGTCATGGATTTGTCTTTGGATGGCCCACCTATGGAGGGATTGAGAGTTGTTACACCTCGAATTCTGTGGCGTAATTTACATGGATCGAAAGTAGCAGAATTTAAGGACATGCTTGAGGGTTTTTTTAGGTTGGAAGATGATGTGGATCAAATGTGGATACGTATGGCTGATTTAATTCGAGGTGTGGCACGGAGGACGTTGGGAGTGGCTTTAGGGAATATAAAGGAGCAGAGAGAATCTTGGTGGTGGAATGATGATGTACAAGCCAAAGTGCAATTTAAGAAAGGATGCTTTTTGGAATTCATGTCGTGTCCAGAAGGGCCAGATCGGCATATAAAGCGGGAGTTATTTAAACTTGCAAAAAGAATGGCTAAACAGGCAGTTGCGGAAGCGAAAACTAAGGCGTATCAAGACATGTATAGGCGTCTAGGTACTAAGGAGGGAGTGAATGAAATTTTTAAACTTGCAAAAGCACGTAACAAGCGCAGTCAGGATATTGGTGCGGTTCGATATATAAAGGACGAGGGTGACCGGGTTTTGCTTTATGATGGGGATATTATAGCGAGATGGGGCAGGTATTTCTCTGAGTTATTTAACGCAGCTCGAGGGAGGGAGATTGTATTCGAGCAAGAGAATGTCAATGTTTCTGACAATGATGTTGGTATGAGTCAAGATATTACTATGGCAGAGGTCCGCGTAGCTTTAGGCATGATGGGTAAGGGTAAAACAGTTGGGCTTGATGAGATTCCGATT
This sequence comes from Daucus carota subsp. sativus, assembly GCF_001625215.2. Taxonomy (NCBI): domain Eukaryota; kingdom Viridiplantae; phylum Streptophyta; class Magnoliopsida; order Apiales; family Apiaceae; genus Daucus; species Daucus carota. The sequence continues at coordinate 24,352,791 of NC_030389.2, read as the reverse complement.
GAGGTGTGGCAGTGTTTGGGGGAACATGGGGTACGATGGTTAACAGCTCTTCTTAATGTTATATTTCGGACATCCAGGATGCCGAGTGAGTGGCGATTAAGTGTTGTTGTACCCATCTATAAAAATAAAGGTGATGCTCAAAGTTGTAGTAATTATCGTGGTATTAAGCTGCTTAGTCATACGATGAAACTTTGGGAACGAGTTATTGAGTGCAGGATTCGAAGAATTGTTACCATTTCAGTGAATCAATTTGGTTTTATGCCTGGGAGTAGGGGTGAGCATAACCGGATATCCGGTCCGGTTATGAATTATAAACCGGATATCCGGTTTTTCGGATCACTAAAATTTCATTCCGGTTCCGGTTTAACCGGATATCCGGATATTCGGATATCCTTTTAAATCGGATCGGAAAACGGATTCTCCGGATCCCGTTTCTTCTCCGAGAATAGACGGTATTACATTTTGATTCAAGAAATTTCTAATAATTAACTTTACTCTATTGCACAACTGTGAAAAGAAAAAGAAGCAGACTCCCATAAGAAAGAAATATGCAAGCAGAAGGTGTAGGCACACAAAAAATTTGGTAGAACTAAAGCAATGCAGAGAAAAGGGAACATTGTGTGGGGACGTCTTATGGCTGTGCACGCATGTGGCATGAGAGAAGCTATGCAATGTGCAATATGGAAATTAGCTTGCACTCTCAATATGCAAAGTCTAATGAATACTTATGGATTACTTGTTTTGATGGCAGACCCCACAAATAGGCTGGACAAGGTAAAAGTTTATGTAGCTAAATTAACTGATGCAACATGCAACATCAATTAGAAGATATAGCCAGGGACTGAATAGCATCATCAATAAAATGAGTTGTGAGGCACATATAACTTAAATTTTGACCAGAGGTCCAAGCATCTGTTGTTAAGCAAATTCTTGAAAATAATTTATTAAAATAATCCTTTAACTTCCTCTTCTCCTCAATAAAAAATAGTGTAACAATCTCTTGCAGCAGTGAAACGTGAGGGAATTAAAAATTCAGGATGCATGGCCTTGCAAAATAAGCGAAAACCTTCTCTCTCTACGAACATAAAAGGTAACTCATCCATAATTAGCATCTTTGCAAGCGCAGATCTAGAAACCTCTTGATTGAAAATCCAAGGTTTTGACACACTAATTGTCTCAGTAGTTCCATCTTTGTTAACAATGGTTTGAGATTCAAAATTCAAGATCTTTTGTTTTTTATCCAGATTAGCAGGTAACATCTTGCATCTCTTAGTGTGATTAGCTAAACAAGTAGTTCCATTGTCAGGGTTACAGCCAATCAATTTAGAACAGTAACTACACTTAGCCATATCTGGATCATCAGTTCTTTCATAATGGTCCCAAACAGGAGAGGCATTTTTTCGTTTACGAGAAGAATTGTCACCTCGTTTTGACCTTGATCGTTTCTCCTTATGACTTGACGAGACTTGAACATTCTTCTTATTTTTTTCCAAAGTGTCTTCTTCGTCACGCTTCTGTTGTTGGTTGGTTGTTTGTTTGCTGATTAGTTCCATCCTCATCTTCTAAATTTACTACGTCCATGTGATCATCAAGATGAGTTGACATTGTTCTTTATCTGCATAAAACCGTGTCTTAAAATTCTTTACTGATGCGTGAAACAAAAGAGAAACAATATATATATAAACTCAGAACCATGATCACTGATTCATTGATCAGATACTTACTTTAGATTTAAAAGTTATAACAAATAATATAATATACAATAATTATACATACCTGATATCGATAGCCGTAGGCGATGGAGTGATGCTGTATTGCTGTGAATTGTGATGGTTCTGGCCTCTGGGGTTCTTACTTCTTAAGGTTTAACGTAGACTAGTTGGGCACTGCTTAGCAGATTAGAATTTTAGATGGCTACGTGACCTAACAAAGTTTGATATTAGGTTAAATAATTTATATATATTATTTATAAAAATATTTTTTATATAAAAATAATAAAACCGGATCGGATCCGGATATCCGGTTTCTTGTATATATGTGATCCGGATCCGAATCCAAATTTCTAGAAAAAAACCGGATCGGATATCCGGTCCGTTTTATTCGGATCGGATATCCCAATTTTCGGATATTTTAAACCGAATACCGGACCGGAAAATCGGATAATGCGGATTTCGGATTTTTATGCTCACCCCTACCTGGGAGGTCCACCATTGAGGCGATTTATCTCATTCGCTGTCTTATGGAGAAATATCGAGAGTGTCGTAAGGATCTTCATATGGTGTTTATGGATCTTGAAAAGGCTTATGATAGTGTACCACGGGTCGTTCTTTGGAGATGTTTAGCAGCGCGAGGAGTGTCGGAGGTGTATATTCGGACCATACAGGATATGTATTCAGCAGTGGGGACGTGTGTTAGGACACCCGTTGGGGATACTCAGTATTTTCCAGTTGAGGTGGGTCTTCATCAAGGTTCGGTATTAAGCCCTTTGCTTTTTATATTTGTTTTGGATGTGATTACCCGTGACATTCAAGCTCCGGTGCCTTGGTGTATGCTTTTTGCTGATGATATTGTGTTAATCGCCGAGTCTCGAAGTGAGGTTAATGTGAAATTGGAACAGTGGCGTATGTCGTTGGAGGGTTATGGATTGCGTCTGAGCCGTTCTAAAACCGAGTATCTCTGGGCCAATTTCAGTGAGGAGATTCATGAGGCGGATGTTGCTGTATGTATTGCGGAGGGTCGTGTACCACAAACTAATACCTTTAAATACTTGGGTTCTATCATTCAGAGTAAAGGCGATATTTCTGCGGATGTTACACATCGTATTTCGACAGGATGGCTTCGTTGGTGGGCTGCTACAGGGGTGTTGTGTGATAAGAATGTACCTTTGAAGTTGAAGGGTAAATTCTATCGTGTAGCAATCAGACCATCATTATTATATGGTTCCGAGTGCTGGCCATTGAGAAAGGCTCAGGAACGTAGGCTAGAGACAGCGAAAATGCGTATGTTGCGTCGGATCTGTGGTAACACCATGACAGATCATATACCGAATGATACTTTTCGACGTCTTTTAGGTGTTGAGTCTATCTCTAAGAAGATAAGGGAGGGACGTTTACGTTGGTATGGACATGTTCGGCGTAAATGTAACTCAGCACCGGTTAGGAGAGTTGAACACATATCGGTTCGGGGTAAGAGAAAGAGGGGTCGGCCTCGTCGGACATGGGCTGATCAATTAAGTTTGGACATGGGAGCCTTAAATCTCACGGGTGATATGACATTAGATAAGAATGATTGGAGACGGCGTATTAGAGTAGTTGAGACTAGGTCTCGTGGCTCACAGAGATTATGAGGGTTATGGTGTATGTTTAAAGGGAGGGTTCAGCTCAGTCATTACCAGATGCATTAGCGCCAATCAAAAATGTTTGGGTAAGTCCCATGTGAAGAAGGCCATGGGCTAAGGTATTATATTTTTATTATAGCACACGCTATTTTATTTGTTGTGCACTAAGCCGGGGGTCTTCACAGAAACAGCCTCTCTACTTTAAGGGTAGGGGCAAGGCTGCGTACATCTTACCCTCCTCAGACGCTGCTCACTCACTGAGTATGTTTGGTTTGGTTTGGTTTTATATATTTAGTTAATTGATTGATTATATGTTAATATAATTATTAAATAGTAATAAATTACATTTAATATTTTTTACGTACTTATTATAACATGTATATATTAATTGTGAAATATTATAAAATTAAACTCTCTTAAAACTTATTAAATTCAAATTAACAATAGATTAAGTATAAAATAAAGATTACACTCAATAAAACCCAATTCCAAATATAATTTATACGAAAACATTATATAAACTAAAATTTCGAATATATAATATAAACTAAAATTCAAATTTAATCAAGTAAGAAAAGAGTGACATATGCAAGATTTTAATACCATGTACAGATTCAAAAATTAAATAAAGAACAAGCACGAGAAGGAACACAAGGGAAGTCAAGATTTTAGTGCAATTTATAGCAAATCCTTACCAACTCTTGTCTGTGATAGCATTACTCAAGAGGTTAGCCCCATCTTCAAACCAACAGAATATCAACTTGCCCAGAACCTTCAACATCAGCTGTCCGAAAAATCACCATCAAAACTCCCCTTAAAAGTATCAGGTGATGTCTTGAACTTACTCCACATTTCCATATACTCTGGATCACCACAAGTATGGTATATGTCTTGAATTTTTTCATTCAGAAACTTAATTATTAAGCTCTGAAAAGTTACCATTTAACTTACAAGTAACTTTTCTGACAATTTCAAGCAAGTACTTGATATGATTGTAGCCTGAATCTGCGCAAGCTTCCTTGCCAACACTGGAACACAGATCATAGACTCGTCAACTTTAGAGAACAGTGGATGGAAGCATACTTTCCGCGATTCATCACCAATCCAATTCCCTGTTTTATCTGACTTGCTTCTGCCCAACATTGACATCATCAGCTGTGACTTTGTCACGCAGTCCCTCCGGAGATTTATCTGATTTTGTATGTGCAGTCAGTGTCCTATATTCGCCTGTTTTGTCCACAGACTGCAACATTCGAATAGCACAGAAGTAGTAAAATCAATAGTTGCAAACGAAACATTCAATATAATATTTTTCCTATGGTTTTATGTACATTATTTATACCATAAACTTGTTCATATATATATATTTCCACCTTGTCAGTGAGCCGTAACTCTCGTGATGCTTCTTTCACAATTTTATTTCTCCATAAACATAATATGAAGTAAGGTAGAAAATCTATCAAAACATGATTTAGGTCGAATTAAAACTGGAATCTCTCTTCTTTTTTTCTTTACGAGGAACTACCCCATTACTGGGGGATCTCAAATATCGGGTTATGGACTGTCCGTCAACTACTAAGGGCAAGTGTGCTAGGCATCTCCTGAGTGAGTCGAATCTTGGTATACATGATAGTTATAATAATTGTGTAAGAATATTATATAAGAAAGTACCTCGCATCAAATAATCAACACCAAAATACCAAACAAGTGAGGCATGTGAAAACTATGTTGTACTTAAAACAGGTAAGCTGGTAATTGAACGTGCACGTTTTACCTTTATGTCTTCCAAAACCCATCAAATAATCAACACCAAAATACCAAACAAGTGAGGCACGTGAAAACTATGTTGTACTTAAAACAGGTAAGCTGGTAATTGAACGTGCAGGTTTTACCTTTATGTCTTCCAAAACCCGCCTCCTACGAACTGAACAAACAGTGCTTTTATCTCACGGAAAGCTAGAACCTAAAACTCTATGATGAATACAATTTCTGTGTGTCAAACAATGAAGCAATGGACTCAATTTATAGGGGTAAAAAAATGTAACCCCCAAGCTAATCGAAATTGTAACCCAATAAATTAATTCTCTAACCCCAATTTAAATAATTTGTAATCTACACAGTAATGAACAAATTAATCTTGACTCATTATTATAGGAGTCACACAAATTAATTAACAGAAGTTCGAAAATAAAGGCAGTCGAATATAAATGGTCAAAAATAAAGACGGAAGAATATAAATGGTCGAAAATAAGAACTATGACTAATTAACTGGTCCAAAACATATATAAGTTCCACCGGGGACCGGATATGACTGGTCGAAAATATCTCATGGAGAAAGTTTTTCCTCCTACTATATTGGTTGAAAAGATAGCGCCCGAAATTAACTCCTGAGTGGAAATTTTCCCACCATTGTTCTAAAAAAAAATTCAAAATGATTTATGTGATATTATTGGAGGCGATTCGATTTCATTCGAATATCTAAATTCAACTACAAAAAGGGAATGATATATTAATTTCGACCATATGATTCATGCTATTGTTCAATTAAATTCGATCAAAAATAAAGATAGACCAATTAAATTCGACCAAGTATGTTCGACTCTAATTGGTCGAAATTAATATGTATGTTCAATCAATTTTGCATTTTTTCTAATTCTAGGTGGGAAATTACTTTTTTTGCCTGAAATAATTTTTTGTGTTGAAAAATTCAAAATTCTAATCGTGATCGTTCATGGTCGAAATTACCTGGTCTAATATTTCGGTCAGAATTAATTAAGTTCGATCGTTTATTTATTTTTAACATGTTTAATTTCGAATAGTTGCAGAAAGGTCGAAAGTAAAAATATTTGACCGTTATTGTCGAAAAAAGAAGACTCCTATATCAATGTTGGATAATGAATTGCTTAATAAAATAGAAAGATGGATTCAAATGACATTCTAATGAAATGAAATTATAAATCAGAGATGGTTGGACGAGAGGTGGACTATAAATGTTGTATTAAATCTAGGTTCTTAGCAAGTTGTAAACAACAAAACTTTCTTATAGAAATTATAGTAATAATTTAGTTATTTTTATTATTTGAATAAAAGTTTGGGTGATTAAATTTTGAGATGCAAGATTTTGTGAATAGAGCATAATTATTTTGAGAAAATTTTAATTAACTATCGGAGATATGAGATTCGATGATTGTGAGTGCAGTAATTTAAATTTTAATGAGTGCAAATTCAGTCGGATAACCAGAAAAATAATTATATATGATTTTACAAATTTCATATTTGGAATAGATTTTGATTGAGTGCAGCTTGTTTTTTATAAATTGAGGATTTCCCTTAGTAATATTATTAGATAAAAAGTTATTTTATTTTCCAATTTTGGCCCTTATAAAGTTTGCACTCACTTTTTTTTATATCTTCGGATATTGAATTTTACTATAATATTTTTTTCCACGTGTATTTGATGTTTATTAATAAAAACATATCATTCATTATCTTATTATTTTTTCCTACTTTGTTTTTAAAAATTAAATTTTATTTGTGCTGACTAGTATTATTTTTGTTGGGTATACTTAATTTTAAGCCTTTTATAAAAATTTTAATAATCTATAAATTCAACTTTTGGAGTTAATTAAAATTAATTAGATTTTGAAAATAAATTTTCTTTCAAATAAATTTTAAAATATTATTATTTAATTGATTTCAATTATAACACATAAGAAATTGAACGCACTCGGTCCCTTCGATCTTAAACTCTCTTGTGTTCGTCGTTACATTTTTGGTGTCATGTGACCCAATAATTGTACTCCCCAAAACAGAGAAAGAAGAAGTTGTGCCATGAACAATGTCTTCATAGCAAAAGGGGATTGTGGTTGCTTAAAGAAGGAGGTTTAGGATGGACTATAATTTTTATAAGTTAGCAGCATTGAGTGGCACAGTGCATTAAATGGTTATCCTAAAATAATCTTGTCCATGGGGTTTTTGATATATTAAAAAAATAATTAAAAAAGCCTCCATTCAGCGCCTTATTCAGTCCTTTCTTGAAAAAGATATGCAGGACATTGTTGTACATTTTGACCGTTATACTTCTTTGAAGAAATCTAAGAGATTTATACGAGCAATATTATGTTATATATATATATATATATATATATATATATATATATATATATAGAAGAAAGTTATTTGGAGTCCTATAATTTGTTGGAGTCTTGGAGTCCCAATCTAGGCCCTCCATTTTGATTTAGATCCAATGGCTAATAGAATATTTGATTTAATTTTTAAAAAGTATATCTTGTTTTATATTTTACACAGAGAGCCGCGTTTTTTTGAGTAGGCTCTGTTCACGCAGCAGTTACAACTGCTCGAGCGTTTCAAGGTATGGGAAGAAAAAATGTCCTGCATCTTTTCTTATTGTTCTTGGCTAGATATCTTGGAGAACTTATGCACTGGTGTTCATCCCTTTCCTTTTATTGCATATATTATGGAAGTATTATGGAAGCAGGAGGGTTGGAGTTCCGGACATTACTCGATTTATGTCTTTTCGTCTCCATCTCTTGTTTTGGGATTTTCTTCATTGATTGATCTTCATCTATAAATAAGACTGATGTTAAACAGTGCTTAGTGATGTAATATACTGTATATGTTTCAAACTTGCATTTGCTTTTTTATTTTGCAGGCAATTTACCCATTGTCGTCGTTGTTCTCAAGAGGCATAAAAGTCCCTACAATAAGCGATGCTATTTTGAATAAATATAGATATTTACTGCACCTTTCAAGTTATAAGCCACCAATGATATCAAATGTGGGATCTCGACGCGTCTACTTCGAATTTTCCTTGGGGTAACCATAACTAATTATCCTCTATACAACTATCTGATATCATGTTAATGCAAACTGAATATGCAGGCTACAACACTCCATGAACTGATGATAAAATGTATGATTTATATGTCCTTGTGTGGTTTTTTTTTTTTTCAATCTTCCTTCAGTTCTTTAGAGGAGGTTTGGGTAGCAGTACTCAACATTACTAATCCATTATCCAGTTGGTTGTTTGTAGAGAACATACTTCCAGGTAAATATGTATTTGTATATTTAGTACTTTTTCGTGGTATTAAGTTTGAAGTTGGTAAGTCCTGGTACATTATAATGTTTCAGCTCCTGAAGTAATTGGAGGTGGTCCAACGTCATACATATGCAGACTTAGGGAGCAGGACAAGAGAACTGGACCTTCTGGTTAGAGGTAAGAGTGAACCAGTATCCGTGTTTTGTAATTTGGCCAAGTGACGGATGTACCCCAGTTGCATCACACGAGATATGGTGCTTACTTAGCAAAACAATCAGAACCTTTGGAAATGGCAGCTGAAAGCTTTAGCATAGAACTAGGCATATTAGTCATAAAGTTCCAGTTTTTGTCATTGTAGTTGTAACTGTTGTTTGTATATATATGCAGGCAAAAAGTTTTGCAAATTTGGTGATTCAAGTTGGAGTAGTAAACCAATATTTAGTGGATGAAGCAGCCAAGATAAAAAGTCTTTTTCCAGATTGGGTGGATGTTGTCTCATTTTCAAGCTATTTACCTAGTTATGTATTTTAATTTGTTAGTATGTAGTACTTAATATAATTATCTTGATAAAGCAAGTCATTTTTTCATTTGCATACATATCTGTTTCCGTACCATTTTTGGCTTGTGTTCAAGCTATTTGCTTTTAGTTTGAAAAAATAATTTAAAATGATATAACAAAATAGAATGAAGTACTAATATATATATGTAGAAACTGGATTTATATCAATGTCATCTTTGCAACTTAAAATCAAACTCGACTACAAATTAAATTCACTGGAGTCATTTTGAGAGGACATTTTAATATAGACACACAAAAATACATATTATTGTGAACTGTTAGAATTTATAACAGCTGCACTAGTCTTTATCCTCATCAAACTGCTTAGCAATCATACAAGACTCATCACCAGTCGATTCCAATGACTCCGTTTTTAAAACTCCCTTCATACAATCTACAATCAGCAACCATGCAAGCTCTCATCCTCTCTTTCAACAACGCACTCACACAGTAGCAAAGATGAATAAATAAACTAGGAACAACTTTCTGTAGAGAAAAAAAAATGAAGTATCTTATACAACAGAACCCATAAGGCAGGTAACATCAGAAACTAGTTATCATTTAAAATTTCAGGTGCTCGGTTGCGTAATCAAATCACAGAAACAACACAGCCTTCTACTAATTAATATAAATCCTGCTAAACCATTGACATTGTCAACCTTACAAGAGTTTAGAAATAAATAAAATCATTCCATTCAATCCAAACAACTCAAATATCAACTTGTTCTAAAAGAACCAATGAACGTGGGATCAATAACATGATTGATTACAGAATTATTCACACAATTTTTTTGTTCTAAACTGCACCATCTTTTTAAGCACGGTCCATCTTCTTTTGTTCTCAGACCATGTGAGCATTGTGCATATATTACTCTGAGCTTGTGGAGGACACTGCTTTGATTTTCCTGCATCATTAAAAGCAGAAAAATAGTTTATGAAATGTTCACCCTTGTGAATATAACTAACATGTCTTATAATATTACCATCTCAGGGCGAAGGCCACTCTTCCACGATGCTGCATTCCCATGTAAGATTCCTAGTGCCTCATTACGAAGAGTTCTCAGTCAATTACATTTTCATAATTCACATAAAAACACATGTATGAATAATACTAGATATTCACTACTGTCTACAAACTAACCAGACATGTCTCATATCTAAATGTCCTACCAAATCGCTATTCTCTTTTTTATATTTGACTTATGCCAAACGTAAGTTTTTTACAGATTCTATAACATTCTAAAAGTTGTCCGCTAATTCAAGCATACACACAACCAAGACAAGCCAGGGATTTTAATAGTATCCTGCAACACATGCTTCACATAATGTAACCATACATTCTGCATCGTCTACAGACATCACTTTCTCACAAATAGCAATATCGAGTCATATAGCCACAAAAAAATAAACATGCAAATCAATTGCAGAACACTTACAGGACATGCAAAACAATTGCAGAACACTTACAGGACATGAAAATCAATTGCAGAATTTATACTTCTGCATAACTTATACGTTCTGCATCGTCTAAAGACATCACTTTCTCACCAATTGTAATTTCGGTTCATATATCCACACAAAAAAATGAAAATGCTTTCTTTGTCCTGCAAATAACAATCAAGTGCATAACTCAATTACAAAGAAGAGATTAAAACCCATCATATTAAAATCAGTTGCAGGATACCCAATTCAACAAGAACGTACTAGGAACACAAATTACCATCATCTATCAATCACTTACAGGACATGATCAATTGCAGAACACTTACAGGACATGCAAATCAATTGCAGAAATTATACGTTCTGCAGAACTCTAAAGACATCACTTTCTCACCAATAGTATTTTCGGTTCATGTATCCACACAAAAAATAAAAATGCTTTCTTTGTCCTCCAAATAACAATCAAGGGCATAACTCAATTACAAAGAGGAGATGCCAACCTATCAAATAAAAATTAGTTGCAGGACACCCAATTCAACAAAAACATACTGGGAACACAAATTACTATCATTGATCACTTAATTATAGGACATACAAATCAATTGCAGAACTTATTAACAAAATCTATGTAGGTACCTTCACTTATTGTCTCCGTTAAAGTACTCGATGTTCAATTGCCCCAATTCCTTCACCAGCCCTAGAAAGCCAAGGATAACAATTTCCTTTTCTGCAAAACAATCTTCTCTCAATTTCTATCTACGAAGCAAGAAGCAAGATATCAGGAATGGTTTTTTTGAAATTGTAACTAACGTTTTTGGGTGCGAGATGTCTTTGACTTTTTATTAATTAACAGTTTTTAAAAAAAAATTGACAACTGCAGGATTAGATTGATCCAACGGTGGATAGCTAGGACTCCAAGGACTCTAAAAAGAATGGGTTTCCAAGGAACCCAACTCATATATATATATATATAGGATCAAATAAAAATTTTATTAAGTTACAAACTTACAAACTTTTTTTTGAATTTTTTTTATTCTCCCAACCTGTTAATCCTTAGTTATAGAAAGTATGTATGTTGAAAATTATTGAAAAAACATCGTAATTTTAAAAATAACGCATAGATAAATCGTGCATTCAACACATTTGTAACTGAGGTTCAACATTGGGTGTACAACATTTATTATCATTGTGCTGAATATATTTAAAGAGATGCTTAAACTAGATAAGGTCTAGAAAGATATATATTGATTATATAATACGTTTAACTTAGTTCTTACATTAAAAAATTAGTTTATGTACATCTACAACACAATTTTAATCTATGTTTACCAAAATATCTTCAAAAATTTTGAACTCAAGTTATATATGTGTTGAACAAAAAAAGTTTGTAAGTTTTTAAATTTGTACCAGAACTCTCCGTTTAATTGACCGTTAAAGTTAACGGATTTGGGATTTACGCTTTGCACCCCATACTTTTAATTTTTTTTCATGAGTATTTTGAAATTTTGACTTTGGGAAAAATCAGACATCGTAATATTGTGAAGCTATTTGGTTTCTGTTATCACCAGGGTTCCAATTTGCTTGTCTACGAGTACCTTACAAGGGGTATCCTTGGAGATTTACTTCATGGATCCTCTTTTACCTTGGAATGGCCAATACGCTTCACCGTTGCTCTTGGGATACTCAAGGACTTTCATATTTGCATCATGACTGCAAGCCAAGGATTATTCACCGTAATATAAAATCCAATAACATCTTACTTGATGATGACTTTGAAGCTCATGTTGGTGATTTTGGTTTGGCGAAGGTTATTACATGCCTCAGTCCAAGTCCATGTCAGCAATTGCAGGATCATACGGATACATAGCCCCTGTCATGCCCTCTGAATTTCTCTATTCATTTTAAAATTTTCAACATCTTTATGTCTGATGTTTATATTCACCTAAATATTTTGAATTAAGTTCCTGTTTCTCGTTGATGTATTTTATAATATATAAAATCAGATTTATATTTCTATGCAAAGCTACAAGACTAATCCCTGACACCTGAATCTCCGTATTAACATATGTGTTGAATCTGTTGCACTAGGAACTCAGCTGCACCTGAATCCTTAAGATTCTGACCTTCAAACCAAAGATCCCTCCTACACCTTATCGCTTGTTATATATAAATTTAAAAATGTATAAATATGATATAATATAATAAAGTTAATAATCTGTGCTTACAAGTGCTTAGCGCGGGTAGAGATAATATTTTATAAGTAATAGAGAGATTTAATTTGTAACAAAACAGAACAATAGATGTATTTTTTTTACGTATTTAGTTATTATATGTGCGGAGGAAGTAGGAACTACAAACTATGTTTCCCAAAAACATGATTAGTTAAGTAAAAAATTTCATTTTCATTGTTTTGATGGCGTTAATATTATCATTTAATTAACATTCATACCTACACAATGAAGGTGATGGAAAAGTGTGATATATATAGCTATGGGGTTGTGCTATTGGAGTTGCTAACAGGAAAAGCTCCTGTTAGTCTCAGGATATTAAGCACACAAGCTCTTAGTTGCTAGTCTCCGCACCTTTAGCTGTTCAAATAGGCCTTATCTTGATTAGGTGAACTATAAAGGTCTCCCTTATTAACAGTAATACCAAGGGGTAGAATGGTGCAAGCAGGCAAATTGCTTCAAATTGTTTTAAAATGCTCATAAAAAAAATTAAAACTGTGGGGTGCAAAGTGCAAATCTTACATCTGTTAACTTTAACGGTCAATTGAACGGAGAGTGGTCAAAGGGGTGCAAAGCGAAGCGCTTTTCAAACTTTAGGGTGCATACTGCCAAAAAAAATTGTTTGAGACCGAATCGAAAAAACGCCTAAACATAAGGGGTGCAAAGTGTTAATCACTCATATATATATATATATATATAGTTAAGTTTTATTGAGTACATAAAATCATTGGAGTATTGAAGTACAAATCATAAATTTTTTAGTTTAATATCTCTGATTATCCAAATTAATATATAATTTATCATTTATAATTAATATTAAACATAATTATCAATGAATCATTAATATCTTTCAACTTTAACAAGCATTAAAATTATTGTTCTGCTTATAAGTTATATTGCAGAACATAGTGTCCTACGATTATAAAAGTAATCGTTCCATCTTTTGATTACAATGTTTATGCTGCCGAACATAATCGACGGGTTGTTGGATGTTTACAAATATTGTAGAACAAAAAAAATAAGATTTAAATGACGAGATTATACTGTATCAATCTTGTACTCCAATACTCCAATATTTTTTGTACTCCATAGAACTTGACTCATATATATATATATATATATATATATATATATATATATATATATATTTTTCTGGTACAAACTTACAAATTTTCTGCGTTCAACAGATATATAATTTGAGTTCAACATTTTTTTAACATATTTTGTTGAATATCGGTTAAAATTGTGTTGGAAAAGTACATAAACTAATTTTTGAATGTAAGAACTAAGTTAAACGTATTATATAACTAATATTTATGTTGTTAAACCCCACCCAAACCCCGAGGTATAGTTTAAGTATCTTTATAGATATATTCAACATAATGATAATTAGTGTTCTACATCCGATGTTGAACCCCACTTACAAATGTGTTGAATGCGCGATTTATTTATGCGTTATTTTTAAAAATTGTGATGTTTTTTAAAGAATTTTCAACATGAATACTTTCTATAACTAAGGATTAACACGATGGGAGAATAAAAAAAAATTTGTAAGTTTGTAACTTAAAAATTTTTTTATTTGATCCTATATATATATATATATATATATATATATATATATATATAAATACAATTTTGGCCGTACCCAATTACCCATCTTTTAAAATTATAAAATTTCATTCATACACATTATTCTATACCTTCATCACCTTTATTTATATATCTTATTATTTTTTATATATTCTTCACTAAGTTTTGAGTTTCATCCAACATTATTTATGAAAATTTATTACGATTTATTTTTATTTGATTAAAATTTATAAAAATATAACAATATGATTATAAACTTTTGATATAAATACTATATTTTATAATTTTTAATTTTGTAAAAAAATCAATTCTAACTATGCATGAAATCCATTTACCTCTTTAACAAGTTTTCATTTGAATAATCTTTAAACTATGATGTCATACATTTTAATTACTAAAAACGATGAAGATAATTTAGTTGTAAGGTCATAACACATAATTAGTACGTGTTTTTAAATAAATAACCTTGAACGGCCCAATCTAATCATTATGTTTGTCTGTGAATTTCAGAGACGTGCACATGAATAATGCTTATTGACACTAGATATTAGTTGTGGCCCAATAGAATCTACCTTGGGCCGAGAACATAACAACCCTCATTAGGGTTTGTATTTCATAGGCATATTGCGCTCTAGATATTAAACACTTGGGCGGAGAATACAACACCCTTCATTAGGGTTTGTACTTCATATTAGAAGGCGGCGAAACCAATAATAATAAGAAGGATTTGTGCAGAGCCTCCTTTCAAAATAAATTTGAAGCAATTGCTCACTCTTTCGATAAAAGGAAGGTAAGATTATTTTATCTATCTTCTGATGTATATCATCTTATTATTAAGCATGTTTGGATTTGACTGGTTTTACTTTTCTATAAATATGGTTATTGTTTCATATTAGAGGGTGAATTTCTCCGAAAGATGGTTGTTATATAAGTCTTTTATTGATGTTTTTTCATTAACTCTTAACTAGTTGATTTGTTTTTGTACATAATTTTAGTGAGTTGGAATTATACTAATTATGAGAGAAAGTGATAGGGTTCATGATTGTTATGCTTATATACAGGATTTTCACGAGGACTTGTGTGTGGAACTAAACTTTCTGGCCTGAATAATGGGGTTAACCACATGGTATATACACTTACTATGCCTATTCTAATATTTACTTTATTTTTGATGTACTATGTTATTGGAATTGTGTTAGCATGTATCATATATCAGTGATTATTTTTAGTTTATTTGTTTTTATCTATTATGTTATTCTCAGACATTTTTTAGTTCCTTGTCAAATTTCAATTATAGTGAGGTTCAGGCATAGTAATCATGTTTCCATCTTAAGTCTTATTTAAATCATGAATTTATATTTTGCTATAGTCTCATTCATGTAGTTGCTATAAAATATCCTTTATTCATGTATGTTAACGCCCATATTTATTATTAATTTATGTCATAAATCATTGTAACCTCAAGCCTCCTATCATATTCCATCTACTTCTATTCTTAAACTATAAATGCAGGAAAGTAATTGAAAGAACTGCTCTAAGAAGGATGTGGATCACCCTTTACCCATCCCCAAACAAATATAGAATAATGTCTTTATTGAATTTCTTGTTGGCTTACAAAATGTAAAGAGGTTCATGGAAGAATTAGGGAGTTAGAATAGAAAAAGAAATGAATCCAAATATCAATGTTTGAATGTGTTATTCTTATAAGAAAAAAGTACATTACTTTATCACATCAAGTAAAAACATACTGTTCATATTAATTAACACAAATATGTTGTTTTCTCATTTTAATTTTTATTTTGCATGAGAATTTTCTTGATAGCTCATTCACAATTGCTTCCACCTTTGCCGTAAAAAGTAGCTTTATCTTTTTACAGAAATCCCTCACCAGAAGAACTTTTGTCAAGGAATAGTGTTTGTTATTTCAAATCAATAATCACATCCTTATTTTTTCTAGTGCATGTATCATTTACATTCTTTAATGTCTAAACATCACAACATGAGTTAACACTTACTTAACTCATTATATCATATAGTTCAACTAATTAAATGTTTAGATTTTAAACATGTCCCAAACCTTAATGAAGTTCCCACTTTTAAATTAAATCTTAAAATATAATATGAACAATCCGAGGTTATTTTTTAAAGAACATATTTAATTATTTAAAAGGATAAAATATACTCAATTCAAACCCTTACTTGAACAAGGAATGACTAAACCATACTAATAGAATAAAATGAAATGAGACTAAACACCTAAGACCATATATTAGATTCGAACCACTAAAACTTAACAATTATTGCATCAATGAAGTACACCATACTATACGTTTCTTTAAATAAATAAGTAAAGTCTTGTTCCTTGTTTCTTTCCACAATCTATGTTATTACCGCTTCTTCTATGACATTTTATTGCCTTATTTTGTCCTTAATTCCCAGTAGCATTTGTGGAGTTTCAATTAATCCTTGCGGAGTAGCAACATCCGTGCCTAGATTCTTTGATGGCCTTCCCCGGCCTGTTTTTGCACTCTTTAGTGCCACTCGTAGAGAAACAGCCTATCCTTGAGGAGTGGAAACATTCGTGCCCTCATTCTTTCAAGGTATTCGCGTGAGTTGTTTTACACTTTTAAATGCTTTTTGTGGTGCATCAATTGATCTATAGGCAACAACAACATCCTGATCATGGGAGATAAACAAGGTGTGCACATAACCTCTTCCCACCAGCTTTAAGGGCTTCTTGTGTGGCCTTCCTCTGCTTCATTTTCTATCTCTTGTGCCACTTGTTCAATAATAGTTTCCTAGGGTGGTGCTTCCTCAACAACCTGCTCTGTGCTATGAGACACATTGAGACACACTGAGAGTGTTATGGCACATAGTGGGTTGTTGATGAAGCACCACCCCAGGAAACTATTATTGAACAACTAGGGCCAAAAGGTACAAAATGGTATATGGGAAGGCCAAACAAGAAGCCCTTGGAATAGGTGGGAAGAAGTCATGTATGTGAATACCTTCTCTATCTCCTATGATCATGATGTTGTTACCTAATACTTAATTGATTCACAAAAAATGGCACTTAAAAGTGTAAAATAAGTTACCGTAAGACTAAGAAAGAATTGGGGCACGAATGTTTCTACTCTCCAAGGATGAGGTTTTTCTCTACAAATGGCACGTAATTAGAGTGCAAAACAAGGCAGGGGATGGCCGCCAAAGAATATGGGCACGAATGTGCTTCTCGTATGGATTAATTGAAGCTCCATAACTGGTACTAGGAAGGGCAAAAAGAGGTAGAAAAATGTCATAAAAGAAGTCGTAACTAACATAGGTAGTGTAAGTAAACAAAGAGAAAGTCTTTAGCTAATTTTTTATTGAACTTATAGTATGGTGTACGAGGATCAGAAATTGCTTAAATTTGGTAGTCACTTTAAATCTAATTTAATACAGTCTTAGGTATTTAGTCATATTGCATTTGATGCTAGTCTGGTGCGGTTACTCCTTGTTCTAACAATGGTTTAAATTGAGTTTGCTTTATCCTTTTTCCAATTAGACAAATATTTGCTTTTGAAAAAATAACATGGTGTTATACCCTAATATTTTTAAGTTTGTATAATTTTAAAAGTTTGAGCTTCTCCAAGGTTGAGAACATGTTTGCCTTCAAAATCTATGTTATTACGATTTCTTCTATGGCATTTTCCCTCCTTTTGCCCTCCTAAGTACGTTTTTTGGAGTTTCAATTAATCCATGCAGAGTAGCGAACATCTGAGCCCAGATTCTTTAGTGGCCTTCCCATGCCTAATTTTGCACTCTTGAGTGCCACTTGTATAGCAACAACTGATCCTTGGGGAGTGGAAACATTCGTGCCCAGTTTCTTTTACCATATTTCCTTAACTTGTTTTACACTTGGAGGCTTTTTGTGGTGCATTAATTGATCCTTAGGCAACAACATCCTGATCACGGGAGATAAACAAGGTGTGCACATAACTTCTTCCCACCCGCTTCAAGGGCTTCTTACCCGGTCTTCCCTAACTTCATTTTGTACCTCGATCT
Organism: Daucus carota subsp. sativus; assembly: GCF_001625215.2. Classification (NCBI taxonomy): domain Eukaryota; kingdom Viridiplantae; phylum Streptophyta; class Magnoliopsida; order Apiales; family Apiaceae; genus Daucus; species Daucus carota. The sequence continues at coordinate 24,334,534 of NC_030389.2, read as the reverse complement.
TAATGCCAGTTGTTCAATATTAGTTTTCTAGGGTGGTACTTCATCAAAAACCCACTTTATGCCATGACACTCTAAGTGCTTCTTAATAGGTCGAAATTTTTGCGCATGTGATGTGGTAGCAAAGCCATTCCTATCACCATTATTGTTACTAACTTTTGAAACAAAAGATCTTGCATATGATCATAATGACCAACACCAACAGTCGTATGAATCAGCGGAATATATGTTATTGCAAGTTTTGATGAGTCCTGAGTGACTTGTGTTCTTTTAGATCACCTATTTGTGGAGTCATCCTATGAATAAGAGAAATAATATAAAATAAATTTTGATAAATTTCTCTCATTTTGATTCTGGTTGTAAGTACCTAAAACTAGATCTCGTCGTAGGTTTTGGAGTATGGTAAGTGAAAGACACATCAATAAAATTTCTAGAAGTTTACAAGTAAGCCACATTAGCCATGGTTTTTGTGTGCAAGACGCGGGACGAAGTCATAATAACACAAGGCCAACAAGTTCCCACAATAATTTCCGTATAAATGAGTGCTTGTTAGAAGGAGACTTATTGGTAGCATTTATAAAAGGTTCTAATTGCCAGAGATCTTGAAATAATCTATGTTATGTTGGGATTAATCTGAAGAACATGGTTTTCTTTTCTAATCATTTTATCAGGATAGTATATTAAAGATACAATCCTACAATAATAAAAATATCATCATTAACAATAAGTAAGTAAAGGTAATTATATTCACAAGCATAACATACACACACATACACACATAAATAAAATAAAATAAATTTATAGATTACCTTCATTCTCGAGCACACACAATTTTCTATCTTCAGCGTTAAATCAAATTGGAATGATTTGAGAAAGATGAATTATGAATTGAGTTATGTGAGGGGTCATGATAATTTTGTACATATAAAAATTATAGTGGCATGAAACTTTATAGCCATGTTAATAATAAATTTTGCACATGGTGGTGAAATTCAAATTTAAATTATTTGTTATCTAGATATCTTTTGTAGAATGATAAAAATATATGAATTTATATGAATAATTTAGATGATACTTTAGAAAAATTATTATGAACATTGATATTGAGATTAAGATGATATATCGTAGGTCTATGAGTAGCTTGATTCTAATTGATGATTGTTTTTATACAAGAATTATCAAAACTAGTCATATACATAAGATATCATTAAAATATTAATATCTTTTTTCCTAATAATTTTGTAAAAATATCATCTAAATTCTTCAGATAAATACATACATTTTATCATTTTATTGAAGATATTAAAATAACAGATAATTTAAATTTTGAATTGCATGACCTTTTTGCAAAACTTAAACTAACATGGGCATGAAGTATCACTAGACTACAAGATCTATATTTTTATGTGTATATAATTACCATGACCCCACACATAAGCCAATTCATAATTCATCTTTATCAAATTATTCCCGTTGATTCACCATCCAAGATAGATTATTGTTTGTGCTCCAGAATGAAAGTAATCTAAAAATTTATTTTATTTTGTTTATGTGTATGTGTGTATGTGTTTTTCATTCTTATGAATATTTTCTTTCCTTACTTATTGTTATTGATGATATTATTATTATTGCAGGATTGTCTAGAAATTATTCCTTATGTTCAAGGATTTGAATGTTTAATGTATTATCCCAATAAAATGATTAGAATAGATAAGTTATACTTGACTAATGGAGCCCCATGATGATTTTTTCAAGATCTCTAACAATTAAAACCTTTTATGAATGCTACCAAGAATTCTTCTTCTAACAATGCACTCATTTTATGGTAACTATGATAGGAACTTCCTGACCTTATTATTTGATGCATCTTTCACTTAACCATACTACCAATACCTGCGAGCATGTAGGAGGGTTGGTGCCTAGTACTTACAACCAAAATTGAAATGAGAGAAATTTATAACAATTTATTGTATATTATTGCTTGATTCACACAATGACTCTACAATTGGAGACGTAATAGAACCAAAATGACTCGATGGGGATTCTGGAGAAACTTGTGCTAACATCTGTTCCGTTGATTCGTACTACTGTTGGTGATGAACACGACAATTATGTGAAGTTTCAAATGATTAGTAATAATTATGGTGCTGGGAATGGCGTGGCTACAACATCACCTGTGCAACACGTTCGACACACTCAGAGTGTTATGACACATAGTAGGTTGTTGATGAAGCACCATCCTAGAAAATTATTATTGAACAACTAGAGCCAATATGTACAAGATGAGGCTAGGGAAGGCGGCATAAGAAGCCTTTGGAGCAGGTGGGTGGAAGTTATATACCTTCACACTTTGTCTGTCTACTATGACTGGGATGTTGTTGCCCAATGATTAATATGATCCACCACAGATGGCACTTAAAAGTGTAAAACAAGTGAGGGGATGACCATGAAAGAATCCGGGCATGAATTTTTCCACTCCCTAAGGAATGAGGTTTTGCTCTATAAGTGGCATTTAATTAGAGTGCAAAACGATGCAGGCTAGGCCACAGAAGAATCTTGACACCCATGTCCTACACCATAGGGATTAATTGAAACTCCATAAATGATACTCCAGAGGGCAAAAGAAGCAGAAAAATGTCATAGAAGAAGGTGTAAATAACGTAGGTAGGATTAGTTTATCTATCTTGTGATGTATATCATCTTATTATTAAGCATTTTATGGATTTGACTTGGTATTACTTTTCTATAAATATGGTTATTGTTTCATATTAGAGGGTGAAATTCTCCCAAAGATGGTTGTTATATAAGTCTTTTATTGATGTTTTTTCATTAACTCTTCTTTTTTAACTAGTTGATTTGTTTTTATACATGATTTTAGTGAGTTGGAATTATACTAATTATGAGAGAAAATGATAGGGTTCATGATTATATGATATTACATTATGTAATATTTTTAATGAATAGATATGTTCTTCTCCTTCCAACCCACTTCTCATTTTAATAGTCCAATTTACACAACTCACACATATTAAGAAATATTAAATGTGACATGTTTTTATCATTGTCATGCATTGGTTATACAACAATACTAGTACGTTTTCATTTAAAGTCCACATAATTTGCATGGTAAATGATGAAAATTGTGTGGGCTAATAAATATTAACACTGAAACTCTTAAGTAAAAAAGACAAGTCCCTGTATCACCAACTTAAGTAAAAAAAACTCTTTGGTAATATGTAATTTAGGAGATGTTTTAGTTGCTGATATGTAATTTAGGAGAATGAAATTTATTGGTGATGTTTTAATTGGTGATGATCTCTGAATTAACTAACTGTTTCTCATAGTTAATTAAACTTGTGTTGCTAAGGTCCAATGTTAGTTAACTGTTTGTCATATATAATTGTGGAATTGTAGCATAATTCTCTCTTTCTTGCTGATCATTCCTTAACTTAATAACAATCACTTCTGTCTTTATATTTAGTTGTCTAGTTGAGTTTTTAAATTATCCGCATAATTGGTCTCCTTCTTTTAATCCATATATGTTCATTTCTGTAGGATGGCAGAGAAGTTGCTGAATGTGAGGTATAACTATGATGGCACATTCAACAAGACAAGTTATTCAGGGGGAAGAGTATTATTATCAACCGCCAAGACGTGGATGAATTTTCATATACAGTGGTGCTAGAAAATGTCAAGGATTGCCTCAACTGTACTGAAATTGGAGGATTATATGTGCTGAATGGAAAACCCCAACAATGGAAGCTTCTGAAGTGTGATTCAGATTTGCTTCAACTGGTAGATGCCTGCGAAAGTGGTGGGGACATAAATATATATGTGGATTGTGTTGTTGACAAAGAATGCAAGCCACTGGAGCCAGGGGTGCCATTTCTAGTCGTACGACCAAGAAAGAACATACTTAAAGGTCATTTCTTATTTTAAATTTTAAATTTAAATATAATAACAAATTACTAAGTTATATTTACTTATAATAAGGCTTGTTTATGTGTTTAATCTCATGAGACACATGTTTACTGATTTGTGTCTTTTTGCAAATTTCTGCAGAACATCTACAAAGCAAACAGAACAAGCGTACTTTTGTATCTTCACACCAACTACAACAACAAAGGCAAAGCAAGAGGATTCCAAGGTCACCTCAGTTGCAGGAGGTTGAACAGAACAAGCTTCCAAAATCGCCACGTTTACAGGAGCTAGCGAAGAAGAATCTTCGAAGCTCAACTCATTTGCAAGAGGTTCAAAACAACAATCTGCCAAAGACACCTCCAAAGAATCTTCGAAGCTCAACTCATTTGCAAGAGGTTCAAAACAACAATCTGCCAAAGACACCTCCAAAGAATCTTCGAAGCTCAACTCATTTGCAAGAGGTTGAAAACAACAATCTGCCAAAGTCACCGCGTTTGGAGGACCTACAGAAGGATCTTTCAAGCAACCCTCAGTGGTAGAAAGATGTATGCCCCAACGCTGTATCTGCAATGGTGGCGAAAAGGAGGTTACACTTATCAAAAATTGATACAATTGAGGTAGAAAAATTTTCCCTTAGCTCACACCTATTTTCCAACATACCAACTGATATTTTCCTGATTTCACACTTGCAGTCGGGCCGAGTGAATGAGTATGAGCTGCGTAAAATTCAGAATGTGGAAGAAAACAAAAAAAAGGTTCAAGGAACTCGAATTAGGAAATTATGCTGCTAATCCAATTAAGCCGATAGTCCAGCAGAGTATAAAGGAAAAGAAGGATCGGGATGATCCTGAATATGTTGTGGAAAATGAGACGGGAGATGAAAGTGATGACACTTCAGAGGTAATATTTTATACTTATTATGTACACTTATTCTTTATTTGTGATTATTTTATTATTAATTAGCTGTTTGTGAAATTATATGAACCTATTGGGTAATTTTGTGTAAGGGGTTGCATTTGATTTTGCACTTATTATGTACATTTTTTCTTCATTTGTTGGTAGAGGCCTCTTAACTTAATTAGTAATCAAGAATATAGATAAAAAAGAATTGTTAATGCTTTCTTTTTTGAGAAATTTTAAATGTTTTGTGTGGTTAATTTTAAGTTTGTTTTGTAAACGCTTATTCATTTGTATTAGGCTAGACACAATTTGCATGCAATAATTATGTCTTAAAATTTCTAAATGATTATTTTTTTTTATTAAATTAACAATATCACAATATATATCTGTTTTAGTTATTATGTACATTTTTTCTTCATTTGTGTTTAATATTTACTGCATAGGGAATCAAATCTGTCCAGAAACGGAAAGCAATACCTGGTCCCAGAACTCGTTCGCGAGCAAATGATAAGGATTTGGGTGATAAGGATCCGGTGGATCCTATCGACAAAGGCAAAAAAGTTGCTGCTGCTAGTACCAAAAGTGCAAAACTTATAAAGCCAACATGTAGCAAACTGTTAAAACAAGGGGATAATTCTGCACCAAGTGGTACAATTGCTGCGTATATGGCCCTGCGAGAACGTCAGAAGCAGAATCTTGAAGCTGAAATGAGGAGAGAGGATGTTGGTGATACCGATTTACAAAATGGAAGTGAAGGTGAAGAAGTAGAAGCAGGTAATATGGTCATTTGTACTTTATTTCTTCTGTACATCTCATTTTTTAATAATTAGTAGGATTTTTAGCAATAATATGGTAATTGCATTTTATTTTATTTGATGGCTATCTGAACAGAACCTAAAAGACGTAGAGGACGTTCAAAAATGTTAAAAGTTCATGCTAGGATTGCTGCTGAAAAGATCTTTGTTAGACTGAGTAAACGAGGTCAACCAATTGGAGAGCGGAAAACTAGATCCGAGTTGAGCAATTTCCTGGGGACTCTAGTTAAGGATCACGTGTCACTTACTTATGTTAATTGGCATGTTGTTCCAGATGATTTAAAGAAGAAAATGTTGGAATATACTTTGGTGACCTCTATAACCTCAACTTTACTTACTTTTCTCATATATGTGCACCAACTCATTCAAGTTCTATGTTGACACATTATAGGAGAGGTTTGATATTGCACCAGAAGGGGAAAAGTGGGTGTACGAGACACTTAATTCATCCTGGAGAACACACAAGTCCCGTGTCAAGCTGATGCATTACTCCCAATTTGACAATGATGAGGAAAGGATTCAAAACAGGCCGGATCATATTCCGCTCGAGGATTGTAAGATGCTGTTGGACTAATGGGCGGACGATGGAGTTCAGGTATATTTATAAGGTGGCAAGTATATAGTTTAGAAATTAATTTGCTGCATGCCATTTGATATGGAAAGTAAAATATGATAACATTGTTTTGGTAACAAATTTTGGCTGAGGATAATAAGGCTCATCACAATATGTATGTTGAGACACACACTCTCGGTTGCAAGAGTGTTGCTGAGCTTAGAACAACACTGGTATGAACATAAACAACTTGAGTACCCTATAGCTTTTAATAATTTGTCATAAATATTTGTTAATTGATGATGTCCGTAATTTGTAAGAAATAAAATTGAGTACCTTGTACCTTTTTCTTATATTAATTTATAGAGTGTTGATAATCGCCAGTTTGATGTTACTTTTGGATAATTGCCATATGAGTTTATAATAGGCACAGACTTCAATAATATTTGAAGGTAGATTAGGCACTCTAAATCTTCTGCATTTAAATTTTTATTGGATTAAATAGCAGTTTGGACTTGGTACGCTAATTTGAGTTTAGCTTTGAGTTTGGCAGTTTTTTAATTCTATTTTTAAAAATGCACTCAAATTATGTAATGCCCAAATTCACAGTTGTTAAATTCAATTTTAGTTTAATTAGTTTGAAAAGTTCACGAGTGAAGTGTATGTTCCGATTACTTCGATTTTTTGTCTACCTTCAATGTTCCCGTACCAAGCTTGTCTAATTCATTGTCTAGTTACGAGTGAAGTGTTGTTTCTGTTACTTGACAGAAAGAAGATGACCCAAATCAGAGGTCCCCATCAGAGGCTAAAATCTTTGTAGAAAGTCGCAAGCGCAAGCCTGGACACGAGTACAAGTTAAGTCCAAAAGCAATTAAGAAAAAAATTGTAAGTAAATTATCTTCTAAAGTATATATATTTGAACTCATTTTACCTCTACCTCTGTACACTTGACAAAACTTTCTCTTGTAGGAGTCTGTTGAAAAGATAACGAAAGAAGGAAATGATGCAGTTGAGCTCGTTCCCAAAAAGAAAAAGAACCGGCCAGATTGGTTGGTGGGAAGGCAAGGTAAAACAGCAGCTTCGACAGAAACTCCAGTTGATCCGGTTACACAATCTACAGTCGAGGAGCTGCACACAAAGATTGCTCAGCTAGAGAGTGAGATGGAAGCGAAGGTCAATACAAAAGTTCAACATAACATGGCCTGGTTGCTGAAGAAACTCGGAGAGGCAAATCCGGGTCTGAAAGTTGACATTACTCATGACTTTTGTGCAACTGTTTCTAGTGATGGAGATGAATTTGGCACTCCAATCACTCCTGGCACCGCTTCTGGAACCGCTCCTGGCACCACCCGTGGCACCACCGACTCTTTAATATAACTGTTTCTACGTAAAACTTAGTTAATACTCCCTCCGTCCCTAAATACTTTTCCCATTTGTACTTATCACGTTTGCCAATACACATTTTTGATCATTAATATCTTGAATTTTATATTTGTATTAAATATAAAACCTTCACCGTATTAAAGTACACATAAATATGAATCCAACAAGATCACTCATGACTATATTTTATCTTATAGATTAGACGTAAATTAGTAATTTGTCTCATGTTATGAACAGTGCCGACATTTCAAACGGGAAATGTTTTTTGGGACGGAGGGAGTATGAATTTGTCGTCCTTCATTTTGTTGTCAAATTGTTTTGATGTTGCGTTTCTTGAATGGTTTGGATGGGATTGTTTTATGTTGGAGGATGGTTGGATATTTGTTCTTTTGGAGTTTGGTATTTGTAGTTTAGGTGGATGTATGGTGGGAAGTTTGGATGGATGTTTGTTGGATTGTTTGTTGCATTATTTATATTTTTAATGGGAATGCCCCAAAAACAATGCAGGCATTGCAGAAAATTTTCAAATATATGTTACAATAGCTCATTTTAACGTTACAGCTGATTAATGTTTGTGCTACAGTTAGTCCACTTAGTGTTCCGAAAGCACCTTTTTACTGTTACAATAGGCACACAAATGGTGACGTGGCAGTCCACGTGTAGGACCCACACGCTGACGTGGAGAGTGATGGACCCACCAACATGATGACGTGGCTATTTGGGACCCACAGGATGACGTGGCAGCGGAGGCCCCACCACGCTGACGTGGCTTTGTGGGACCCACATGCTGACGTGGTAGTGCGGGACCAACAAGCATGTGGGTCCCACGTCAGCATGTGGGTCCCACGTGCTGACGTGGCGGGTGTGGGTCCCACATGCTTACGTGGCTGAGTGGGACCCACATGCTGACGTGGCCTCTGTGGGTCCCACATGCTGACGTGGCAGGTGAGGGTCCCACATGCTGACATGGCTTTGTGGGACCCACATGCTGACGTGGCTTCTGTGGGTCCCGCATGCTGACCTGGCCTCCGTTGGACCCACATGCTGACGTGGCATATGTGGGACCCACATGCTAGCTTGACCGGTGGAATGTGCTATTGTATCAGTGGTTTACCGTTACAGCATCCCCTTATTATGTTACAGTAGGGCGCTGCTGTAACGTTTTTTGGCTGTTACAGTTGATTCCAGTTTGTGTTACAATAGGGGCCGATTGTAACGTTCGCAAACGTAACGCCCATTGGTGTTACAGTAGCTCTATTATAACGGATTTTGGCCCTATTGTAACATGACTTGGGTATTACAATTGGCCATTTATGGCGTAGTGGATATAGTCTCAAAAATGATAAATGTTATTAATTTAACAAGATTATTAATTCAATGAGGTTTAATATACAATATCTTTATTATGCTCGGACTGTTTTTTTTAAATATCCATTTAAAGTGGGCTATACATTTTTACCAGTTCTGTTTTTGGCCAAATACAAATTTACAAGCATTAGTACATAGTAGTAGGTCTGATGCTGACTTTACAAAAAAGAACTTGCTATATTACATTTATATATGCTCCTATACCAATGTTCACGAACACTATGCTTGTCAGTTGTCAAGGAATACTTGGCGGATTTTCAGCGGAGCTTGGCTGCGTACTCGAAACATTAGCAAGCCACTGGAGTAGCTTCTGAACTTCAAAAGTATCGTCAACAAAGTACTTGGCCTTGCTAGGCTTTTGCTCCACAGTGCAGAAAAAGATTTCCGGAACAGCAGGGACCACCACAGATGAAACAATTTTCAAAGTACCGTCGTATATGTCTCCAATGCAGAGGATGAAATCAGGGATCTCACCATTGCTAACCATTGTCGCGATTACCTTTTCTGTGACCAAGCCTTTGCTTGCATCCTAAATATTTTAGGTTGCTAGTTAAGTAAATTACTGTACAATGCACAGCGAAGACCGAAAGAGGGAGACGAGAGACACATACCTGTGGTTTAAGCTCAACAATATTTTTTCCCTTTCTAACTACTGCAGGTTCGTTAGCAATGACGTGTTTACAATGATCCGACAATTCCTTTGCCTGCAAGGATTCAAAATCATGATCTGCATCTTGACGGTGCCAAACCAAAGCACTTTCTTTGACTTCGATGGTGGAACCATCCGTGAGTTCTGTATATGAATTTATTATACGCTCCACTGTTGCCTTCCACTCGAGATCCACAACCAAACTAGATTGCCATTCAGAAGTTTTCTTCCACCTGCAAACCAAAGGCAAGAAGTGCCACTAGAAAAGGTCTCTAAGAAGTTTGTGAAGGAAAATACCTTATGAAGTACCCATGTTCAGCAGCTAGTCCTAGACCTTCACATGGAGCCAGCCACTCGGTTAAGGAACTTCTACCACTTCCACTAACGATAAACACAGTGTTCTTAGGATCATCACACAGAGTGATAAGAGCAGTTTCAGCTTCACTACTAAGGTTTTTCTTGGCCGAGGAATGAGGAACAAGGATGCCAACAAAGTCTAGAAATATAGCCCTCCTATTTGTCTAGTTGTACGCAGGAACTATGTTTTCAAACAATTTTTGAAAACATAGGGAGAAGGCAGCAACCTTAAATATGAAACTGAAGCCCATACCCCAACATTGATAATTATAGTGATCAAGACATGCTCTCTCCATGCTATGGACGAAACTGCGAGCCCAATACGCCACATCAAGAGACTGAACATAGCTATAGTTCTGCTCTTGTCTTAATTGCCTTAAAAAATCATCCATGGAGATCGTAGAACGCATAGCCTCAGCTACGAAACTAATACCCCATGGATTTATTCCAATTGTTCCACTCAGAGATGGAGAACAACCAACATATTCATAAATGATTAGCACACTTGTTTCGAGGAGAATATGACATAATTCCCCTAGCTTCATCCATAGTTGTAGAGCCCTGCCTGCAAACGAGATACATGTTAGGGACTAGATTCATTCCATCTCTTACAGCATTTATTATGCAACATTCCGAGGCATCATAGTAGGCACTCTTTTCACATTGATCAACTGGTCGATCAATTAGAATCACTAGTTGATGACCACAAGAACCATAAATCTGATTAATCCTGTTAGCAGTTCCATACGTCTCCCATCTCACTTCCTCAATGTCTTCTCCTGAGCTTCTTTCAGGATTGATAATTTGAACAAGAACCACAATATCCCGCAAGTTTTCATACTTCCTCAATAGCTGCTCAGATGCTAATAACTTCAGACTAATTGCCTTGAATAAGTTCATGTCGTCTACACCAACAATTACATGGTTCCCCTTGAACTTCCCTTCGAATTCCTTGACTTTCACTGATGTAGAAGGAATATTCAGAACAGTTTCAACTTTTTCCAAATGAATTTCTATAGGCATAATCTTGATATACACCGTGCGAGCACTATAATCCAGCCCAATTTGTTCTCGTTTGGACTCACAGTCCAGTCCTAGCATTCTACTACAACATGAGAAGATGTGGCGAGCAAAATTGAAAGTATGAAACTCGATGAGATCATAGTTCAACAAAATCCTCAGAATGTCAGCACTTACATGAAGTGTTCGATAGATCTCTGATGCAAGGACTGGACTATGGAGAAAGAATCCGAGTTTGACCCTGTAGCGCTTATTTCTCAAGAACACAAGGACCGCCATGAGGTGATAGTCATGAATCCAAATATAATAGATAAATAAGATATTTTTTTAAGGTGCAGTTCTGCTCCCTAACTAATAGTAGAAATAAAGTAATGGTTATAAGGGTTCTCTAAAATATGACCCAAGTTAATAAATGTCTCTAACCAAAAAATGTCTACATTTTTAATGTGTTTTTTATACACAATAAATTATAACTAATTGAACATCACTAAAATTATAGACACAATTGGGATAAAAAGTTAGGCACATTTGAAAACTTTACAAATATAAGGACAAATCCGACAGTGGCTTAAAAATCCAAATTTGGACCAATTCTAGCCTAAATCTTCTCAACGGGGGCCTGAATTACAGTCCAAATTTAGGCCACTTAGGCCAACACTATTGAATCCATGACTTTCTGGGGTTGTTTGGATGATTTGGTTCGGAGTATTACTCTAGATCAATTTTTATTTGTTGGTGGTGATTTTAATGGTCATATTGGTGCGAGAGCAGATGGGTATCAAGGTGTTCATGGTGGGTTTGGTTATGGTGTTAGAAATGACAATGGTTCGACGCTTTTGGAATTTACAACAGCACATGATTTAGTGATTGTTAACTTTTGTTTCCGCAAGCGTGATGACAATCTAATTACTTTTAGGAGTGGGGGACATGCCACTCAAATTGATTATCTTCTTATTCGCAGTAGAGATTTCAGATTTTGTTCATATTGTAAGGTTTTTCCAGTGGAAGCTTGTGCTTCACAGCACCGTCTTTTAGTCATGGATTTGTCTTTGGATGGCCCACCTATGGAGGGATTGAGAGTTGTTACACCTCGAATTCTGTGGCGTAATTTACATGGATCGAAAGTAGCAGAATTTAAGGACATGCTTGAGGGTTTTTTTAGGTTGGAAGATGATGTGGATCAAATGTGGATACGTATGGCTGATTTAATTCGAGGTGTGGCACGGAGGACGTTGGGAGTGGCTTCAGGGAATATAAAGGAGCAGAGAGAATCTTGGTGGTGGAATGATGATGTACAAGCCAAAGTGCAATTTAAGAAAGGATGCTTTTTGGAATTCATGTCGTGTCCAGAAGGGCCAGATCGGCATATAAAGCGGGAGTTATTTAAACTTGCAAAAAGAATGGCTAAACAGGCAGTTGCGGAAGCGAAAACTAAGGCGTATCAAGACATGTATAGGCGTCTAGGTACTAATGAGGGAGTGAATGAAATTTTTAAACTTGCAAAAGCACGTAACAAGCGCAGTCAGGATATTGGTGCGGTTCGATATATAAAGGACGAGGGTGACCGGGTTTTGCTTTATGATGGGGATATTATAGCGAGATGGGGCAGGTATTTCTCTGAGTTATTTAACGCAGCTCGAGGGAGGGAGATTGTATTCGAGCAAGAGAATGTCAATGTTTCTCACAATGATGTTGGTATGAGTCAAGATATTACTATGGCAGAGGTCCGCGTAGCTTTAGGCATGATGGGTAAGGGTAAAACAGTTGGGCTTGATGAGATTCCGATTGAGGTGTGGCAGTGTTTGGGGGAACATGGGGTACGATGGTTAACAGCTCTTCTTAATGTTATATTTCGGACATCCAGGATGCCGAGTGAGTGGCGATTAAGTGTTGTTGTACCCATCTATAAAAATAAAGGTGATGCTCAAAGTTGTAGTAATTATCGTGGTATTAAGCTGCTTAGTCATACGATGAAACTTTGGGAACGAGTTATTGAGTGCAGGATTCGAAGAATTGTTACCATTTCAGTGAATCAATTTGGTTTTATGCCTGGGAGTAGGGGTGAGCATAACCGGATATCCGGTCCGGTTATGAATTATAAACCGGATATCCGGTTTTTCGGATCACTAAAATTTCATTCCGGTTCCGGTTCCGGTTTAACCGGATATCCGGATATTCGGATATCCTTTTAAATCGGATCGGAAAACGGATTATCCGGATCCCGTTTCTTCTCCGAGAATAGACGGTATTACATTTTGATTCAAGAAATTTCTAATAATTAACTTTACTCTATTGAACAACTGTGAAAAGAAAAAGAAGCAGACTCCCATAAGAAAGAAATATGCAAGCAGAAGGTGTAGGCACACAAAAAATTTGGTAGAACTAAAGCAATGCAGAGAAAAGGGAACATTGTGTGGGGACGTCTTATGGCTGTGCACGCATGTGGCATGAGAGAAGCTATGCAATGTGCAATATGGAAATTAGCTTGCACTCTCAATATGCAAAGTCTAATGAATACTTATGGATTACTTGTTTTGATGGCAGACCCCACAAATAGGCTGGACAAGGTAAAAGTTGATGTAGCTAAATTAACTGATGCAGCATGCAACATCAATTAGAAGATATAGCCAGAGACTGAATAGCATCATCAATAAAATGAGCTGTGAGGCACATATAACTTAAATTTTGTCCAGAGGTCCAAGCATCTGTTGTTAAGCAAATTCTTGAGGATAATTTATTAAAATAATCCTTTAACTTCCTCTTCTCCTCAATAAAAATAGTGTAACAATCTCTTGCAGCAGTGAAACGCGAGGGAATTAAAAATTCAGGATGCATGGCCTTGCAAAATAAGCGAAAACCTTCTCTCTCTACGAACATAAAAGGTAACTCATCCATAATTAGCATCTTTGCAAGCGCAGATCTAGAAACCTCTTGATTGAAAATCCAAGGTTTTGACACACTAATTGTCTCAGTAGTTCCATCTTTGTTAACAATGGTTTGAGATTCAAAATTCAAGATCTTTTGTTTTTTATCCAGATTAGCAGGTAACATCTTGCATCTCTTAGTGTGATTAGCTAAACAAGTAGTTCCATTGTCAGGGTTACAGCCAATCAATTTAGAACAGTAAATACACTTATCCATATCTGGATCATCAGTTCTTTCATAATGGTCCCAAACAGGAGAGGCATTTTTTCGTTTACGAGAAGAATTGTCACCTCGTTTTGACCTTGATCGTTTCTCCTTATGACTTGACGAGACTTGAACATTCTTCTTATTTTTTTCCAAAGTGTCTTCTTCGTCATGCTTCTGTTGTTGGTTGTTTGTTTGCTGACTAGTTCCATTCTCATCTTCTAAATTTACTACGTCCATGTGATCATCAAGATGAGTTGACATTGTTCTTTATCTGCATAAAACCGTGTCTTAAAATTCTTTACTGATGCGTGAAACAAAAGAGAAACAATATATATATAAACTTAGAACCATGATCACTGATTCATTGATCAGATACTTACTTTAGATTTAAAAGTTATAACAAATAATATAATATACAATAATTATACATACCTGATATCGATAGCCGTAGGCGATGGAGTGATGCTGTATTGCTGTGAGTTGTGATGGTTCTGGCCTCTGGGGTTCTTACTTCTTAAGGTTTAACGTAGACTAGTTGGGCACTGCTTAGCAGATTAGAATTTTAGATGGCTACGTGACCTAACAAAGTTTGATATTAGATTAAATAATTTATATATATTATTTATAAAAATATTTTTTATATAAAAATAATAAAACCGGATCGGATCCGGATATCCGGTTTCTTGTATATATGTGATCCGGATCCGAATCCGAATTTCTAGAAAAAAACCGGATCGGATATCCGGTCCGTTTTATTCGGATCGGATATCCAAATTTTCAGATTTTTTAAACCGAATACCGGACCGGAAAATCGGATAATCCGGATTTCGGATTTTTATGCTCACCCCTACCTGGGAGGTCCACCATTGAGGCGATTTATCTCATTCGCTGTCTTATGGAGAAATATCGAGAGTGTCGTAAGGATCTTCATATGGTGTTTATGGATCTTGAAAAGGCTTATGATAGTGTACCACGGGTCGTTCTTTGGAGATGTTTAGCAGCGCGAGGAGTGCCGGAGGTGTATATTCGGACCATACATGATATGTATTCAGCAGTGGGGACGTGTGTTAGGACACCCGTTGGGGATACTCAGTATTTTCCAGTTGAGGTGGGTCTTCATCAAGGTTCGGTATTAAGCCCTTTGCTTTTTATATTTGTTTTGGATGTGATTACCCGTGACATTCAAGCTCCGGTGCCTTGGTGTATGCTTTTTGCTGATGATATTGTGTTAATCGCCGAGTCTCGAAGTGAGGTTAATGTGAAATTGGAACAGTGGCGTATGTCGTTGGAGGGTTATGGATTGCGTCTGAGCCGTTCTAAAACCGAGTATCTCTGGGCCAATTTCAGTGAGGAGATTCATGAGGCGGATGTTGCTGTATGTATTGCGGAGGGTCGTGTACCACAAACTAATACCTTTAAATACTTGGGTTCTATCATTCAGAGTAATGGCGATATTTCTGCGGATGTTACACATCGTATTTCGACAGGATGGCTTCGTTGGTGGGCTGCTACAGGGGTGTTGTGTGATAAGAATGTACCTTTGAAGTTGAAGGGTAAATTCTATCGTGTAGCAATCAGACCATCATTATTATATGGTTCCGAGTGCTGGCCATTGAGAAAGGCTCAGGAACGTAGGCTAGAGACAGCGAAAATGCGTATGTTGCGTCGGATCTGTGGTAACACCATGACAGATCATATACCGAATGATACTTTTCGACGTCTTTTAGGTGTTGAGTCTATCTCTAAGAAGATAAGGGAGGGACGTTTACATTGGTATGGACATGTTCGGCGTAAATGTAACTCAGCACCGGTTAGGAGAGTAGAACACATATCGGTTCGGGGTAAGAGAAAGAGGGGTCGGCCTGGTCGGACATGGGCTGATCAATTAAGTTTGGACATGGGATCCTTAAATCTCACGGGTGATATGACATTAGATAAGAATGATTGGAGACGGCGTATTAGAGTAGTAGAGACTAGGTCTCGTGGCTCACAGAGATTATGAGGGTTATGGTGTATGTTTAAAGGGAGGGTTCAGCTCAGTCATTACAAGATGCATTAGCGCCAATCAAAAATGTTTGGGTAAGTCCCATGTGAAGAAGGCCACGGGCTAAGGTATTATATTTTTATTATAGCACACACTATTTTATTTGTTGTGCACTAAGCCGGGGGTCTTCACAGAAACAGCCTCTCTACTTTAAGGGTAGGGGCAAGGCTGCGTACATCTTACCCTCCTCAGACGCTGCTCACTGAGTATGTTTGGTTTGGTTTGGTTTTATATATTTAGTTAATTGATTGATTATATGTTAATATAATTATTAAATAGTAATAAATTACATTTAATATTTTTTACGTACTTATTATAACATGTATATATTAATTGTGAAATATTATAAAATTAAACTCTCTTAAAACTTATTAAATTCAAATTAACAATAGATTAAGTATAAAATAAAGATTACACTCAATAAAACCCAATTCCAAATATAATTTATACGAAAACATTATATAAACTAAAATTTCGAATATATAATATAAACTAAAATTCAAATTTAATCAAGTAAGAAAAGAGTGACATATGCAAGATTTTAATACCATGTACAGATTCAAAAATTAAATAAAGAACAAGCACGAGAAGGAACACAAGGGAAGTCAAGATTTTAGTGCAATTTATAGCAAATCCTTACCAACTCTTGTCTGTGATAGCATTACTCAAGAGGTTAGCCCCATCTTCAAGCCAACAGAATATCAACTTGCCCAAAACCTTCAACATCAGCTGTCTGAAAAATCACCATCAAAACTCCCCTTAAAAGTATCAGGTGATGTCTTGAACTTACTCCACATTTCCATATACTATGGATCACCACAAGTATGGTATATGTCTTGATTTTTTTCATTCAGAAACTTAATTATTAAGCTCTGAAAAGTTACCATTTAACTTACAAGTAACTTTTCTGACAATTTCAAGCAAGTACTTGATATGATTGTAGCCTGAATCTGCGCAAGCTTCCTTGCCAACACTGGAACACAGATCATAGACTCGTCAACTTTAGAGAACAGTGGATGGAAGCATACTTTCCGCGATTCATCACCAATCCAATTCCCTGTTTTATCTGACTTGCTTCTGCCCAACATTGACATCATCAGCTGTGACTTTGTCACGCAGTCCCTCCGGAGATTTATCTGATTTTGTATGTGCAGTCAGTGTCCTATATCCGCCTGTTTTGTCCACAGACTGCAACATTCGAATAGCACAGAAGTAGTAAAATCAATAGTTGCAAACGAAACATTCAATATAATATTTTTCCTATGGTTTTATGTACATTATTTATACCATAAACTTGTTCATATATATATTTCCACCTTGTCAGTGAGCCGTAACTCTCGTGATGCTTCTTTCACAATTTTATTTCTCTATAAACATAATATGAAGTAAGGTAGAAAATCTATCAAAACATGATTTAGGTCGAATTAAAACTGGAATCTCTCTTCTTTTTTTCTTTACGAGGAACTACCCCATTACCGGGGGATCTCAAATATCGGGTTATGGACTGTCCGTCAACTACTAAGGGCAAGTGTGCTAGGCATCTCCTGAGTGAGTCGAATCTTGGTATACATGATAGTTATAATAATTGTGTAAGAATATTATATAAGAAAGTACCTCGCATCAAATAATCAACACCAAAATACCAAACAAGTGAGGCATGTGAAAACTATGTTGTACTTAAAACAGGTAAGCTGGTAATTGAACGTGCACGTTTTACCTTTATGTCTTCCAAAACCCATCAAATAATCAACACCAAAATACCAAACAAGTGAGGCACGTGAAAACTATGTTGTACTTAAAACAGGTAAGCTGGTAATTGAACGTGCACGTTTTACCTTTATGTCTTCCAAAACCCGCCTCCTACGAACTGAACAAACAGTGCTTTTATCTCACGGAAAGCTAGAACCTAAAACTCTATGATGAATACAATTTCTGTGTGTCAAACAATGAAGCAATGGACTCAATTTATAGGGGTAAAAAAATGTAACCCCCAAGCTAATTGAAATTGTAACCCAATAAATTAATTCTCTAACCCCAATTTAAATAATTTGTAATCTACACAGTAATGAACAAATTAATCTTGACTCATTATTATAGGAGTCACACAAATTAATTAACAGAAGTTCGAAAATAAAGGCAGTCGAATATAAATGGTCAAAAATAAAGACGGAAGAATATAAATGGTCGAAAATAAGAACTATGACTAATTAACTGGTCCAAAACATATATAAGTTCCACCGGGGACCGGATATGACTGGTCGAAAATATCTCATGGAGAAAGTTTAGCCTCCCACTATATTGGTTGAAAAGATAGCGCCCGAAATTAACTCCTGAGTGGAAATTTTCCCACCATTGTTCTAAAAAAAAATTCAAAATGATTTATGTGATATTATTGGAGGCGATTCGATTTCATTCGAATATCTAAATTCAACTACAAAAAGGGAATGATATATTAATTTCGACCATATGATTCATGCTATTGTTCAATTAAATTCGATCAAAAATAAAGATAGACCAATTAAATTCGACCAAGTATGTTCGACTCTAATTGGTCGAAATTAATATGTATGTTCAATCAATTTTGCATTTTTTCTAATTCTAGGTGGGAAATTACTTTTTTTGCCTGAAATAATTTTTTGGGTTGAAAAATTCAAAATGCTAATCGTGATCGTTCATGGTCGAAATTACCTGGTCTAATATTTCGGTCAGAATTAATTAAGTTCGATCGTTTATTTATTTTTAACATGTTTAATTTCGAATAGTTGCAGAAAGGTCGAAAGTAAAAATATTTGACCGTTATTGTCGAAAAAAGAAGACTCCTATATGAATGTTGGATAATGAATTGCTTAATAAAATAGAAAGATGGATTCAAATGACATTCTAATGAAATGAAATTATAAATCAGAGATGGTTGGACGAGAGGTGGACTATAAATGTTGTATTAAATCTAGGTTCTTAGCAAGTTGTAAACAACAAAACTTTCTTATAGAAATTATAGTCATAATTTAGTTATTTTTATTATTTGAATAAAAGTTTGGGTGATTAAATTTTGAGATGCAAGATTTTGTGAATAGAGCATAATTATTTTGAGAAAATTTTAATTAACTATCGGAGATATGAGATTCGATGATTGTGAGTGCAGTAATTTAAATTTTAATGAGTGCAAATTCAGTCGGATAACCAGAAAAATAATTATATATGATTTTACAAATTTCATATTTGGAATAGATTTTGATTGAGTGCAGCTTGTTTTTTATAAATTGAGGATTTCCCTTAGTAATATTATTAGATAAAAAGTTATTTTATTTTCCAATTTTGGCTCTTATAAAGTTTGCACTCACTTTTTTTTATATCTTCGGATATTGAATTTTACTATAATATTTTTTTCCACGTGTATTTGATGTTTATTAATATTAACATATCATTCATTATCTTATTATTTTTTCCTACTTTGTTTTTAAAAATTAAATTTTATTTGTGCTGACTAGTATTATTTTTGTTGGGTATACTTAATTTTAAGCCTTTTATAAAATTTTTAATAATCTATAAATTCAACTTTTGGAGTTAATTAAAATTAATTAGATTTTAAAAATAAATTTTCTTTCAAATAAAATTTTAAAATATTATTATTTAATTGATTTCAATTATAAGACATAAGAAATTGAACGCACTCGGTCCCTTAGATCTTAAACTCTCTTGTGTTCGTCGTTACATTTTTGGTGTCATGTGACCCAATAATTGTACTCCCCAAAACAGAGAAAGAAGAAGTTGTGCCATGAACAATGTCTTCATAGCAAAAGGGGATTGTGGTTGCTTAAAGAAGGAGGTTTAGGATGGACTACAATTTTTATAAGTTAGCAGCATTGAGTGGCACAGTGCATTAAATGGTTATCCCAAAATAATCTTGTCCATGGGGTTTTTGATATATTAAAAAAATAATTAAAAAAGCCTCCATTCAGCGCCTTATTCAGTCCTTTCTTGAAAAAGATATGCAGGACATTGTTGTACATTTTGACCGTTATACTTCTTTGAAGAAATCTAAGAGATTTATACGAGCAATATTATGTTATATATATATATATATATATATATATATATATATATATATATATATATATAGGATCAAATAAAAATTTTATTAAGTTACAAACTTACAAACTTTTTTTTGAATTTTTTTTATTCTCCCAACCTGTTAATCCTTAGTTATAGAAAGTATGTATGTTGAAAATTATTGAAAAAACATCGTAATTTTAAAAATAACGCATAGATAAATCGTGCATTCAACACATTTGTAACTGAGGTTCAACATTGGGTGTACAACATTTATTATCATTGTGCTGAATATATTTAAAAAGATGCTTAAACTAGGTAGGGTCTAGAAAGATATATATTGATTATATAATACGTTTAACTTAGTTCCTACATTAAAAAATTAGTTTATGTACATCTACAACACAATTTTAATCTATGTTTACCAAAATATCTTCAAAAATTTTGAACTCAAGTTATATATGTGTTGAACAAAAAAAGTTTGTAAGTTTTTAAATTTGTACCTGAACTCTCCCATATATATATATATATATATATATATATATATATATATATATATATATATATATATATATATATATATATAGTTAAGTTTTATTGAGTACATAAAATCATTGGAGTATTGAAGTACAAATCATAAATTTTTTAGTTTAATATCTCTGATTATCCAAATTTATATATAATTTATCATTTATAATTAATATTAAACATAATTATCAATGAATCATTAATATCTTTCAACTTTAACAAGCATTAAAATTATTGTTCTGCTTATAAGTTATATTGCAGAACATAGTGTCCTACGATTATAAAAGTAATCGTTCCATCTTTTGATTACAATGTTTATGCTGCCGAACATAATCGGCGGGTTGTTGGATATTTACAAATATTGTAGAACAAAAAAAATAAGATTTAAATGACGAGATTATACTGTATCAATCTTGTACTCCAATACTCCAATATTTTTTGTACTCCATAGAACTTGACTCTATATATATATATATATATATATATATATATATATATATATATATATATATATATATATATATATATATATATTTCTGGTACAAACTTACAAACTTACAAATTTTCTGCGTTCAATATATAATTTGAGTTCAACATTTTTTTAACATATTTTGTTGAATATCGGTTAAAATTGTGTTGGAAAAGTACATAAACTAATTTTTGAATGTAAGAACTAAGTTAAACGTATTATATAACTAATATTTATGTTTCTAAACCCCACCCAAACCCCGAGGTATAGTTTAAGTATCTTTATAGATATATTCAACATAATGATAATTAGTGTTCAACACCCGATGTTGAACCCCACTTACAAATGTGTTGAATGCGCGATTTATTTATGCGTTATTTTTAAAAATTGTGATGTTTTTTAAAGAATTTTCAACATGAATACTTTCTATAACTAAGGATTAACATGATGGGAGAATAAAAAAAAATTTGTAAGTTTGTAACTTAAATTTTTTTTTATTTGATCCTATATATATATATATATATATATATATAAATACAATTTTGGCCGTACCCAATTACCCATCTTTTAAAATTATAAAATTTCATTCATACACATTATTCTATACCTTTATCACCTTTATTTATATATCTTATTATTTTTTATATATTCTTCACTAAGTTTTGAGTTTCATCCAACATTATTTATGAAAATTTATTACGATTTATTTTTATTTGATTAAAATTTATAAAAATATAACAATATGATTATAAACTTTTGATATAAATACTATATTTTATAATTTTTAATTCAAAGAAAAAATCAATTTTGTAAAAAAATCAATTCTAACTATGCATGAAATCCATTTACCTCTTTAACAAGTTTTCATTTGAATAATCTTTAAACTATGATGTCATAAATTTTAATTACTAAAAACCATGAAGATAATTTAGTTGTAAGGTCATAACACATAATTAGTACGTGTTTTTAAATAAATAACCTTGAACGGCCCAATCTAATCATTATGTTTGTCTGTGAATTTCAGAGACGTGCACATGAATAATGCTTATTGACTCTAGATATTAGTTGTGGCCCAATAGAATCTACCTTGGGCCGAGAACATAACAACCCTCATTAGGGTTTGTATTTCATAGGCATATTGCGCTCTAGATATTAAACACTTGGGCGGAGAATACAACACCCTTCATTAGGGTTTGTACTTCATATTAGAAGGCGGCGAAACCAATAATAATAAGAAGGATTTGTGCAGAGCCTCCTTTCAAAATAAATTTGAAGCAATTGCTCACTCTTTCGATAAAAGGAAGGTAAGATTATTTTATCTATCTTCTGATGTATATCATCTTATTATTAAGCATGTTTGGATTTGACTGGTTTTACTTTTCTATAAATATGGTTATTGTTTCATATTAGAGGGTGAATTTCTCCGAAAGATGGTTGTTATATAAGTCTTTTATTGATGTTTTTTCATTAACTCTTAACTAGTTGATTTGTTTTTGTACATAATTTTAGTGAGTTGGAATTATACTAATTATGAGAGAAAGTGATAGGGTTCATGATTGTTATGCTTATATACAGGATTTTCACGAGGACTTGTGTGTGGAATTAAACTTTCTGGCCTCAATAATGGGGTTAACCACATGGTATATACACTTACTATGCCTATTCTAATATTTACTTGATTTTTGATGTACTATGTTATTGGAATTGTGTTAGCATGTATCATATATCAGTGATTATTTTTAGTTTATTTGTTTTTATCTATTATGTTATTCTCAGACATTTTTTTAGTTCCTTGTCAAATTTCAATTATAGTGAGGTTCAGGCATAGTAATCATGTTTCCATCTTAAGTCTTATTTAAATCATGAATTTATATTTTGCTATAGTCTCATTCATGTAGTTGCTATAAAATATCCTTTATTCATGTATGTTAACGCCCATATTTATTATTAATTTATGTCATAAATCATTGTAACCTCAAGCCTCCTATCATATTCCATCTACTTCTATTCTTAAACTATAAATGCAGGAAAGTAATTGAAAGAACTGCTCTAAGAAGGATGTGGATCACCCTTTACCCATCCCCAAACAAATATAGAATAATGTCTTTATTGAATTTCTTGTTGGCTTACAAAATGTAAAGAGGTTCATGGAAGAATTAGGGAGTTAGAATAGAAAAAGAAATGAATCCAAATATCAATGTTTGAATGTGTTATTCTTATAAGAAAAAAGTACATTACTTTATCACATCAAGTAAAAACATACTGTTCATATTAATTAACACAAATATGTTGTTTTCTCATTTTAATTTTTATTTTGCATGAGAATTTTCTTGATAGCTCATTCACAATTGCTTCCACCTTTGCCGTAAAAAGTAGCTTTATCTTTTTACAGAAATCCCTCACGAGAAGAACTTTTGTCAAGGAATAGTGTTTGTTATTTCAAATCAATAATCACATCCTTATTTTTTCTAGTGCCTGTATCATTTACATTCTTTAATGTCTAAACATCACAACATGAGTTAACACTTACTTAACTCATTATATCATATAGTTCAACTAATTAAATGTTTAGATTTTAAACATGTCCCAAACCTTAATGAAGTTCCCACTTTTAAATTAAATCTTAAAATATAATATGAACAATCCGAGGTTATTTTTTAAAGAACATATTTAATTATTTAAAAGGATAAAATATACTCAATTCAAACCCTTACTTGAACAAGGAATGACTAAACCATACTAATAGAATAAAATGAAATGAGACTAAACACCTAAGACCATATATTAGATTCGAACCACTAAAACTTAACAATTATTGCATCAATGAAGTACACCATACTATACGTTTCTTTAAATAAATAAGTAAAGTCTTGTTCCTTGTTTCTTTCCACAATCTATGTTATTACGGCTTCTTCTATGACATTTTATTGCCTTATTTTGTCCTTAATTCCCAGTAGCATTTGTGGAGTTTCAATTAATCCTTGCGGAGTAGCAACATCCGTGCCTAGATTCTTTGATGGCCTTCCCCGGCCTGTTTTTGCACTCTTTAGTGCCACTCGTAGAGAAACAGCCTATCCTTGAGGAGTGGAAACATTCGTGCCCTCATTCTTTCAAGGTATTCGCGTGAGTTGTTTTACACTTTTAAATGCTTTTTGTGGTGCATCAATTGATCTATAGGCAACAACAACATCCTGATCATGGGAGATAAACAAGGTGTGCACATAACCTCTTCCCACCAGCTTTAAGGGCTTCTTGTGTGGCCTTCCTCTGCTTCATTTTCTATCTCTTGTGCCACTTGTTCAATAATAGTTTCCTAGGGTGGTGCTTCCTCAACAACCTGCTCTGTGCTATGAGACACATTGAGACACACTGAGAGTGTTATGGCACATAATGGGTTGTTGATGGAGCACCACCCCAGGAAACTATTATTGTAAACTAGGGCCAAAAGGTACAAAATGGTATATGGGAAGGCCAAACAAGAAGCCCTTGGAATAGGTGGGAAGAAGTCATGTATGTGAATACCTTCTCTATCTCCTATGATCATGATGTTGTTACCTAATACTTAATTGATTCACAAAAAATGGCACTTAAAAGTGTAAAATAAGTTACGGTAAGACTAAGAAAGAATTGGGGCACGAATGTTTCTACTCTCCAAGGATGAGGTTTTTCTCTACAAATGGCACGTAATTAGAGTGCAAAACAAGGCAGGGGATGGCCGCCAAAGAATATGGGCACGAATGTGCTTCTCGTATGGATTAATTGAAGCTCCATAACTCGTACTAGGAAGGGCAAAAAGAGGTAGAAAAATGTCATAAAAGAAGCCGTAACTAACGTAGGTAGTGTAAGTAAACAAAGAGAAAGTCTTTAGCTAATTTTTTATTGAACTTATAGTATGGTGTACGAGGATCAGAAATTGCTTAAATTTGGTAGTCACTTTAAATCTAATTTAATACAGTCTTAGGTATTTAGTCATATTGCATTTGATGCTAGTCTGGTGCGGTTACTCCTTGTTCTAATAATGGTTTAAATTGAGTTTGCTTTATCCTTTTTCCAATTAGACAAATATTTGCTTTTGAAAAAATAACATGGTGTTATACCCTAATATTTTTAAGTTTGTATAATTTTAAAAGTTTGAGCTTCTCCAAGGTTGAGAACATGTTTGCCTTCAAAATCTATGTTATTACGATTTCTTCTATGGCATTTTCCCTCCTTTTGCCCTCCTAAGTACGTTTTTTGGAGTTTCAAATAATCCATGCAGAGTAGCGAACATCTGAGCCCAGATTCTTTAGTGGCCTTCCCATGCCTAATTTTGCATTCTTGAGTGCCACTTGTATAGCAACAACTGATCCTTGGGGAGTGGAAACATTCGTGCCCAGTTTCTTTTACCATATTTCCTTAACTTGTTTTACACTTGGAGGCTTTTTGTGGTGCATTAATTGATCCTTAGGCAACAACATCCTGATCACGGGAGATAAACAAGGTGTGAACATAACTTCTTCCCACCGGCTTCAAGGGCTTCTTACCCGGTCTTCCCTAACTTCATTTTGTACCTCGATCTTAATGCCAGTTGTTCAATATTAGTTTTCTAGGGTGGTACTTCATCAAAAACCCACTTTATGCCATGACACTCTAAGTGCTTCTTAATAGGTCGAAATTTTTGCGCATGTGATGTGGTAGCAAAGCCATTCCTATCACCATTATTGTTACTAACTTTTGAAACAAAAGATCTTGCATATGATCATAATGACCAACACCAACAGTCGTATGAATCAGCGGAATATATGTTATTGCAAGTTTTGATGAGTCCTGAGTGACTTGTGTTCTTTTAGATCACCTATTTGTGGAGTCATCCTATGAATAAGAGAAATAATATAAAATAAATTTTGATAAATTTCTCTCATTTTGATTCTGGTTGTAAGTACCTAAAACTAGATCTCGTCGTAGGTTTTGGAGCATGGTAAGTGAAAGACACATCAATAAAATTTCTAGAAGTTTACAAGTAAGCCACATTAGCCATGGTTTTTGTGTGCAAGACGCGGGACGAAGTCATAATAACACAAGGCCAACAAGTTCCCACAATAATTTCCGTATAAATGAGTGCTTGTTAGAAGGAGACTTATTGGTAGCATTTATAAAAGGTTCTAATTGTCAGAGATCTTGAAATAATCTATGTTATGTTGGGATTAATCTGAAGTACATGGTTTTGTTTTCTAATCATTTTATCAGGATAGTATATTAAAGATACAATCCTACAATAATAAAAATATCATCATTAACAATAAGTAAGTAAAGGTAATTATATTCACAAGCATAACATACACACACATACACACATAAATAAAATAAAATAAATTTATAGATTACCTTCATTCTCGAGCACACACAATTTTCTATCTTCAGCGTTAAATCAAATTGGAATGATTTGAGAAACATGAATTATGAATTGAGTTATGTGAGGGGTCATGATAATTTTGTACATATAAAAATTATAGTGGCATGAAACTTTATAGCCATGTTAATAATAAATTTTGCACATGGTGGTGAAATTCAAATTTAAATTATTTGTTATCTAGATATCTTTTGTAGAATGATAAAAATATATGAATTTATATGAATAATTTAGATGATACTTTAGAAAAATTATTATGAACATGGATATTGAGATTAAGATGATATATCGTAGGTCTATGAGTAGCTTGATTCTAATTGATGATTGTTTTTATACAAGAATTATCAAAACTAGTCATATACATAAGATATCATTAAAATATTAATATCTTTTTTCATAATAATTTTGTAAAAATATCATCTAAATTCTTCAGATAAATACATACATTTTATCATTTTATTGAAGATATTAAAATAACAGATAATTTAAATTTTGAATTGCATGACCTTTTTGCAAAACTTAAACTAACATGGGCATGAAGTATCACTAGACTACAAGATCTATATTTTTATGTGTATATAATTACCATGACCCCACACATAAGCCAATTCATAATTCATCTTTATCAAATTATTCCCGTTGATTCACCATCCAAGATAGATTATTGTTTGTGCTCCAGAATGAAAGTAATCTAAAAATTTATTTTATTTTGTTTATGTGTATGTGTGTATGTGTTTTTCATTCTTATGAATATTTTCTTTCCTTACTTATTGTTATTGATGATATTATTATTATTGCAGGATTGTCTAGAAATTATTCCTTATGTTCAAGGATTTGAATGTTTAATGTATTATCCCAATAAAATGATTAGAATAGATAAGTTATACTTGACTAATGGAGCCCCATGATGATTTTTTCAAGATCTCTAACAATTAAAACCTTTTATGAATGCTACCAAGAATTCTTCTTCTAACAATGCACTCATTTTATGGTAACTATGATAGGAACTTCCTGACCGTATTATTTGATGCATCTTTCACTTAACCATACTACCAATACCTGCGAGCATGTAGGAGGGTTGGTGCCTAGTACTTACAACCAAAATTGAAATGAGAGAAATTTATAACAATTTATTGTATATTATTGCTTGATTCACACAATGACTCTACAATTGGAGACGTAATAGAACCAAAATGACTCGATGGGGATTCTGGAGAAACTTGTGCTAACATCTGTTCCGTTGATTCGTACTACTGTTGGTGATGAACACGACAATTATGTGAAGTTTCAAATGATTAGTAATAATTATGGTGCTGGGAATGGCGTGGCTACAACATCACCTGTGCAACACGTTCGACACACTCAGAGTGTTATGGCACATAGTAGGTTGTTGATGAAGCACCATCCTAGAAAATTATTATTGAACAACTAGAGCCAATATGTACAAGATGAGGCTAGGGAAGGCGGCATAAGAAGCCTTTGGAGCAGGTGGGTGGAAGTTATATACCTTCACACTTTGTCTGTCTACGATGACTGGGATGTTGTTGCCCAATGATTAATATGATCCACCACAGATGGCACTTAAAAGTGTAAAACAAGTGAGGGGATGACCATGAAAGAATCCGGGCATGAATTTTTCCACTCCCTAAGGAATGAGGTTTTGCTCTATAAGTGGCATTTAATTAGAGTGCAAAACGATGCAGGCTAGGCCACAGAAGAATCTTGACACCCATGTCCTACACCATAGGGATTAATTGAAACTCCATAAATGATACTCCAGAGGGCAAAAGAAGCAGAAAAATGTCATAGAAGAAGGTGTAAATAACGTAGGTAGGATTAGTTTATCTATCTTGTGATGTATATCATCTTATTATTAAGCATTTTATGGATTTGACTTGGTATTACTTTTCTATAAATATGGTTATTGTTTCATATTAGAGGGTGAAATTCTCCCAAAGATGGTTGTTATATAAGTCTTTTATTGATGTTTTTTCATTAACTCTTCTTTTTTAACTAGTTGATTTGTTTTTATACATGATTTTAGTGAGTTGGAATTATACTAATTATGAGAGAAAATGATAGGGTTCATGATTATATGATATTACATTATGTAATATTTTTAATGAATAGATATGTTCTTCTCCTTCCAACCCACTTCTCATTTTAATAGTCCAATTTACACAACTCACACATATTAAGAAATATTAAATGTGACATGTTTTTATCATTGTCATGCATTGGTTATACAACAATACTAGTACGTTTTCATTTAAAGTCAACATAATTTGCATGGTAAATGATGAAAATTGTGTGGGCTAATAAATATTAACACTGAAACTCTTAAGTAAAAAAGACAAGTCCCTGTATCACCAACTTAAGTAAAAAAAACTCTTTGGTAATATGTAATTTAGGAGATGTTTTAGTTGCTGATATGTAATTTAGGAGAATGAAATTTATTGGTGATGTTTTAATTGGTGATGATCTCTGAATTAACTAACTGTTTCTCATAGTTAATTAAACTTGTGTTGCTAAGGTCCAATGTTAGTTAACTGTTTGTCATATATAATTGTGGAATTGTAGCATAATTCTCTCTTTCTTGCTGATCATTCCTTAACTTAATAACAATCACTTCTGTCTTTATATTTAGTTGTCTAGTTGAGTTTTTAAATTATCCGCATAATTGGTCTCCTTCTTTTAATCCATATATGTTCATTTCTGTAGGATGGCAGAGAAGTTGCTGAATGTGAGGTATAACTATGATGGCACATTCAACAAGACAAGTTATTCAGGGGGGAAGAGTATTATTATCAACCGCCAAGACGTGGATGAATTTTCATATACAGTGGCGCTAGAAAATGTCAAGGATTGCCTCAACTGTACTGAAATTGGAGGATTATATGTGCTGAATGGAAAACCCCAACAATGGAAGCTTCTGAAGTGTGATTCAGATTTGCTTCAACTGGTAGATGCCTGCGAAAGTGGTGGGGACATAAATATATATGTGGATTGTGTTGTTGACAAAGAATGCAAGCCACTGGAGCCAGGGGTGTCATTTCTAGTCGTACGACCAAGAAAGAACATACTTAAAGGTCATTTCTTATTTTAAATTTTAAATTTAAATATAATAACAAATTACTAAGTTATATTTACTTATAATAAGGCTTGCTTATGTGTTTAATCTCATGAGACACATGTTTACTGATTTGTGTCTTTTTGCAAATTTCTGCAGAACATCTACAAAGCAAACAGAACAAGCGTACTTTTGTATCTTCACACCAACTACAACAACAAAGGCAAAGCAAGAGGATTCCAAGGTCACCTCAGTTGCAGGAGGTTGAACAGAACAAGCTTCCAAAATCACCACGTTTACAGGAGCTAGCGAAGAAGAATCTTCGAAGCTCAACTCATTTGCAAGAGGTTCAAAACAACAATCTGCCAAAGACACCTCCAAAGAATCTTCGAAGCTCAACTCATTTGCAAGAGGTTCAAAACAACAATCTACCAAAGACACCTCCAAAGAATCTTCGAAGCTCAACTCATTTGCAAGAGGTTGAAAACAACAATCTGCCAAAGTCACCGCGTTTGGAGGACCTACAGAAGGATCTTTCAAGCAACCCTCAGTGGTAGAAAGATGTATGCCCCAACGCTGTATCTGCAATGGTGGCGAAAAGGAGGTTACACTTATCAAAAATTGATACAATTGAGGTAGAAAAATTTTCCCTTAGCTCACACCTATTTTCCAACATACCAACTGATATTTTCCTGATTTCACACTTGCAGTCGGGCCGAGTGAATGAGTATGAGCTGCGTAAAATTCAGAATGTGGAAGAAAACAAAAAAAAGGTTCAAGGAACTCGAATTAGGAAATTATGCTGCTAATCCAATTAAGCCGATAGTCCAGCAGAGTATAAAGGAAAAGAAGGATCGGGATGATCCTGAATATGTTGTGGAAAATGAGACGGGAGATGAAAGTGATGACACTTCAGAGGTAATATTTTATACTTATTATGTACACTTATTCTTTATTTGTGATTATTTTATTATTAATTAGCTGTTTGTGAAATTATATGAACCTATTGGGTAATTTTGTGTAAGGGGTTGCATTTGATTTTGCACTTATTATGTACATTTTTTCTTCATTTGTCAAGAATATAGATAAAAAAGAATTGTTAATGCTTTCTTTTTTGAGAAATTTTAAATGTTTTGTGTGGTTAATTTTAAGTTTGTTTTGTAAACGCTTATTCATTTGTATTAGGCTAGACACAATTTGCATGCAATAATTATGTCTTAAAATTTCTAAATGATTATTTTTTTTTATTAAATTAACAATATCACAATATATATCTGTTTTAGTTATTATGTACATTTTTTCTTCATTTGTGTTTAATATTTACTGCATAGGGAATCAAATCTGTCCAGAAACGGAAAGCAATACCTGGTCCCAGAACTCGTTCGCGAGCAAATGATAAGGATTTGGGTGATAAGGATCCGGTGGATCCTATCGACAAAGGCAAAAAAGTTGCTGCTGCTAGTACCAAAAGTGCAAAACTTATAAAGCCAACATGTAGCAAACTGTTAAAACAAGGGGATAATTCTGCACCAAGTGGTACAATTGCTGCGTATATGGCCCTGCGAGAACGTCAGAAGCAGAATCTTGAAGCTGAAATGAGGAGAGAGGATGTTGGTGATACCGATTTACAAAATGGAAGTGAAGGTGAAGAAGTAGAAGCAGGTAATATGGTCATTTGTACTTTATTTCTTCTGTACATCTCATTTTTTAATAATTAGTAGGATTATTAGCAATAATATGGTAATTGCATTTTATTTTATTTGATGGCTATCTGAACAGAACCTAAAAGACGTAGAGGACGTTCAAAAATGTTAAAAGTTCATGCTAGGATTGCTGCTGAAAAGATCTTTGTTAAACTGAGTAAACGAGGTCAACCAATTGGAGAGCGGAAAACTAGATCCGAGTTGAGCAATTTCCTGGGGACTCTAGTTAAGGATCACGTGTCACTTACTTATGTTAATTGGCATGTTGTTCCAGATGATTTGAAGAAGAAAATGTTGGAATATACTTTGGTGACCTCTATAACCTCAACTTTACTTACTTTTCTCATATCTGTGCACCAACTCATTCAAGTTCTATGTTGACACATTATAGGAGAGGTTTGATATTGCACCAGAAGGGGAAAAGTGGGTGTATGAGACACTTAATTCATCCTGGAGAACACACAAGTCCCGTGTCAAGCTGATGCATTACTCCCAATTTGACAATGATGAGGAAAGGATTCAAAACAGGCCGGATCATATTCCGCTCGAGGATTGTAAGATGCTGTTGGACTAATGGGCGGACGATGGAGTTCAGGTATATTTATAAGGTGGCAAGTATATAGTTTAGAAATTAATTTGCTGCATGCCATTTGATATGGAAAGTAAAATATGATAACATTGTTTTGGTAACAAATTTTGGCTGAGGATAATAAGGCTCGTCACAATATGTATGTTGAGACACACACTCTCGGTTGCAAGAGTCTTGCTGAGCTTAGAACAACACTGGTATGAACATAAACAACTTGAGTACCCTATAGCTTTTAATAATTTGTCATAAATATTTGTTAATTGATGATGTCCGTAATTTGTAAGAAATAAAATTGAGTACCTTGTACCTTTTTCTTATATTAATTTATAGAGTGTTGATAATCGCCAGTTTGATGTTACTTTTGGATAATTGCCATATGAGTTTATAATAGGCACAGACTTCAATAATATTTGAAGGTAGATTAGGCACTCTAAATCTTCTGCATTTAAATTTTTATTGGATTAAATAGCAGTTTGGACTTGGTACGCTAATTTGAGTTTAGCTTTGAGTTTGGCAGTTTTTTAATTCTATTTTTAAAAATGCACTCAAATTATGTAATGCCCAAATTCACAGTTGTTAAATTCAATTTTAGTTTAATTAGTTTGAAAAGTTCACGAGTGAAGTGTATGTTTCGATTGCTTCGATTTTTTGTCTACCTTCAATGTTCCCGTACCAAGCTTGTCTAATTCATTGTCTAGTTACGAGTGAAGTGTTGTTTCTGTTACTTGACAGAAAGAAGATGACCCAAATCAGAGGTCCCCATCAGAGGCTAAAATCTTTGTAGAAAGTCGCAAGCGCAAGCCTGGACACGAGTACAAGTTAAGTCCAAAAGCAATTAAGAAAAAAATTGTAAGTAAATTATCTTCTAAAGTATATATATTTGAACTCATTTTACCTCTACCTCTGTACACTTGACAAAACTTTATCTTGTAGGAGTCTGTTGAAAAGATAATGAAAGAAGGAAATGATGCAGTTGAGCTCGTTCCCAAAAAGAAAAAGAACCGGCCAGATTGGTTGGTGGGAAGGCAAGGTAAAACAGCAGCTTCGACAGAAACTCCAGTTGATCCGGTTACACAATCTACAGTCGAGGAGCTGCACACAAAGATTGCTCAGCTAGAGAGTGAGATGGAAGCGAAGGTCAATACAAAAGTTCAACATAACATGGCCTGGTTGCTGAAGAAACTCGGAGAGGCAAATCCGGGTCTGAAAGTTGACATTACTCATGACTTTTGTGCAACTGTTTCTAGTGATGGAGATGAATTTGGCACTCCAATCACTCCTGGCACCGCTTCTGGAACCGCTCCTGGCACCACCCGTGGCACCACCGACTCTTTAATATAACTGTTTCTACATAAAACTTAGTTAATATGAATTTGTCGTCCTTCATTTTGTTGTCAGATTGTTTTGATGTTGCGTTTCTTGAATGGTTTGGATGGGATTGTTTTATGTTGGAGGATGGTTGGATATTTGTTCTTTTGGAGTTTGGTATTTGTAGTTTAGGTGGATGTATGGTGGGAAGTTTGGATGGATGTTTGTTGGATTGTTTGTTGCATTATTTATATTTTTAATGGGAATGCTCCAAAAACAATGCAGGCATTGCAGAAAATTTTCAAATATATGTTACAATAGCTCATTTTAACGTTACAGCTGATTAATGTTTGTGCTACAGTTAGTCCACTTAGTGTTCCGAAAGCACCTTTTTACTGTTACAATAGGCACACAAATGGTGACGTGGCAGTCCACGTGTAGGACCCACACGCTGACGTGGAGAGTGATGGACCCACCAACATGATGACGTGGCTATTTGGGACCCACAGGATGACGTGGCAGCGGAGGCCCCACCACGCTGACGTGGCTTTGTGGGACCCACATGCTGACGTGGTAGTGCGGGACCAACAAGCATGTGGGTCCCACGTCAGCATGTGGGTCCCACGTGCTGACGTGGCGGGTGTGGGTCCCACATGCTTACGTGGCTGAGTGGGACCCACATGCTGACGTGGCCTCTGTGGGTCCCACATGCTGACGTGGCAGGTGAGGGTCCCACATGCTGACCTGGCTTTGTGGGACCCACATGCTGACGTGGCTTCTGTGGGTCCCGCATGCTGACCTGGCCTCCGTGGGACCCACATGCTGACGTGGCATATGTGGGACCCACATGCTAGCTTGACCGGTGGAATGTGCTATTGTATCAGTGGTTTACCGTTACAGCATCCCCTTATTATGTTACAGTAGGGCGTTGCGGTAACGTTTTTTGGCTGTTACAGTTGATTCCAGTTTGTGTTACAATAGGGGCCAATTGTAACGTTCGCAAACGTAACGCCCATTGGTGTTACAGTAGCTCTATTGTAACGGATTTTGGCCCTATTGTAACATGACTTGGGCATTACAATTGGCCATTTATGGCGTAGTGGATATAGTCTCAAAAATGATAAATGTTATTAATTTAACAAGATTATTAATTCAATGAGGTTTAATATACAATATCTTTATTATGCTGGGACTGTTTTTTTTAAATATCCATTTAAAGTGGGCTATACATTTTTACCAGTTCTGTTTTTGGCCAAATACAAATTTACAAGCATTAGTACATAGTAGTAGGTCTGATGCTGACTTTACAAAAAAGAACTTGCTATATTACATTTATATATGCTCCTATACCAATGTTCACGAACACTATGCTTGTCAGTTGTCAAGGAATACTTGGCGGATTTTCAGCGGAGCTTGGCTGCGTACTCGAAACATTAGCAAGCCACTGGAGTAGCTTCTGAACTTCAAAAGTATCGTCAACAAAGTACTTGGCCTTGCTAGGCTTTTGCTCCACAGTGCAGAAAAAGATTTCCGGAACAGCAGGGACCACCACAGATGAAACAATTTTCAAAGTACCGTCGTACATGTCTCCAATGCAGAGGATGAAATCAGGGATCTCACCATTGCTAACCATTGTCGCGATTACCTTTTCTGTGACCAAGCCTTTGCTTGCATCCTAAATATTTTAGGTTGCTAGTTAAGTAAATTACTGTACAATGCACAGCGAAGACCGAAAGAGGGAGACGAGAGACACATACCTGTGGTTTAAGCTCAACAATATTTTTTCCCTTTCTAACTACTGCAGGTTCGTTAGCAATGACGTGTTTACAATGATCCGACAATTCCTTTGCCTGCAAGGATTCAAAATCATGATCTGCATCTTGACGGTGCCAAACCAAAGCACTTTCTTTGACTTCGATGGTGGAACCATCCGTGACTTCTGTATATGAATTTATTATACGCTCCACTGTTGCCTTCCACTCGAGATCCACAACCAAACTAGATTGCCATTCAGAAGTTTTCTTCCACCTGCAAACCAAAGGCAAGAAGTGCCACTAGAAAAGGTCTCTAAGAAGTTTGTGAAGGAAAATACCTTATGAAGTACCCATGTTCAGCAGCTAGTCCTAGACCTTCACATGGAGCCAGCCACTCGGTTAAGGAACTTCTACCACTTGCACTAACGATAAACACAGTGTTCTTAGGATCATCACACAGAGTGATAAGAGCAGTTTCAGCTTCACTACTAAGGTTTTTCTTGGCCGAGGAATGAGGAACAAGGATGCCAACAAAGTCTAGAAATATAGCCCTCCTATTTGTCTAGTTGTACGCAGGAACTATGTTTTCAAACAATTTTTGAAAACATAGGGAGAAGGCAGCAACCTTAATTATGAAACTGAAGCCCATACCCCAACATTGATAATTATAGTGATCAAGACATGCTCTCTCCATGCTATGGACGAAACTGCGAGCCCAATACGCCACATCAAGAGACTGAACATAGCTATAGTTCTGCTCTTGTCTTAATTGCCTTAAAAAATCATCCATGGAGATCGTAGAACGCATAGCCTCAGCTACGAAACTAATACCCCATGGATTTATTCCAATTGTTCCACTCAGAGATGGAGAACAACCAACATATTCATAAATGATTAGCACACTTGTTTCGAGGAGAATATGACATAATTCCCCTAGCTTCATCCATAGTTGTAGAGCCCTGCCTGCAAACGAGATACATGTTAGGGACTAGATTCATTCCATCTCTTACAGC
The DNA here is from genome assembly GCF_001625215.2 of Daucus carota subsp. sativus. Classification (NCBI taxonomy): domain Eukaryota; kingdom Viridiplantae; phylum Streptophyta; class Magnoliopsida; order Apiales; family Apiaceae; genus Daucus; species Daucus carota. The sequence goes on along the minus strand of NC_030389.2, from coordinate 24,298,522 downwards.
ATTTATTATGCAACATTCCGAGGCATCATAGTAGGCACTCTTTTCACATTGATCAACTGGTCGATCAATTAGAATCACTAGTTGATGACCACAAGAACCATAAATCTGATTAATCCTGTTAGCAGTTCCATACGTCTCCCATCTCACTTCCTCAATGTCTTCTCCTGAGCTTCTTTCAGGATTGATAATTTGAACAAGAACCACAATATCCCGCAAGTTTTCATACTTCCTCAATAGCTGCTCAGATGCTAATAACTTCAGACTAATTGCCTTGAATAAGTTCATGTCGTCTACACCAACAATTACATGGTTCCCCTTGAACTTCCCTTCGAATTCCTTGACTTTCACTGATGTAGAAGGAATATTCAGAACATTTTCAACTTTTTCCAAATGAATTCCTATAGGCATAATCTTGATATACACCGTGCGAGCACTATAATCCAGCCCAATTTGTTCTCATTTGGACTCACAGTCCAGTCCTAGCATTCTACTACAACATGAGAAGATGTGGCGAGCAAAATTGAAAGTATGAAACTCGATGAGATCATAGTTCAACAAAATCCTCAGAATGTCAGCACTTACATGAAGTGTTCGATAGATCTCTGATGCAAGGACTGGACTATGGAGAAAGAATCCGAGTTTGGCCCTGTAGCGCTTATTTCTCAAGAACACAAGGACCGCCATGAGGTGATAGTCATGAATCCAAATATAATAGATAAATAAGATATTTTTTTAAGGTGCAGTTCTTCTCCCTAACTAATAGTAGAAATAAAGTAATGGTTATAAGGGTTCTCTAAAATATGACCCAAGTTAATAAATGTCTCTAACCAAAAAATGTCTACATTTTTAATGTGTTTTTTATACGCAATAAATTATAACTAATTGAACATCACTAAAATTATAGACACAATTGGGATAAAAAGTTAGGCACATTTGAAAACTTTACAAATATAAGGACAAATCCGACAGTGGCTTAAAAATCCAAATTTGGACCAATTCTAGCCTAAATCTTCTCAACGGGGGCCTGAATTACAGTCCAAATTTAGGCCACTTAGGCCAACACTATTGAATCCATGACTTTCTGGAGTTGTTTGGATTATTTTGGTTCGGAGTATTACTCTAGATCAATTTTTATTTGTTGGTGGTGATTTTAATGGTCATATTGGTGCGAGAGCAGATGGGTATCAAGGTGTTCATGGTGGGTTTGGTTATGGTGTTAGAAATGACAATGGTTCGACGCTTTTGGAATTTACAACAGCACATGATTTAGTGATTGTTAACTCTTGTTTCCGCAAGCGTGATGACAATCTAATTACTTTTAGGAGTGGGGGACATGCCACTCAAATTGATTATCTTCTTATTCGCAGTAGAGATTTCAGATTTTGTTCATATTGTAAGGTTTTTCCAGTGGAAGCTTGTGCTTCACAGCACCGTCTTTTAGTCATGGATTTGTCTTTGGATGGCCCACCTATGGAGGGATTGAGAGTTGTCACACCTCGAATTCTGTGGCGTAATTTACATGGATCGAAAGTAGCAGAATTTAAGGACATGCTTGAGGGTTTTTTTAGGTTGGAAGATGATGTTGATCAAATGTGGATACGTATGGCTGATTTAATTCGAGGTGTGGCACGGAGGACGTTGGGAGTGGCTTCAGGGAATATAAAGGAGCAGAGAGAATCTTGGTGGTGGAATGATGATGTAAAAGCCAAAGTGCAATTTAAGAAAGGATGCTTTTTGGAATTCATGTCGTGTCCAGAAGGGCCAGATCGGCATATAAAGCGGGAGTTATTTAAACTTGCAAAAAGAATGGCTAAACAGGCAGTTGCGGAAGCGAAAACTAAGGCGTATCAAGACGTGTATAGGCGTCTAGGTACTAAGGAGGGAGTGAATGAAATTTTTAAACTTGCAAAAGCACGTAACAAGCGCAGTCAGGATATTGGTGCGGTTCGATATATAAAGGACGAGGGTGACCGGGTTTTGCTTTATGATGGGGATATTATAGCGAGATGGGGCAGGTATTTCTCTAAGTTATTTAACGTAGCTCGAGGGAGGGAGATTGTATTCGAGCAAGAGAATGTCAATGTTTCTCACAATGATGTTGGTATGAGTCAAGATATTACTATGGCAGAGGTCCGCGTAGCTTTAGGCATGATGGGTAAGGGTAAAACAGTTGGGCTTGATGAGATTCCGATTGAGGTGTGGCAGTGTTTGGGGGAACATGGGGTACGATGGTTAACAGCTCTTCTTAATGTTATATTTCGGACATCCAGGATGCCGAGTGAGTGGCGATTAAGTGTTGTTGTACCCATCTATAAAAATAAAGGTGATGCTCAAAGTTGTAGTAATTATCGTGGTATTAAGCTGCTTAGTCATACGATGAAACTTTGGGAACGAGTTATTGAGTGCAGGATTCGAAGAATTGTTACCATTTCAGTGAATCAATTTGGTTTTATGCCTGGGAGTAGGGGTGAGCATAACTGGATATCCGGTCCAGTTATGAATTATAAACCGGATATCCGGTTTTTCGGATCACTAAAATTTCATTCCGGTTTCGGTTTAACCGGATATCCGGATATTCGGATATCCTTTTAAATCGGATCGGAAAACGGATTATCCGGATCCCGTTTCTTCTCCGAGAATAGACGGTATTACATTTTGATTCAAGAAATTTCTAATAATTAACTTTACTCTATTGCACAACTGTGAAAAGAAAAAGAAGCAGACTCCCATAAGAAAGAAATATGCAAGCAGAAGGTGTAGGCACACAAAAAATTTGGTAGAACTAAAGCAATGCAGAGAAAAGGGAACATTGTGTGGGGACGTCTTATGGCTGTGCACGCATGTGGCATGAGAGAAGCTATGCAATGTGCAATATGGAAATTAGCTTGCACTCTCAATATGCAAAGTCTAATGAATACTTATGGATTACTTGTTTTGATGGCAGACCCCACAAATAGGCTGGACAAGGTAAAAGTTGATGTAGCTAAATTAACTGATGCAACATGCAACATCAATTAGAAGATATACCCAGGGACTGAATAGCATCATCAATAAAATGAGCTGTGAGGCACATATAACTTAAATTTTGACCAGAGGTCCAAGCATCTGTTGTTAAGCAAATTCTTGAGGATAATTTATTAAAATAATCCTTTAACTTCCTCTTCTCCTCAATAAAAATAGTGTAACAATCTCTTGCAACAGTGAAACGTGAGGGAATTAAAAATTCAGGATGCATGGCCTTGCAAAATAAGCGAAAACCTTCTCTCTCTACGAACATAAAAGGTAACTCATCCATAATTAGCATCTTTGCAAGCGCAGATCTAGAAACCTCTTGATTGAAAATCCAAGGTTTTGACACACTAATTGTCTCAGTAGTTCCATCTTTGTTAACAATGGTTTGAGATTCAAAATTCAAGATCTTTTGTTTTTTATCCAGATTAGCAGGTAACATCTTGCATCTCTTAGTGTGATTAGCTAAACAAGTAGTTCCATTGTCAGGGTTACAGCCAATCAATTTAGAACAGTAAATACACTTAGCCATATCTGGATCATCAGTTCTTTCATAATGGTCCCAAACAGGAGAGGCATTTTTTCGTTTACGAGAAGAATTGTCACCTCGTTTTGACCTTGATCGTTTCTCCTTATGACTTGACAAGACTTGAACATTCTTCTTATTTTTTTCCAAGGTGTCTTCTTCGTCATGCTTCTGTTGTTGGTTGTTTGTTTGCTGACTAGTTCCATTCTCATCTTCTAAATTTACTACGTCCATGTGATCATCAAGATGAGTTGACATTGTTCTTTATCTGCATAAAACCGTGTCTTAAAATTCTTTACTGATGCGTGAAACAAAAGAGAAACAATATATATATAAACTCAGAACCATGATCACTGATTCATTGATCAGATACTTACTTTAGATTTAAAAGTTATAACAAATAATATAATATACAATAATTATACATACCTGATATCGATAGCCGTAGGCGATGGAGTGATGCTGTATTGCTGTGAATTGTGATGGTTCTGGCCTCTGGGGTTCTTACTTCTTAAGGTTTAACGTAGACTAGTTGGGCACTGCTTAGCAGATTAGAATTTTAGATGGCTACGTGACCTAACAAAGTTTGATATTAGGTTAAATAATTTATATATATTATTTATAAAAATATTTTTTATATAAAAATAATAAAACCGGATCGGATCCGGATATCCGGTTTCTTGTATATATGTGATCCGGATCCGAATCCGAATTTCTAGAAAAAAACCGGATCGGATATCCGGTCCGTTTTATTCGGATCGGATATCCAAATTTTCGGATTTTTTAAACCGAATACCGGACCGGAAAATCGGATAATCCGGATTTCGGATTTTTATGCTCACCCCTACCTGGGAGGTCCACCATTGAGGCGATTTATCTCATTCGTTGTCTTATGGAGAAATATCGAGAGTGTCGTAAGGATCTTCATATGGTGTTTATGGATCTTGAAAAGGCTTATGATAGTGTACCACGGGTCGTTCTTTGGAGATGTTTAGGAGCGCGAGGAGTGCCGGAGGTGTATATTTGGACCATACAGGATATGTATTCAGCAGTGGGGACGTGTGTTAGGACACCCGTTGGGGATACTCAGTATTTTCCAGTTGAGGTGGGTCTTCATCAAGGTTCGGTATTAAGCCCTTTGCTTTTTATATTTGTTTTGGATGTGATTACCCGTGACATTCAAGCTCCGGTGCCTTGGTGTATGCTTTTTGCTGATGATATTGTGTTAATCGCCGAGTCTCGAAGTGAGGTTAATGTGAAATTGGAACAGTGGCGTATGTCGTTGGAGGGTTATGGATTGCGTCTGAGCCGTTCTAAAACCGAGTATCTCTGGGCCAATTTCAGTGAGGAGATTCATGAGGCGGATGTTGCTGTATGTATTGTGGAGGGTCGTGTACCACAAACTAATACCTTTAAATACTTGGGTTCTATCATTCAGAGTAATGGCGATATTTCTGCGGATGTTACACATCGTATTTCGACAGGATGGCTTCGTTGGTGGGCTGCTACAGGGGTGTTGTGTGATAAGAATGTACCTTTGAAGTTGAAGGGTAAATTCTATCGTGTAGCAATCAGACCATCATTATTATATGGTTCCGAGTGCTGGCCATTGAGAAAGGCTCAGGAACGTAGGCTAGAGACAGCGAAAATGCGTATGTTGCGTCGGATCTGTGGTAACACCATGACAGATCATATACCGAATGATACTTTTCGACGTCTTTTAGGTGTTGAGTCTATCTCTAAGAAGATAAGGGAGGGACGTTTACGTTGTTATGGACATGTTCGGCGTAAATGTAACTCAGCACCGGTTAGGAGAGTAGAACACATATCGGTTCGGGGTAAGAGAAAGAGGGGTCGGCCTCGTCGGACATGGGCTGATCAATTAAGTTTGGACATGGGAGCCTTAAATCTCACGGGTGATATGACATTAGATAAGAATGATTGGAGACGGCGTATTAGAGTAGTTGAGACTAGGTCTCGTGGCTCACAGAGATTATGAGGGTTATGGTGTATGTTTAAAGGGAGGGTTCAGCTCAGTCATTACCAGATGCATTAGCGCCAATCAAAAATGATTGGGTAAGTCCCATGTGAAGAAGGCCATGGGCTAAGGTATTATATTTTTATTATAGCACACACTATTTTATTTGTTGTGCACTAAGCCGGGGGTCTTCACAGAAACAGCTTATATATTTAGTTAATTGATTGATTATATGTTAATATAATTATTAAATAGTAATAAATTACATTTAATATTTTTTACGTACTTATTATAACATGTATATATTAATTGTGAAATATTATAAAATTAAACTCTCTTAAAACTTATTAAATTCAAATTAACAATGGATTAAGTATAAAATAAAGATTACACTCAATAAAACCCAATTCCAAATATAATTTATACGAAAACATTATATAAACTAAAATTTCGAATATATAATATAAACTAAAATTCAAATTTAATCAAGTAAGAAAAGAGTGACATATGCAAGATTTTAATACCATGTACAGATTCAAAAATTAAATAAAGAACAAGCACGAGAAGGAACACAAGGGAAGTCAAGATTTTAGTGCAATTTATAGCAAATCCTTACCAACTCTTGTCTGTGATAGCATTACTCAAGAGGTTAGCCCCATCTTCAAGCCAACAGAATATCAACTTGCCCAAAACCTTCAACATCAGCTGTCCGAAAAATCACCATCAAAACTCCCCTTAAAAGTATCAGGTGATGTCTTGAACTTACTCCACATTTCCATATACTATGGATCACCACAAGTATGGTATATGTCTTGAATTTTTTCATTCAGAAACTTAATTATTAAGCTCTGAAAAGTTACCATTTAACTTACAAGTAACTTTTCTGACAATTTCAAGCAAGTACTTGATATGATTGTAGCCTGAATCTGCGCAAGCTTCCTTGCCAACACTGGAACACAGATCATAGACTCGTCAACTTTAGAGAACAGTGGATGGAAGCATACTTTCGGCGATTCATCACCAATCCAATTCCCTGTTTTATCTGACTTGCTTCTGCCCAACATTGACATCATCAGCTGTGACTTTGTCACGCAGTCCCTCCGGAGATTTATCTGATTTTGTATGTGCAGTCAGTGTCCTATATCCGCCTGTTTTGTCCACAGACTGCAACATTCGAATAGCACAGAAGTAGTAAAATCAATAGTTGCAAACGAAACATTCAATATAATATTTTTCCTATGGTTTTATGTACATTATTTATACCATAAACTTGTTCATATATATATTTCCACCTTGTCAGTGAGCCGTAACTCTCGTGATGCTTCTTTCACAATTTTATTTCTCCATAAACATAATATGAAGTAAGGTAGAAAATCTATCAAAACATGATTTAGGTCGAATTAAAACTGGAATCTCTCTTCTTTTTTTCTTTACGAGGAACTACCCCATTACCGGGGGATCTCAAATATCGGGTTATGGACTGTCCGTCAACTACTAAGGGCAAGTGTGCTAGGCATCTCCTGAGTGAGTCGAATCTTGGTATACATGATAGTTATAATAATTGTGTAAGAATATTATATAAGAAAGTACCTCGCATCAAATAATCAACACCAAAATACCAAACAAGTGAGGCATGTGAAAACTATGTTGTACTTAAAACAGGTAAGCTGGTAATTGAACGTGCACGTTTTACCTTTATGTCTTCCAAAACCCATCAAATAATCAACACCAAAATACCAAACAAGTGAGGCACGTGAAAACTATGTTGTACTTAAAACAGGTAAGGTGGTAATTGAACGTGCACGTTTTACCTTTATGTCTTCCAAAACCCGCCTCCTACGAACTGAACAAACAGTGCTTTTATCTCACGGAAAGCTAGAACCTAAAACTCTATGATGAATACAATTTTTGTGTGTCAAACAATGAAGCAATGGACTCAATTTATAGGGGTAAAAAAATGTAACCCCCAAGCTAATTGAAATTGTAACCCAATAAATTAATTCTCTAACCCCAATTTAAATAATTTGTAATCTACACAGTAATGAACAAATTAATCTTGACTCATTATTATAGGAGTCACACAAATTAATTAACAGAAGTTCGAAAATAAAGGCAGTCGAATATAAATGGTCAAAAATAAAGACGGAAGAATATAAATGGTCGAAAATAAGAACTATGACTAATTAACTGGTCCAAAACATATATAAGTTCCACCGGGGACCGGATATGACTGGTCGAAAATATCTCATGGAGAAAGTTTTTCCTCCCACTATATTGGTTGAAAAGATAGCGCCCGAAATTAACTCCCGAGTGGAAATTTTCCCACCATTGTTCTAAAAAAAAATTCAAAATGATTTATGTGATATTATTGGAGGCGATTCGATTTCATTCGAATATCTAAATTCAACTACAAAAAGGGAATGATATATTAATTTCGACCATATGATTCATGCTATTGTTCAATTAAATTCGATCAAAAATAAAGATAGACCAATTAAATTCAACCAAGTATGTTCGACTCTAATTGGTCGAAATTAATATGTATGTTCAATCAATTTTGCATTTTTTCTAATTCTAGGTGGGAAATTACTTTTTTTGCCTGAAATAATTTTTTGGGTTGAAAAATTCAAAATGCTAATCGTGATCGTTCATGGTCGAAATTACCTGGTCTAATATTTCGGTCAGAATTAATTAAGTTCGATCGTTTATTTATTTTTAACATGTTTAATTTCGAATAGTTGCAGAAAGGTCGAAAGTAAAAATATTTGACCGTTATTGTCGAAAAAAGAAGACTCCTATATGAATGTTGGATAATGAATTGCTTAATAAAATAGAAAGATGGATTCAAATGACATTCTAATGAAATGAAATTATAAATCAGAGATGGTTGGACGAGAGGTGGACTATAAATGTTGTATTAAATCTAGGTTCTTAGCAAGTTGTAAACAACAAAACTTTCTTATAGAAATTATAGTCATAATTTAGTTATTTTTATTATTTGAATAAAAGTTTGGGTGATTAAATTTTGAGATGCAAGATTTTGTGAATAGAGCATAATTATTTTGAGAAAATTTTAATTAACTATCGGAGATATGAGATTCGATGATTGTGAGTGCAGTAATTTAAATTTTAATGAGTGCAAATTCAGTCGGATAACCAGAAAAATAATTATATATGATTTTACAAATTTCATATTTGGAATAGATTTTGATTGACTGCAGCTTGTTTTTTATAAATTGAGGATTTCCCTTAGTAATATTATTAGATAAAAAGTTATTTTATTTTCCAATTTTGGCTCTTATAAAGTTTGCACTCACTTTTTTTTTATATCTTCGGATATTGAATTTTACTATAATATTTTTTACCACGTGTATTTGATGTTTATTAATATTAACATATCATTCATTATCTTATTATTTTTTCCTACTTTGTTTTTAAAAATTAAATTTTATTTGTGCTGACTAGTATTATTTTTGTTGGGTATACTTAATTTTAAGCCTTTTATAAAATTTTTAATAATCTATAAATTCAACTTTTGGAGTTAATTAAAATTAATTAGATTTTGAAAATAAATTTTCTTTCAAATAAAATTTTAAAATATTATTATTTAATTGATTTCAATTATAAGACATAAGAAATTGAACGCACTCGGTCCCTTCGATCTTAAACTCTCTTGTGTTCGTCGTTACATTTTTGGTGTCATGTGACCCAATAATTGTACTCCCCAAAACAGAGAAAGAAGAAGTTGTGCCATGAACAATGTCTTCATAGCAAAAGGGGATTGTGGTTGCTTAAAGAAGGAGGTTTAGGATGGACTACAATTTTTATAAGTTAGCAGCATTGAGTGACACAGTGCATTAAATGGTTATCCTAAAATAATCTTGTCCATGGGGTTTTTGATATATTAAAAAATAATTAAAAAAGCCTCCATTCAGTGCCTTATTCAGTCCTTTCTTGAAAAAGATATGCAGGACATTGTTGTACATTTTGACCGTTATACTTCTTTGAAGAAATCTAAGAGATTTATACGAGCAATATTATGTTATATATATATATATATATATATATATATATATATATATATATATATAGGATCAAATAAAAATTTTATTAAGTTACAAACTTACAAATTTTTTTTTGAATTTTTTTTATTCTCCCAACCTGTTAATCCTTGGTTATAGAAAGTATGTATGTTGAAAATTATTGAAAAAACATCGTAATTTTAAAAATAACGCATAGATAAATCGTGCATTCAACACATTTGTAACTGAGGTTCAACATTAGGTGTACAACATTTATTATCATTGTGCTGAATATATTTAAAGAGATGCTTAAACTAGGTAGGGTCTAGAAAGATATATATTGATTATATAATACGTTTAACTTAGTTCCTACATTAAAAAATTAGTTTATGTACATCTACAACATAATTTTAATCTATGTTTACCAAAATATCTTCAAAAATTTTGAACTCAAGTTATATATGTGTTGAACAAAAAAAGTTTGTAAGTTTTTAAATTTGTACCAGAACTCTCCCATATATATATATATATATATATATATATATATATATATATATATATAGTTAAGTTTTATTGAGTACATAAAATCATTGGAGTATTGAAGTACAAATCATAAATTTTTTAGTTTAATATCTCTGATTATCCAAATTTATATATAATTTATCATTTATAATTAATATTAAACATAATTATCAATGAATCATTAATATCTTTCAACTTTAACAAGCATTAAAATTATTGTTCTGCTTAAAAGTTATATTGCAGAACATAGTGTCCTACGATTATAAAAGTAATCGTTCCATCTTTTGATTACAATGTTTATGCTGCCGAACATAATCGGCGGGTTGTTGGATGTTTACAAATATTGTAGAACAAAAAAAATAAGATTTAAATGACGAGATTATACTGTATCAATCTTGTACTCCAATACTCCAATATTTTTTGTACTCCATAAGACTTGACTCTATATATATATATATATATATATATATATATATATATATATATATATATATATATATATATATATATATATATATATATATATATATATATTTCCGGTACAAACTTACAAACTTACGAATTTTCTGCGTTCAACAGATATATAATTTGAGTTCAACATTTTTTTAACATATTTTGTTGAATATCGGTTAAAATTGTGTTGGAAAAGTACATAAACTAATTTTTGAATGTAAGAACTAAGTTAAACGTATTATATAACTAATATTTATGTTTCTAAACCCCACCCAAACCCCGAGGTATAGTTTAAGTATCTTTATAGATATATTCAACATAATGATAATTAGTGTTCTACATCCGATGTTGAACCCCACTTACAAATGTGTTGAATGCGCGATTTATTTATGCGTTATTTTTAAAAATTGTGATGTTTTTTAAAGAATTTTCAACATGAATACTTTCTATAACTAAGGATTAACACGATGGGAGAATAAAAAAAAATTTGTAAGTTTGTAACTTAAATTTTTTTTATTTGATCATATATATATATATATATAGAAGAAAGTTCTATGGAGACTGGATTATTTGGAGACTGTAGAGACCTAATCCTGGCCATCCAATCATTAAACATCCAACGGCTGCATATTTTTTGTCCTGCACGTTTGTTTTCTCTCCCTATCCTGTCCTGCATTTCTAAATCGATGAACAACAAGCAGTACTTCTAAATCTTGCATAACATAAAATAATAATCTCATAATATTGGTGTTCAATCACCGAAATCCTAACAAATAAAAATAATAATTGCATACAAAACAAAGATGTAGTTGGACACTGCTATGATTGGCACTGAACTCATTGTCATTGTCCTGCAACGAATTGAATTTGTTGCAAGACAAAATAACACTTAGATATATCACAAATATGCGGGACAAATTATTAATATTACATTACTAGAAATGCAGGCCAATAATAGTGTAAATTACAAACATAGTTTTGAATTAAAACTAAAAACAAGAAATGCAGGACAAGAATATTAATAATACATTACTAGAAATGCAGGACAAGAATAGTGTAAATTATTAATATTACAAAACTGGAAATGCAGGACAAAGAATATTTAATCATGTCCATTAATTGCCATATTATTTAACGGTAGATCTTGTAGTCTCTAATCACTCCAAAATTTTTGGTCTCCATTGAGCCCAACTCTATATATATATATATATATATATATATATATATATATATATATATATAAATACAATTTTGGCCGTACCCAATTACCCATCTTTTAAAATTATAAAATTTCATTCATACACATTATTCTATACCTTCATCACCTTTATTTATATATCTTATTATTTTTTATATATTCTTCACTAAGTTTTGAGTTTCATCCAACATTATTTATGAAAATTTATTACGATTTATTTTTATTTGATTAAAATTTATAAAAATATAACAATATGATTATAAACTTTTGATATAAATACTATATTTTATAATTTTTAATTCAAAGAAAAAATCAATTTTGTAAAAAAATCAATTCTAACTATGCATGAAATCCATTTACCTCTTTAACAAGTTTTCATTTGAATAATCTTTAAACTATGATGTCATAAATTTTAATTACTAAAAACGATGAAGATAATTTAGTTGTAAGGTCATAACACATAATTAGTACGTGTTTTTAAATAAATAACCTTGAACGGCCCAATCTAATCATTATGTTTGTCTGTGAATTTCAAAGACGTGCACATGAATAATGCTTATTGACTCTAGATATTAGTTGTGGCCCAATAGAATCTACCTTGGGCCGAGAACATAACAACCCTCATTAGGGTTTGTATTTCATAGGCATATTGCGCTCTAGATATCAAACACTTGGGCGGAGAATACAACACCCTTCATTAGGGTTTGTACTTCATATTAGAAGGCGGCGAAACCAATAATAATAAGAAGGATTTGTGCAGAGCCTCCTTTCAAAATAAATTTGAAGCAATTGCTCACTCTTTCGATAAAAGGAAGGTAAGATTATTTTATCTATCTTCTGATGTATATCATCTTATTATTAAGCATGTTTGGATTTGACTGGTTTTACTTTTCTATAAATATGGTTATTGTTTCATATTAGAGGGTGAATTTCTCCGAAAGATGGTTGTTATATAAGTATTTTATTGATGTTTTTTCATTAACTCTTAACTAGTTGATTTGTTTTTGTACATAATTTTAGTGAGTTGGAATTATACTAATTATGAGAGAAAGTGATAGGGTTCATGATTGTTATGCTTATATACAGGATTTTCACGAGGACTTGTGTGTGGAATTAAACTTTCTGGCCTGAATAATGGGGTTAACCACATGGTATATACACTTACTATGCCTATTCTAATATTTACTTGATTTTTGATGTACTATGTTATTGGAATTGTGTTAGCATGTATCATATATCAGTGATTATTTTTAGTTTATTTGTTTTTATCTATTATGTTATTCTCAGACATTTTTTAGTTCCTTGTCAAATTCAATTATAGTGAGGTTCAGGCATAGTAATCATGTTTCCATCTTAAGTCTTATTTAAATCATGAATTTATATTTTGCTATAGTCTCATTCATGTAGTTGCTATAAAATATCCTTTATTCATGTATGTTAACGCCCATATTTATTATTAATTTATGTCATAAATCATTGTAACCTCAAGCCTCCTATCATATTCCATCTACTTCTATTCTTAAACTATAAATGCAGGAAAGTAATTGAAAGAACTGCTCTAAGAAGGATGTGGATCACCCTTTACCCATCCCCAAACAAATATAGAATAATGTCTTTATTGAATTTCTTGTTGGCTTACAAAATGTAAAGAGGTTCATGGAAGAATTAGGGAGTTAGAATATAAAAAGAAATGAATCCAAATATCAATGTTTGAATGTGTTATTCTTATAAGAAAAAAGTACATTACTTTATCACATCAAGTAAAAACATACTGTTCATATTAATTAACACAAATATGTTGTTTTCTCATTTTAATTTTTATTTTGCATGAGAATTTTCTTGATAGCTCATTCACAATTGCTTCCACCTTTGCCGTAAAAAGTAGCTTTATCTTTTTACAGAAATCCCTCACGAGAAGAACTTTTGTCAAGGAATAGTGTTTGTTATTTCAAATCAATAATCACATCCTTATTTTTTCTAGTGCCTGTATCATTTACATTCTTTAATGTCTAAACATCACAACATGAGTTAACACTTACTTAACTCATTATATCATATGGTTCAACTAATTAAATGTTTAGATTTTAAACATGTCCCAAACCTTAATGAAGTTCCCACTTTTAAATTAAATCTTAAAATATAATATGAACAATCCGAGGTTATTTTTTAAAGAACATATTTAATTATTTAAAAGGATAAAATATACTCAATTCAAACCCTTACTTGAACAAGGAATGACTAAACCATACTAATAGAATAAAATGAAATGAGACTAAACACCTAAGACCATATATTAGATTCGAACCACTAAAACTTAACAATTATTGCATCAATGAAGTACACCATACTATACGTTTCTTTAAATAAATAAGTAAAGTCTTGTTCCTTGTTTCTTTCCACAATCTATGTTATTACGGCTTCTTCTATGACATTTTATTGCCTTATTTTGTCCTTAATTCCCAGTAGCATTTGTGGAGTTTCAATTAATCCTTGCGGAGTAGCAACATCCGTGCCTAGATTCTTTGATGGCCTTCCCCGGCCTGTTTTTGCACTCTTTAGTGCCACTCGTAGAGAAACAGCCTATCCTTGAGGAGTGGAAACATTCGTGCCCTCATTCTTTCAAGGTATTTGTGTGAGTTGTTTTACACATTTAAATGCTTTTTGTGGTGCATCAATTGATCTATAGGCAACAACAACATCCTGATCATGGGAGATAAACAAGGTGTGCACATAACCTCTTCCCACCAGCTTTAAGGGCTTCTTGTGTGGCCTTCCTCTGCTTCATTTTCTATCTCTTGTGCCACTTGTTCAATAATAGTTTCCTAGGGTGGTGCTTCCTCAACAACCTGCTCTGTGCTATGAGACACATTGAGACACACTGAGAGTGTTATGGCACATAATGGGTTGTTGATGAAGCACCACCCCAGGAAACTATTATTGTAAACTAGGGCCAAAAGGTACAAAATGGTATATGGGAAGGCCAAACAAGAAGCCCTTGGAATAGGTGGGAAGAAGTCATGTATGTGAATACCTTCTCTATCTCCTATGATCATGATGTTGTTACCTAATACTTAATTGATTCACAAAAAATGGCACTTAAAAGTGTAAAATAAGTTACGGTAAGACTAAGAAAGAATTGGGGCACGAATGTTTCTACTCTCCGAGGATGAGGTTTTTCTCTACAAATGGCACGTAATTAGAGTGCAAAACAAGGCAGGGGATGGCCGCCAAAGAATATGGGCACGAATGTGCTTCTCGTATGGATTAATTGAAGCTCCATAACTGGTACTAGGAAGGGCAAAAAGAGGTAGAAAAATGTCATAAAAGAAGCCGTAACTAACGTAGGTAGTGTAAGTAAACAAAGAGAAAGTCTTTAGCTAATTTTTTATTGAACTTATAGTATGGTGTACGAGGATCAGAAATTGCTTAAATTTGGTAGTCACTTTAAATCTAATTTAATACAGTCTTAGGTATTTAGTCATATTGCATTTGATGCTAGTCTGGTGCGGTTACTCCTTGTTCTAATAATGGTTTAAATTGAGTTTGCTTTATCCTTTTTCCAATTAGACAAATATTTGCTTTTGAAAAAATAACATGGTGTTATACCCTAATATTTTTAAGTTTGTATAATTTTAAAAGTTTGAGCTTCTCCAAGGTTGAGAACATGTTTGCCTTCAAAATCTATGTTATTACGATTTCTTCTATGGCATTTTCCCTCCTTTTGCCCTCCTAAGTACGTTTTTTGGAGTTTCAAATAATCCATGCAGAGTAGCGAACATCTGAGCCCAGATTCTTTAGTGGCCTTCCCATGCCTAATTTTGCACTCTTGAGTGCCACTTGTATAGCAACAACTGATCCTTGGGGAGTGGAAACATTCGTGCCCAGTTTCTTTTACCATATTTCCTTAACTTGTTTTACACTTGGAGGCTTTTTGTGGTGCATTAATTGATCCTTAGGCAACAACATCCTGATCACGGGAGATAAACAAGGTGTGAACATAACTTCTTCCCACCCGCTTCAAGGGCTTCTTACCCGGTCTTCCCTAACTTCATTTTGTACCTCGATCTTAATGCCAGTTGTTCAATATTAGTTTTCTAGGGTGGTACTTCATCAAAAACCCACTTTATGCCATGACACTCTAAGTGCTTCTTAATAGGTCGAAATTTTTGCGCATGTGATGTGGTAGCAAAGCCATTCCTATCACCATTATTGTTACTAACTTTTGAAACAAAAGATCTTGCATATGATCATAATGACCAACACCAACAGTCGTATGAATCAGCGGAATATATGTTATTGCAAGTTTTGATGAGTCCTGAGTGACTTGTGTTCTTTTAGATCACCTATTTGTGGAGTCATCCTATGAATAAGAGAAATAATATAAAATAAATTTTGATAAATTTCTCTCATTTTGATTCTGGTTGTAAGTACCTAAAACTAGATCTCGTCGTAGGTTTTGGAGTATGGTAAGTGAAAGACACATCAATAAAATTTCTAGAAGTTTACAAGTAAGCCACATTAGCCATGGTTTTTGTGTGCAAGACGCGGGACGAAGTCATAATAACACAAGGCCAACAAGTTCCCACAATAATTTCCGTATAAATGAGTGCTTGTTAGAAGGAGACTTATTGGTAGCATTTATAAAAGGTTCTAATTGTCAGAGATCTTAAAATAATCTATGTTATGTTGGGATTAATCTGAAGTACATGGTTTTCTTTTCTAATCATTTTATCAGGATAGAATATTAAAGATACAATCCTACAATAATAAAAATATCATCATTAACAATAAGTAAGTAAAGGTAATTATATTCACAAGCATAACATACACACACATACACACATAAATAAAATAAAATAAATTTATAGATTACCTTCATTCTCGAGCACACACAATTTTCTATCTTCAGCGTTAAATCAAATTGGAAAGATTTGAGAAACATGAATTATGAATTGAGTTATGTGAGGGGTCATGATAATTTTGTACATATAAAAATTATAGTGGCATGAAACTTTATAGCCATGTTAATAATAAATTTTGCACATGGTGGTGAAATTCAAATTTAAATTATTTGTTATCTAGATATCTTTTGTAGAATGATAAAAATATATGAATTTATATGAATAATTTAGATGATACTTTAGAAAAATTATTATGAACATGGATATTGAGATTAAGATGATATATCGTAGGTCTATGAGTAGCTTGATTCTAATTGATGATTGTTTTTATACAAGAATTATCAAAACTAGTCATATACATAAGATATCATTAAAATATTAATATCTTTTTTCATAATAATTTTGTAAAAATATCATCTAAATTCTTTAGATAAATACATACATTTTATCATTTTATTGAAGATATTAAAATAACAGATAATTTAAATTTTGAATTGCATGACCTTTTTGCAAAACTTAAACTAACATGGGCATGAAGTATCACTAGACTACAAGATCTATATTTTTATGTGTATATAATTACCATGACCCCACACATAAGCCAATTCATAATTCATCTTTATCAAATTATTCCCGTTGATTCACCATCCAAGATAGATTATTGTTTGTGCTCCAGAATGAAAGTAATCTAAAAATTTATTTTATTTTGTTTATGTGTATGTGTGTATGTGTTTTTCATTCTTATGAATATTTTCTTTCCTTACTTATTGTTATTGATGATATTATTATTATTGCAGGATTGTCTAGAAATTATTCCTTATGTTCAAGGATTTGAATGTTTAATGTATTATCCCAATAAAATGATTAGAATAGATAAGTTATACTTGACTAATGGAGCCCCATGATGATTTTTTCAAGATCTCTAACAATTAAAACCTTTTATGAATGCTACCAAGAATTCTTCTTCTAACAATGCACTCATTTTATGGTAACTATGATAGGAACTTCCTGACCTTATTATTTGATGCATCTTTCACTTAACCATACTACCAATACCTGCGAGCATGTAGGAGGGTTGGTGCCTAGTACTTACAACCAAAATTGAAATGAGAGAAATTTATAACAATTTATTGTATATTATTGCTTGATTCACACAATGACTCTACAATTGGAGACCTAATAGAACCAAAATGACTCGATGGGGATTCTGGAGAAACTTGTGCTAACATCTGTTCCGTTGATTCGTACTACTGTTGGTGATGAACACGACAATTATGTGAAGTTTCAAATGATTAGTAATAATTATGGTGCTGGGAATGGCGTGGCTACAACATCACCTGTGCAACACGTTCGACACACTCAGAGTGTTATGGCACATAGTAGGTTGTTGATGAAGCACCATCCTAGAAAATTATTATTGAACAACTAGAGCCAATATGTACAAGATGAGGCTAGGGAAGGCGGCATAAGAAGCCTTTGGAGCAGGTGGGTGGAAGTTATATACCTTCACACTTTGTCTCTCTACTATGACTGGGATGTTGTTGCCCAATGATTAATATGATCCACCACAGATGGCACTTAAAAGTGTAAAACAAGTGAGGGGATGACCATGAAAGAATCCGGGCATGAATTTTTCCACTCCCTAAGGAATGAGGTTTTGCTCTATAAGTGGCATTTAATTAGAGTGCAAAACGATGCAGGCTAGGCCACAGAAGAATCTTGACACCCATGTCCTACACCATAGGGATTAATTGAAACTCCATAAATGATACTCCAGAGGGCAAAAGAAGCAGAAAAATGTCATAGAAGAAGGTGTAAATAACGTAGGTAGGATTAGTTTATCTATCTTGTGATGTATATCATCTTATTATTAAGCATTTTATGGATTTGACTTGGTATTACTTTTCTATAAATATGGTTATTGTTTCATATTAGAGGGTGAAATTCTCCCAAAGATGGTTGTTATATAAGTCTTTTATTGATGTTTTTTCATTAACTCTTCTTTTTTAACTAGTTGATTTGTTTTTATACATGATTTTAGTGAGTTGGAATTATACTAATTATGAGAGAAAATGATAGGGTTCATGATTATATGATATTACATTATGTAATATTTTTAATGAATAGATATGTTCTTCTCCTTCCAACCCACTTCTCATTTTAATAGTCCAATTTACACAACTCACACATATTAAGAAATATTAAATGTGACATGTTTTTATCATTGTCATGCATTGGTTATACAACAATACTAGTACGTTTTCATTTAAAGTCAACATAATTTGCATGGTAAATGATGAAAATTGTGTGGGCTAATAAATATTAACACTGAAACTTGTATAATATTTGTATTGGACAAAGAAGATGGACAAATAATATTAGATATTTTTTTAGCAAATAATATGTCTAATTGATTGTTATGCTTATATAGAGGATTTTCACGAGGACTTGTTTGTGGAATTAAACTTTCGGGCCTCAATAATGTGGCTAACCACATGGTATATACACTTACTATGCCTATTCTAATATTTACTTGATTTTTGATGTACTATGTTATTGGAATTGTGTTAGCATGTATCATATATATATATCAGTGATTATTTTTAGTTTATTTGTTTTATCTATTATGTTATTCTCGACATTTTTTAGTTCCTTGTCAAATTTCAATTATAGTGAGGTTCATGCATTGTAATCATGTTTCCATCTTAAGTCTTATTTAAATCTTGAATTTATATTTTGCTATAGTCTCATTCATGTAGTTGCTATAAAACATCCTTTATTCATGTATGTTAACGCCCATATTTATTATTAATTTATGTCAATTATGTAAAAAAATTTCTAATAAATCATTGTAACCTCAAGCCTCCTATCATATTCCATCTACTACTATTCTAAAACTATAAATGCAGGAAAGTAATGAAGAAATTGCTCTAAGAAGGATGTGGATCACCCTTTACCCAGCCCCAAACAAATATAGAATAATGTCTTTATTGAATTTATTGTTGGCTTACAAAATGTAAAGAGGTTCATGGAAGAATTAGGGAGTTAGAATAGAAAAAGAAATGATTCCAAATATCAATGTTTGAATGTGATATTCTTATACGAAAAAAGTACATTACTGTATCACATCAAGCAAAAACATACTGATCATATTAATTAACACAAATATGTTGTTTTCTCATTTTATTTTTTATTTTGCATGAGAATTATCTTGATAGCTCATTCACAATTGCTTCCATCTTTGCCGTAAAAAGTAGCTTTATCTTTTTACAGAAATCCCTCAAGAGAAGAACTTTTGTCAAGGAATAGTGTTCTGTATTTCAAATCAATAATCACATCCTTATTTTTTCTAGTGCATGCATCATTTACTTTCTTCAATGTCTAAACATCACAACATGAGTTAACACTTACTTAACTCATTATATCATATAATTCAATTAATGAAATGTTTAGATTTTAAGCATGTCCCAAACCTTAATGAAGTTCCCACTTTTAAATTAATAGAATCTTAAAATATAATATGAACAATCCGAGGTTATTTTTCAAAGAACATATTAATTATTTAAAAGGATAAAATATACTCAATTCAAACCCTTACTTGAACAAGGAATGACTAAACCATACTAATAGAATATAATGAAATGAGACTAAACACCTAAGAATATATATTAGATTCGAACCACTAAAACTTAACAATTATTGCATCAATGAAGTACACCATACTATACGTTTCTTTAAATAAATTAGTAAAGTCTTGTTCCTTGTTTCTTTCCACAATCTATGTTATTACCGTTTCATCTATGACATTTTATTGCCTTATTTTGTACTTAATTCCCAGTACCATTTGTGGAGTTTCAGTTAATCCTTGCGGAGGAGCAATATCTGTGCCTAGATTCTTTGGTGGCCTTCCCCAGCCTGTTGTTGCACTCTTTAGTGCCACTTGTAGAGAAACCGCCTATCCTTGAGGAGTGGAAATATTCATGCCCTCATTCTTTCAAGGTATTCCCGTGAGTTGTTTTACACTTTTAAAGGCTTTTTGTGGTGCATCAATTGATCTATAGGCAACAACAACATCGTGATCATGGGAGATAAACAAGGTGTGCACATAACCTCTTCCCACCAGATTTAAGGGCTTCTTTTGTGGCCTTCCTTTGCTTCATTTTCTATCTCTTGTGCCACTTGTTCAATAATAGTTTCCTAGGATGGTGCTTCCTCAACAACCTGCTCTGTGCCATGAGAGACATTGAGACACACTGAGAGTGTTATGGCACATAGTGGGTTGTTGATGAAGCACCACCCCAGGAAACTATTATTGAACAACTAGCGCCAAAAGGTACAAAATGGTATATGGGAAGGCCACACAAGAAGCCCTTGGAATAGGTGGGAAGAAGTCATATACGTGAATACCTTCTCTATCTCCTACGATCATGATGTTGTTGCTACCTAAAAATTAATTGATTCACCAAAAATGGCACTTAAAAGTGTAAAATAAGTTAGGGTAAGAGCAAGAAAGAATTGGGGCACGAATGTTTCTACTCTCCAAAGATGAGGTTTTTCTCTACAAGTGCACGTAATTAGAGTGCAAAATAAGGTAGGGGATGGCCGCCAAAGAATATGGGCACGAATGTGCTACTCGTATGGATTAATTGAAGCTCCATAACTGGTACTGGGAAGGGAAAAAAGAGGTAGAAAAATGTCATAAAAGAAGGGAAAAAAGAGGTAAAAAAATGTCATAAAAGAAGCCGTAACTAACGTAGGTAGTGTAAGTAAACAAAGAGAAAGTCTTTAGCTTATTTTTTGATGAACTTATTGTATGGTGTACGAGGATCAGAAATTGCTTAAATTTGGTAGTCACTTTAAATCTAATTTAATACGGTCTTAGGTATTTAGTCATATTGCATTTGATGCTAGTCTGGTGCGGTTACTCCTTGTTCTAATAAATTTTTAAATTGAGTTTGCTTTATCCTTTTTCTAATTAGATAAATATTTGCTTTTGGAAAAATAACATGGTGTTATACCCTAATATTTTTAAGTTTGTATAATTTTAAAAGTTTGAGCTTCTCTAAGGTTGAGAACATGTTTACCTTCAAAATCTATGTTATTACGATTTCTTCTATGGCATTTTTCACTCCTTTTGCCCTCGTAAGTACGTTTTTTGGAGTTTCAATTAATCCATACAGAGTAGCGAACATCTGAGCCCAGATTATTTAGTGGCCTTCCCATGCCTAATTTTGCACTCTTAAGTGCCATTTGTATAGCAACAACTGATCCTTGGGGAGTAGAAACATCCGTGCGCAGTTTCTTTCACTGTATTTCCTTAACTTGTTTTACACTTGGTGGCTTTTTGTGGTGCATTAATTGATCCTTAGGCAACAACATCCCGATCACGGGAGATAAACAAGGTGTGCACATAACTTCTTCCCACCCGCTTCAAGGGCTTCTTTCCCGGTCTTCCCCTACTTCATTTTGTAGCTCGATCTTAATGCCAGTTGTTCAATATTAGTTTTCTAGGGTTGCACTTCATCCAAAAACCGCTTTATACTATGACACTCTAAGTGCATCTTAATAGGTCAAAATTTTTGCGCATGTGATGTGATAGCCAAGCCATTCCTATCACCATTATTGTTACTAACTTTTGAAACAATAGATCTTGCATATGATCATAATGACCAACACCAACAGTTGTATGAATCAGGGAGTCATCCTATGAATATAAAATAATTTTGATAAATTTCTCTCATTTTGATTCTGGTTGTAAGTGCCAAAAACTAGATCTCGTCGTAGGTTTTGGAGTATGGTAAGTGAAAGACACATCAAAAAAAATTCTAGAAATTTACAAGTAAGCCACATTAGCTATGGTTTTTGTGTGGAAGAGGGGGGAGGAAGTCATAATAACACAAAGCCAACAAGTTCCCACAATAATTTCTGTATAAATGAGTGCTTGTTAGAAGGAGACTTATTGGTAGCATTTATAAAAGGTTCTAATTGTCAAGATCTTGAAATAATCTATGTTGGTATTAATCTGAAGTACGTGGTTTTCTTTTCTAATCATATTATCAGGATAGTATATTAAAGATACAATCCTACAATAATAACAATATCATCTAACAATAAGTAAGTAAAGGTAATTATATTCACAAGCATAAATACACACACATACACACATAAATAAAATAAAATAAATTTATAGATTACCTTCATTCTCGAGCACACACAATTTTCTATCTTTAGCGTTAAATCAAATTGGAATGATTTGAGAAACATGAATTATGAATTGAGTTATGTGAGGGGTCATGATAATTTTGTACATATAAAAATTATAGCTCCATGAAACTTTATATCCATGTTAATAATAAATGTTGCACATGGTGGTGAAATTCAAATTTAAATTATTTGTTATCTAGATATCTTTTGTAGAATGATAAAAATATATGAATTTATATGAATAATTTAGATGATACTTTAGAAAAATTATTATGAACAGGGATATTGAGATTTAGATGAAATCAAAACAGAAGTTCATTGTCCTAATGAATATCGAAGTCTTTAATGATAAAATTTTATTCAATATAGAAGTGTTTTGTAGTATTATAATAATGATTATAAAATTCTTGTATAATGATTGTTTTTATACAAGAATTATCAAAACTAGTCATAGACATAAGATATCATCAAAATATTAATATCTTTTTTATAATAATTTTGTAAAAATATCATCTAAATTCTTCAGATAAAGAAATACATTTTATCATTTCATTGAAGATATTAAAATAACAGATAATTTAAATTTTGAATTGCATGACCTTTTGCAAAATCTAAACTAACATGGGAATGAAGTATCACTAGACTACAAGATCTAAATTTTTATGTGTATATTGTTACCATGACCCCACACATAAGCCAATTCATAAATCATCTTTCTCAAATTATTCCCGGTTGATTCACCATCCAAGATAGATTATTGTTTGTGCTCTAGAATGAAAGTAATCTAAAAATTTATTTTATTTTGTTTATGTGTATGTGTGTATGTGTTTTTCATTCTTATGAATATTTTCTTTCCTTACTTATTGTTAGTGATGATATTATTATTATTACAGGATTGTCTAGAAATTATTACTTATGTTCAAGGATTTGAATCTTTAATGCATTATCCCAATAAAATGATTAGAATAGATAACGTTATACTTGACTAATTGAGCCCCATGATGATTTTTTCAAGATCTCTAACAATTAAAACCTTTTATGAATGCTACCAAGAATTCTTCTTCTAACAATGCGCTCATTTTATGGTAACTATGAAAGGAACTTCCTTTCATAGTCCTTGGAGCACATGGGAGGCAGATGCACCACAGACGACACCTAAAAGTATAAAACAATTCGAGCATGTGGGAGGAAGTTATGTATGTGCATACTTTGTCTATTTTCCATGATGAAGATGTTGATGTTACCTAATGATCAATTGATGCACCACAATTGCACTTATAAGTGCAAAACAAGTTAGAGGAAGACCACAAAAGAATTAGGACACGAATGTTTCCACTCCCCAAGGATCAGGTTTTTTTCTACAAATGGCATTTAATTAGAGTGCAAAACGAGGTTGGGGAAGGCCACAAAAGATTCGGGACACGGATGTGCTACTCCGTAGGGATTAATTGAAGCTCCACAACCGGTACTCGGAGGGCAAAAGGAGGTAGAAAAATGTCATTGAATAAGCCGTAATTAACGTAGATTGTGTATAGCAAATAAGGAGAAATTCTTTAGCTTATTTTATAAATAAAATTATTGTATGATGTACGGATTGGATGCAGTAATTGCTATGTTTTAGTAGTTGCTTTAAAATCTACTTTTTTATCGTCTTAGGTGTTTAGTCTCGTTGTATTTTATGTTAGCATGGTTCGGTTACTCCTTGTTCTAGTAAGGGTTCGATTTGAGTTTGAACCTCGCCAAAGAAAAAGCTAGGACATGCGTTTATAATATTTAGAAAACGAATATAAAGCTGGAGATGCAATCTCTGATTTATGTTTCTGTGATAGATATTGACTTAAAGAGGAGGTACAATATAACTGAATCCCAGATATATGCTGATCAGTTCCAAGACTTGGTTAGTTTTAACCGAGACTCGAAATTATGAGATATATCTACTACGTTGTTGGATCAGATTTATAGGACTGAACAACTAGGTGATAGTTCATATAGCAATATTGGCCAGATTGGAAAAAAAGATACAATGTAATTTAATTCAATTCTTCAAGCAGGCAGAATCAATGGCGCTGTCTCAACTAGTCAGGAACAGTTCCATGAGCTTATTTCTCAAGAACAGAGGGACCGCCATAAAAGTAATTCATAATACAAATTACAAGTGATCGAACCGCAATCTATGAATACATATAACAAACAATGTCAACGCACCTTTAACTGAAAATCAGAAACCTCCTGCAAAAACAAATGTATGAACTGTGTACGGTACCAATTTATCATGAAAAGCACAAAATAACTACAAATCCTGCTCCAAAATTTATATCATCGAACGAAAAACTATAGACTCCACAAGATCAACAATTTCAACTCACCTGAGCGAAGATCAGCAACCTCCTACAAAACAAAACAGAGGAAAACATGATTTTATGACTTCAATAATCGAATCGTAAATTCATAATGACATGATGATGATCACTAAATTTAAGCTGCTTAAACAAGCTCGAACACAAAAAATTTAATATATATTGTACATCGGTATTTAAGTAGCTGAACTAGATGGAGCAGTTACCTTAACATATGAAAAGTGTTTTCGTTGGTTAAGAACTTGAGAGGGTAGGGGAGCTTTTATACACTTTCTGGAGCTTGTATTACTCCATTTGCTTCATGTGGCCGAACGTCAGAAAGCAAAGTAAGGTCTCTTGTAGCGTGATAGAAAACCCTGAGTCAACAGTCCACTCCTTTTTATAATCAATTAAACTAGTAGCCTGAGTATGATTCAGAGCAGAAAGCCAGAAACCATATATGTTGGTTGTTGATGATCAATAACTTCAATGGAGAAACATTGTTCCCAATTTATGTCGCCAGACTCCTCAACTTCATGTGTTACATTTGCATCCTCTCCACAAATTCTTACCCCAAAAAATTTCTTCACGTGGCCTGGTTTGCCACATCGAGAGCACATCACCCTCACAAGGCAATCACGCTTGAAATGTCCTTCCTTTCCACATCGAAAGCATGTTTTGGGACTATCCTTCAGTTCCTCTTCGTTCTCATATTGCTTAAACGGATACTTATCTTTGCCCGATCTCGTGTATAAAGGACATTATCTTCATTAGAATGTGAACTGTTGGACATTTGTTTCACTAGAGCCTCTTTATTTGAAAGGAGATTTTCTAACTTAATGATTGACGGCTGTTGTGCCCACCCTTATACAGATGATATAAATGGCATGAACTCTTCCCTCAAACCACGAATGAGATAGCGTTGTAAAAGTGCATCACTGTGGGCTCCTTTGTATCCAAAGCTTATACTTTATAACATAAATTTTTGACCTTCACGAAATACTCTGATATTGATAGGTTACCTTGGACCATTCCAGCTAATTCATTCTCCAAAAACTGCAGCCTCATCGCATTCTTCTGAGTAAATAATCTCTCAAGTGTCTCCCACACTTGCTTTGGTGAGACCAAATCACGAACATGTTTAATGTAATCTTTTCTTATTGAAGTCCTCAAAGCAAATAAAGCCTTTCCACACTTAATTTTCCACTTTCGTCGTAAATCACCATTTTATGGAGTATGTGCTGGAATTACTGTCTCTACAGGAAAGATATATAAGCTCCCATAAGTCCTGCCCTTGTTAGTAGGCCTCCATACATAGCTTCCAATAACTGTAGTTGTCTCCGACCGGCTTTTCAACTACAATTTGAGAAGATTACTTCCACCGTTCATTAAGCAAAAAAAAACCTTGTGAACACCTTTTGTTTTAAAACAAAAATTTGATAAACATTCTGTTATGAACCACGCTCTACTACCATGTGACAATTAATGAATCATAAAAAATAACAAAATGTCTACAAATATAGCTGAATGTTAAACAAACTATTGAATTTTATTGCTTCTAAAGGATGAACTACCAGACATACATAAAAGACACCAACTCACTCTGTAGTAGCTGAGTGATACAGAGACTCCTGAAAAACCTAACTACTTAATTAACTACTGCTAATATTACTTCCGTAAATTACTGATCAGTTATTACAACTATTATTGACTACTTCCTACAATATTTATTGACTACTTCCTTGAATATTTATTGACTAGTTCAACTACAAAGAAATAGGATGCAGTAATATTACCTAATTAATGATCAATTGATGCACCATAGATGGCATCTAAAAGTGTAAACCAAGTTAGGTGAAGACCACCAAATAATCAGGACATGAACGTGTCCACTCCCCAAAGATCAGGTTTTGCTCTACAAGTGGCATTTAATTAGAGTGCAAAACGAGGCCGGGGAAGGCCACGGAAGAATCTGCATTCATACTTGAGGCTCCACACAACCGGTACTCGGAGGGCAAGAGGCAGAAAAATGTCATAGAAGAAGCCGTAATTAACGTAGGTTGTTTAGCTTCTTTTTTAGATAAACTTACTGTATGATGTACTGGTTCAATGCAGTAATTGCTAAGTTTTAGTAGTTGCTTTAAATCTAATTTATTATGGTCTTAGGTGTTTAGTCTCATTGCATTTTACGTTAGCATGGTTCGATCACTCCTTGTTCTAGTAAGGGTTTGAATTGAGTTTGAGCCTCGCCAAAGACAAAGCGAGGACGTGTGTTTAAGTATTTAGAAATGGAATATAAAGCCGGAGAAGCAATCTCCAATATGTTTCTGAGGTTAATAGGCAAAAAGATAACTAAACTCATGACCAACTTGCAATTGGGTCACTAAACTCAAAAAGTTTGCAAATAGATCACAGAATTAGATTTAACTTGCAGTCAACTCACTGAACTAGTTTTAATGACTTGAAGTGGCGGCACAATATGACTGAATCCCATATATCAGTTGCAAGACTTGGTTAGTTTTAACCGAGGCGTGGAATTATGAGATATATCTACTATGTTGTTAGATTAGACTTATAGGACTGAACAACTAGGTGATAGTTCATATAACAATATTGTCCATATCAAAAAAAAAAGATACAATGTAATTTATCTCATTTCTTTAAGCAGACAGAATCAGTGGCGCTGCCTCACTAGTGAGGAACAGTTCCAGTACTGTCATGAGCATTGAGAGTAAAGGCGACAAGCTTCTCTAATGCAGTATACCATATTTTATTGTCAGTCTTACTTCGGATATCTGATATCTGAAGTATTGTTTGTATTTAGAGACCTTTCTCCAGCATTTGTAAACCTGAATAAAATTTGCTTGTATGACATTGCTCAAGGTTCTAATGTTGGCATTAGAAATCCAAACTTTTTTTACTTCCTGAAGAAGCATTTCTTATGCAGTCCCATTCTTAAATGGGAAAAAGATATATAACATCCTCAATTTGTATAGTAATATAAGATGAAACTTCTGTAAGTTTACCTATACAATATAGTAAATTATCTGAGAGTTAATAGTCTCAAAAATGATAAATTTTATTAATTTACCAAGATTATTAATTCAATGAGGTTTAATATACAATATCTTTATTATGTTGGGACTATTTTTTTAAAATATCCATTTAAAGTGGGCTATACATTTACATGTTCTGCTTTTGGCCAAATACAAATTTACAAGCATTAATACATAGTAGTAGATCTGATGCTGACTTTACAAAAAATAACTTGCTAAATTACATTTATATATGCTCCTATACCAATGTTCACGAACACTATGCTTGTCGGTTGTCAAGGAATACTTGGCGGATTTTCAGCGGAGCTTGGCTGCGTACTCGAAACATTAGCAAGCCACTGGAGTAGCTTCTGAACTTCAAAAGTATCGTCAACAAAGTACTTGGCCTTGCTAGGCGTTTGCTCCACAGTGCAGAAAAAGATTTCCGGAACAGCAGGGACCACCAGAGATGAAACAATTTTCAAAGTCGTACATGTCTTCATCTAACCTGTGCAGAGGATGAAATCAGGGATCTCGCCATTACCAACCATTGTCGCGATTACCTTTTCTGTGACAAAGCCTTTGCTTGCATCCTAAATATATTAGGTTGCTAGTTAAGTAAATTACTGTACAATGCACAGGGAAGACCGAAAGAGGGAGACGAGAGACACATACCTGTGGTTTAACCTCAACAATATTTTTTCCCTTTCTAACTACTGTAGGTTCGTTAGCAATGACGTGTTTCAAATGATCCGACAATTCCTTTGCCTGCAAGGATCCAAAATCATGATCTGCATCTTGATGGTGAAAAATCAAAGCACTTTCTTTGACTTTGATGGTGGAATCATACGTGGCTTTTGTATACAGATTCATTGTACGCTCCACTCCTGCCTTCCACTTGAAATCCACAACCAAAATGGATTGTTTTAGGTCCTATAAACTCACTATATAAGATGATATAGTGATCACAATCTGTAACACAGTATAACAATATGAGAGATTGAAAACAATAAACTCTTATTCACAAAGCTTGAATGATTACAAAAACTCTCTCAGTGATTTATATTATATCACTAAGAGCTGCTAGGGTTCTTAACAATGTACTCGATAACTCAACTCATATAGAGTAACCCTATTCTGTGTTTATATAGACACAGTTACAAAATCAATCTCTGATTTGATATCCTATAAATCAGCTATGTATTCTGTCAATCAAAGATTGCTCCAGTTTTCTGTTTAGTTTCCATAGTCAGCAAATCACTCCTCCGCTTCTATCCTTCCTTGAAGTATATCCGCTTCTGAGCTCTTTCCACGTGTAAACTCTGACGAGTCTTGACTATGTAAACTCTGATCAGACTTTATCAAACTCTGGTCAGACTTTACTAAACTCTGATCAGCTTCATCAAACTCTGATCAGCTTCCAGTTTAAACTCTGATCACTCCTGTTCTAAAACAAACTTTAAGAACATTAGTAATCATCAATTATATCTAACAATCTCCCCCAACTTGTGCATAAATATGTTATGTGCAAGTTAGCAGATAATTGATGATGTCAAAACAGATAAGTCAAATGCAACAGAGTTTAACTATATAACAGAAAACTTTTAAAACTTACAGATACTTTACTCCTTAGCTTCATAGACACCATTTGCTGTCTTTAGATATCCTCTGAGGAGTTCTCTTTCAGCTTCTTCAAGTACTGTAATCATCTGTCTCTTGATCTCTCTCAGCTCTGGATCTGAAACTCCAGTTTGATAAATTGCAGCTCTGAGATCATATATCTTGTTTCTTCTCAAGTCTCTATCCAGCCTGAGATTGTAAGCTTTATCAGATTCTTCATTGAATGCAAGAGTTCTGATTCCATCTATTGTTACTATTTTTGCTGAATTTTTCTTCATCTCAACCAGCTTTCCTTTATGATTGAAGTATTTAGGAATGAAAGGTCCAGCATTTTTGTTTCCTGTAATACCCATCTTTCTTCTGATTTGATCTTTGAGCAGATTGGAGATGTGTTGACATGACTTGTTCTTTATTTGAAATATGTGTGAGACATATCTCAATTCCTCCCAGTGTTTAGCATACAGATCAGCTTCAATTACTCTAAACACTGTTCCATCAGACATGAAGTAGATAAGAATGTTATCTCCTCTGTCATTCTTCACCAGCTGGACTGAATCAAGTTTGTCCATTTTTTCTTGTAATGCTCCAGTCTTGGGAGCACAGAGAGATGAGGGGTCTGTTGACATTGATCCTATACTCTGATCAAATTTCTCATATTTGGATCCCAGCCCTCCTTTATCTCTTCCTGCTTTTTGACGAGAGATTGGTTGAATTGAGCCCTTTTCAAAGTTTATTTCAGTCATCAGACTAGGCTTTGCAAATCCTGCCAATAGAGTTGTAGTTGGTTTGAACACAGCTTGAGCTTTGTCAGAGGTTGTGTCTTTCTTTGCTTCCTTATTAACTTGAGCTGTGTCAGAGGTTAATTTTCCTTTTTGTGATTCTGCAACATGAGCTTTGTCAGAGATTGCAGCTTCTGATTTCTTTTCCTTTACAACTTGATCTTTGTCAGAGGTTGTAGGCTTCTTCTTAATCAATCCTTTCTCAAGGTGTTCATCTACTTTGCTTTTTCCCTAGGATGTATACTCATCTTCAGAGTATACCTTTTTGACTGGTAAACTCTGATCAGCAACAGCAGCTTCCTTGATCAATATTCCTTTTTCGTTTGGCTTGGCAGTTGATTTTGCAGGCTTTTGAATTTTTCCAGATTTTATAGCTTCAACATGTTCTTTCTTCAGCTCAGCTTCCTCTGCAGCAATCAACTCCAAATCCAATTTGGCTTCTGGATTTTCTTGTTCAAAGATCAATCTAGCAAGTTCTTCATCAGTCAATGGTCTATCTGATCCAGCCACTGGTCTGTGCTTTGATCCAGATGTGACAGTATGTGTTGGAACTGGAACAGACATTTGCTTAGACTTTGAACTGTCAGAGTTTGAAACTTTTCCACCAGTTCCTGCTTGAAATCTTTTGTGCTTTGTGAAGTCATCCACATCATCATCATCATCCTTCTTCTTTCTCTTCAGAGTTTGAAAAGTAGACTTGCATTTGACTTTAGCTACTCTCTCCCCCTTTTTGACATCATTCTCATCAGGAATCAGTATAGAAGTTATCAGAGAAAGTGAAGATTGGATGGCTTCAAGCTGTTTGGACATTTTCTCTTGAGTAGACTCAATGGTGGACATCCTCTTTTCCAGAGATTCATTTGCAGTCACCAGCTTCTTAACATCATCTTTCAGAGGGAGTAGGTGCCTTTTCTTATTCATATCTTGAGTTTCCTTGAAACTGGCTACCTCTGTTCTGAGACCATCTATAGACTTAGATGTCTGAGCTTGAGCAGGATGAAATGTCTTTAGATAAAGAACTGTAGCCTTGAGGCTTGACATGACATCAGAGTTTGTGATTTTATTCTCTGCCATAGATAGAAAATCTTCAGCTTTTGCTGGCTCCAGAGAATGTTGGTGGCTCAGCCAGAGTTTATCCCATACTTCAGTTGGTGGATCAACCTGAAGATCCCTGGGAAGTGGCTTAGAGTTTGTGTTCAGAGTCTCTAGCCTGGCATTGTATTGGCTGGTAGACTCCCACTTTTGTTGTAGATGTGACAGAGGGACTTCATCATCATTTTCATCTTTGTCATCATCTGAACTATCATCATCCTCATCATTATCAGATGCAGGATTAGCAACCTTCTCAACAGGATCTTGAATAAATTTTTGTTGAGCTTCAGAGGTTGATTTACCAGGCTCTTCACCAGCCTTAGCAAGAGACTGCAGTGCTTCCACTGCTACCTTATCAGGTTCTTCAACTACAGCATCTGACTTGTAGTTTTCTGGAGCTGTATCATGAACAATGGCACCCTCAGGAATTTTCATTGGAGAATGAGGAATTGGAGTGGAGGGTCCATGATCAGATATTGGAATATGAGAGTCAGACACTGGTGTCTCAGCTTCAGTTGTAGTTTGATCCTTGCATACAATTTCCTCATCTACTTCAGATGAAGTAGAGGATGCTGTAGCAGTTGAGAGTGGAACAGCTTGAAGAGGAAGCACCATCAGAGCTTGAGAAGATTCTGGTAGTGTGGTAGATGGTGTTTGCTCTTCCTCAACTGTAAAATCTGTGATCTCTGTGATTGGCACCCTTGGCCTCTTAGGCTTGTTTGCTCTTCTTTTGAATCTTGGTGTCTTTGTTTGAGGACTGTCCTGGGAAGGATCAGAGTTTGTTGCAGGAGGAGGTTCAGAGTTTATTGCATGTGCAGGTTCAAGATCATCATAATCATAGGCTGCAACCAGTCTCCTCCTTTTCTGCTTTTGAGGAGAAGCAGCTTCAGAGTTTACAGGATCAGGGTTTACAGGATCAGAGTTTACTGGTTTATCAGACTTTGTCTTCAGAACTTGTGTAGCAACAGAGGTTCTGGTCTTCTTAGTAGAGGGGTTTTCTTCAGAGTTTGTAGCCTTTTTAGACCTGGATGCAGAGGTTCTGGGTTGTTTGGGGATTGTAGGAGAGACTGGAGGTTGAGGCTGTTGTGGTTGTGGTTGTTGTTGTTGTTGTTGTACTTGGGGCATTTCCATCCTGAGTCTAACTTGAGCTGGAATTAGAAGGGGTCTCTGAATTGGATACTTCTCATCTTTGGAGATGAGGTCCTTGAACACCCTTTTATGAAGCCTGAATGGCTTGATCTCATCATCAACATCAAACTCCACCTCACCAACAGTGGCATTAAACAATAATTGACAGAATCTTGAGAAATATATGACTTGTCTATTCTCATGCATTCTTTCACCAATATTTCTAAGAACTAATCTATCAAAATCAAAATTAGTAGAGTAGATCAGAGAATACCCAATCTGCAGCATGTCCATTGGTATGGCATCCCAGTTTGTAGACTTCTTTTGAAAGGCCCTGGTGATGCAGTCGAAGAAGAAACTCCATTCCCTTCTGAGCCCTGGACGCTTCAATTGTCCCAATTTGTCGAGTGATTCACTGTAGCCCAAATCAGTCATCATTGTTCTAAGATTTGCATCTCCATTAGTGATGTAAGCAGTGTCGAGCTCTGGCAGGTTGAATGCTGCTCTGACTGTGGCTGGAGTAACAGAATACTCCTCCCCTTCATATGAAAACACAATTGATGGTGATCCATCTTCACCACCATTGTCATACTTACCCGTCCTCCAAAAATTGATGATTTGGCTTCCTGAGAGTCTGGCAGGAGCGGTAAGGGCGGTAGCAAGGGCACTCTGTGCCAGAAATTGCTGCATGGGATGATAATCCCTTGGAGCGTCGGCAGTGTTTAGAATGGCAGCATGGTTATTGGTAACAAATTCCACACCTGCAAAAATAAAAGCTGTAGTGGCCATTAGAACAGAGTTTGTGAAAGAAGGTGTTTGAGAAGGTGTGTGAGAGAAGATTTGAATTTCAGAGAGAAGAGAGTAAGAGTTTGTGAAGAGAGTGTATAAGTGAATAATAAGCAATAAAATCTGATGTGATAAACTCTTCAGATTTTGTTTAGCTGTACACGCATGGCTCTTTGTTCACTTGGACACCTGTCAGATTTTAACTGGTAGATGAGAGTTAGTGGCATGGAGAAAAAAGAGTGATAATCATGAGCGCAGTAAAACATGTGCAGTTATAAATGCTGATTACACGTTCTCCTATTAAAATGTTTTTCATGTAAACCCACTAACAATACATCCGTTTGGAATACTCCCTTCATATTCTCTGAATATTTGAACTCCTGAAATGTATAAGAGTTTAGAAAATCAAGATCAAATCCCTCCAATATTAAACTCTGAGATTTAAATCAAAGAAAATAAATTCTAAATACCTCAGAATAAAGACATAATTTTTAGAAAATTCATCAAAAAATCAGAGTTTGTCATAAAATCCATAGCTCAATAATGTGCTTGTGAAATAATGTGTGTGATTTAACATATTAAATCAGAGACTAGAGAATTTCACAATTTCGTAATTATAAGGTAGACAAGAATAATTTATTTAAACTCTCAAGTCATAGACAAAAGACATACTCTGATGGAGAAATATATAAAATAAACTAACCCCCCCTTTTTTTTTTTTTTCCAAGGACGCTTTTCAGTGTAAATGAATCACGACCTTTAAATATTATTTTGCAACAGTATTTCTCCAGTAATC
Organism: Daucus carota subsp. sativus; assembly: GCF_001625215.2. NCBI lineage: Eukaryota > Viridiplantae > Streptophyta > Magnoliopsida > Apiales > Apiaceae > Daucus > Daucus carota. The sequence goes on along the minus strand of NC_030389.2, from coordinate 24,264,137 downwards.
AGAGATTGTGACTGGTCACCATAGATTATAAAATCTTGGCAATTACTTAATACCAGTAAGTGTTTGGGTCTTCCCAGTCACTGTCATATAGACATCTAAGATCTCAAAGGAGTACTATGCTTATTTGCAGGGGTATGTATATAGCATCAGAGTTTATAATCACTGTCTAATTTACTGAGAGAAAATGCAAATTAGTCAGTCTCACTTATAATTAAGATATGTGAAGTAATAGAGTCTCAATGATATCAATATGCATATAGTGTAAAATAGTAGCACAAAATTGAGATCAAGATTAAGGAACTTAACTGAGATTCATGATTACTAATTCAGATCATGCTTCATAATATCTTCACAGGTTATTGGTCTCAGAGAAATAAGAATGAGATCATTAATCAAGATTCAGAGTTTACAAACATCAGAGAATATCGTCAGAGAATGACGATCAGAGAATATCATCAGAGTATAGCACACAGAGTATATCATCAGAGAATGTCATCAGATATTAACAATCAGAGTATATCATGGCAATTTTGTGAGCAATAAATATGGTAATTTGACAATTGAAATTTGAAAGATCTGACCATTTATGTTTACTCAGTTCCTGATATCATTCCTAGCTCATTCACCAGCCTAGTAAAGGTTGCTTCACTTAGTGGTTTGGTGAATATATCTGCTAGCTGCTGTTCAGTAGGAACAAAGTGAAGTTCAATGGTTCCTTCCTCCACATGCTCCCTTATAAAATGATATCTTATACTGATGTGCTTTGTCAGAGAATGTTGAACTGGGTTTCCTGTCATAGCAATAGCACTTTGGTTATCACAATAAATAGGAATTTTAGAAAAGGATAACCCATAGTCCAACAGTTGATTCTTCATCCAAAGAATTTGAGCACAGCAGCTGCCTGCAGCTATATACTCTGACTCTGCTGTTGATGTTGAAATGGACTTCTGCTTCTTGTTGTACCAAGAAACTAGTCTTCCACCCAGAAATTGACAACTCCCACTTGTGCTTTTCCTGTCAATTTTGCAACCTGCAAAATCTGCATCAGAGTATCCAATTAGACTAAAATCTGATTCTCTAGGATACCATAATCCCAATGATGTGGTTCCCTTGAGATATCTGAATATCCTCTTTACTGCAATCAGATGAGGCTCTCTTGGATCTGCTTGAAATCTTGCACATAGACATGTGGCATACATGATGTCTGGTCTACTTGCAGTCAGATAAAGCAAAGATCCAATCATTCCTCTATAGTTTGTGATATCCACTGATGCACCAGTATCTTTGTCTAGTTTGTTTGCTGTTGCCATAGGAGTAGTTGCAGCTGAACTGTCTTGCATACCAAATTTCTTCAAAAGATTTCTGGTATACTTGGCTTGATTTATAAAAATCCCATCTTCAGTCTGTTTAACTTGTAAACCCAAAAAGTAACTGAGTTCTCCCATCATGCTCATTTGGTACCTAGACTGCATGAGCTTGGCAAATCTCTAGTAAATCCACTTTCAAGAAGAAATTGAGCTAGAGTTTCATACCATGCCCTTGGAGCCTGCTTTAGTCCATAAAGTGCTTTGTCCAATCTGTAGACATAGTCTAGATGCTTTGGATCCACAAAGCCTGGAGGTTGTTCAACATATACCTCCTCATCCAGTTTCCCATTTAGAAAAGCACTTTTGACATCCATCTGAAATACCTTGAATTTCTTGTGAGCAGCATAGGCCAGAAAGATTCTAATTGCCTCCAATCTTGCAACTGGAGCAAATGTCTCATCATAATCAATACCTTCCTGTTGTGAATACCCTTTTGCCACAAGCCTTGCTTTATTCCTTGTAATGACACCCTCACTGTCAGTTTTGTTTCTGAACACCCATTTTGTACCAACTATGGATCTGTCTTTAGGTCTTGGCACTAGGGTCCATACTTTGTTTCTCTCAAACTCATTTAGCTCCTCCTGCATTGCTTGAATCCAGTCAGCATTTTGAAGAGCTTCCTCCACTTTCTTAGGTTCAGTTTGTGACAGAAAGCAATGATGTAAACACTCATTTGCTGTAGCTGTCCTTGTTTGCACACCTGCTTCTGGATTGCCAATTATTAAATCAGGTGTGTGAGATTTTGTCCACTTCCTAGCATGTGGAAGTTGACCATTTTCATCATTGGATCCTCCCCCTTGATCCATGCTCTCCTGATTCTGTTGATTATTCTCTGTAGCTCCCCCTAAATTTGTGCTATCAGAGTTTGAATCAGTATTCTCTGATGAGTTTGAGTCAGCATTCTCTGATGAGTCTTGGGTAGAGTCTGAAACATTCTGATGCTCCCCCTCAACAATTGCTTCATCATCATGAACTTGTAAATTTTCACCAGAGTTTGCTGTATTTTGTTCATAGTCAGAGTTTGACTGTTCATCAGAGTTTGTCGAATCAGAGAATATTTCTTCATTTTCAAAATGCAGTTCTTCATGATCATCCATATCTGCTAAACCCATAATTCTTTTGTCATCAAATGACACATGTATGGATTCCATGATCACCTTGGTTATTAGATTATAGACTCTGAAGGCCTTTGTTGTCAGAGGATAACCCACAAAAATGCCTTGATCAGCTTTTAAATCAAACTTGGTAAGCTGTTCTGGATGAGTCTTCAATACAAAGCATTTGCACCCAAATATATGAAAGTACTTCAAATTTGGCTTCTTTTTCTTTACCATCTCATATGGGGTTTTGCCATGCTTATTAATCAAGGTTGCATTTTGAGTGAAACAAGCTGTTTGAACAGCTTCTGCCCAGAAATAAGTAGGCAATTTAGCCTCATCAAGCATAGTTCTGGCAGCTTCTAAAAGAGTCCTGTTTTTCCTCTCAACTACACCATTTTGCTGTGGTGTACCAGGTGTAGAAAATTGTTGCACTACACCTCTTTCTTTGCAGAAATCTTCCATTGTTGAATTTCTGAACTCAGTTCCATTATCACTTCTAATGATCTTCACTTTGTCTTCAGATCCATGATCCAGTTGCTTCACATGATCCATCAGATGTAAAGCAGTTTCATCTTTAGAGTGAAGAAAATATACCCAAGTGTATCTGGTATACTCATCAACAATGACAAGAGCATATTTCTTCCTTGCAATGGATGGTACATTAACTGGTCCAAATAGATCAACATGTAGAAGATAATATGGCTTCTTTATTGAGAATTCAGTCTTGCTCTTGAAGGATGTTTTTCTCTACTTGGCCTTTTGACAGGAATCACAAAGACCATCTGAAGTGAGTAGTGATTCAGGGAGTCCTCTCACAAGCTTTTTCTTTATAAGCTCATTTATGGAGTTGAAATTGAGGTGTGAGAGCTTCTTGTGCCACTTCCAACTTTCTTCTGCAGAGATTCTAGTTGACAAGCAAATTGCTTTTCCTTCAGAGTTTGTAGGCAAGTGGATTTCATAAATATTTCCATGTCTGTGAGCAATCACTGCCACCTTGCCTGTTGACTTGCTTACTATCTCACTGTGTTCTTCATAGAAATCAACATGATATCCTCTGTCACAGATCTGACTGACAGAGAGTAAATTGTGTTTTAGCCCTTGAACAAGAGCTACATTTGATATGATGACATTTCCAAGATTGATGTTGCCATATCCCAGAGTCCTTCCTATGTTGCCATCTCCATAAGAAACACTTGGGCCAGCTTTTTCCACAAACTCTGACAGCACGGCCTTATTTCCAGTCATGTGTCCTGAACATCCATTGTCCAAGACTAGGATATTCTTCCTGTTGCCCTGCAATCACAAAGACCACTAATTGTTAGTTTTAAGGACCCAGACTTGCTTGGATCCCTTGGCCTTATTAAGTTTGTTAGCTTTTGCAGCGGAATTATTATTATTATCAGAGTTTGAGCTAACAGACTTTGTAACAGAGTTTGTACTAGAAACAGAGTTTGTACTTGCAGAGTTTTTATTAACCTTTAAAGAAGGTTTCAATTGATAATAATCATAATACAAACTATGATATTCTTTGCAAGTATAGATAGAATGCCATAAACTACCACAATGAAAACATGGATCTTGCGGTTTATATCTAATACTACTTTTTCTAACTCCAGACTTTGTAGGTAAGGAGTTAATGTCCTTGTTCTTCCTGCAAAAATTAGCAAGATGATTAGTATTCCCACAGTTATGGCATGTCTTCCTAGGTGCATTTGGAATAGGCATGTAGTTATTACTCTTGTCTATTCCAATCTTGCCATTTCTATTTTTCCTAGGCTCCTTGTTTTTGTCATCAGACTTTACCTCTTTAAGCTTATGTTTAAGCTGTTTCTGAGTCATCAGTCCTATGTTAACCTGTTTGGGCTTATCAGATTTTAAATTGTTGTTAATCTCTGATTCTGGTCTAATCTTTTTAGACTTAGAGGATTCAGCAACAAATTTAACAGGTTTAACCTTAGGTTTTTGAGTTTTGACAAACTCTGCTTTTGATGACTTAGCTTCTGAGTTATCAGTATAACCTAGTCCCTTTTTCCAGTTTCCACTACCTAAGATATCCTGAGTGGTTTTGCCTGAATTAGTCCATGTTTTAATAATGTCTCTTTCTTTAGCAAGTTCTGATTGAAGAGATGCATACCTCTTTAATAATTCATCTTTGACAATGACAGCATCATCTCTTTCTTTCTGAACTTCTAGCATCTGAACTAATTCTTTTTCTAGATAATCATTCCTTTTCTTTACACTTAGAGTTTCAGATTTTAATCTTTCATTCTCTAAAGTCTGATCTCTAAAGCTGATATGCAAAGTTTTAAGGAACAATCTTAACTCAGTTATATCTTCAGTATCAAAGGCAAGAGTAGAATGAGGTACCTTAGCAGTAGATTCAGAGTTGTTGTCAGTGTTTGCCATCAGAGCATAATTGACTTCTTCTTCTGAATCAGATGTGTCTGTCCAGTTTCCTTTCTTGGTGATAAAGGCTTTTTCTTTTTCCTTCTTGGCTTTCTTGCATTCAGATGCAAAGTGACCCTTTTCACCACAGTTGAAACAGGTATACTTGTCAGCCTTTCCAGCTTTCCCTTCCTTGCCCTCATTCTTCCTGAAGTTCTTCTTATCATAAACTCTGTCAGAGTTTCTGTCTTTCCTTGAAAAACTTTTGCCTTTGTTGAACTTTTTGTAGGCCAACTTCTTGAAGCTTTTCACCATCAATGCTGCTAGCTGCATCATCTCATCATCACTTTCTTCAGAGTCTGAGGGAATATCAGAGTTTGAGTCATCAGAGTTTGATGACTCAATGTCAGACTTTGTGACATGAGCTTTTCCCTTGCGTTTAGCAGCCTCCTCTTGAACTTTTAGAGCAACAGACTTTGATTTTCCTCCATGACGTTTGCTCCTTTGCTCCATCTCAAGTTCATGAGTCTTCAGTCTTCCATAAACATCATCAAGAGACATTTCTCCAAGATCAAGATTGTCTCTTATTGTAGTGACTTTCAAATCCCATTTTTCAGGAAGAGCCAGAAGGAATTTGAGGTTTGAGTCTTCAAGATCATATTCCTTGTTCACTAGAGATAAGTCATTCAACAGTTTGACAAATCTGTCATACAGATCTGTCAAGGACTCACCAGATTTTGAGTCAAAGTGCTCATACTCCTGTGTAAGGATTGTTTTTCTGTTTTTCTTTATGGCCTGAGTTCCCTGACATCTGGTTTCCAGAGCATCCCATATTTGTTTAGCAGTTTTGCACCCAATTACCCTATTAGACATTGCATTATCAAGGGCACTGTGCAGAAGGTGTTTCACCTTAGAGTCTTTACCAATTGACAAGATGTCCTCAGGGGTATAATCTTTCTTTTCCTTTGGAACCATCTTCTGAGGTTCATCTGCAAGCCCAACAGAGAGCTTGGTGGGCATATGTGGTCCATCATAGATCCTGTCAAGGTATTCTGGATCAACAGAGTCTAAGAATATGATCATTCTCTCTTTCCAGACTGGATATTCAGATGCCTTAAGGATTGGAACTCTAAAGGATGAAGCTTGTGATTTTTCAGACATGATTGTGATTAAGATCTCACTGTAGTAATCTTAACAGAGCTGGCTCTGATACCACTTTTTAGGTCCTATAAACTCACTATATAAGATGATATAGTGATCACAATCTGTAACACAGTATAACAATATGAGAGATTGAAAACAATAAACTCTTATTCACAAAGCTTGAATGATTACAAAAACTCTCTCAGTGATTTATATTATATCACTAAGAGCTGCTAGGGTTCTTAACAATGTACTCGATAACTCAACTCATATAGAGTAACCCTATTCTGTGTTTATATAGACACAGTTACAAAATCAATCTCTGATTTGATATCCTATAAATCAGCTATGTATTCTATCAATCAAAGATTGCTCCAGTTTTCTGTTTAGTTTCCATAGTCAGCAAATCACTCCTCCGCTTCTATCCTTCCTTGAAGTATATCCGCTTCTGAGCTCTTTCCACGTGTAAACTCTGACGAGTCTTGACTATGTAAACTCTGATCAGACTTTATCAAACTCTGGTCAGACTTTACCAAACTCTGATCAGCTTCATCAAACTCTGATCAGCTTCCAGTTTAAACTCTGATCACTCCTGTTCTAAAACAAACTTTAAGAACATTAGTAATCATCAATTATATCTAACAGATTGCCATTCAGAAGTTTTCTTCCACCTGCAAACCAAAGGCAATTTATTTAGAAGTGCCACTATAAAAGGTCTCTAAGAAGTTTTTGAAGGAAAATACCTTATGAAGTACCCGTGTTCAGCAGCTAGTCCTAGACCTTCACATGGAGCCAGCCACTCAGTTAAGGAACTTCTACCTCTTCGACTAACGATAAACACAGTGTTCTTAGGATCATCACACATAGTGTTAAGAGCAGTGACAAGTTCACTACTGAGATTTTTCTTGGTCGAGGAATGAGGAACAAGGGTGCCATCAAAGTCTAGAAATATAGCCCTCCTATTTGTCCTGTTATATGCAGGAACTATGCTTTCAGAAAATAATTTTTGAAAACCTAGGGAGAGGGCAGCAACTTTGAATGTGAAACTGAATCCCAAACCCCAACATTGATAATTACAGTGATCAAGACATGCTCTCTCCATGCTATGCAGGAAACTGCGAGCCCAATATGTCACATCATGAGACTGAACGTAACTATAGTTCTGCTCATGTCTTAATTGCCTTAAAGAATTATCCATGTTGACCGCAGAATGCATAGCCTCAGCTAAGGAACTAATATCCCATGAATTTATTCTGATTGCTCCACTCAGAGATGGAGAACATCCAACATATCCATAAATAATTAGCACACTTGTTCGAGGAAAATAAGACATAATTCCGCTAGCTTCATCCACAGTTGAAGAGCCCTGCCCGCAAATGATATACATGTGAGGGACTAGAGTCATTCCATCTCTTACAGCATTTACTATGCAACATTCTGAGGCAGCATAGTAGGCGTTCTTTTCACATTGATCAACTGGTCGATCAATTAGACTCACTAGTTGATGATCACAAGAACCATAAATCTGATTAATCCTATTAGCAGTTCCATACGTCTCCCTTCTCACTTCCTCGATGTCTTCTCCTGAGCTTGTTTCAGGATTGCTAATTTGAACAAGAACCACAATATCTCGCAAGTTTTCATACTTCCTTAATAGTTGTTCAAATGCTTATAACTTCAGACTAATTGCCTTGAATAAGTTCATGTCGTCTACGCCAACAATTACATGCTTCCCCTTGAACTTCCCTTCGAATTCCTTGACCTTCACTGATGTAGAAGGAATATTCAGAACATTTTCAACTTTTCCCAAATGAATTCCTAAAGGCAGAATCTTGATATACACCGTGCGACCACTATAATCCAGCCCAATTTGTCCTCGTTTGGACTCATAGTCCAGTCCCAGCATTCTACTACAACATGAGAGGATGTGGCGAGCAAAATCGAAAGTATGAAACCCGATGAGATCGTAGTTCAACAAAATCCTCAGAATGTCTTCACTTACAGAAACTGTTCGATAGATCTCTGCAGATGCAAGGAATGGACTTTGGAGAAAGAATCCGAGTTTGGCCCTGTAGCGCTTATTTCTCAAGAACACATGGACAACCATGAGGTGATAGTCATGAATCAAAATATAATTAGTCTCAGGATTTGCCACTTCTAATACTTTGTCTGCTAATATTTTATTTGCAGAGATATAAGCCTGCCACAGTCCCTCATCAAATTGGTCACCGTGCTTTCCGCACATTGGGAGCATGTAATGGAATATAGGCATCAGTCTCTCAACAACCTCCTCCTGTACATTAACATCTATATCGGCATTTAGTGAACCAACATAAAAAACCATTGTATCAGGTGAAAATCCATCTTTTAGTTGCCATAGAGGTGAATCTTCATCGTATATAAAGCTCAAGCCCTCTGTTTCCCCATCCTTCTGTGCATGAAGGGGCAACATGTTTGACACGATGATAATTCTGACAGTTGTAGATGAGGTACCATTTGAATCCACATATTTGATACAAGGATTAGTCCTGTTCAGGTCTCTGAAAGCCAGGTTGCAAAATTCATACGTGAACTTGTATCCATGATCGATTTATTTCCAACCAAGAATATAATCTGATCTGATTATATTCTGTATAAATAAAACACAAGAGCTCCTTAAATCTAATGTCTTGAAGATAAATTTTTCTATAGATAATTGAAAACGGAAAATATTATTATACTATAGGCCATGATAATTGATGATGATATGCTCTATACATAATCATAACTTCTTGCCGATACAATTGATATATATATATATATATATACTTATAAGGAAACATGATCAATCATGGAAACATGATCAATAGTTATGAATTCAATAATCGAATCGTAAATTTGTAATGATATATGATCATGATCACTTAATCTCAGCCGCTTAAACAAGCTGGAACACAACTAGCTTAATATTGTACACGGGTATTTAAGTAGCTGAACTAGCTGGAGTTATATCAAATACCTTAAAGTATAAAATGTGTTTTCGTTGGATTAGAACTTGAGGGGGTAGGGTGCTTTTATACACTTTCTGGAGGTGCTTGCTCAGTCTAGTTGCCCTTAGTTTTCGAGTTTATTACGATTCTACTAAAGTGATGTGAGTTTGAAAATACTATAGATTGTGATGAAAAGCCGAGAGCATTAAAAGCTAAGGTAGATTTCAGTTGCAGAGAGAATTAAAAGCCAATGTAGATTTCAGTTGTAGAGAGAATTAAAAGCCAATGTAGATTTCAGCTGTAGAGATAATTAGGATTTCAGCTGTAGAGAGAATTAAAAGTCAATGTAGATTTGAACTGTAAGACTCTCAACTAAATAGTGACGCATGTAAAATAAAATGGGAAGAAATTTCTCATTTATTGTGTATACTTTGCACTTGAAACAAACTATTTTAATCCTCTTAAATCTAATCCATATCTATTATATACATGAGATTTTTTTCCGTGAAAATCAAATATATAAATATTTAAATATGTATATTTATTTGAATCTGAACATTTTAAAAGTGTACATTTGGAAATAAGGTTTAATTTCAACAAATTCACAAACATAATGGTTATAAAAAGTCAATTTTGTGACATTGTTATCGTTTTCGATTATGTATCCAGTCTCGAGTAACATGATACAAATGTGAACAAAATTTAAATGTCCTTGCCAACTAAAAAGTAATCGATTGATACACACACATATCATATATTAATTTAATGTACACGTAAAGTAAATGTGTGTGGATATGTGTGTGTATATATGGGTCGCATTCCACAAAGAATACTTTAAAAATAACAATATAAAACACTATCATAACACTTTATCTTTCATAAAAAATGATTTGTTTAGATTATAATACTATAGTTAAACGCCAACTAAACTTAATATATTAAATCGAACATCCAAACTTATCCAAATTATTAATAAGAAACATTATAAATTCCGAATGGAATGCAGAACAGAATCTAGAATAATGTTATTTTTAAAGGTCTTTCTAGTGTGTGCTCATGTGCACATACTAACAACTATTTTTAATTAGTCGGGAGATATGATTAGTGTAAATTTTTATGCATGGTCATGATTATTAATAAGATTAGAATCCATAGACACATAACTAAAAATTGATTGTTGGACAAAGGGAATCAAAACTCTTTGCTCTTGTAGTTATATTTAATGTTTAACTCATAATCATTATACTATAGAGACTATTGAGTTTACTTAAAAAATCATATTAGATAACTTACATCTTGTCTTCTTATCTTATGTTTTCTGTTTTAGTTTGAGTGAACTAAACTATTGTATTGTATTATTTACGAGTCTTTTTATTTTAATTTTCATAATTATATATGTAAATAAATTATATTCAATCATCTTTAAATATTATTAAACTAATCTATTTATTATAGGGTTAAATATTAAAGTGGTCACTGAAGTGGAGGTCATATATCACTTGGTCCTAACGGAAAATCATTTCAATCATTAAAATCATAATAAATATCAATCAAGTACTTCAAAGTTTTAGTTCAAGAAGTAAAAATATTATTTATAGAGTTACACATTGTTCTTGAATGTTACCATAACCAAAGTAAAAGGTTATGACTTCTAGTATTTATGACAATATATTTAGATTTTATCAATTTTGTTTACTATTTATTTATAATTAAAAGAAAAAATAAATATATACTAAAAATAAATAGTAAATAAACTATATAAAATCTAAATATATTATTATAAATACTAGAAGTTATAACCTTGTACTTGGTTCTGTTAGTATTCAAAAATAAAGTGTTAAACTTTATAAATAATATTTTTACTCCTTGAACTATAATTTGGAGGTACTTGATTGATATTTATTGTGACTTTAATGATTGAAATGATATCTCGTTAAGATTAGTGAGCAAAATGATATATGACCTCCACTTCAGTGAACACTTTGATATTTAACCCATTTATTATGTAGATTAAGATATTTGAATAATTTTAAGATATCTCTTTATTAATGAACAAAACTTCTTTTCAATGGAACATGAGAAGTACCAAAATTCGATCATAATATATTTTACTTTTATTTGATAATAATAACAACTATTATACTGCTACGAAAAGACTTTCATATTGAGAAGGATTTTGTAATGTAATGATTATTCCACCAACAGAATTACACTCCAACATAACTATACGTTTCAGATTTTAAAACCCCAATGATTTAACTTACGAAACAACTCTATAAAATTCCTATTACATTTCAGAATTCAAACAATATGGACTAACTTACAAAACAACTCTATAAAAATTCCTATGACATTTCGGAATTCAAATAAATAAGGAGTCCATATTAATATTAATACAAAATTTTATTAACCAAATCCATATTGATACAAATATTAAATCTTTAGCGTAATCCATTGAAACAATACTAGACCTACAACAACTATATCGAGTGTTACACAAATCAAATCTATTAGATGTCTAAGACAATCACAAAATTAAATATTTCAAAAAAAAATATATTTAACTTTGGAGAGGTGAGGGATCAAAAGATGAGGCTCGTGAACCGATCACGCATATAATCCGATCTTCGAAATAGTGGTCAAAAGGTAGCTAAATGAATCAAATCAAAGCATTAGTTTCCTCTATCACACCACTACTAGACGTACAATAACTCCAATAAATTAATATTTACCTCTTACATATTCAAAACAGTTACAAATTAAAATTTTCAAAATTTAGTAGAGATTAAAGGCGGTGCAAGCCAACTTATGTTTGTTAGTTCCACCATAGATTAACTCTTAGCAACTCGATCTCTTAACATCGATTGAGGTAAATTTTTATAACTTATATTTGTTGGTTCTAAATATATTTTCTCGTCGTTTTAGACATGATAGCTTCTGACCTAGATTAAATTCATATAAGTTATATTTGTTGATGCTAAATATATTTGCTCATCTCTTTGGACATGATAGCTTTAGACCTAGATTAACTCTTAACAATTCTTGAACCATGGTAAATTATACTTCTACATTGATGTTGTGAGCAAAAAATATATCATATTAAATTTTTACAAACAGCAAACTAAAACAAAACTCCATTAATAGACAATATTCTAAAGGGCTAACCAATGCTCGATAGTTTGATACTAGAAAAATATCAAAATATACATGTGGTTGACATGCATAATTGACATGTATAATATGATTTTCATTCTACATTTTAGAATGATAAGGATAGCCTTTATTAATAAGTGAAATCACTTCTGAGTAGAACATAAGTACCAAAATTTGGTTATGTTCATATAATTGTTTTTATTTAATAATAATTAATCATTATACTATTATTAAAAAACTTCCATATTGGTTAAGATTTTATAATATTATTATACTATTATGAAAATACTTTCAAGTTTTCATTTGTTCACGCAAGTCGTGGAGTAGTAGGACTGTTAGAGAATTTTGGAGGAGGTGGCCAGTAGAGCTGGTCAAATCACTACTAGAATAACTGTCTAAGACATCGGTGCTTAGACATCGGTTGCTCATGTGACCGATGTCAAAGTCCTTTAAGACATCACTTATTTTTAAAACGATGTTGACCTTATTTTTAGACATCAGTTCCGAAAATAACCGGTGTCAATACTTATTTTGAAAAAATGAGAATCGTGAATCAAAACACAACTGTTATCATTTTTTATTGGACATCGGTTTAATTTATCACCGATGTTAATTTAAATGTTTAAAAAAAACGAAAAACAACTTAGTCTTACTTTGCCCCCTTCTATTTCCCACACTTAACCAAAAAATAATTCCCCCACTTTGAACAAAATCATCAAGCCCTCTGTTTCCCCATCCTTCTGTGCATGAAGGGGCAACATGTTTGACACGATGATAATTCTGACAGTTGTAGATGAGGTACCATCTGAATCCACATATTTGATACAAGGATTAGTCTTGTTCAGGTCTCTGAAAGCCAGGTTTGCAAAATTCATACATGAACTTGTATCCATGATCGATTTATTTCCAACCAAGAATATAATCTGATCTGATTATATTCTGTATAAATAAAACACAAGAGCTCCTTAAATCTAATGTCTTGAAGAGAAATTTTTCTATAGATAATTGAAAAAGGAAAATATTATTATACTATAGGCCATGATAATTGATGATGATATGCTCTATACATAATCATAACTTGAAAGGCATATGTTCAGCCTATTTGTATTTAAAGAGGTACAACTCAACTCAGATAAGAAAGCTCAGTAAATAGCAAGTCATCGGAATCCGTACGAAGAACGTCAAATGATTTATGGGAATTATATGTCAGATAAATTCCAGGATGCTGCTGCACACCACTGAAAGAAGTTCATTAATATGTTCAAGCCTCAGTGCACACAAATAATCTTTTGTGGCACGTCCAGGAGTTCAGAAGATATAAAGTTTCTATACTTTATTTTATCAGAAGATTCCATTTAATGAAGAAGTACTTACAAGACGAAGACTCGACAAACAAATCAAATTCTTAATATTTATTTGATAAAGAATATTTGATTTAACTAGATACAGATGAACCAGACAGCACATCTGTGTATCAGTTATTCAAATTAAATATTTGAAGTCAAGCAGATTTGATGGTTCGTTCGTTCGACAGATCAAGACGAAGTTATTAATGTTTAAAGAAGACGGGAAGCAGTTCTACTGAAGAATGGGTGATTAAATATTTAATAGATTATTATTTCACTTCACAAATAATTATATTAATTATGTAATTTATTTATTAAATTAATTCACTCTCGAATTAAATTTAATTTATGAATTTATATGATTAACTTAATTAAGTGGATAATTTTCTATTTTAAATATATGTCAAATTACATTTCAATCACCTACACAATGGCAACAAGACAATCTGATTTGTCTTACTAATTAGTAAAGGAATCAGCAAGACAATCTCTTTAGATTGTCCTACCGAATGTTATGAAGCTTACAAGACAATGGTTACAAATTGTCTTACTAGGTTCCTGAGACAACTGCCAAGACAATCTTCTGTGATTGTCTGACCGAGTGTTCTTTGCCAAGACAATATCTTTGTCTTACCGAAGGAGATGACATCTGCCAAGACAATTAGATTGTCTGACCGAGTGTTCTTTGCCAAGACAATATCTTTGTCTTCTTGAAGGAGATGACATCTGCCAAGACAATTAGATTGTCTGACCGACTGGATGCTTGCAAGACAATCTTAAATTGTCTGGCCGAATGCATTCTGCCAAGACAATCCAAGATTGTCTGGCCGAATGGTTTCCGCAAGACAATTGCAATTGTCCTACCGAAGTTTAATTGTCTTGCCCTTCTTATGGATTGTCTTTCTGCTATGTAAATGGCTTTGTAAGACATTTAAATTGTCTTTCCTTTCTAGATTATCTTGTCTTTGCATTGTCTTACAAGTACAAAGCTTTGGCTATATATATGGCTTAGTTTCTTCATTTCTAAGTGTTCATCACTTTGTAAATCAAAGCATTTGTAAAGCTTTCAAGTTGTTTGTAACTTGCTTGATCGTTATATCCACAGTTTTCTGTGCTTTGATAACCCGGTTGTTTTAATCACTATATCTAGAATATACCCTGTCGAATTTATTCTACGAACTTTAGTGGACATTAAAACTGAACCATATTAATTATATAACGACTTCAAACATTGTTATATTAATTAATTATAATCTGATTAACAAGTTTTATTCATTCAGATTCACTTCCGCGATTATTTTGTATCGATTGTATTCAACCCCCCCTTCTACAATCGTATCTGGACCTAACAATTGGTATCAGAGCGGTTGATACCATTTTCCGTATCAGATCCTATACACACTCTGTAACGTCCAAATATTTTTTATTCGAATTAATTTTATTCCAAAAATTAATTTTGATTTAAAATATTTTTCTTTCAAAAATCCAAATCTCTCCAAACACTATTCACTTTAAATTCTTAAAAAAAATGAGTACGCAAAAGATCAGTAGCATTAAAATCTCAACGTTCAGCCAGGAACACTTTGGCCT
Source organism: Daucus carota subsp. sativus (assembly GCF_001625215.2). Taxonomy (NCBI): domain Eukaryota; kingdom Viridiplantae; phylum Streptophyta; class Magnoliopsida; order Apiales; family Apiaceae; genus Daucus; species Daucus carota. The sequence goes on along the minus strand of NC_030389.2, from coordinate 24,249,084 downwards.
ATGGAAAAGGCACATGTTCCTATTCCTCCGAACAGCGAACAGAAAATACATTGGGATTTTGGACAAAGGTGTTACTACTCCGATGAATGTCATATTAGCACACGAAGAGGATGGTGTGTTAATACCTCATCAGGTCATTCCGAAAGAACTTTCTGAGTACACAGATGAAGAGAGTGAACAGATGAACTTAGATGACGCTCTTCAACTAATTTTGGTTGAATATCTAAATCCAGTGATGTACAATGCTGTTGTAAATTGTACGAACGCCAAGCAAATCTGGGATACATTAGAGATTATCAATGAAGGCTCAGAGGAAGTTAGGGAAAACAAGAAAGAGATACTGATGGCTCAGTACGAACAGTTTGGTTCCAATCCCGGAGAAGGGATTTCATAAGTGTTTATCAGACTTAATAATTTGATAAATAATTTAAATCTGAATGGGAAATTCTATGACAAGAAAGAGGTTAACATGAAGTTTCTCTTAACACTTCCTGAACATCTGGAACACAGAATCACTGCCATCAGGGAAAGCAGAGATCTGAATGAGATTTCTCTGGAAAGACTCTACGGAGTTTTGAAAACTTATGAACTGGAACAAGTTCAGAGCTCTAGTTGTTGAGTCACCTGTACCGGAAGAAAAGAAGGATGTTGTTGTTCCTTCTAAGACCACTCAGGAATTTGTTGTACCTGAGATGGGTCAGACTGCTTCTTCCAGTGGTGACGAAGAGTTCTATACAATGGAAGAGCCTGAACAGTTAGAAGATCAATCTCTATCACTGTTTGCCAAGAAGTTTGGAAACATGAGATTCAGGAAGAACCCCTCCTACAAGTACAAACCTACTGTCAATAGGTTTCAAAAAGGAGGTTACTCATCTTCAACAAGCAAAGGAGGATACAAGACTGGGATGGTGGATAGAAGCAAATTCAAATGCTTCAACTGTGGTGAACCTGGACACTTTGCAACTGAATGCAAACAGCCCAAGGTTCAAGGAAAGAGAAAAGATTCGTACGATGAGCTGAAGCAGAAGTATGATGCATTGGTTAGAAAGCATCAGGGTACTTCTGGAGGTCAAAGCTTCAAGAGCAAATCATATCTAGCAGAAGGGAAAAGCTGGGATGATACAGATAGTGATGAAGAAGAGCAGATTGGGAATGTTGCTCTCATGGCTAATGCTGGATCATCTTCACCTCCTCCTGCTGGAAGCTTTCAGGTAGATCCTACATGCCCTAAACTTTTTATGCAATTAGGACTTGAAAGAGATGATGCTATTAAAAAGATGAAAGCTGCCAATCTTAAAATTGATACATTAGTCTTAGAAATTCATGCTTATAAGATGAATGAGATGAAAGTATTAGAACCTAAAATAGAACAATTGACTATGGATTTAGGATTACAATGTGCTAAAGTCAAAGTTCTAGAGAAAGGTGAGATTGCTTTAAGACTTCAGCTAGACGAAGAGAAAGTGAAATGTAAAGCCTTTAAGGATGCCTCCATGATAGTCAAAGAACTTAATGATAAACAAGAGATCAAGAGAACTGTTGGAATAGGTTTTGACTATAACAAATCTGTAGGTAAGGCCAGTAACATTACTCCTTTTAAGAAGAGTTCTGAAGAGAGAGGGATTCCTTTTGTTTTGAAAGATTCCCCTAAACCTTTGCTTAAAACCTCAGAAGCTGAACCTCTTTTAGAGACTCCTGTTGTCATTAGAAATGAACTTAAACAGGAAGACCTTAAATTGAAAGAGAGTAATGAGAAGAGAGATGAGATCCTGACATCACTGAAACCTATCAAAGTGAAAGGCAATGTTAGGTTTCCTAAAGCTGGTTTAGGTGTCAACTCTGAAAGAACTAAATTCAACAAGCCTAATAATTTTGTGAATAGTAAAAACAAGAACAATAGATGTCATTCTACTGAAAACTTTAAATCTGATAACAAGGTTAGAGTAGAATCTATTGATGTTCCTACTACTATGACTGATACTCCTGTTGTTCCTGCTTTTGATGCATGTCATAAATCTTGTAGTGTTGATAATTGTATGACTTGTGCTCTCAATTTGATGTCTGCTTATTTTAAAAATTTGCATGCTAAAAATGAAAACACATCACCTAGACAACACACAAACAACAAGCATGCTAGATCAAAGACTGCTAGTCCTACTCGTGTTAGGAAGGAGACTTATGTTCCAAAGCCTAAAACTAAGGTTTATAAGGCTGTTGTTAAGGAAGTAATTTCAGTCAAGTCTGAACCAAGTATCAGTCCAAGAGGCTCTGTTGTTACACCTGATAGAAATCAGTTCTTTAAGTTTGCTGGACCCAATCAAGTGTGGGTCCCAAAGAATGTTTAATCAAGTTGTCTTTTGCAGGGTGCCAGTGGAATTGTTCGTGTTACTTGGGTGCTTGGCAGTGGAGCGTCAATGCACATGACTGGCAATAGATCCCTGCTGAAAGACATAAGAGAAGGAGCTGGCCCAACAGTGAGCTTTGCTGATAATAGCAAAGGTCGTACTGTGGGATATGGCAAGTACAAAATTGGAAAGATCATCATAGAAGAAATTGCTATAGTGGAAGGACTTCAACATAATCTCCTGAGTGTTAGTCAGTTTTGTGACAAGGGATATTATGTTCATTTTGAAAAAGAGATATGTATCATTAAACATATCAAGGATAAACGTCCTTCACTATGTGGCATAAGGAAAGGCAATATATTCGTAGCTGATTTGTCTTCAGGACCTGGAAACGAAGTTCACTGTTTCTACGCCAAAGCGTCTGCTGAAGATAGTTGGTTATGGCATAAGAAACTCTCACAGCTCAACTTCAAAACCATGAACTCTCTAGTCAAGAGAGATCTAGTGAGAGGTTTGCCTTCCCTGGAATTCTCATCTGATGATCTTTGTGAAGCTTGTCAGAAAGGAAAAGCGAAGAGAGCATCTCACAAAGGCAAGACCATCAATACCATTACAAATCCACTTCACTTACTGCATATGGATTTGTTTGGTCCTGTGAATGTTGCATCAATTGATGGAGGAAGATATGCCCTAGTCATTGTGGATGACTTCTCGAAATTTACCTAGGTTTACTTCCTAGCTTCTAAGGATGAAACCCCGATGACAGTGATTGATCATATAAAGTCAGTTGAATTAGAAAAGGGTGTGCCAGTGAAAGCTGTAAGGTCAGATAATGGCACGGAATTTAAGAATCAAACTCTAATCAACTTTTACTCTGAGAAGGGAATTAGAAGGCAGTATTCAGCACCAAGGACTCCTCAGCAGAATGGAGTCGTCGAAAGAAAGAATCGTACACTGATCGAAGCTGCAAGGACTATGATTGCTGAAGCAAAGCTTCCTCTGTACTTTTGGGCTGAAGCTGTGTCTACTGCCTGCTATACCCAGAATAGAACTTTGATCAACAAGGATCATATGAAAACTCCATTTCATTTGTATAAAGACAAGAAACCATATGTCAAACATCTTCATGTTTTTGGAGCCAAGTGTTTTGTTCTCAAGGATGGTGAAGAGAACTTGAACAAGTTTGAGCCAAAGGCATCTGAAGCAATTTTTGTTGGTTATACAATAAGTGCTTATAGAGTTTTTGTAATTGATACTCTGTCAATGAAAGTTAGTGTCAATGTTACATTTGATGACACTAAACTCCCTAGTTTACAATCTGCTGATCCATCTGAATCTCTGAAGTTTGACAACTATCCAGATTCTGATTCAGATGATGATATACCACCTGAGGTTGCAACAGGAAATGACAACAATGATGGTAATGATCCAGGCAATGGTGGAGGAAATGGTGGGAACACTGGAGATTCCACTAGTGCCAGTGGTGGATCATCAAGTCAACCTGGCAACAACTCAGGGGGAGCTGGTGGATCAACTAGTCATACACATCAGCCTAATGATAATACTGCTGAATCATCAAGGACACAACTTCCAAGGGAAAGGATTTGGAGCAGAGATCATCCCTTTGATCTGATTATTGGTGATCCTGATGTTGGTGTAAGGACTAGAAGTGCTACGACAAATGAATGTCTATTCTCTGGTTTTCTATCACAATTAGAACCAAAGAAAATAGATGAAGCACTTGCTGATCCTGATTGGGTTTTTGCCATGCAAGAAGAACTCAATCAATTTGAGAGACAAGAAGTCTGGGCCCTGGTTCCAAGACCAAAAGGAAAATCTACCATTGGAGCTAGATGGGTCTTCCGTAACAAGTTAGATGGTGATGGCATTGTTGTGAGAAACAAAGCCAGACTGGTTGCAGAAGGTTATTCACAAGAAGAAGGAATTGATTATGATGAAACCTATGCTCCAGTTGCTCGTCTTGAAGCCATCATAATATTTCTTGCATTTGCTGCACACTCCAACTTCAAGGTTTATCAAATATATGTGAAAAGTGCATTTCTGAATGGAAAGCTAGAAGAAGAAGTATATCTGGAATAGCCCCCTGGCTTTGAAAATCCAGAGTTTGCTGATTTTGTATACTTCCTATTCAAAGCTGTCTATGGACTCCAGCAGTCACCAAGGACATGGTATGACACTCTCTCTGAATTTTTAATTGAAAACAATTTTACTAGAGGTGTCATAGACAAAACTCTCTTTTACAAATTGCATGATAAGGATATGATATTTGTACAAATATATGTTGATGATATTATATTTGGTTCTACTAACGATAACTTGTGCAAGAGATTTGCTAAGTTGATGCAGAGTAACTATGAGATGAGTATGATGGGTGAGCTGTCCTACTTCCTTGGTCTTCAAGTAAGCCAAAAGGAAGATGGAATATTCATTTGCCAATCCAAGTATGTCAGAGATCTTCTTCGAAAGTTCAATCTGGAAGACTCTTCACCGGCAAAGACACCCATGGCCACTGCCACAAAGCTTGACCAGGATAAATCTGGTAAGAAAGTTGATATCACAAGCTATCGAGGTATGATTGGCTCTTTACTTTATCTCACTGCAAGTAGACCAGATATCATGTTTGCAACATGTTTGTGTGCTAGGTTCCAAGCTGATCCTAAAGAATCACATCTTATAGCCGTCAAAAGAATCTTTAGATATCTTAAGGGTACACCTGGATTAGGTATATGGTACCCTAAGAATACTGGTTTTGACTTAACTGGCTATACAGACTCTGATTATGCAGGATGCAGGATTGATAGGAAGAGTACGTCTGGAAGCTGTCAATTTCTAGGACGTCGGTTGGTTTCCTGGTATAGCAAGAAGCAGCACTCCGTGTCTACTTCTACCGCTGAAGCTGAGTATATAGCTGCTGGTAGCTGCTGTGCTCAGATCTTGTGGATCAAGAATCAACTGAATGATTATGGTGTTGTAGTAAACAAAATTCCAATATTTTGTGATAATACAAGTGCCATAGCCATTTCCAACAATCCGGTTCAACATTCAAGAACCAAGCACATTGATATCAGGTATCATTTCATTTGAGAACATGTCATGAATGGTACAGTGGTGTTACATTTTGTACCCACGACTGAGCAAATTGCTGACATCTTCACTAAACCACTAGATGAATCCACTTTCTCTAAGCTGGTTTGTGAGTTAGGGATGTTAAATATGACATAGTTCTCTTGTATATATTTTTCATATGCATTATATGTTTTTATATATTTTGTGTGAATTTTCTGTGTAATTATATCTTTATTATTAGATTTTATATGATATTTTGTATATTGTCTGATAATATTCTGAGTAATTATGCATGTTTATAAATTTTTCTGTAATTTTCTAAGTGCTCATACACTCCCCTGTAATATTCTCTAAGCATTTAGATAATTATTTGTAATTATTTTGTATTGTTCAAAATTAATTAAGCATAAATATTTGATTTTAAGTTAATTCATCTTATTGAATTAAAGTTAAAGTCATAAGTATTTATATTTAATTAAAGTTGAAATTTACAAAATATTTGTGTAACATATAGTATTGTTTTTATTATAGATTTTTGATTTTAATTGCAAAAAGTTTTATCTTTTAAATTAATCAAAAATCATATTATTTTTATTTGTTTTTCTGCTAGACAATTGCATTGTCTATGTTAGATATAATTGATGATTACTGATGTTCTTAAGGTTTGTTTTAGAACAGGAATCATCAGAGTTTAAACTGGAAGCTGATCAGAGTTTAGCAAAGTCTGACAGAGTTTAGCAAAGTCTGACAGAGTTTAATAAAGTCTGATCAGAGTTTACATAGTCAAGACTCGACAGAGTTTACACGTGGAAAGGGCTCAGAAGCGGATATACTTCAAGGAAGGATAGAAGCTGAGGAGTGATTTGCTGACTATGGAAACTAAACAGAAAACTGGAGCAATCTTTGATTGATAGATTTATTAGCTGATTTATAGGATATCAAATCAGAGATTGATTTTGTAACTGTGTCTATATAAACACAGATTAGGGTTACTCTATAGGAGTTGAGTTATCGAGTATATTGTTAAGAACCCTAGCAGCTCTTAGTGATACAATACAAATCACTGAGAGAGTTTTTGTAACCATCAAAGCTTTGTGAATATAAGAGTTTATTCATTCCAATAACTCATATTGTCTTACTGTGTTACAGATTGTGATCACTATATCATTCTATATAGTGAAAATATAGGACCTAACAAGTGGTATCAGAGCCAGCTCTGTTAAGATTACTACAGTGAGATCTTAAACACAATCATGTCTGAAAAATCACAAGCTTCATCCTTTAGAGTTCCAATCCTTAAGGCATCTGAATATCCAGTCTGGAAAGAGAGAATGATAATATTCTTAGACTCTGTTGATCCAGAATATCTTGACAGGATCTTTGATGGACCACATATGCCCACCAAGCTCTCTGTTGGGCTTGCTGATGAACCTCAGAAGATGGTTCCAAAAGAAAAGAAAGATTATACCCCTGAGGACATCCTGTCAATTAGTAAAGACTCAAAGGTGAAACACCTTTTGCACAGTGCTCTTGACAATGCAATGTCTAATAGGGTAATTGGGTGCAAAACTGCTAAACAAATCTGGGATGCTCTGGAAACCAGATGTCAAGGAACTCAGGCCATTAAGAAAAACAGAAAAACAATCCTTACACAGGAGTATGAGCACTTTGACTCAAAATCTGGTGAGTCTCTGACAGATCTGTATGACAGATTTGTCAAACTGTTGAATGACTTATCTCTGGTGGACAAGGAATATGATCTTGAAGACTCAAATCTCAAATTCCTTCTGGCTCTTCCTGAAAAATGGGATTTGAAAGTCACCACAATAAGAGACAATCTTGATCTTGGAGAAATGTCTCTTGATGATGTTTATGGAAGACTGAAGACTCATGAACTTGAAATGGAGCAAAGGAGCAAACGTCATGGAGGAAAATCAAAGTCTGTTGCTCTGAAAGTTCAAGAGGAAGCTGCTAAGAGCAAAGGAAAAGCTCATGTCACAAAGTCTGACATTGAGTCATCAAACTCTGATGACTCAAACTCTGATGTTCCCTCAGACTCTGAAGAAAGTGATGATGAGATGATGCAGTTAGCAGCATTGATGGTGAAAAGCTTCAAGAAGTTGGCCTACAAAAAGTTCAACAAAGGCAAAAGTTTTTCAAGGAAAGACAGAAACTCTGACAGAGTTTATGACAAGAAGAACTTTAAGAAGAATGAGGGCAAAGAAGGAAAAGCTGGAAAAGCTGACAAGTATACCTGTTTCAACTGTGGTGAAAAGGGACACTTTGCATCTGAATGCAAGAAAGCCAAGAAGGAAAAAGAAAAAGCCTTTATCACCAAGAAAGGAAACTGGACAGATACATCTGATTCAGAAGAAGAAGTCAATTATGCTCTGATGGCAAACACTGACAACAACTCTGAATCTCCTGCTAAGGTACCTCATTCTACTCTTGCCTTTGATACTGAAGATATAACTGAGTTAAGATTGTTTCTTAAAACTTTGCATACCAGCTTTAGAGATCAGACTTTAGAAAATGAAAGATTAAAATCTGAAACTCTAAGTGTAAAGAAAAGGAATGATTATCTAGAAAAAGAATTAGTTCAGATGTTGGAAGTTCAGAAAGAAAGAGATGATGCTGTCATTGTCAAAGATGAATTATTAAAGAGGTATGCATCTCTTCAATCAGAACTTGCTAAGGAAAGGGAAATTATTAAAACATGGACTAATTCAGGCAAAACTACTCAGGATATCTTAGGTAGTGGAAACTGGAAGAAGGGACTAGGTTACACTGATAACTCAGAAGCTGAGTCATCAAAAACAGAGTTTGTTAAAACTCAAAAACCTAAGGTTAAACCTGTTAAATTTGTTGTTGAATCCTCTAAGACTAAACAATGTAGACCAAAATCAGAGATTAACAACAATTTAAAATCTGAAAAGCCCAAACAGGTTAACATAGGACTGATGACTCAGAAACAGCTTAAACATAAGCTTAAAGAGGTAAAGTCTGATGACAGAAACAAGGAGCCTAGGAAAAATAGAAATGGTAAAATTGGCATAGACAAGAGTAACAACTACATGCCTGTTCCAAATGCACCTAGGAAGACATGCCATAACTGTGGTAATACTAATCATCTTGCTAATTTTTGCAGGAAGAACAAGGACATTAACTCTTTACCTACAAAGTCTGGAGTTAGAAAAAGTAGTATTAGATATAAACCACAAGATCCATGTTTTCATTGTGGTAGCTTATGGCATTCTATTTATACTTGCAAAGAATATCATAGTCTGTATTATGATTATTATCAATTGAAACCTTCTTTAAAGGTTAATAAAAACTCTGCAAGTACAAACTCTGTTTCTAGTACAAACTCTGTTGCAAAGTCTGTTAGCTCAAACTCTGATAATAATACCGCTGCAAAAGCTAACAAACTTAATAAGGCCAAGGGATCCAAGCAAGTCTGGGTCCTTAAAACTAACAACTAGTGGTCTTTGTGATTGCAGGGCAACAGGAAGAATATCCTAGTCTTGGACAGTGGATGTTCAGGACACATGACTGGAAATAAGACCCTGCTGTCAGAGTTTGTGGAGAAGGCTGGCCCAAGTGTTTCTTATGGAGATGGCAACATAGGAAGGACTCTGGGATATGGCAACATCAATCTTGGAAATGTCATCATATCAAATGTAGCTCTTGTTCAAGGGCTAAAGCACAATTTACTCTCTGTCAGTCAGATCTGTGACAAAGGGTATCATGTTGATTTCTATGAAGAACACAGTGAGATAGTAAGTAAGTCTACAGGCAAGGTGGCAGTGATTGCACACAGACATGGAAACATTTATGAAATTCACCTGCCTACAAACTCTGAAGGAAAAGCAATTTGCTTATCTACAAGAATATCTGCAGAAGAAAGTTGGAAGTGGCACAAGAAGCTCTCACATCTGAATTTCAACTCAATAAATGAGCTTATAAAGAAAAAACTTGTGAGAGGACTCCCTGAATCACTACTAACATCTGATGGATTGTGTGATTCATGTCAAAAGGCCAAGCAGAGAAAGACATCTTTCAAGAGTAAGACTGAATTCTCAATTAATAAACCATATCATCTTCTACATGTTGATCTATTTGGACCAGTAAATGTACCATCCATTGCAAGGAAGAAATATGCTCTTGTCATTGTTGATGAGTATACTAGATACACATGGGTATATTTTCTTCACTCTAAAGATGAAACAGCCTTGCATCTGATGGATCATGTGACACAACTGGATCATGGATCTGAAGACAAAGTGAAGATCATTAGAAGTGATAATGGAACTGAGTTTAGAAATTCAACAATGGAAGAGTTCTGCAAAGAAAGAGGTGTAGTGCAACAGTTCTCTGCACCTGGTACACCACAGCAAAATGGTGTAGTTGAAAGGAAAAACAGAACTCTTATAGAAGCTGCCAGAACTATGCTTGATGAGGCTAAATTGCCTACATATTTCTGGGCAGAAGCTGTTCAAACAGCTTGTTTCACTCAAAATGCAACCTTGATTAATAAGCATGGCAAAACCCCATATGAGATGGTGAAGAAAAAGAAGCCAAATCTGAAGTACTTTCACATATTTGGGTGCAAATGCTTTGTATTGAAGACTCATCCAGAACAGCTTACCAAATTTGATTTAAAAGCTGATGAAGGCATTTTTGTAGGTTATCCTATCATAACAAAGGCCTTCAGAGTCTATAATCTGAGAACCAAGGTGATCATGGAATCCATACATGTGTCATTTGATGACAAAAGAATAATGGGTCTAACAGATATGGATGATCATGAAGAACTGCATTTTGAAAATGAAGAAATATTCTCTGATTCAACAAACTCTGATGAACAGTCAAACTCTGACTGTGAACAAAACACAGCAAACTCTGGTGAAAATTCACAAGTTCATGATGATGAAGCCCTTGCTGAGGGGGAGCATCAGAATGCTTCAGACTCTACTCAAGACTCATCAGAGAATGCTAACTCAACCTCATCAGAGAATACTGATTCAAACTCTGATAGCACAATTGTAGGGGGAGCTACAGAGAATAATCAGCAGAATCAGGAGAGCATGGATCAAGGGGGAGGATCCAATGATGAAAATGGTCAACTTCCACATGCAAGGAAGTGGACAAAATCTCATACACCTGATTTGATTATTGGAAATCCAGAAGCAGGTGTACAAACAAGGACAGCTACAGCCAATGAGTGTTTACATCATTGCTTTCTGTCACAAACAGAACCCAAAAAGGTGGAGGAAGCTCTTCAAGATCCTGATTGGATTCAAGCAATGCAAGAAGAGTTAAATGAATTTGAGAGAAATAAAGTCTGGACCCTAGTACCAAGACCTAAAGACAGATCAATAGTTGGTGCAAAATGGGTGTTCAGAAACAAAACTGACAGTGAAGGTGTCATTACAAGAAATAAAGCAAGGCTTGTGGCAAAAGGGTATTCACAACAGGAAGGTATTGACTATGATGAGACATTTGCTCCAGTTGCAAGATTGGAGGCAATTAGAATCTTTCTGGCCTATGCTGCACACAAGAAATTCAAAGTATTTCAGATGGATGTCAAAAGTGCTTTTCTAAATGGGAAACTGGATGAAGAGGTATATGTTGAACAACCTCCAGGTTTTGTGGATCCAAAACATCCAGACTATGTCTACAGGTTAGACAAAGCACTTTATGGACTAAAGCAGGCTCCAAGGGCATGGTATGAAACTCTAGCTCAATTTCTTCTTGAAAGTGGATTTACTAGAGGTACCATAGATAAAACTTTGTTTTATTTGAATCATGGTAATGATCTGCTTTTAGTTCAAATCTATGTTGATGACATTATTTTTGGCTCCACTAATGCTAAACTCTGTCAAAGATTTGCCAAGCTTATGCAGTCTAGGTACCAAATGAGCATGATGGGGGAACTCAGTTATTTTCTGGGTTTACAAGTTGAACAGACTGAAGATGGGATTTTTATAAATCAAGCCAAGTATACCAGAAATCTTTTGAAGAAATTTGGTATGCAAGACAGTTCTGCTGCAACTACTCCTATGGCAACAGCAACAAAACTAGAAAAAGATACTGGTGCATCAGTGGATATCACAAACTATAGAGGAATGATTGGATCATTGCTTTATCTGACTGCAAGTAGACCAGACATTATGTATGCCACATGTCTATGTGCAAGATTTCAGGCAGATCCAAGAGAACCTCATCTGATTGCAGTAAAGAGGATATTCAGATATCTCAAGGGAACAACTTCATTGGGATTATGGTATCCTAGAGAATCAGATTTTAGTCTAATTGGATACTCTGATGCAGATTTTGCAGGTTGCAAAATTGACAGGAAAAGCACAAGTGGGAGTTGTCAATTTCTGGGTGGAAGACTAGTTTCTTGGTACAGTAAGAAGCAGAAGTCCATCTCAACATCAACAGCAGAATCAGAGTATATTGCTGCAGGCAGCTGTTGTGCTCAAATTCTTTGGATGAAGAATCAACTGTTGGACTATGGGTTATCCTTCTCTAAAATTCCTATTTATTGTGATAACCAAAGTGCTATTGCTATGACAGGAAATCCAGTTCAACATTCTCTGACAAAGCACATCAGTATAAGATATCATTTTATAAGGGAGCATGTGGAGGAAGGAACCATTGAACTTCACTTTGTTCCTACTGAACAGCAGCTAGCAGACATTTTCACCAAGCCATTAAGTGAAGCAACTTTTACTAGGCTGGTGAATGAGCTAGGAATGATATCAGGAACTGAGTAAACATATTGGTTAGATCTTTAAAATTTAAATTGTCAAATCTACCATATGCATTACTCACACATCTGCCTTGATAAACTCTGATTGATAAAATCTGATGACATTCTCTGATGATATACTCTGTTTGCTTTACTCTGACAACATTCTCTGATAATATTCTCTGATGCTTATAAAACTCTGAATCTTGATAAATGATCTCATTTTTATCTTCTCTGAGACAAATCACCTATGAAGATACCATGAAGCATGTTCTGAATGAGTAATCATGAATCTCAGCTAAGTTCCTCAATCCTGATCTCAATTTTGTGCTACAATAGTTCACTATGCATGTTGATATCATTGAGACTCTACTACTTCACATATCTTAATTATAAGTGAGACTGATTAGTTTAAATTTTCTCTCATATACTAGACAGTGATTATAAACTCTGATGTTTTTGTTACCTGGAACAAAACCCCTGAAAAATAAGCATGGTACTCCTTTGAGATCTTAGATGTCAATATGACAGTGACTGGGAAGAACCAAACATTTGCTGGTATTAAGTAATTGCTAAGATTTTATAATCTATGGTGACCAGTCACAATCTCTGATTACTGGAGAAATACTAATGCAATAGTATATTTAAAGGTCGTGCCTCACTTACACTGAGAAGCGTCCTCGAGAAAAAAAAAAAAAAAAAAAAAAAAAAAAAAAAAAAAAAAAGGGGGGTTATATTATTTTATCTGAATCATCAGAGTATGTCTCAGTCTAAATTTTGAGAGTTTGCATAAATTATTTTTGTCTACCTTATAATTACGAAATTGTGAAATTTTATATTCTCTGATTTAACATGACCACACACACATTTCACAGGCACATTATTGAGCTATGGATTTTAGAACAAACTCTGATTTATTGATGAATATTCTGAAAATTATGTCTTTATTCTGAGGTTTGCAGAAATTTATTTTCTTTGACTTAAATCTCAGAGTTTAAAATTCGAGAGATTTGATCTTGATTTTTATTTCAAATATTCAGAAAATGTGAAGAGAATATGTTTCAAACGGATGTATTATTAGTGGGTTTACATGCACAACATTTTAATAGGAGAACGTGTAATCAGCATTTATTACTGCGCATGTTTTACTGCACTCATGATGATTACTCTCGTTTCTCTATCCCACTAACATTCATCTACCAGTTGTATTGTGACAGGTGTCCAAGTGAACAAACAGCTCATGCGTGTTCAGTGAAACAAAATCTGAAGAGTCTTTCACTTCAGATTTTATTTCTTATCATTCACTTATACACTTATTCACTTCTTCACTTACACATACTCTCTCAACACACTCTTGCTCTCTTCTCTCTAATATTCAAATCTTCTCACGCACATTTTCTCAAACACAATCTCTGTTCTAATGGCCACTACAGCTTTTATCTTGGCAGGTGTTGAATTTGTTCCAAATAATTATGCAGCCATTCTTGACACTGCTGAAGCCCCAAGAGATTATCATCCCTTTCAGCGATTCTTGGCACAGAGTGTCATCGGTACAGCTCTCACCGCTCCTGCAAGACTTTCAGGAAGCCAAATCATCAGCTTTTGGAGGACGGGTACATATGACAATGGTGGTGCAGATGGATCACCATCAATTGTGTTTTCCTATGACGGGGAGGAGTATGCAGTTACTCCAGCAACAGTTCGTCAGGCACTCACCTTGCCAGAACATCCTGCATACATTACAAATGGAGATGCAAATCTCAGAACAATGATGCTTGATTTGGGGTACTACGAATCTCTGGATAAACTGGGTCAGTTGAAGCGTCCATGGCTCAATAAGGAGTGGAGCTTTTTCTTTGATTGCATTACTAGAGCTTTCCAGAAGAAATCTACCAACTGGGATGCTATTCCAATGGACATGCTCCAAATCGGGTATTCTCTGATCTATTCTACTGCTTTTGATTTTGGTAGATTAGTTCTTAGAAATATTGGTGAAAGAATGCTTGAGAACAGAAACGTCATTTATTTCTCAAGATTTTGTCAATTGTTGTTTAATGCCACTGTTGGAGAAGTGGATTTTGATGCTGCAGATGAGATCAAGCCTTTTAAACTTCATAAAAGGGCTTTTAAGGATCTCATATCTAAAGATGAGAAGAGACCAGTTCTCAGGCCTCTGCAAATCCCAGCTCCATTCAGGGCAAGGCTGAATCTTCCTCAGGAACCACAACCACAGCCTCAACAACCTCAACCACAACATCCTACTTCTCCCACAGTCACCAGAAAACCCAGATCATCAACTACAAAACCATCCAAATCAACAAAGTCTGATGACCAACCCTCTACAACAAAAACAAGAACCTCTGTTGATACACAAGTTCTACAGACAAAGTCTGATAAACCAACAAACTCTGAAGCCCCAAACTCTGATGTCCCAGTAAACTCTGAAGCTGCTTCTACACCAAAGCAGAAGAAAAGAAGAAGGCTTGTTGCAGCATATGACTTTGATGATCTTGAACCTGCACAAGATGTAAACTCTGAACCTACACCTACAACAACCAATGAACCTGCTCAGTCTAGTCCTCAACAAAAACCAGCTAGATTCAAAAGAAGGGCACATAAGCCAAAGAGAGCCAAGATTCCAGAATCTGAAATTACTGATTTCACTATCCAAGAAGAGCAAACACCATCAAGCCCAATTCATGTTAATCCTTCTCAAGCTCTGATGGTGGAACCTCTTCAAGCTGTTCCTATCACTGATGCCACACCATTATCTCCTACAACATCTCCTACAGCATCTGCAGTAGATGAAGAGATCAGGTGTGATGAACCAGTTACTGCTGAAGCTGGAGCAACTCAGTCTGATTGTCGAAATCCATTATCTGATCATGGTCCAATTCCTCAATCTCCAATGAAAATTCCTAAGGATGCCATTGTTCATGATACAGCTCCAGAGAACTACAAGTCTGATGCAGTTGAGGAAAGTGACAAAGTAGCTGTGGAAGCTTTACAATCTCTGGCTCAGACTGGTGAAGAACCCATCAAGTCACAGTCTGAAGCACAAGACAAATCTCCTCAGGATAAAATGAAGAAAGTTGCTGATCCTGTTCCTGAAGATGAAAAAGCAAACTCTGATACTGAGGATGATACCAGTTCAGATACTGACAAAGATGACAATGCTGAAGTCCCTTTGACACAACAGAAATGGGAGTCTACTAGCCAGTTCAATGCAAGGCTACAAACTCTGAATTCAGCCTCTGAGCCACTCCCAAGGGATCTTCAGATTGATCCACCAAATGAAGTCTGGGATAAACTCTGGTTGAGTCACCAGCACTCCTTGGAAAAACCTAAAGCTGAAGAGTTCTTAGCTATGGCAGAGAAGAAAATTACAAACTCTGATGTTATGTCAAGCCTCAAGGGCACAATTCTATATCTGAAGACATTTCATCCTGCTCATGACCAGACATCTAAATCCATTGATAGTCTAAGAACAGAGGTGGCAAAGGTCAAGGAGACAAATGACCTGGAAAAGAAAAGGACCATCAATCCTATGAAAGAAAGTGTACAGAAGCTGGTCACTACAAATGAATCTCTTCACCAAAGGATGACCTTGATTGAATCCAATCAAGAAAAGATGTCCAAACAGCTTGAAGCTATCCAAACTTCACTTTCTCTGATCACATCCATTCTGATTCCTGATGAGGATGATGTCAAAAAGGGGGAGAGAGTAGCTCAAGTCAAATGCAAGTCTACTACTCAATCTCTGAAAAGGAAGAAAAAGGATGATGATGATGATGCTGATGATTTTACAAAGCACAAAAGATTTCAAGCAGGGACTGGTGGAAGAGTTTCAAACTCTGACAGTCAGAAACAATCTAAGCAAAGCACAAAGTCTGGTCCAACTCACAACATCACATCTGGATCTAACCAAAGACCAGTGACTGGATCAGACAAACCCATGACTGATGAAGAGCTTGCTAGATTGATTTTTGAACAAGAAAATCCAGAAGCAAATTTGGATTTGGAGTTGATTGCTGCAGAAGAAGAAGAACTAAAGAAAGAACATGCTGAAGCAATAAAGTCAGGAAAAATCCAAAAGCCTGCAAAGTCAACTACCAAGCCAAAAGAAAAGGGAATACTGATCAAAGAAGCTACTGTTGCTGATCAGAGTTTGCCAATCAAGAAGGTATACTCTGAAGATGAATACACCTCCAAGGGTAAAAGCAAAGTAGATGAACATCTGGAGAAAGGCTGGGAAAAGAAGAAATCTACAACCTCTGACAAGGATCAAGTTGTGAAGGAAAAGAAAACAGAAGCTGCAATCTCTGACAGAGCTCATGTTGCAGAACCTCAAAAAGAAAGATTGACCTCTGACACAGCTCAAGTCAATAAAGAAGCAAAGAAAGACACAGTCTCTGACAAAGCTCAAGCTGTGTTCAAACCAACAACTACACCACTGGCTGGATTTGCAAAACCTACTTTGATGACTGAAATAAGTTTTGAAAAAGGCTCAATTAAACCATTTTCTCATCAAAAGGCAGGAAGAGATAAAGGAGGGCTGGGATCCAAATATGAAAAATTTGATCAGAGTATAGGATCAAGACCAGATGACCCCTCATCTCTCTGTGCTCCCAAGACTGGAGTATTGCAAGACAAAATGGATAAACTTGATTCAGTCCAGTTGGTAAAGGATGACAGAGGAGATAATATCCTTATATACTTCATGTCTGATGGAACAGTGTTTAGAGTGCTTGAAGCAGATCTATATGCTAAACACTGGGAAGAATTGAGATATGTATCATACATATTTCAAGTAAAGAACAAGTCAGGACAACACATCTCCAACCTGCTGAAAGATCAAATCAGAAGAAAGATGGGGATTACAGGAAATAAAAATGCTGGACCTTTCATTCCCAAATATTTTAATCATAAAGGACAGCTGGTGGAGATGAAGAAAAATTCAGCAAAGATTGAAACAATAGGTGGAATCAGAACTCTTGCATTTAATGAAGAGTCTGATAAAGCTTACAATATTAGGCTGGATAGAGACTTGAAGAAGAACAAGATCTATGATCTCAGAGCTGCAATTTATCAAACTGGAGTTTCAGATCCAGAGTTGAGAGAGATCAAGAGACAAATGATTACAGTGCTTGATGATGCTGAAAAAGAACTCCTCAGAGAGTATCTAAAGACAGCAAATGGTGTCTATGCAGCTAAGGAATAAACTGGAAGCTGATCAGAGTTTAGCAAAGTCTGACAGAGTTTAGCAAAGTCTGACAGAGTTTAATAAAGTCTGATCAGAGTTTACATAGTCAAGACTCGACAGAGTTTACACGTGGAAAGGGCTCAGAAGCGGATATACTTCAAGGAAGGATAGAAGCTGAGGAGTGATTTGCTGACTATGGAAACTAAACAGAAAACTGGAGCAATCTTTGATTGATAGATTTATTAGCTGATTTATAGGATATCAAATCAGAGATTGATTTTGTAACTGTGTCTATATAAACACAGATTAGGGTTACTCTATAGGAGTTGAGTTATCGAGTATATTGTTAAGAACCCTAGCAGCTCTTAGTGATACAATACAAATCACTGAGAGAGTTTTTGTAACCATCAAAGCTTTGTGAATATAAGAGTTTATTCATTCCAATAACTCATATTGTCTTACTGTGTTACAGATTGTGATCACTATATCATTCTATATAGTGAAAATATAGGACCTAACAGTCTACAAGTTGGCTCGGCAAGACAATTAAATTGTCTTGCTGAACTGGTTTTTGCCTGCTTTTCAAACAACTAGGCATGACAATCCCATTGTCTTACTGAGTCTGCCTTATGTCATTTGATGTATTAGTAAGACAATTTAATTGTCTTACTGACACACCGTTTGTCTGCATTACTCGGTCTCGGCAAGACAATTTTGAATTGTCTTACCGAGACCACTCTGCTCTTTGTCTTGCTGTATGTATATATATGTCTCAAGACAATTCGAGCAAGACAATCTCGTTTGTCTTGCCCGTTGCCTTCATCTTCTTCACCACTGCATAACAAGAACATTACACACACTCGATCTTTGTTTTAAAGTTTCTCAAACTTGTTGTGTTCGTTTTCAAGCTTAAGCTTGCTTACCTTCGATTTGTTCGATTACAAGTCAAAGCTCTGCCCGTTTGTCGCGATTTTTATCGACTGGGTTTGTGTGTTCTTGAGCTATTTCGATCATACTTCGTGGTTTGCTGCAGGGTTTGATCAAGTTTTTAGTTTAATCATCTGTAATCAGTTGATTTTAACAAAGAACGAGATCAACAGTGGTTGAATTAGGGTTCTTATTCGATTTAGGGTTTTGGAACTAAGGCTGTGTTTGGCTGTTGATATTTGAAGATTAATTGGACTTAAGGACGCGTTTGGCTAGCTTATAATTGATTGGAGCCATTTAAATTAATTAACTTTTAATTCGATATTATTCTAATATTTCGAATTATTAATTAATTAATCAAGATTTAATTATTAGTTAAAATTTGCGAGACATTTGAGAATTCACATTTTATTTGCAAAATTCTCGCTTAATTCGATTTTTAATTATTAAAAATGGCCGGAGTGTTTGTGATTGCTGAGACTAACTACTGTGCCAGCCTTAACCCTGATGATTGCTCTGATAGATTCCGGACTTGGGTCAGATTTCTTTCGAGACATAGTCTAGTCAGTACGGCACTGACATCAGATATTCCAATTAAGCTGCAACCTCTTTTTGACTTCTACTCACATGCTGTCAATTCCACGACCCTGGAGAATTACAAGATTATAGGGGATCTCCCTAACAGGAAACGGATTGTAATCACTGTCGATGATGTGAACCGGATCTTAGGATTTCCAAGGGACAATTTTGAGCCAGATCCCTCAGAAGATGAACTGAGACAATTCTTTCAGGATATTCATTATCAAGCTCAGATTTTTCTCCCTAAGATGTCAAAGGGAAATCTCAAGGCTGAATGGGATGTGTTCTTTGACACCCTTGCAAAGGTGTTTGCTCCCACTAATAGAAAGAATTTTGGAAACATATCTTCGATGCTGCAAATCTTTGGATTCAGCATAGCTTATAACCGACGAATCAACTTTGGGAAGATATTGCTGAGGGAGATTATCAGAAAGATGGGGTTTGTTACACAAAGATCAATTCATCAGAATGAGAAAGTTGAATGCTTCTATCCCCGGTTTCTGATGTTATTTATGAATGATAAAAAGAATGATGCTGATAGAAACATGTACATCGTTTCTCCTGTTGTTCCTATTCAGAGGACTTGTGCCAAGATCTAGACCAAGCTGGTAAATAAGAAAAAGCATGACAATGTGCCACTGGTGGTGACTCCTTTCATGCTAGAGCAATTCAGGGCTCCATTCCAACCTATTCAAGATCCTGAACCTCTACAACAGCAACAATATCAAGCTTAACAACAAGCTCAACAAGAACAACTGCAACAACAATCACCTCCACAAAACCCTCAACCACTTCAACTTCTGCAAGACTATCAGTCATCCAGCCAATCCTCACATTACTCTCCCTACAACCCTCCTTACAATTCACCACATCAATCACCTCACCAATCATCATACAATCCTCCTCACCAATCTCAACACCAATCCCCTCCACATTACAACTTCTTTCCAGACCAACAAGCCTCCATCCTTCCCTCTCAATCTGAACCAACACCTTCACCTACACATACACATACCATTCCTCAACCACAATCGACCTCTCAGCCACTGCCTGCTGATTCTGCTATCAATCCAGGCCTACAGGACTTCAGGGCTGATTTACAGGTAGCTCAGGTACTTTCTAATCTCACTGATACCTTTAATATTGATATTGCAGATTTTGATTGTAATATTGGATTTGATTTCCAAGCTGACGTTTCCATTTCAACAACTGATTCTTCCTCAAACACTTCAAACAACACTACTACAGCCCCAGTTGTTAGAAAGGTAGCCCGGAAACGGAGTGGGAGTGCAATTTTAAGAGATCACGCAGCTCTGTCTCATAAGAAGCAAAGGGTGGCAGAACCAGAGACAACTGCAGCTGCATCCATTTCCTCCCAAAAGGATTTGGACACTGAAACGGTAAATATACAGTCTCTAGATTCATTCTCTCCACATAATGCATTTATTGAAATTGGCCGTCCGACCGCGGTATGTAAAGAGTCAAGCACACAACTAGCACTCACGCTAGTAAACACTGAACCTGTGTCTTTTGATTCTTCACTTAGAGAGAGCACAGAATTTCAAAACATGTTATATGAAAAATTTTCTGATCACTCTTTCTTTTTGGATCAGGATCTACTTGGCAACCTGCAAGTACATCAGCCTTCACAGGCATCTAAAGGACAATTTGTTCCTTCACTTCCTACAGTTCCATCTCAGGGAACTATGGTTGTATATACAGGTTCTGGTGACGGTGTGAAAACTACGAGTGAAATCAGGCAAACACCGAGCGAAACACATGCACGAGAGGATAGTGAAAAATCTTTGAGTGTTCGTGAGGTGAGTGCACACACCAACACAGATCTGCTACAGGAACAAATGGCTGCTCTGAAAGCTGAGGTTGAAAGGTTGAATGCTGAGAATGCCAGATTCAGAAGTGGAGAGCTGGTGAATCTGCAAGAGAAAGTTGTTGATCCTTCCTTTACTTCTCTGAAAAAGGAATTGGATGATCATGTAAAGGGCATTCACTCTAGGATGGACAAATTTGATAAGAATCAGGAGCTCTGTCTGACGAAGCTTGATAACTTGGAGCAAACTCTTGCTCAAGTTGTTCAACACTTAAAGATTAATCCGTCAACATCTCAATCTACTCCAGAGGATCCCTCAACTAAGGGGGAGAAAGATAAGAAGGATAAGGATGACAAAGATGATCACAGCAATGCTGATGCTGCTGATAGGAGTGATAAGGGTGGAGATACTGATAGGAGTGATAAGGGTGGAGATGGAGCAAGTGAAAAGGATTCTTCTGCAGCTGGCAAGTCTAAAGGCAAAATGCCTGAATCTGAGAACATCTTCACTAATCAGGATTATGACAACATTCCTGAAGATGTTGATGATGATGATGCATTTGATTCTGCTTATTTTGAAGCTGAGGAAGAAGGTCGTTTCGAGGAAGGCTTTCTTTTTAATGAAGATCAGTCTGTGGACCCTGAGCACATGGAAAAGGTCAGAATGTTTAAAGCTCAACATGAAGCTAGCAAAGCAAAGCTTCAGGAACTACAGAAACTGGTGGATGAGAAGAGGACAACTGATGAGTTGGTCAAGCTGGAGAAACAGAAGATATGGGATGCTAAATGCAAGGAAAAGAGAGAGGATATCTCCAGGAAAGTTGGTGAAAGCTGGGATATTGCTAGGCAAATCCTCTCTGGACCTCAAAGGGAACCTTTCAATGATGGTAAGTTCAAATCCTTCATTTATGACCTGAGAGAGGCTAACCCTAATGAGGATATTTTTATGCGTGCTCTTGCTCTCGAGTTAGAATACATAACTATTGGTGTCAAGAATCTTCTCAATGAATGGGAGATCATTATTTCTACTCAGAGAAACGGAACATTCAGGGTTTCAATTGATTTATTCAAGTTTCTATCTCTAACTGAAATCTGGGTGATTCGTAACAAGATCAGACGCAGCTCAAATCTGAATGAACTCCTACGTGACAGACTTATGGATTGTGCAATTCATAACAGTCCACAAGTTGTCAGAAATCCCTACTGTATTAAGTTCATTCACGAGGGAAAGTTTGGAACCTTCTACCTGGACCACCAACATCTTCTTAAGTATGATGTTAGTCAGATGGTTCTTGTTTCTACAATTCTACGTACCAAGGGCTTCGCTTCTAAGGCCAAAGCTGATGCTGATACTGAGATTGTGAACTACTGCACAAGGAAGAACATTCAACAATACTTCAGAAAGATGAAGTATATCAACCAATCTCAGCCAGCAGATTTCATCGAAGACCCTGTGGACATAGAAGTTCAATATCATCTTTCATTGGCTCGTGAAAGAAAGAAGCGTGGAGAATCCACTGCAGCTGAAGAGCCTAATCAGAATGAGCCTTCTACTCCAATTATTCACTGTTCAGATGCTGAAGAAGGAGAAGTCACTCGTTCTGAGTGAATAGATTGATTAGGATATTTGTTAGATATGTTCAAGGAACATCCTTTTGTAATCTATTTATGAACATGGTTTAATGTTTAATGCAAGCCATAAACTTTTGCTATTTACATTCCTTTGTTTAAATCTTTGTCTTATCTGTTAGTTGAGTTATCCTCTAGGAAATTTGCATGTTATGTTAACAAACAAATAGGGGGAGATTGAAAGGCATATGTTCAGCCTATTTGTATTTAAAGAGGTACAACTCAACTCAGATAAGAAAGCTCAGTAAATAGCAAGTCATCGGAATCCGCACGAAGAACGTCAAATGATTTATGGGAATTATATGTCAGATAAATTCCAGGATGCTGCTGCACACCACTGAAAGAAGTTCATTAATATGTTCAAGCCTCAGTGCACACAAATAATCTTTTGTGGCACGTCCAGGAGTTCAGAAGATATAAAGTTTCTATACTTTATTTTATCAAAAGATTCCATTTAATGAAGAAGTACTTACAAGACGAAGACTCGACAAACAAATCAAATTCTTAATGTTTATTTGATAAAGAATATTTGATTTAACTAGATACAGATGAACCAGACAGTACATCTGTGTATCAGTTATTCAAATTAAATATTTGAAGTCAAGCAGATTTGATGGTTCGTTCGTTCGACAGATCAAGACGAAGTTATTAATGTTTAAAGAAGACGGGAAGCACTTCTACTGAAGAATGGGTGATTAAATATTTAATAGATTATTATTTCACTTCAGAAATAATTATATTAATTATGTAATTTATTTATTAAATTAATTCACTCTCGAATTAATTTAATTTATGAATTTATATGATTAACTTAATTAAGTGGATAATTTTCTATTTTAAATATATGTCAAATTACATTTCAATCACCTACACAATGGCAACACGACAATCTGATTTGTCTTACTAATTAGTAAAGGAATCAGCAAGACAATCTCTTTAGATTGTCCTACCGAATGTTATGAAGCTTACAAGACAATGGTTACAAATTGTCTTACTAGGTTCCTGAGACAACTGCCAAGACAATCTTCTGTGATTGTCTGACCGAGTGTTCTTTGCCAAGACAATATCTTTGTCTTACCGAAGGAGATGACATCTGCCAAGACAATTA
This sequence comes from Daucus carota subsp. sativus, assembly GCF_001625215.2. Classification (NCBI taxonomy): domain Eukaryota; kingdom Viridiplantae; phylum Streptophyta; class Magnoliopsida; order Apiales; family Apiaceae; genus Daucus; species Daucus carota. Next base: position 24,225,621 of record NC_030389.2, on the reverse strand, counting down.
GATTGTCTGACCGAGTGTTCTTTGCCAAGACAATATCTTTGTCTTACCGAAGGAGATGACATCTGCCAAGACAATTAGATTGTCTGACCGACTGGATGCTTGCAAGACAATCTTAAATTGTCTGGCCGAATGCATTCTGCCAAGACAATCCAAGATTGTCTGGCCGAATGGTTTCCGCAAGACAATTGCAATTGTCCTACCGAAGTTTAATTGTCTTGCCCTTCTTATGGATTGTCTTTCTGCTATGTAAATGGCTTTGTAAGACATTTAAATTGTCTTTCCTTTCTAGATTGTCTTGTTTTTGCATTGTCTTACAAGTACAAAGCTTTGCCTATATATATGGCTTAGTTTCTTCATTTCTAAGTGTTCATCACTTTGTAAATCAAAGCATTTGTAAAGCTTTCAAGTTGTTTGTAACTTGCTTGATCGTTATATCCACGGTTTTCTGTGCTTTGATAACCCGGTTGTTTTAATCACTAAATCTAGAATATACCGTGTCAAATTAATTCTACGAACTTTAGTGGACATTAAAACTGAACCATATTAATTATATAACGACTTCAAACATATTTTATTCATTCAGATTCACTTCCGCGATTATTTTGTATCGATTGTATTCAACCCCCCCTTCTACAATCGTATCTAGACCTAACATAACTTCTTGCCGATACAATTGATATATATATATATATATATATATATATATATACTTATAAGGAAACATGATCAATCATGGAAACATGATCAATAGTTATGAATTCAATAATCAAATCGTAAATTTGTAATGATATATGATCATGATCACTTAATCTCAGCCGCTTAAACAAGCTGGAACACAACTAGCTTAATATTGTACACGGGTATTTAAGTAGCTGAACTAGCTGGAGTTATATCAAATACCTTAAAGTATAAAATGTGTTTTCGTTGGATTAGAACTTGAGGGGGTAGGGTGCTTTTATACACTTTCTGGAGCTGCTTGCTTAGTCTAGTTGCCCTTAGTTTTCGAGTTTATTACGATTCTACTAAAGTGATGTGAGTTTGAAAATACTATAGATTGTGATGAAAAGCCGAGAGCATTAAAAACCAAGGTAGATTTCAGTTGCAGATAGAATTAAAAGCCAATGTAGATTTCAGTTGTAGAGAGAATTAAAAGCCAATGTAGATTTCAGCTGTAGAGATAATTAGGATTTCAGCTGTAGAGAGAATTAAAAGTCAATGTAGATTTGAACTGTAAGACTCTCAACTAAATAGTGACGCATGTAAAATAAAATGGGAAGAAATTTCTCATTTATTGTGTATACTTTGCACTTGAAACAAACTATTTTAATCCTCTTAAATCTAATCCATATCTATTATATACATGAGATTTTTTTCCGTGAAAATCAAATATATAAATATTTAAATATGTATATTTATTTGAATCTGAACATTTTAAAAGTGTACATTTGGAAATAAGGTTTAATTTCAACAAATTCACAAACATAATGGTTATAAAAAGTCAATTTTGTGACATTGTTATCGTTTTCGATTATGTATCCAGTCTCGAGTAACATGATACAAATGTGAACAAAATTTAAATGTCCTTGCCAACTAAAAAGTAATCGATTGATACACACACATATCATATATTAATTTAATGTACACGTAAAGTAAATGTGTGTGGATATGTGTGTGTATATATGGGTTGCATTCCACAAAGAATACTTTAAAAATAACAATATAAAACACTATCATAATACTTTATCTTTCATAAAAAATGATTTGTTAAGATTATAATACTATAGTTAAACGCCAACTAAACTTAATATATTGACATCCAAACTTATCCAAATTATTAATAAGAAACATTATAAATTCCGAATGGAATTCAGAACAGAATCTAGAATAATGTTATTTTTAAAGGTCTTTCTAGTGTGTGCTCATGTGCACATACTAACAACTATTTTTAATTAGTCGGGAGATATGATTAGTGTAAATTTTTATGCATGGTCATGATTATTAATAAGATTAGAATCCATAGACACATAACTAAAAATTGATTGTTAGACAAAGGGAATCAAAACTCTTTGCTCTTTTAGTTATATTTAATGTTTAACTCATAATCATTATACTATAGAGACTATTGAGTTTACTTAAAAAAATCATATTAGATAACTTACATCTTGTCTTCTTATCTTATGTTTTCTGTTTTAGTTTGAGTGAACTAAACTATTGTATTGTATTATTTACGAGTCTTTTTATTTTAATTTTCATAATTATATATGTAAATAAATTATATTCAATCATCTTTAAATATTATTAAACTAATCTATTTATTGTAGGGTTAAATATTAAAGTGGTCACTGAAGTGGAGGTCATATATCACTTGGTCCTAACGGAATATCATTTCAATCATTAAAATCATAATAAATATCAATCAAGTACTTCAAAGTTTTAGTTCAAGAAGTAAAAATATTATTTATAGAGTTACACATTGTTCTTGAATGTTACCATAACCAAAGTAAAAGGTTATGACTTCTAGTATTTATGACAATATATTTAGATTTTATCAATTTTGTTTACTATTTATTTATAATTAAAAGAAAAAATAAATATATACTAAAAATAAATAGTAAATAAACTATATAAAATCTAAATATATTATTATAAATACTAGAAGTTATAACCTTGTACTTGGTTCTGTTAGTATTCAAAAATAAAGTGTTAAACTTTATAAATAATATTTTTACTCCTTCAACTATAATTTGGAGGTACTTGATTGATATTTATTGTGACTTTAATGATTGAAATGATATCTGGTTAAGATTAGTGAGCAAAATGATATATGACCTCCACTTCAGTGAACACTTTGATATTTAACCCATTTATTATGTAGATTAAGATATTTGAATAATTTTAATGGCACTATTGTCCTTTCAAATTTTTGCATTGATACTATTTTTCTATACATTGTCTTATTTGATTTCTACAACTAAGAATATCAAAGATTGTTGATTTGCATTACTGTGAGTATTGGAAATTTTTTGTCTTCACAAGAGCAATAATATTGAATATATTTATATTGAACTTTATTTTTTATATGTAGCTACGGAGTTATAATTTCGAGTAACAGTAACAATTTAAGATTAACGATAAAAAAATAAAGGTGTACTAAGAGTAAGTCGAAAATACCATATGATATCATCCAGAAAAGGCAATTCCACAATGATTATATTACTGATGATGTTTCTTTATATCTGCTTACTACTTATCACCTTATATATACATAAAGACATTTTAGGATATAAGAAGAAGAAAAATAATTGTCAAATGTCGAATACACACCTACTTAACTCATAATTACAAAAATGTTACTATTTAATATATTTATTACACTCGGATTATTAAGTGTGGTTATTAATTTGCTTACATAATACATAATTATGTTTTTTCAAATAAATTAATATATACTTATGTTACTTTTACTTATGTTAGTTATATTTATTACACTCAATAACCACTCATTTAAAATAATGCCATATATGATTAATTTTGACGAAAAATGTTAAATATTATTAGTTATTTAGTTTGCACAAAACAATTCTTTGTATATTGAAGTTACGACCATTGAATTAAAAAATAAGTTATAGTAAAATCTCCATAAATGAAAATTCAATGGTCTAAATTATATATTTATGAGTATAGTGTATTTTATGTACCTGCACTTTAAGCTGGACACCACTTGCACTATTCAACTTTAAAAAACACCACATGTAATATATAATTTAAAAACCAACCGGCACCGGTCGGTTATGTGTTTTAAAAATAAAACGACGTCGTAACCCTCTCTGTGACGAGTAGATAAAATTCATTATCCAATTAAATAAAAAAAATGTATGTATATCATACGTTTAAAACCGACCGCCGTCGGTCGGTTTTGTTTTCCGTGTTAAAACGTTGTCGTCTTGGCTTATAATTTATTTTAAAATTAACTAAATTTGCACGAAATACATAACCGACCGTCGCCCTGGTCCGTTATAACACGGACACGTCAGCAGTAAAACCGACCGTGCCGCCGGCGGTCAGTTAAAATATGTCGGATCTTGCCAGCAAGGCAAAACGACGTCGTGCTGTCGTATAACCGACCGAATATTGCCGGTCAGTTTTAAGTTGACACTTTTTTTAGGCGGTCGGTTTTGTCCTGTTTTTTTTAGTGATTGTAGTTCAGAACCCATCATAGATTGTGTTGTTCCGTTATATCACTCTAACGTCGTTAATAAAAGTTACGGGTTATCTCGTAACTTGACCTCAGTAACGAAAGCTACACCCCAATTTTGATGGCATTACTTGTCTGAACCTTAATTTTGCAATTTCTCAACCACCGAATCCACCTTCTTGAGCTGACGGAGACCTTTCGTCTCTGTGACCAACATTAAGAGCAGCCAATTTTTTTAAAATATCATATGAGGTGCTGGATAAAACTTCACTGATTTTCATTACCCGTCAAGAATATATAAGATTTACTCGGGTTTAGCGGATCACCATCAAGAAGTAAATTCTGCTCTTCGGGTTGTTGACTTTGACGTACCCCGTGCAAACCATGCTTAGCTCTTTGCATTTTTAAGGATTCTAAATTAATCTGAGAATATGTATATCCTAATAGATTTCCGCCAGCGGGTTTTATCTGAATTTGGGGCCAACATTCTGTTCTTGACATTTAACTAGTTTTACTCAATTTCATTTACTGTAGCAGGACCCGATCCACCATTTCCAACATAAAAAGACAGACCATGAGGCTCAACATACACTACAGGAAAACATGACATAACCGACCACCAGAATTGGTCGGTTATGACCGTAATCGATCGGTTATAAGGGCAAAACCGACCGATAAGCGTGGTCGGTTAAACCCTGGTCGGTTACGTCAATTGGTCGTGTTTAACCCTTAAAACCGACCGACCGGGTGGTCGGTTATGTGCTGTTGTATTCCCAGAAAAAAGGTCCCACTTGATGCCACCTGTCACCACGTGGCAACAGGTGTCACACCACGTCAGAGACGTTACGTAAAACCGACCGACTGAAGTGGTCGGTTATGCGCCTTTTTCTTATGTTGACTTTGACATAAAACCGACCATGGTCAAACCTTCTACCACGGTCGGTTATGTTCGGTCGGTTATGAGTCGGTCGGGTGTGTGGGAGTACGCCATCCTGATTTGTATAACCGACCGACCTATAACCGACCGTCTCTTAGTGAAGGCGGTCGGTTTTCTAGGTTTTATGTATTGAATGCGGTCGGTTAAATTTGAATGTGGTCGGTTTTCTGGGAACAGTATGGTAAGAAGTGGTCGGTTTTGAGACCAAGCGGTCGGTTTTGCTGGGTCAATTTTTAAAAAAATTGTAGATGATTCTGCAATTTCTATACCAATCCCTATACTAAAACCAGTAGCAACCAAACAAATATCCTAAACAACCAAACCAAGCATCAAAATCCAAAACTATAGCTGCAAATGCAAAATCCAAAACATAAAATTAAACGAAACCATTCTAATTACATTATAAAATCCAAACATTCAAGATCCAAACATTCAAAATCCAAAATCCAAATCCAACCATTGTCTTCATATATACAATCTGTTAAACCAAATTACATTATAAAATTACACTAATTGGACAAAGAAACATTGGATGATTCACCGTCTTCGCCACCGCCTTCACCACCGCCTTCCCCACCACCTTCGCCACCGGCTTCGTCTTCACCTTCAGCCTCATCATCCGTGTTTTCATCCGTGTCCTCGTCCACATCCGTGTAATCTTTCTCTCCCTCTTGCGCAGTTGCCTACAAAAATATGTCAAACAATTAGAAATTCATTCATTTTTACATATCAACCAAAAACAAAAAACAAAGCATTAAGTCATAAGTATATTACCATTTTAGCACGAGCATCCATTTTTTGGAGGACATACTCGAGCAATGTCCCTACAATATGCACAACCTCGCCACCGAGAAGGTTATTCCATTCCGCCCTCTGAGCCGGGTCAGCGGTTGGATCGGACGCCTCGAGGGCTGTGCGTGCAAAGGTTGTTATCTCCTCATCCGATAGGCGACGAGCAAATTGCAGAGGATTGGCACGGGTTTCATTGAGCACATTGCGGACAATCAGGAGGAAGATGGAATCGGGAACCACTGGATTTTGTGTTGGAGCGGAGGAGGATGAGCCGGCGCCGCCACGGGTGGAATCCCTATAGCGCGTGGCTAGTGTTGGGATCAAATCACTAGCTCGAGCTTTGGGGAACCCCACAACATAATTATTTTTTGGCCTCTCGCCTTGGGGAACCTCCATTGCTTCCATCCACCAATCCCAAGGCTCATCCCGCTCCCCCGTTTGAGTAACCTCCACCGGCATACGATCAAGAATGGAGGCATATCGTTCCTACACATATATCACAATTAATTAGCATTCATGATTATGATATAAACAATTAATTAAAGTGCTAAAATTAGAAGATATAAGCATTAATTAAACATATAAACATATTGACGTACTCATGGTTATCACAATTAATTAAAATGCTAAAATTAGAAGATTACCGCAATGCGCATAGCGGCGGGGGTAGTATATATTCGGCTCTCGGGAGTGGAGCGGATCCTAGTGTGGCATTCATCCCACACCTCAAGCTTTGTCGGACTTTTAGACAATTTATTTTTCATGTTCTTGAATTATACCACAAAATAACTTATATTAGCATTTGCATTATCATATTATATATTATATAATTATAAGGTAAAAACAAAATTTGTGTGTGTGTTTGCATATTAAAAATAGTACTACCTCGCGCACATGGTTGAAGGAGTGAGCACCCGCGCTATGCAACCTTTACACGCGTTGCCGATTAGCTCCAACTTCCGACCTATGCAAATGGCCTTCATCCGTGTCCCAATACTTGAGAAGATCTTTCCAAAAAATTATATTCCAATATTCCGGTTTCAAAGCCAACTTCGAAACCCCTTCCTCCCTTGATTTCCTCTCGATTCTCCTCTTCAATTCATTCATGGTCCTTTTGATTGTGACCTTTATGTGATCTTCAATGATAGCTTTGGCTTGTGAACGGCTTTGACCTTTCAATTGCCTATAATATTTCTACGTAATATCAACAAGTACAAGGATTAAAATTGAATAATCAAACCAATTACCAACAAAATGTACCAAACCAATTACCAACAAAATCAAAAACATATTATGTAAACAAAAATGTACTTACGAGAAACTCCTCAACCCTTAGACCGAGCCACTTTGGGTAAGTCGCGTCTATGTCACTAAACGTGTATTTATTGAAAGGCCATCTTACCCGAATAATCGCAAGCAAAGTCTTTTTTGCCTCATTATCTTCAATACTATATAAGAACATTATAAATATAAACTCGTGAACAAATTATTAATAACTAACGCACACTACATATATTTAACACTAAAAATCATTACAAATCACTACAAAACACAACATATGAAACAATATACTTACTGTCCATCGGAGATATTGATCCGTCGAGGTCTTGTTGGTATCTTAGCTCCAAAAATGCCGCATGAATGTGACCGTGGCATCCTCACTACTCTTCTCATCGGTTCCTCCTCCGCCTCCGCCTCCCTTGTGTTATGCTCCGATTCGGTTTCCGAATCCGTTGGCTCATCACGCAACCCCGTCTTTCCCTTTCCCTTGCCTTTTCCCTTCGCCTTCTTTTTGTTTGTACTATTACCGACACTATTTCCCTTGCCTATGTCGGTGTCCTTGTCCGTTGCTTTCCTTTTCCTTGCCATGATATATATCATCAATGAAATCATGACGACTATCATCATCCAACCAAAGAGCCCCTACAATACAATTAATTAAAATCAAGTTAAATCCAAAACACAAAAACGCTTAAACACATACAAATACACAATTAGAACACAAACTATACAAATTAAAAACTATACAAACACATACATTATACAAAGACAAATTACAAATTACACAAACTATACAAACACACACATTATACAAAGACAAATTACACAAATTATACAAACACACACATTATACAAATTACACAAACTATACAAACACACATTATACAAATTGGAGGCCAAAATTTATACAAATTGAAAAATTAAGAAAAAATTCACCCCACATATAACCGACCAACAAATTGCACATAACCGACGAACAAATTGCATGCAAAATTTTCCAATACACGTATACACACACACACACACACATACAAACACACACATACACAAATATATTAACATATACGTATATGCAGATTCACCCATACACATATACACATACACACACACATATATATATGCAGATTCACCAACATATACACATATATATACACATAAACGAAATTAAAAAAATAGAGAAAATGGAGAATATACATTGGAATCGCCACTGAGAGTTGGGGGTTTCTTCCTCCGAGCATAATAAGCACTGGGTCTCCTTTGTGAACCACCATAGTGAGCCCCCATCGCCATTGGAACCACCATCGAGAGCAAGAGAGTTGGAATCGCCATTGAGAGCATTGGGGGTTGGATTGCAGAGAGTAGGAGTAAGAGAGCATAGTGGATTGAAAGTTGAAGAGCCATTGTAGAGAGTTGAAGCACTGAAATCGCCATTGCAGAGGGTTGGGAGAGAAGAGAGTTGGGAGAAAAGAGAGTTGGGAGAGAAAAGGGAGATAGAAAAGAAAAAGAAACGGCTGTTTTTTATATATACAGAGCATAAAACCGACCGCAGCAGCGGTCGGTTTTGTCTTCGTCCCTAGTGGAACGACGTCGTTTCACTGTGGCGCGGTTTTTAATTTTTCACGAAATTTTTAGGCGCAAAAAAAATCGGTCGATTTTAGTAAGCGTCGGTCGGTTTTACTATACCCTAAAATTAGGGTTTTTTTAAACCCTAAATTTAGGGTTTTATTTAATTAAATAATAACCATAGCTTTTAATATTTTAATATTAAAAATATTAATATAAAATTATATATTAATAGCTAGTATTATTTAATAATATTTTAATTTCAAATTAAAAATAATATTACTATATTAGCTATTAGTAACTCTATAATTAAAAATAATATTACTATATTCATAAACTCTATAATTATTCATATTTAAGGTAATATAATATTTTAATTTTAATATGTATCATATATACTTCGATTAAGAAATATATATAAGGATTAATCGTATTTCAAAAATCGAATCATTGGCCGACCTTGCAGTGGATTAATCAAGGATTACTCAGTTAAATCGGGGATTTTTAATTAGAACACTGCTTATGACATATATAAGTTATAAGAATATACATGCAATGATCGGAATACTCTTAAATTCTTGGCACGTGAAGTTAGAAAACAAAAGTTAAAATAATATATATTAAAAATGGGCCAATAATATATAGACACGGGATAGTGCATAGTATTGAGTCAGTCTACGATCTGCTTTGAATACCGTCAAAGGGGACGGGATGAACGATGTTTACTTATCACCGTGAGGAAAGGAGGAAACAAAAGTTAGGTTTCACACCTTCCTCTCCGGACACTTTACTTGTAACCATCGGTGTATGTACGTAAGACTGAAGAGATAGCTATGACTGTATATATATTTATATTCTGAATATATTTTATATAAATATTACATGTAAAATATTATATATATATACATATTTATATAATATAGATTTGTTTATATTATTATAATTTATATATATATAATAAATAATATATAGAGTTTGACTGACTTTTACTTAAAACCGACCGAAGTCAAAGGCGTCAACGGTCGGTTTTGTGTGAATACGGTCGGTTTTAGATGTATGCGGTCGGTTTTCTGGAAAAGCATGGTCGGTTTTACGTGAATGCGGTCGGTATTTTGGTAAAGTTATATTATTATAATTTATATATATATAACAAGTAATATATATAAGCTTTGACTGAGTTTTACGTAAAACCGACCGACGTCAAATCCTGCCACGGTTGGTTATACTTGGTCGGTTATGACTCGGTCGGGCTTGTGCCAGTACGCTATCCTGATATGTATAACCGACCGAGTTATAACCGACCGCCCTTAGATGAATGCGGTCGGTTTTCAGGAAAAAGATGGTCGATTTTATATGTTCGCGGTCGGTTTTCTGGTAGTTTTATGGTCAAAAACGGTCGGTTATGTGTACTATCGGTCGGTTTTCTGGGCAAAAAATGAAAAAAAAAACATAATTCATTTGCAGTTTCAGTTGCCAAATCCTGTACCAATATCAAATAGCAATACATAACCAAATTACTAAGCAGCCTAAACAACATTGTATATCATTACACCATCGTATATGATTACACCATTATAAATCATTACACAAATTTAAACATCATTGAAAGTCATCAAAACCGTCATCATCTTCATCATCATCTTCATTATCATCATCATTATCTTCATTATCATCTTCCTCTTCTTCATTGTGTTCAACATCATCATCATCATCTTGATTTTCATCATCTCGCAATTCGTCTTCTTCATCATCATCATCTTGATTTTCATGCCGAATAAATGGTATTTGTCCATATTGTGCAAAATCAACAAATAGTGAAAATGAGCTAGCGGCATTAGATCTATCTTCTTGAAAAGCGTCCTCTATATCGTTTTGCACAATAATTGATTCATCAATCGGACGACTTTTAGATTTGACCACCGTATATATTTTGCTTCGTAGATCCAATACGCTAGGAGCGTAATATACTTGAGAGGCTTGACTAGCTAAAATAAAAACTTCGTTAGATCTCAATCTTGAAGTTATATCAACCGTCACCACTCGATTCTTATCGATCCTCACACCATTTCCGAGACTATCAAACCAAATACATTTGAACAAATATACGTGATTGCATCCTTGATAAATAAGTCTCACAATTTCTATTAGTTGACCATAATAATCAAGATTATTTTCGTGCAAAGTTCCCTTAACTACAACACCGGAACCGGATGCGGATGATGTTGAAAATTTATATCCATTAACTTGACAAGTTTCAAAAGTCATGACCTTTAATGCCGGTCCTTCTAGCAAGTCCATGAAACGAGGTCCGTCTATCTCGTCTATATCGGTCATAAACATATAGGGTTTTTTCATACACATTGATGGCGGAAGATTATAGACAACTACTACTATGGGCCACACACTATATGTTTTTTTTCCAAATGGGTTAAAACCGTCGGTTGCAAGGCCAAGCCTTATATTACGAATTTCTTGAGCAAATGATGGATATCGACGATCAAAATTTTTCCACTCTTCTCCGTCCGCGGGATGACTAATTTCTCCATGTTTGACATCTCGATTCTTGTACCATCTCATATGCTCGGATGGATGTATGTTTTGACATATACAAGCATTGTAGTCGAGGAATCAAAGGAAAATGTCTCAATATTTTTTTTGGTATTTTTCAACCATCTTTCCTCAAAACATCCAGATAACGATCTTTACCACATATATCACACACAACTTTATCCTTGTCATCTCCATAAAATAACATACAATCATTCTCACATAAATCAATCTTTTGATATTCAACCCTCAAACCCTTCATTATCTTCTTCATTTCATAATAAGTTTGAGGCAACGTGTGTTTTTTTGGTAATACATCCGCAAAAAGTGTAAGCAAACTATCAAAAGCCTTATTACTACAATGTGAGATATACTTGAATTCTAACAATTTTGTGGTAAAGCTTAATCTTGTATACTTCGTATTACCGGGATAAATAGGTGCTCCATTTTCAACAATCACCTCATACAATTTTCTTGCACTATCATTTGGAACTTCTTCTACATTCCTAGTTCCCGTATCCACGTTGTTATAAAATTCGGAATTTTCACCAGCAAAATCATGTAGCATCATCGATACTTAACCAATTCAAATTCCTACAACGTTTACAAGGACACTTCATTGTACCATCTTCTCCCATTCCATTTTCACTTGCAAATTTTAAAAAAGTTTCTACACCATTCCTATATATTCCGGAGTTAACGAAATTTTATCACTTTGCACTTGATTACTAATCCAACTTCGATCCAAGTTTGTCATCTACACACACATTTAACACACATTTAACACACACATACATTTAATAACACATACATTCAATACACACATACATTCAATACACACATGTAATTTCACATGAATTTCATACACATTTAACAAATAATTTCAGATGAATTTCATACATTCAATACAAGCATTCAATGTAATTACATACACACACATTTAATATAACAAACACATTTAACACACCCACCACACACAAATTTAATGCAAAGAAATGAAAATCACTTACTTGAAATGTTTGCAAGTAATAATTCTTCCCCACTTTAGCTCCTTTCTTCTCCTTTGATTTTTATTTCAAGTGAATGGGAGCTCACTATTAGCTAAAAGTGATATAAAAGCTGCAGGTTAAAACCGACCAACCAATCGGTCGGTTTTAGTACCAAAAAAAAAAACGACGTCGTTTCAAGGGGCTGACGCACAGATATTTTTATTTAAATTGTTTTTTAATTATTTTTCCGCGGACGACATAACCGACCACACATAACGGTCGGTTATAAGGGTGCCATGTCATACATATAACCGACCGTGTCACACGGTCGGTTTTATTTGTTGCCACATCACCCAGATCGTCGTCGTTTTGTGATTTCGACGAGGTAAAACTGACCACGCGACCGTCGGTCGGTTTTAGATGCGGCGGTCGGTTTTATGCGGTCGGTTTTATCCTGTTTTCTTGTAGTGATAATAAGATTTACCAAACTCAGCTAATTTCCCGTGCATGAAAAATGGTGATTCAACTGAATGCAACTCCTTCATAAAAAAAGTTCCAAATGATATTGTATTGTATAAAATGCCATTTTGATTAGGCATGTTTTGATCTTCACTTGTTTCTGCATAGATATTCAATGAGTATATATTTATGCAAATTCCAGAGGATTACTAACCTTAATTAGCTTTTTAATTTGATTTGAACAATGATTAAATAGCACATCATCTGTTTGACGAAATGATGTAAAGAAGTGACCGTGATTTAAGTTGATTTGGTTCAATATAACTATTAAAACGGAGAATTGTAGGAAAAGTCCTTAATAAAATTAAGGTTGTTGGTCTAAATTAACGGAGAGACACACTTTGTAAAAATTTCGAAACTTGAGTATTGCATGTGATACTTATTAAAAGTTGATATTGTAAATGGTGTTGTGCTTAAAGTGCAAGTACACATAATTCACTTTACTCTATATGTATTTAAATAATAATTAAACTTATTCCAAGATTATAGTATTTTCATATAATATATAGAGAATGCAAAAATCCCCATAAAATATTAATTAAATTCATTTTACATGAACTCCGGGTTAGTAATAAGGTAAAGGTCTCTGGTACATAATTTTACAACATACAAGTATCAAAATGTCTAGGAATAGAAAAAAAGGTGAATACGCATGGTCTATATACGTGAGGTCGAACACATGTTACACATTTGCACGAATAAATATGATACTATTTTTCCAGCATCATGTTCATCCGCAGAGACGACCACATGTGCTTACTTGCATGTTTGACGAAATTTGATTTTTTAAAATTTTTTTATGGGAACCTTTAGAAGTAAACCTCAAACGCGGACCATCCTATTAGATCGATTCAACACTAGGTAAGTCGATGGTAAGTGACCCCATATCATGCTTTTTGGGATTAGTTACACATATAGAAGATGCGTATTCACCTAGAATTATACAAAATAAATCTTAATTTCTTTATTTTCTCCATCTTCTTTACTTTTGACTTATTATATAAGGGTTAGTGTAGAGTAAAACTATAAAGGAAAAAAGTTAGAAAAAAATAACCGAGAAAGATGTAGATTTTTAGGTATTCGAGAAAAAAAATAATTGATTATATTTAGCATATCCTAATTTTTTAAAGAAAATATGGAGTTTAAAAATACCATCAAAAACTAAGAACTTTATTTGGAGACTAACTACATAGTGTATTCTTGTAATGGTGAAGCTGTTTTAAAAAAGAGTACCATTTGAGGAATTGTGTCCAATTTGTAAGAAAGATAACGAGACCATTTCTTCATTTATTAATTTCATGTCCTTTTGCTCAAGTTTTGAGGAGAGGCATGGTGTTAACGAATTTGAGAAAGTGACTTTTGTGTTTAATTCTTACTTCCAAAATTTTTTAGATAGAATTGGAAGACGTCATGATAAAAATATTTAGGTGATATGTTGAGTGTTATGGTGCATTTGTAATCAGTGATTTGGAATAGTAAGTAATCATTAGTGAGTAATGTTATTGACGCAGTGACGATTTCAGAAAAAGGAAGAAAAGAAGAAAGAAGACGAGGCTACACTTATATGCATCTGATGCACGGATATCGGGCTTTACATGAACGAAAAGCATGCTGGCATTAGGAAAGAACTAGCCGATAACAGTAACTACCGCTCTAATTTGAATTTTCAAAGTAGTAGAACTTTTTATTATCTTATAATGACAGTAACAAATAATAAACGGCTACTTAATAAGTGTCTTTGGCAAAAAAATGTCTCCAGTATTTTTTTTATATAATAAACTAATTTTTTGGTAACTAATTTAAAATCACTAAAATTATAGAAAGAATTAACAAAGTTTAAGGGAATAAACATTAGCGTGTAAGTAAATAGTTGTGAAAATCTGAAATATAATTATATACACATAAATAATATTAAGATTATTATAAACAAAAATTACAAGTAAGAGGAGAGTGACATGCAAGATATTAATACCAAGTACAGATTCAAAAATTAAATAAAGAACAAGCACGGGAAGGAACACAAGGGAAGTCAAGATTTTAGTGCAATTTATAGCAAATCCTTACCAATTCTTGTCTGTGATAGCATTACTGATCAGGAGGTTTGTCCCAACAGAATATCAACTTGCCCAAAACTTTCAATATCAGCTGTCTGAATATCAAAACTCCCCTTGAAAGTATAAGGTGATGTCTTGAACTTACTCCACATTTCCATATACTAGTCAGCAATCTCCTCCATCTCTATAATTTCCGGCACTTGTAATTTTTTTCATTTTCAAAACTTAATTATTAAGCTCTGAAACGTTACCATTTAACTTACAAGTAGTATTTGTGACAATTTTAGGCAAGCACTTGATATGATTGTAGTCTGAATCTGCGCAAGCTTCCTCGCCAACACTGGCACACAAATCATAGACTCGTCAACTTTAGAGAGCAGTCGATGGGATTTGAAAAGCATACTTTCCGCGATCCTTGCTTCTTCGTAGGATTCATCACCAATCCAATTCCCTGTTTTATCTGATTTGCTTCTGCCCGACATTGACATCATTAGCTGTGACTTTGTCACGCAGTCCCTCCGGACATTTATCTGATTTTGTATGTGCAGCCAGTGTCCTATATCCGCCTGTTTTGTCCACAGACTGCAACATTCGAATAGCACAGAAGTAGTAAAATCAATAGTTGCAGACGGAACATTCAATATATTATTTTCTTCTAGTTTTATGTACTCCATTATTATACCATAAACTTGTTCATATATATATTTTCATTTTGTCAGTAAGCCGTAACTCTGTGATGCTTCTTTCACAATTTTATTTCTCCATAAACATAATATGAAGGTAGAAAATCTATCAAAACATGATTTAGGTCGAATTAAAACTAGAATCTCTTTTCTTTTTTTCTTTACGAGGAACTACCCCATTACTGGGGGATCTCAAATATCGGGTTATGGACTGTCCGTCAACTACTAAGGGCAAGTGTGCTAGGCGTCTCCTGAGTGAGTCGAATCTTGGTATACATGATAGTTATAATAATTGTGTAAGAATATTATATAAGAAAGTACCTCGCATCAAATAATCAACACCAAAATACCGAACAAGTGAGGCACGTGAAAACCATGTTGTACTTAAAACAGGTAAGCTGGTAATTGAACGTGCACGTTTTACCTTTATGTCTTCCAAAACCCACCTCCTACAAACTGAACAAACACTGCTTTTATCTCACGGAAAGTTAGAACCTAAAACTCTATGATGAATACAATTTCTGTGTGTCAAACAATGAAGCAATGGGCTCAATTTATAGGGGAGAAAATGTAACCCCCAAGCTAATTAAAATTGTAACCCAATAAATTAATTCTCTAACCCCAATTTAAATAATTTGTAATCTACACGGTAATGAACAAATTAATCTTGACTCATTATTATAGGAGTTACACAAATTAATTAACAGAAGTTCGAAAATAAAGGCAGTCGAATATAAATGGTCGAAAATAAAGACGGAAGAATATAAATGGTCGAAAATAAGAACTACAACTAAAAGAGGTTGAAAATAACTTTGATGAAAAATAACTGGTCCAAAACATATATAAGTTCCACCGAGGATTGGATATGACTGGTCGAATATATCTCATGGAGAAAGTTTTTCCTCCGACTATATTGGTTGAAAAGATAGCGCCCGAAATTAATTCCTGGGTGGAAATTTTCCCACCATTGTTCTAAAAAAAAATTCAAAATGATTTATGTGATATTATTGGAGGCGATTCGATTTCATTCGAATATCTAAATTCAACTACAAAAAGGGAATGATATATTAATTTCGACCATATGATTCATGCTATTGTTCAATTAAATTCGATCAAAAATAAAGATAGACCAATTAAATTCGACCAAGTATGTTCGACTCTAATTGGTCGAAATTAATATGTATGTTCAATCAATTTTGCATTTTTTCTAATTCTGGGTAGAAAATTACTTTTTTTGCCTGAAATAATTTTTTGGGTTGAAAAATTCAAAATGCTAATCGTGATCGTTCATGGTCGAAATTACCTAGTCTAATAATTCGGTCGGAATTAATTAAGTTTGATCGTTTATTTATTTTTAACATGTTTAATTTCGAATAGTTGCAGAAAGGTCGAAAATAAAAAATATTTGACCGTTTATTGTCGAAAAAAGAAGACTCCTATATCAATGTTGAATAATGAATTGCTTAATAAAATAGAAAGAAGGATTCAAATGACATTCTAATGAATTGAAATTATAAATCAGAGATGGTTAGACGAGAGGTGGACTATAAATGTTGTATTAAATCTAGGTTCTTAGCAAGTTGTAAACAACAAATATAAAAATTATAGTCATAATTTAGTTATTTTTATTATTTGAATAAAAGTTTGGGTGATTAAATTTTGAGATACAAAATTTTGTGTATAGAGCATAATTATTTTGAGAAAAGTTTCAGTCTGATAACCAGAAAAATAATTATATATGATTTTACAAATTTCATATTTGGAATAGATTTTGATTGAGTGAACTTGTTTTTTATAAATTGTGGATTTCCCTTCGTATTATTATTAGATAAAAAGTTATTTTATTTTCTAAGTTTGGCTCTTATAAAGTTTGCACTCACTTTTTTTTATATCTTCGGATATTGAATTTTACTATAATATTTTTTTCCACGTGTATTTGGTGTTTATTAATATTAACATATCATTCATTATCTTATTATTTTTTCCTACTTTGTTTTTAAAAATTAAATTTTATTTGTGCTTGACTAGTATTATTTTTGTTGGGTATACTTAATTTTAAGCCTTTTAGAAAAACTTTAATAATCTATAAATTTAACTTTTGGAGTTAATTTAATTTCATTAGATTTTAAAAATAAATCTTCTTTCAAATAAAACTTTAAATTGTTATTATTTAATTGATTTCAATTATAAGACATAAAAAATTGAACGCACTCGGTCACTTTGATCTTAAACTCTCTTGTATTCGTCATTACATTTTTGGTGTCATGTGACCCAATAATTGTACTCCCAAAAAAAGAGAAAGAAGAGGTTGTGCCATGAACAATCACTTCATAGCAAAAGGGGATTGTGGTTGCTTAAAGAAGGAGTTTTAGGATGGACTATGTTAGCAAAATTGAGTCCTAAAATAATCTTGTCCATGGGGTTTTTGATATATTAAAAAAAATAATTAAAAAAGCCTCCATTCCGCGCCTTGTTCAGTCCTTTCTTGAAAAAGATATGCAGGACATTGTTGTACATTTTGACCATTATACTTCTTTGAAGAAATCTAAGAGATTTATACGAGCAATATTATATAGGTTGTATATATATAGAGAGATAGAATGAAATAAAAACTTTTTTAAGTTACAAACTTATAAAAAAAAATTTTGAATTTTTTTTATTTAATCCTTAGTTATAGCAAGTATCAATGTTGAAAATTTTTGAAAAAACATCACAATTTTTAAAAATAACGCATAAAGAAATTGTGCATTCAACACATTTGTAACTGGCGTTCAACATCGGGTGTGGAACACTAATTATCAGAATATATATATAAAGATGCTTAAAGAGTTTGGGTAGGATCTGGAAACATAAATATTAACTATATAATACGTTTAACTTAGTTCTTATATTGAAAAATTAGTTGATATACTTCTCCAACACAATTTTTGTTCAACAAAATATGTTAAGAAAATGTTGAACTCAAACTATATATGTGTTGAAAGCATAAAGTTGGTAAGTTTGTAAGTTTGTACAGAACTCACCCTCTATATATTAATATTGTAAATTGTGGCTGTACCCAACCCATCTTTTAAAATTATAAAATTTCATTCACACACATTATTTTATACATTCATTACCTATATTTATATATCTTATTAATTTTAATATATTCTTCACTAAGTTTTTGAGTTTCATCTAACATTATTTATGAAACTTTTTTACAATTTATTTTTATTTATTAAAATGTATAAAAATATAATAATATAATTATAAACTTTTGATATAAGTACTATATTTTATAATTTTTTAATTCAAAGAAAAAACAATTTTGTAAAAAAATCAATTGTAACTATGCTTGAAATCTATTTACCTCTTTTAAAAAGTTTTCATTTGAATAATCTTTAAACTATGATGTCATGAATTTTAATTACTAAAAAAGATGAGATAATTTAGTTGTAAGGTCATGACACATAACTAGAATGTGTTTTTAAATAAATAACCTTCAACGACCCAATCTAATCATTATGTTTGGACGTGAATTTCATAGACGTGTATATGAATAAGGCTTATTGACTCTAGATATTAGTTGTGGCCCAATAGAATCTACCTTGGGCCGAGAACATAACACCCTTGCTTTGTATTTCATATTAGAAGGGCGGCGAAACCAGGCATATTGGGCTCTAGATATTAAACTTGGGAGGAGAATACAACACCCTTCATTAGGGTTTGTGCTTCATATTAGAAGGCGGTGAAACCAATAATAAGAAGAAGGATTTGTGCAGAGCCTCCTTCCAAAATAAATTTGAAGCAATGGCTCACTGTTTCGATAAAAGGAAGGTAAGATTATTTTATCTATCTTGTGATGTATATCATCTTATTATTAAGCATCGTATGGATTTGACTTGGTTTTACTTTTCTATAAATATGGTTATTGTTTCATATTAGAGGGTGAAATTCTCCAAAGGATGATTGTTATATAAGTCTTTTATTGATGTTTTTACATTAACTCTTCTTTTTTAACTAGTTGATTTGTTTTTATACATGATTTTAGTGAGTTGGAATTGTACTAATTATGAGAGAAAGTGTTAGGGTTCATGATTATATGATATTACATTATGTAATATTTCTAATGCATAGATATGTTCTTCTCCTTCCAACCCACTTAACATATATCACTCCTTCTCATTTTAATAGTTCACTTTACACAACTCACACATATTAACAAATTTTAAATGTGACATGATTTTATCATTGTTTGGTTATAAAAAAATACTAGTAAGTTTTCACTTAAAGTCAACATAATTTGCATCGTAAATCATGAAAATTGTGTGGGCTAACAAATATTAACATTGAAACTTGTATAACATTTGTATTGGACAAAGAAGATGGACAAATAATATTAGATTTTTTTTTAGCAAATAATATGTCTAATTGATTGTTATGCTTATATACAGGATTTTCAGGAGGACTTGTTTGTGGAATTAAACTTTCTGGCCTGAATAATGTGGCTAACCACATGGTATATACACTTACTATGCCTATTCTAATACTCCCTCCGTTTCAATTTACATGTCCACTTTAAGAAAAAATTTTGTTTCAAATTATTTGTCCACTTTAACTTTCAATGCAAAATCATATTTTCTAAGTCAATTCTCCTCCACATATCTCTTATTTATATTTCCTAGATCAATCTCACACGACATATTATGCTCATTTAATACAATTAATTTGCAAACAACCACTTTTCTTAAACTGTGTGATATTTTGAAAATGGACATCTAATTTGAAACAGAGGGAGTATTTACTTGAGTTTTGATGTAATATGTTATTGAAATTGTGTTAGCATGTATCATATATCAGTGACTATTTTTTTGATTTTTTTTAGTTTATTTGTTTTCATCTATTATGTTATTCTCGACTTTTTTTTATTTCCTTGTCAAATTTTAATTATAGTGAGGCTCATGCATTGTAATCATGTTTCCATCTTAGGTCTTATTTAAATCTTGAATTTATATTTTTCTATAGTCAATGCCCAGATTTGTTATTAATTTATGTCAATTATGTGATATAATTTCTAATAAATCATTGTAACCTCAAGCCTTCTATCATATTCCATCTGCTACTATTCTTAAACTATAAATGCAGAAAAGTAATGAAGAAACTGCTCTGAGAAGGATGTGGATCACCCTTTATCCATCCCCAAACAAATATAGAATAATGTCTTTATTGAATTTCTTGTTGGCTTACAAAATGTAAAGAGGTTCATGGAAGAATTAGGGAGTTAGAATAGAAAAAGAAATGAATCTTAATATCAATGTTTAAATGTGTTATGTAAATACACCTAGAGGGGGGGTGAATAGGTGTAAATGGCTAACTTTATCAATTTTAAACTTTACCGAATATTTCAGCTTACTGTTTTCAGATCAAGTGTGATTATAGCAGGCTATTATGGAAAACAGTAAAGTGCAGAAATATAAATCAGACACAAGCAATTTTAGCCAGGTTCGACCCCTATGTCTAATGGTCTACGTCCTGGTCCCTTACCAACTTGGTAAGAGAATATATTATTACTGAAAATTCCAACAATTACAGAATAATAATATATCTCCCTTTACCCAGTCACCTAAAGCAGCTTGCTGAAACCTTGAGCAGACAGAAAACAGCTCGACACTTTAGTCCCCTGTGCACCTGTTCTTGAACCTCTGAATTCCTTGAGCTTCCCTCCTTGAATTCACCTTGTTCCTCGAACCTTAGCACCTCAGACCTTGTGAAGACTAATTCTATCTAACTCCCCCTTTGTTCTATACTTAGAACCCCGCTAGCTTTAGTGACTAATCAAATACAACTTTGAATAACAATGAGAGATTACAACTCAAACTATATTCTCTAATAAGATTTGAATCAAAAACACGATATAAGCTCAGAAGAGAATTTCAGAATGTTTTCAAGATGGTGAGTTGTTAACTATACTTGAAAACAGCAAGCCGTATATATACTGAAAGCTATAACGGCTATATTTAAACAAACCTCCATGAACGTTGCACAAGTGAACGTTGCAGGTTGTTAGTTCAATATTATACTCCATAGAAATAGAAGACTGAGTTTTAGAAAGACGTTTGAAGCAACAGTCCCTATTAAAATGGGATAAGAAAGTGTTTTTGAAAAGATAAGTTTGAAGCATAACCACTTCCTTAAATTTAGGAAACGTTTTCAATTTAAATAATCTGAGCTTATAATATGTATATTTAACTCATATTCAGATTAGAAAACGTACACCTTAAGTCCTATAAATTGTAGAAGTCAACAGCTGTAATCTTTGAAGTGTTCTGCTTCTGGTAGGACTCTATTATAGCTTGCTATTATAAACTAGCTCGCTATAATTCTGTTATAGTAAAATTCCTGCAACACAAGGTTAGAAATACAAAGCAGCAGGCTATAACAGTATGTCAAGCTAAAATAGCTTGCTATCTATCTGTTACTCATAAAACCTGCAGGGTTAGATTGTTAATACAATATAGCAGGCTGTAACAGAGTAGATACATTATGTTAAGCTGAAATGAAAGTAGCTTGCTAACGTGTGTCATCATCAAAACTTGGGATTTACAATCTCCCCCTTTTTGATGATTACACAGATATCAGGAGTAATACTCCCCCTGAATATGATACCCCTGCAGATTAGATACAACATATAATATTCTAGCAGAGAGATTATCATCAATTATCATAGCAGCATAATTTTAACAATCAACACAATAGCTTAACATAATATTAATTGACTTAAGAAAATCCATCAATTAAAAACCACAAGTCAAGCTGTTATCACAGCACAATCCCAAAAACCAACACATAAAACCATGTCTTGCTGTTATCACAGCACATCAAAAGCAACTTAAGTCTTAACACATAGAGCAGAGCACATCACAAGTCTGATAATACTTAAGATAATAATTAAAACTAAGCAATTAAATTCCCCAGCCCAAGTCAAGCACTCCTGATCATTTCTCCCCCTTAATCAGCAAAAAGATTATCCACAGCCTCAGTGGTATCCTCTGGATCCGGATGAGCTGGAGGAGGAGGAGCATCTGACGAGCCCGAAGCAACCATAGCAGGAGAAATAACTGGAGAAGCACTGGAGAGTTCCTTATCAGCTGGTGGAGGAAGAAGCTTTGAAGCACGAACTGCAGTCTTCGCTTTCTGGAAATATCCGAGCAAGTCAGTGGCCATTGTCTTGATCTCGGCATTTTGTGCTTTCACTTCGCTGACAACCTGTTTATACTCTGCAAAGTCCCTCTGGATAGCAGTGAACTTATCTTCTAGCTTGGCAAATAGGTCCTGAATGCCAGTTGCAGCAGAGGATGACTCTGGCAGGCTAGAAGTAGAGACAGGAACCTGCACAACCGGTGGGGGAATCCTTTCGACAAATCCAAGTTCATTAATCTGCAGACTGGACTGAGCTAGACTTGAGCAGTCAATAAAATCATTGGCATCAACAGCCTCCTTTTCTTCCAACTTAATCCCAGAATACTCAAAAACCCGTGTAAGGAGAAGACCGTAAGGGAAAGCACGGTTTTTCTTCTTCAAGCAATCAACCATATTGTGCAATATTAACCCAGAAATATTGAATTTCTTCTTTTTCAGCAACAAAGACACCAGAATAAGATCCTGACAAGTTAACAGAGATCTACTACCAACCCTAGGACTAATATTGGTACGACAGATTTTAAACAGCAAATGGGCCATAGGTTCAAGTATTGCAGTGGTTGGTAAAGACACATCAGAATTATCAACATCACCACGGACTAAAGCATGTTGTTCTAATTCAGGCAAATCCTCAAACAAATCACAGATACCCTTTTTAGTCAAGGGCACAATCAAATCATCAGTCAAATTCTTAAATTCCAACATCCCATTCAAAATAGTAGCATTAAGAACAATACCCTGATCCCGAACCCTACTAACAAATCGACCCTTAGTGGCTTCATGCAGATTAGCATAGAATTCGCGGACTAAGAACGGATAGCACACATCAGGTAAGTCAATTAAAGACCGCATTCCAATAGACTCAAAGATATCAACTAATCCACAATCAGTAAATTCCGATCCAACTACTGATTTACTATAAATCACTTTACGATTAACAAAGTTGTAATCGCGATACCTGGTTTCAAGCTCGGAGTTGATGAACTTGATGGCATACCGAGATTTCTTGAGAATGGGAACCGCCGCCGAGTCGTCATCGGAACTGAGTATGTCTTCGGCAGAGTGGTTGGACGATTCAATCTCTTCAACGGTGGTGTCGATGATCACACGGTCGGGTTTGGGGTCGCGAGGGCGTTTCCTGGAACTGGAAGCCGGAGTGGTGGTATTTCTGGTTTTCGCCATTGTTAGGGTTTTAGAGAGAGCTTGATTGAGAGTGTAGAGAGAGACGAGAACAACTGCAGCTTTGAAAATAAAACCCTTTGGAGACTTGCGTTGAGGAGAGACAGTTGGCTTTAGATATTCCCAAATAGATGCATAATATATCTCCGCAAAAAATCTTTTTACCGAAGAAGTAGGAGAATTTCGGGAAATACTTGACTTGATAAGATAAAATCCCCGCTTAATAAGATAAATCATATTTGGAAATTAAATCTAGCAAGTAGCAGATAAGCATATATAACAATAATTTTAAAATTCAAATTATGCACATAATACGGAGCATAGATAACTACACAATTAATTAATACGCATGCGGACCCGTGTTGACTGTCAACAACCACACAGATGAACAGTCACATGCAAAACAGCTAGCTACTATAAAGTAAAAAGAAAGTAGTAAGCCACATACCAGAATCAGCTTGCTGATTTAGACTGAGCACATACCCAATTCTCTGCGAATGATGAGAAATCTTTCTTCTGGCAGAGGCTTGGTAAAAATGTCAGCGAGCTGATACTCTGTAGGAACATACACAAGACTGATCTTTCCTTTGGCCACATTATCCCGCAAGAAATGATGTCGGACGTCGATATGTTTTGTGCGAGAGTGAAGAACCGGATTTTCTGAGATATTTATTGTGCTAGTGTTGTCACAATAAATTGGAACTTTGTCACATTTGATTCCAAAATCCTTGAGAGTTTGCATCATCCAAAGTACTTGCGAACAACAGCTCCCCGCAGCTAGATATTCACCTTCAGTTGTAGAGAGAGCGACAGATGTTTGCTTCTTACTTTGCCAACACACCAAGCTAGAACCAAGAAAATTGCAAACACCACTTGTGCTTTTCCTATCCGTTTGAGAACCGGCATAGTCTGCATCACTATAGCCCACAAGATCAAATGTATTTGAAATGGGATAGAAAAGTCCAAGATTGATAGTACCACTTAAGTATCGAAAGATCCTCTTAATAGCATTTAAGTGGGACTCCT
The DNA here is from genome assembly GCF_001625215.2 of Daucus carota subsp. sativus. Lineage (NCBI taxonomy): Eukaryota > Viridiplantae > Streptophyta > Magnoliopsida > Apiales > Apiaceae > Daucus > Daucus carota. Next base: position 24,200,674 of record NC_030389.2, on the reverse strand, counting down.
TTGGATTAGCTTGAAACCGTGCACAAACACATACACTATACATGATATCAGGTCTAGAGGCTGTTAGATATAATAGAGATCCAATCATACCTCGATATCGTGTTATATCAACACTTTTACCTGATTCATCTGAAAACAGCTTGCTGGTTTGAGACATTGGAGTGGGTTTTGACTTGACATTTTCAAATCCAAATCTCTTCAGCAACTCTTTCACATACTTTCCTTGGTGCACATAGATACCATCAGAAGTTTGCTTGATTTGAAGACCCAAGAAATAGTTGAGCTCACCCATCATGCTCATGTCAAATTCACTATGCATACACTTTGAAAACCACTCACAAAGTTCATTATTAGTAGACCCAAAGATAATATCATCAACATAAACTTGGACTACTAAAATTTCACCATTAAGAGATTTTGTAAATAGAGTAGGATCAATCTTGCCTCGTACAAAACCATTCTTAATTAAGAACTTACTGAGCCTCTTGTACCATGATCTAGGAGCTTGTTTCAATCCATAAAGAGCTTTCTTCAACTTGTAGACGTAGTCTGGATATTGTTCATGTTCAAAACCAGGCGGCTGTTTTACATAAACTTCCTCTTCCAGCAGGCCGTTTAGGAAAGCACTCTTCACATCCATCTGAAACAGCTTGATCTTTTTGTAGCATGCATAAGCTAAGAGCATTCTGATTGATTCCAAGCGAGCAACCGGAGCATATGTTTGATCAAAATCGATTCCTTCTTGCTGGTTGTATCCTTGAGCCACAAGCCTTGCTTTGTTGCGAGTGATAGTACCTTCTTCATCAAGCTTGTTCTTAAACACCCATCTAGTGCCAACAACTGATGCATTCTCTGGACGCTTTACCAATTCCCAAACATCACATCTTTCGAATTGGTTGAGTTCTTCTTGCATAGCCATGATCCAATTTTCATCTTTGAGAGCTTCTTGAACAGATTTTGGTTCTTCTTGAGCTAGAAAAGCAGCATAGGCACAAAAGTTTGCTTTTCCTTTTCTTGTCTTGATTCCTTCTGATATGTCGCCAATCACCAACTCGGGAGGATGATTCTTCACTGTCCTTGTAGCCTTGGGCATAGTTTTTTGAGATATTTCTTCATGAGATGTTCGAACCCGCTTTGTAGGAGGTACATCATCATCATAGGATCCATCAAGCTTCATTTGAGATAGAATGTTAGAGAGATTCCTGACTGCAGAGGAGAGTCCAGCTTGCTGAGATTCTGTCCCACCTTGCTGAGATGAAGATCCAGCTTGTTGAGATGTCATTCCAGTAGGCTGAGATGATGTTCCAGCTTGCTGTGATGGAGTGACAGTCTGTGAAGATGGTGTTTCAGCTTGCTTAGATTCTGGAGTAGCAGCTTCCTCTGACTTCTTCTCATCAGATTGAGGTGAAGCATTTGGATCAATACCTGCATCATCTTCCTCATCTCTTGGCAGATCATTGTTAGGTTCTTTGAAGACAATATCAATAGATTCTTCAACAATATGTTTATCTAAATTATAATATCTATATGCACGACTAGTTGAAGAATAACCAAGAAAGATAGCTTCAAAAGATTTAGCATCAAATTTACCAACTCTATCAATCTTTTTAAGAACAAAACATTTAGAACCAAAAACTTTAAAGTACCCGATATTAGGAGTCTTATTTCTCAGCAACTCATATGGAGTCTTGTTCAAGATAGGCCTGATGATCACCCTGTTCAGAACATAGCAGGCTGTATTGACTGCTTCTGCCCAGAAACTTCTTGGCAGCTTGCTTTCTTGCAATAACGTCCTTGCTGTTTCCTGAAGTGACCTGTTTTTGCGCTCTACGACTCCATTTTGTTGAGGTGTCCTTGGAGCTGAGAATTGGTGAGTGATTCCTCTTTCTTCACAGTATGTAATAAAGTCCTTTTGGAATTCACCTCCATGATCACTCCTTATACCTATAAGCTTGGTTTTCAACTTATTCTCAAGAAGTTTGATTAGAATTTCAAATTCTTCAAATGCACAATCTTTAGTACGAAGAAATAAAGTCCATGAATATCGAGAATAATCATCAACAACAACCAAACAATATTGCTTACCTCCAATGCTTTTATAAGCTTCAGGACCAAACAAGTCTAAGTGTAAGAGTTCTAGAGGTTGAGAGGTTGATACCATATTCTTAGCCTTATGAGTGCTTCGAATTTGCTTGCCTAGCTGACATGCTGAACACACCTCGGTCTTGGCATACTTTAATTTGGGCAGACCCCTTACTAGCTCCTTGCTTGACAACTTCTTAAGCAAGTCCATGTGAGCATGACCCAATCTTCTATGCCAAATGGTTGGATCAGCATCCACAGCAGCTAAACAGCAGGCTGTTTTCTGCAACTCAAAATCTAAGATATATATATTTCCTTTCCTTCTAGCAACTAGAGGAATCTGGTTAGTACCAAGAGTAATAACACATTTATCCTTAGAGAATTAAACTTTATGACCATCATCATGCAATTGACTTACACTAAGCAGATTATATTTTAAGCCTTTAACAAATCTAACATTAGAAATAGAGGCAGTGTCATTACCAACTTTACCTTTACCTAGAATAGGGAGAGTCTTACTATCACCAATAGTTACTCCTCCTCCTCTTTTCAACTTAAGACTCTTAAACTGAGTTTTGTCTCCACACATATGCCTTGTACAGCCACTATCAATGATCCATTGTGTAGACTTGATCTTAGCAGCAAGACACATCTGCAAAACAAAGAAAACAAAACTCAACACTTTGGTACCCAAGTTGGTTTGGGTCCACTTTGGTTAGAAGCACGAACAAATATATCATTTAAATCAGTTTTCTTGATCCACTTTTGGACCACAGTAGGATATGTATGCTGCTTAGTTCTGTAGCTTCTGTTTGGACCATTCTGGTAAGCTGTCTTCTTGTTCCAGTAGGCTGTTTTGTCTTTTGATCTGTTCTGGAAGTACTGTCTTTGAGGATGTTGCTGGGTTCTGTAGCCTCTGTTGTAGCTTCTGTTGTAGATTCTGTTGTAGCTTCTGTTATAGATTCTGTTGTAGCTTCTGTTGTAGCTTCTGTTGTAGCTTCTGTTGGGACCATTGAAATTCTGGTAAGCTACTTTCCCGTTCCAGTAGGCTGTTTTGTCTTCTGGTCTGTTATGGAAATATTGTCTTTGAGGCCTGACTCTGCAATACTGAGCTAGATGTCCCTGTCCTCCACAGTTTGCACATTTCTTCCAGGGCATAGCATATGTGTATGGTTTGCCACGCCTTCCTTCATACTTGAGAGCATTTCCTTTCTTGTTGAAGTTGTGACCAACACCTTCTTTATCTAGTGGAACCTTGATGCTCTTCATCATGTACTTTAGACCTTCTTCTCCTTGAACAAAAGTTCCCATTCCTTTTCTGAGCTTCAATACTTCTGTTTCGAGAATTTTGATCGTTTCAGCATGCTGATTTGTTGTAGCAGTGGGCACTGGAGTACTTGCAGCAGGCTGAGATGTACTGGGAGCAGGCTGAGATGTATGCAGCTTTGTGGATTCTTTTAGTTTGAATGTCTCTAGGCATGCATCTCTGGCTTCTACTTCTTGTTTCAGCTGGGAGATCTCTTCCTTCTGAACTTCATTTCGTCTCATCAAAACTTTATGAAACCCTTCAGCTTGATCTAGCTTTTCTTGAAGTTCCTTCAGTCTGGCTTGGGTAGGCTCTTTGGAGTCAAAAAACTTATCTATCTTCTGCATAAGCTCCTGAACCATGTTCTTAAGATAGTTGTTCTTTTCAATCAGCTTGCTGTTTTCTGCCTTGAGAGAATTATATTCCTCATTTGGAATATGATCTTTTTCCTGCATGGTTAGTTGTTCTAGCACAAGATTATCATTTGAAATATCAAATTTGAACGAACTAACCTCACTGTTGTCATCCTCGGAGTCAGTTTCGACAAGACCATCATCGGTGAGTCCTCGAACATTGTCATCCTCCATGCCAACAAGTGCAAGGTTGATCATTTCCTCACCAGAGCCATCACTGGAAGCAGAATCTTCTTCATCATCACTCCAGGTCAGAAGTGCTTTAGATTTCTTCTTCTTGTCTCTGGAAACAGCAGGCTGTTTTGACTTGAGCTTGTAGCAGTCCTTCTTGAAGTGACCAGGCTTTCCACATTCAAAGCAGTTCTGATCCTTTGGTTCTTTGGAGGGCCTTCTGCTACTTGAGTACTTAGCCTTATCCTTGCCTTTCTCCCTTTTCAGCTGACTATGCTTGTTAATCATCCTTTGAATCTTCTTGGAAAGGAGTGCAAGATCTTCGTCTGATTCCTCATCTGATTCTGGCTTGCTCTTTTCAACAGTAAGAGCCAAGTTCTTCATTTTCTCAACTGGAGCATCATGCTTCTTGGAATGCATCTTACTCTCAAATTGTTCCAATTCAGCAAAAAGAGCTAGATGATCCATTGTATCAATATTGTGAGCAGCTTCCAAGGCAGTTACTTTGGATTGAAAGTCGAATGGAACAGAAGCAAGAATGTTCATGTTGAGTTCTGATTGAGGAATTATCTTTCCAAGTCTCCCTAGGTTATTAACAATGAGTTGAAACCTAGCTTGAGCTTCTTTGATTGATTCTCCCTTCTGCAACCCGAAAGCACCAAGTTCCTTCATTAGTTGTCCCAATTTTACTTTCCTTAGACCCTTTGATCCTTCATGATAAGCTTCCAAAGCATCCCATATCTCCTTTGCAGATTTGAGAGATGACACCTTGTCATATTCAGCTTGATTAAGACCATTGATGAGAGTACTTCTAGTCTTTCCATTAGCAGCCATCTTTGTTAGCTCGTCAGTAGTAAGTTCATCAACATCTTTGACCTTGCCATCTTTATCTAGGAACTGATAGGGACCTCTTTCAACAACTCTTTGCATGAGAGGATCTCTGGAGAGATGAGCTTCCATTTGTCCTTTCCACCAGTTGTAGTTGTCCGAACCAGTGAGGAGAGGAGCTCTAAAGTCTGATTTTCCCTGAAATTGGTCAGCCATAGGATCTATACTATTCCTGTTACAGAAATGTTAGTAAACCTGGCTCTGATACCACGTGTAAATACACCTAGAGGGGGGGTGAATAGGTGTAAATGGCTAACTTTATCAATTTTAAACTTTACCGAATATTTCAGCTTACTGTTTTCAGATCAAGTGTGATTATAGCAGGCTATTATGGAAAACAGTAAAGTGCAGAAATATAAATCAGACACAAGCAATTTTAGCCAGGTTCGACCCCTATGTCTAATGGTCTACGTCCTGGTCTCTTACCAACTTGGTAAGAGAATATATTATTACTGAAAATTCCAACAATTACAGAATAATAATATATCTCCCTTTACCCAGTCACCTAAAGCAGCTTGCTGAAACCTTGAGCAGACAGAAAACAGCTCGACACTTTAGTCCCCTGTGCACCTTTTCTTGAACCTCTGAATTCCTTGAGCTTCCCTCCTTGAATTCACCTTGTTCCTCGAACCTTAGCACCTCAGACCTTGTGAAGACTAATTCTATCTAACTCCCCCTTTGTTCTATACTTAGAACCCCGCTAGCTTTAGTGACTAATCAAATACAACTATGAATAACAATGAGAGATTACAACTCAAACTATATTCTCTAATAAGATATGAATCAAAAACACGATATAAGCTCAGAAGAGAATTTCAGAATGTTTTCAAGATGGTGAGTTGTTAACTATACTTGAAAACAGCAAGCCGTATATATACTGAAAGCTATAACGGCTATATTGAAACAAACCTCCATGAACGTTGCACAAGTGAACGTTGCAGGTTGTTAGTTCAATATTATACTCCATAGAAATAGAAGACTGAGTTTTAGAAAGACGTTTGAAGCAACAGTCCCTATTAAAATAGGATAAGAAAGTGTTTTTGAAAAGATAAGTTTGAAGCATAACCACTTCCTTAAATTTAGGAAACGTTTTCAATTTAAATAATCTGAGCTTATAATATGTATATTTAACTCATATTCAGATTAGAAAACGTACACCTTAAGTCCTATAAATTGTAGAAGTCAACAGCTGTAATCTTTGAAGTGTTCTGCTTCTGGTAGGACTCTATTATAGCTTGCTATTATAAACTAGCTCGCTATAATTCTGTTATAGTAAAATTCCTGCAACACAAGGTTAGAAATACAAAGCAGCAGGCTATAACAGTATGTCAAGCTAAAATAGCTTGCTATCTATCTGTTACTCATAAAACCTGCAGGGTTAGATTGTTAATACAATATAGCAGGCTGTAACAGAGTAGATACATTATGTTAAGCTGAAATGAAAGTAGCTTGCTAACGTGTGTCATCATCAAAACTTGGGATTTACATGTTATCCTTATAAGAAAAAAATACATTACTGTATTACATCAAGCAAAAACATACTGATCATATTAATTAACACAAATATGTTGTTTTCTCATTTTAATTTTTATTTTGCATGAGAATTTTCTTGATAGCTCATTCACAATTGCTTCCACCTTTGGTGTAAAAAGTAGTTTTATCTTTTTACGAGAAATCCCTCGAGAAAAGAACTTTTGTCAAGGAATAGTGTTTTGTATTTCAAATCAATAATCAGATCCTTATTTTTTCTAGTGCATGCATCATTTACATTCTTCAATGTCTAAACATCACAACATGAGTTAACACTTACTTAACTCATTATATCATATAATTCAAATAATTAAATGTTTAGATTGTAAACATGTTCCAAACCTTAATGAAGTTCCCACTTTTAAATTAATACAATCTTAAAATATAATATGAACAATTCGAGGTTATTTTTGAAAGAACATATTTAATTATTTAAAAGGATAAAATATACTCAATTCAAACCCTTACTAGAACAAGGAACTAAACCATACTAATAGAATACAATGAAATGAGACTAAACACCTAAGACCATATATTAGATTTGAACTAGTAAAACATAACAATTATTGCATCAATGAGGTACACCATACTATACGTTTCTTTAAATAAATAAGTAAAGTCTTCTTCCTTGTTTCTTTCCACAATCTACGTTATTATGGCTTCTTATATGACATTTATTGCCTTCTTTTGTCCTTAATTCAGAGTAACATTTGTGGAGTTTCAATTAATCGTTGCGGAGTAGCAACATCCATGCCTAGATTCTTTGGTGGCCTTCCCCCGCATGTTTTTGCACTCTTATGTGCCACTTGTAGAAAACAACCTATCCTTGAGGAGTGGAAACATTCGTGCCCTGATTCTTTCAAGGTATTCCCGTAAGTTGTTTTACACTTTTAAAGGCTTTTTGTGGTGTATCAATTGATCTATAGGCAACAACAACATCCTGATCACGGTAGATAAACAAGGTGTGCACATAACTTCTTCCCACCCGCTTGCTATATAACATTTATATTTGCTCCTATACAAATGTTCACGAACACTATGCTTGTCAGTTGTCAAGGAATACTTGGCGGATTTTCAGCGGAGCTTGGCTGTGTACTCGAAACATTAGCAAGCCACTGGAGTAGCTTCTGAACTTTAAAAGTATCGTCAACAAAGTACTTGGCCTTGCTAGGCTTTTGCTCCACAGTGCAAAAAAAGATTTCCGGAACAGCAAGGACCACCATAGATGAAACAATTTTCAAAGTCGTACATATCTTCATCTAACCTGTCATCTCCAATGCAGAGGATGAAATCAGGAATCTCGCCATTGCCAACCATTGTCGCGATTACCTTTTCTGTGACCAAGCCTTTGCTTGCATCCTAAATATATTAGGTTGCTAGTTAAGTAAATTACAGGGAAGACCGAAAGAGGGAGACGAGAGACTTATACCTGTGGTTTGACCTCAACAATATTTTTTCCCTTTGCAACTACTGCAGGTTCATTAGCAATGACGTGTTTCAAATGATCCGACAAATCCTTTGCCTGCAAGGAACCAAAATCATGATCTGCATCTTGATGGTGCCAAACCAAAACACTTTCTTTGACTTCGATGGTGGAACCATCCGTGGCTTCTACATACAGATTCATTATACGCTCCACTGCCACCTTCCACTCGAGATCCACAACCAAACTGGATTGCCATTCAGAAGTTTTCTTCCACCTGCAAACCAAAGGCAATTTATTTAGAAGTGCCACTAGAAAAGGTCTCTAAGAAGTTTGTGAAGAAAAATACCTTATGAAGTACCCGTGTTCAGCAGCTAGTCCTAGACCTTCACATGGATCCAGCCACTCGGTTAAGGAACTTCTACCTCTTCCACTAACGATAAAAACAGTGTTCTTAGGATCATCACACAGAGTGTTAAGAGCAGTGACAACTTCACTACTGAGGTTTTTCTTGGTTGAGGAATGAGGAACAAGGGTGCCATCAAAGTCTAGAAATACTGCCCTCCTATTTGTCTTTTTATATGCAGGAACTATGCTTTCAAAAAATAATTTTTGAAAACCTAAGGAGAGGGCAGCAACTTTGAATGTGAAACTGAAGCCCAAACCCCAACATTGATAATTATAGTGATCAAGACATGCTCTCTCCATGCTATGCAGGAAACTGCGAGCCATATATGCCACATCATGAGACTGAACGTAACTATAGTTCTGCTCATGTCTTAATTGCCTTAAAGAATTATCCATGGTGACCGCAGAATGCATAGCCTCAGCTAAGGAACTAATATCCCATGAATTTATTCTGATTGCTCCACTTAGAGATGGAGAACATCCAACATATTCATAAATAATTAGCACACTTGTTCGAGGAAAATAAGACATAATTCCGCTAGCTTCATCCACAGTTGAAGAGCCCTGCCCACAAATGATATACATGTGAAGGACTAGAGTCATTCCATCTCTTACAGCATTTACTATGCAACATTCCGAGGCAGCATAGCAGGCGTTCTTTTCACATTGATCAACTGGTCGATCAATTAGACTCACTAGTTGATGACCACAAGAACCATAAATCTGATTAATCCTGTTAGCAGTTCCATACTTCTCCCTTCTCACTTCCTCGATGTCTTCTCCTGAGCTTCTTTCAGGATTGATAATTTGTAAGAGAACCACAATAGCCCGCAAGTTTTCATACTTCCTCAATAGTTGTTGAAATGCTAATAACTTCAGACTAATTGCCTTGAATAAGTTCATGTCGTCTACGCCAACAATTACATGCTTCCCCTTGAACTTCCCTTCGAATTCCTTGACTTTCACTGATGTAGAAGGAATATTCAGAACATTTTTCAACTTTTCCCAAATGAATTCCTAAAGGCAGAATCTTGATATACACCGTGCGACCACTATAATCCAGCCCAATTTGTCCTCGTTTGGACTCATATTCCAGTCCCAGCATTCTGCTACAACATGAGAGGAGGTGGCGAGCAAAATCGAAAGTATGAAACCCGATGAGATCGCAGTTCAACAAAATCCTCAGAATGTCTGCACTTACAGGAAGTGTTCGATAGATCTCTGCAGATGCAAGGAATGGACTTTGGAGAAAGAATCCGAGCTTGGCCCTGTAGGGCTTATTTCTCAAGAACACAAGGACCGCCATGAGGTGATAGTCATGAATCAAAATATAATTAGTCTCGGGATTCGCCACTTCTAATACTTTGTCTGCTAATATTTTATTTGCAGAGATATAAGCCTGCCACAGTCCCTGATCAAATTGGTCACCATGCTTTCCGCACATTGGGAGCATGTAATGGAATATAGGCTGTCGATGGTACTTGCAGAAACCATGATAGAATTCAGAGAAGAGTTCATTCGCAAGAAAAGTGTGAACGCAGTTGAAATCATCCATCAGTCTCTCAACAACAACCTCGTGTTCATTAACATCTATATCGGCATTTAGTGAACCAACATAAAAAAACCACTGTATAAGGTGAAAATCTTCATCGTAATTAAAGCTCAAGCCCTCTGTTTCCCCATCCTTCTGTGCATGAAGGGGCAACATGTTTGACACGATGATAATTCTGACAGTTGTAGATGAGGTACCATCTGAATCCACATATATGATACAAGGATTAGTCCTGTTCAGGTCTCTGAAAGCCAGGTTTGCAAAATTCATATGTGAACTTGTATCCATGATCGATTTATTTCCAAACAAGAATATAATCTTATCTGATTATATTCAGTAAAAATAAAACACAAGAGCTCCTTAAATCTAATGTCTTGAAGAGAAATTCTTCTATAGATGATTGAAAACGGAAAATATTATTATACTATAGGCCATGATAATTGATGCTGATATGCTCTATACATAATCATAACTTCTTGCCGATACAATTGATATATATATATACATATATATATATATATATATATATATATGTTGGGTTTCGGGGAAACAAACGCAGCGGATAATCGACGTAAAATAAAAAATCCGAAACCCTAACCCGAGGATCCATCTATAAAGAACGGCTGATCATGGAGATACGAGATAATACCTTGTTGAAGCTTTACGTTAGCGAAAGATGGAGGTCCGGAACAAGCAATCACCACGCAGCCCTCGTCTAAGGATCGCGTCTCTAAGCAGTCCACACGAACGTCTGATCGCCAAAGATCACCGGAGCCGGTACTAGCCGAATGCAGCCTCTCTCTCTCTCTCTCTAGCCTCTCTTGATGTAGAGCTGCTAGGGTTTTATAATAAATCGAATTTTATGTTACTTAACCCTAAAACAATACATCATTATGTATTTATAGGGAAGAGAGATAGATGGGCCAAACCCTAATCGGATTTAGGCTTCTCCAAACCTAATCCGATTTTGGTTTTAATATTAAATTCGAAATTCTAATTACTTAATTAAGACTGGCTCAATTAAATAATTTATTTCGAACTTAATCATTTAATTTAAATTCAGAATTTAAATTAAAACTCCTTTAAACGTTCAAAGTGTGTGACCCTTTAGGTTATTATTACGCTGGCAATAATTTTAATATCCAATAATAAAATTATAAACAATGAGCGGCATCTAGTAATACATCATTGCTACCCAAGTAATAATAATAATTGGTGATTCAATTAAACCTTTTGTGAATAATGTACAATGTAATATAATCCCTTTAACCTTATATTATAGATCAGACTCAAGGCATGTATTGTGTCATCCTCTTCATCGTCTAATCCGAATTTCCTTGATCAATGAGTAGACTATTAAACAAATCAATATTTGAGCACGGCCATGCATTTTATAGTCTCACTCAATCAAGAGGCCAATAATATCACTCCTAAAATAGGAGGGTTAAATCCTTTCTAGATCATTCATATTTCTCATACGATTCATAATATACCCAATGTACATTTCATCATTACCCGGTCAAAGGTAACTTTTAGTGCAACCAAAGTATATTAATTCTCATATAGAAATATAATGATATCAAGTCAGAGGATCATTACATCATTATCACAGTGAGAATTTCTAATGACACTTATTAACATGTAAAATCTCACGGTGGGTCATTCCAGTGCCATGTGTCGATACATGCACTTATGTTCTTGACTTTAGCATCACTATACCTATGATCAATGAGACGTGATCATCAGTCAACAAACATACTAGTCTTAATGCATCATTATTGTCCCTTAACAATGATACTCGACTAGGGACATTTAGGAATATTGATATTATTCTCATAATCTCATTTCTAAGTCACGTACTTAGAGATATAGAATTACATATAATATTCCAAGGACATTTATTATGCTTTCAATTTATTACGCAGTAAATAAAGACACAATAAATATTTATTCCATAATCAATATAACATAATCCATAAATGTCTACGATAGAACACAATAGTATTGTCTCTAGGACACCAATACTAACAATCTCCCACTTGTACTAGAGCCAATCTCTGATGTATCTAATACCCATGGAACTAGCATGACCTTCGTGCTTCTGCTGCGACAAAGCCTTGGTCAGTGGATCTGCAATGTTATCATCTGTATGCACTTTACATATATGTATATCCCCTCGAGTGTTAATCTCTCGGAGTAGGTGGTATCGTCTGAGTATATGCTTAGTGCGGGAATGAGATCGGGGTTCCTTAGCCTGTGAAATGGCTCCATTATTGTCACAGTACAAATCTATCGGATCTGATACTGAAGGAACCACATCAAGTCCTGTAAGAAATTTCCTGATCCAAACAGCTTCCTTGGCTGCTTCACAAGCAGCTATATACTCAGCCTCCATTGTAGAATCGGCAACCGTCTCTTGCTTTGAACTTTTCCAACTAACAGCACCTCCATTTAGACAAAATACAAAGCCAGACTGAGAGATCGAATCATCTTTGTCTGTTTGGAAACTAGCATCTGTGTAACCTTTTACAACTAGTTTCTCTTCTCCTCCATATACCAAGAATTGATCTTTAGTCCTCTTTAGGTACTTAAGAATATTCTTGACTGCCGTCCAGTGACCTTCACCTGGATTAGACTGGTATCTACTCGTCATGCTCAAGGCATACGAGACATCAGGACGAGTACATATCATTGCATACATTATGGAACCAATTGCCGAAGCATATGGAACTTTGCTCATACGGTCCTTATCATCCAATGATTTCGGACTGTTTTCTTTCGAGATCAATATCCCGTGAGACATTGGGACATATCCCCTTTTTGCCTCTTGCATCCCAAATCGATGCAATACCTTATCAATGTATGTACTCTGACTTAGGCCGATTAGTCTTCTTGATCTATCTCTATAGATCCTGATCCCTAATATATAGGTCGCATCGCCCAAGTCTTTCATCGAGAAATTTTTGCTCAACCAAGTCTTAACAGCCTGTAAAGAAGGTATGTCATTCCCCATTAGTAATATGTCATCCACATATAGCACTAGGAATGCCACATGGCTCCCACTCACTTTCTTGTAAACACAAGGCTCATCTTCATTTTGAATGAAGCCAAACTCTTTGACTGTTTCATCAAAACGAATATTCCATCTCCTTGAGGCTTGCTTCAATCCGTATATAGATCGTCGCAACTTACAAACCATTTTGGGAAATCTCGGATCGACAAAACCTTCAGGTTGTGTCATATACACATCCTCTTCTAGGCTTCCATTCAAGAAGGCGGTTTTGACATCCATCTGCCAGATTTCGTAGTCATAGTAAGCAGCTATTGCAAGCAAAATCCTGATGGATTTGACCATAGCAACTGGTGAGAAGGTTTCATCATAGTCAATACCATGAATCTGTCTGAAACCTTTTGCAACTAGTCGTGCCTTATAGGTCTGAACATTTCCATCCATGTCGGTTTTCTTTTTGAAAACCCATTTACACTCAATAGGTTTAACTCCCTCGGGTAAATCAACCAAAGTCCATACTTGGTTTTCATACATGGAATCCATCTCAGATTTCATGGCATCAAGCCATCTCTTGGAATCTGGAGTGTTCTTAGCATCTTTGTAGGTTAGAGGCTCATCATTATCCATAAGCATCACATCACCAGTTTGAGTCAAGAGAAAACCATAATATCTCTCTGGCTCATGGCGAACCCTACTAGATCTACGAACAACCTGTGTTTCCGGAACAGGATTACTCTCAATATTTTGATGTACATCCTGCTCAGGTTCCTGCTCTGGTGCAATGTTATCATGTGGTTCTCGAACTTCATCGAGATCTATTATCCTCCCACTGTTTTTCTTAGAAAGCATCTCTCTTTCAAGGAACACAGCGGTTCGAGCAACAAACACTTTGTTCTCAGAAGGATTATAGAATGAATAACCTCTTGTTTCAATTGGGTATCCCACAAAATTACATTTATCAGACTTAGGTCCTAGCTTGTCAGAATTTTGACGTTTCACAAACGCCTCACATCCCCAAATTTTCATAAATGACATGCTATGACGTTTCTCAGTCCATATCTCATATGGAGTGTTCTGGACCGTTTTAGTAGGAACTCGGTTAAGTGTATAGGCAGCCGTCTCTAGGGCATAGCCCCAAAAACTAATTGGAAGATCTGCATGACTCATCATTGATCGCACCATGTCCAACAAGGTACGATTTCTCCTCTCGGAAACTCCATTCCATTGTGGTGTTCCAGGAGGAGTAAGTTGTGATACAATACCACACTCTTTTAAGAAATTCTTAAATTCTTGGCTTAAGTATTCACCTCCACGATCTGATCGTAGAGTCTTAATACTTTTGGTAGTTTGCTTTTCTACTTCAGCTTTGTACTCTTTGAACTTTTCAAAAGAATCAGATTTATTCTTCATAAGATACACATATCCATATCTACTGAAATCATCAGTAAATGTTATGAAGTAGTAAAAGCCACCTCTTGCCATAGTTCGCATTGGACCACATACATCACTATGTATTAGTTCCAATCTCTCAGTGGCCCTCTCACCTTGTCCTGTGAAAGGTGCTTTAGTTATTTTTCCAATGAGACATGGTTCGCATGCTTCGTATGATTCAAAATCAAACTTATCCAAGTATCCATCCTTATGTAACTTGGAAATGCGCTTCTCATTTATATGGCCTAAACGACAGTGCCAGAGGTATGTTTTATTTGAGTCATCAGTTTTAAGTCGTTTATTATTCACATTATAGATGGGAGTATCCAAGTCAAGAACATATAAACCGTTAAATAAACGTGCAACCCCATAGGTAACATTATTCAAAGAAAAGGAACAACTATTGTTCTGAATTGAAAAAGCAAAACCTTTCTTGTCCAAACAAGAAACTGAAATAATGTTTCTGCAAATTGCAGGCACGTAAAAACAATTCTCAAGTTCTAAAATAAGCCCAGTGGGCAACGATAAATGATAAGTCCCTACAGCTATAGCAGCAACTTTTGCTCCATTGCCAACTCGTAGGTCGACTTCTCCCTTTGCCAACGTCCTACTTCCCTGTAGCTCCTGCACATTCATACAAATGTGAGAACCACATCCAGTATCTAATACCCAAGATGTTGAAGTAGACAAATTGACTTCTATAACATAAATACCTGAATCAGAAGCGGCAGCAGCCTTCTTCTTCTTCAGATCCTCCAAATAAGCATGACAGTTCCTCTTCCAATGACCTGGTTTCTTGCAATAGTGACAATCACCCTCCTTCTGAACACCACCTTTTGGCTTCAAGGCCTTAGTTGGACCAGGTTTCGGATTGGCATTAGAATTAGATCCCATCTTCTTCTTGCCTTTCCATTTACCCTTTCCTTTGGCCTTCCCCTTATTCACCATCAATATGGGAGTAGGGGACGCCTTCTGAATGTTGGTTTCAGCAGTTTTCAACATTGCCAACAATTCGGCGGGGTTCTTGTTTATCTCATTCATATTGTAATTCATTACAAACTGAGAATAGTTATTGTTTAGAGATTGCAAGATCAGATCAATTTGGTGCTCAGGACCAATCGGGGCACCCAATTTTTCAAGATAATCAATATACCCTATCATCTTCAGAACATGCGGTCCTACCGGATCACGTTCACCCTGCTTACAAGCATTCAAAGATTTGAAAGTATCAAACCTCTCCTGACGAGCCTGTCCCTCAAACATACGCTTAAGGTGCTCAATCATATCATAAGAATCCATATTCTCATGTTGTTTCTGAAGTTCAGCACTCATGGTCGCTAACATGAGACATTGAACATCCGTGTCATCATCGATATGCTTCTGATAAGCAGTATGCTGAGCACGGGTTGATCCTTCAGCGAGAGGTGTAGGGCGAGGAATATCTATGACATAGAGCTTGCGCTCTTGTTTGAGGACAATCCTCAAATTCCTTTGCCAGTCAAGGAAGTTGGTTCCTGTCAGCTTGTCCTTCTCAAGGACTGATCGTACAGAGAAGTTGTTTGAATTATTTGCCATTGGATATCTACAATATTTTCAAATGCATAAGATAAATTAGTCTACAGATGTTTATTAAATTATGTTCAAGTGATTATAAATATATATTCAAAATATATATATCTCCCACTATTTTGTTCAAATCAATAGCCCTAACTATTAATTCGGAAAGCATTTCTGCAAATCTTTCTAGTGAGCCAAGATCCATATTTCATCCATGTTTTAAGTTAGCGTGGGCTAATACTCTCAAAACATGACTATTTAGGTAGACAACATTTGTCAATTATATCAAATATAACTCTTGGATAGTTTGGTGGAGCAACCCTTTGCACATATTTATGTAATAAATCTCACCAAACTCCATGCCTCTAAACCCACAATCCTATTGTGATGGTTTAGTTAAGTTAGACCCAATAATTCAATAACTAAGTACATTTACTTATCACGTCTTCCCATGATTGATTAAAGCACTTTGCTTTGGCAAACCTACTTCTTTCAATCTAGATCTTGACGAGTATTAATCATTGGAAGGCATCTGATTAACTTAATATTTTTAATTAGGGATTTTATTAAAACGACCATGATCCTGTCATAAAGAGATCCTCAATTTTTCCTTGAATCAAATATTTCAAATCAATACTCTTTGATTGGTTGAAAACCCGACCTGAGGTGTTGGCACAACGGCTATACTTAAAAACCCCAAATCCGACGGAATCTTCCTCTCATTGAATATCGAAAATCCATAATTAATTCCGTGTTTCATAAACACGAGAATCTCATGATCGTTGTATTCCTTTTTTTAAAAATCTTGAGTCGTTACAGATTTTATCTTGTTTAAACAAGCATGGCATGGGTGTCGTATCGAATACATACATCTTAATCTAATTAAGCATGCATCTCTATAACTACGCATACATATCATCATCTCATGCATCATATATGTAAAGTGCAGTATGTAAACGTGCATGGTTATGGCCTTTATCCTATATGATTCTTTCAAGCTAATGAAAGAATCTAGGTCAATCTATGGTGAAGATGTATAACTATTACAAGTCTTCATGGTCCTTGATTGCCCCTCCTTGTGGATCATCCTTCAATCTTCAAGTACATTACAATGAATAATTGAATACAACCTATTCTAATGTACTTACATGAGAAAACTCGAGTTACATTCGAGATTAAAATTACAAGAATGAATATCACGACATGCAAGTCGTATTTATACAACCAAAACCAAAAAACATTAAACTAGGTGTCCTTAAGGCCATAACCAGCACCATGCTCAAGTAAACAAACAAGAACACATAACCATACAAAGCGGGGGTCCGGGGGCGGCAGCCCCTGGGCGGGGGTCCGGGGGCGGCAGCCACCGGGCGGGGGCCCGTGGGCGGCAGCCCCCGGGCGGGGTCCGGGGGCGGCAGCCCCAGGCTGGGGTCGAGGTACCATCTGAATCCACATATATGATACAAGGATTAGTCCTGTTCAGGTCTCTGAAAGCCAGGTTTGCAAAATTCATATGTGAACTTGTATCCATGATCGATTTATTTCCAAACAAGAATATAATCTTATCTGATTATATTCAGTAAAAATAAAACACAAGAGCTCCTTAAATCTAATGTCTTGAAGAGAAATTCTTCTATAGATGATTGAAAACGGAAAATATTATTATACTATAGGCCATGATAATTGATGCTGATATGCTCTATACATAATCATAACTTCTTGCCGATACAATTGATATATATATATACATATATATATATATATATATATATATATATATATATATGTTGGGTTTCGGGGAAACAAACGCAGCGGATAATCGACGTAAAATAAAAAATCCGAAACCCTAACCCGAGGATCCATCTATAAAGAACGGCTGATCATGGAGATACGAGATAATACCTTGTTGAAGCTTTACGTTAGCGAAAGATGGAGGTCCGGAACAAGCAATCACCACGCAGCCCTCGTCTAAGGATCGCGTCTCTAAGCAGTCCACACGAACGTCTGATCGCCAAAGATCACCGGAGCCGGTACTAGCCGAATGCAGCCTCTCTCTCTCTCTCTCTAGCCTCTCTTGATGTAGAGCTGCTAGGGTTTTATAATAAATCGAATTTTATGTTACTTAACCCTAAAACAATACATCATTATGTATTTATAGGGAAGAGAGATAGATGGGCCAAACCCTAATCGGATTTGGGCTTCTCCAAACCTAATCCGATTTTGGTTTTAATATTAAATTCGAAATTCTAATTACTTAATTAAGACTGGCTCAATTAAATAATTTATTTCGAACTTAATCATTTAATTTAAATTCAGAATTTAAATTAAAACTCCTTTAAACGTTCAAAGTGTGTGACCCTTTAGGTTATTATTACGCTGGCAATAATTTTAATATCCAATAATAAAATTATAAACAATGAGCGGCATCTAGTAATACATCATTGCTACCCAAGTAATAATAATAATTGGTGATTCAATTAAACCTTTTGTGAATAATGTACAATGTAATATAATCCCTTTAACCTTATATTATAGATCAGACTCAAGGCATGTATTGTGTCATCCTCTTCATCGTCTAATCCGAATTTCCTTGATCAATGAGTAGACTATTAAACAAATCAATATTTGAGCACGGCCATGCATTTTATAGTCTCACTCAATCAAGAGGCCAATAATATCACTCCTAAAATAGGAGGGTTAAATCCTTTCTAGATCATTCATATTTCTCATACGATTCATAATATACCCAATGTACATTTCATCATTACCCGGTCAAAGGTAACTTTTAGTGCAACCAAAGTATATTAATTCTCATATAGAAATATAATGATATCAAGTCAGAGGATCATTACATCATTATCACAGTGAGAATTTCTAATGACACTTATTAACATGTAAAATCTCACGGTGGGTCATTCCAGTGCCATGTGTCGATACATGCACTTATGTTCTTGACTTTAGCATCACTATACCTATGATCAATGAGACGTGATCATCAGTCAACAAACATACTAGTCTTAATGCATCATTATTGTCCCTTAACAATGATACTCGACTAGGGACATTTAGGAATATTGATATTATTCTCATAATCTCATTTCTAAGTCACGTACTTAGAGATATAGAATTACATATAATATTCCAAGGACATTTATTATGCTTTCAATTTATTACGCAGTAAATAAAGACACAATAAATATTTATTCCATAATCAATATAACATAATCCATAAATGTCTACGATAGAACACAATAGTATTGTCTCTAGGACACCAATACTAACAATATATATATATATATATATATATATATATATATACTAATAAGAAAACATGATCAATAGTTATGAAATTCAATAATCGAATCGTAAATTTGTAATGATATATGATCATGATCACTAAATCTCAGGCGCTTAAACAAGCTCGAACACAACTAGCTTAATATTGTACACCGGTATTTAAGTAGCAGAACTAGCTGGAGTTATATCAAATACCTTGAAGTATAAAATGTGTTTTCGTTGGATTAGAACTTGAGGGGGTAGGGTGCTTTTATATACTTTCTGGAGCTGCTTGCTTAGTCTAGTTGTCCTTAGTTTTCGAGTTTATTACGATTCTACTAAAGTGATGTGAGTTTAAAAATACTATAGATTGTGATGAAAAGCCGAGAGCATTAAAAGCCAAGGTAGATTTCAGTTGTAGAGAGAATTAAAAGGCAATGTAGATTTCAGTTATAGAGAGAATTAAAAGCCAATGTAGATTTCAGTTGTAGAAAGAATTAAAAGCCAAGGTAGATTTCAGCTGTAGAGATAATTAGGATTTCAGCTGTAGAGAGAATTAAAATTCAATGTAGATTTGCTCTGTAAGACTCTCAACTAAATAGTGACGCATGTAACTAGGGGTGTAAATGAGTCGAGTCGAGCCGAGCCGAACTCTAGAGTGCACTATCATTTGGAACTTCTTCTACATTCCTAGTTCCCGTATCCACGTTGTTATAAAATTCGGAAATTTCACCAGCAAAATCATGTAGCATCATCGATACTTAACCAATTCAAATTCCTACAACGTTTACAAGGACACTTCATTGTACCATCTTCTCCCATTCCATTTTCACTTGCAAATTTTAAAAAAGTTTCTACACCATTCCTATATATTCCGGAGTTAACGAAATTTTATCACTTTGCACTTGATTACTAATACAACTTCGATCCAAGTTTGTCATCTACACACACATTTAACACACATTTAACACACACATACATTTAACACACACATACATTTAATAACACATACATTCAATACACACATACATTCAATACACACATGTAATTTCACATGAATTTCATACACATTTAACAAATAATTTCAGATGAATTTCATACATTCAATACAAGCATTCAATGTAATTACATACACACACATTTAATATAACAAACACATTTAACACACCCACCACACACAAATTTAATGCAAAGAAATGAAAATCTCTTACTTGAAATGTTTGCAAGTAATAATTCTTCCCCACTTTAGCTCCTTTCTTCTCCTTTGATTTTTATTTCAAGTGAATGGGAGCTCACTACTAGCTAAAAGTGATATAAAAGCTGCAGGTTAAAACCGATCAACCAATCGGTCGGTTTTAGTACCAAACAAAAAAAACGACGTCGTTTCAAGGGGCTGGCGCACAGATATTTTTATTTAAATTATTTTTTAATTATTTTTCCGCGGACGACATAACCGACCACACATAACGGTCGGTTATAAGGGTGCCATGTCATACATATAACCGACCGTGTCACACGGTCGGTTTTATTTCTTGCCACATCACCCAGATCGTCGTCGTTTTGTGATTTCGACGAGGTAAAACTGACCACGCGACCGTCGGTCGGTTTTAGATGCGGCGGTCGGTTTTGTGCGGTCGGCTTTATCCTGTCTTCTTGTAGTGATAATAAGATTTACCAAACTCAGCTAATTTCCCGTGCATGAAAAATGGTGATTCAACTGAATGCAATATTGTATAAAATCCCATTTTGATTAGGCATGTTTTGATCTTCACTTGTTTCTGCATAGATATTCAATGAGTATATATTTATGCAAATTCCAGAGGATTACTAACCTTAATTAGCTTTTTAATTTGATTTGAACAATGATTAAATAGCACATCATCTGTTTGATGAAATGATGTAAAGAAGTGACCGTGATTTAAGTTGATTTGGTTCAATATAACTATTAAAACGGAGAATTGTAGGAAAAGTCCTTAATAAAATTAAGGTTGTTGGCATAAATTAACGGAGAGACACACTTTGTAAAAATTTCGAAACTTGAGTATTGCATGTGATACTTATTAAAAGTTGATATTGTAAATGGTGTTGTGCTTAAAGTGCAAGTACACATAATTCACTTTACTCTATATGTATTTAAATAATAATTAAACTTATTCCAAAATTATAGTATTTTCATATAATATATAAAGAATGCAAAAATCCCCATAAAAAATATTAATTAAATTCATTTTACAAGAACTCCGGGTTAGTAATAAGGTAAAGGTCTCTGGTACATAATTTTACAACATACAAGTATCAAAATGTCTAGGAATAGAAAAAAAGCTGAATACGCATGGTCTATATACGTGAGGTCGAACACATGTTACACATTTGCACGAATAATTATGATACTATTTTTCCAGCATCATGTTCATCCGCAGAGACGACCACATATGCTTACTTGCATGTTTGACGAAATTTGATTTTTTAAATTTTTTTATAGGAACCTTTAGAAGTAAACCTCAAACGCGGACCATCCTATTAGATCGATTCAACACTAGGTAAGTCGATGGTAAGTGACCCCATATCATGCTTTTTGGGATTAGTTACACATATAGAAGATGCGTATTAATTTCCCAATAATTATCACCTTCTTATTCACCTAGAATTATACAAAATAAATCTTAATTTCTTTATTTTCTCCACCTTCTTTACTTTTGACTTATTATATAAGGGTTAGTGTAGAGTAAAACTATAAAGGAAAAAAGTTAGAAAAAAATAACCGAGAAAGATGTAGATTTTTAGGTATTTGAGAAAAAAAATAATTGATTATATTTAGCATATCCTAATTTTTTAAAGAAAATATGGAGTTTAAAAATACCATCAAAAACTAAGAACTTTATTTGGAGGCTAACTACATAGTGTATTCTTGTAATGGTGAAGCTGTTTTAAAAAAGAGTACCATTTGAGGAATTGTGTCCAATTTGTAAGAAAGATAACGAGACCATTTCTTCATTTATT
Source organism: Daucus carota subsp. sativus (assembly GCF_001625215.2). NCBI lineage: Eukaryota > Viridiplantae > Streptophyta > Magnoliopsida > Apiales > Apiaceae > Daucus > Daucus carota. The sequence goes on along the minus strand of NC_030389.2, from coordinate 24,178,627 downwards.
AATTTCATGTCCTTTTGCTCAAGTTTTGAGGAGAGGCATGGTATTAACGAATTTGAGAAAGTGACGTTTGTGTTTAATTATTACTTCCAAATTTTTTTAGATAGAATTGGAAGACGTCATGATAAAAGTATTTAGGTGATATGTTGAGTGTTATGGTGCATTTGTAATCAGTGATTTGGAATAGCAAGTAATCATAGAGTACCATTTGAGGAATTGTGTTCAATTTGTAAGAAAGATAATGAGACCATTTCTTCATTTATTAATTTCATGTCCTTTTGCTCAAGTTTTGAGGAGAGGCATGGTGTTAACGAATTTGAGAAAGTGACGTTTGTGTTTAATTCTTACTTCCAAAATTTTTTAGATACAATTGGAAGACGTCATGATAAAAATATTTAGGTGATATGTTGAGTGTTATGGTGCATTTGTAATCAGTGATTTGGAATAGTAAGTAATCATTAGTGAGTAATGTTATTGACGCAGTGACGATTTCAGAAAAAGGAAGAAAAGAAGAAAGAAGACGAGGCTACACTTATATGCATCTGATGCACCGATATCGGGCTTTACATGAACGAAAAGCATGCTGGCATTATGAAAGAACTAGCCGATAACAGTAACTACCGCTCTAATTTGAATTTTCAAAGTAGTAGAACTTTTTATTATCTTATAATGACAGTAACAAATAATAAACGGCTACTTAATAAGTGTCTTTGGCAAAAAAATGTCTCCAGTATTTTTTTTATATAATAAACTAATTATTTGGTAACTAATTTAAAATCACTAAAATTATAGAAAGAATTAACAAAGTTTAAGGGAATAAACATTAGTGTGTAAGTAAATAGTTGTGAAAATCTGAAATATAATTATATACACATAAATAATATTAAGATTATTATAAACAAAAATTACAAGTAAGAGGAGAGTGACATGCAAGATATTAATACCAAGTACAGATTCAAAAATTAAATAAAGAACAAGCACGGGAAGGAACACAAGGGAAGTCAGGATTTTAGTGCAATTTATAGCAAATCCTTACCAATTCTTGTCTGTGATAGCATTACTGATCAGGAGGTTTGCCCCAACAGAATATCAGCTTGCCCAAAACTTTCAATATCAGTTGTCTGAATATCAAAACTCCCCTTGAAAGTATAAGGTGATGTCTTGAACTTACTCCACATTTCCATATACTAGTCAGCAATCTCCTCCATCTCTATAATTTCCGGCACTTGTAATTTTTTTCATTTTCAAAACTTAATCATTAAGCTCTGAAACGTTACCATTTAACTTACAAGTAGTATTTCTGACAATTTTAGGCAAGCACTTGATATGATTGTAGCCAGAATCTGCGCAAGCTTCCTCACCAACACTGGCACACAAATCATAGAGTCGTCAACTTTAGAGAGCAGTCGATGGGATTTGAAAAGCATACTTTCTGCGATCCTTGCTTCTTCGTAGGATTCATCACCAATCAAATTCCTTGTTTTATCTGATTTGCTTCTGCCAAACATTGACATCATCAGCTGTGACTTTGTCACGCAGTCCCTCCGGACATTTATCTGATTTTGTATGTGCAACCAGTGTCCTATATCCGCCTGTTTTGTCCACAGACTGCAACATTCGAATAACACAGAAGTAGTAAAATCAATAGTTGCAGACGGAACATTCAATATATTATTTTCTTCTAGTTTTATGTACTCCATTATTATACCATAAACTTGTTCATATATATATTTTCATTTTGTCAGTAAGCCGTAACTCTTGTGATGCTTCTTTCACAATTTTATTTCTCCATAAACATAATATGAAGTAAGGTAGAAAATCTATTAAAACATGATTTAGGTCGAATTAAAACTGGAATCTCTTTTCTTTTTTTCTTTACGAGGAACTACCCCATTACTGGGGGATCTCAAATATCGGGTTATGGACTGTCCGTCAACTACTAAGGGCAAGTGTGCTAGGCGTCTCCTGAGTGAGTCGAATCTTGGTATACATGATAGTTATAATAATTGTGTAAGAATATTATATAAGAAAGTACCTCGCATCAAATGATCAACACCAAAATACCGAACAAGTGAGGCACGTGAAAACCATGTTGTACTTAAAACAGGTAAGCTGGTAATTGAAGGTGCACGTTTTACCTTTATGTCTTCCAAAACCCACCTCCTACGAACTGAACAAACAGTGCTTTTATCTCACGGAAAGTTAGAACCTAAAACTCTATGATGAATACAATTTCTGTGTGTCAAACAATGAAGCAATGGGCTCAATTTGTAGGGGGGAAAATGTAACCCCCAAGCCAATTAAAATTGTAACCCAATAAATTAATTCTCTAACCCCAATTTAAATAATTTGTAATCTACACAGTAATGAACAAATTAGTCTTGACTCATTATTATAGGAGTTACACAAATTAATTAACAGAAGTTCGAAAATAAAGGCAGTCGAATATAAATGGTCGAAAATAAAGACGGAAGAATATAAATGGTCGAAAATAAGAACTACTACTAAAAGAGGTTGAAAATAACTTTGATGAAAAATAACTGGTCCAAAACATATATAAGTTCCACCGGGGATCGGATATGACTGGTCGAAAATATCTCATGGAGAAAGTTTTTCCTCCCACTATATTGGTTGAAAAGATAGCGCCCGAAATTAATTCCTGGGTGGAAATTTTCCCACCATTGTTCTAAAAAAAATTCAAAATGATTTATGTGATATTATTGGAGGCGATTCGATTTCATTCGAATATCTAAATTCAACTACAAAAAGGGAATGATATATTAATTTCGACCATATGATTCATGCTATTGTTCAATTAAATTCGATCAAAAATAAAGATAGACCAATTAAATTCGACCAAGTATGTTCGACTCTAATTGGTCGAAATTAATATGTATGTTCAATCAATTTTGCATTTTTTCTAATTCTGGGTAGGAAATTACTTTTTTTGCCTCAAATAATTTTTTGGGTTGAAAAATTCAAAATGCTAATCGTGATCGTTCATGGTCGAAATTACCTAGTCTAATAATTCGGTCGGAATTAATTAAGTTCGATCGTTTATTTATTTTTAACATGTTTAATTTCGAATAGTTGCAGAAAGGTCGAAAATAAAAATATTTGACCGTTTATTGTCGAAAAAAGAAGACTCCTATATCAATGTTGAATAATGAATTGCTTAATAAAATAGAAAGAAGGATTCAAATGACATTCTAATGAATTGAAATTATAAATCAGAGATGGTTGGACGAGAGGTGGACTATAAATGTTGTATTAAATCTAGGTTCTTAGCAAGTTGTGAACAACAAAATTTTTTTATAAAAATTATAATCATAATTTAGTTATTTTTATTATTTGAATAAAAGTTTGGGTGATTAAATTTTGAGATACAAAATTTTGTGAATAGAGCATAATTATTTTGAGAAAATTTTCAGTCTGATAACCAGAAAAATAATTATATATGATTTTACAAATTTCATATTTGGAATAGATTTTGATTGAGTGAACTTGTTTTTTATAAATTGAGGATTTCCCTTCGTAATATTATTAGATAAAAAGTTATTTTATTTTCTAATTTTGGCTCTTATAAAGTTTGCACTCACTTTTTTTTATATCTTCGGATATTGAATTTTACTATAATATTTTTTTCCACGTGTATTTGGTGTTTATTAATATTAACACATCATTCATTATCTTATTATTTTTTCCTACTTTGTTTTTAAAAATTAAATTTTATTTGTGCTGACTAGTATTATTTTTGTTGGGTATACTTAATTTTAAGCCTTTTAGAAAAACTTTAATAATCTATAAATTTAACTTTTGGAGTTAATTTAATTTCATTAGATTTTAAAAATAAATCTTCTTTCAAATAAAACTTTAAATTTGTGGCATTATCAGCTGCTGGTAAAGAAGCTGAATGGCTAAGAAATCTGATATATGAAATTCCATTGTGGCCAAAACCTATATCACCCATATCAATAAGGTGTGATAGTCAATCTGCCTTGTCTAATGCTTATAGAGAAGTGTTTAAAGGCACATCTAGACACATAGGTGTTAGACATAGTATGATTCGTGAGCTTATCACTCACGGTGTTATATGAGTGGAGTTTATAAGAACTCAACATAATTTAGCCGATCATCTTACCAAAGGATTGAGTAGAGATCTTGTGCACAAGTCGGCTGTGGGGATGGGATTAAAGTCCGTTTAAAAGTCTCTCATGTTGAGAAACCCAATTCTCACCTAAGATTAAATCAGGTGTTGAATTCAATGTGGAAACTTAACATCTAGAGACTGGAACACATTAAAGCATCATCCCAAGTTATGTGTTCAGACCTGCAAGATAAGGAAGTTGAAGTCTATCTTCTTAATAGTTCTTTTGAAAAATCGCATATGCAGGTGCGAGAATAAAAGAACTACCTATTTGAGCATGAAGTTTAGCCGCTTCAAGAAGCTTGGACTTGGCTTTGATATGCTTAAGAAGGATTGGGACACAAGGCTAGTCAAATATAGTGTCAAGTAAGAAAATTTGAGAATGTAAAGTTATGTGTATATTATCTTCATGTATTCATTATGAATAGTAGAGGTTCAATCCATCGTGATACCTTGATATTCGAATATTTGAAATGTGTAATATACTAATGTGAAATTCAATCGTCATGATATTTCATTTATGCATAACTTTGTTATTTGTTGTGATTTTGTTTAGTTGATTATGGATTACACTAAAATGGGGGAGGATTGTTGGTTATTTTAGTGTAAATTGAATTAACTAGTTGATCAATGTCATCATATTATTACATCGAACAAGTCAGGAGAGTACGGAGTGTATGCTTAATTCGAGTTTATTATGATTATTAGTGCTTATGAGGCATGTTCATTGGCATTAGACACATCTATTGGAAGAGAAGTGTCTATTGGCATTAGATTTATCCATTGACATTAGACACATCTATTGGGATAAGATGTGTTTATTGCCATTAGACAAATCTATTTGGTTGAAGGTGTGTCTATTGTCAAAAGACACATCCGTTGACATCTATATATAGATGTTGCATTGATCATTTCAAGATATATGGTTCATTTGAAATACACAACAAAACACATTCTCTCTTCTTGCAGAATTTCTGATTTTATCCGATTGAATTATTTGGTGAACCACAAATAACTTCAATCTGAAAGTGTTCACACGACTTCAGAAAAATCCAAGTCACCACCAAATTATACAACAAAGATTGAAGTTATTATATTCTGAAGATGACGAACGGAGAATCTGCAAAAGACATGACAAGTAAGTTTGCAAAATTGGACAAGTTTGAGGGTCAAGATTTTCGAAGATGGCAAAAGAAGATGCATTTTTTGTTGACCACGCTAAAGGTTGTGTATGTTCTAAGTACTCCCATGCCCGAAGAGATTGAGAATGAAACTATTGAACAAACAAGGCAACGCTGCAAATGGGAAAACGATGACTACATCTGTCGCGGTCACATCCTAAACGGTATGTCTGATTCCCTCTTCGATGTATATCAAAATGTTGAGTCAGCGAAAGAATTGTGGGATTCTCTTGAATCCAAGTACATGGCAGAAGATGCTTCTGGTAAGAAGTTTCTTGTCAGTAATTTTATGAACTATAAAATGGTCGATTCTAGACCGGTGATGGAACAATACAATGAATTGTTAAGGATTCTGGGACAGTTTGTTCAACACAGTTTGAAGATGGATGAATCTATCTCTGTTTATGGTGTTATTGACAAACTGCCACCATCATGGAAGGATTTTAAACACACCTTGAAACATAATAAAGAAGATATGACATTGGTTGAACTTGGAAGTCACTTCCGAATTGAAGAGGCTTTGAGGACTCAAGAAAATGAGAATAATCCTAAGGGCAAGAACCAAGTCGGTAATTCTTCTGTGAATATGGTTGAAGATGGTGGATCTTATAAGAATCCTAAAACCAGCAAGGGTGATAAACGGAAATTCAAAGGAAGCAACAACAACTTTTCCAACAAGAGGCCTAAGATTGCATGTTGGAAGTGTGGCAAACCTGGACATTTCAAGAAGGATTGTCGGGTTGGTAAAAGTAAGCAAGAAAGGCTTAATGATGGTCCAAGTGGATCCAAGGATCCAGAAAAGCAACAAGGTCAGATTTTGATCAAAAATTGTATTTCTGGTCAGAATTATGTATCATTGATATCTGATGCATTTTATGTGCAGGACGATAATGTTGCTTGGTGGATTGATTATGGAGCAACAAGTCATGTATGTAAAGATCTTCGTTGGTACACGGAATTTCAACCAATTGAAGATGGATCTATCTTAAATATGGGAAATGTTGCAACTGAACCGATCAAAGGGCTAGGAAATGTTAAGCTAGTGTTTACTTCTGGAAACTGTATATATTTGAATAATGTGTTGTATGTTCCTGGGATTCGAAAGAATCTCTTGTCTGGTGTTGTATTAAATAATTGTGGATATAAACAAGTTTATGAAAGTGACAAGTATATCTTGTCAAAACATGGCACTTTTGTTGGCTTTGGTTACTTATGTAATGGCATGTTTATGTTGAATGTAAATACTCCATTTAATGATGAATCTTCTTGCATGGCTTCTACTAGTACTAGCCTAAATTTGAATAAATCAGAATTATGGCATGCTAGACTAGGACATGTACATTATAAAAGAATAAAGGATATGTCTAAAATGAGCCTCATACCTGCTATTGATTTAAACAATGAAAAATGTAAAACATGCATGTTAACAAAGATAACTAGAAACCCCTTTAAAGTTGCTAATAGGGTGTCTGATGTATTAGAATTGGTACACAGTGATTTGTGTGATTTTCATTCTACACCATCATTAGGAAATAAAAAATATGTGGTTACTTTTATTGATGATGCTTCTAGATATTGTTATGTATATTTGTTGCATGCGAAAGATGAAGCTCTTGACTCCTTTAAAATATATAAAGAAGAAGTAGAGCTACATCATCATGGTACCTTGATTAAAAATCTACGTACCGATAGAGGAGGTGAGTATTATGATCCGGTATATTTTCAATCTACTGGTATAATACATCAAACCACGGCTCCTTATACACCACAACAAAATGGTGTGGCAGAAAGAAAAAATAGGACTTTGAAAGAAATGGTTAATTCCTTGTTGTTCTACTCGGGTTTGAGTGAGGGTTTTTGGGGTGAGGCTATGTTGACAGCCTGTTATTTATTGAATTGAATTCCTAGTAAGAGGAATAAAATTACCCCTTATGAACTCTGGTATAAAGAGTCACCAAAATTGAGTTTTCTGAGAGTTTGGGGATGTAGAGCAGTTGTAAGACTCACTGAACCCAAAAGAAGAAACTTGGGTGAACGAGGTATAGATTGTATCTTTGTTGGTTATGCTGAGCATTCCATCGCATATAGATTCTATGTGTTAGAATCTAATGACTATGTGCCTGTGAACTCAATTATCGAGTCAAGAGATGCTATCTTTGATGAAACAAGATTTACATCTATACCTAGACCGAGGGACATGCTTCAATCTTCTTCTAGTAGGAACTCAGTTTCTACTGAAGATGTTCATCAACCGTCTGAACCAAGGAGAAGCACTAGAACTAGAAAGGCAAAGTCTTTTGGAGATGAATTTCATCTTTATCTAGTTGAGGGTTCTAGAGATGAAATTAAAGATCAATACCAATATTGTTTTATTATTGAGGAGGATCCAAAAATTTTACCGAAGCTATGACATCGAGAGATGTTGCATTTTGGAAGGAAGCTATCCAGGATGAAATGGATTCTATCATGAATAATAATACATGGGAATTGAGTGATTTTCCCCTGGCTGTAAAGCATTGGGGAATAGATGGATCTTCAAAAGGAAAATAAAAGTGGACGGTTCGATAGATAAGTTTAAAGCCAGATTGGTAATCCAAGGCTTTAGACAAAAGGAAGGGATTGATTATTTTGATACTTATGCTCCTGTTGCTAGGACTTCAACTATTAGGTTGTTAATAGCACTTGCTGCTATACACAACCTTGTCATTCATCAAATGGATGTAAAAACTGCATTCTTGAATGGTGAATTAGATGAAGAGATTTATATGAAACAACCTGAAGGGTTTGTTGTGCCTGGTTGTGAGAACATGGTGTGTAAATTGAAGAAATCAATTTATGGTCTAAAGCAAGCACCTAAGGATTGGCACGATAAATTTAATAAAGTGGTCTTGTCTAATGGTTATGTTATTAACCAAGCAGACAAGTGTGTATATAGCAAATTTGATTCTTCTCGTAAAGGAGTTATAATTTGTTTATATGTGGATGACATATTGATTTTTGGTACAGACCAAAATCAAGTGGATAAAACCAAGAAGTTCTTGTCATCTAATTTTGATATGAAAGACATGGGGGAGGCTGAAGTGATTCTTGGTATAAGGATCAAGCGTGAGAATAATGGTATTTCAATTTCTCAATCTCATTATATTGAGAAGATTTTGAAAAGATTTAATTTTAAGGATTGTTCTCCATTTAGCACTCCTCTTGATCCTAGTATTAAACTCATACCAAATAAAGGTGTTTCAGTATCTCAACTTGAGTACTCAAGGGCTATTGGTAGTCTTATGTATGCCATGATAAGCACTAGGCCAGATATTGCCTAGTAGGTACACTAGCAAACCAAGTTCACATCATTGGCAAGCCTTAAGCCGAGTATTTAAGTACTTGAAAGGAACCATGGATTATGGTTTGGCGTATACTGGATTTCCTTCGGTTATTAAAGGTCATTCAGATGCAAGTTGGATTTCCAATGAGGAAGATCATTCTTCCACAAGTGGATGGGTATTCCTCCTTGGGGGAGGTGTTATCGCTTGGTCATCAAAGAAACAGAGTTGCATTACAGACTCAACAATAGAATCTGAATTTGTGGCATTATCAGCTGCTGGTAAAGAAGCTGAATGGCTAAGAAATCTGATATATGAAATTCCATTGTGGCCAAAACCTATATCACCCATATCAATAAGGTGTGATAGTCAATCTGCCTTGTCTAAAGCTTATAGAGAAGTGTTTAAAGGCACATCTAGACACATAGGTGTTAGACATAGTATGATTCGTGAGCTTATCACTCACGGTGTTATATGAGTGGAGTTTATAAGAACTCAACATAATTTAGCCGATCATCTTACCAAAGGATTGAGTAGAGATCTTGTGCACAAGTCGGCTGTGGGGATGGGATTAAAGTCCGTTTAAAAGTCTCTCATGTTGAGAAACCCAATTCTCACCTAAGATTAAATCAGGTGTTGAATTCAATGTGGAAACTTAACATCTAGAGACTGGAACACATTAAAGCATCATCCCAAGTTATGTGTTCAGACCTGCAAGATAAGGAGGTTGAAGTCTATCTTCTTAATAGTTCTTTTGAAAAATCGCATATGCAGGTGCGAGAATAAAAGAACTACCTATTTGAGCATGAAGTTGAGCCGCTTCAAGAAGCTTGGACTTGGCTTTGATATGATTAAGAAGGATTGGGACACAAGGCTAGTCAAATATAGTGTCAAGTAAGAAAATTTGAGAATGTAAAGTTATGTGTATATTATCTTCATGTATTCATTATGAATAGTAGAGGTTCAATCCATCGCGATACATTGATATTCGAATATTTGAAATGTGTAATATACTAATGTGAAATTCAATCGTCATGATATTTCATTTATGCATAACTTTGTTATTTGTTGTGATTTTGTTTAGTTGATTATGGATTACACTAAAATGGGGGAGGATTGTTGGTTATTTTAGTGTAAATTGAATTAACTAGTTGATCAATGTAATCATAATATTACATCGAACAAGTCAGGAGAGTACGGAGTGTATGCTTAGTTCGAGTTTATTATGATTATTAGTGCTTATGAGGCATGTTCATTGGCATTAGACACATCTATTGGAAGAGAAGTGTCTATTGGCATTAGATTTATCCATTGACATTAGACACACCTATTGGGATAAGATGTGTTTATTGCCATTAGACAAATCTATTTGGTTGAAGGTGTGTCTATTGTCAAAAGACACATCCGTTGACATCTATATATAGATGTTGCATTGATCATTTCAAGATATATAGTTCATTTGAAATACACAACAAAACACATTCTCTCTTCTTGCAGAATTTCTGATTTTATCCGATTGAATTATTTGGTGAACCACAAATAACTTCAATCTGAAAGTGTTCACACGACTTCAGAAAAATCCAAGTCACCACCATTTCAACAACAATGAATAAGGCTTATTGACTATAGATATTAGTTGTGGCCCAATAGAATCTACCTTGGGCCGAGAACATAACACCCTTGGTTGAATTTCATATTAGAAGGGCGGCGAAACCAGGCATATTGGGCTCTAGATATTAAACTTGGGCGGAGAATACAACACCCTTCATTAGGGTTTGTGCTTCATATTAGATGGCGGTGAAACCAATAATAAGAAGAAGGATTTGTGCAGAGCCTCCTTCCAAAATAAATTTGAAGCAATGGCTCACTGTTTCGATAAAAGGAAAGTAAGATTATTTTATCTATCTTGTGATGTATATCATCTTATTATTAAGCATCGTATGGATTTGACTTGGTTTTACTTTTCTATAAATATGGTTATTGTTTCATATTAGAGGGTGAAATTCTCCAAAGGATGATTGTTATATAAGTCTTTTATTGATGTTTTTACATTAACTCTTCTCTTTTAACTAGTTGATTTGTTTTTATACATGATTTTAGTGAGTTGGAATTGTACTAATTATGAGAGAAAGTGATAGGGTTCATGATTATATGATATTACATTATGTAATATTTCTAATGCATAGATATGTTCTTCTCCTTCCAACCCACTTAACATATACTCCCTCCTTCTCATTTTATTAGTTCACTTTACACAACTCACACATATTAACAAATATTAAATGTGACATGATTTTATCATTGTTTGGTTATAAAAAAATACTAGTAAGTTTTCACTTAAAGTCAACATAATTTGCATCGTAAATCATGAAAATTGTGTGGGCTAACAAAGATTAACATTGAAACTTGTATAACATTTGTATTGGACAAAGAAGATGGACAAATAATATTAGATTTTTTAATAGCAAATAATATGTCTAATTGATTGTTATGCTTATATACAGGATTTTCAGGAGGACTTGTTTGTGGAATTAAACTTTCTGGCCTGAATAATGTGGCTAACCACATGGTATATACACTTACTATGCCTATTCTAATATTTACTTGATTTTTGATGTACTATGTTATTGAAATTGTGTTAGCATGTATCATATATCAGTGACTATTTTTTTGATTATTTTTAGTTTATTTGTTTTTATCTATTATGTTATTCTCGACTTTTTTTTATTTCCTTGTCAAATTTTAATTATAGTGAGGCTCATGCATTGTAATCATGTTTCCATCCTAGGTCTTATTTAAATCTTGAATTTATATTTTTCTATAGTCTCATTCATGTAGTTGCTATAAAATATCCTTTATCCCTGTATGTCAACGCCTATATTTGTTATTAATTCATGTCAATTATGTAATAAAATTTCTAATAAATCATTGTAACCTCAAGCCTTCTATCATATTAATGAATAAACTGCTCTAAGAATGATGTGGATCACCCTTTACCCATCCCCAAACAAATATAGAATAATGTCTTTATTGAATTTCTTGTTGGCTTACAAAATGTAAAGAGGTTCATGGAAGAATTAGGGAGTTAGAATAGAAAAAGAAATGAATCCTAATATCAATGTTTGAATGTGTTATCCTTATCAGAAAAAAGTACATTACTGTATTACATCAAGCAAAAACATACGGATCATATTAATTAACACAAATATGTTGTTTTCTCATTTTAATTTTTATTTTGCATGAGAATTTTCTTGATAGCTCATTTACAATTGCTTCCACCTTTGGTGTAAAAATTAGTTTTATCTTTTTACAAGAAATCCTTTAAGAAAAGAACTTTTGTCAAGGAATAGTGTTTTGTATTTCAAATCAATAATCACATCCTTATTTTTTCTAGTGCATGCATCATTTACATTCTTCAATGTCTAAACATCACAACATGAGTTAACATTTACTTAACTCATTATATCATATAATTTAAATAATTAAATGTTTAGATTATCAACATTTTCCAAACCTTAATGAAGTTCCCACTTTTAAATTAATACAATCTTAAAATATAATATGAACAATTCGAGGTTATTTTTGAAAGAACATATTTAATTATTTAAAAGGATAAAATATACTCAATTCAAACCCTTACTAGAACAAGGAATGACTAAACCATACTAATAGAATAAAATGAAATGAGACTAAACACCTAAGACCATATATTAGATTTGAACTAATAAAACATAACAATTATTGCATCAATGAGGTACACCATACTATACGTTTCTTTAAATAAATAAGTAAAGTCTTCTTCCTTGTTTCTTTCCACAATCTACGTTATTACGGCTTCTTCTATGACATTATATTGCCTTCTTTTGTCCTTAATTCCGAGTAACATTTGTGGAGTTTCAATTAATCGTTGCGGAGTTGCAACATCCGTGCCTAGATTCTTTGGTGGCCTTCGCCCCGCCTGTTTTTGCACTCTTAAGTGCCACTTGTTGAAAACAACCTATCCTTGAGGAATGGAAACATTCGTGCCCTGATTCTTTCAAGGTATTCCCGTAAGTTGTTTTACACTTTTAAAGACTTTTTGTGGTGTATCAATTGATCTATAGGCCACAACAACATCCTGATCACGATAGATAAACAAGGTGTGCACATAACTTCTTCCCACCCGCTTCAAGGGCTTCTTTCCCAGTCTTCCCATACTTCATTTTGTACCTTGATCTTAATGCCAGTTGTTCAATATTAGTTTCCTAGGGTGGTACTTCATCAACAACCCGCTTTATGCCATGACACTCTGAGTGCATCTTAATAGGTCGAAATTGTTGCGCATGCGATGTGGTAGCCAAGCCATTCCTATCACCATTATTGTTACTAACTTTTGAAACAAAAGATCTTACATATGATCATAATGACCAACACCAACAGTTATTGCAAGTTTTGATGAGTTCTGAGTGACTTGTGTTCTTTTAGATCGCCTATTTGTGGAGTCATCCTATGAATAAGAGAAGTAATATAAAATAAATTTTTATAAATTTCTCTCATTTTGATTCTGGTTGTAAGTACCAAAAACTAGATCTCGTCGTAGGTTTTAGAGTATGGCAAGTGAGAGACACATCAAAAAAATTTCTAGAAGTTTATAAGTAAGCCACATTAACCATGGTTTTTGTGTGGAAGACGCTGGAGAAAGTCATAACAACACAAGGCCAACAAGTTCCCACAATAATTTCCGTATAAATGAGGGCCTGTTAGAAGGAGACTTATTGGTAGCATTTATAAAAGGGTCTAATTGTCAGAGATCTTGAAATAATCTATGTTGGGATTAATACATGGTTTTCTTTTCTAATCATTTTATCAGGATAGTATATTAAAGATACAATCCTACAATAATAACAATATCATCATTAACAATAAGTAAGGAAAGTTAATTATATTCACAAGCATAACACACACATACACATAAATAAAATAAAATAAATTTATAGATTACCTTCATTCTCGAGCACACACATTTTTCTATCTTCAGCTTTAAATCAAATTGGAATGATTTGAGAAACATTAATTATGAATTGAGTAATGTGAGGGGTCATGATAATTTTATACATATAAAAATTATAGCGGCATGAAACTTTATATCCGTGTGAATAATAAATGTTGCAAATGGTGGTGAAATTCAAATTTAAGTTTTTGTTATCTAGATATTTTTTGTAGAATGATAAAAATATATGAATTTATATGAATAATTTAGATGATATTTTAGAAAAATTATTATGAACAGGGATATTGAGATTTAGATGATATATCTTAGGTCTATGAGTAGCTTTGATGATTGATTGTTTTTATACAAGAATTATCAAAACTAATCATAGACATAATATATCATCAAAATATTAATATCTTTTTTCATAATAATATTGTAAAAATATTATCTAAATTCTTGAGATAAATACATACAATTTATCATTTCATTGAAGATATTAAAATAACAGATAATTTAAATTTTAAATTTTGAATTGCATGACTTTTTGCAAAACTTGAACTAACATGCCCATAAAGTATCACTAGACTACCTACAAGATTTATATTTTTATGTGTATATAATTACCATGACCCCACACATAAGCCAATTCATAATTCATCTTTCTCAAATTATTCCCCGTTGATTCACCATCCACGATAGATTATTGGTTGTGCTCGGGAATGAAAGTAATCTAAAAATTTATTTTATTTTGTTTATGTGTGTATTTGTTTGTCATTCTTATGTATATTTTCTTTCCTTACTTATTGTTAGTGATGATATTATTATTATTGCAGGATTGTCTAGAGATTATTCCGTATGTTCAAGGATTTGAATTTTTAATGTATTATCCCAATAAAAAGATTAGAATGGATAACGTTATAATTGACTAATTGAGCCCCATGATGATTTTTTCAAGATCTCTAACAATTAAAACCTTTTATGAATGCTACCAAGAATTCTCCTTCTAACAATGCACTCATTTTATGGTAACTATGATGGTAACTTCCTGGCGTTATTATGACTTCAATCCGGGGTCTTGGAAACAAAAACATGGCCATGGTAGTGTGGTTCACCTATAAAATTTAAAATTATATTTGATGCATCTTTCACTTAACCATATTACCAATACCTACGAGCATGTAGGAGGGTTGGTGCCTAGTACTTACAACCAAAATTTAAATGAGAGAAATATATAACAATTTATTGTATATTATTGCTCTGATTCACACAATGGCTCTACAATTGGAGACCTAATAGAACAAAAATGACTCCATGGGGATTCCGGAGAAACTTGTGCTAACATCTATTCCGTTGATTCGTACTACTGTTGGCGATGAACACGACAATTATGTGAAGTTTCAAATGATTAGTAATAATTATAGTGCTGGGAATGGCCTGGCTACAACATCACCTGTGCAACATGTTCGACACATAGAGACACACTCATAGTGTTATGGCACATAGTAGGTTGTTAATGAAGCACCACCCTAGAAAATTATTATTGAACAACTAGAGCCAAAGATGTACAAGATGAGGCTGGGGAAGGCGGCATAAGAAGCCTTGGAGCAGGTGGGTGGAAGTTATATACCTTCACAATTTGACTGTCTACCATTACTGGGATGTTGTTGCCCAATGATTAATATGATGCACTACCATGAAAGAATCATGGCATGAATTTTTCCACTTCCTAAGGAATGAGGTTTTTCTCTATAAGTGGCATTTAATTAGAGTGCAAAACGATGCAGGGGAAGGCCACAGAAGAATCTTGGCACGGATGTGCTACACCATAGGGATTAATTGAAACCCCATACATGATATTCCGGAGGGCAAAAGAGGCAGAAAAATGTCATAGAAGAAGGTGTAAATAACGTAGGTTGTGTAAGGAAACAAGGAGAAAGTTTTAGCTTATTTTTCAAGTAATTATTGTTTGATGTACTGGTTGGATGTAGTAATTGCTGGATTTTAGTAGTTGCCTTAAATCTAATTTATTGCGGTCTTAGGTGTTTAGTCCCATTACGTTCTATGTTAGTCTCGTTTGATTAATCTTTGTTCTAGTAAGGGTTTGAATTGAGTTTGTTTTATCCTTTTTTCAATTAATTAAATATTTTCTTTTAAAAAAGTAACAAGTGGTCGTCCCTATTATTTATTAAAATTGTATTAATTTGAAAGTTTGAACTTCTTTAAGGTTTGGAACATGTCTAAAATCTGAATTTTTTTTAATTATTTGTATGATATGATATATAATGAGTTAAGTAAATGTTAGGTCATGTTGTGATGTTAGGATATTGAAGATTGTAACTTTTATGATGAATGCACTAGAATATGAAGATGTGATTTTTGCTTTTAAATACAAAAGGCTATCCCTTGAAAAAAGTTTCTTTTCTTCATGATTCCTTGAAAAGAATATGAAACTACTTTTCACCATAAACCGGAAGCAATTGTGAATAAGTTGTCAAGAAAATTCTCGAGGAATGGAAAAAGAAAAATTAAAATGTGAAAATAAGAATATTATATTAGTGTTAATAAATATGGTCAATATGTTTTTGGGTGTTGTGAATACATCAATCAATGTACTTTTTGTTATAAGAATAATGCATATACTAAGAGTAATGTTACCCCCAAATTTTGTCCCAATTCTTTCGCAAAGGACATAGACAAATAAATGACTAATTTTATTAATATGAGTTGAACAAAAATGTCTTGAGCTAAACTATGATATCCCCCAAACATTCTCACAACTCCTGACAGAAGGCTATTTTTTTTAATAATCGATATTTTTTTAATAATAAAATTTTTAAGACTCCAGAGGATCCAAACCGCTGCATACATGGACAAGCCTAACAAACCACTAACTTTTCCATACCTACCTTAATAAATGGTTTTTAATAATAAGCCTGGACATATATGGAACTGATCAACTTGCAACAAAACAAGAATAAAACTTAGAAAATTCTTTTACCGCCAATGTAAATTGATGGAGTATGTATATGAGAGACAACTTGAAAATTCCTCTACAACGAATAAGTTCATGGAGTACGTATATGAGAGAGTAATGAAGTAGAATTTATAAAAATGATGATAAATAGAATATGTTTAAAATAGAAATAAAGAAATAAAATAAACATGTATATCTTAAAAAGAAAAATACACCCAAGGATTCTTTTATAAGATAATATTTTTGAACTTCTTGAAATTATATATTAAAATTCACATCCCCTGTACATAATAAATTATGCACAATAGGCTTGGTAGGAAACAAAACAATTGTCTATATAGTGGTTTGAATGAAAAGATCCGGCCATACAAACCCAACACTTAAGGATCCACTACCCATCAATTAGTAATAATTGTGGTGCTGGGAATGGCACAACACTAAGAATGTTATGGCACAGATCCGGTTGTTGATGAAGCACCATCCTAAAAAACTATTAAACAATTAGTGTAAAGAGATACAAAATGAGACAAGAGAAGGACGCACAAGAAGTCCTTGGAGCACATGGGAGGAAGATGCACCACAGACGACACCTAAAAGTATAAAACAATTGGAGCATGTGGGATGAAGTTATGTATGTGCATACTTTGTTTATTTTCAATGATGAGGATGTTGATGTTACCTAATGATCATTGATGCACCACAATTGCACTTATAAGTGCAAAACAAGCTAGAGGAAGACCACAAAAGAATTAGGACACGAATGTTTCCACTCCCCAAGGATCAGGTTTTGCTCTACAAATGGCATTTAATTAGAGTGCAAAACGAGGCTGGGGAAGGCCACGAAAGATTCCGGGCACGGATGTGCTACTCCGTAGGGATTAATTGAAGCTCCACAACCGGTACTCGAAGGGCAAAAAGAGGCAGAAAAATGTCAAAGCCGTAATTAACGCATATTGTGTAAGCAAATAAGGGGAAAGTCTTTAGCTTATTTTATAAATTAAATTATTGTATGATGTACGGGTTGGATGCACTAATTGCTATGTTTTAGTAGTTGCTTTAAATCTACTTTATTACCGTCTTAGGTGTTTAGTCTCGTTGTATTCTATGTTATCATGGTTCAGTTACTCCTTGTTCTGATAAGGGTTTGAACTGAGTTTAAACCTCGCCGAAGACAAAGCTAGGACATGTGTTTAAAATATTTAGAAAATGAATATAAAGCTGGAGATGCAATCTTTGATTTATGTTTCTATGCTAGCACTACAACAAAAACAGCATCAGACAAGCGTTTTTGCCCGTTGTCTAATACTAAGAAAAACCATGGTCTATTGCGATGCCGTCTGATACGCGCCTCAGAAAACGGTACCGACCGTTGTGTAAGATGAAGAAACACATCAGTTTATGTTTAACTGCGTGTTGTGTTATACCCAGAACCAACAACGGAATCATTTTACTGGGTGTTGTTATAAACAATTAACAACAGACATGTTTTCAATTCGTGTTGTTATTAGGAGTATCCACAACAATTTATGGTTTTACTCACTTGTTAGTAAGAGTATCAGACAAGAATATTTGCGTTGTGTCTTTGTTTCGGCCAACACTTTTTCCAGCGTCCGTTGTCTGACTAGTGTTGTCTGATGCCAGTTTTGTTGTAGTGTAGATAATGACTCAAAGTGGCGGCCCAATATAACTGAATCCCATATGCTGATCAGTTGCAAGACTTGGTTAGTTTTAACCGAGGCTTAAAATTATGAGATATATCTACTATGTTGTTAGATTAGACTTATAGGACTGAACAACTAGGTGATAGTTCATATAACAATATTGGCCAGATCGAAAAAAAATGATACAATGTAATTTGATTCATTTCTCTAAGCAGACGGAATCCGTGGCGCTGCCTCAATAGTCAGGAACAGTTCCAGTACAGTCATGAGCATTGAGAGTAAGGGGGACAAGCTTCTCCAATGCAGTATACCATATTTTATTGTTAGTCTTACTTCGGATATCTGATCTCTGAAGTATTGTTTGTATTTAGAGACCTTTCTCCAGCATTTGTAAACCTGAATAAGATTTGCTTGTATGACATTGCTCAAGGTTCTAATGTTGGCATTAGAAATCCAAACTTTTTTTACTTCCTGAACAAACATCTCTTATGCAGTCCCATTCTTAAATGGGAAAAAGATATATAACATCCTCAATTCGTATAGTAAATATAACATGAAACTTCTGTAAGTTTACCTATACAATATAGTTAATTATCTGAGAGTTAATAGTCTCAAAAATGATAAATTTTATAAATTTAATAAGATTATTAATTCAATGAGGTTTAATATACAATATCTTTATTATGCTGGGACTGTTTTTTTTAAATATCCATTTAAAGTGGGCTATACATTTACATGTTCTGCTTTTTGCCAAATACAAATTTACAAGCATTAATACATAGTAGTAGATCTAATGCTGACTTTACAAAAAAGAACTTGCTAAATAACATTTATATTTGCTCCTATACAAATGTTCACGAACACTATGCTTGTCAGTTGTCAAGGAATACTTGGCGGATTTTCAGCGGAGCTTGGCTGTGTACTCGAAACATTAGCAAGCCACTGGAGTAGCTTCTGAACTTCAAAAGTATCGTCAACAAAGTACTTGGCCTTGCTAGGCTTTTGCTCCACAGTGCATAAAAAGATTTCCGGAACAGCAGGGACCACCATAGATGAAACAATTTTCAAAGTCGTACATATCTTCATCTAACCTGTCATCTCCAATGCAGAGGATGAAATCAGGGATCTCGCCATTGCCAACCATTGTCGCGATTACCTTTTCTGTGACCAAGCCTTTGCTTGCATCCTAAATATATTAGGTTGCTAGTTAAGTAAATTACAGGGAAGACCGAAAGAGGGAGACGAGAGACTTATACCTGTGGTTTGACCTCAACAATTTTTTTTTCCCTTTGCAACTACTGCAGGTTCATTAGCAATGACGTGTTTCAAGTGATCCGACAAATCCATTGCCTGCAAGGATCCAAAATCATGATCTGCATCTTGATGGTGCCAAACCAAAACACTTTCTTTGACTTCGATGGTGGAACCATCCGTGGCTTCTGCATACAGATTCATTATACGCTCCACTGCCACCTTCCACTCGAGATCCACAACCAAACTGGATTGCCATTCAGAAGTTTTCTTCCACCTGCAAACCAAAGGCAATTTATTTAGAAGTGCCACTAGAAAAGGTCTCTAAGAAGTTTGTGAAGAAAAATACCTTATGAAGTACCCGTGTTCAGCAGCTAGTCCTAGACCTTCACATGGATCCAACCACTCGGTTAAGGAACTTCTACCTCTTCCACTAACGATAAAAACAGTGTTCTTAGGATCATCACACAGAGTGTTAAGAGCAGTGACAACTTCACTACTGAGGTTTTTCTTAGTTGAGGAATGAGGAACAAGGGTGCCATCAAAGTCTAGAAATACTGCCCTCCTATTTGTCTTTTTATATGCAGGAACTATGCTTTCAAAAAATAATTTTTGAAAACCTAGGGAGAGGGCAGCAACTTTGAATGTGAAACTGAAGCCCAAACCCCAACATTGATGATTATAGTGATCAAGACATTCTCTCTCCATGCTATGCAGGAAACTGCGAGCCATATATGCCACATCATGAGACTGAACGTAACTATAGTTATGCTCATGTCTTAATTGCCTTAAAGAATTATCCATGGTGACCGCAGAATGCATAGCCTCAGCTAAGGAACTAATATCCTATGAATTTATTCTGATTGCTGCACTTAGAGATAGAGAACATCCAACATATTCATAAATAATTAGCACACTTGTTCGAGGAAAATAAGACATAATTCCGCTAGCTTCATCCACAGTTGAAGAGCCCCGCCCATAAATGATATACATGTGAGGGACTAGAGTCATTCCATCTCTTACAACATTTACTATGCAACATTCCGAGGCAGCATAGCAGGAGTTCTTTTCACATTGATCAACTGGTCGATCAATTAGACTCACTAGTTGATGACCACAAGAACCATAAATCTGATTAATCCTGTTAGCAGTTCCATACTTCTCCCTTCTCACTTCCTCGATGTCTTCTCCTGAGCTTCTTTCAGGATTGATAATTTGAACAAGAACCACAATAGCCCGCAAGTTTTCATACTTCCTCAATAGTTGTTCAAATGCTAATAACTTCAGACTAATTGCCTTGAATAAGTTCATGTCGTCTACGCCAACAATTACATGCTTCCCCTTGAACTTCCCTTCAAATTCCTTGACTTTCACTGATGTAGAAGGAATATTCTGAACATTTTTCAACTTTTCCCAAATGAATTCCTAAAGGAAGAATCTTGATATACACCGTGCGACCACTATAATCCAGCCCAATTTGTCCTCGTTTGGACACATAGTCCAGTCCCAGCATTCTACTACAACATGAGAGGATGTGGCGAGCAAAATCGAATGTATGAAACCCGATGAGATCGCAGTTCAACAAAATCCTCAAAATGTCTGCACTTACAGGAAGTGTTCGATAGATCTCTGCAGATGCAAGGAATGAACTTTGGAGAAAGAATCCGAGCTTGGCCCTGTAGCGCTTATTTCTCAAGAACACAAGGACCGCCATGAGGTGATAGTCATGAATCAAAATATAATTAGTCTCGGGATTCGCCACTTCTAATACTTTGTCTGCTAATATTTTATTTACAGAGATATAAGCCTGCCACAGTCCCTGATCAAATTGGTCACCATGCTTTCCGCACATTGGGAGCATGTAATGGAATATAGGCCATAGGTGGTACTTGCAGAAACCATGATAAAATTCAGAGAAGAGTTCATTCGCAAGAAAAGTGTGAACGCAGTTGAAATCATCCATCAGTCTCTCAACAACAACCTCCTGTTCATTAACATCTATATCGGCATTTAGTGAACCAACATAAAAAAACCACTGTATAAGGTGAAAATCTTCATCGTAATTAAAGCTCAAGCCCTCTGTTTCCCCATCCTTCTGTGCATGAAGGAGCAACATGTTTGACACGATGATAATTCTGACAGTTGTAGATGAGGTACCATCTGAATCCACATATTTGATACAAGGATTAGTCCTGTTCAGGTCTCTGAAAGCCAGGTTTGCAAAATTCATACGTGAACTTGTATCCATGATCGATTTATTTCCAAACAAGAATATAATCTTATCTGATTATATTTTGTAAAAATAAAACACAAGAGCTCCTTAAATCTAAGGTCTTGAAGAGAAAGTCTTCTATAGATGATTGAAAACGTAAAATATTATTATACTATAGGCCATGATAATTGATGCTGATATGCTCTATACATAATCATAACTTCTTGCCGATACAATTGATATATATATATATATATATATATATATATATATATATATATATAATTATAAGAAAACATGATCAATAGTTATGAATTCAATAATTGAATCGTAAATTTGTAATGATCAGTGTTCTAAAAAGCGCATTAAGCGGCCGTCTAAGCGGGCGCTTAAGCGGAATCGGAGGGTAAACGCTTCGATTTTACACTAAGCGGGTGATTAAGCGTTTTTAAACATTAAGCGGCCTATTAAGCGGATTAAGCGGTCATTAAACGTATTAAGCGGTCAGAATAATGTTGACTTGCTAATTTTTTATATTTTTTTTACATACATATTCATTATAAATTTATTAAAATTATAATAAATATTAAAAAAATCCTTTTTAATCAAAAACATTTTATGTTTAAATTCTTATTACTTAATTATATTATATTTTTACTTTTACATATAATAATATTATATATATAATTTTAAATATATATTATTAATCTGCTTAACCACCCGCTTAAAATTCCGCTTAAGCGTCCGCTTATCCGCTTAAGCGCTAGAAGGTCCCCTCACCGCTTAGGACCGATTTGCGCTTTTTACAACATTGGTAATGATATATGATCATGATCACTAAATTATCTCAGCCGCTTAAACAAGCTGGAACACAACTAGCTTAATATTGTACACCGGTATTTAAGTAGCTGAACTAGCTGGAGTTATATCAAATACCTTAAAGTATAAAATGTGTTTTTGTTGGATTAGAACTTGAGGGGGTAGGGTGCTTTTATATACTTTCTGGAGCTTCTTGCTTAGTCTAGTTGTCCTTAGTTTTCGAGTTTATTACGATTCTACTAAAGTGATGTGAGTTTAAAAATACTATAGATTGTGATGAAAAGCCGAGAGCATTAAAAGCCAAGGTAGATTTCAGTTGTAGAGAGAATTAAAAGGCAATGTAGATTTCAGTTGTAGAGAGAATTAAAAGCCAATGTAGATTTCAGTTGTAGAAAGAATTAAAAGCCAAGGTAGATTTCAGCTGTAGAGATAATTAGGATTTCAGCTGTAGAGAGAATTAAAAGTCAATGTAGATTTGATCTGTAAGACTCTCAACTAAATAGTGACGCATGTAACTAGGGGTGTAAATGAGTCGAGTCGAGCCGAGCCGAACTCTAGAGTGCTCGTGTATCGTTTGTTAAAAAATTAGCGAACTCGAACTCGAGCTCGAGCTTAAATCGAGCCAAAAATATTGTTTGAGGATCGACTCATTAAGGAATAATTTTGTTCACGAACGGCTCGCGAACCGCTCACGAATATGTCTCACAAGCTTTAGCTCACGAACCGCTCATTAACTTACGCTTACGAGCATGTCTCACGAATTTTTTCTTACCAACCGCTCATTAATTTTGTTCACGAGCTAGCTTATGCTCATAAATTTATTTACGAGCTTGTTTGTTATTTAATTAAAAAAAATGTTAAAATTCTAACAATATTTTAATTTAAGCTTTAAGGAATCATAAATTCATAATAAACCATGTTCACGAGCTAGTACACGAACTACACTTACGAGCCAAGCTCACGAGCCAAGTTCACGAACTCATAATTCGAACTTGTTTGCGAACTATCGAGTCGAACTCTGCTGTGCTCAAGTTCAGCTCGTTTATAAAACGAATCTTAAAATTGTGCTCAAGATCGAATCATTTATGAATCGAACCGAGCTCAAATCAAACTTTTTTCGAACCGAACACCGAGCGGTTATCGAGCGTATCAACTCATTTACAGCCCTACATATAACAGATAGAATGGGAAGAAATTTCTCATTTATTGTGTATACTTTGCACTTGAAACAAACTATTTTCTTTTTGACGAATGAAACAAACTATTTTAATCCTCTTAAATCTAATCCATATCTATTATATACATGAGATTTTTTTCCCGTGAAAATGAAATATATAAATAATTAAATATGTATATTTATTTGAATCTGAACATTTTAAAAGTGTACATTTGAAAATAAGGTTTAATTTCAACAAATTCACAAACATAATGGTTATAAAAAGTTAATTTTGTGACATATTGTTATCGTTTTCGATTATGTATCCGGTCTCGAGTGACATGATACAAATGCGAACAAAATTTAAATGTCCTTGCCAACTAAAAAGTAATTGATTGATACACACATATATCATATATTAATTTAATGTACACGTAAAGTAAATGTGTGTGGATATGTGTGTGTGTATATGGGTTGCATTCCACAAAGAATACTTTAAAAATAACAATATAAAACGCTATCATAACACTTTATCTTTCATAAAAAATGATTTGTTAAGATTATAATACTATAGTTAAACGCCAATTAAACTTAATATATTAAATCTAACATCCAAACTCATCCAAATTATTAATAAGAAATATTATAAATTCAGAATGGAAGGCAGAACAGAATCTAGAATAATGTTATTTTTAAGGGTCTTTCTCATGTGTGCGCACATACTAACAACTATTTTTAACTAGTCGGGAGATATAATTAGTGTAAATTTTTATGCATGGTCATCATTATTAATAAGATTAGAATCCATAGACACATAACTAAAAAGTGATTGTTAGACAAAGGGAATCAAACCTCTTTGCTCTGTTAATTATATTTAATGTTTAACGTCATAATCTTTATACTATAAAGACTTTTGAGTTTACTTAAAAAATCTTATTAGATAACTTGCATCTTGTCCTCTTATCTTATGTTTTCTGTTTTAGTTTGAGTGAACTAAACTATTGTATTGTATTATTTACGAGTCTTTTTATTTTAATTTTCATAATTATATATGTAAATAAATTATATTCAATCATCTTTAAATATTATTAAACTAATTTATTTATTATAGGGTTAAATATTAAAGTGGTCACTGAAGTGGACGTCATATATCACTTGGTCCTAACGGAATATCATTTCAATCATTAAAGTCATAATAAATATCAATCAAGTACTTCAAAGTTTTAGTTCAAGAAGTAAAAATATTATTTATAGAGTTACACATTGTTCTTGAATGTTACCATAACCAAAGTAAAAGGTTATGACTTCTAGTACTTATGACAATATATTTAGATTTTATCAATTTTGTTTACTATTTATTTATAATTAAAAGAAAAAATAAATATATACAAAAAATAAATAGTAAATAAACTATATAAATTCTAAATATATTATTACAAATACTAGAAGTTATAACCTTGTACTTGGTTGTGTTAGTATTCAAAAATAAAGTGTTAAACTTTATCAATAATATTTTTACTCCTTGAACTATAATTTGGAGGTACTTGATTGATATTTATTGTGACTTTAATGATTCAAATGATATCTGGTTAAGATCAGTGAGCAAAATGATATATGACCTCCACTTTAGTGAAAACATTGATATTTAACCCATTTATTATGTAGATTAAGATATTTGAATAATTTTAATGGCACTATTGTCCTTTCAAATTTTTGCATTGATACTATTTTTCAATACATTGTCCTATTTGATTTCTACAACTAAGAATATCAAAGATTGTTGATTTGCATTACTTTGAGTATGGGAAATTTTTTGTCTTCACAAGAGCAATAATATTGAATATATTTATATTGAACTTTTTTTTTTTTTTTGAAGGCAATATTTATATTGAACTTTATTTTTTATATGTAGCTACGGAATTATAATTTCAAGTAAGAGTAACAATTTAAGATTAACGATAAAAAAAAATAAAGGTGTACTTAGAGTAAGTCGAAAATACCATATGATATCATCGAGAAAACGCAATTCCACAATGATTATATTATTGATGATGTTTCTTTATATCTGCTTACTATTTATCACCTTATATATACATAAAGACATTTAAGGATATAAGAAGAAGAAAAATAATTGTCAAATGTCAAATACACACCTACTTAACTCATAATTACAACAATGTTACTATTTAATATATTTATTACACTCGAATTATTAAGTGTAGTTATAAATTTGATTACATAATACATAATTATGCTTTTTCAAAGAAATTAATATATACTTATGTTACTTTTACTTATGTTAGTTGTATTTATTACACTCAATAACCACTCATTTAAAATAATGCAATATTTGATTAATTTTGACAGAAAATGTTAAATATTATTAGTTATTTAGTTTGCACAAAACAATTATTTGTATATTGAAGTTACGACCATTGAATTAAAAAATAAGTTATAGTAAAATCTCCATAAATGAAAATACAATGGTCTAAATTATATATTTATGAGTATAGTGTATTTTATGTACCTGCCTTTAAGCTGGACACCACTTGCACTATTCAACTTAAAAAAACACCACATGTAATATATAATTTAAAAACCGACCGGCACCGGTCGATTATGTGTTTTAAAAATAAAACGACGTCGTAACCCTCTCTGTGACGAGTAGATTAAATTGATTTTCCAATTAAATAAAAAAAATATATGTATATCATACGTTTAAAAACGACCTCCGTCGGTCGGTTTTGTTTTCCGTGTGAAAACGCCGTCGGACGGAGGGAGTAATCATTAGTGAGTAATGTTATTGACGCAGTGACGATTTAAGAAAAAGGAAGAAAAGAAGAAAGAAGACGAGGCTACACTTATATGCATCTGATGCACGGATATCGGGCTTTACATGAACGAAAAGCATGCTGGCATTGGGAAAGAACTAGCCGATAACAGTACACTACACCAATTTTGGCCATTTACGACGGATTTTTAACACTTATTCCGTCGTAATTAGTGCCATTTACGACGGAAAATTTTCGTCGTTTTTGCTGGCGTCTGAAGTTTAAAAAATGGTCGGTAATTTAAATTTTGTCGCAAGTTATCACTTCCGTCGTAAGTTCAGCCATGTGGACCCCACTACTCAATTTATTAGATCACAATATATGACAAAACAAAACCGTCGTATTTACATCGTGGGGCCTACCTAGTTACGACGGAAAAATCGTCGTAAATTCAGCCACGTGGAACCCGCTGCTCAATTCATCAACTACAATATATGACGAAAAAACCGTCGTATTTTAAGCGTGGGCACACGGCTGATCGACAATATATGACGAAAGTTTACGTCGTTAGTTCAGCCACAGGACTGTAATCTTCGACGAAAATATTCCGTCGTATGTTTATCATGTGGACCCCAATGCCCATATTATCAACCATAAAATGTGACAGATTTTTCCGTCGTAAATAACCGCAGCTTTAATATAAAATATTTTGTTTTTCCAGTTCCCAGCCATTATTCTGGCATACAAAATTATATGCAAATAAACCTGCCAATATCATACAACCAAAACTCCATCCAAAATCAAATGCAGCAAAAAATATATATTAGATAAAATATTAAAGTTTTTATATCAAAAAGGCCAATCATTGGCGCCAAAAGTATCTTTAAGGCCATCCATTAGTACCAATCATTCTGCCATTAGCTTAGTACTACATAATTAAGCAAAAGTCTGTCATAAACTTAGTACTACATAGTTAAGCAAAAGTTTTGTTCGACTTCTTTCCAAGGTTCAATTTACTATATACTGGAAATTAGCCCTTGATCACCGGGCCACCTTTAGACCTTACATTAGGTGGTGGCCGAGTTTCACCATCTTCAGATTCTGTGCTCCAATCCTCGTCAAAGTCTCTGGCTTTGTCATTGTTGCCATCATCTTCAGCGGGGGCCTTTCCCTGTACATGGAAGAAAAGACAATCATAAGTCATAAGCGGCATATTTTTAAAGTTGTAATGTTAATTAATATTGTTGCTTCTAAAGGATCATATATAGTAATTATGAAATCAAATTTTAAATGGTGGCATAAATAAAAAGAATCCGGTAATTTCAATCAGTTATAGCTAAACTACACATCACACTGATGTGTGTTTATTGATTTTTAAAGAACTTCAGAATTATACCCAAAGAGCCTAATAGCCTATATTAATAACATTGGCAGAGGGAAATATCAGTTAATTGAGTGGACCATAAATGGATGATCCAGAGTTACATATCATGTCAAGAGGTGGATAATTTTTCCTGGCTTTGTCGATTAAAGTCCTAATTCACGGGATAAGAAGCTATTATTCCACATCACAGTTGACAAGCATTGACATTATAACTATCGCCTAGAGGTGCAGATTAGACAGGGAAGATTTTGAAATGTTTACAAACTGAATGTCTGTTGCTCTGTTTTTCCAAGCAAACAGCAAGGATCAAGTTTGCCACCTAAAATCAAATTCTATAAATCCAGTCTAAAAGATATTTTAACTACTTTTCATCAATTTAATTTTCTTCTCTTATATCATTAGCTGTATATACTGTATCATTAGCACTAGACATGCTTCAATAAGAAATTAAGTGTACCCGCCCTTCCTCTATACTTTATAGTCTTTTTACAAAGTTTACTTACCAATAAAAACCTCAAACTGGTTTTAACGAATAAAAACTCGATAGGTAGTGGCTAGTAATAATCAATTCTTCATTCTCTCATTCATTCCATCTAATTGCTACTAGTGTGAGTGCAGACAAGGAACCAAGCCAAAATCATTCAGCAGGGTCTGGGAAGGGTGATGAGTTTTACACAGCTTATGTATCTCGAATCCTATGAGGAGAGGCTATTTCTGAGAGAACTCTAGGCTTCTGAGAAAAACAAATTTTAGGAAGAAGTTAATGTTGCAGAGTAACCTGCAAGTTGTTTATAGTATCCTGAAATTGGACCACATATGCTTTTCAGTCTATTTTATCAATAGCCTGGGTAATGTGGAAGTATTAAATATAGCATGGATATTGGATGCTCAGTCTGTCACTGTATCTGCTCAGTTAAAATTTGACTATAAAATTAAATAAATCTTAGAAGAATTACTTGGCAAATCAGATGGAAAAATTAAAACTAAAACTTGTTGTTCTCAAGCCTGAGTATGCATGTGTACATACTCGGGATTAAATTTGGTTCCCAGCAATTGATTCATTAGGAACAAGAGTTAATCAAATCAGGACAATCCTCTCCATCTAATAGGTGTGTTCTTTTTATTTTATATTATATTATTTTATTTTATTTAGAGCCCTGTTAGTGAAACAGGGATTATCATTATCAATTATCAGTTATCTTTTATTAACATTATCAATTATCTTTCACTTAAAGTGTGCAGTAATTATTAGAGCTCTATTTGTTCTCTATTTGTCATCAGTTGATTATAAGCAGTACTAACATCAGAATTTTGTAACGTACTAACTTATGAGCAATAATTAATTATTTACCTTTGCTTTTCCTGGTCCGTGTGTCTTGTATAGATTGTTCAGTACCTCTATCGCCACCCGAATAATAGAATTTCTTATCTCTCTCATCGTGGGATGGTCTTGAGGCAAATCAGAATATCCTCCAATAACATTCCTTGCTAAAATCTGGACTTCCTCGGGTGTGAGTGTGTACTCCTCCGGATGTGCTCGGGCCTGGTTTAGGGTCTCATCCACAACTCGCAAAAACATATCATCTTGTATGCGAGCCATGGAAGATCTACCAGAGCCCTCACCTTTTCGAGGCCGCGATGAATCCAATTCTAGACCTATATGTATACAAGTATGTTTCATTAATTAGAAACATGTGTACCAAACAATTCGATTTTATATGCGAAACAATTCAACTATATAACAAAACTGTACCTGGAACATCAGCAGGCCGAATACGCGGATGTCCAAGAATTGTGTTCTTGCGAGCACCACCTGCCGCCTCTAGCCAAGTCTGGATGTTAGACTCCTTAGGATCTATCCCTTTCTCTGAACATATAGCAACATACCGCTCCTAAAAAATAGATTTTTTACATACAAATAGGAGTATTATGTAGAAGAAAAGGTTACCAAAATCTGATTAAAAATCATACTGAAATTAGCAGTGCTACAATGAAGAATAAAATCATATACTTACAATGATTTTTTGGATATAACAATTTCACATAGTTATTAAACAAAAAGAGTAGAAAAAAGGAGCATTGTGACGGATCAGTTACTCTAAGACATGTTGCAATTATATAACTTTCAATCTATGTTAGCCATTTACCAGTATGCCAGGCAAAGTAAATTATATAGTTTATACCATAGTTACATAGGACGCGGTTCGATACGAAACGCGGTACGAATTCGGATACGGGGTACATTACCTTGATTGTTTCCGGTACGAGGGAACGGGTGGGTACGAGGGAACGTACGGGTACGCTGGAACGTGCGGGTACGAGGGAACGTACGGGTACGCCGGAACGTACGGGTACGAGATTTCATATACAATTATAAATTTAGGATATAATATGACATTAACAACTAGTAAAGAAGATAATTGGAAATTTAAACTTAAAAGTCAGAATCACACATACATATTTAAAATGTTAAACCTTCACAGTTCAAAATTTCAAATAGATAAATTAAACATACTTAAGAACAAGATAAATGAAGACATATCTCTCTTTTTTTGACTATCTCAGATTTCTAGTTGAACTTGATCAGAAGTACTCTGGATATCTTTGCCTTTTAGATGCTTGTGCTGAGTTTTCTTCTTCCTGTCCTTCATTCCCCTCTAGTTCTTCTAGTCTCACTGCAGAGTCATCCAGATAGGATGTCTCCGGATCAACATCCCACTTCCGATATGGTCCGTCTTTGTAACTTTTTGTAAAGCGAGATATGAGTCTTATGTTACTATGAACATAGACTAACTTATCAGCTCTCATAGAATTAAGCCTGTTCCTCTTTACATTGTGAATATAAGAGTATGTACTCCACACTCTTTCGGCTGATGAGCTGCTTATAGGCTGTGAGAGTACTTTGAGAGCAATATTAGACAATTCAGGAGTTTCAGCCCCATATGTGGACCACCAAGATATTGGATCCATGGACTGTGCATCAATCCTAGCAGCTAGAGTACCAAATATCCCTTCCTTACCCTGAAATTTGGATAATTGTCGCCGGAAAACCCTTTTTTCCTCTTGATCTTCTCCCACTCTATCAAATGCATCAAGAACTCCCTGGACTACTTCTCTGTCGCAGTTTGGTGCACGCCTAGATTCCCCACCTGGAGCAGGAGACTTCAAGTAATTAACGTCGTAATAAAAAGGATTCAGGGCAAATCCTAAGCAATGCATTGGTAAGTTCATCTTCTCCCATCTTTTAATCATAATCTCCTTCATTTTTTCATAATCAGCGTGATGCTTGTTATGATTCATAACATCACCAATCTCACCAATCATACAATCCATTTTTTCATAAATTTCTCCCATCTTTTGTCCTTCACCATCAGAAAATTTTATCATATAATAGAGTGGCTTGGTAATAGCCAAAATATTATCAACTTCGTCCCAAAATTCCTCATTTGCTATTGTAGCAGCCACTTCCATTCCGACCTCTCTTGCACGTTCATCTCCGGATTTTATCCATTCTTTCCAAGCCCTCACAACTATAGTAGTAGCTAATGCTTCCCTGCATTTTGATAGCCTCCTCAATAATATAAAATGCGATCCAAATCTTGTTTTGGCTACTTTTAATAACTCCAAGCCAGAATGATTTCTGAAAATGTCATGAGCACGATCATGATTTTTAAAATATTTGACGATAGCTTTTCCTCTTGTGTAGGTACTCTCCATCCACGGAAAAGTTGCAGCAAAATCTTTAAACATCAAATTTAAAGTATGCACAACACAAGGGGACCAGAATATATGCTTGTGTACCTTTTCAATCTCTCTTCCTGCTGCTTTGCAATTTGCTGCATTATCAGTGATTACCTGAATGACATTTGACGGGCCAATTTCATCAATTGCTTTGAGGAGAAAATCTGCTATTGTTTTTCCCGATTTCTCTACACCTGAAAAGACTTCTGCATACAGAAACATTGAGCCGCGACTATTAGATGCAATAACGTTGATCAGTGGCTTGTTTTTAATATTTGACCACCCATCAGAAACAATAGAAGTCCCCTGCCTTGTCCATGTCTCGCTAATCGGAATACACTGTTTCTCGACATCTCGCCTGCAATCATCAAGGAGGGATGTTCTGGCTCTATCATACGACGGGTGTTTATAGTCTTTAGGAGCATTTTTCAATGCGTTAGTCATGGCATGCATCTCTGGACTTCTCAAAACATTGAACGGAATTCCATTAGCACATAAAAATCGAACAACAGCCATATCAACCTCGTGTCTTTCCAAGTTTCGAAAAGATTTATCCAAAGGACTCATGTTGGTGGCTACTGCAGTTTTACTATTAATGGTAGATCTAGTTAAAGATGGTGAAATACCTGCTTCCTCAGCTTCCTCTACTTTCTTTCTTATTTGACGAAGTAAGTCTCGGTTTGAAATCATGATTGGGCACCGAGCAATTTCAGCCTTCACTCCTACAGGGGCACCAAAAAAATGGTGATGAATTCTTGTATACGAGCTGCTACAAGTCTTTTTGCAATAGTTGCACCTCCATCTTTTAGTCCCCCCTGCATTTTTAGACTTTGCAGTATCAAGTATAGTAACTTCATCGTATAGTGGCTTCATGTTCTTTTTGGAACTCCCCTTGCTTCCATTTTCTTCCATGACTTCATCTTCCAAATCAATGAAATCTTCTTGTGATGGCTGGTTTTGAGTCTGATGATGGGTTTGATGTCCTGCTGATTGTGAGATTTCATTTTGCTTTGCACCTTTCTGGCCAAATGCCATTTGAACTCTTGATACTCAGAGATGTTGTGCAGGTAGGCTGTGTTCGTGTGTATAAGTAGAGAAATGAGCCTATTAATTTGTACTGTAACTACCAATAAGACTTTTGAGATTCTCTAGTAAAGTGTTAACTTATAAATAAGAACGATATTATGTGTTCAATTTATAACTTATAATAAATAAATAATTTTGGTTCTATGTGTAAATTATTATTTTTCTCATGCATTTTTCAAATTGATCTATTGGGGATTAAAAAATTTGGTACTATATAAAATTTATTAAATTAAAGTAATTATTAGATTAAATCATATGAAAAGAGATGATTAAAAATTTTAAAATATTTAAAAAGATACGGTCAATTTACAATTTAACTAATTATAATAAGTACATAGGTCCCATGTGTTATATAGAATAAATTCAATCATCTTGAATCGATATATTGGTCCTATGTGTAAATTATTTTTTTTCTCATGCATTTTTCAAATTCGATCTATTGACAGGTTAAGCGGGGATACTTATTTTCAAACAATATGCTCATTTTTATTATAAATAACCCCGGGACTGATAATTTGCTATGTTTATAACATAAATATATTTTGATAAAAGAATATAGGTTCCTTATGATATATAAGTTAATAATTCAACCTAAATTCATTATTATATACTTATAAAAAAGTACTTATATTCAACCTAAAACTTTGATGAATTAATAACTTATAATAAATAAAAAAGACATAATCAACTTACAATTAAACGAATTATAATCTGTACATAGGTCATATGTGTTATATAAAATACTCGATCATCTTAAATCGATATATTGCTCCTATGTGTAAATTCTTTTTTTCTCATGTGTTTTTCAAATTCGATGTATTGGTAGGAGATACTTATTTTCAAACAATATGCTCATTTTAATTAAAGAATATAGGTCCCATATTTTATGTTGAAAAAGATCTCTACGCAATATTCTGCTTTATAATCTTTTTAATTTTTTGTAATATGATCAATTATCGATAAATATTTCCATAACAATTTTTTCGGGGATTATCAATAAAAAAATTAACTTTCATTTCATTATAATATATTAATACTTGAAATAAAAAAATAAATTTCAAAATTTCTAGGTATCAAAATTATCGATAAATTAATAAAAAGATCAATTAATCTATAAATTAATAAATTTATATGATTTCATTTTTCAATATTATTAATTTATCAAGATTTTACAAAATGTATAAACACAAATTAAATTTAAATTAAACTACTCCTTCCGTCCCATTTTAACTGCTTTTGATTTTTTTACACGTATTTTAAGATGTTAAAAAAATCACATCTAAACATAATAATTTGTTATAAAATTTATATCAAATAAAAGTTTAGAACCTAAATTTTTATTTGATATAAGAATTGAATTATTTTATTAAGTGTAGATATTGTTTTTTTACATCTCAATATACGTGCTAGAAAGTTAAACATCAGTTAAAATGAGACGACGGTATAAACATGGAACAAAAGATGAGAGAGACTTAAATACGTGTACAGCAATCGAGGAGTTCCACTTAGATTCATTCCACTCACAATATATGAATTAAAATTTAAAACCAATATTTATAAATTTTTTAATGAAAATAAGTACTGTACATATCTTGTCTTGTTAAACGTACTGGGCACACAAATAGAGATACACACGATCGATCGAGATACACACAACAGTTCATCTTCATCATCTTGCTCGCGTATTTTCTTGTGCCGTTCCTTCTCTCCATAAATGGGTAAGCTTTCCTTTCATTCCTTGTCCATTTTTCTTCTTAAAAGACATGGCGCCGGAGTTTTTGTGAGTCGCCGGAACTAACGAACCGGACGCGAATTCCGGCGACCTGGGTCGGAAACGACCCGTGTTCCGAGTCGAGCGAACTGATTCGCGAAACGTGGGGGCGTACCCGTTTCCTGGTAACTATGGTTTATACCTAATAGAGTTAACACGAGATTTTAATGTGAATGCTGGAGGCACGTCACTCTGTCCGTGCTTGAAACTTTTAAGGACTTTTCTAAACCATTACAAGTTTTCTAATATCAAGCAAATTTACCAGATTTCATATCAAACTAAGAAATGAAAATGAACTGATGAGGTGTATCACCATAACCTACCAAATAAATCAAGGTAGGTAGACCTCAATGTGAAAGTTACTGATAATCTATATAGCAAGGCAGATTAGTTATAATCTAACCTCTAACCAACTTGGATATATCAATCATTAAACAATCAGGATACATTACATTCCAATCTAAACACTAACATGCCACATGCATCCATAGTATTACTTATCAATAAACACATCTTGTAATGTGGGATAGGCTAATAAATCCTGAAGTAGACATTCATATTTTATATATGCAGAAAGAGAGGACAGATAGCAATTAGTAATGTACATATACTAATATAAGCTCTTGCACTAAAATTATGATTCACTCCATCATTAGTTACATAAAAACTATCAAATGGGAGAAAATAAGGGTGACTGAATCATTATATCATTTTTAGCAAATATTTTAAGAGATTGTTGGAGTTGCACTAAGCAATATATAACAGAGATGTTCTAAATGTTATATGTACAATTGACCTATAAAGCCAAATAAGCAAATTAATGATAGCCGAAGAGCATTTGAAGAAAAAAGATAGAAAGAAATGAAGTAGTCATTAAATACATGATACAACCAGTTGATGCTTGAACTCATTACTCCTGTACATTGGACCAACATTTTATTCTTCTTTCTCTGTGTGGCGGGATAGAAAGTAAGATATACCAGCAATTCATGTTCGGGACCAAATTATGATTGTTCTTTCTTTTTCTTCTCAATTACACATAATATCATAATAAAATCAGATACTTACAATGATTTTTTTGGCTTCCTCGGTAATCCAGTTGCCCTTCCTCTCGTCGTCTTTCAAGGTATGGCAGTCCTTATAGACAACAGTATAATCCAGCTTGCCATCATGTTTGTCCATATAATCCTGTTTTTCAAACAAGGAAGTTTAATGAATCAACTCCTGTAACTACGCGGAACGAAATTAATGACACTAATTATATATATTAACTAATTCTATATATATATTTAATTAATTCTATACATTACTTAGCATACCCGACGACGACGATCAAATGAACGCGCGCCAGAAGTGTGAGGCATTTTGACTGCAGCCCGGGCAGCCTTGCCAGCTTCAGATTTCTTTTTAAATCCTTCGGATACCCAGTACTCACATAGCCTAGACCACACACCAGGTTTCACGTACTTGGGCCTGTGGTCCTTGTAAGTCCCACCTTTTTCCTTTATTGCTTTATCAGCCCTCCTTTTATCATCAGCCAGTGTACGACGCATGTTGTCACGCATGTGATTACGTATGGAATCCCTTGCCTCCTCCTCATTGGCAAATCTCGGATCCCATGTGTTGTAGCGCTACAATAATAAAGTTAAATATGTCACTCGAGAATAACATGAAAATATAAAGTATGAAGTTAATATACTTACTAAGAATTCAGATATGCACTGACTCCAAAAGTTTGGATTTTTTCTATCAACGTCTTTTGCGCCTACACAACCATCTGGCCAGTACACACGCATTATTGCCAGTAAATTCCGCAACGCCTTTGAACAGTCAATCCTGAAATATTGTCAAACATTATAGGTGATACTAGACAGATATAAAAAGTTCTATTTCCCAGTGGTCTATAAATATATATATATATATATTTAACTTGCAACTAATCAGCACTGACTAATTAGAACGTTGTTTGCCGAGGCTATAGAGCCAGACTTAACTTCATTTTAGTAACAAATGAGGTGTGTTGATGGCTTATAATACATCAAACATATAATAATACTTCAAAATGTTGAAAAGATGTATATTTACTAATTAGGTAATCCGATATCACAAAGAAATATATCACTTCTCATTAAATATGATACAGAAAACTCTATATACAGGTAATTCATTATACCATCACATAAATAGATTTAAACAGATTTATTATACCATCACATAAATAGATTTAAACAGATTTAAGCAATAAAGGAATACTTACAAGTTACCAGCAATACGAACCACATTTGGGGTCACGGGGTATGTACCAAATCCCCCCGGAGAATATCCACGCGTCCTGTGACTTCGAGGATCAGCCTCCACTCTGATTGGCGTAGTTTGTCTCCCTTCATCATCCCATTCAGCACATGCAGAATTCTC
The DNA here is from genome assembly GCF_001625215.2 of Daucus carota subsp. sativus. Lineage (NCBI taxonomy): Eukaryota > Viridiplantae > Streptophyta > Magnoliopsida > Apiales > Apiaceae > Daucus > Daucus carota. Next base: position 24,141,769 of record NC_030389.2, on the reverse strand, counting down.
CTCATCTACAACTGCGCGCTTACGACGTTTCCTAGTGGTTGTGCTAGCACCCGTCCTAACACCACCCTTAGTGCCTGTAGCATTACCCTCACCAGCAGTACTACACTCCCCTCCACCGGTTTGACTGCCCTGCCCCCCGAGAGTGCCACCATTACCATCAGCGGCGCCAGTATTACACTCCCTTCCATCGTCTTGACTACCCTGCCCCCCAAGAGTACCATCATTACCATCAGCGGCGCCAGTAGGACACTCCCCTCCACCGGCTTGACTACCGTGCCCCCCAAGAGCACCATCATTACCATCAGCGGCGCCAGTAAGACACTCCCCACCATCCGCGTCCTTGCTGCTTTCCCCGCCAGCACTAGCATTCTTGTCCCCACGCCCCCGGCCTCCCGCAGAACCCCCCCGCCCTCCCGCAGAACCCCCCCGGCTCCCGCAGAACTCCTCCCAGCCATCAAGCCAACAACACTGAAATTTAAACAAAAAACACAAGTCGATAAATATATCAAAAAAAAATGAAAAAATACATAGAACATAGAACACACACACATAACTCAACTGTTTGGGTTTTTTGCTAAATAACACCAATTTGTGCCATTTTTGCTAAATCTATAGACATAGTGTTTCCCACTCACACAGAAGTCGTCCAAACATTTATGCCCAGTAAATATTGATACCCACTAATTAACACCCACTAATAAACAATACTACACAAAGAGATAACAAATATAGCCAATAATACGACAGATTGTATAGATATACATGCATGTAAAAGATACAAAGACAAAGAGAATCGCTTATATACCTAGTAATAGCGCCAATCTTATTCTCCAGATACAACTGTACCTTCTTTTCATTTTAATTTCAATCTTATTATTCATTTTTATTCAATTAGCAATTTTATTTTATTTTTTAATTTTTGAAATTTTAATATATGACTCATATCAGTGTTACAAAAAATTTAAATTTTTTTAAATTTGAAATTTAAGAACACTTACTAAAATTTTAGTTCTTTATTACCCTTATTTTGTTACTTTCCATTTTGATTTTTAATTTTTGAATTTTAATGATTTTCTAATTTTATTTTTATTATTAATTTTTGAATTTTAATGGATTTTTTATATTATTTTTTATAAATATTATATATAAAATTTAAATATGTTATTATATATACTGATATACATGATATCTTGAATTTTGTAAAAAAACGGAAGTTAAATCACATTACATCATAAATCACAATTTAAAGTTCAGTCAAATAAGTTATTAATCAGAATATGAATTAGCTCTAATCACCGATTTTTAGAACAAAGTGTGTCATATCTCGTTCTTGAGTAGTCATACATATATGTAACTGGTTTTATTGAAATAAGTAAAGTTTCAATCGGCTCAAACAAAATAAGTTGTCAATTGGATGAATAAAATATCTGTAAATCAACTCAGATATAGACATCATGCAAGTTATTATTGAAATTTTTAATCAGTTCGTCGTTTTACGGAACCTGAATTGATATTAGTCATCGATTTTTACAACAGAGTGTGCCTCATATCTCGTTCTTGAGTAACCATATATGATGTAACAAGTTTTATTGAAATATAAAATTAAAGTTTTATCAAAATAGTTACAAGTTTTAATTATATAATAGTTAATGTTTTATTGAAATATTGCAACTGTTTGTTGTTGTGTTGTGCCTGAAATGAAATAGTCTTTTCAAAAATATGATAATATGATAATGTCAAACATATGATAATGTGAACTTTAAGTAAAATACCTTGACTTGCAACCACTTTGCAAAATTATCCTTCATCATTGTATCCATCTCACTATCACTCAATACGTGTGGAGTATGGTTGCGAATCTCTGCTTCGAACATACTGAAAAGTTATCGATACATGTTAGTGCACAAAATTAAATGGTGCTGGTTAGTAATGAAAAGTTTAGATGCTTACAGAATATAAGGTGCCACTTCTTGCATGTTAGTGAGGATGTAATATGCTGCAGTACTCAATGAATTCAGATCTAAATGATAACCAGTACATGCTCCTAACGGCTCTACCGGATATGTGAATGCCACAAGTTTTTCTGGATCCCTTGAAATATCATGAACCATATTACGACCTAGCATGTTGTGCACCGTATCAACTTCAGACTCAAAGTACATGGAACAGAAATGTGTTAACTCCTCATATACGTATTTTTCTGCAATGGATCCTTCAACACGTGCTTTGTTCCCTACTTTATGTTTCATTCTGCCTTGTAGTCTTTCAACATGATACATCCATCTTTCTGGGACAGGGCCACCTAGTCTGCACTCCTCCGGCAAATGAACAAGAAGATGCTCCATCGGATCAAAAAGAGCCGGAGGGAATATAGTCTCCAAAGTACAAACAATCCCAGCTATGTTTTTATCCATTTGTTTCAAATCTGATGCAAGAAGTGTAGTTGAGCATAAGTCTTTGAAAAAATTTGATAGGTCACATAGTACTTTATGCACATCATCTGGAAGAAGTTCACGAAAAGCAGAAGGCAATAACTTCTGCATAAATACATGACAATCATGTGACTTCATGCCTTGAAATTTTAACTGGGATCTCTTACAACACCTCTTCAAGTTTGATGAACAACCATCCGGGAGTTTCACTCGATGAACCCAATTACATAGCAATTTCAACTGATCCCGGGTTAGGCTATATCTAGCTTTTGGCTTGCGTGTACCATTAAGCCATAACTCTTGCATGATGCCCATTGCTTCCAAGTCCTTTCTCGATCTTATGGTATCCTTTGTTTTTACGCTATCGAGAATAGTGTGAAAAATGTTATCAAATACATTTTTCTCCGTGTGCATGACATCAATGCAATGACGAAGACGCAAGGAATCCCAATATGGCAAGTCAAAAAAGCAAGTGACATGCGTCCAATTATGCCAATCTCCAAAGCCAATTGCCCTTTCCTTGGAATGTGGTTTCCCAGGTTGTGGAAAAGTTATACTATCAAGTTTGTTGCGAATAACACAACCTTTCATCCGATTTTTTCGTCGTTTATCTAAAAACCCCTTATGCAACCCATAAAAACTTGACTTCCTACTATGTGGCAGTTGTTTAGCTTTAACTCCACCCATACACACATGACAAGCCATTTTCCCGTGAGTTGACCATCCACTAACCATTCCCAACCCAGGAAAGTCACTTATAGTCCATAATAGGGCTGCTCGCATCATAAAATTAGTCTTCGCAGAAGCATCAAATGTCTCCACACCAACATTCCATAAAGTGATCAACTCATCAATTAGAGGCCTGAGATAAACATTCAAATTCTTTCCTGGATCATTCGGCCCGGGTACCAGCAGTGTCATAAACATATATGGATCCTTTGTAACCATAGTGTGTGGAAGGTTGTACACAAGTAGCACAACAGGCCATACTGAGTAAACAGTAGATGTAGCATTGCTGTACGGGGGAAATCCATCGGTTGCAAGGCCAAGTCTGACATTACGAATCTCTGCTGAAAAATCAGGATAATTCTTATCGAACTCTTTCCATTCTTCTCCATCTGCAGGATGAGTGAGAATCCCTTCAGTCACAATTCTGTTCTTGTGATACTTCATATGTGCAGCCGTGCGGGTAGACATGTACAAACGCTGCAAACGGTCAGTGATTTTGAAATGTCTCAAAACCTTTCTTGGAACATTATTATTCCCAGCATTTGTTGTAGCTTTATATCGACTCAATTTACAATACTTGCAATTTCTTAGATCTTTATCACCGCCATAGAACAACATACAATCATTCTCGCATGCATGTATTTTTTCATATCCCAAACTCAACCGTTTAACCATCTTCTTAACACCATAATAGTTGAGAGGAAGCTTATGTTTATCCGGGAACACATCTCCAAGCAAAAGGAGCAACTCATCAAAAGCTTTATCACTACATTTGTTGCGATTCTTCCAATGGAGTAATTTCGTAACAAACTTCAATTGAGAATATTTGAGATTGCCCGGGTATATTGGTTCACCAACTTTATTCACGATATCTAAGAAGGCTGATGCTTGCTCATTCGGGTCCTCGTGGCTACTATTTTCCGCTCCAAATGCACCCCCACCAATAGCATCCATAAACATTTCATACTCGTCAAACACATCTTCCCGATCATCCATTTGTTCATTTCTTGATGCACTAGCTTCACCGTGAAAGCTCCATATAGTATAACTCTCAAGAAAACCGGTTGCAAATAAATGGAACTCGACATCGGGAATGAGTTGGTATAATGCATTCCGACATGTATTGCAAGGACAATTAATCAAAAGATTCGGATCATTCGGCTTACTAGAATTACTTCGCGCAAATGCCAAAAAATATTTAACCCCCTCATTATATTCATCCGTAAAACCATATCCACCGGGTTTTATTCGCTTAGTGATCCAACTACGATCCGGAGACATCTATGAATAATAAATAACAAAATTTCAATTATAAATATGCACACAAGCCCACATACAAATATTGAAAAATTATATTAATCTAAATAAAATATGGAAGATCAAAATTTCTACAATTTAATTGGAAAGATAGAAAATAAATACTTACAAGAACGATTGATGCAAGTGTTGAGTGTAATTTGCTATATCACATGTATTCGATCAGGAGCATATTTTTTGGTTTTGGTTAGGAGCATATAGAAATGATGTTGGGGAGAAAGAGGCAGTAGCTTCTGAGGGATATATGGTAACTTACGACGGAATTATCATATCCGTCGTAAGTTCTGTTTAAAAATGAATATCCTGCCGTTTGATTTTAATGTGGGAAGGTGAGAGTTAATGCGTTAGGTAAACTTACGACGGTTATATTACGACGGAAACAAAATTCATTTTATTTTCATTTATTTTTTGTCTTTAATTAGGTAGATATGTTAACTTACGACGGCATATTTACGACGGAAAAGAAAATACATTATTTTCATTTATTTTTTGTCTTTATTTAGGTAGATATGTTAATTTACGACGGTTAAATTACGACGAAAAATTAAAATTTATAATTCTCATTTATTTTTCTTTTTTAAAACAGATTTACTTATATAATTATATGAACTTACGACGGCTTATTTACGACGGAAGAGAAAATCAATTTATTTTCATTTATTTTTTTCCTTTAATTAGGTAGATATGTTAACTTACGACGACATATTTACGACGAAAAAGAAAATACTTTATTTTCATTTATTTTTTGTCTTTATTTAGGTAGATATGTTAACTTACGACGGTTAAATTACGACGAAAAATTAAAATTTATAATTCTTATTTATTTTCATTTTTTAAAACAGATTTAATTATATAATTATATGAACGTACGACGGTTTATTTACGACGGAAACAAAATTCATTTTATTTTCATTTATTTTTTGTCTTTAATTAGGTAGATATGTTAACTTACGACGGCTTATTTACGACGGAAAATAAAATACTTTATTTTCATTTATTTTTTGTCTTTATTTAGGTAGATATGTTAACTTACGACGGTTAAATTACGACGAAAAATTAAAATTTATAATTCTCATTTATTTTCCTTTTTTAAAACAGATTTACTTATATAATTATATGAACTTACGACGGCTTATTTACGACGGAAGAGAAAATCAATTTATTTTCATTTATTTTTTTCCTTTAATTAGGTATATATGTTAACTTACGACGGCATATTTACGACGAAAAAGAAAATACTTTATTTTCATTTATTTTTTGTCTTTATTTAGGTAGATATGTTAACTTACGACGGTTAAATTACGACGAAAAATTAAAATTTATAATTCTTATTTATTTTCCTTTTTTAAAACAGATTTACTTATATAAGTATATGAACTTACGACGGCTTATTTACGACGGAAGAGAAAATCAATTTATTTTCATTTATTTTTTGCCTTTAATTGGGTAGATATATTAACTTACGACGGTTAAATTACGACGGTTTTTTCGCGGGAAAAATATTTATTATTTTTTATTAGAGCGCGCCTGAATTCTAGCAAAACATACGACGGAAGGTTGTTACGTTGTAAGTATTGACGAGAAAATACGACGAATGTTTGTGTTCCGTCGTAAGTATTGCGCTCCGCTTATTCCGTCGTAAGATATCCGTCGTAAATGGCCAGAATTGGTGTAGTGGTAACTACCGCTCTAATTTGAATTTTCAAAGTAGTAGAACTTTTTATTATCTTATAATGACAGTAACAAATAATAAACCGCTACTTAATAAGTGTCTTTGGCAAAAAAATGTCTCCAGTATTTTTTTTATATAATAAACTAATTATTTGGTAACTAATTTAAAATTACTAAAATTATAGAAAGAATTAACAAAGTTTAAGGGAATAAACATTAGCGTGTAAGTAAATAGTTGTGAAAATCTGAAATATAATTATATACTCATAAATAATATTAAGATTATTATAAACAAAAATTACAAGTAAGAGGAGAGTGACATGCAAGATATTAATACCAAGTACAGATTCAAAAATTAAATAAAGAACAAGCACGAGAAGGAACACAAGGGAAGTCAAGATTTTAGTGCAATTTATAGCAAATCCTTACCAATTCTTGTCTGTGATAGTATTGCTGATCAGGAGGTTTGCCCCAACAGAATATCAACTTGCCCAAAACATTCCATATCAGCTGTCTGAATATCAAAACTCCCCTTGAAAGTATAAGGTGATGTCTTGAACTTACTCCACATTTCCATATACTAGTCAGCAATCTCCTCCATCTCTATAATTTCCGGCACTTGTAATTTTTTTCATTTTCAAAACTTAATTATTAAGCTCTGAAACGTTACCATTTAACTTACAAGTAGTATTTCTGACAATTTTAGGCAAGCACTTGATATGATTGTAGCCTGAATCTAGGCAAGCTTCCTCGCCAACACTGGCACACAAATCATAGACTCGTCAACTTTAGAGAGCAGTCGATGGGATTTGAAAAGCATACTTTCCGCGATCCTTGCTTCTTCATAGGATTCATCACCAATCCAATTCCCTGTTTTATCTGATTTGCTTCTGCCCAACATTGACATCATCAGCTGTGACTTTGTCACGCAGTCCCTCCGGACATTTATCTGATTTTGTATGTGCAGCCAGTGTCCTATATCCGCCTGTTTTGTCCACAGACTGCAACATTCGAATAGCACAGAAGTAGTAAAATCAATAGTTGTAGAAGGAACATTCAATATATTATTTTCTTCTAGTTTTATGTACTCCATTATTATACCATAAACTTGTTCATATATTGTGATGCTTCTTTCACAATTTTATTTCTCCATAAACATAATATGAAGTAAGGTAGAAAATCTATCAAAACATGATTTAGGTCGAATTAAAACTGGAATCTTTTTTCTTTTTTTCTTTACGAGGAACTACCCTGGGGGATCTCAAATATCGGGTTATGGATTGTCCGTCAACTACTAAGGGCAAGTGTGCTAGGCGTCTCCTGAGTGAGTCGAATCTTGGTATACATGATAGTTATAATAATTGTGTAAGAATATTATATAAGAAAGTACCTAGCATCAAATAATCAACAACAAAATACCGAACAAGTGAGGCACGTGAAAACCATGTTGTACTTAAAACAGGTAAGCTGGTAATTGAACGTGCACGTTTTAACTTTATGTCTTCCAAAACCCACCTCCTACGAACTAATTAAAATTGTAACCCAATAAATTAATTCTCTAACCCCAATTTAAATAATTTGTAATCTACACAGTAATGAACAAATTAATCTTGACTCATTATTATAGGAGTTACACAAATTAATTAACAGAAGTTCGAAAATAAAGGCAGTCGAATATAAATGGTCGAAAATAAAGACAGAAGATTATAAATGGTCAAAAATAAGAACTACGACTAAAAGAGGTTGAAAATAACTTTGATGAAATATAACTGGTCCAAAACTTATATAAGTTCCAACGGGGAGCGGATATGACTGGTCGAAAATATCTTATGGAGAAAGTTTTTCCTCCCACTATATTGGTTGAAAAGATAGCGCCCGAAATTAATTCCTGAGTGGAAATTTTCCCACCATTGTTCTAAAAAAAATTCAAAATGATTTATGTGATATTATTGGAGGCGATTCGATTTCATTCGAATATCTAAATTCAACTACAAAAAGGGAATGATATATTAATTTCGACCATATGATTCATGCTATTGTTCAATTAAATTCGATCAAAAATAAAGATAGACCAATTAAATTCGACCAAGTATGTTCGACTCTAATTGGTCAAAATTAATATGTATGTTCAATCAATTTTGCATTTTTTTCTAATTCTGGGTAGGAAATTACTTTTTTTGCGTGAAAAAATTTTTTGGGTTGAAAAATTCAAAATGCTAATCGTGATCGTTCATGGTCGAAATTACCTAGTCTAATAATTCGGTCGGAATTAATTAAGTTCGATCGTTTATTTATTTTTAACATGTTTAATTTCAAATAGTTGCAGAAAGGTCGAAAATAAAAATATTTGACCGTTTATTGTCGAAAAAAGAAGACTCCTATATCAATGTTGAATAATGAATTGCTTAATAAAATAGAAAGATGGATTCAAATGACATTCTAATGAATTGAAATTATAAATCAGAGATGGTTGGACGAGAGGTGGACTATAAATGTTGTATTAAACTAGGTTCTTAGCATGTTGTAAACAACAAAATTTTTTTATAAAAATTATATTCATAATTTAGTTATTTTTATTATTTGAATAAAAGTTTGGGTGATTAAATTTTGAGATACAAAATTTTGTGAATAGAGCATAATTATTTTGAGAAAATTTTCAGTTTGATAACCAGAAAAATAATTATATATGATTTTACAAATTTCATTATTTGGAATAGATTTTGATTGAGTGAACTTGTTTTTTTATAAATTGAGGATTTCCCTTCGTAATATTATTAGATAAAAAGTTATTTTATTTTCTGATTTTGGCTCTTATAAAGTTTGCACTCACTTTTTTTTATATCTTCGGATATTGAATTTTACTATAATATTTTTTCCCACGTGTATTTGGTGTTTATTAATATTAACATATCATTCATTATCTTATTATTTTTTCCTACTTTGTTTTTAAAAATTAAATTTTATTTGTGCTGACTAGTATTATTTTTGTTGGCTATACTTAATTTTAAGCCTTTTAGAAAAACTTTAATAATCTATAAATTTAACTTTTGGAGATAATTTAATTTCATTAGATTTTAAAAATAAATCATCTTTCAAATAAAACTTTAAATTGTTATTATTTAATTGATTTCAATTATAAGACATAAAAAATTGAACGCACTCGGTCACTTTGATCTTAAACTCTCTTGTATTCGTTATTACATTTTTGGTGTCATGTGACCCAATAATTGTACTCCCAAAAAAAGAGAAAGAAGAGGTTGTGCCATGAACAATCTCTTCATAGCAAAAGGGGATTGTGGTTGCTTAAAGAAGGAGTTTTAGGATGGACTATGTTAGCAAAATTGAGTCCTAAAATAATCTTGTCCACGGGGTTTTTGATATATTAAAAATAATAATTAAAAAAGCCTCCATTCAGCGCCTTGTTCGGTCCTTTCTTGAAAAAGATATGCAGGACATTGTTGTACATTTTGATCATTATACTTCTTTGAAGAAATCTAAGAGATTTATATGAGCAATATTATATAGGTTGTATATATATAGAGAGATAGAATGAAATAAAAACTTTTTTAAGTTACAAACTTATAATTTATTTTTTTTGAATTTTCTTTATTCTCTTATCATGTTAATCCTTAGTTATAGCAAGTATCAATGTTGAAAATTCTTGAAAAAACATCACAATTTTTAAAAATAACGCATAAATAAATCGTGCATTCAACACATTTGTAACTGGCGTTCAACATCGGGTGTGGAACACTAATTATCAGAATATATATATATAAAGATGCTTAAAGAGTTTGGGTAGGGTCTGGAAACATAAATATTAACTATATAATACGTTTAACTTAGTTCTTATATTAAAAAATTAGTTTATATATACTTCCCTAACACAATTTTTGATCAACAAAATATGTTAAGAAATTGGTAAGTTTGTAAGTTTGTACCAGAACTCACCCTCTATATATATATATATATATATATATATATATATATATATATATATATATATATATATATTAATATTGTAAATTGTGGTTGTACCCAACCCATCTTTTAAAATTATAAAATTTCATTCACACACATTATTTTATACATTCATTACCTATATTTATATATCTTATTAATTTTTATATATTCTTCACTAAGTTTTTGAGTTTCATCTAACATTATTTATGAAACTTTTTTACAATTTATTTTTATTTAGTAAAATGTATAAAAATATAATAATATAATTATAAACTTTTGATATAAGTACTATATTTTATAAATTTGAAACAATGGCTCACTGTTTCGATAAAAGGAAGGTAAGATTATTTTATCTATCTTGTGATGTATATCATCTTATTATTAAGCATTGTATGGATTTGACTTGGTTTTAATTTTCTATAAATATGGTTATTGATTCATATTAAAGGGTGAAATTCTCCAAAAGATGGTTGTTATATAAGTCTTTTACTGATGTTTTTTCATTAACTCTTCTTTTTTAACTAGTTGATTTTAGTGAGTTGGAATTGTACTAATTATGAGAGAAAGTGATAGGGTTCATGGTTATATGATATTACATTATGTAATATATCTAATGCATAAATATGTTCTTCTCCTTGCAACATACTTAACATATACTCCCTCCTCATTTTAATAGTTCACTTTACACAACTCACACATATTAACAAATAATAAATTTGACATGATTTTATCATTGTTTGGTTATAAAAAAAATACTAGTAAGTTTTCACTTAAAGTCAACATAATTTGCATAGTAAATCATGAAAATTGTGCGGGCTAACAAATATTAACATTGAAACTTGTATAACATTTGTATTGGACAAAGAAGATGGACAAATAATATTAGATTTTTTTTTTAGCAAATAATATGTCTAATTGATTGTTATGCTTATATACAGGATTTTCAAGAGGACTTGTTTGTGGAATTAAACTTTCTGGCCTGAATAATGTGGCTAACCACATGGTATATGCACTTACTATGCCTATTCTAATATTTACTTGATTTTTGATGTACTATGTTTTTGAAATTGTGTTAGCATGTATCATATATCAGTGACTATTTTTTTGTTTATTTTTAGTTTATTTGTTTTCATCTATTATGTTATTCTCGACTTTTTTTTATTTCCTTGTCATATTTTAATTATAGTGAGGCTCATGCATTGTAATCATGTTTCCTTCTTAGGTCTTATTTAAATCTTGAATTTATATTTTTCTATAGTGTCATTCATGTAGTTGCTATAAAATATCCTTTATCCCTGTATGTCAACGCCTATATTTGTTATTAATTTATGTCAATTATGTGATAAAATTTCTAATAAATCATTGTAACCTCAAGCCTTCTATCATATTAATGAAGAAACTGCTCTAAGAAGGATGTGGATCACCCTTTACCCATCCCCAAACAAATATAGAATAATGTCTTTATTGAATTTCTTGTTGGCTTACAAAATGTAAAGAGGTTCATGGAAGAATTAGGGAGTTAGAATAGAAAAAGAAATGAATCCTAATATCAATGTTTGAATGTGTTATCCCTATAAGAAAAAAGTACATTACTGTATTACATCAAGCAAAAACATACCTATCATATTAATTAACACAAATATGTTGTTTTCTCATTTTAATTTTTATTTTGCATGAGAATTTTCTTGATAGCTCATTTACAATTGCTTCCACCTTTGGTGTAAAAATTAGTTTTATCTTTTTACAAGAAATCCCTTAAGAAAAGAACTTTTGTCAAGGAATAGTGTTTTGTATTTCAAATCAATAATCACATCCTTATTTTTTCTAGTGCATGCATCATTTACATTCTTCAATGTCTAAACATCACAACATGAGTTAACACTTACTTAACTCATTATATCATATAATTCAAATAATTAAATGTTTAGATTTTAAACATTTTCCAAACCTTAATGAAGTTCCCACTTTTAAATTAATACAATCTTAAAATATAATATGAACAATTCGAGGTTATTTTTGAAAGAACATATTTAATTATTTAAAAGGATAAAATATACTCAATTCAAACCCTTACTAGAATAAGGAATGACTAAACCATACTAATAGAATAAAATGAAATGAGACTAAACACCTAAGACCATATATTAGATTTGAACTAATAAAACATAACAATTATTGCATCAATGAGGTACACCATACTATACGTTTCTTTAAATAAATAAGTAAAGTCTTCTTCCTTGTTTCTTTCCACAGTCTACGTTATTACGGCTTCTTCTATGACATTATATTGCCTTCTTTTGTCCTTAATTCCGAGTAACATTTGTGGAGTTTCAATTAATCGTTGCGGAGTAGCAACATCCGTGCCTAGATTCTTTGGTGGCCTTCCCCCGCCTGTTTTTGCACTCTTAAGTGCCACTTGTAGAAAACAACCTATCCTTGAGGAGTGGAAACATTCGTGCCCTGATTCTTTCAAGGTATTCCCGTAAGTTGTTTTACCCTTTTAAAGGCTTTTTGTGGTGTATCATTGATCTATAGGCAACAACAACATCCTGATCACGGGAGATAAACAAGGTGTGCACATAACTTCTTCCCACCCGCTTAAAGGGCTTCTTTCCAAGTCTTCCCCTACTTCATTTTGTACCTCCATCTTAATGCCAGTTGTTCAATATTAGTTTCCTAGGGTGGTACTTCATCAACAACCCGCTTTATGCCATGACACTCTGAGTGCATCTTAATAAGTCGAAATTGTTGCGCATGCGATGTGGTAGCCAAGCCATTCCTATCACCATTATTGTTACTAACTTTTGAAACAAAAGATCTTGCATATGATCATAATGACCAACACCAACAGTTGTATGAATCAGCGGAATAGGTGTTATTGCACGTTTTGATGAGTTTTGAGTGACTTGTGTTCTTTTAGATCGCCAATTTGTGGAGTCATCCTATGAATAAGAGTAATAATATAAAATAAATTTTTATAAATTTCTCTCATTTTGATTCTGTTTGTAAGTACCAAAAACTAGATCTCGTCGTAGGTTTTAGAGTATGGCAAGTGAGAGACACATCAAAAAAATTTCTAGAAGTTTATAAGTAAGCCACATTAACCATGGTTTTTGTGTGGAAGACGCTGGAGAAAGTCATAACAACACAAGGCCAACAAGTTCCCACAATAATTTCTGTATAAAATGAGGGCCTGTTAGAAGGAGACTTATTGGTAGCATTTATAAAAGGGTCTAATTGTCAGAGATCTTGAAATAATCTATGTTGGGATTAATCTGAAGTACATGGTTTTCTTTTCTAATCATTTTGAAATAATCTATGTTGGGATTAATCTGAAGTACATGGTTTTCTTTTCTAATCATTTTATCAGGATAGTATATTAAAGATACAATCCTATAATAATAACAATATCATCATTAACAATAAGTAAGGAAAGTTAATTATATTCACAAGTATAACACACACACACACACACATAAATAAAATAAAATAAATTTATAGATTACCTTCATTCTCGAGCACACACATTTTTCTATCTTAAGCATGAAACTTATAGCGGCATAAATAAAATAAAATAAATTTATACATATAAAAATTATAGCGGCATGAAACTTTATATCCGTGTGAATAATAAATGTTGCACATGGTGGTGAAATTCAAATTTAAGTTTTTGTTATCTAGATATTTTTTGTAGAATGATAAAAATATATGAATTTATATGAATAATTTAGATGATATTTTAGAAAAATTATTATGAACAGGGATATTGAGATTTAGATGATATATCTTAGGTGTATGAGTAGCTTTGATGATTATAATTGATGATTGTTTTTATACAAGAATTATCAAAACTAATCATAGACATAATATATCATCAAAATATTAATATCTTTTTTCATAATAATTTTGTAAAAATATTATCTAAATTCTTCAGATAAATACATACAATTTATTATTTCATTGAAGATATTAAAATAACAGATAATTTAAATTTTGAATTGCATGACTTTTTGCAAAACTTGAACTAACATGCCCATAAAGTATCACTAGACTACCTACAAGATTTATATTTTTATGTGTATATAATTATCATGACCCCACACATAAGCCAATTCATAATTCATCTTTCTCAAATTATTCCCGGTTGATTCACCATCCACGATAGATTATTGTTTGTGCTCAGGATTGAAAGTAATCTAAAAATTTATTTTATTTTGTTTATGTGTGTATTTGTTTGTCATTCTTATGAATATTTTCTTTCCTTACTTATTGTTAGTGATGATATTATTATTATTGCAGGATTGTCTGGAGATTATTCCGTATGTTCAAGGATTTGAATTTTTAATGTATTATCCCAATAAAATGATTAGAATGGATAACGTTATAATTGACTAATTGAGCCCCATGATGATTTTTTCAAGATCTCTAACAATTAAAACCTTTTATGAATGCTACCAAGAATTCTCCTTCTAACAATGCACTCATTTTATGGTAACTATGATGGTAACTTCCTGGCGTTATTATGACTTCACTCCGGGGTCTTGGAAACAAAAACATGGTCATGGTAGTGTGGTTCACCTACAAAATTTAAAATTTTATTTGATGCATCTTTCACTTAACCATATTACCAATACCTACAAGCATGTAGGAGGGTTGGTGCCTAGCACTTACAACCAAAATTGAAATGAAATTTATTGTATATTATTGCTCTGATTCACACAATGGCTCTACAATTGGAGACCTAATAGAACAAAAATGACTCGATGGGGATTCCGGAGAAACTTGTGTTAACATCTATTCCGTTGATTCGTACTACTGTTGGCGATGAACACGACAATTATGTGAAGTTCCAAATGATTAGTAATAATTATGGTGCTGGGAATGGCCCGGCTACAACATCACCTGTGCAACACGTTCGACACATTGAGACACACTCATAGTGTTATGGCACATAGTAGGTTGTTAATGAAGCACCACCCTAGAAAATTATTATTGAACAACTAGAGCCAAAGATGTACAAGATGAGGCTGGGAAGGCGGCATCAGAAGCCTTGGAGCAGGTGGGTGGAAGTTATATACCTTCACAATTTGACTGTCTACCATGACTGGGATGTTGTTGCCCAATGATTAATATGATGCACTACCATGAAAGAATCACGGCATGAATTTTTCCACTTCCTAAGGAATGAGGTTTTTCTCTATAAGTGGCATTTAATTAGAGTGCAAAACGATGCAGGGGAAGGCCACAGAAGAATCTTGGCACGGATGTGCTACACCATAGGGATTAATTGAAACCCCATACATGATATTCCGGAGGGCAAAAGAGGCAGAAAAATGTCATAGAAGAAGGTGTAAATAACGTAGGTTGTGTAAGCAAACAAGGAGAAAGTTTTAGCTTATTTTTCAAGTAAACTTATTGTTTGATGTACTGGTTGGATGTAGTAATTGCTAGATTTTAGTAGTTGCCTTAAATCTAATTTATTGCGGTCTTAGGTGTTTAGTCCCATTACATTTTATGTTAGTCTCGTTTGATTAATCTTTGTTCTAGTAAGGGTTTGAATTGAGTTTGTTTTATCCTTTTTTCAATTAATTAAATATTTTCTTTTAAAAAAGTAACAAGTGGTCATCCCTATTAATTATTAAAATTGTATTAATTTGAAAGTTTGAACTTCTTTAAGGTTTGGAACATGTCTAAAATCTGAATTTTTTTTAATTATTTGTATGATATGATATATAATGAGTTAAGTAAATATTAGGTCATGTTGTGATGTTAGGATATTGAAGATTGTAACTTTTATGATGAATGCACTAGAATATGAAGATGTGATTTTTGCTTTTAAATACAAAAGGCTATCCCTTGAAAAAAGTTTCTTTTCTTCATGATTCCTTGAAAAGAATATGAAACTACTTTTCACCATAAACCGGAAGCAATTGTGAATAAGTTGTCAAGAAAATTCTCGAGGAATGGAAAAAGAAAAATTAAAATGTGAAAATAAGAATATTATATTAGTGTTAATAAATATGGTCAATATGTTTTTGGGTGTTGTGAATACATCAATTAATGTACTTTTTGTTATAAGAATAATGCATATACTAAGAGTAATGTTACCCTCAAATTTTGTCCCAATTCTTTCGCAAAGGACATAGACAAATAAATGACTAATTTTATTAATATGAGTGGAACAAAAATGTCTTGAGCTAAACTATGATATCCCCCAAACATTCTCACAACTCCTGACAGAAGACTATTTTTTTTAATAATCGATATTTTTTTAATAATAAAATTTTTAAGACTCCAAAGGATCCAAACCGCTGCATACATGGACAAGCCTAACACGTATATCTTAAAAAGAAAAATACACCCAAGGATTCTTTTATAAGATAATATTTTTGAACTTCTTGAAATTATATATTAAAATTCACATCCCCTATACATAATAAATTATGCACAATAGGCTTGGTAGAAAACAAAACAATTGTCTGTATAATGGTTTGAATGAAAAGATACGCCCATACAAACCCACCACTTAAGGATCCACTACCCATCAATTAGTAATAATTGTGGTGCTGGGAATAGCACAGCACTCAGAGTGTTATGGCACAGATCCGGTTGTTGATGAAGCACCATCCTAAAAAACTATTAAACAATTAGCGTAAAGAGTTACAAAATGAGACAAGAGAAGGCCGCACAAGAAGTCCTTGGAGCACATGGGAGGAAGATGCACCACAGACGACACCTAAAAGTATAAAACAATTGGAGCATGTGGGATGAAGTTATATATGTGCATACTTTGTTTATTTTCAATGATGAGGATGTTGATGTTACCTAATGATCAATTGATGCACCACAATTGCACTTATAAGTGCAAAACAAGTTAGGGGAAGACCACTAAAGAATTAGGACACGAATGTTTCCACTCCCCAAGGATCAGGTTTTGCTCTACAAATGGCATTTAATTAGAGTGCAAAACGAGGCTGGGGAAGGCCACGAAAGATTCCGGGCACGGATGTGCTACTCCGTAGGGATTAATTGAAGCTCCACAACCGGTACTCGGAGGGCAAAAAGAGGCAGGAAAATGTCAAAGCCGTAATTAACGCATATTGTGTAAGCAAATAAGGGGAAAGTCTTTAGCTTATTTTATAAATAAAATTATTGTATGATGTACGGGTTGGATGCACTAATTGCTATGTTTTAGTAGTTGCTTTAAATCTACTTTATTACCGTCTTAGGTGTTTAGTCTCGTTGTATTCTATGTTATCATGGTTCAGTTACTTCTTGTTCTGATAAGGGTTTGAACTGAGTTTAAACCTCGCGAAGACAAAGCTAGGACATGTGTTTAAAATATTTAGAAAAGGAATATAAAGCTGGAGATGCAATCTCTGATTTATGTTTCTGTGCTAGCACTATAACAAAAACAGCATCAGACAAGCATTTTTGCCCGTTGTTTAATACCAAGAAAAACCGTGGTCTATTGCGATACCGTATGATACGCGCCTCAAACAACGGTACCGACCGTTGTGTAAGATGAAGAAACACATCGGTTTATGTTTAACTGCGTGTTGTGTTATACCGAGAACCAACAACGGAATCATTTTACAGGGTGTTGTTATAAACAATTAACAACATACATGTTTTCAATTCGTGTTGTTATTAGGAGTATCCACAACAATTTATGGTTTTACTCACTTGTTAGTAAGAGTATCAGACAAGAATATTTGCGTTGTGTCTTTGTTTCGGCCAACACTTTTTCCAGCGTCCGTTGTCTGACTAGTATTGTCTGATGCCAGTTTTGTTGTAGTGTAGATAATGACTCAAAGTGGCGGCATAATATAACTGAATCCCAGATATATGCTGATCAGTTGCAAGACTTGGTTAGTTTTAACCGAGGCTTAAAATTATGAGATATATCTACTATGTTGTTAGATTAGACTTGTAGGACTGAACAACTAGGTGATAGTTAATACAACAATATTGGCCAGATCGAAAAAAAAAGATACAATGTAATTTGATTCATTTCTCTAAGCAGACAGAATCCGTGGCGCTGCCTCACTAGTCAGGAACAGTTCCAGTACAGTCATGAGCATTGAGAGTAAGGGGGACAAGCTTCTCTAATGCAGTATACCATATTTTATTGTTAGTCTTACTTCGGATATCTGATCTCTGAAGTATTGTTTGTATTTAGAGACCTTTCTCCAGCATTTGTAAACCTGAATAAGATTTGCTTGTATGACATTGCTCAAGGTTCTAATGTTGGCATTAGAAATCCAAACTTTTTTTACTTCCTGAACAAGCATTTCTTATGCAGTCCCATTCTTAAATGGGAAAAAGATATATAACATCCTCAATTCGTATAGTAAATATAACATGAAACTTCTGTAAGTTTACCTATACAATATAGTTAATTATCTGAGAGTTAATTGTCTCAAAAATGATAAATTTTATTAATTTAACAAGATTATTAATTCAATGAGGTTTAATATACAATATCTTTATTATGCTGGGACTGTTTTTTTAAAATATCCATTTAAAGTGGGCTATACATTTACATGTTCTGCTTTTTGCCAAATACAAATTTACAAGCATTAATACATAGTAGTAGATCTGATGCTGACTTTACAAAAAAGAACTTGCTATATTACATTTATATTTGCTCCTATACAAATGTTCACGAACACTATGCTTGTCAGTTGTCAAGGAATACTTGGCGGATTTTCAGCGGAGCTTGGCTGTGTTCTTGGTTGAGGAATGAGGAACAAGGGTGCCATCAAAGTCTAGAAATATAGCCCTCCTATTTGTCTTTTTATATGCAGGAACTATGCTTTCAAAAAATAATTTTTGAAAACCTAGGGAGAGGGCAGCAACTTTGAATGTGAAACTGAAGCCCAAACCCCAACATTGATAATTATAGTGATCAAGACATGCTCTCTCCATGCTATGCAGGAAACTGCGAGCCATATATGCCACATCATGAGACTGAACGTAATTATAGTTCTGCTCATGTCTTAATTGCCTTAAAGAATTATCCATGGTGACCGCAGAATGCATAGCCTCAGCTAAGGAACTAATATCCCATGAATTTATTCTGATTGCTCCACTTAGAGATGGAGAACATCCAACATATTTATAAATAATTAGCACACTTGTTCGAGGAAAATAAGACATAATTCCGCTAGCTTCATCCACAGTTGAAGAGCCCTGCCCACAAATGATATACATGTGAGGGACTAGAGTCATTCCATCTCTTACAGCATTTACTATGCAACATTCCGAGGCAGCATAGCAGGCGTTCTTTTCACATTGATCAACTGGTCGATCAATTAGACTCACTAGTTGATGACCACAAGAACCATAAATCTGATTAATCCTGTTAGCAGTTCCATACTTCTCCCTTCTCACTTCCTCGATGTCTTCTCCTGAGCTTCTTTCAGGATTGATAATTTGAACAAGAACCACAATAGCCCGCAAGTTTTCATACTTCCTCAATAGTTGTTCAAATGCTAATAACTTCAGACTAATTGCCTTGAATAAGTTCATGTCGTCTACACCAACAATTACATGCTTCCCCTTGAACTTCCCTTCGAATTCCTTGACTTTCACTGATGTAGAAGGAATATTCAGAACATTTTACAACTTTTCCCAAATGAATTCCTAAAGGCAGAATCTTGATATACACCGTGTGACCACTATAATCCAGCCCAATTTGTCCTCGTTTGGACTCATAGTCCAGTCCCAACATTCTACTACAACATGAGAGGAGGTGGCGAGCAAAATCGAAAGTATGAAACCCGATGAGATCGCAGTTCAACAAAATCTTCAGAATGTCTGCACTTACAGGAAGTGTTCGATAGATCTCTGCAGATGCAAGGAATGGACTTTGGAGAAAGAATCCGAGCTTGGCCCTGTAGCGCTTATTTCTCAAGAACACAAGGATCGCCATGAGGTGATAGTCATGAATCAAAATATAATTAGTCTCGGGATTTGCCACTTCTAATACTTTGTCTGCTAATATTTTATTTGCAGAGATATAAGCCTGCCACATTCCCTGATCAAATTGGTCACCATGCTTTTCGCACATTGGGAGCATGTAATGGAATATAGGCCGTAGATGGTACTTGCAGAAACCATGATATAATTTAGAGAAGAGTTCATTCGCAAGAAAAGTGTGAACGCAGTTGAAATCATCCATCAGTCTCTCAACAACAACCTCCTGTTCATTAACATCTATATCGGCATTTAGTGAACCAACATATAAAACCACTGTATAAGGTGAAAATCTTCATCGTAATTAAAGCTCAAGCCCTCTGTTTCCCCATCCTTCTATGCATGAAGGGGCAACATGTTTGACACGATGATAATTCTGACAGTTGTAGATGAGGTACCATCTGAATCCACATATTTGATACAAGGATTAGTCCTGTTCAGGTCTCTGAAAGCCAGGTTTGCAAAATTCATACGTGAACTTGTATCCATGATCGATTTATTTCCAAACAAGAATATAATCTTATCTAATTATATTCTGTAAAAATAAAACACAAGAGCTCCTTAAATCTAATGTCTTGAAGAGAAATTCTTCAATAGATGATTGAAAACGGAAAATATTATTATACTATAGGCCATGATAATTGATGCTGATATGCTCTATACATAATCATAACTTCTTGCCGATACAATTGATATATATATATATATATATATATATATATATATATATATATATATATATATATATATATATATATATACACTTATAAGAAAACATGATCAATAGTTATGAATTCAATAATCGAATCGTAAATTTGTAATGATATATGATCATGATCACTAAATCTCAGCCGCTTAAACAAGCTGGAACAAAACTAGCTTAATATTGTACACCGGTATTTAAGTAGCTGAACTAGCTGGAGTTATATCAAATACCTTAAAGTATAAAATGTGTTTTCGTTCGATTAGAACTTGAGGGGGTAGGGTGCTTTTATACACTTTCTGGAGCTGCTTGCTTAGTCTAGTTGTCCTTAGTTTTCGAGTTTATTACGATTCTACTAAAGTGATGTGAGTTTAAAAATACTATAGATTGTGATGAAAAGCCGAGAGCATTTAAAGCCAAGGTAGATTTCAGTTGTAGAGAGAATTAAAAGGCAATGTAGATTTCAGTTGTAGAGAGAATTAAAAGCCAATGTGTAATATCCTGTAATTTTTAGAATAACATTAATAGATTAGTATTAATATGTTAGGCCGAATAAACTCACTATATAAGATAATATAGTGAACACAATCAAAAACAGAACACCAGTATAAGAGAATAATTCAACTAAACTCTTATTCACAAATCACAGTAGCTTACAAATAATCTCTTAGTGATTTATATTTTATCACTAAGAGCTGCTAGGTTACACGAATGATATTCAATTGATAACTCATCTAGAGTAAACCCTAAGCTGTGTTTATACACACAGTTACATGATATCTACTGATTGATTTACATTTATCTGCTTCCTAAAATAATCTAATCAGTAGCTATCTTTTCCATGTTCTGATTTGCATATCTTCTTTGATATTCTCTTTCCTTGCTTATCCAGATCTTCTCCTAGAAATCAGCCGCCTGCAAACTCTGATCATACAAACTCTGGTCCAGCTGGCAGTCGTTAAACTCTGATCCTAGATTAAACTCTGATCTTCATTTCTGCACACTAAACAAGTTAAATACCTGTGACATCATCAAATATGTAACAATCTCCCCCAACTTGTACATTAGACAGAATGAACAAGTTCTATGTATATATATACTGATGATGTCAAAAATAATCAAGGACAAATGCATGAAGTAACTAATCTGCAAAAATTAATTATTACTTTCAGAATAAGCAGAACTAATTACAACTTACAGAACTAGCAGAAGCTAACTAGCCAATCAGTCTATATCCATAGCTCTCCTTGACAAACAGAGTGATCAAATCTTCTTCAATCTGTTTCAGAGTCTGTATCATCTGAGCTTTGACAGTCTTTAACTCTTCATTGTCTTCTCCTGTCTGGTATATAGCTGATCTCAAGGCTCTTGCCTTGCACCTTTTCATAGCTTCTCCCAAAATTCTGGTTCCAGCTATAGTCTCCATAACAGAGCTATTTTTGATCATATCAATCTCTGAACCATCTTCTTGAGTTATCTTAGGCACATATTCAGCATCAGAACTTATCCCATAAAATCTTCTCTTTTCTTGGATAGTTCTCTTCAGCCTTTCAGACCATCTCTTGGTTGCTTCATTCTTTATCTCAAGCATATAATGAATATGCTCAAGTTCCCTTAGAGATTTTATTAATAGATCAGCTTCAGAAATTCTGTAAACTCTGCCAGATTCCAAAAATATAGAAATTTTCTCTTTATCTTCTGGTCCATCATGAGTATCCATCAGAATTTGTACTGATTCTATTTTGTCAAGGTCTTTCTGTGTAACAACTTCTCCAGCCTTCTCAGTAAGAGGATATGGATCTCTGAAGACAGTTGCATCACTGGTCTGGATTTTCTCTTTCTTATGACCTAGACCTGTTGTGTCCCTTGCTTCCTTTCCTCTTGTTCCTTTGTCTCTGATTTGAGTGAACAAGGAGCTTTCCTTGTACTGTCCTGTACCAAGGCTTCCAAATAAGCTCTTCTTCTTTGGTTCAACTGTATCAACCTGAGCCTTGTCAGAGGTTGACTTTATCCAAGAAGCTTTTACTTCAGCTGACTCCAGCTTATCTTCCTTCATATTTTTAGCTTGAGCAGTGTCAGAGGCTAAATTCTGATCAATGGACTCGGGAATAGTTGCAAGAGTTTGTTTAACTTCTGATTCATCCTTCTTTTTAGATGGAACACCATCTATGACATTTTTCCCTTTTTCACTGGAATCAGAGTCAGACTTCTTCTGATAAACTCTGGGCCTATTGATATCAGCATAGTTGACTTCACTGATCACTATTCCTTTTCTTTTTAAAGATGGTAATTTCTTTGAGGAGGAATCAGTGATCTGTTTCTTTCCATCAGACTTTGCTTTCTTTTCATCAATCTTTTCATCAGACTTAGATTTGCTGATCTTCTTCTTCTCAGCAGCCAACCTTTCTTCTTCCCTTCTAATATCCTCAATTGACACCCCTGGATTTTCTTGTTCAAATATATTCTTTGCAACTGCTTCATCGAAATCCAGTTGTGTAGGGGCTTTGTAGAATAAGGTTGTTTCCTCTCCCTGAATCTTCACTGTGTGACTCAAAATCTTAGATTCAGGATTACCAAGCTCAATTAGTTGCTCTGAGAGAGCTCTTGATTTACTGTCAGCTGGTATCAGAGGTTGAGATTTGGTAGTCTGAGTTTGAGTAGCTGAGCTGCTTCCAGCCTTATCTCTCATATTTCCCTCAGTCTGAGTATGTAAGACCATGTCAGAGTTTGTATTTTCAGACTTATCAGACTTTTCAGCTTTCTTCTCAGCTTTCTTCTTTTCTTCATCCTCCTCCTCATCATCTGGCTTTCTCTGTTGCTGATCAACCTTGCATTTGTCTTTAAGTACTTTCTCCCCCTTTTTGACATCATTAGAATTCAAAGCATTGGAGTTGAGAAATTGTACCAGCTGAGCCACAGATGAGCTCAAGTCAGCCAGAGTTTGCTGCATTGATCTCTGAGTGGATTCAATAGAAGACAGCCTGGCTTCCACAGAAGAGGATGGGGCTCTGTGCATATTCCTGGTGTAAGTCAATGTACAGACCTTGCTCTTTGTAGACACAAGGTGAGGAATTTCAGAATCAGGAGCTGGTGTAGAATCTCTGACAGGTGAAGAGACTTTGACAGGTGAAGAATCTTTGATTGGAGAGAATGTTGGAATTGGAGAATCTTCCCTGACTGAGATGCTTTCTCTGAGCAAAGCTGAGATTTCAGCTATAAGAGATCCTGAGTTAACAGGTGGAACAGAGGTTACTTCAGTCTCATCATCATCATCATGAGCTTTGATGCTGATAGTATGAGAACACAGAGGAGCTGTAGCTTCCTCAGAGTTTGCAGTTCTTAAGATCTCCTGATCAGGAGCTGCAACAGGATCTTCAACATGAATCAGAGTTTCCTGAGCTATATCTGGTGTAGTCACAATTGCTTCTGGAGTGGATACAATTGCTTCTGCATTATGTGCTTCTGGAGTATGTGCTGAAGAAGTTGTTAGAGGTACTGCAGATAATGGTTCTACCATTACAGGATCAGAGACTGTGACCATCTCAAGAGGGTTAACCATGGATTCCTGAGGAGGGTCCACAGTAAGATCAGTGATTGTGGATGTGGGCTTGATCTTCTTCCTTGGCCTGGAGACAAGAGGAGGGGGGACTGGTTCTTTGTCAGAATCAGAGTCTGAGATCTGCTGCAAAAATCTTCTCTTCCTAGGTGGAGGAGATGGTTTGGATGGTGATTTTGAAGACCTCAGCACCCTGGTAGGTGAAGATGTTACAACTGGCCCTTTTTGGGAAGGCCCAGAGGATGGTTGTCGGTCAGATTTTACAACTGGCCCTTTTTGGGAAGGACCAGAGGATGGTACATCTTTTGGCTGGTGGGAAGAAGAAGGTATATTCTCATCAGAGAATATGGGATCATACTTTTCTGGCATTACCAGCTTCAATTTGTCCTGTACAGTTACAGGAACAGCAAAAACAGGTACTTGTGGTTTCTTACTGTCCTTTTTAATCAAATCAGTGAATGCCCTCTTGGTTAGTTTAAAGGGCAACTCATTTCCTTCTTCAGGAATAGGCACATTAGGAAAACAGTAAGAGAATATTAACTGACAGAATCTAGCATAGTAAACAATATTCGTATTCTATGTTCTCCTATCCCCTATAGATCTTAGAATTGAAGAGGCAATATCAAGTTTAAGATTGTGGATCAGAGAATACCCAATTTGCTGACTAAAGATGGGTATAGCATCAAAGTTGCTGCATTTGTTCCCAAAAGCTCTGGTGATGCAGTCATAGAAGAAACTCCACTCCTTGCAGAGGTGTGGACTGATAAGTGGTATTTATACACACTTATAGGCCTTCATTTCCACTTAAATTGGTTGGTTTTACTTAAGTGTTTAGTGTCTTTTGATGTGTTTTTAGTGTTTTTCTGTGCAGGTCACGAGTTGAGGTGATGAAGTGATTTTCTATCATTTTAGGTGGTTTTTGGTGCATTATTTGCAAGAATAGAGAATTGTAACGACTTGGGATTTTGTGGGTACATCTTCTACAAACCCTCACGAGAACACACTCGTCCACTAGAGCTATCTAGGGGTTTAAAGGGCTTGTTGCATGTGCTAAATGCAACCGTGATCACCTTCGGAAGTGGTACTAGAGCGAGGAAGGGCATGCACGCGAGAACGAGCTAAAAAACGAAGAAACGGGCTGCCAGTGGCAGACAGTAGCGCGCCCGCGCTAAAGCTTAGCGCGCCCGCGCTATCTACTGTCACCACTAGCGCGCCTGCGCTAGTTTAGCGCGGCCGCGCCCAGCAGAAGTGTCCCGGGCCGATTTTTGAAGCTTTTCTGATGGATTTTAGCAGCGGTCGAGGCCCGGTGGACTTGGTCAATATACTTTATTTTCTCATGTGTAAAACCCTAGCCTCACTTGTATCGTAGAGTATCGGAATATAGTTTTATCAGTTTTTCTCTTGTAATCAAGCACATTATCAGTTTTGTATTGGATCGTTCTTCGCGAGGAAGTGACAGTTTCGAGCGAGATCGTGAACATCAAATCTGTAACGTTGTGTTCTTTATTATTAATTCAAGTACTTTTATTCCGTTTAATTCTCGTAGTTTATTTATCATGTTTTCACTAGAACCCATGATGTCGATTAGTTTGATTATGAACTAACCGCCTTCATGGGATTCTAATGGACTTATCGATGTAGTCTAGTAAAGAATATTAATTACTTGATTTTGTGACGTACGTTGATTTCTTTGCATGCGCTGTGCTTATTCTTCTTAGGAGCGTAGCTAACTTTTAAGTTGTTTGTTAATTCTTTCTGAAGCGAGAGTGGATGATTGAATTTAGAACTATGCCATGTAAACATAGGATTATGTGAATGACACATAATTTGTGGTAGACTTGAACTATTTTTATCACCCTGTGTAATCACGATAGACGACTTGTTACTAAACCTCTCTGCTTACACTACCGCTATAGAGATATAGGGTCTGAGCTTTGTTGGTGTCCATGAGATCTCTGTCTTAATTGCGGATTTTGATTGGTATGATATGTGTGCAACGAGAGTTGGCATGTATTACTTTCGTGTTGTCTGATTAGGATCAACAGTCGCATGCTTATCAGTAATTTCAATTCTAGATGAATTCGATAATGAAGTTAGAATCCCATGTGTCTTCCTATTCTGAATTTGATTAGTAAATTTAATTATTAGTATAAAAGAACACATCCTTGTTAATTGTCTTAGCAGTGAAAATTGATCATACATTGTTGCATAGGTGCGTATTCTTAATTCACCAGTCTCTGTGGGAACGAACAAATATATTACTTGTGATCACGTGCGCTTGCGTGTAGATTTTTGCGAACAAGTTTTTGGCGCCGCTGCCGGGGACTCGGTGTTAATTAACTAGTTTATGTACTTGTCATCAGTGTGCATTAAAATTCACTGACTAGGATTCTATTCTCTTCTCACTTTTCTTCTTTTCTTTATTTCAGGTACTTGGGTCGCGTTTATGCTAACACGTTCTAAAGCTCGTAAGGAAGCAATTGATTCATCTTCTTCTTCTTCTTCTGATTCTGAAACAATGACAGAACCTGAAGCACAACCAGACAGTAAGGCATTGAAGGATTTCTCTATGCCAAAGATCGATGATATCCAGTCAAGCATTGTCAGGCCTGCAATCGCATCCAATGCCTTTGAAATCAAACCAGGAACTATTCAAATGGTCCAGAACTCGGTACAGTTTGGGGGTTCTCCTACTGAAGACCCTAATATGCATATACACAATTTTATAGAGATCTGTGACACTTTCAAATTTAACGGAGTTTCTGATGATGCTGTGAAGCTAAGGCTTTTCCCATTTTCACTGAGAGATAAGGCTAAGGGATGGTTGCATTCTTTACCATCTGGCTCTATTACTACATGGGAAGATCTAGCTCAGAAGTTTCTCACTAAATTCTTCCCCATGGGAAAGACTGCTGCACTACGAAATGCTCTATCTCAATTCTCTCAACAGTCAGGAGAAACATTCTGTGAAGCTTGGGAGCGATATAAGGAGATGCTAAGGAGGTGTCCCCATCATGGCATGCCGGATTGGATGCAAATAAACTGTTTCTATAATGGTCTTGGACCTCAATCCAGACCTATGCTTGATGCTGCTTCTGGAGGTGCGCTATGGGCTAAAAGTTATGAAGAAGCTTATGATCTTATTGAAATGATGGCTGCTAATGAATATCAGAACCCTACTCAAAGACTTACTCAAGGGAAGGTAGCCGGAGTTCTTGATCTTGACACGTCTACAGCTATTGCTGCTCAACTTAAGGCTCTCACGATGAAAGTCGATTCTCTGGCTCACCAAGGAATTCAACAGCCAATCTCAATTTGCGAATTATGTGCTGGTACTCACTCAACTGATCAGTGTGCCATTTCTAGTGAATCAGCACAATTTGTGAGCAACTTTCAGAGAGGTCAACAGCCTGCTCCAGCTACTTACCATCCTAACAACCGAAATCATCCGAATTTCAGCTGGAGTAATAATCAGGGTTATAATCAGCCTCAACAAGGATTCCAACAGGGACCTAAACAGTATAGCCAGGCTGGAACTTCACAACAGTATGCACCTAAACAGCCATATCACCCTCCGGGATTTCAAAATCATGGGCAATCAGCTAACGAAAGGTCTGACATGGAAGAGCTAAGACTCATGTACAAGAGTCAGGCAGTAACTTTAAAAGCCTTGGAGACACAAGTCGGTCAGTTAGCTAATGCTTTGTTAAGCAGACCACAGGGGAATCTCCCTAGTGATACAGAGGTACCAGGTAAGAGGGACCCTAAAGAGCAAGTCCAATCCATTACGCTGAGATCTGGAAAAACTACAACAGGGCCAACCTCAACATTAGTACAAGATCAGGATGATGAACCGCAAGAAATTCCAGCAGAACTTCCTTCGAATACAATTGGCATAAAACCTAATGTTGAAATGGATAGGGCTATCCCTGCAGCTGCTCCGGTGTCAAAGCCATTATATCCACCACCTCCGTTTCCTAGGAGGTTAAAAAAACAGCAGCTGGATAAGCAATTTGGAAAATTCCTTGAAGTTTTCAAAAAGCTTCACATCAACATTCCGTTTGCAGAAGCACTCGAGCAAATGCCTAACTATGCCAAGTTCATGAAGGGTATTCTTTCAAAAAAGCTAAAGCTCGAGGAGTTAGAGACAGTAGCTTTAACGGAGGAATGTAGTGCTGTGCTTCAACAAAAATTACCACCTAAGCTGAAAGACTGTTCGGTGAAATCTACTCGCAAGCGCACGTGATCACAAGTAATATATTAAGTTCGATCCCACAGAGACTGGTGAATTAAGAATACGCACCTATGCAACAATGTTTGATCAATTATCACTGCTAAGACAATTAACAAGGATTGGTTTCTTTTATACTAATAACTAAAATTACTAATCAAATTCAGAATAGGAAAACACATGGGATTCTAACTTCATTATCGAATTCATCTAGAATTGAAATTACTGATTAACATGCGACTGTTGATCCTAATCAGACAACACGAAAGTAATACATGCCAACTCTCGTTGCACACATATCATACCAATCAAAATCCGCAATTAAGACAGAAATCTCATGGACACCAACAAAGCTCAGACCCTATATCTCTATAGCGGTAGTGTAAGCAGAGAGGTTTAAATAACAAGTCGTCTATCGTGATTACACAGGGTGATAAAAATAGTTCAAGTCTATCACAAATTATGCTTCATTCACATAATCCTATGTTTACATGGCATAGTTCTAAATTCAATCATCCACTCTCGCTTCAGAAAGAATTAACAAACAACTTAGAAGTTAGCTACTCTCCTAAGAAGAATAAGCACGGCTCATGCAAAGAAATCAACGTACGTCACAAAATCAAGTAATAAATATTCGTTACTAGACTACATCGATAAATCCATTAGAATCCCATGAAGGCGGTTAGCTCATAATCGAACTAATCGACATCATGGGTTCTAATGAAAACATGATAGAATAAAGACAAGAATTAAATGGAATAAAAATGCTTGAATTAATAATAAAGAACACAACGTTACAGATTTGATGTTCACGATCTCGCTCGAAACTGTCACTTCCTCGCGAAGAACGATCCAATACAAAACTGATAATGTACTTCGATTACAAGAGAAAACTGCTAATACGATTTTCTACGATACTCAAACTACTTCTCTCAGGCTAGGGTTTTACACACGAGAAATAAAAATACATTGACCAAGTCAACCGGGCCTCGACCGCTGCGAAAATCCACTAAAAAGCTGTAAAAATCGGCCCGAGGAAGTTCTGCTGGGCGCGGCCGCGCTAACTTAGCGCAGGCGCGCTAGTCACAGCAGTTAGTAGCGCGGGCGCGCTAACAAGTAGCGCGGGCGCGCTACTGTCTGCACTGGTGGCTCTGTTTCTTCGTTTCTCGCTCGTTCTCGCGTGCATGTCCTTCCTCGCTCCTAGTACCACTTCCGTAGGTGATCACGGTTGCATTTAGCATATGCAACAAGCCCTTTAAACCCCTAGATAGCTCTAGTGGACGAGTGTGCTCTCGTGAGGGTTTGTAGAAGATGTACCCACAAAATCCCAAGTCGCGGTGAATCAACAATTCTCTATTCTTGCAAATAATGCACCAAAACCAACCTAAAATGATAGAAAATCACTTCATCACCTCAACTCGTGACCTGCACAGAAAAACAATAAAAACACATCAAAAGACACTAAACACTTAAGTACAACCAACCAATTTAAGCGGAAATGAAGGCCTATAAGTGTGTATAAATACCACTTATCACACCCCCAAACTTACACTGATGCTTGTCCTCAAGCGTCAAAGACACTAACAATAATACAATGCAATGCATGAATGCAACTACGTGATGAATGAGTGAACTATGAAGTAATTGCCTTGCCAATTATAAGACCTCAGATTGTGCTAATGTTCTCGAATTTCATCTCTCTCGCTACCAAGTCAATTACTCTTATAAGATAATATTTTTGAACTTCTTGAAATTATATATTAAAATTCACATCCCCTATACATAATAAATTATGCACAATAGGCTTGGTAGAAAACAAAACAATTGTCTGTATAATGGTTTGAATGAAAAGATACGCCCATACAAACCCAACACTTAAGGATCCACTACCCATCAATTAGTAATAATTGTGGTGCTGGGAATAGCACAGCACTCAGAGTGTTATGGCACAGATCCGGTTGTTGATGAAGCACCATCCTAAAAAACTATTAAACAATTAGCGTAAAGAGTTACAAAATGAGACAAGAGAAGGCCGCACAAGAAGTCCTTGGAGCACATGGGAGGAAGATGCACCACAGACGACACCTAAAAGTATAAAACAATTGGAGCATGTGGGATGAAGTTATATATGTGCATACTTTGTTTATTTTCAATGATGAGGATGTTGATGTTACCTAATGATCAATTGATGCACCACAATTGCACTTATAAGTGCAAAACAAGTTAGGGGAAGACCACTAAAGAATTAGGACACGAATGTTTCCACTCCCCAAGGATCAGGTTTTGCTCTACAAATGGCATTTAATTAGAGTGCAAAACGAGGCTGGGGAAGGCCACGAAAGATTCCGGGCACGGATGTGCTACTCCGTAGGGATTAATTGAAGCTCCACAACCGGTACTCGGAGGGCAAAAAGAGGCAGGAAAATGTCAAAGCCGTAATTAACGCATATTGTGTAAGCAAATAAGGGGAAAGTCTTTAGCTTATTTTATAAATAAAATTATTGTATGATGTACGGGTTGGATGCACTAATTGCTATGTTTTAGTAGTTGCTTTAAATCTACTTTATTACCGTCTTAGGTGTTTAGTCTCGTTGTATTCTATGTTATCATGGTTCAGTTACTTCTTGTTCTGATAAGGGTTTGAACTGAGTTTAAACCTCGCGAAGACAAAGCTAGGACATGTGTTTAAAATATTTAGAAAAGGAATATAAAGCTGGAGATGCAATCTCTGATTTATGTTTCTGTGCTAGCACTATAACAAAAACAGCATCAGACAAGCATTTTTGCCCGTTGTTTAATACCAAGAAAAACCGTGGTCTATTGCGATACCGTATGATACGCGCCTCAAACAACGGTACCGACCGTTGTGTAAGATGAAGAAACACATCGGTTTATGTTTAACTGCGTGTTGTGTTATACCGAGAACCAACAACGGAATCATTTTACAGGGTGTTGTTATAAACAATTAACAACATACATGTTTTCAATTCGTGTTGTTATTAGGAGTATCCACAACAATTTATGGTTTTACTCACTTGTTAGTAAGAGTATCAGACAAGAATATTTGCGTTGTGTCTTTGTTTCGGCCAACACTTTTTCCAGCGTCCGTTGTCTGACTAGTATTGTCTGATGCCAGTTTTGTTGTAGTGTAGATAATGACTCAAAGTGGCGGCATAATATAACTGAATCCCAGATATATGCTGATCAGTTGCAAGACTTGGTTAGTTTTAACCGAGGCTTAAAATTATGAGATATATCTACTATGTTGTTAGATTAGACTTGTAGGACTGAACAACTAGGTGATAGTTAATACAACAATATTGGCCAGATCGAAAAAAAAAGATACAATGTAATTTGATTCATTTCTCTAAGCAGACAGAATCCGTGGCGCTGCCTCACTAGTCAGGAACAGTTCCAGTACAGTCATGAGCATTGAGAGTAAGGGGGACAAGCTTCTCTAATGCAGTATACCATATTTTATTGTTAGTCTTACTTCGGATATCTGATCTCTGAAGTATTGTTTGTATTTAGAGACCTTTCTCCAGCATTTGTAAACCTGAATAAGATTTGCTTGTATGACATTGCTCAAGGTTCTAATGTTGGCATTAGAAATCCAAACTTTTTTTACTTCCTGAACAAGCATTTCTTATGCAGTCCCATTCTTAAATGGGAAAAAGATATATAACATCCTCAATTCGTATAGTAAATATAACATGAAACTTCTGTAAGTTTACCTATACAATATAGTTAATTATCTGAGAGTTAATTGTCTCAAAAATGATAAATTTTATTAATTTAACAAGATTATTAATTCAATGAGGTTTAATATACAATATCTTTATTATGCTGGGACTGTTTTTTTAAAATATCCATTTAAAGTGGGCTATACATTTACATGTTCTGCTTTTTGCCAAATACAAATTTACAAGCATTAATACATAGTAGTAGATCTGATGCTGACTTTACAAAAAAGAACTTGCTATATTACATTTATATTTGCTCCTATACAAATGTTCACGAACACTATGCTTGTCAGTTGTCAAGGAATACTTGGCGGATTTTCAGCGGAGCTTGGCTGTGTTCTTGGTTGAGAAATGAGGAACAAGGGTGCCATCAAAGTCTAGAAATATAGCCCTCCTATTTGTCTTTTTATATGCAGGAACTATGCTTTCAAAAAATAATTTTTGAAAACCTAGGGAGAGGGCAGCAACTTTGAATGTGAAACTGAAGCCCAAACCCCAACATTGATAATTATAGTTATCAAGACATGCTCTCTCCATGCTATGCAGGAAACTGCGAGCCATATATGCCACATCATGAGACTGAACGTAATTATAGTTCTGCTCATGTCTTAATTGCCTTAAAGAATTATCCATGGTGACCGCAGAATGCATAGCCTCAGCTAAGGAACTAATATCCCATGAATTTATTCTGATTGCTCCACTTAGAGATGGAGAACATCCAACATATTTATAAATAATTAGCACACTTGTTCGAGGAAAATAAGACATAATTCCGCTAGCTTCATCCACAGTTGAAGAGCCCTGCCCACAAATGATATACATGTGAGGGACTAGAGTCATTCCATCTCTTACAGCATTTACTATGCAACATTCCGAGGCAGCATAGCAGGCGTTCTTTTCACATTGATCAACTGGTCGATCAATTAGACTCACTAGTTGATGACCACAAGAACCATAAATCTGATTAATCCTGTTAGCAGTTCCATACTTCTCCCTTCTCACTTCCTCGATGTCTTCTCCTGAGCTTCTTTCAGGATTGATAATTTGAACAAGAACCACAATAGCCCGCAAGTTTTCATACTTCCTCAATAGTTGTTCAAATGCTAATAACTTCAGACTAATTGCCTTGAATAAGTTCATGTCGTCTACACCAACAATTACATGCTTCCCCTTGAACTTCCCTTCGAATTCCTTGACTTTCACTGATGTAGAAGGAATATTCAGAACATTTTACAACTTTTCCCAAATGAATTCCTAAAGGCAGAATCTTGATATACACCGTGTGACCACTATAATCCAGCCCAATTTGTCCTCGTTTGGACTCATAGTCCAGTCCCAACATTCTACTACAACATGAGAGGAGGTGGCGAGCAAAATCGAAAGTATGAAACCCGATGAGATCGCAGTTCAACAAAATCTTCAGAATGTCTGCACTTACAGGAAGTGTTCGATAGATCTCTGCAGATGCAAGGAATGGACTTTGGAGAAAGAATCCGAGCTTGGCCCTGTAGCGCTTATTTCTCAAGAACACAAGGACCGCCATGAGGTGATAGTCATGAATCAAAATATAATTAGTCTCGGGATTTGCCACTTCTAATACTTTGTCTGCTAATATTTTATTTGCAGAGATATAAGCCTGCCACATTCCCTGATCAAATTGGTCACCATGCTTTTCGCACATTGGGAGCATGTAATGGAATATAGGCCGTAGATGGTACTTGCAGAAACCATGATATAATTTAGAGAAGAGTTCATTCGCAAGAAAAGTGTGAACGCAGTTGAAATCATCCATCAGTCTCTCAACAACAACCTCCTGTTCATTAACATCTATATCGGCATTTAGTGAACCAACATATAAAACCACTGTATAAGGTGAAAATCTTCATCGTAATTAAAGCTCAAGCCCTCTGTTTCCCCATCCTTCTATGCATGAAGGGGCAACATGTTTGACACGATGATAATTCTGACAGTTGTAGATGAGGTACCATCTGAATCCACATATTTGATACAAGGATTAGTCCTGTTCAGGTCTCTGAAAGCCAGGTTTGCAAAATTCATACGTGAACTTGTATCCATGATCGATTTATTTCCAAACAAGAATATAATCTTATCTAATTATATTCTGTAAAAATAAAACACAAGAGCTCCTTAAATCTAATGTCTTGAAGAGAAATTCTTCAATAGATGATTGAAAACGGAAAATATTATTATACTATAGGCCATGATAATTGATGCTGATATGCTCTATACATAATCATAACTTCTTGCCGATACAATTGATATATATATATATATATATATATATATATATATATATATATATATATATATATATACACTTATAAGAAAACATGATCAATAGTTATGAATTCAATAATCGAATCGTAAATTTGTAATGATATATGATCATGATCACTAAATCTCAGCCGCTTAAACAAGCTGGAACAAAACTAGCTTAATATTGTACACCGGTATTTAAGTAGCTGAACTAGCTGGAGTTATATCAAATACCTTAAAGTATAAAATGTGTTTTCGTTCGATTAGAACTTGAGGGGGTAGGGTGCTTTTATACACTTTCTGGAGCTGCTTGCTTAGTCTAGTTGTCCTTAGTTTTCGAGTTTATTACGATTCTACTAAAGTGATGTGAGTTTAAAAATACTATAGATTGTGATGAAAAGCCGAGAGCATTTAAAGCCAAGGTAGATTTCAGTTGTAGAGAGAATTAAAAGGCAATGTAGATTTCAGTTGTAGAGAGAATTAAAAGCCAATGTGTAATATCCTGTAATTTTTAGAATAACATTAATAGATTAGTATTAATATGTTAGGCCGAATAAACTCACTATATAAGATAATATAGTGAACACAATCAAAAACAGAACACCAGTATAAGAGAATAATTCAACTAAACTCTTATTCACAAATCACAGTAGCTTACAAATAATCTCTTAGTGATTTATATTTTATCACTAAGAGCTGCTAGGTTACACGAATGATATTCAATTGATAACTCATCTAGAGTAAACCCTAAGCTGTGTTTATACACACAGTTACATGATATCTACTGATTGATTTACATTTATCTGCTTCCTAAAATAATCTAATCAGTAGCTATCTTTTCCATGTTCTGATTTGCATATCTTCTTTGATATTCTCTTTCCTTGCTTATCCAGATCTTCTCCTAGAAATCAGCCGCCTGCAAACTCTGATCATACAAACTCTGGTCCAGCTGGCAGTCGTTAAACTCTGATCCTAGATTAAACTCTGATCTTCATTTCTGCACACTAAACAAGTTAAATACCTGTGACATCATCAAATATGTAACAATCTCCCCCAACTTGTACATTAGACAGAATGAACAAGTTCTATGTATATATATACTGATGATGTCAAAAATAATCAAGGACAAATGCATGAAGTAACTAATCTGCAAAAATTAATTATTACTTTCAGAATAAGCAGAACTAATTACAACTTACAGAACTAGCAGAAGCTAACTAGCCAATCAGTCTATATCCATAGCTCTCCTTGACAAACAGAGTGATCAAATCTTCTTCAATCTGTTTCAGAGTCTGTATCATCTGAGCTTTGACAGTCTTTAACTCTTCATTGTCTTCTCCTGTCTGGTATATAGCTGATCTCAAGGCTCTTGCCTTGCACCTTTTCATAGCTTCTCCCAAAATTCTGGTTCCAGCTATAGTCTCCATAACAGAGCTATTTTTGATCATATCAATCTCTGAACCATCTTCTTGAGTTATCTTAGGCACATATTCAGCATCAGAACTTATCCCATAAAATCTTCTCTTTTCTTGGATAGTTCTCTTCAGCCTTTCAGACCATCTCTTGGTTGCTTCATTCTTTATCTCAAGCATATAATGAATATGCTCAAGTTCCCTTAGAGATTTTATTAATAGATCAGCTTCAGAAATTCTGTAAACTCTGCCAGATTCCAAAAATATAGAAATTTTCTCTTTATCTTCTGGTCCATCATGAGTATCCATCAGAATTTGTACTGATTCTATTTTGTCAAGGTCTTTCTGTGTAACAACTTCTCCAGCCTTCTCAGTAAGAGGATATGGATCTCTGAAGACAGTTGCATCACTGGTCTGGATTTTCTCTTTCTTATGACCTAGACCTGTTGTGTCCCTTGCTTCCTTTCCTCTTGTTCCTTTGTCTCTGATTTGAGTGAACAAGGAGCTTTCCTTGTACTGTCCTGTACCAAGGCTTCCAAATAAGCTCTTCTTCTTTGGTTCAACTGTATCAACCTGAGCCTTGTCAGAGGTTGACTTTATCCAAGAAGCTTTTACTTCAGCTGACTCCAGCTTATCTTCCTTCATATTTTTAGCTTGAGCAGTGTCAGAGGCTAAATTCTGATCAATGGACTCGGGAATAGTTGCAAGAGTTTGTTTAACTTCTGATTCATCCTTCTTTTTAGATGGAACACCATCTATGACATTTTTCCCTTTTTCACTGGAATCAGAGTCAGACTTCTTCTGATAAACTCTGGGCCTATTGATATCAGCATAGTTGACTTCACTGATCACTATTCCTTTTCTTTTTAAAGATGGTAATTTCTTTGAGGAGGAATCAGTGATCTGTTTCTTTCCATCAGACTTTGCTTTCTTTTCATCAATCTTTTCATCAGACTTAGATTTGCTGATCTTCTTCTTCTCAGCAGCCAACCTTTCTTCTTCCCTTCTAATATCCTCAATTGACACCCCTGGATTTTCTTGTTCAAATATATTCTTTGCAACTGCTTCATCGAAATCCAGTTGTGTAGGGGCTTTGTAGAATAAGGTTGTTTCCTCTCCCTGAATCTTCACTGTGTGACTCAAAATCTTAGATTCAGGATTACCAAGCTCAATTAGTTGCTCTGAGAGAGCTCTTGATTTACTGTCAGCTGGTATCAGAGGT
The DNA here is from genome assembly GCF_001625215.2 of Daucus carota subsp. sativus. Taxonomy (NCBI): domain Eukaryota; kingdom Viridiplantae; phylum Streptophyta; class Magnoliopsida; order Apiales; family Apiaceae; genus Daucus; species Daucus carota. Next base: position 24,104,532 of record NC_030389.2, on the reverse strand, counting down.
TGAGATTTGGTAGTCTGAGTTTGAGTAGCTGAGCTGCTTCCAGCCTTATCTCTCATATTTCCCTCAGTCTGAGTATGTAAGACCATGTCAGAGTTTGTATTTTCAGACTTATCAGACTTTTCAGCTTTCTTCTCAGCTTTCTTCTTTTCTTCATCCTCCTCCTCATCATCTGGCTTTCTCTATTGCTGATCAACCTTGCATTTGTCTTTAAGTACTTTCTCCCCCTTTTTGACATCATTAGAATTCAAAGCATTGGAGTTGAGAAATTGTACCAGCTGAGCCACAGATGAGCTCAAGTCAGCCAGAGTTTGCTGCATTGATCTCTGAGTGGATTCAATAGAAGACAGCCTGGCTTCCACAGAAGAGGATGAGGCTCTGTGCATATTCCTGGTGTAAGTCAATGTACAGACCTTGCTCTTTGTAGACACAAGGTGAGGAATTTCAGAATCAGGAGCTGGTGTAGAATCTCTGACAGGTGAAGAGACTTTGACAGGTGAAGAATCTTTGATTGGAGAGAATGTTGGAATTGGAGAATCTTCCCTGACTGAGATGCTTTCTCTGAGCAAAGCTGAGATTTCAGCTATAAGAGATCCTGAGTTAACAGGTGGAACAGAGGTTACTTCAGTCTCATCATCATCATCATGAGCTTTGATGCTGATAGTATGAGAACACAGAGGAGCTGTAGCTTCCTCAGAGTTTGCAGTTCTTAAGATCTCCTGATCAGGAGCTGCAACAGGATCTTCAACATGAATCAGAGTTTCCTGAGCTATATCTGGTGTAGTCACAATTGCTTCTGGAGTGGATACAATTGCTTCTGCATTATGTGCTTCTGGAGTATGTGCTGAAGAAGTTGTTAGAGGTACTGCAGATAATGGTTCTACCATTACAGGATCAGAGACTGTGACCATCTCAAGAGGGTTAACCATGGATTCCTGAGGAGGGTCCACAGTAAGATCAGTGATTGTGGATGTGGGCTTGATCTTCTTCCTTGGCCTGGAGACAAGAGGAGGGGGGACTGGTTCTTTGTCAGAATCAGAGTCTGAGATCTGCTGCAAAAATCTTCTCTTCCTAGGTGGAGGAGATGGTTTGGATGGTGATTTTGAAGACCTCAGCACCCTGGTAGGTGAAGATGTTACAACTGGCCCTTTTTCGGAAGGCCCAGAGGATGGTTGTCGGTCAGATTTTACAACTGGCCCTTTTTGGGAAGGACCAGAGGATGGTACATCTTTTGGCTGGTGGGAAGAAGAAGGTATATTCTCATCAGAGAATATGGGATCATACTTTTCTGGCATTACCAGCTTCAATTTGTCCTGTACAGTTACAGGAACAGCAAAAACAGGTACTTGTGGTTTCTTACTGTCCTTTTTAATCAAATCAGTGAATGCCCTCTTGGTTAGTTTAAAGGGCAACTCATTTCCTTCTTCAGGAATAGGCACATTAGGAAAACAGTAAGAGAATATTAACTGACAGAATCTAGCATAGTAAACAATATTCATATTCTATGTTCTCCTATCCCCTATAGATCTTAGAATTGAAGAGGCAATATCAAGTTTAAGATTGTGGATCAGAGAATACCCAATTTGCTGACTAAAGATGGGTATAGCATCAAAGTTGCTGCATTTGTTCCCAAAAGCTCTGGTGATGCAGTCATAGAAGAAACTCCACTCCTTGCAGAGGTGTGGACTGATAAGTGGTATTTATACACACTTATAGGCCTTCATTTCCACTTAAATTGGTTGGTTTTACTTAAGTGTTTAGTGTCTTTTGATGTGTTTTTAGTGTTTTTCTGTGCAGGTCACGAGTTGAGGTGATGAAGTGATTTTCTATCATTTTAGGTGGTTTTTGGTGCATTATTTGCAAGAATAGAGAATTGTAACGACTTGGGATTTTGTGGGTACATCTTCTACAAACCCTCACGAGAACACACTCGTCCACTAGAGCTATCTAGGGGTTTAAAGGGCTTGTTGCATGTGCTAAATGCAACCGTGATCACCTTCGGAAGTGGTACTAGAGCGAGGAAGGGCATGCACGCGAGAACGAGCTAAAAAACGAAGAAACGGGCTGCCAGTGGCAGACAGTAGCGCGCCCGCGCTAAAGCTTAGCGCGCCCGCGCTATCTACTGTCACCACTAGCGCGCCTGCGCTAGTTTAGCGCGGCCGCGCCCAGCAGAAGTGTCCCGGGCCGATTTTTGAAGCTTTTCTGATGGATTTTAGCAGCGGTCGAGGCCCGGTGGACTTGGTCAATATACTTTATTTTCTCATGTGTAAAACCCTAGCCTCACTTGTATCGTAGAGTATCGGAATATAGTTTTATCAGTTTTTCTCTTGTAATCAAGCACATTATCAGTTTTGTATTGGATCGTTCTTCGCGAGGAAGTGACAGTTTCGAGCGAGATCGTGAACATCAAATCTGTAACGTTGTGTTCTTTATTATTAATTCAAGTACTTTTATTCCGTTTAATTCTCGTAGTTTATTTATCATGTTTTCACTAGAACCCATGATGTCGATTAGTTTGATTATGAACTAACCGCCTTCATGGGATTCTAATGGACTTATCGATGTAGTCTAGTAAAGAATATTAATTACTTGATTTTGTGACGTACGTTGATTTCTTTGCATGCGCCGTGCTTATTCTTCTTAGGAGCGTAGCTAACTTTTAAGTTGTTTGTTAATTCTTTCTGAAGCGAGAGTGGATGATTGAATTTAGAACTATGCCATGTAAACATAGGATTATGTGAATGACACATAATTTGTGGTAGACTTGAACTATTTTTATCACCCTGTGTAATCACGATAGACGACTTGTTACTAAACCTCTCTGCTTACACTACCGCTATAGAGATATAGGGTCTGAGCTTTGTTGGTGTCCATGAGATCTCTGTCTTAATTGCGGATTTTGATTGGTATGATATGTGTGCAACGAGAGTTGGCATGTATTACTTTCGTGTTGTCTGATTAGGATCAACAGTCGCATGCTTATCAGTAATTTCAATTCTAGATGAATTCGATAATGAAGTTAGAATCCCATGTGTCTTCCTATTCTGAATTTGATTAGTAAATTTAATTATTAGTATAAAAGAACACATCCTTGTTAATTGTCTTAGCAGTGAAAATTGATCATACATTGTTGCATAGGTGCGTATTCTTAATTCACCAGTCTCTGTGGGAACGAACAAATATATTACTTGTGATCACGTGCGCTTGCGTGTAGATTTTTGCGAACAAGTTTTTGGCGCCGCTGCCGGGGACTCGGTGTTAATTAACTAGTTTATGTACTTGTCATCAGTGTGCATTAAAATTCACTGACTAGGATTCTATTCTCTTCTCACTTTTCTTCTTTTCTTTATTTCAGGTACTTGGGTCGCGTTTATGCTAACACGTTCTAAAGCTCGTAAGGAAGCAATTGATTCATCTTCTTCTTCTTCTTCTGATTCTGAAACAATGACAGAACCTGAAGCACAACCAGACAGTAAGGCATTGAAGGATTTCTCTATGCCAAAGATCGATGATATCCAGTCAAGCATTGTCAGGCCTGCAATCGCATCCAATGCCTTTGAAATCAAACCAGGAACTATTCAAATGGTCCAGAACTCGGTACAGTTTGGGGGTTCTCCTACTGAAGACCCTAATATGCATATACGCAATTTTATAGAGATCTGTGACACTTTCAAATTTAACGGAGTTTCTGATGATGCTGTGAAGCTAAGGCTTTTCCCATTTTCACTGAGAGATAAGGCTAAGGGATGGTTGCATTCTTTACCATCTGGCTCTATTACTACATGGGAAGATCTAGCTCAGAAGTTTCTCACTAAATTCTTCCCCATGGCAAAGACTGCTGCACTACGAAATGCTCTATCTCAATTCTCTCAACAGTCAGGAGAAACATTCTGTGAAGCTTGGGAGCGATATAAGGAGATGCTAAGGAGGTGTCCCCATCATGGCATGCCGGATTGGATGCAAATAAACTGTTTCTATAATGGTCTTGGACCTCAATCCAGACCTATGCTTGATGCTGCTTCTGGAGGTGCGCTATGGGCTAAAAGTTATGAAGAAGCTTATGATCTTATTGAAATGATGGCTGCTAATGAATATCAGAACCCTACTCAAAGACTTACTCAAGGGAAGGTAGCCGGAGTTCTTGATCTTGACACGTCTACAGCTATTGCTGCTCAACTTAAGGCTCTCACGATGAAAGTCGATTCTCTGGCTCACCAAGGAATTCAACAGCCAATCTCAATTTGCGAATTATGTGCTGGTACTCACTCAACTGATCAGTGTGCCATTTCTAGTGAATCAGCACAATTTGTGAGCAACTTTCAGAGAGGTCAACAGCCTGCTCCAGCTACTTACCATCCTAACAACCGAAATCATCCGAATTTCAGCTGGAGTAATAATCAGGGTTATAATCAGCCTCAACAAGGATTCCAACAGGGACCTAAACAGTATAGCCAGGCTGGAACTTCACAACAGTATGCACCTAAACAGCCATATCACCCTCCGGGATTTCAAAATCATGGGCAATCAGCTAACGAAAGGTCTGACATGGAAGAGCTAAGACTCATGTACAAGAGTCAGGCAGTAACTTTAAAAGCCTTGGAGACACAAGTCGGTCAGTTAGCTAATGCTTTGTTAAGCAGACCACAGGGGAATCTCCCTAGTGATACAGAGGTACCAGGTAAGAGGGACCCTAAAGAGCAAGTCCAATCCATTACGCTGAGATCTGGAAAAACTACAACAGGGCCAACCTCAACATTAGTACAAGATCAGGATGATGAACCGCAAGAAATTCCAGCAGAACTTCCTTCGAATACAATTGGCATAAAACCTAATGTTGAAATGGATAGGGCTATCCCTGCAGCTGCTCCGGTGTCAAAGCCATTATATCCACCACCTCCGTTTCCTAGGAGGTTAAAAAAACAGCAGCTGGATAAGCAATTTGGAAAATTCCTTGAAGTTTTCAAAAAGCTTCACATCAACATTCCGTTTGCAGAAGCACTCGAGCAAATGCCTAACTATGCCAAGTTCATGAAGGGTATTCTTTCAAAAAAGCTAAAGCTCGAGGAGTTAGAGACAGTAGCTTTAACGGAGGAATGTAGTGCTGTGCTTCAACAAAAATTACCACCTAAGCTGAAAGACTGTTCGGTGAAATCTACTCGCAAGCGCACGTGATCACAAGTAATATATTAAGTTCGATCCCACAGAGACTGGTGAATTAAGAATACGCACCTATGCAACAATGTTTGATCAATTATCACTGCTAAGACAATTAACAAGGATTGGTTTCTTTTATACTAATAACTAAAATTACTAATCAAATTCAGAATAGGAAAACACATGGGATTCTAACTTCATTATCGAATTCATCTAGAATTGAAATTACTGATTAACATGCGACTGTTGATCCTAATCAGACAACACGAAAGTAATACATGCCAACTCTCGTTGCACACATATCATACCAATCAAAATCCGCAATTAAGACAGAAATCTCATGGACACCAACAAAGCTCAGACCCTATATCTCTATAGCGGTAGTGTAAGCAGAGAGGTTTAAATAACAAGTCGTCTATCGTGATTACACAGGGTGATAAAAATAGTTCAAGTCTATCACAAATTATGCTTCATTCACATAATCCTATGTTTACATGGCATAGTTCTAAATTCAATCATCCACTCTCGCTTCAGAAAGAATTAACAAACAACTTAGAAGTTAGCTACTCTCCTAAGAAGAATAAGCACGGCTCATGCAAAGAAATCAACGTACGTCACAAAATCAAGTAATAAATATTCGTTACTAGACTACATCGATAAATCCATTAGAATCCCATGAAGGCGGTTAGCTCATAATCGAACTAATCGACATCATGGGTTCTAATGAAAACATGATAGAATAAAGACAAGAATTAAATGGAATAAAAATGCTTGAATTAATAATAAAGAACACAACGTTACAGATTTGATGTTCACGATCTCGCTCGAAACTGTCACTTCCTCGCGAAGAACGATCCAATACAAAACTGATAATGTACTTCGATTACAAGAGAAAATTGCTAATACGATTTTCTACGATACTCAAACTACTTCTCTCAGGCTAGGGTTTTACACACGAGAAATAAAAATACATTGACCAAGTCAACCGGGCCTCGACCGCTGCGAAAATCCACTAAAAAGCTGTAAAAATCGGCCCGGGGAAGTTCTGCTGGGCGCGGCCGCGCTAACTTAGCGCAGGCGCGCTAGTCACAGCAGTTAGTAGCGCGGGCGCGCTAACAAGTAGCGCGGGCGCGCTACTGTCTGCACTGGTGGCTCTGTTTCTTCGTTTCTCGCTCGTTCTCGCGTGCATGTCCTTCCTCGCTCCTAGTACCACTTCCGTAGGTGATCACGGTTGCATTTAGCATATGCAACAAGCCCTTTAAACCCCTAGATAGCTCTAGTGGACGAGTGTGCTCTCGTGAGGGTTTGTAGAAGATGTACCCACAAAATCCCAAGTCGCGGTGAATCAACAATTCTCTATTCTTGCAAATAATGCACCAAAACCAACCTAAAATGATAGAAAATCACTTCATCACCTCAACTCGTGACCTGCACAGAAAAACAATAAAAACACATCAAAAGACACTAAACACTTAAGTACAACCAACCAATTTAAGCGGAAATGAAGGCCTATAAGTGTGTATAAATACCACTTATCACACCCCCAAACTTACACTGATGCTTGTCCTCAAGCGTCAAAGACACTAACAATAATACAATGCAATGCATGAATGCAACTACGTGATGAATGAGTGAACTATGAAGTAATTGCCTTGCCAATTATAAGACCTCAGATTGTGCTAATGTTCTCGAATTTCATCTCTCTCGCTACCAAGTCAATTACTCTTCTATTTACAAGTGTGGAGTGCCAGTGTGTGCAAGCATGCTCTTTTATTGAGACAAGACAAAAACTACTACTCCCACAGAATCCCAATCAAGAATCGTAAAAGTTTAAAACTAACACCCCGTCACTCAAGTCCAACTAAAAGCCAAGGTCCCAAAGAATGTCCACACCCTTCTATTTTATTCCTTATATTTTTTTTTCTTTTTATTGGTGATTAATTGCTCGGTCTAAGGTCAGAGCGCTTCGCAGTGTAAATGCGTTACGAACACCACAAGACTTCACACACCAATTATTCACTTTATTCTAGTGGTTTATTTAACTGTGCAATGGTTGAGATCCCTAAAGATTTATGCACTAGTACCCATGTAGCGAGTGTTGGGTCAACAATCCCAAACCACAAGGGCTTTAGGTTGCTAGGCACAAAGTCCCCTCAGACTTAATTACTCGAGTACTAATGAGCTCAACCTAGTTAATTCTACCACTTATTTTTTCTAGCGAATTTATTTACTACTCTTTTTTTTTTCTTTTTCTATATTTTTTTCTTTTTTTTTCTATTTTTTTTTAGAAAGGCATATCTACCCCTCAGTTCCCCCAAACTTAAGATTTACAGACCTAAGCTGAAGGGTGTTCAATTCAATCTTAGAATTCATGGAATTTCGTCTAAATCCTATCTCAAGAACATATGTGAATTACAATTTCCAACACAAGCAATTTCCAAATACTAACCTAGCATTGCAATTGAAATTACTAATCAAGAACTACGCACATAACTCATCATAGGCAATTAACTTGGCTTAACTTCATAATTCATGCAAATGCTCGTGATACTAGCTACGACAATTACTACTAAACATGTAAAAATAAAAATTAAAAAAAATGAGAAAAATAGAAAAACGTGATAAATAATCAAAGCAAAATAAAAATAAAAAATAAAAAAAAACGTGAACTACATGAACTAACTAACACATGCAATAATAAACTACATAATAATATGCTCTTCCTTAGATTACCACCCCCAAACTTAAAATTTTCAATGTCCCCATTGAAAGTGATAAAAAGGCTAGAGCGCCCACATACCTACTCGGAGTCCGAGTCCTCCCCCTCCTCTGCTGGAGGTGAATCAGGTGGAGGATACTGCATCCCTGCTCCGAATACTGGCCACTGAATTGTGACCCCCTGTGCCTGAAAAGCACTACCTAGAGCCTGTGTCAAGTCAAAAGCAAACCTCTGGTGGATGTCATGCATGGTATCCATCCGTCTCGCTAGGCGGCGATAATGAGCATCTCCCATCGGTTCGGAGCTCCTCTCCGTCTGTGAAGTACAAGCTCCAGAAGCTCTAGGCTGCTCCCTCCTCACAAATGCTGGACGTCCCCCTGGCACCTCATCATATATGTACCCGAGGCCTCGAGGGTGGGGAACTCCTCCATCCCACTCCGTCATCCGACTGATCGCCGAATGATCAATAGGTGTTCCCGGCAACTGTAGTTGCTCGTTGGCTGGCCAACGAACACCGCTTGATCGACAGAGCTTCGTAACAATTGTGCCATATGGAATGGCACCAGTGGTTCCTCCCCGTAAGAACCTCAGCATCCCCTGATGAATAACATGTCCCAGATCAATATACTTGCCTGAGACAATCCCAAAGAGCAGAATCGCTCTATCCACTGTCACCTCATGCCCATGAGAAGATGGCATGATGTTAGCACATATGAAGGCATTCCACGCCTTCGCATACCGGTTCAAAGCGGCTGCAGGAAAAGAAACATGTGCCGGCAAAGGAGGTGCAGTCATCTTCCAATGCGTGTCCGGTACACACATGTCATACACTAACCGCTCAAGATCAATCGGATCATCATCAAACCGGCGTTTGGCACGCCCAATCCTCTCAACAACCCAATCTTCTTCATTACGGCGCTTGGAACGCCCCCCAATAACTCTACGGATCGCCTCCGCACTATAATCAACTCGGATTCCCCGCACCACCGTGAATCCATCGCGATTCTCCTTGGCATTAGCATAAAACTCTCGAATAATAGCCAAGGGAACCGCCTCCGGAGCCTCGCAAAAAGACTCCCAACCCCGCTCTTGAACCATGTTCAATAGCTCACCATCTTCCGCCGTGGGTAAGAATCCCCTCTCCTTGACTAACGACTTATTCATAAGCCGTTGAAACTCGGTTCGTGCTCCATCGGAAGTGAACTCAACCTCACCCATCGAGGAAGAATCGCTAGATGTAGGGGCTTGGGTGCTTGTTCCTTGTGATCTTCGGGCTCTTTTGGGTGCCATTGGTAGAGATTTAGAGTTGCAAGAGATTTGTGTGTAGTGGGTTTGAGAGATTGGATGAAGGTTGTGTGTATGGATGTGTATATATAATTAGGGTTTAGAGAATTATAATGGGATTTGGAGATGGGTTTTGTGTTTATATAAGGATTGGAGAGCTGAGTTAGGGTTTAATAAGATGTATTTCGGGCTAGGCATGCAAAATTAGGATTGTGGGCTTTTAAAACCGAAAAGAAAATATTTTTGGGAGAAAAATCGAGCTCCAGGACAGTCAGTAGCGCGGCCGCGCTAAGTGTAGCGCGGGCGCGCTGTACACTTTAGCGCGGGCGCGCTGTACACTAGCGCGGGCGCGCTAGTGTCTGACATCCAAGGCTGATTTTTCTCGTTTTTTGTGTTTTTGAGGTTTACAAAGGTACAATGTGGTTCCAATGCGTGGGTTGCCTCCCACGAAGCGCTTGTTTAACGTCGTTAGATCGACGTGAAGTCCAGAATTAATCCGATTCCGATGAAGTATCCTGTGGAGGATACCTTGTTCCATAACCAAACGAATCCCAAGTAACAGTAACATCTAGTGCCAAGAATGCTTCAGCAAGAGAGTCCGTTAATATATCAGCAAAACGACCAATTCGTTCTTCCACCGCGTCAATACGCCTGATTATCCTTCGGTACTGTGCTTCGTTCAATGTTGAATCAGCAGATGATTGAATTACGGATTGGTTACTTGCATTGGCTGAGAGTAGAGGACAAGTGTCTCCACATGCATTAGAATTTGAGTCTGAATGAGCTCTAATTCTGTGCCAATTAGTCATCTGATTTTCTTGAGTGACTTCGACTGCTTCATCCTCCTCTGATTCTTCCTCTTTTGGAATTTTCCACTTTAGGTCTCTGTGCTCAGCAGCGGCCAGGTTCTCTATCAGCTCGTAAGCCTCATCAAAGCTCTTGCTCCAAAGAGTTCCTCCAGCTGCAACGTCTAACACTGCTCTACATTGACTATTAAGACCTCTGTAGAAGTAATGAATTGCCATTCCAGGAGGCATGTCATCTTCATTGAGATTTTCGAGAATCTTCTTGAATCGGTCCCAAGCTAGACAAAGACATTCTCCCGAGAATTGAGAGAATTTACCTTCAGTGTTTTTGATAGCTGATACTTTAATTAGAGGATAAAACCTTGTACAGAATATTTTCTCCAACTTGTTCCAGCTATTAGTAGTGTTTGCCGAGAGAGAGATAAACCACGATCTTGCTACATCACGTAGCGTGAATGGGAAGAGTCTCAGCTTCACCAGATCCTTAGGTCCGATATTAAAATCCAAAGCAGTAATGAATTTCTCGAAATTCCTGAGATGCAGGTTTGGGTCCTCAAGAACTGACCCCCCAAATTGAATAGTATCTTGCAGCTTGAGAATGATTGATGGCTTGATGCGAATGCCACTGGCTGATATCGCTGGCTCAATTATGTCAGCCTTATTATCATTGATGTTCAAACGAGAAAATTCACGTGCTGCCACACCAACTGCTGTCCTTGCATAATTCATTGGTTCAGAATCAGAAGAAGAAGATGAATCCATTGCTTCCTTACAGGTTTGAGAACGTGTTTGCATAAACGCGATCCAAGTACCTGAAATAAAGAAAAGAAGAAAAGTGAGAAGAGAATAGAATCCTAGTCAGTGAATTTTAATGCACACTGATGACAAGTACATAAACTAATTAATTAACACCGAGTCCCCGGCAGCGGCGCCAAAAACTTGTTCGGTGAAATCTACACGCAAGCGCACGTGATCACAAGTAATATATTAAGTTCGATCCCACAGAGACTGGTGAATTAAGAATACGCACCTATGCAACAATGTTTGATTAATTATCACTGCTAAGACAATTAACAAGGATTGGTTTCTTTTATACTAATAACTAAAATTACTAATCAAATTCAGAATAGGAAAACACATGGGATTCTAACTTCATTATCGAATTCATCTAGAATTGAAATTACTGATTAACATGCGACTGTTGATCCTAATCAGACAACACGAAAGTAATACATGCCAACTCTCGTTGCACACATATCATACCAATCAAAATCCGCAATTAAGACAGAAATCTCATGGACACCAACAAAGCTCAGACCCTATATCTCTATAGCGGTAGTGTAAGCAGAGAGGTTTAAATAACAAGTCGTCTATCGTGATTACACAGGGTGATAAAAATAGTTCAAGTCTATCACAAATTATGCTTCATTCACATAATCCTATGTTTACATGGCATAGTTCTAAATTCAATCATCCACTCTCGCTTCAGAAAGAATTAACAAACAACTTAGAAGTTAGCTACTCTCCTAAGAAGAATAAGCACGGCTCATGCAAAGAAATCAACGTACGTCACAAAATCAAGTAATAAATATTCGTTACTAGACTACATCGATAAATCCATTAGAATCCCATGAAGGCGGTTAGCTCATAATCGAACTAATCGACATCATGGGTTCTAATGAAAACATGATAGAATAAAGACAAGAATTAAATGGAATAAAAATGCTTGAATTAATAATAAAGAACACAACGTTACAGATTTGATGTTCACGATCTCGCTCGAAACTGTCACTTCCTCGCGAAGAACGATCCAATACAAAACTGATAATGTACTTCGATTACAAGAGAAAACTGCTAATACGATTTTCTACGATACTCAAACTACTTCTCTCAGGCTAGGGTTTTACACATGAGAAATAAAAATACATTGACCAAGTCAACCGGGCCTCGACCGCTGCGAAAATCCACTAAAAAGCTGTAAAAATCGGCCCGGGGAAGTTCTGCTGGGCGCGGCCGCGCTAACTTAGCGCAGGCGCGCTAGTCACAGCAGTTAGTAGCGCGGGCGCGCTAACAAGTAGCGCGGGCGCGCTACTGTCTGCACTGGTGGCTCTGTTTCTTCGTTTCTCGCTCGTTCTCGCGTGCATGTCCTTCCTCGCTCCTAGTACCACTTCCGTAGGTGATCACGGTTGCATTTAGCATATGCAACAAGCCCTTTAAACCCCTAGATAGCTCTAGTGGACGAGTGTGCTCTCGTGAGGGTTTGTAGAAGATGTACCCACAAAATCCCAAGTCGCGGTGAATCAACAATTCTCTATTCTTGCAAATAATGCACCAAAACCAACCTAAAATGATAGAAAATCACTTCATCACCTCAACTCGTGACCTGCACAGAAAAACAATAAAAACACATCAAAAGACACTAAACACTTAAGTACAACCAACCAATTTAAGCGGAAATGAAGGCCTATAAGTGTGTATAAATACCACTTATCAAAGACCCGGGAAGCTTTACTATCCCTTGCACTATTGGGAAGTTCTCTTTTGATAAGTGTATGTGCGATTTGGGAGCTAGCATCAATCTGATGCCTCTATCTATCTTCACACAACTTGGCCTGCCAGAGCTCAAGCCAACAAACATGTCTTTACAGCTGGCTGATCGTTCGATCACATATCCGAGGGGTATTATTGAAGATGTGCTGGTCAAGGTTGATAAATTAATATTTCCAGCCGACTTCGTGATTCTTGATTTTGAAGAAGACAAAAGAATTCCTATCATCTTGGGTAGACCCTTTTTAGCCACCGGGCAAACTTTGATCGATGTCCAAAAAGGGGAACTTACAATGAGAATACAAGATCAGACGGTCACGTTCAACGTATTCAATGCAATGAAATTACCAACTGATGAGGAATCTTGTTTCAGTATGGATGTACTTGATACTACGGCAGAAACTAATAGCCAGCGGGTTTTACAGAATGATGTATTGGAAGCAATCCTTACCAATGATGAGGAATTGGACAGTGAAGAAGAATTGGAAGAAATCCATTATCTTAACTCATCACCTTGGAGAAGGAATTTTGAACCACCTGTCGAATCTCTTGGCTTGGAGGAACAAAAGGAAGATCATAAACCACTACAACCATCAGTGATCGAAGCACCTAAACTTGAACTTAAACCGCTACCGGATCACTTGAGGTATGCGTTTCTTGGTGAAAGTTCCACTCTTCCTGTTATTATTGCAGCTAACTTGTCAGGTGAGGAAGAGGAAAAACTTTTGAGGGTGCTAAGGGAATTTAAAACAGCAATTGGTTGGACTATAGCTGATATCAAGGGAATCAGTCCATCCTTTTGTCAACACAAAATTCTTATTGAAGAAGGAAGCAAACCTTCAGTGGAACAACAGAGAAGGTTAAATCCTATCATGAAGGAGGTTGTAAAGAAAGAGATTCTTAAATGGCTAGATGCAGGTATCATATATCCAATTTCAGATAGCTCATGGGTGAGTCCAGTACAATGTGTGCCTAAGAAAGGAGGCATGACAGTAGTAGCCAACGAAAAAGGGGAACTCATCTCAACTAGAACTGTCACTGGTTGGAGGATTTGCATGGACTACAGAAAGCTGAATAAAGCTACAAGAAAGGATCACTTCCCTTTACCTTTTATTGATCAGATGCTTGACAGGTTAGCTGGTCACGAATTCTATTGCCTGTTGGATGGGTATTCTGGCTATAATCAGATTGCTATTTCTCCGGAGGATCAAGAAAAGACAACCTTTACATGCCCTTATGGTACTTTTGCATTCCGAAGAGTACCTTTTGGCTTATGCGGTGCACCAGCCACTTTTCAAAGGTGCATGATGGCAATATTCTCAGAGATGATCGGCATCAATGTGGAGGTATTCATGGACGATTTTTCTGTATTCGGAACATCTTATGATGAATGCCTCACAAATCTGAGAATGGTTCTTAAGCGATGTGTGGAAACTAATCTAATTCTCAATTGGGAAAAATGCCATTTCATGGTGCAAGAAGGAATCATATTGGGACATAAAGTATCTGCCAAGGGACTGGAAGTTGATAAAGCGAAGGTGGAAACAATTAAAAATCTTCCTCCACCACTCTCGGTTAAGGGCATCCGAAGCTTCCTTGGTCATGCAGGTTTCTATCGGAGGTTCATCAAGGACTTCTCAAAAATTTCCAAACCTCTTTGCAATCTGTTAGAAAAAGACATTCCATTCAAATTTGATGAGGAATGCTTGAAAGCATTCGAATTTTTGAAAAAGAAGTTGACATCAGCACCTATCATCACTGCACCTGATTGGAGTAAACCATTCGAATTGATGTGTGATGCCAGTGATTATGCTGTAGGAGCTGTACTGGGCCAGCGTACAAGTAACGTTTTTCATGTTATCTACTACGCCAGCAAAACTCTAAATGATGCACAGTTGAATTACACTACTACAGAAAAAGAACTTCTAGCTATTGTCTTTAGCTTTGAGAAGTTCAGGTCTTATCTTCTTGGAACAAAAGTAGTGGTATACACTGATCATGCAGCCATTCGGTATCTCATTTCAAAGAAGGATTCTAAGCCAAGACTAATTCGTTGGGTTCTATTACTCCAAGAATTTGATGTGGAAATTAAAGATCGGAAAGGCACGGAAAATCAGGTAGCAGATCATTTATCCCGACTAGAAGAACATAGCAAACAAACTACCGACAGTATTCTAATTAATGAATTCTTCCCAGATGAACAGTTGTTTGGGGCTGAGGCCGAAGAGCCATGGTTTGCTGACATTGTAAATTATCCAGGTGAGTAAGGTCATTCCTCCAGAATTCTCTTATGCTCAACGCAAGAAATTCCTTCACGATGTGAAATGGTATATTTGGGATGAACCCTTTTTGTTTAAACAAGGAGTCGATCAAATTCTCAGACGGTGTATCCCTAATAATGAAGTTGAGGGAGTTTTGCGCGAGTGCCATTCCACTGGTTATGGAGGCCATTATAGCGGAGAGAAGACAACAAAGAGGGTACTTCAAGCAGGTTTTTACTGGCCAACTCTGTTTAAGGATGCTCATCAGTTTGTGTTGGGCTGCGATCGATGTCAACGTACAGGTAATATTTCTAGGAGGAATGAAATGCCTCTTAAAATGCTTTTGGAAGTCGAAATATTTGATGTTTGGGGTATTGACTTTATGGGACCGCTCGTTTCGTCTTGCAACAACCAGTATATTCTATTAGCAGTTGATTATGTGTCTAAATGGGTGGAGGTGAAAGCCTTACCTACAAATGATGCTAAGGTGGTCTTGCAATTTCTTCAAAAAAAAATCTTTACCCGTTTCGGAGTCCCTAGAGTCATTATCAGTGATGAAGGCTCTCATTTCTGCAATCGAAAATTCACAACCTTGATGACAAGGTATAATATCAATCACCGGGTTGCTACTGCTTATCATCCTCAAACGAATGGTCAAGCTGAAGTGTCTAACAGAGAGATCAAACGCATATTAGAGAAGGTGGTTAACCCTTCTAGGAAAGACTGGTCCTTGCGATTAGACGAGGCTGCTTGGGCTTATCGAACAGCTTACAAAACACCATTGGGTACTTCTCCATTTCAGTTAGTGTTTGGGAAAGCTTGTCACTTACCAATAGAGTTGGAACATAAAGCTTATTGGGCACTAAAGAAGTTGAATTTCGACTTACAATTAGCTGGAGAGAAACGCATGATGCAACTCAATGAGTTGGAGGAGTTCCACCTCCGTGCTTATGAAAATAACAAACTCTACAAAGAGAAGGTGAAAAGATTGCATGATCAGCGGTTGATACAAAAATCTTTTGTAGTAGGACAATTGGTTCTATTGTATAACTCTCGGTTGAAGCTGTTTCCAGGGAAACTCAAATCACGCTGGTCGGGACCGTTTACAGTCAAGACGGTATTCCCCCACGGTGCGGTAGAAATCTATGCAAAATCACCGGATGAATCATTTAAGGTTAATGGTCAACGGTTGAAGCCTTACTTTGGCGGAAATGTGAATCGTGAGGTACAAACCACGATTCTTCAATCGGAATCGGATTAATTCTGGACTTCACGTCGAGCTAACGACGTTAAACAAGCGCTTCGTGGGAGGCAACCCACGCATTGGAACCATGTTATACCGTTGTAAACCCCAAAACGCAAAAAACGAGAAATTTCGGCCCTGGGTGACAGACACTAGCGCGCCCGCGCTAGTGTCTAGCGCGCCCGCGCTAGTGTCTAGCGCGCCCGCGCTAAGTTGCTCAGCGCGCCCGCGCTGCACTTAGCGTGCCCGCGCTACTGTCTGCGTAGTAGTCGTTTTTCTCACAAAAAAATATTTTCTTTTCGTTTTTTACAGCCCACAATCCTAATTTTGCATGCCTAGCCCGAAATATATCCTCCATAACCCTAACTCAGCTCTCAATCCCTATATAAACACAAAACCCATCTCCAATTCCTATTCTAATTCCATAAACCCTACTTATATATATACACACCCATACACACAACCACCATCAAATCTCTCAAACCCACTACACACAAATCTCTTACAACTCTAAATCCCTATCAATGGCACCCAAAAGAGCCCGAAGATCACAAGGACCAAGCACCCAAGCCCCTACATCTAGCGATTCTTCCTCGATGGGTGAGGTTGAATTCACCTCCGATGGTGCACGAAACGAGTTTCAACGGCTTATGAATAAGTCGATAGTCAAGGAGAGGGGATTCTTACCCACGGCGGAAGATGGTGATCTCTTGAAGATGATTCAAGAAAGGGGATGGGAGTCTTTTTGCGAGGCTCCGGAGGCGGTTCCCTTGGCCATTATTCGCGAGTTCTATGCTAATGCCAAGGAGAATCGCGATGGGTTCACGGTGGTGCGAGGAATCCGTGTGGATTATAGTGCGGAGGCGATCCGTAGAGTGATTGGGGGGCGTGCCAAGCGCCGTAATGAAGAAGATTGGGTTGTTGAGAGGATCGGGCGTGCCAAACGCCGGTTTGACGATGATCCGGTTGATCTTGAGCGGTTGGTGTATGATATGTGTGTGCCGGATACGAATTGGAAGATGACAGCACCTCCTTTGCCGGCACATGTTTCTTTTCCGGCAGCCGCTTTGAACCGGTATGCGAAGGCGTGGAACGCCTTCATCTGTGCTAACATCATGCCATCTTCACATGGGCATGAGGTGACGGTGGAGAGAGCTATTCTGCTCTTTGGGATTGTCTCGGACAAGTATATTGATCTGGGACATGTTATTCATCAGGGGATTCTGAGGTTCTTACAGGGAGGAACCACTGGTGCCATTCTGTATGGCACAATTGTTACGAAGCTATGTCGAGCAAGCGGTGTTCGTTGGCCAGCCGACGAGCAATTACAGTTGCCAGCAGCACCTTTTGATCATTCGGCGATCAGCCGGATGACGGAGTGGGAAGGAGGAGTTCCCCACCCTCGAGGCCTCGGGTACATATATGATGAGATGGCAGGGGGACGTCCAAGATTTATTAGGAGGGAGCGTACTAGAGCTTCGGGAGCTGGTACTTCACAGACGGAGAGGAGCTCCGAGCCTATGGGAGATGTTCATTATCGCCGACTAGCGAGACGGATGGACACTATGCATGACATCCACCAGAGGTTTGCACATGACTTGACACAAGCTCTTGGTACGGCTTTCCAGGCACAGGGGGTCACAGTTCAGTGGCCAGTATTCGGAGCAGGGATGCAGTATCCTCCACCTGATTCACCTCCAGCAGAGGAGGGGGAGGACTCGGACTCCGAGTAGGTATGTGGGTGCTCTAGCCTTTTTATCACTTTCAATGGGGACATTGAAAATTTTAAGTTTGGGGGTGGTAATCTAAGAAAGAGTATATTATTATAATGTAGTTTATTATTGCATGTGTTAGTTAGTTCATGTAGTTCACGTTTATTTTATTTTGCTTTGATTATTTCTCACGTTTTTTATTTTTCTCACGTTTTCTTTATTTTTATTTATTTTACATGTTTAGTGGTAATTGTCGTAGTTAGTATCACGAGCATTTGCATGAATTATGAAGTTAAGCCAAGTTAATTGCCTATGATGAGTTATGTGCGTAGTTCTTGATTAGTAGTTTCAATTGCAATGCTTGGTTAGTACTTGGAAATTGCTTGTGTTGGAAATTGTAATTCACATATGTTCTTGAGATAGGATTTAGACGAAATTCCATGAATTCTAGGATTGAATTGAACATCCTTCAGCTTAGGTCTGTAAATCTTAAGTTTGGGGGAACTGAGGAGTAGATATACCTTTCTAAAAAAAAAAGAAATAGTAGTAAATAAATTCACTAAAAAAAATTAAGTGGTAGAATTAACTAGGTTGAGCTCATTAGTACTCGAGTAATTATGTCTGAGGGGACTTTGTGCCTAACAACCTAAGGCCCTTCGTGGTTTGGGATTGTTGACCCAACGCTCGCTACATGGGTACTAGTGCATAAATCTTTAGGGATCTCAACCATTGCACAGTTAAATAAACCACTAGAATAGAGTGAATAATTGGTGTGTGAAGTCTTGTGGTGTTCGTAACGCATTTACACTGCGAAGCGCTCTGACCTTAGACCGAGCAATTAATCACCAATAAAAAAAAAGAAAAAAAAATAGTGAATAAAATAGAAGGGTGTGGACATTCTTTGGGACCTTGGCTTTTAGTTGGACTTGAGTGACGGGGTGTTAGTTTTAAACTTTTACGATTCTTGATGGGGATTCTGTGGGAGTAGTAGTTTTTGTCTTGTCGCAATAAAAGGGCATGCTTGCACACACTGGCACTCCACACTTGTAAATAGAAGAGTAATTGACTTAGTAGCGAGAGAGATGAAATTCGAGAACATTAGCACAATCTGAGGTATTATAATTAGCAAGGCAATTACTTCATAGTTCACTCATTCATCACGTAGTTGCATTCATGCATTGCATTGTATTATTGTATAGTGTCGTTGGCGCTTGAGGACAAGCATCAGTTTAAGTTTGGGGGTGTGATAAGTGGTATTTATACACACTTATAGGCCTTCATTTCCACTTAAATTGGTTGGTTGTACTTAAGTGTTTAGTGTCTTTTGATGTGTTTTTAGTGTTTTTCTGTGCAGGTCACGAGTTGAGGTGATGAAGTGATTTTCTATCATTTTAGGTGGTTTTTGGTGCATTATTTGCAAGAATAGAGAATTGTGGATTCATCACGACTTGGGATTTTGTGGGTACATCTTCTACAAACCCTCACGAGAACACACTCGTCCACTAGAGCTATCTAGGGGTTTAAAGGGCTTGTTGCATGTGCTAAATGCAACCGTGATCACCTACGGAAGTGGTACTAGAGCGAGGGAGGGCATGCACGCGAGAACGAGCTAAAAAACGAAGAAACGGGCTGCCAGTGGCAGACAGTAGCGCGCCCGCGCTAAAGCTTAGCGCGCCCGCGCTATCTACTGTCACCACTAGCGCTCCTGCGCTAGTTTAGCGCGGCCGCGCCCAGCAGAAGTGTCCCGGGCCGATTTTTGAAGCTTTTCTGATGGATTTTAGCAGCGGTCGAGGCCCGGTGGACTTGGTCAATGTACTTTATTTTCTCATGTGTAAAACCCTAGCCTCACTTGTATCGTAGAGTATCGGAATATAGTTTTATCAGTTTTTCTCTTGTAATCAAGCACATTATCAGTTTTGTATTGGATCGTTCTTCGCGAGGAAGTGACAGTTTCGAGCGAGATCGTGAACATCAAATCGGTAACGTTGTGTTCTTTATTATTAATTCAAGTACTTTTATTCCGTTTAATTCTCGTAGTTTATTTATCATGTTTTCACTAGAACCCATGATGTCGATTAGTTTGATTATGAACTAACCGCCTTCATGGGATTCTAATGGACTTATCGATGTAGTCTAGTAAAGAATATTAATTACTTGATTTTGTGACGTACGTTGATTTCTTTGCATGCGCCGTGCTTATTCTTCTTAGGAGCGTAGCTAACTTCTAAGTTGTTTGTTAATTCTTTCTGAAGCGAGAGTGGATGATTGAATTTAGAACTATGCCATGTAAACATAGGATTATGTGAATGACACATAATTTGTGGTAGACTTGAACTATTTTTATCACCCTGTGTAATCACGATAGACGACTTGTTACTAAACCTCTCTGCTTACACTACCGCTATAGAGATATAGGGTCTGAGCTTTGTTGGTGTCCATGAGATCTCTGTCTTAATTGCGGATTTTGATTGGTATGATATGTGTGCAACGAGAGTTGGCATGTATTACTTTCGTGTTGTCTGATTAGGATCAACAGTCGCATGCTTATCAGTAATTTCAATTCTAGATGAATTCGATAATGAAGTTAGAATCCCATGTGTCTTCCTATTCTGAATTTGATTAGTAAATTTAATTATTAGTATAAAAGAACACATCCTTGTTAACTGTCTTAGCAGTGAAAATTGATCATACATTGTTGCATAGGTGCGTATTCTTAATTCACCAGTCTCTGTGGGAACGAACAAATATATTACTTGTGATCACGTGCGCTTGCGTGTAGATTTTTGCGAACATGGACGCTTGAGCTCCCCAATCTTGTCAGTACTTCCTGAATACCCAAAGAAGGTCATCATATCCCTTAAAGTCTGATTGGGTATTGGAGAATCGAACTTGTTGTGATTAGTAAGATGAAGAGCCTTCCTCACTGTTGCTGGAGAGACATAGTATTCTTGACCTTCATAATTACAGGTCAGAGAAGGGGCACCGTGATCACCTCCATCATCATATCTAGCTGTTCTCCAGAAGGTGAGCACTTGAGAAGGAGAAAAATGTTTCTGGCTAGGTTAGGGCATACATCAACTCACTATGAGCCAGAAAGTCCTGTATCAAGTGAAACTCTGATGGGGCTTCAGAGTTATCAAGAATTGCTGCATAGTTATTGGTTACGAACTTGGCACCATCGAATTCAAATGCAGTAGTCGACATTTTCTGAAAAATGAGAGTGCAGGTAAGATGTTTGACAGATTTCTGATGAGAAAATGAGATGAGAGTTTGAGAGAGAGAGAGAGAGAGTAGAAATCGTGTATAAAAAGTGAAAATAATTTTCAAGATCGATATATATGTGTGTATACACGATGTACTGACTCTCAGTTTTAGTGGGACACGTGGCAAACTCTGAACGGTAACAAAAACGGTAGTGGAGCAGTAATTATGAGCAGCGTGTGAATCTGTACTGACTTGCACCATTTACCGATAAAACACAATTATTTACCGTGTTTTTCTCCACTCAGGAATTCAAATAGATTTTGTACCGTTTGACAGTAAATCTGATATTTATCTGACCAAAATATATTTATTTTAAACTCCGACTTGAATCAAAGATTTGACTATTGACCAGAGTTTAAATAAATGTCAGATTATGAGACAAAACAACGATTAGTCATAAGATTTTGCACTGATTACAGATAAGGAAAATCTGGAAACCAATTTTTCCTCAGAGTTTGCAAATAATTATCTGACTTTAATCAAAAATTACTCAGTGTCATAAATTTTTATTAATCACAGATGTGGAGTGAGAGGTGTGTGTTGTCATGATTATTCTAATTGTAACAGAGATTGACAAATTTCTCAAATAAAATTAGAAAGAATCAGATGTACAGAAAATGATTTATCCATCTCATAAGCCGAGTGTCTCATAATAAGGATCAGAGTTTAGGATTTCTCTTCTTTTGTAAGACAAGTATCTTCTGAAAGGAAACTTCTCAGGGTAAGTGAGTTATAACCTTCATCAGATTTTATTTATCAGAGTATTTCTCTAGTAATCAGAGAATGTAAAAGGTCACCAAGAAAAATAATTTTCTGATGCATTTTGCTTAATACCAGCATTGCACATGGTTCTTTCCTTTCACAGAATTTCTAAGATCTCAAAGGAGTATCTGAAATAATTTTCTTTCTTTTTCTATTTTTCTATTTTTCTTTTCATTTTCTTTTCTTTTCTTTTTCTTTTCTTTTCTTTTCTGAGAGAAAACCAATATGTGATCCATATCTGAGACCTGAATACTCTTAGCTCATAAGAGGAATAAAACAAGTTCTTCTCTGAATACTTATCTAATATTTAAGAAGTAAGGCAGTCTAGGTAACAAGTTAAAATCATGATTTGTGTAACAAAAATTTCCACATATGTAATGTCCCAAAAGTCAGACTTCAGAGTTTTTCATGATTTAATTCAAATATTTGCAAAGCATTTTGCACAAGAATATCTCATATCAGTCACAATTCTAACCATCAGAGTTTGTCGGGTCAGAGATTAACTATCAGAGTTTGTCATATCAGTGCATAATCATCAGAATTTAGATCAGAGAATAACAGAGGCAGTTGCATATTAAGATATTAACAACAATTACTAACAGATATAATATCATGCAATGTATCAGAGTTTAGAGAGGACCAGTAATCATCCCTAATTCATTTACAAGTCTTGTAAATGTTGCTTCAGCCAGAGGTTTGGTGAAGATATCTGCCAACTGCTGATCTGTTGGGACAAAATGAAGTTCTACTGTCCCTTCCATCACATGCTCTCTGATAAAATGATATCTTATGCTGATATGCTTGGTCATGGAATGATGTACTGGATTTCCTGTCATAGCAATAGCACTTTGGTTATCACAATAAATAGGAATTTGAGTCAGAGTTAACCCATAGTCCAGTAGTTGATTCTTCATCCATAAGATCTGAGCACAGCAGCTTCCTGCAGCAATATACTCTGCTTCTGCAGTGGATGTAGAAATTGACTTTGTTTCTTACTGAACCAGGAAACCAGTCTTCCTCCAAGAAATTGACAGCTTCCATTTGTGCTTTTTCTGTCTATTTTGCATCCTGCAAAATCTGCATCAGAGTAACCAATAAGTGTAAAGTCTGATTCTCTGGGATACCAGAGTCCCATCTCAACTGTTCTTTTGAGATATTTAAAAATCCTTTTGACTGCTACAAGGTGTGGTTCTCTTGGATCTGCTTGAAATCTTGCACAAAGACAGGTTGCAAACATGATATCAGGTCTGCTAGCAGTCAGATATAGTAGTGAGCCTATCATACCTCTGTAGTTAGTAATTTCTACTGGTGAACCAGTATCTTTATCTAACTTAGTGGCAGTTGCCATTGGAGTGGTAGCAGCTGAGCTATCCTGCATGCCAAATTTCTTTAGCAGGTTCCTGGTATATTTAGACTGATTAATGAAAATACCTTCATCAGTCTGTTTGACTTGAAGTCCCAGAAAATAGCTCATTTCTCCCATCATGCTCATCTGATATCTGGACTGCATAAGCTTTGAGAATCTCTCACAGAGTTTAGGATTAGTAGATCCAAAAATGATATCATCTACATAAACTTGAACTAAAAGCAGATCGTTACCATGGTTGAGATAGAATAAGGTTTTGTCAATTATACCTCTGTTGAAACCACTGTCCAAAAGAAATTGAGCCAGAGTTTCATACCATGCTCTTGGTGCTTGCTTTAGTCCATACAGTGCTTTATCCAATCTGTAGACATGATCTGGAAATTTTGTGTCCACAAATCCTGGAGGTTGTTCAACATATACCTCTTTCTCCAGCTCCCCATTGAGAAAAGCACTTTTTACATCCATCTGATAAACTCTGAATTTCTTGTGTGCTGCATAAGCCAAGAAAATTCTGATTGCTTCCAATCTGGCAACTGGGGCAAAGGTCTCATCATAGTCAATTCCTTCTTGTTGAGAATATCCCTTAGCTACCAGTCTGGCTTTATTTCTTGTAATTACACCATCACTGTCTGTTTTGTTCCTGAAAACCCACTTAGTACCAACTATTGATCTATTCTTTGGTCGTGGTACAAGTGTCCAGACTTTATTTCTCTCAAATTCATTTAACTCCTCCTGCATTGCTGTTACCCAGTCTGCATCCTTTAAAGCTTCTTCCACTTTCTTTGGTTCTGTCTGAGATAAAAATGAATGGAATAAACACTCATTTGCTGTTGCAGTTCTGGTTTGTACTCCAGCATCTGGATCTCCAATAATCAAGTCTGGTGTGTGAGACTTTGTCCATTTTCTTTCATGTGGCAGTTGAATTCTGGAACTAGATCCTCCCCCATAATCCATGCCAGTATCATTCTGATTCTCTGATGCCTCTCCCCCATTATTCATGCTATCTCCATGAGCATTCTGAGTTTCTGATGCTCCCCCTGAAGATGTGTTCTCATGATTTTCTGATGCAGAATGATCAGAGTTTGAGGAGCCAGAGTTTGAGTTTTCTGCCGAGTCTGCAACATTTTCATCCAGATTTTCATTTTGAAAATGCTCCCCCTCAACATGTACTTGAGGTTGATGAGTTGAAGTGACATGTTCTGATATTGTCTCAGAGTCAGAGTTTATGGAATCAGAGAATGCATCTTCATCTTCAAATCTCAGTTGCTCATGATCTTCAAAATCTTCCATTCCAGTAATTTTCTTATCATCAAAGGACACATGAATGGATTCCATGATTACCTTTGTTCTCAGATTGTAAACTCTGAAGGCTTTTGTTGATAAAGGATAACCAACAAAAATTCCTTCATCAGCTTTTAAATCAAATTTGGTTAGCTGTTCAGGATGATTTTTCAGAACAAAACATTTACATCCAAAAATATGGAAGTATTTAAGATTTGGTTTTCTGCCTTTAACCATTTCAAATGGAGTTTTCCCATGCTTGTTAATCAGAGTTGCATTCTGTGTGAAACAGGCAGATTGCACAGCCTCAGCCCAGAAGTAGGTTGGTAACTTTGCTTCCTCCAACATGGTTCTAGCAGCTTCAATCAGAGTTCTGTTCTTTCTTTCTACAACACCATTTTGTTGAGGTGTTCCAGGTGCTGAAAATTCCTGTTTAATGCCATTTGCTTTACAGAACTCCTCCATTTTAAAATTCTTGAACTCAGTGCCATTATCACTTCTGATGATCTTTACTGCATCTTTAGAGATTTTGTTCAGCTGTCTGACATGCTCAATCAATAAAGATGGTGTCTCATCCTTGCTGTGTAGAAAATATACCCATGTATATCTGGTAAATTCATCAACAATGACCAGAGTATATCTCTTCTTTGCAATGGACATTATATTTACTGGTCCAAAAAGATCAACATGAAGCAGATGATATGGCTCAAGAATTGAGGACTCAGTTTTACTTTTAAATGAAGACTTCCTCTGTTTTGCTTTCTGACAGGAATCACAGAGTCCATCTGGAGTAAAAACTGATTTTGGAAGTCCTTTCACAAGATCTTTCTTCACAAGCTCATTTATATTATTGAAGTTCAGGTGAGATAATTTCTTGTGCCAGTTCCAGCTTTCTTCAATACTGGCTCTGCCAAGTAGACAGATTGCAGAGCTTTCAGAGTTTAAAGATAGCCTGGCTTCATAGATGTTCCCATGTCTGTATCCTTTTAGAACAACTTTTCCAGTGGTTTTACTAATAACCTCACAGTGTTCCTCCAGGAAATCAACATGATATCCTCTGTCACAGATTTGACTTATGCTCAGCAGATTGTGCTTAAGTCCTGAGACCAGAGCTACAGATTGAATGATGACATTTCCAAGATTGATATTGCCATATCCCAAAGTTTTCCCTATGTTGCCATCTCCATAAGAAACATTTGGGCCAGCCTTCTCCACAAAGTCTGATAGCAGGGCTTTATTTCCTGTCATATGTCCTGAGCATCCACTGTCCAGAACTAGGATGTTCTCCCTATTGCCCTGCAATCACATATACAACTAATGGTTAGTTTTAAGGACCCAGACTTGCTTGGATCCTTTGTTCTTGTTAAGTTTGTTAACACTAGCAGCGGAGGATTTATCAGAGTTTAAATCAGAGTTTGTGTTAACAGACTTCTTAACAGATGTTGAACTAGGAGAATCAATCTTTTTCTTCAAAGAAGGTTTCAATTCATAATAGTCATAATATAAACTATGGTATTCCATACAAGTGTAAATGGAATGCCATAAACTACCACAATGAAAACAAGGATTTTCTGGTCTAAATCTAGTATTCCTAGTCTTAACTTCTGATTTTGGAGACATAGCATTTATGTCCTTATTTTTCCTGCAAAAAGAAGCAAGATGATTAGGATTACCACAATTATGACAAGTTTTCCTAGGAGCATTTGGAATAGGCATAAACTGTTGCTTTTGTTTATTCCAACCTTTCCATTCCTATTTTTCCTAGGTTCCTTAATCCTGTTTTCTTTCTTAACCTCTTTGAGCTTATGCTTAAGCTGTTTCTGAGTCATCAAACCAATATTAACCTGTTTAGGTGTATCAGTCTTTGATTTGTCCTGAGTCTTTGATTCTGCAACAAATCTTACTGGAACTACCCTAGGTTTTTCAATTTTAATGGTTTCTTGTTTATATGACTCAGCTTCATTTTTATCAGAGTAACCTAACCCTTTCTTCCAGTTTCCACTTTCTAAGATATTCTGAGTAGTCTTACCTGAGTTAGTCCAAGTTCTGATTATCTCTCTTTCCTTAACAAGTTCTGATTCAAGAGAAGCATTTTTCTTTAAGAGTTCATTTTTAACAAAGATAGAGTCATCTCTTTCCTTCTGAACTTCTAGCATCTGAACTAGTTCCTTTTCAAGATAATCATTCCTTTTCTTGACATCTAAGTTCTCAGATTTTAGTCTTTCATTTTCTAAAGTCTGATCTCTATAACTAACATGCAGAGTTTTAAGAAACAATCTTAACTCAGTTATATCCTCAGTATCAAATGCAAGAGTGGAATGAGGTACCTTAGTTTCAACAGTTTCAGTGCTGTTGTCGATGTTTGCCATCAAGGCATAGTTGACTTCTTCCTCTGATTCTGATGAGTCTGCCCAGCTTCCTTTTTTTGTGATAAAGGCTTGTTCTTTTTCTTTCTTAGCTTTCTTGCACTCAGTTGCAAAATGGCCTTTCTCTCCACAATTGAAGCATGTGTATTTAGACTTATCAGTTTTTCCAGATTTTTCTTCTTTGCCTTCATTCCTTTTGAAGACCTTCCTATCAGAGTTTCTGTCTTTCTTTGAGAACTTCTTCCCTTTGTTGAAGTTCTTATAAGCCATCTTCTTGAAGCTTTTCACCATCAGTGCTGCCAGCTGCATCATCTCAGTGTCACTGTCATCAGAGTCTGACAGTATATCAGAGTCTGAGTCATCGTCAGAGTTTGATGACACAGTTTCAGACTTTTTGATATGTGCTTTTCCCTTGCTTTTCACATCTGTTTCTTCTTGAACTTTTAGAGCAACTGGTCTGGGTTTCCCACCATGTCGTTTGTTCCTTTGCTCCATTTCAAGTTCATAAGTTTTCAGTCTTCCAAAGATAACATCCAGAGACATGTCTTCAAGATCATGATTGTCTCTTATAGTAGTTACTTTTAAATCCCACTTTTCAGGAAGAGCAAGCAGAAATTTGAGATTTGAATCTTCTAAATCATACTCTTTATCCACTAGAGACAGATCATTCAGCAGCTTGACAAATCTGTCATAAAGATCAGTCAGTGATTCACCAGACTTTGCATCAAAGTGTTCATACTCTTGAGTAAGTATGGTTCTTCTGTTTTTCTTGATGGCTTTGGTTCCCTGACATCTGACTTCCAAAGCATCCCATATTTCTTTTGCAGTTTTACAGCCAATCACCCTATTTGACATAGCATTATCAAGAGCACTGTGCAACAAGTGCTTTACTTTTGCATCTTTACTGATTGATAAGATGTCCTCAGGAGTATAGTCTTTCTTTTCTTTGGGAATCATCTTCTGAGGTTCATCTCCAACTGCAACAGAGAGCTTTGTTGGCATGTGTGGACCATCATAAATCCTGTCCAGGTATTCTGGATCTGTAGATTCCAAAAACATAGTCATTTCGACCTTCCAGATAGGATACTCAGATGCCTTGAGGATCGGAACCCTAAGTGACTCATATCTACTGGTTTGTGATTTCTCAGACATGATTGTGTGATTAAGATCTCACTGTAGGTATATCAACAGAGCTGGCTCTGATACCACTTGTTAGGCCGAATAAACTCACTATAAACACAATCAAAAACAGAACACCAGTATAAGAGAATAATTCAACTAAACTCTTATTCACAAATCACAGTAGCTTACAAATAATCTCTTAGTGATTTATATTTTATCACTAAGAGCTACTAGGTTACACGAATGATATTCAATTGATAACTCATCCAGAGTAAACCCTAAGCTGTGTTTATATACACAGTTACATGATATCTACTGATTGATTTACATTTATCTGCTTCCTAAAATAATCTAATCAGTAGCTATCTTTTCCATGTTCTGATTTGCATATCTTCTTTGATATTCTCTTTCCTTGCTTATCCAGATATTCTCCTAGAAATCAGCCGCCTGCAAACTCTGATCATACAAACTCTGATACAGCTGGCAGTCGTTAAACCCTGATCCTAGATTAAACTCTGATCTTCATTTCTGCACACTAAACAAGTTAAATACCTGTGACATCATCAAATATGTAACATAATAAAAAGGGGATTAAAATTGGATTATAATTAGGATTTAAAATTGAACTAGGATGATAGAGTTAGAATATGGAGCAGACTTGTATTCGGATAATGGATAGGTTTACGATTAGGTTTCAAGACTCTATATATTGATTGTATTCCCCCATTGTTTTATATACACTTTTGAGAGCCACCCAACCTTCTATTCGTTTTTATTACAAAAATTCGCAGGACTTTATTCTCATAAATCAGCTGTCTTGTAAATTTCGTAGTAAATTCAATTCTTATCGGATTTCGACGATTCTTGATGTTTCGGAAAGCTTTTTCAATCTCCTACAACTTTCGTTCACAATGTTTTCTCAGATTATGTTCGAACTGTTCTCAAAATTACAAAACTTAATCAGATCCTGCTTATTCTTTGAGTTCTGAATCAGCGGACGTTTTATTTAATTCCCAATTCGTTACAACTCCGATTTCGATGAGCCTTACCTTTTCAGAAAGGTCTTTTCGTTCTCTACGACTTTCGTGTATTGAGTTTTTCCAGAGAACATCGTTTAGAGGGTCAAAACAGTATATTATTGGTCTGGGCAGATTGCAATCATGGAGATAATTGGAGTTTAAGTTAAAGTCGGGGTTCGGGAGTTTAGTTGGTCCCTTGCGAGGTTCGTTAGTCTTTGAGTTTGCTATTTTCGAGGTAAGGATTTCGTTCTCTTTTATTCAGCACTACTTCTATTAGTGTTAGGTAAATTTGATTACTCTGTTTTGATCCTTTCTGTTCGGTGTGTTTGTACAGATTCGTCCTTGTTTAATTCAGCAATATTCATGTTACAACTTGTTATATTCGTTTCATCTTTACTCTGTTCCTTCCGCGAATATTTATTTGACTGATTTGATTTCTGAAAATTATCTCACAATTTATTTCAAAATCTTTTAAAAGAATCTGTTTTACTTCTGTTCGAATTTTACTCGGCTATTCCTCATGGAAATAAACTATTTTTGATTCGTACGGATTCTATTCCTTTTATTCAGCGCTACTCCTTTCGGTATTAAATAAATTTGACCTGTCCTATTTTAATCCGTCCGATTTGCTAAGTTTCTTTTGTGCTATTCATTGACTGTTTTGATTTCCGAAAAATATTTTAAAAATCTGTTTTAAAAGATTGAAATATTTTTGATGCGGTTTTCAAAGAATTTACAAAATATGATTTGTTCAGTTTATTCGAAATATATGTACCATGTGATTCTAAAGTTGTGAAAGTTGTTTTGTTTGAACCCTTAGAGAGATATAGGGTATATCGAGTTTCCCAGCTGTGGGGGTACTACAGCCATGTCTTTGCGGCACCATTGACATGACACTTCCGTGACAGTGGGATTGGTCACGGCGTATCCTTCTGTTAGCTCTTGGGAGGAGCTTTGGCCATTTTGATTATTTGTTCAGGATACGTGGATGCATCCAGTTCAGTTGATGTGATTTGTGATTTGACGGTGACGTAGTATATGCCGTACACGTTATCCGGTTTGTTGCACGCATTAGGTACCCTCGTTGCATCAGCCTATTTATTTTAAAAATTTTTGTTTTATATGATGGTCAAAATATTTTTAAATGTTTCTTGTTTTGTAAATGCTTCCAATCCGTACTGGGCATTTGGCTCATGCCGTATTCTTCTTCTGGCAGGTACTTAGGGGGATTCGGGACTGTGTGATCGAGAGCTACCCTCAGTTACAGTGACTAAGACTTATGGACCATTAGTGTTTCGAGGATTTAAATCATTCAAGAAATTATTAGTACTCTGTTTGCAGATTTTGGATTTGTATGTAACCTCTCGTCTTAATTTAAGATGGGGGTGTTACACAATGTAGATTTCAGTTGTAGAAAGAATTAAAAGCCAAGGTAGATTTCAGCTGTAGAGATAATTAGGATTTCAGCTGTAGAGAGAATTAAAAGTCAATGTAGATTTGAGCTGTAAGACTCTCAACTAAATAGTGACGCATGTAACTAGGGGTGTAAATGAGTCGAGTCGAGCCGAGCCGAAATCTAGAGTGCTCGTGTATCGTTTGTTAAAAAATTAGCGAACTCGAACTCGAGCTCGAGCTTAAATCGAGCCAAAAATATTGTTTGAGGATCGACTCATTAAGGAATAATTCTGTTCATGAACGGCTCGCGAACCGCTCATGAATATGTCTCACAAGCTTTAGCTCATGAACCGCTCATTAACTTACGCTTACGAGCATGTCTCACGAATTTTTTCTTACCAACCGCTCATTAATTTTGTTCACGAGCTAGCTTATGCTCATAAATTTATTTACGAGCTTGTTTGTTATTTAATTAAAAAAAATATTAAAATTCTAACAATATTTTAATTTATGCTTTAAGGAATCATAAATTCATAATAAACCATGTTCACGAGCTAGTACACGAACTACGCTTACGAGCCAAGCTCACGAGCCAAGTTCACGAACTCATGATTCGAACTTGTTTGCGAACTATCGAGTCGAACTCTGCTGTGCTCAAGTTCAGCTCGTTTATAAAACGAATCTTAAAATTGTGCTCAAGATCGACTCATTTATGAATCGAACCGAGCTCGAATCAAACTTTTTTCGAACCGAACACCAAGCGGTTATCGAGCGTATCAACTCATTTACAGCCCTACATATAACAGATAGAATGGGAAGAAATTTCTCATTTATTGTGTATACTTTGCACTTGAAACAAACTTTTTTTTTTTGACGAATGAAACAAACTATTTTAATCCTCTTAAATCTAATCCATATCTATCATATACATGAGATTTTTTTCCCGTGAAAATGAAATATATAAATAATTAAATATGTATATTTATTTGAATCTGAACATTTTAAAAGTGTACATTTGAAAATAAGGTTTAATTTCAACAAATTCACAAACATAATGGTTATAAAAAGTCAATTTTGTGACATATTGTTATCGTTTTCGATTATGTATCCGGTCTCGAGTGACATTATACAAATGCGAACAAAATTTAAATGTCCTTGCCAACTAAAAAGTAATCGATTGATACACACAAATATCATATATTAATTTAATGTACACGTAAAGTAAATGTGTGTGGATATGTGTATGTGTATATGGGTTGCATTCCACAAAGAATATTTTAAAAATAACAATATAAAACGCTATCATAACACTTTATCTTTCATAAAAAATGATTTGTTAAGATTATAATACTATAGTTAAACGCCAATTAAACTTAATATATTAAATCTAACATCCAAACTCATCCAAATTATTAATAAGAAATATTATAAATTCAGAATGGAATGCAGAACAGAATCTAGAATAATGTTATTTTTAAGGGTCTTTCTCGTGTGTGCGCACATACTAACAACTATTTTTAACTAGTCCGGAGATATGATTAGTGTAAATTTTTATGCATGGTCATCATTATTAATAAGATTAGAATCCATAGACACATAACTAAAAAGTGATTGTTAGACAAAGGGAATCAAACCTCTTTGCTCTTTTAATTATATTTAATGTTTAACGTCATAATTTTTATACTATAAAGACTTTTGAGTTTACTTAAAAAATCTTATTAGATAACTTGCATCTTGTCCTCTTATCTTATGTTTTCTGTTTTAGTTTGAGTGAACTAAACTATTGTATTGTATTATTTACGAGTCTTTTTATTTTAATTTTCATAATTATATATGTAAATAAATTATATTCAATCATCTTTAAATATTATTAAACTAATCTATTTATTATAGGGTTAAATATTAAAGTGGTCACTGAAGTGGATGTCATATATCACTTGGTCCTAACGGAATATCATTTCAATCATTAAAGTCATAATATATATCAATCAAGTACTTCAAAGTTTTAGTTCAAGAAGTAAAAATATTATTTATAGAGTTACACATTGTTCTTGAATGTTACCATAACCAAAGTAAAAGGTTATGACTTTTAGTATTTATGACAATATATTTAGATTTTATCAATTTTGTTTACTATTTATTTATAATTAAAAGAAAAAATAAATATATACAAAAAATAAATAGTAAATAAACTATATAAATTCTAAATATATTATTACAAATACTAGAAGTTATAACCTTGTACTTGGTTGTGTTAGTATTCAAAAATAAAGTGTTAAACTTTATAAATAATATTTTTACTCCTTGAACTATAATTTAGAGGATATTTATTGTGACTTTAATGATTGAAATGATATCTGGTTAAGATCAGTGAGCAAAATGATATATGACCTCCACTTCAGTGAACACATTGATTTTTAACCCATTTATTATGTAGATTAAGATATTTGAATAATTTTAATGGCACTATTGTCCTTTCAAATTTTTGCATTGATACTATTTTTCAATACATTGTCTTATTTGATTTCTACAACTAAGAATATCAAAGATTGTTGATTTGCATTACTGTGAGTATGGGAAATTTTTTGTCTTCACAAGAGCAATAATATTGAATATATTTATATTGAACTTTATTTTTTATATGTAGCTACAGAATTATAATTTCAAGTAACAGTAACAATTTAAGATTAACGATATAAAAAATTAAGGTGTACTTAGAGTAAGTCGAAAATACCATATGATATCATCGAGAAAAGGCAATTCCACAATAATTATATTATTGATGATGTTTCTTTATATCTGCTTACTATTTATCACCTTATATATACATAAAGACATTTAAGGATATAAGAAGAAGAAAAATAATTGTCAAATGTCAAATACACACCTACTTAACTCATAATTACAAAAATGTTACTATTTAATATATTTATTACACTCGAATTATTAAGTGTAGTTATTAATTTGCTTATATAATACATAATTATGCTTTTTCAAAGAAATTAATATATACTTATGTTACTTTTACTTATGTTAGTTGTATTTATTACACTCAATAACCACTCATTTAAAATAATGCCATATTTGATTAATTTTGACGGAAAATGTTAAATATTATTAGTTATTTAGTTTGCACAAAACAATTATTTGTATATTGAAGTTACGACCATTGAATTAAAAATTAAGTTATGGTAAAATCTCCATAAATGAAAATACAATGGTCTAAATTATATATTTATGAGTATAGT
Organism: Daucus carota subsp. sativus; assembly: GCF_001625215.2. NCBI lineage: Eukaryota > Viridiplantae > Streptophyta > Magnoliopsida > Apiales > Apiaceae > Daucus > Daucus carota. Next base: position 24,070,986 of record NC_030389.2, on the reverse strand, counting down.
GTATTTTATGTACCTGCCTTTAAGCTGGACACCACTTGCACTATTCAACTTTAAAAAACACCACATATAATATATAATTTAAAACCGACCGGCACCGGTCGATTATGTGTTTTGAAAATAAAACGACGTCGTAACCCTCTCTGTGACGAGTAGATTAAATTCATTTTCAAATTAAATAAAAAAATTATATGTATATCATACGTTTAAAAACGACCGTCGTCGGTCGGTTTTGTTTTCCATGTTAAAACACTGTCGGACGGAGGGAGTAATCATTAGTGAGTAATGTTATTGACGCAGTGACGATTTAAGAAAAAGGAAGAAAAGAAGAAAGAAGACGAGGCTACACTTATATGCATCTGATGCACGGATATCGGGCTTTACATGAACGAAAAGCATGCTGGCATTAGGAAAGAACTAGCCGATAACAGTAACTACCGCTCTAATTTGAATTTTCAAAGTAGTAGAACTTTTTATTATCTTATAATGACAGTAACAAATAATAAACGGCTAGTTAATAAGTGTCTTTGGCAAAAAAAATGTAACTAATTATTTGGTAACTAATTTAAAATCACTAAAATTATAGAAAGAATTAACAAATTTAAGAGAATAAACATTAGCGTGTAAGTAAATAGTTGTGAAATTCTGAAATATAATTAAATACTCGTAAATAATATTAAGATTATTATAAACAAAAATTACAAGTAAGAAGAGAGTGACATGCAAGATTGTAATACCATGTACAGATTCAAAAATTAAATAAAGAACAAGCACGAGAAGGAACACAAGGGAAGTCAAGATTTTAGTGCAATTTATAGCAAATCCTTACCAATTCTTGTCTGTGATAGCATTACTGATCAGGAGGTTTGCCCCAACAAAATATCAACTTGCCCAAAACCTTCAATATCAGCTGTCTGAATATCAAAACTCCCCTTGAAAGTATAAGGTGATGTCTTGAACTTACTCCACATTTCCATATACTAGTCAGCAATCTCCTCCATCTCTATAATTTCCGGTACTTGTAATTTTTTTCATTTTCAAAACTTAATTATTAAGCTCTGAAACGTTACCATTTAACTTACAAGTAGTATTTCTGACAATTTTAGGCAAGCAATTGATATGATTGTAGCCTGAATCTGCGCAAGCTTCCTCGCCAACACTAGCACACAAATCATAGACTCGTCAACTTTAGAGAGCAGTCGATGGGATTTGAAAAGCATAATTTCCGCGAACCTTGCTTCTTCGTAGGATTCATCACCTATCCCATTCCCTGTTTTATCTGACTTGCTTTTGCCCAACATTGACATCATCAGCTGTGACTTTGTCACACAGTCCCTCCGGAGATTTATCTGATTTTGTATGTGCAGCAAGTGTCCTATATCCGCATGTTTTGTCCACAGACTGCAACATTCGAATAGCACAGAAGTAGTAAAATCAATAGTAGCAGAAGGAACATTCAATATACTATTTTCCTCTGGTTTTATGTACATTATTTATACCATAAACTTTTTCATATATATATTTTCACCTTGTCAGTGAGCCGTAACTCTTGCGATGCTTCTTTCACAATTTTATTTCTCCATAAACATAATATGAAGTAAGGTAGAAAATCTATCAAAACATGATTTAGGTCGAATTAAAACTGGAGTCTCTCTTCTTTTTTTCTTTACGAGGAACTACCCCATTACTAGGGGATCTCAAATATCGGGTTATGGACTGTCCGTCAACTACTAAGGGCAAGCATGCTATTGTGCTAGGCGTCTCCTGAGTGAGTCGAATCTTGGTATACATGATTATTATAATAATTGTGTAAAAATATTATATAAGAAAGTACCTCGCATCAAATAATCAACACCAAAATACCGAACAAGTTCCCGAGGCACATGAAAACCATGTTGTAGTTAAAACAGATAAACTCCTTCCTTGTGGTAATGGAACGTGCATGTTTTACCTTTATGTCTCCCAGGATATAACGAATATATGTGTTTTGTCTTCCAGAATATAACAAATATATGTGTTTTGAAAGTACTTACAAACCCGCCTCCTCCGAACTCAACAAACAGTGCTTTTATCTCGCGGAAAGTTAGAACCTAAAACTCTAAGATGAATACAAGAAAATACGAGAGAGTAGTATATTTTTCCGTGTGTCAAACAGTGAAGCAATGGGCTCAATTTATAGCGGAAGAAAATGTAACCCCCAAGCTAATTAAAATTGTAACCCAATAAATTAATTCTCTAACCCCAATTTAAATAATTTGTAACCTACACAGTAATGAACAAATTAATCTTGACTCATTATTATAGGAGTTACACAAATTAATTAATAGAAATTCGAAAATAAAAGCAGTCGAATATAAATGATCGAAAATAAATACGGAAGAATATAAATGGTCGAAAATAAGAACTACGACTAAAAGAGGTTAAAAATAACTTTGATAAAAAATAACTGGTCCAAAACATATATAAGTTCCACCGTGGATTGGATATGACTGGTCGAAAATATCTCATGGAGAAAGTTTTTCCTCCCACTATATTATGTGAAAAGATAGCGCTCGGAATTAATTCCCGAGTGGAAATTTTCCCACCATTGTTCTAAAAAAAATTCAAAATGATTTATGTGATATTATTGGAGGCGATTCGATTTCATTCGAATATCTAAATTCGACTACAAAAAGGAATGATATATTAATTTCGACCACATGATTCATGCTATTGTTCAATTAAATTCGATCAAAAATAAAGATTGACCAATTAAATTCGACCAAGTATGTTTAACTCTAATTGGTCAAAATTAATATGTACGTTCAATCAATTTTGCATTTTTTCTAATTCTGGGTGGGAAATTACATTTTTTGCCTGAAATAATTTTGCTAGTCGTGATCGTTCATGGTCGAAATTACCTGGTCTAATAATTCGGCTGGAATTAATTAAGTTCGATCATGTATTTATTTATTTATTTATTAACGTAGGAACCCACAGCCGCTACCTTTCGGGTGCGCACTGGGTAAACCCAAGAGTTCACGTAATAGCCTGCAAATTACGTGAATCAAGGTAAACCGCACTTAAGCGACATGCTCTGGTCGAGGAGGCATAATCACACATTCTCCCACGAATCTTGGTCACAGGTTTATTTATTTATTTTTGACATGTTTAATTTCGAATAGTTGCATAAGGTCGAAAATAAAATTATTTGACCATTTATTGTCGAAAAAAGAAGACTCGTATATCAATATTGGATAATGAATTGCTTAAAAAAATAGAATTCAAACGACATTTTAATGAAACAAAATTATAAATTAGAGATGGTTGGACGAGAGGTGGATTATGAATGTTGTATAAAATCTAGGTTCTTAGCAAGTTGTAAACAACAAAAATTTCTTATAGTAAATATAGTCATAATTTAGTTATTTTTATTATTTGAATAAAAGTTTGTGTGATTAAATTTTGAGATACAAGATTTTGTGAATAGAGCATAATTATTTTGAGAAAATTTTAATTAACTATCGGAGATATGAGATCCGATGATTGTGAGTGCAGTAATTTAAATTTTAATGAGTGTGAATTCAGTCTGAGAACTAGAAAAATAATTATATATGATTTTACAAATTTCATATTTCGAATATATTTTGATTGAGTGCACTTGTTTTTATAAATTGAGGATTTCCCTTAGTAATATTATTAGATAAAAAGTTATTTTATTTTTCAATTTTGGCTCTTATAAAATTTGCACTCTTTTTTTTATATGTTCGGATATTGAATTTTACTATAATTTTTTTACCACGTGTATTTGGTGTTTATTAATATTAACATATCATTCATTATATTATTTTTTTTCCTACTTTCTTTTTAAAAATTAAATTTTATTTGTGATGACTAGTATTATTTTTGTTGGGTAATTTTAAGCCTTTTAGAAAAACTTTGATAATCTATAAATTCAACTTTTGGAGTTAATTAAATTTCATTAGATTTTAAAAATAAATTTTCTTTCAAATAAAATTTTAAGATGTTATTATTTAATTGATTTCAATTATAAGACATAAGAAATTGAATGCACTCGGTCACTTCGATCTCAAACTCTCTTGTGTTCGTCATTACATTTTTGGTGTCATGTGACCCAATAATTGTACTCTCCAAAAAAGAGAAAGAAGAGGTTGTGCCATGAACAATCTCTTCATAGCAAGAGGGGATTGTGGTTGCTTAAAGAAGGAGGTTTAGGATGGAATTATTGTTATAAGTTAGCAAAATTGAGTGGCACTGTGCATTAGAAGTTGGGCTTTTCTCATAAATACCTAAGCTTAAAATTTTTTTTGCAAAAATACTATCATTTTTTTAAAACAAATTGCAAAAATACTATCTTTCAAAAAAATTGCAAAAATACGTTGGTTGCATATGCAACCTTATCTGCAACTGTAGCAACCATATATGCAACCACAAATGCAACTTTGAAAAAAATTATCGAAAATTACAATTAGTTGCATAATAAGTTGCAACTGGTTGCCAATCGCGAAAATGAATGCCCCTGCCGGGCCGATGCTAATATCACAAGATCAACTGTGAAATCAACTCAAAGCAGGTATGAAATCAACTAAAAGCAACTGATTAAATACACATAAAATAACAAATGTTTAAAACATTGGTTATTAATGTCGGGTGGTGTTGTACCAGTGGCGGAGCTTCGTCGGAGGGGATTGATAATGGGTGTTCATGATTTGTGGGCTACTAATTGATGGTTGGAGGCTATTGTCGGAGAGTTGCGGCCACTGACGGCGGCTGAGCGCCGCGAAGAAGAAAGGGAAGGGCCAAGTGCCGCGAAGAAGAAATGGAGGGAATGGATGTGGTGGTGGGCAGCATGTTGAAAGATGGAGAAAAAAAATGGAAAGAAATTGAGGAGAGAGATGGAGAGAAAGAAAGAGAAAGTGGGGAGAGATGGAGAGAGGAGGTGAAACGTGAAAAGGAAGCAAATGGAAGCCATCGGTACAACTTTAACAAACTACCGTATTTGTGCAAACTTTTGTATTGATTTAATAAAGTGACAGTATATTTGCAATAAAAACTGAAGAATGGTATATGTGCAATTAAAATGTCAAATATGGGTAATTTTGACAAATTACATAAAAGTTTATCCTAAAATAATCTTTGTCCATGGGGTTTTTGATATATTAAAAAAATAATTAAAAAAAGCCTCCATTTCGCCCCTTGCTCAGTCCTTTCTTGAAAAAGATATGCAGGACATTGTTGTACATTTTGACCATTATACTTCGTTGAAGAAATCTAAGAGATTTATACGAGCAATATTATGTATATATATATATATATATATATATATATATTAAAATTATAAAATTTCATTCATACACATTATTCTATACCTTCATTACCTATTTATATTATATCTCATTATTTTTTATATATATTCTTCACTAAGTTTTGAGTTTCATCCAACTTTATTTATGAAACTTTATTACGATTAATTTTTATTTATTAAAATTTATAAAAATATAACAATATGATTATAAACTTTTGATATAAATACTATATTTTATAATTTTTAATTCAAAGAAAAATCAATTTTGTAAAAAAATCAATTCTAACTATGCATGAAATCCATTTATGAAATTACACACCTAGAGGGGGGGTGAATAGGTGTTATGGCTAATATGACCGATTTTTAATGTTACCGAATATTTATACTGTCACAGACAGCTTGCTGTTAATTTCAGAGTAAACAGTCAGCTAGCTAACAATGCAGATGCAATGCAAAACAGATATAATCAGTAAGCTAGCAACACAGAGAATTTTAGTCAGGTTCGACCCCTAACCCTAATGGTCTACGTCCTGGTCCCCTACCAACTGGTAAGAGATTATATTATTAATCAATAATGTTAACGATTACAATGATTCAATAATATAACTCCCTTTATCCCTTGTTCCTGTTATCAGCTTGCTGAAACCCCTGAACCACGAACCAAATGCTCTCCAAGACCTATACTTCCCAAGTATACTCTTCTAGCTAACTAGTCCCCTTGTTCCCTTGTTTCACAAGCTCGATACACAGCAACAAACCTTTACACTTTGAACAATACAATGTATGAGTGTAATACAACCGAAACTATGAACTCAATATAGATATATAATCAAATATAAGTACTAGAGCTCAAGTAAAGATTTTGCAATGTAAGTGTGTTGTATTTCAGAAGCTTGAAGTGTGTTGTTGTTCTCTACCAAAACGGAAACCACACTCAAGTTTATATACCATCATTCCAAACGGTCATAACTCAACAAACTATCCAACGTTCTTGGCCCAACAACCTCACGTTTAATTTGCTTGAATAATGAACGTTTGAATCGATGTATCTTTACTGAGTAAAAGCATAAAGACGTTTGAAACAACTCAGTAAAAGTTTGTTTATAAAACAATAATTTGAAATCAAATAGGAGTAGTTTTTAGATAAGATCGAATAAGAGATAAAACTCCTATAAGTTAGGAAATCGTTTTTGTTTGAAATACTGATTTAAAACTGAGCTCTAATATTTATATAAGTCATATATAAATATTAAAGTCCTTACAAATCGATTCCTAATAAATCTCCTTGCTTTTCGACTTTGATCCTTATCCATTTGTTATTCTGTTCACGCTGTGAGCTCGCTGATAAGCCTGAATGATAACCTGTAAGCTTGCTGACAGTTGAACATAACACTGAAACTTATCAAGCTGTTAGCATATGCATATATCACTTTGATAGCTCGCTAACAAGCACTAGTTTTATGCTATTAGCTTGCTGGCAGTGTGATCATCAAAACCTTGAGAGTGTCAATCTCCCCCTTTTTGATGATTACACCATATTTAGGAAAAGTAATAATACTCCCCCTGAATACAGCAATCTAATATCATTAAAACTTAACATATACAGCAATTCAGCATTTAAATCAAATATAGAATATATGACAGTCTAATATGCAAAGCAGATATCAAACAAACCAAGTACTTGCATAAATAGTTAAACTAATAATCTGACCAGGATAAACCACCTGGATACAGATAAGCATCCAAAAACAAACAACTTAACCAAATTCAACTCAGGATAAACCACCTGAGGACCAAATTCAAATCAAATCCAACAACTTAACAACCAAAACAACTTAGTCTGAAACACATTAGGGCCAAATAAAGTCAGTACTTAAAACCAATTAAGCACACAAGTTTTATTATCATCAAATTTCCTAAATGATTCTCCCCCTTAATCATCCAAAAGGTGAGAAAATCAGGGTTCTTCATCGTCCTTATCACTCTTCTCCTGAGCAAACTTCTTGGTCAGCTCCTCAGCAACACGTTGCCGTTCCATCATCAAATTTCCAGCCTCAGCATACACAGAAGCAGTGCCTGCAGCCTCCTTAAGAGCATCCATTGCAGTACGTGGCCTAGGACTGTCAGTACCATCCTCAGTAGAAGTAAAAGTGAACTTGACATCAGAAGACCCGCAAGACCCAAACATCCTCTTGCGTAACTCATACCCAAGACTCCCAGAGCTACACTTCTCTGGAGAGTTTCCAATCTTACCGCCAAAAACGATATCCTTCCAAAAATTGAACTGGTTGGACAATTCCTCCATCTGTTCAGAAAGTTGTTTCTGACCATCCACCAACTGTTTATGGTTTGCTCGCAGTTCCTCCATGTAATCCAAAATTTCTTTAGCAGAGATGCCCAAGTCAACACCAGCAGACTGAGATGGACCTGGAGGTGGTGGTGACACCAAAACCTCAACAGCAGATTGATAAGTGGTATTTATACACACTTATAGGCCTTCATTTCCACTTAAATTGGTTGGTTGTACTTAAGTGATTAGTGTCTTTTGATGTGTTTTTATTGTTTTTCTGTGCAGGTCACGAGTTGAGGTGATGAAGTGATTTTCTATCATTTTAGGTTGTTTTTGGTGCATTATTTGCAAGAATAGAGAATTGTGGATTCATCACGACTTGGGATTTTGTGGGTACATCTTCTACAAACCCTCACGAGAACACACTCGTCCACTAGAGCTATCTAGGGGTTTAAAGGGCTTGTTGCATGTGCTAAATGCAACCGTGATCACCTACGGAAGTGGTACTAGAGCGAGGAAGGACATGCACGCGAGAACGAGCTGAAAAAACGAAGAATTGGGCTGCCAGTGGCAGACAGTAGCGCGCCCGCGCTAACCTCTAGCGCGCCCGCGCTAACCACTAGCGCGCCTGCGCTAGTTTAGCGCGGCCGCGCCCTCCAGAAGTGTTCCGGGCCGATTTTTACAGCTTTTCTGATGGATTTTCGCAGCGGACGAGGCCCGGTTGACTTAGTCAAAGCATTTTAATTTCTCAAGTGTAAAAACCCTAGCCTCGAAGTAGTTTTAGTATAGTAGAATATCGTATTATCAGTTTTTCTCTTGTAATCAAGCACATTATCAGTTTGTATTAGATCGTTCTTCGCGAGGAAGTGACAGTTTCGAGCGAGATCGTGAACATCAAATCTGTAACGTGTGATCTTTATTATTAATTCAAGCATTTTTATTCCGTTTAATTCTTGTCTTTTATTTATCATGTTTTCACTAGAACCCATGATGTCGATTAGTTCGATTATGAACTAACCGCCTTCATGGGATTCTAATGGATTTATCGATGTAGTCTAGCGAAGAATATTACTTGTTTGATTGTGTGACGTACGTTGATATCTTTGCATGAGCCGTGCTTATTCTTCTTAGGAGCGTAGCTAACTTCTAAGTTGTTTGTTAATTCTTTCTGAAGCGAGAGTGGATGATTGAATTTAGAACTATGCCATGTAAACATAGGATTATGTGAATGAAACATAATTTGTGGTAGACTTGAACTATTTTTATCACCCTGTGTAATCACGATAGACGACCTGCTATTAAACCTCTCTGCTTACACTACCGCTATAGAGATATAGGGTCTGAGCTTTGTTGGTGTCCATGAGATTTCTGTCTTAATTGCGGATTTTGATTGGTATGATATGTGCGCAACGAGAGTTGGCATGTATTACTTTCGTGTTGTCTGATTAGGATCAACAGTCGCATGTTAATCAGTAATTTCAATTCTAGATGAATTCGATAATGAAGTTAGAATCCCATGTGTTTTCCTATTCTGAATTTGATTAATAAATTTAGCTATTAGTATAAAAGAACCCAGCTTTGTTAATTGTCTTAGCAGTGATAATTGATTATACATTGTTGCATAGGTGCGTATTCTTAATTCACCAGTCTCTGTGGGATCGAACTTAATATATTACTTGTGATCACGTGCGCTTGCGTGTAGATTTTTGCGAACACAGATAGAGTCCCATCTTTTTCCAGCTTCAAATTCGACTGAGTAAGACACTTAAGATCCAGAAACTCCTTAGCCTGGATACCCTCAGCCCCATCATAGTTCACACCAAACCATTCAAAAATCCTTGTAAGCAATAACCCATATGGAAGTCCAGTTGATGACTTTCCATCCACAACACTCAGCATAGTTTTCAAAACTAAATCAGCCATATTAAATTGTTTCCCAGACAACAGCATAGAAACAATTACCATATCCTGTGCAGACAAATTTGAACGTGTACCCATCCTAGGACTCACATTCTCAATAGAAACTTTAAACAGTGCATGAGCAAGTGGAACAATAGTGGTAGTAGACGGATAAGTGATATCAGCAGCACATTCTACACCCGTAAGCAGAGTAAATTGTTCCTTACCAGACAAACCCTCAACATCTTTAAACCCTCTTTTAGTAAAAATAGACACAGGGGAGGGAGGAGTTTTCAAGATGGCATTCAAAAACAGTGGTGACAGAGTAATCTTTGTATCATTAACAAATGACACTACTTGACCAGATTCCATTTCAATTAAGTTCCCATAAAATTCCCGAACAAGAGACGGATAACAAATTCTTGGTAAATCCACAAGAAAAGATTCAAACCCAAGAGCAGAAAACAGCTTAACAACCCCACAAGAGTGAAAAGCCTTACCAGATAAGGGTTTCCCCAAGATGACTTTTCGCTGAGTGAAGTCAGGACCCTCGCCCTTCTCCTCAGCCTTAACCCTAGCTTTCTTTCCCGATTTCTCAGTAGCAGTCCTCTGAACCCCTGACTGTTCATCGCCGCTTTCAACATCAACCGGCGCCACAATCTCTTCAAGATCGTCTTCATCAACCAAAGCCCTCTTTTTGGAAATAGGAGTGTGACCCTTGATATTGGCTCTCGTCTTCATCCTCATGGCAACGCGAGCTCCAATCGTAGCAATGGCGAAGAATGTGTATCGGTTGAAAAAGATTGACGAAACCCTAGGTTCGGGGGCGCTTTTAAAGAAGAAGTGATAAAGACTCGGGGAAAGGATAGACTTTAACCCTTTTTGAATCATTATCGGGGGATTTATTTTAGGAATTTTATTTACGAACCCGACTTTATTTAAGTACTGCATTTTGAGAAAATTAAGATAAAATCTAATAACAAATCTAATCTCAGTACCACTTATATAGTAACGGATAATATTTGAATTCTAAAACATCAATCATAAATCACATAGATTATCACAAAATCACGTAACAATATTCAACACATAAAGTCATGTTAATCTTCACATAACGGATAGTTAATTTATGAAGTGAATTTAACAAGAAGCTCTTGAAATAACCCTCATGCAAAAATAATAAGCAATATGTAAAGTACAGAGAGTAAGCTGATAGTACCCGGACCAAGCTTATTAGCTTGCTGATTGCACATCACACATACCCAATTCCCTTCTTAGCACGACATAACGTTCTTCAGGAAGAGGTTTTGTGAAGATGTCAGCTAGCTGATCTGCTGTAGCCACAAATATCAACTTGACAGCACCCTTTGCAACATTATCTCTCAGAAAATGATGTCGAACATCAATATGCTTTGTCCTTGAATGGTTGACTGGATTTTCTGAAATGTTGATTGTACTTGTGTTGTCACAAAGGATAGGAGTTTGCTTGCATTTGATTCCAAAGTCCTTCAATTGTTGTCTCATCCATAGCATTTGAGAGCAACAGCTACCAGCTGCTAAATACTCCCCCTCAGCCGTAGATAGAGCAACTGAAGTTTGCTTCTTGCTTAACCAAGAAACTAAGCTTTGACCCAAAAATGCACAAACACCACTTGTACTTTTTCTATCAGTTTGACTACCTGCATAATCTGCATCACTATACCCAACAAGATCAAAAGCATTTGTGATAGGATAGAATAAGCCCAAAGTAATGGTTCCACTTAAATATTTAAATATTCTTTTAACAGCTTGTAAGTCAGAATCCTTTGGTTTTGCTTGAAATCTAGCACAAACACAAACACTATACATAATGTCAGGTCTAGAGGCTGTAAGATAAAGTAAGCTACCAGTCATACCTCTATACATTCGAATATCAACATCTTTACCATTTTCATCTGCTGTCAGCTTGCTGACAACGCTCATCGGTGTTGATTTCGCCTTGATATTCTCATATCCAAATCTTTTGAGTAAATTCTTGATATATTTGGATTGATGCACATAAATTCCTTCTGGAGTTTGCTTAATTTGGAGCCCCAAGAAATAATTGAGCTCTCCCATCATGCTCATGTCAAACTCACTATGCATGCACTTTGAAAACCACTTACACAAAGAATCATTAGTAGATCCAAATATAATATCATCTACATATATTTGAACAACTAACATATCTTGACCTTTAAAGATAGTAAACAAAGTAGGATCAATTTTACCTCTAATGAAACTATTTTTGATCAAAAATTCACTTAACCTTTCATACCATGACCGAGGTGCTTGCCTTAATCCATAAAGTGCCTTCTTGAGCTTGTAGACACGGTTGGGAAATTTTTCATCCTCGAATCCTGGTGGTTGCTTGACATAGACTTCTTCCTTTAGATATCCATTTAAGAATGCACTTTTGACGTCCATTTGATGTAGCTTGAACTTCTTGAAGCATGCAAATGATAAGAGCATCCTAATAGATTCCAATCTTGCAACCGGAGCATATGTTTGATCAAAATCAATTCCTTCTTGCTGATTGTATCCTTGTGCAACAAGTCTAGCTTTGTTTCGAGTGATAGTACCAAATTCATCAACTTTATTCTTGAACACCCATTTGGTTCCAACAATTGAAGCATCCTCTGGTGGATCTACAAGTTCCCAAACATCACATCTTTCAAATTGGTTGAGTTCTTCTTGCATTGCCATGATCCAATTTTCATCTTGTAAAGCTTCTTGAACATTCTTTGGTTCCTCTTGAGCTATGAAGGCAGCATAAGCACAAATGTTGGCTTGAGCTTTCCTTGTCTTGATTCCAGCTGATTTATCTCCAATGATCAACTGAGGTGGATGATTCTTCACTGTTCTAGTTGATTTTGGTAGATTATGTTGAGCTATGACCTCTTCATTCCTTGTAGTCTGCCTAGGAGGAGTCTGATCAACAACATTTTGACTTGCTGATGAAGTTTGACCTCTGGATTCATCCAATGTGAGCTTAGACATCTTATCCAAAGTTTCTTCAAGAGATGGAGTGGATTCAGTAGCCTTGTTGCCTTCTGAAGTTGTGGCAGTTGACTTGTCAGCTTGCTGATTTCCAGTTTCCTGCACTGTCAGCTTGCTGCTAGTACCTGTACCTGCACATTCTTCCTCATCCCTTGCAAGATCATCAGTAGACTCTTGAAATGAAACATCAATAGACTCTTCAACAGTATTTTTATCACGATTATATACTCTATAAGCACGACTTGTTAAAGAATAGCCCAAAAATATAGCCTCATAAGATTTAGAATCGAATTTACCATCCCTATCAATAGTTTTGAGTACGAAGCACTTAGACCCAAAAACCTTGAAATAGCTGATGTTAGGCTTCCTTTTCCTTAGCAATTCATAAGGAGTCTTGTTGAGAATTGGCCTGATAAGCACTCTGTTAAGAACATAGCTTGCTGTGTTGACAGCTTCTGCCCAAAACCTTCTTGGCAGCTTGCTCTCCTGCAGCAATGTCCTAGCTGTTTCTTGTAAGGACCTGTTCTTACGCTCTACAACTCCATTTTGCTGAGGTGTACGAGGTGCTGAGAACTCATGTGAGATTCCTCTTTCTTCACAATAAGTAATGAAGTCTTTTTGGAATTCCCCACCATGATCACTTCGAATACCTACAAGTCTTGTATCTAGTTTGTTCTCAAGCAACTTGATTAGTTTCTCAAATTCACTAAAAGCACAATCTTTAGTACGCAAAAATAATACCCAAGTGAATCTAGAATAATCATCAACAATAACAAAGGCATATTGTTTACCTCCAATACTCTTATAAGCTTCGGGACCAAAAAGATCCAAGTGAAGAAGCTCTAAAGGTTTAGAAGTAGATACCATTTTCTTTGCCTTATGTGAAGTCCTTGTTTGCTTTCCCAATTGACAAGCAGAACATGTCTCCATCTTGACATACTTAAGCTTTGGTAGTCCTCGAACAAGCTTCTTTGCTAACAGCTTGCTGAGATGATCCATATGAGCATGTCCAAGCCTTCTATGCCAAATTTCTGGATTATTATCCACAGCTGCTAAACAAACACCTGCCTCCTGTTCTTCAAAGTTCAAAACATATATATTTCCTTCTCGTTTTGCAACTAGAGGGGTTTTGTTAGCTCCAACAAGTATGGTACATTCATCTTTACCAAAGTTAACAATATGACCATCATCAAATAACTGACTTATACTAAGCAAGTTATAAGTAAGACCTTTAACATATTGTACCTTGTTAATAGAAATGATACTATTACCTATAGTTCCTTTGCCAAGAATAGGAAGAGTTTTGCTATCACCAATTGTGACACGTCCACCCTTCTTCATCTTCAAGCTTAGAAACTGTGATTTGTCTCCACTCATGTGCCTAGTGCATCCACTATCCAATATCCATTGATTTGGCTTTACTTTAGACACGAGACAAACCTACAAAACAAACACAAAACACTCAACGTTTTGGTACCCATATTTTGTTGGGTCCAACAGTGTTAGTTGATAAAACATATAGAACATCAAGATCAGATTTCTTGATCCACATTTGGACCACTTTAGAAGCCTTCCTCCATGTTCTGCTGGTCTTATCAGCATACTGTCTTGGAGCTGTCTTCTGTCTGTTTCTGTTGTCAGCATACTGCCTGGGAGCTGACTTCCTTTTCCAGCTTGCTGATTGAGTATTCTTCATTGGACAATTATTAGCAAGATGGCCCTTCTTTCCACACTTGTGACAAGTCACCCAAGGCATGGCATAATTGTATGGAATGCCATTTTTCCCTTCATATCTCATTGAAGAAGTGGATGTAGAAGCAACACCAATGCCTCCTTTGTCATGAGAACCTTTAGCTTGTTTCATCATAGATTTGAGACTTTCTTCTCCTTGAACAAACTTTCCCATGGCTTTCTGAAGATATTTAACTTCTTGTTCCAATGACTTGATCTTTTCAGCCTGAATGGATATTTCGGCTAAGCTTTGGGATTTGCTTAACTCGAATGCCTCCAAGCTTGCATCCTTAGCTTTAAGATCTGCTCTCAGCGAGTTGAGTTCCTTCATAAGTGTATCATTCCTTCTTTGGATTTGCATGTTGTTCCCTTCAAGTTGTGAGATCTGTTCCTTGAGGGTAGCAATGATTCCACTACTAGCTTTGGCACTCTTTTCATTCAAGAAATCACCTATGACTTTCTTCAAATGAACATTTTCTTTCTCGAGCTCACAATTCTCATTCTTTAGATCAATGAGTTCCATTATTGATAAACAACTCTTATCCTGCATGGTTAGTTCACAAGTAGTTGTATCAATAGTATGTAATTCAGAATTAATAGAGTTTACCTCACTGTTAGTGTCCGTATCTGAATCCGTTGTATCAATTGAGCCATCGAGACCAACAAGAGCCAAGTCCACCATCTCATCACTAGAATCATCAGAAGCTGACTCATCTTCATCATCACTCCAAGTTAGAAGTGCCTTGGATTTCTTTTTATTCTTGTAATCAGCTTGCTGTCTAGGCGGCTTTGACTTGTTTTTCAGCTTGTAGCAATCTCTTTTGAAATGCCCTTTCTTGCCACATTCAAAACATGCATCATCCTTTGGATCTTTCTTTGCACCAAAAGCTTTGCCCTTTTCTCGTTTCATTTTGTTTTTCTTTTCAATCATTCTCTTGATTTTTCTGGACATAAGAGCTAGATCCTCATCTGACTCTGTTTCCTCATCTGTTTCCAGCTTGCTGACAGAGGAGTGCAGTGCAAGATTCTTCATTTTCTCTGTTGGCAGCTTGCTGCTTTCCGAGCTGTTAGCCTCAATCTTAGCTTCAAATTGTTCCAACTCAGCAAATATAGCCAGGTGATCCATAGTATCAATGTTGAGAGCTGACTCCAATGCTGTGACCTTGGCACCATATTCGAATGGAACTGCATTTAGAATATTCATGTTGATTTCTGATTGAGGAATCTTTTTGCCAAGTCTTTCAAGGCTGTTAAGAGTGACTTGGAATCTAGCTTGGCTTTCTCGAATGGATTCTCCCTTCTTGATAGCAAAGCTTCCAAATTCTTTCATAAGCTTCCCGAGCTTGACTTTCTTTAACGCCTTTGAGCCTTCGTGATATGTCTCCAATGCATCCCAAATTTCTTTTGCAGATTTGAGAGAAGAGACCTTGTCATATTCAGCTTGATTCAGCCCATTGATTAATGTACTCCTTGCTTTTCCATTGGCAGCAACCTTTGATAGCTCGTCCACGGTGAGAACATCGACGTCCTTGACTTTCCCATCGCTATCAAGATATTCATAAAGACCTCTCTGCACAACTCTTTGCATTAGGGGATCTCTGGATAGATGAGCTTCCATTTGGCCTTTCCACCAATTGTAGTTGTCAGATCCTGTAAGTAGAGGAGCTCTAAAATCGGACTTTCCCTGAAAGTGATCAGCCATATCGATCGATACTATTCCTGTTACAGAAGTATTAGTACAAACACAGCTCTGATACCAATTGAAATTACACACCTAGAGGGGGGGTGAATAGGTGTTATGGCTAATATGACCGATTTTTAATGTTACCGAATATTTATACTGTCACAGACAGCTTGCTGTTAATTTCAGAGTAAACAGTCAGCTAGCTAACAATGCAGATGCAATGCAAAACAGATATAATCAGTAAGCTAGCAACACAGAGAATTTTAGCCAGGTTCGACCCCTAACCTTAATGGTCTACGTCCTGGTCCCCTACCAACTGGTAAGAGATTATATTATTAATCAATAATGTTAACGATTACAATGATTCAATAATATAACTCCCTTTATCCCTTGTTCCTGTTATCAGCTTGCTGAAACCCCTGAACCACGAACCAAAAGCTCTCCAAGACCTATACTTCCCAAGTATACTCTTCTAGCTAACTAGTCCCCTTGTTCCCTTGTTTCACAAGCTCGATACACAGCAACAAACCTTTACACTTTGAACAATACAATGTATGAGTGTAATACAACCGAAACTATGAACTCAATATAGATATATAATCAAATATAAGTACTAGAGCTCAAGTAAAGATTTTGCAATATAAGTGTGTTGTATTTCAGAAGCTTGAAGTGTGTTGTTGTTCTCTACCAAAACGGAAACCACACTCAAGTTTATATACCATCATTCCAAACGGTCATAACTCAACAAACTATCCAACGTTCTTGGCCCAACAACCTCACGTTTAATTTGCTTGAATAATGAACGTTTGAATCGATGTATCTTTACTGAGTAAAAGCATAAAGACGTTTGAAACAACTCAGTAAAAGTTTGTTTATAAAACAATAATTTGAAATCAAATAGGAGTAGTTTTTAGATAAGATCGAATAAGAGATAAAACTCCTATAAGTTAGGAAATCGTTTTTGTTTGAAATACTGATTTAAAACTGAGCTCTAATATTTATATAAGTCATATATAAATATTAAAGTCCTTACAAATCGATTCCTAATAAATCTCCTTGCTTTTCGACTTTGATCCTTATCCATTTGTTATTCTGTTCACGCTGTGAGCTCGCTGATAAGCCTGAATGATAACCTGTAAGCTTGCTGACAGTTGAACATAACACTGAAACTTATCAAGCTGTTAGCATATGCATATATCACTTTGATAGCTCGCTAACAAGCACTAGTTTTATGCTATTAGCTTGCTGGTAGTGTGATCATCAAAACCTTGAGAGTATCAATTTACCTCTTTAAGAAGATTTCATTTGAATAATCTTAAAACTACGATGTCATAAATTTTAATTACTAAAAAAGATGAAGATAATTTAGTTGTAAGGTCATGACACATAATTAGGACTGTGTTCTTAAATAAATAACCTTGAACGGCCCAATCTAATCATTATGTTTGGACCTGAATTTCAATTTCAGGGACGTGTATGAATAAGGCTTATTGACTCTAGATATTAGTTGTGGCCCAATAGAATCTACCTTGGGCTGAGAACATAACAACCCTCGGGTTTGTATTTCATATTAGAAGGGCGGCGAAACCCGGCAATAACATAACAACCCTCATTAGGGTTTGTTTTTTCATATTAGAAGGGCGGCGAAACCAGGCATATTGTGCTCTAGATATTAAACTTGGGCGGAGAATACAACACCCCTCATTAGGGTTATTTGTACTTCATATTAGAAGGCGGCGAAACCAATAATAATAAGAAGGATTTGTGCAGAGCCTTCTTTCAAAATAAATCTGAAGCAATGGCTCACTGTTTGGATAAAAGGAAGGTAAGATTATTTTATCTATCTTGTGATGTATATCATCTTATTATTAAACATTGTATGGATTTGATTTGGTTTTACTTTTCTATAAATATGGTTATTGTTTCATATTAGAGGGTGAAATTCTCCGAAAGATGGTTGTTATATAAGTCTTTTATTGATGTTTTTTCATTAACTCTTCTTTTTTAACTAGTTGATTTGTTTTTGTACATGATTTTAGTGAGTTGGAATTATACTAATTATGAAAGAAAGTGATATATAGGGTTCATGATTATATGATATTACATTATGTAATATTTTTAATGCATAGATATGTTCTTCTCCTTCCAACCCACTTAACATATACTCCCTCCTTCTCATTTTAATGGTCCAGTTTACGCAACTCACACATATTAAGAAATATTAAATGTGACATGTTTTTATCATTTTCATGTATTGGTTATACAGAAATACTAGTAAGTTTTCATTTAAAGTCAACATAATTTGCATTGTAAATGATGAAAATTGTGTGGGCTAATAAATATTAACATTGAAACTTGTATAATATTTGTATTGGACAAAGAAGATGGACAAATAATATTAGATTTTTTTAGCAAATAATATGTCTAATTGATTGTTATGCTTATACACGGGATTTTCACGAGGACTTGTTTGTGGAATTAAACTTTCTGCCGTGAATAATGTGGCTAACCACATGGTATATACACTTACTATGCCTATTGTAATCTTTACTTGATTTTTGATGTACTATGTTATTGGAATTGTGTTAGCATGTATCATAGATCAGTGACTATTTTTTTGATTATTTTTAGTTTATTTGTTTTTATCTATTATGTTATTCTCGACATTTTTTTATTTCCCGGTCAAATTTCAATTATAGTGAGGCTCATGCATTGTAATCATGTTTCCATCGTAAGTCTTATTTAAATCTTGAATTTATATTATGCTATAGTCTCATTCATGTAGTTGCTATAAAGTATCCTTTATTCATGTATGTTAACGCCCATACTTATTATTAATTTATGTCAATTATTTAATAAAATTTCTAATAAATCATTGTAACCTCAAGCCTCCTATCATATTCCATCTACTACTATTCTTAAACTATAAATGCAGAAAAGTAATGAAGAAACTGCTCTAAGAAGGATGTGGATCACCCTTTACCCATCCCCAAATAAATATAAAATAATGTCTTTATTGAATTTCTTGTTGGCTTACAAAATGTAAAGAGGTTCATGGAAGAATTAGGGAGTTAGAATAGAAAAAGAAATGAATCCAGATATCAATGTTTGAATGTGTTATCCTTATAAAAAAGTACATTACTGTATCACTTCAAGCAAAAACATACTGATCATATTAATTAACACAAATATGTTGTTTTCTCACTTTAATTTTTATTTTTGCATGAGAATTTTCTTGATAGCTCATTCACAATTGCTTCCACCTTTGCCGTAAAAAGTAGCTTTATCTTTTTACAAGAAATACCTCAAGAAAAGAACTTTTGTCAAGGAATAGTGTTTTGTATTTTAAATCAATAATCACATCCTTATTTCTTCTAGTGCATAATCATTTACCTTCTTCAATGTCTAAACATCACAACATGAGTTAACACTTACTTAACTCATTATATCATATAATTCAAATAACTAAATGTTTAGATTTTAAACATGTTCCAAACCTTAATGAAGTTCCCATTTTTAAATTAATAGAATCTTAAAATATAATATGAACAATTTGAGGTTATTTTTCAAAGAACATATTTAATTATTTAAAAGGATAAAATATACTTAATTCAAACTCTTACTAGAACAAGGAATGACTAAACCATACTAATAGAATAAAAAGAAATGAGACTAAACACCTAAGACCATATATTAGATTTGAACTACTAAAACTTAACAATTATTGCATCAATCAGGTACGCCATACTATACGTTTCTTTAAATAAATAAGTAAAGTTTTGTTCCTTGTTTCTTTCCACAATCTATGCTATTACGGCTTCTTCTATGACATTTTATTGCCTTCTTTTGTCCTTAATTCCGAGTAACATTTGTGGAGTTTCAATTAATCCTTGCGGAGTAGCAACATCCGTGCCTAGATTTTTTGGTTGCCTTCCCCCGCCTGTTTTTGCACTCTTAAGTGCCACTTGTAGAGAACCAACCTATCCTTGAGGAGTGGAAACATTCGTGTCTTGATTCTTTCAAGGTATTCCCGTACGTTGTTTTATGCTTTTAAAGACTTTTTGTGGTGCATCAATGGATCTATAGGCAACAACAACATCCTGATCATGGGAGATAAACAAGATGTGCCACTTTAAGGGCTTGCTTCATTTTCTATCTCTTGTGCCACTTGTTCAATAATAGTTTCCTAGGATGGTGCTTCCTCAACAACCTGCTATGTGCCATGAGACACATTGAGACACACTGAGAATGTTATGGCACATAGTGGGTTGTTGATGAAGCAACACCCCAGGAAACTATTATTGAACAATTAGCGCCAAAAGGTACAAAATGGTAGATGGGAAGACCACACAAGAAGCCCTTGGAATAAGTGGGAAGAATTTATGTACGTGAATACCTTCTCTATCTCCTATGATCATGATCTTGTTGTTACCTAATAATTAATTGATTCACCAAAAATGGCACTTAAAAGTGTAAAATAAGTTAGGGTAAGACCAAGAAAGAATTGGGGCACGAATGTTTGTACTCTCCAAGGATGAGGTTTTTCTCTACAAGTGGCACGTAATTAGAGTGCAAAACAAGGCAGGGGATGGCCGCGAAAGAATATGGGCACGAATGTGCTACTCGTATGGATTAATTGAAGCTCTATAACTGGTACTGGGAAGGGCAAAAAGAGGTAGAAAAATGTCATAAAAGAAGCGGTAACGTAGGTAGTTAAGTAAACAAGGAGAAAGTGTTTAGCTTATTTTTTAATGAACTTATAGTACGGTGCACAAGGATGGAGTAATTGCTTAAATTTGGCAGTCACTTTAAATCTAATTTAATACGGTCTTAGGTATTTAGTCATATTGCATTTGATGCTAGTCTGGTGCCGTTACTCCTTGTTCTAATAAAGGTTTAAATTGAGTTTGCTTTATCCTTTTTCTAATTAGATAAATATTTGCTTTTGAAAAAATAACATGGTGTTATACCCTAATATTTTTAAGTTTGTATAATTTTAAAAGTTTGAGCTTCTCTAAGGTCGAGAACATGTTTGCCTTCAAAATCTATGTTATTACGATTTCTTCTATGGCATTTCCCCCCTCCTTTTGCCCTCCCTAGTACGTTTTTTGGATTTTCAATTAATCCATGCAGAGTAGCGAACATCTGAGCCCCCATGCAGAGTAGCGAACATCTGAGCCCAGATTTTTTAGTGGCCTTCCCATGCCTAATTTTGCACTCTTAAGTGCCACTTGTATAGCAATAACTGATCCTTGGGGAGTGGAAACATTTGTGCCCAGTTTCTTTTACCGTATTTCCTTAACTTGCTTTACACTTTTTTAGAGGCTTTTTGTGGTGCATTAATTGATCCTTAGGCAACAACATCCCGATCACGGGAGATAAACAAGGTGTGCACATAACTTCTTCCCACCCGCTTCAAGGGCTTCTTTCCCGGTCTTCCCCTACCTCATTTTGTACCTCGATCTTAATGCAAGTTGTTCAATATTAGTTTCCTAGGGTGGTACTTCATCAACAACCGGTTTTATGCCATTACACTCTGAGTCCATCTTAATAGGTCAAAATTGTTGCGTGTGTGATGTGGTAGCCAAGCCATTCCTATCACCATTATTGTTACTAACTTTTGAAACAAAAGATCTTGCATATGATCATAATGACCAACACCAACAGTTGTATGAATAGCGGAATAGATGTTATTGCAAGTTTTGATGAGTCATGAGTGACTTGTGTTCTTTTAGATCACCTATATGTGGAGTCATCCTATGAATAAGAGAAATAATATAAAATAAATTTTGATAAATTTCTCTCATTTTGATTCTGGTTGTAAGTACAAAAAACTAGATCTGGTTGTAGGTTTTGGAGTATGGTAAGTGAAAGACACATCAAAAGAATGTCTAGAAGTTTATAAGTAAGCCACAGTAACAATGGTTTTTGTGTGCAAGACCCGGGAGGAAGTCATAATAACAAGGCCAACAAGTTCCCACAATAATTTGCCTATAAATGAGTGCTTGTTAGAAGGAGACTTATTGGTAGCATTTATAAAAGGTTCTAATTGTTAGAGATCTTGAAATAATCTATGTTGGGATTAATCTGTTTTCTTTTCTAATCATTTTATTAGGATAGTATATTAAAGATACAATCCTACAATAATAACAATATCATCATTAACAATAAGTAAGGAAAGGTAATTATATTCACAAGAATAACATACACACACATACACACATAAATAAAATAAAATAAATTTATAGATTACCTTCATTCTCGAGCACACACAATTTTCTATCTTGAGCGTTAAATCAAATTGGAATGATTTGAGAAACATGAATTATGAACTGAGTTATGTGAGGGGTCATGATAATTTTGTACATATAAAAATTATAGCGGCATGAAACTTTATATCCATGTTAATAATAAATGTTGCACATGGTTGGAAAATTCAAATTTAAATTATTTGTTATCTAGATATCTTTTGTAGATTGATAAAAATATAGGAATTCATATGAATAATTTAGATGATGCTTTAGAAAAATTATTATGAACAGGGATATTGAGATTTAGATGATATATCTTAGATCTATGAGTAGCTTGATGATTCTAATTGAAGATTGTTTCTATACAAGAATTATCAAAACTAGTCGTAAACATAAGATATCATCAAAATATTAATATCTTTTTTCATAATAATTTTGTAAAAATATCATATAAATTCTTCAGATAAATATATACATTTTATCATTTCATTGAAGATATTAAATTAACAGATAATTTAAATTTTGAATTGCATGACCTTTCACAAAACTTAAACTAACATGGGCATAAAGTATCATTAGACTACAAGATCTATATTTTTATGTGTATATAATTACCATGACCCCACACATAAGCCAATTCATAATTCAACTTTCTCAAATTATTCGCGGTTGATTCACCATCCAAGATAGATTATTGTTTGTGCTCGGGAATGAAAGTAATCTGAAAATTTATTTTATTTTGTTTATGTGTATGTGTGTATGTGTTTTTCATTCTTACGAATATTTTCTTTATTTACTTATTGTTAGTGATGATATTATTATTATTCGAGGATTGTCTAAAATTATTCCTTATGTTCAAGGATTTGAATCTTTAATGTATTATCCCGATAAAATGATTAGAATAGATAACGTTATACTTGACTAATTGAGCCCCATGATGATTTTTTGAAGATCTCTAACAATTAAAATCTTTTATGAATGCTACCAAGAATTCTTCTTCTAACAATGCGCTCATTTTATGGTAACTATGATAGGAACTTCCTGGCCTTATTATGACTTCACTCCCGGGTCTTGGAAACAAAAACATGACCATGGTAGTGTGGTTTACCTATAAAATTTAAACATGGCTATGGTAGTGTGGTTTACCTATAAAATTTAAAATTTTATTTGATGCATCTTTCACTTAACCATACTACTAATACGTGCGAGCATGTAGGAGGGTTGGTGCCTAGTACTTACAACCAAAATTGATGAAATGAGAGAAATTTATAACAATTTATTGTATATTATTGCTCTGATTCACACAATGACTCTACAATTGGAGATCTAATAGAACCAAAATGACTCGAGCGGGATTCGGGAGAAACTTGTGCTAACATCTATTCCGTTGATTCGTACTACAGTTGGTGATGAACACGACAATTATGTGAAGTTTCAAATGATTAGTAATAATTATGGTGCTGGCCTGGTTACAACATCACCTGGGCAACACGTTCGACACATTGAGACACACTCTGAATGTGATGGCAGATAGTAGGTTGTTGATGAATGGCCAAGATGTACAAGATGAGGCTGGGAAGGCGGCATAAGAAGCTTTGGAGCAGGTGGGTGGAAGTTATATACCTTCACACTTTGACTGTCTACCATGACCGGGATGTTGTTGCCCAATGATTAATATGATGCACCACACATGGCACTTAAAAGTGTAAAACAAGTAAGGGGACAACCATGAAAGAATCAGGGCATGAATTTTTTCACTCCCTAAGGAATGAGGTTTTGCTCTATAAGTGGCATTTAATTAGAGTGCAAAACGATGCAGGGGAAGGCCACACAAGAATCTTGGCACGAATGTGCTACACCATAGGGATTAATTAAATCTCCATAAATGATACTCCGGAAAAAAAGGCAGAAAAATGTCATAGAAGAAGGTGTAAATAACGTAGGTAAGATTATTTTATCTATCTTGTGATGTATATCATCTTATTATTAAGCATTGTATGGATTTGACTTGGTTTTACTTTTCTATAAATATGGTTATTGTTTCATATTAGAGGGTGAATTTCTCCAGAAGATGGTTGTTATGTAAGTCTTTTATTGATGTTTTTTCATCAACTCTTCTTTTTTAACTAGTTGATTTGTTTTTATACATGATTTTAGTGAGTTAGAATTATACTAATTTTGAGAGAAACTGATAGGGTTCATGATTATATGATATTACATTATGTAATATTTTTAATGCATAGATATGTTCTTCTCCTTCCAACCCACTTAACATATAGTACTCCCTCCTTCTCATTTTAATGGTCAGTTTACACAACTCACACATATTAAGAAATATTAAATGTGACATGTATTTATCATTGTCATGCATTGGTTATACAAAAATACCAGTAAGTTTTTATTTAAAGTCAACATAATTTGCATTGTAAATGATGAAAATTGTGTGGGCTAATATTAACATTGAAATTTGTATAAAATTTGTATTGGACAAAGAAGATGGACAAATAATATTAATTTTTTTTTAGCAAATAATATGTCTAATTGATTGTTATGCTTATATACAGGATATTCACGAGGACTTGTTTGTTGGAGTTAAACTTTCTGGCATGAATAATGTGGCTAACCACATGGTATATACACTTACTATGCCTATTCTAATATTTACTTGATTTTAGATGTACGGAATTCTGTTAGCATGTATCATATATCAGTGACTATTTTTTTGATTATTTTTAGTTTATTTTTTTTTATCTATTATGTTATTCACGACATTTTTTTATTTCCTTGTCAAATTTCAATTATATTGAGGCTCATGCATTGTAATCATGTTTCCATCTTAAGTCTTATTTAAATCTTGAATTTATATTTTGCTATAGTCTCATTCATGTAGTTGCTATAAAATATCATTTATTCATGTATGTTAATGCCCATATTTATTATTAATTTATGTCAAGTATGTAATAAAATTTCTAATAAGTCATTGTAACCTCAAGCCTCCTATCATATTCCGTCTACTACTATTCTTAAACTATAAATGCAGAAAAGTAATGAAGAAACTGCTCTAAGAAGGATGTGGATCACCCTTTACCCATCCCAAACAAATATAGAATAATGTCTGTATTGAATTTCGTGTTGGCTTACAAAATGTAAAGAGGTTCATGGAAGAATTAGGGAGTTAGAATAGAAAAAGAATGAATCCAAATATCAATGTTTGAATGTGTTGTTCTTATAAGAAAAAAGAATATTACTGTATCACATCAAGCAAAAACATACTGATCATAATAATTAACACAAATATGTTGTTTTCTCATTTTA
The DNA here is from genome assembly GCF_001625215.2 of Daucus carota subsp. sativus. Lineage (NCBI taxonomy): Eukaryota > Viridiplantae > Streptophyta > Magnoliopsida > Apiales > Apiaceae > Daucus > Daucus carota. The sequence continues at coordinate 24,045,496 of NC_030389.2, read as the reverse complement.
ATTTTTATTTTTGCATGAGAATTTTCTTGATAGCTCATTCACAATTGCTTCCACCTTTGCCGTAAAAAGTAGCTTGATCTTTTTACAAGAAATCCCTCAAGAAAAGAACTTTTGTCAAGGAATAGTGTTTTGTATTTTAAATCAATAATCACATCCTTATTTTTCTAGTGCATGCATCATTTACATTCTCAATGTCTAAACATCACAACATGAGTTAACATTTACTTAACTCATTATATCATATAACTCAAATAATTAAATGTTTAGATTTTAACATGTTCCAAACCTCAATGAAGTTCCCACTTTTAAATTAATAGAATCTTAAAATATAATATGAACAATCCGAGGTTATTTTTTAAAGATCATATTTAATTATTTAAAAGGATAAAATATACTCAATTCAAACCCTTACTAGAACAAGGAATGACTAAACCATACTAATAGAATAAAATGAAATGAGACTAGACACCAAAGACCATATATTAGATTTAAACTGTTAAAACTTAACAATTATTGCATCAATGAGGTACACCATACTATAAGTTTCTTTAAATAAATAAGTAAAGTCTTGTTCCTTGTTTCTTTCCACAATCTATGTTATCACCGCTTCTTCTATGACACTTTAGTGCCTTCTCTTGTCCTTAATTCCGAGTAACATTTGTGGAGTTTCAATTAATCCTTGCGGAGTAGCAACATCCGTGCCTAGATTCTTTGGTGGCCTTTCCCCTCCTTTTTTGCACTCTTAAGTGCCACTTGTAGAGAAACAACCTATCCTTGAGGAGTGGAAACATTCGTGCCCTGATTGTTTCAAGGTATTCTCGTACGTTGTTTTACACTTTTAAAGACTTTTTGTTGTGCATCAATTGATCTATAGGCAACAACAACATCCTGATCATGGGAGATAAACAAGGTGTGCACATAACCTCTTCCCACCAGCTTTAACGGCTTCTTGTGTGGCCTTCCTCTGCTTCATTTTCTATCTCTTGTGCCACTTGTTCAATAATAGTTTCCTAGGGTGGTGCTTCCTCAATAACCTGCTATGTGCCATGAGACACATTGAGACACACTGAGAGTGTTGTGGCACATAGAGGGTTGTTGATGAAGCACCACCCAAGGAAACTGTTATTGAACAACTAGCGCCAAAAGGTACAAAATGGTAGATGGGAAGACCACACAAGAAGCCCTTGGAATAGGTGGAAAGAAGTTATGTACGTGAATACCTTCTCTATCTCCTATGATCATGATGTTGTTGTTACCTAATAATTAATTGATTCACCAAAAATGGCACTTAAAAGTGTAGAATAAGTTAGGGTAAGACCAAGAAAGAATTGGGGCACAAATGTTTGTACTCTCCACAGATTAGGTTTTTCTCTACAAGTGGCATGTAATTAGAATGCAAAACAAGGCAGGGGATGGCCGCCAAAGAATATGGGCACGAATGTGCTACTCGTATGGATTAATTGAAGCTCCATAACTGGTATTGGGAAGGTCAAAAAGAGGTAGAAAAATGTCATAAAAGAAGCGGTAATGTAGGTAGTGTAAGTAAACAAGGAGAAAGTCTTTAGCTTATTTTTTAATGAACTTATAGTATGGTGCACGAGGATGGACTAATTGCTTAAATTTGGCAGTCACTTTAAATCTAATTTAATACGGTCTTAGGTATTTAGTCATATTGCATTTGATGCTAGTCTGGTGCGGTTACTCCTTGTTCTAATAAAGGTTTAAATTGAGTTTGCTTTATCCTTTTTCTAATTAGATAATGTAAAGCATAAAGTAACGTAAATATAATTACGATAACTCAACACAACAAAAGACAGGAAACAATACGAAAGTATAATACAAGAATCTACAGGTTGGAGATTCGATACGAACAGACAAAGACAATCAAGATATCTGAGATGATCATCAGTCCATTAGAAGAAGTTCATTTTAATGTTCAAGCCTCAGTGAAGAATAAAGCACAATCAGTCTCTGCTATCAAGACTACCTGAAGATCAAGTATCAAAGACCAGAAGATTCCAGTATATTTAATTTGATTATTTATAATCAAATTTATCGAAGCAACATCTAACCCGGAATGACTGATCAAGTATATTATCAAGAAAAAGAATTCAAGGAATTATTCCAGTTCGAGTCGTTCGTGAACCAGACCAGTGCACAGGACGTCAGGACGTACGAAAGTATTCAGTGAATTTGATCAACGAATTAATTGATCAAGTCAATCAAGTTGCATCATCAGGACTTAATTTATATTATATATATATATATATATATATATATATATATATATATATATATATATACTGTTAATTGAAAATTACTTGAAATTATAATAATTCAAGTAATTTATAAAACAATTAATGATATATATATATATATATATATATACACACACATATCTATCAAATATAAATTATAATTAAAGCTTGACCCTAGTCAAACTTGCGCTCATGTATATGGTGAAAGTTTACTTAGAATTTCTCTAAGTATGACATTCTTACTCTGTGCACAGTTGAAGAAAGTAGAGGCGCAAGGTTTGACCACTGAAGTCAAAGGAAGACCTCACCATGGTCCAAAGAGAGATAACAGTGAATACTTTCACTGTACAAGGCGCAACCTTGATTCACTTGGAGAAAATTCCAAGTCCACACAGTGATGCTTGTTCAGGCGCATCATTTGACTTTGGTCAAAGCGCAACATTTGACCAAGTCAAATGTTGCGCCTCTGACTGTGATTCAAGCGCAACTTCACTTAGAATATTCTAAGTACAGTGCAAGGACTACACTGTACAGAGTGTTGGCGCAAGGTTTGACCAAGCGCCAACTTTGACCATCCATTTACAGGCGCAACTTTGGTTCTTTGGAGTTAATTTATTTTGGACAAATTTAATTTAACTACAGTTAAATTGAATTCGTCTAGGACGAACTCAAGTCGTCCAGGACGAACTCGTTAACCATGGTTAGATGTTGAGAAGCCTATAAATAGAGCTTTGTGTTTTCATTTGAAAATAACTACACACTTTGTAAGTGCACACACTATACACATTCTCGAGAGCTAAATTAGAATATCGATTTTAATCGAGAGTTTGTATTAGAGTGATTGTAGTCTTTGCAGCCGACACTTGTGTTGGAATTTGTAGCACCCGAGGATTATTTTTAATATAAGAATATTCCCCAACTTGATGGAGTTGTTTATTTACGATTGATTTTAAAATGGACTGAAACAGAATTATTCCGCAATTAAATTAAATCGAAGAAATTTGGTATAGACGTATTCAACCCCCCCTTCTACGTCTGATTGGACCTAACAATTGGTATCAGAGCGAGATTGATCGATATACAGATCTGAGATCCGTTACCAAATCTGAAAAGCTAGATGTCCGTACAATCGGAATTTTATCTGATAACAATGTCGACGCACAAGTTAGGAATCAAAGTACCTCCATTTGACAAAGATGACTTCAACAACTGGAAAATGAAGATGTTGCTGTACATCAGAGTTGCTAATCTCATGTACATTGGGATTCTGGAAAATGGTCCGTTTATGCCAATGAAGATTATTCCTGAATCTGTTGAAAATGGTGTTCGCATTCCACAGAAGTCTGTTCCCAAAGAGAAAAACGAATACACTGAGACTGACAAGGAATATATTGCACATGACCATAATCTGCAACTCATAATTGTTGAATCAATGACCAAGACTATGACACATCTAATTCTGAGTCTAAAAACTTCAAAGCAGATGGGGGATACCATAGAGGCATTGATGGAGGGATCTGAAAAAGTCAGGGAAAACATATACGATATGCTAATTGCCAGATATGAAGCATTTCAGGCAATACCTGGAGAGAACATTTCTCAAATCTACGAAAGGTTCATGTTGCTGTTAAATGAACTCACCCTTCACGGAAAGACTTATCCACAGAAAGAGATTAACAGAAAGTTCTCATTTGTGATGCCACCCCATCTAGTTGTGAAGACTGAGACCATCCGGGAAAGAAACGACTTCAGAACTATGACTTTGGAAAAGCTGTTTGGGAAACTGAAGACGTTCGAGATGGAACTCGAACAAAGAAAGATCATATATGGTGGTGGATCATCTGAAGCCAAGAGTATGGCCTTACAAAAGACCACTGCACTTATTGATGATCAACCGTACTTTGGTTATCAGCAACTAGTTGAATATGGTATTAATGATCACACTATTGCTCAGAGTGATTGTTCATCTGTCAAAGCTGATTATCCTTCTACCAAGTCTGAGATTGTAGAAGCTGAAATTGATGAAGTTTCTGGTGAACCGGAGGATGAGTTCTATACTCAGGAAGAGCTGGAGCAGCTGGAAGATAAGTCTATGGCTTATATGGCTGCAAGGTTCAAGCACATCAAATTCAGGAAGAACCCCCGGTACAAGAAAACTTCAGGGAACAAGTTTCAGAGTAAAGGAGGATACTCAGGGTCAGGGTCTAGAAGTACTGGCAGTTACAAACCAAACATGTATGACAAGAGCAAGGTCAGATGCTACAACTGCAATGACTTAGGGCAACAGAGTGCAGGAAACCCAAAGCGGCTCCTATCAAAGAAAGAAGCAACTCATATGATAAGAAGAATTCTTATGAGGATCTGAAGAAAGAGAATGAAAAGCTGAAAGCTAAGTTGGAAGCAATGGTAGCCAAGCATAAAGGAGGGGCTTACATTGCTGAGGGAAAAAGCTGGGATGACACAGATTCTGATGATGAACCTGTCCAGAGCAATTATGCTTTTCCATTAATGGCTGACACTGTCGAGGAATCTCCATCTCAGGTATCTCCTGAAATTTCTGTTGATGACATGACTACTGCTGATTATAAAAAGACTATAAATGAACTAGGTCAAGAGATGTATGACTTGCACACTAGTTTATTAGCTTCAGAATCAGATAACTGTAGTCTCTCTCTAAAGATATATAGCTAAACTTGAAGAACGAATAGACGAGTTAGCTTTAGAGACACTCATGAACACTAAGGGCCCATTTGTTTAGTGCTTAATCAAGCTGAACGTGCCTCATCTTACCGATTCTTTTGATTCAGCGTGTTTGGGTTTCTTTTGAACTGGGCTGAGCGAATCCATAAGTTGCTGAATCGCTCCTTTACAAAATCCTAGCTGATTCATCCTGAACATTAGCGATGGAAGTGCTTATGCTCTCCTCTCTGTGTTTTTAGGGATATCAACCTTTAGATTATAGCAATATGATATCTCAAATCTTTGCTCAAGTCTTGAGGAATTTATATTGCTCGTTAAATATTTTATAACCACATAACGTGAATATATTATTAATATCATATTTGTGTTAATAAATTTAATATATATATTTTTTGTGTTAATAATATTAAAATATATTTTGTGTTAATAAATTTTATTCAAATATAATGCAAAAAAAAAGAGTCAAATAGCCATATTCAATCAAACGGGTAAAAGTGGAAAAATATTTCATTCAGATATTATAAAAAATTATTTATCAAATAATATTATTCATTCAGAATTCAGATCATTCAGATTTATTAATCTTTCAGATGTATTAATCTTTCAGATATAGATCTTTCAGATTTGCCAAATGACCCCTAACCTTAAAGATAGAATTGAATATCCAGAGTATAAGGAGAAGTGTAATGCAGAAATTGAGGAATCCCTTAGGTCCCAGATAGCTGACCTAGAAACTAAGCTTAAGGCCTATCAGAATTCTGCTTTTCTACAGAAAGAGATCTTGGATAGTCAAAGGGTCGATAAGAAGGTTGCTATTGGCCTTGACTATAGTTCTTTAGAAAGTTCTAAAAGAAAGAAGAGAAAAGAAAATGAAGGCATATTTGTTTCAGCAGGAACTGAGAATGCTCCTGAAGGAACAAATGTACCTAAGATTCTAAAGAACGCCAAGACCCCTATCTTTAGAAAGGCACAAACAGAACCTCTGATAGAAGAAGACCTTGTCATCAAGGAAGAGTTGACAAATGAGGAAGTTGTTAAGCCTCAAGTAAAACAGGAAACACAAGTCGTACCTTCTAATCCCCAAGTTAGAGAAGATTTTGATAAAACTGGATTAGGAAGTACTAGTTCCAACAAAAAGAAGAACAACAGGAATGGTAAGCTAGATGCTAAGAAAACCAACTCTAGGACTCCCAGTGCTAGAAAGGTTTGTAACAATTTCAGTTCTACTAATCATCTTACTCATGCATGTAAAATGATTAAAGTAGATACTCCTGTCACTAGCATGCCTAATACTGTTAACGTGAATGTTGTTCATTTGCCATATGGTAGAGTAGGTTGCATGCAATGTGCCATGAATATGATGTCTGCATCTTTTACCATGTTAAATGCATCTTTTTCTGCATCACCTACTATGAATATGAATATGTCTGCACCTTCTGTTGCCCCTATGGCAAAGACTGTTAGTTCTTCTAAGAAGAAGGAAACTCCAAACTCCAAGTCTAAAAGCACTTCTGCTAAGATTAAAATGGAGAAGAGTCCAGTCACCCCTGAACAAGCACATGTTAAAACAGATTTTGTTGATACTCCTGTTTCTACTAAACCACCTGGACCCAAGAATGTCTGGGTACCAAAGAAAGTTTAATCCATTTGTGAATGCAGGGCACAGGAAAGAAAAGCAAAGTTGTATGGGTTCTTGATAGTGGTTGTTCAAGACATATGACTGGAGAAAAGTCCCTGCTCACAGATGTGGTGATGAGAACCGGCCCAATTGTAATCTTTGGAGATGACAGCAAAGGATTTACAACGGGATATGGTAAGCTGAAAGTTGAAAATGTCATCATTGAAGACATCTCTCTGGTGGAAGGACTCAAGCACAATTTACTGAGTATCAGTCAGTTCTGTGACAAAGGATACGACGTAATCTTTCAGAAGGAAGTTTGCTTGATCCAGAACCGGAAGAACAAGGATCTTACACTCCGTGGTGTAAGAAAATCAAGTTTGTTTATAGCCGACATAGATTCAGCAAGTAAGGGGGAGGTCAAGTGTTTCTACAACAATGCCTCTGCTGATGATAGTTGGTTATGGCATCAGAAGCTCTCACACTTGAACTTTAAGACTATGAATTCTTTAGTCAAAAGAGAACTTGTGAGAGGACTGCCACAGAGTCAAGAAGGACTCTATGATGCATGTGAAAAAGGAAAGTCAAAGAAAGTATCACACAGGAGCAAAGGCATGACTGACATTGGTTCACTCCTTCAACTGATTCATATGGATCTGTTTGGACCAGTCAACATTCCTTCTATATCAAGGAAAAGATATGCTATTGTGATCGTCGATGACTACTCAAAGTACACATGTGCATTATTCTTACATATAAAAGATGAAGCAGCACTCGTCATCATTGATCATATTAAGAAGATTGAAAAGGAAGCAAACTTACCAGTAAGGGCAATCAGATCAGATAATGGAACATAATTTCACAATGCTGTTCTTAATGACTTCTGTACTGATAAGGGCATCTCTCGTCAGTATTCAGCTCCAAGGACTCCACAACAAAATGGTATCGTAGAAAGGAAGAACAGAACCTTGATTGAAGCAGCAAGGACAATGATTAGTCAATTAAGACTTCCAATCTATTTCTGGGCTGAAGCTGTGAGTACTGCTTGCTACACTCAAAATCGTACCCTGATAAACAAGGATTTGGATAAGACTCCTTATGAAGTAATGGCCAACAGAAAACCATCACTGAGTTACTTTCATGTGTTTGGTGCAAAATGCTTTGTTTTAAAAGAGGAGCATCTGGGAAAGTTTGATGCCAAAGCTGAAGAAGGCATTTTTCTGGGTTATTCTTTAAAGTCTAAGGCCTATAGGGTTTATCTGATCAATGACAACAAGCTGATTGAAAGCATCAATGTAAGATTTGATGATACCAAGCTCCCAAGTCTTCAAAAGGAAAATGAATCTGATTCTCTAGAATTTGAGAATTTAGAAGACATCAATATAGAAGAAGATGAACCTGAAGCTAATACTAGGGAACCTAATGCAAATGAAGCAATCAGGATGTTCTTAGCATTTGCTGCACACTGCAACTTCAAAGTATATCAGATGGATGTGAAAAGTGCATTCCTGAATGGTGATCTAGAAGAGGAAGTCTATGTTGAACAACCCCCTGGGTTTGAAGACAAGGAATTTGAAGACTTCATATACTTTCTCTTCAAAGCACTTTATGGCCTGAAGCAAGCCCTTCGAACCTGGTATGACACTCTTTCCAAGTTCCTACTTGAAAATAGTTTCACCAGAGGTATCATCGATAAAACTCTTTTCCATAAAAAGCATAAGGATGATATAATTCTTGTACAAGTATATGTCGATGATATTATATTTGGTTCTACTAATGATCTTTTATGCGAGAGATTTGCTATACTTATGCAGAGCAAGTATGAGATGAGCATGATGGGAGAATTGTCCTTCTTCCTAGGACTTCAAGTTATTCAGAAGTCTGACGGTATTTTTATCTGCCAATCTAAATACATCAAGGACCTTCTGAAGAAATATGGAATGTAAGAAGCATCTCCTGCCAAAACCCCTATGCCAACTGCTGTCAAACTTGATCAGGACAAATCGGGTAAGTCTGTTGACATCACGAAGTATCGAGGTATGATTGGCTCTCTCTTGTACTTAACTGCTAGTAGGCCAGATATCATGTTCTGAAAGGCATATGTTTAGCCTATTTGTAATTAAAGAGGTACCAACTCAACTCTGATAAGAATGCAAGTTAAATAGCAAGTTCTGTTGAAGGAATCCGTACGAAGAACGTCAAGTGATTTATTGAAATTATATGTCTGAAGAATTTCAGGATGCTGCTGCACACCACTGGAAGAAGTTCATTAATATGTTCAAGCCTCAGTGTACAAATAATCTTTTGTAGCACGTCCAGAAGTCCAGAAGGTATAAAGTTTTAATACTTTATTTATTCAGAAGATTCCATACTATTGTTACTAATGAAGAAGAACTACGAAGACAAAGAATCGACGAACAAGCCTCGTTTCAAATGTTTATTTGATAAAGAATATTTAATTCAGCTAGATATAGATGAACCAGACAGTACATTTGTGTGTCAGCTACTCAGATTAAGTGTTCTGAATCAACTACAAGTGGCCGTTTGATCAAGACAAAGATCTACAAAGTTTAATCAAGCCTGAAGTCTCTGCAGATGAAGATATACAATATTATAAGTATTTATTTAATTATCTCACTAATCAAAATAATTAAATTGGTTATATAATTTATTTATTAAATTGATTCACCTTCGAATTAATTTAATTTATGAATTTATATAATTAATATAATTAAGTGAGTAATTATCTAATATTTATAGATATTAAAACAACTGATTTAATGCTTAAATGGCTCGGTATGACATTCTCTGAGAATGTCATACCGTGTCAGTTGAGTAGGCTTTCTCAGCATGGGTTTATAATGTCATTCTGACACACTTTGCATGGCTTAATCAGTCGGTATGACTTTCCAAAGGAATGTCATACCGTGTACTTGATTCTGACATGCTTTGATATGACATAGAGAATGTCATACCGTTTGTATGCATCATGGCTTTGTCTGGTATGACTTTAGAATGTCATACCGTGTCTGTGTATTAGGCATTCTCTGTTGTGTGTATGACTTGCACTTAAATGACTTGAAAAAGTCATACCGAAGTAATCAGAATGTCTTTTGTGTTAAAAGTCATACCGAATGACTTAGTGGCCAAGTATGGAATGTCATACCGTGCCTATGCAGTATGACATTACTTATTTATGTCATTCCTTCCTTGTTTTAGGGCATGGCTTTGTGTAACAATGTCATATCTTCCTTTGTAATGTCATTCCTAAGCTAGAAAGTCATTCCTTTTTATGTCATACCTAGATCTAAGTGGTTTGCCTATAAATATGGCTTCACTTCTTCATTTCTCAAGTGTTCATTGCATTGTAAAAGCTTTCAAGTTGTTTGTAACTTGCAATTGTTATATCCACAGTTTTCTGTGCTTTGATCACTCGATTGTTTTAATCACTAAGTTAGAATACATCCTGTCGAATTTATTCTACGAACTTTAGTGGACATTAAAACGAACCTTATTAATTATATAACGACTTAAAACATTGTTATATTAATTAATTAATATCTGATTAAAAGTTTAATTCAAAATCAGATTATTCCGCCGCGATTTTTAGTGACGATTGTATTCAACCCCCCCCCCCTTCTACAATCGTTTCAGGACCTAACAATTGGCATCAGAGCGGTTGATACCATTTTTCCGTATCAGATCCTATACACACTCTGTAACGTCCAAATATTTTTTATTCGAATTAATTTTATTCCAAAAATTAATTTTGATTTAAAATATTTTTCTTTCATAAATCCAAATCTCATCCAAACACTATTCACTTCAAATCCTTAAACATGAGTACACAAAAGATCAGTAGCATTAAAATCCCACCGTTCAGCAAGGAACACTTTGGCCTATGGAAGAGGCACATGTTCCTATTCCTCCGCACCGCGAACAGAAAATACATCGGGATTTTGGACAAAGGTGTTACTACTCCGATGAATGTCATATTAGCACACGAAGAGGATGGTGTGTTAATACCTCATCAGATCATTCCGAAAGAACTTTCTGAGTACACAGATGAAGAGAGTGAACAGATGAATTTAGATGATGCTCTTCAACTAATTTTGGTTGAATCTCTAGATCCAGTGATGTACAATGCTGTTGTAAATTGTACGAACGCCAAGCAAATCTGGGATACGTTAGAGATTATCAATGAAGGCTCAGAAGAAGTTAGGGAAAACAAGAAAGAGATACTGATGGCTCAGTATGAACAGTTTGGTTCCCATCCCGGTGAAGGGATTTCAGAAGTATTTATCAGACTTAATAATTTGATAAATAATTTAAATCTGAATGGGAAATTCTACGACAAGAAAGAGGTCAACATGAAGTTTCTCTTAACCCTTCCCGAACATCTGGAACACAGAATCACTGCCATCAGGGAAAGCAGAGATCTGAATGAGATTTCTCTGGAAAGACTCTACGGAGTTTTGAAAACTTATGAACTGGAGCAAGTTCAGAGTAAACAGAGATATGGCTGGGGTAAAACACAGAACCATTCGAGAGCTCTAGTTGTTGAGTCACCTGTACTGGAAGAAAAGAAGAAGGATGTTGTTGTTCCTTCTAAGACTACTCAGGAATTTGTTGTACCTGAGATGGGTCAGATTGCTTCTTCCAGTGGTGACGAAGAGTTCTATACAATGGAAGAGCTTGAACAGTTAGAAGATCAATCTCTATCCCTGTTTGCCAAGAAGTTTGGAAACATGAGATTCCGGAAGAACCCTTCCTATAAATACAAACCTACTGTTAGTAAGTTTCAGAAGGGAGGCTATTCATCTTCAACAAGCAAAGGAGGATACAAGACTGGGATGGTGGACAAAAGTAAATTTAAATGTTTCAACTGTGGTGAACCTGGACACTTTGCAACTGAGTGCAAGCAGCCCAAGGTTCAAGGAAAGAGAAAGGATTCGTATGATGAGCTGAAGCAGAAGTATGATGCCTTAGTAAGAAAGCATCATGGTACTTCTGGAGGTCAAAGCTTCAAGAGCAAATCATATCTAGCAGAAGGGAAAAGCTGGGATGATACAGATAGTGATGAAGAAGAGCAGATTGGGAATGTTGCTCTCATGGCTAATGCTGGATCATCTTCACCTCCTCCTGCTGGAAGCTTCCAGGTAGATCCTACATGCCCTAAACTGTTTATGCAATTAGGACTTGAAAGAGATGATGCTATTAAAAAGATGAAAGCTGCCAATCTTAAAATTGATACTTTAGTCTTAGAAATTCATGCTTATAAGATAAATGAGATGAAAGTATTAAAACCTAAAATAGAACAATTGACTATGGATTTAGGATTACAATGTGCTAAAGTCAAAGTTCTAGAGAAAGGTGAGATTGCTTTAAGACTTCAGCTAGACGAAGAGAAAGTTAAGTGTAAAGCCTTTAAGGATGCCTCAACTATAGTCAAAGAACTTAATGATAAACAAGAGATCAAGAGAACTGTTGGAATAGGTTTTGACTATAACAAATCCGTAGGTAAGGCTAGTAACATTACTCCTTTTAAGAAGAGTGCTGAGGAAAGAGGGATTCCTTTTGTTTTGAAAGATTCCCTTAAACCTTTGTTTAAAACCTCAGAAGCTGAACCTCTTTTAGAGACTCCTGTTGTCATTAGATATGAACTCAAACAGGAAGACCTTAAATTGAAAGAGAGTAATGAGAAGAGAGATGAGATTTTGACAAACCTGAAACCAATCAAAGTGAAAGGCAATGTTAGGTTGCCTAAAGCTGGTTTAGGTGTCAACTCTGAAAGAACCAAATTCAACAAGCCTAATAGTTTCGTGAACAGTAAGAACAGAGATAACAGATGTCATTCTACTGAGAACTTTAAAACTGTTAACAAAGTTAGAGTAGAATCTGTTGATGTTCCTACTGTGATGACTGATATTCCTGTTGCTCCTACATTTGATTCATGTCATAAATTCTGTGGTGTTGATAACTGTATGCTCTGTGCTTTCAATACTATGTCTGCTTATTTTAAAAATTTGCATGCTAAAAATGAAAACACGACACCAAGACAACACACAAACCACAAGCATGCTAGATCAAAGACTGCTAGTCCTCCTCGAGTTAGGAAGGAAATTTATGTTCCAAAGCCTAAAACCAAGGTTTATAAGGCTTTTGTTAAGGAAGTAAGTTCAGTCAAGAGTGAGCCAAATATCAGCCCAAGAGGCTCTGTTGTATTACCTAATAGAAATCAGTTCTTTAAGACTGCCGGACCCAATCAAGTGTGGGTCCCAAAGACTGTCTAATCAAGTTGTCTTTTGCAGGGTGCCAGTGGAGTTGTTCGTGTTACCTGGGTGCTTGACAGTGGAGCGTCAATGCACATGACTAGCAATAGATCCCTGCTGGAAGACATAAGAGAAGGAGCTGGCCCTACAGTCAGTTTTGCTGATAATAGCAAAGGTCGTACTGTGGGATATGGCAAGTACAAAATTGGAAGGATCATCATAGAAGATATTGCAATAGTTGAAGGACTTCAACATAATCTCCTAAGTGTCAGTCAATTCTGTACAAAGGATATTATGTTCATTTTGAAAAGGAGATATGTATCATTAAACATATCAAGGATAAGCGTCCTTCACTATGTGGCATAAGGAAAGGCAATATATTCGTAGCTGATTTATCTTCAGGACCAGGAAACGAAGTTCACTGTTTCTACGCCAAAGCGTCTACTGAAGATAGTTGGTTATGGCATAAGAAGCTCTCACACCTTAACTTCAAAACCATGAACTCTCTAGTCAAGAGAGATCTAGTGAGAGGTTTGCCTTCCCTGGAATTCTCAACTGATGATCTCTGTGAAGCTTGTCAGAAAGGAAAAGCGTAGAGAGCATCTCACAAAGGCAAAACCATCAATACCATTACAGATCCACTTCATTTGTTGCATATGGATTTGTTTGGCCCTGTGAATGTTGCATCTATTGATGGAGGAAGATATGCCTTGGTTATTGTGGATGACTTCTCAAAATTTACTTGGGTTTACTTCCTGGCTTCTAAGGATGAAACCCCGTTGACAGTGATTGATCATATAAAGTTAGTTGAATTAGATAAAGGTGTGCCAGTCAAAGCTGTAAGGTCAGACAATGGCACAGAATTCAAGAATCAAACTCTAATCAACTTCTACTCTAAAAAGGGAATTAGAAGGCAGTATTCAGCACCAAGGACTCCTCAGCAGAATGGAGTCGTCGAAAGAAAGAATCGTACACTGATTGAAGCTGCAAGAACTATGATTGCTGAATCAAAGCTTCCACTGTACTTTTGGGCTGAAGTTGTGTCTACTGCCTGCTATACCCAGAATAGAACTTTGATCAACAAGGATCATATGAAAACTCCATTTCATCTGTATAACAACAAGAAACCTTATGTCAAACATCTTCATGTATTTGGTGCCAAGTGTTATGTTCTCAAGGATTGTGAAGAGAACTTGAACAAGTTTGAGCCAAAGGCATCTGAAGCAATTTTTGTTGGTTATACAAATAATGCTTATAGAGTTTTTGTAATTGATACTCTGTCAGTAAAAGTTAGTGTCAATGTAACATTTGATGACACTAAACTACCAAGTTTACAATCTGCTGATCCATCTGAATCTCTGAAGTTTGACAACTATCCAGATTCTGATTCAGATGATGATGTGCCACCTGAGGTTGCAACAGGTGATGACAACAATGATAATGATCCAGGCAATGGTGGAGGAAATGGCAATAATGCTGGAGATTCCACTGATGCTAGTGGTGGATCATCAAGTCAACCTGGCAACAGCTCAGGGGGAGCTGGTGGATCAACTAGTCATACACATCAGCCTAATGATGATACTGCTGAATCATCAAGGACACATCTTCCAAGGGAAAGAATTTGGAGCAGAGATCATCCTTTTGATCTGATTATTGGTGATCCTGATGTTGGTGTAAGGACTAGAAGTGCTACGACAAATGAATGTCTATTTTCTGGTTTTCTTTCACAATTAGAACCAAAGAAAATAGATGAAGCACTTGCTGATCCTGATTGGGTTCTTGCCATGCAAGAAGAACTCAATCAATTTGAGAGACAAGAAGTCTGGGCCCTGGTTCCAAGACCAAAAGGAAAGTCTACAATTGGATCTAGATGGGTCTTCTGTAACAAGTTAGATGGTGATGGCATTGTTGTAAGAAACAAAGCCAGACTGGTTGCAAAGGGTTATTCTCAGGAAGAAGGAATTGACTACGATGAAACCTATGCTCCAGTTGCTCGTCTTGAAGCCATCAGAATATTTCTTGCATTTGCTGCACACTCCAACTTTAAGGTTTATCAGATGGATGTGAAAAGTGCATTTCTGAATGGAAAGCTAGAAGAAGAAGTATATCTGGAACAGCCCCCTGGCTTTGAAAATCCAGAATTTGCTGATTTTGTGTACTTCCTATTCAAAGCTGTCTATGGGCTTAAGCAATCACCAAGGACATGGTATGACACCCTCTCTGAATTTTTAATTGAAAATAAATTTACTAGAGGTGTCATAGACAAAACTCTCTTTTACAAATTGCATGATAATGATATGATATTTGTTCAAATATATGTTGATGATATTATATTTGGTTCTACTAACGATAACTTGTGCAAGAGATTTGCTAAGTTGATGCAGAGTAACTATGAGATGAGTATGATGGGTGAGCTGTCCTACTTCCTTGGTCTTCAAGTAAGCCAAAAGGAAGATGGAATATTGATGCGTTACGTGGAGAAGAGAGGGTGACTGTGCATGTTGCTGAGTCAGCTCAAGAAGAAGGACAGAAGAAAGTAAATGAGAAAAAAGACAAGGGGACCACTGCTACCGGGGAGCATGCATAACAACCTCAAAAGTTCATGCTGCATTCTGTTTTACGTACATTGCATTTCATGATAATTTAGGTTGCATTTCGATTACATGTTAGTAGAGAGAGTATATAGGACAGTAGGAGCTTTTGGAGCACTCATGCTTATTGATGACATTTTGTATTCTCTCTGCATTCAGTCTGTAATCTTGGAGCTTTGCTCAACAGAATGGCTCTTCTTATTGGCTCATTCTCTGAGTAATTTTCATCAATCTTCCTCTCTATTATTGAGACTGGATTGATTTTATATATATAATATTTCCATTTCAATCCCATATTTTTATCACACCCATCACTGGTATCAGAGCTAACCGACCCTTGGACACTATGGCACCACATCGCACACGGAGTGGCACATCTGAGGATGAAAGCGAGGCATCCAAAGCAGATCTTCACAATATCGAGGTAAATCTTCGTGCTCTATTCGAGGCTCAGAATCAAACCTTGATTCAGACCTGTAATAATAATAATGTCAACATAGAGCAGAATGCTAAATCAATTGCTGAGTTAAATGAGCTAGTTTTGGGTTTGTCTGCTCAAGTTTCTAAGCTAGTCTTAAATAACAATAGCTATATTGGGTATGAGAATAATAGGGGGAATGCGGGTCCTGAGGACAGGGGGAGTAAAGGGGTCTCTTATGCAGCTAGAATGACTAGGGTGGATTTTCCAAAATTTGATGGGACAGATCTGAGGTCTTGGTTATTTAAATGTAACCAATTTTTTCAATTAGATAACACCACAGATTCACAAAAGGTGAGGCTCGCTGCTATACACTTAGAGGGTAAGGCGTTACTGTGGCATCAGACTTATATGCACAGGTTAAATGATGTTGTGCCCACCTGGAGTCAATATACTGAAGCCATTAATGTTAGATTTGGTGAGTTATTTGATGATCCTATGGCTGAATTAAAAGCTCTCAAACAGCAAGGCTCTGTCCAAGAATACCATGACCAATTTGATGCTCTTAGTAGTAGACTAAAACTGGCAGAAGATTATTTATTGAGTTGTTATTTGGGGGGCCTTAAGGAAGAAATTCAGCTGTCTGTACGCATGTTCACCCCCACCTCGATCCAGCAGGCTCTTTGCCTAGCCAAACTACAGGAAGCTTCTATTAAAGCAAGACAGCCTAAAGGTACTACCAAACCTCCTTTATTACCTACTCCTACTAGTAAACCATTTTCTTCATACACTTCCACTTACCCAACCAAAACGACCTTGGCCCTTCCTGCAACCACTCACACCAACAGACGTACCCTGACTCCTGAAGAGTTGTCGGAAAAGAGAGCTAAAAATTTGTGTTTTTGGTGTGATGAGAAATATGCTCCGGGTCATAAATGTAAAGGGAAGAAACCTCAGTTCTTCCACATTGAGGTTGAAGATGATATGGAGGAAGAGGAATGTGGGGAACAAGAAACGGTACCGGTGGAGGAACAAAAACAATGTGCCCAGATCTCGGTTGAAGCAATGGAAGGCATCTCAGCCTTTCAAACCATGCGTGTGACTGGTCATCATGATAAAAAGAGCTTGCACATTCTTCTTGACAGTGGGAGTACCCATAATTTTATAGATGCAGCAAGGGCCTTGCGATTGAATTGTGCTGTCGAGAAAATTGCACCTATGAGTGTTCGCGTAGCTGATGGTGGCCAGTTGTTGTGCGATAAAGTCATTAAAAATTTTGAATGGAAGATGCAGGGTGTCTCCTTCTTGGCAGATGTCTTGCTATTACCTCTTAACGGTAGTGACATTGTTCTGGGAATACAGTGGTTTTCGCAGCTTGGTCCAGTTTTATGGGACTTTTCACAACTAACCATGCAGTTTACATACAAGGGTGAGAAAGTGAAGCTTCGGGGCATGTCCACACAGAAATTAAGGTCGATTAAATCTCAAAAATTGGATAAACTGGTAAAAGCAACGGGTGAACTATCTATGCTGCAATTGGTGCCTATAGCAGTTGGTCACAGCCCTCAAGTCATGGCAAGCTGTAACAAGTGTGAAGTAACATTGGAAGCTGAAATGCAGGAAGTGTTACAGCAATATGCACCTGTCTTTGAGGATATTAAAGAATTACCCCCTATTAGAGAGCAGTTTGATCACAGAATACCCCTGAAGGAGGGCACTGATGCCATCAACTTACGACCATACAGGTATTCCATCACTCAGAAAAATGTGATAGAAGAAATGGTGCAAGAAATGCTAGAACAGGGGATCATTAGACCTAGCAACAGCCCGTTTGCTGCACCCATAGTGCTAGTGAAGAAGAAAGATGGGGGATGGAGAATGTGTACAGATTATAGAAGCTTAAACAAGGCTACGGTTAAGGACAAATTTCCTATACCTGTCATAGAGGAGCTGATGGATGAGCTTCAAGGAGCTAAACATTTCTCAAAAATCGACCTTAAATCGGGCTACCATCAGATCAGAGTGGCACCTCAAGACATATTCAAAACAGCATTTAAAACCCATATGGGTCACTACGAATATTTGGTAATGCCGTTTGGGTTAACAAATGCGCCCTCGACATTTCAAGCATTGATGAACCATGTCTTTCAGCCCATGCTGCGAAAGGGAGTTCTGGTATTTTTCGATGATATCCTAATTTATAGTGCAACATGGTCTGAGCACCTTATACATGTTAAGCAAGTTCTGGAAATTTTGAAGGTGAATCAGCTTCACGCAAATTTAAAGAAGTGCTCATTTGGCGTATCTGAAATTCATTACCTGGGTCATGTAATATCAGCTGAAGGGGTGCATACTGAAGCAGACAAGATAAGAGCCATTGTAGAATGGCCTACTCCTATGAACCTAAAACAGTTGAGAGGGTTTTTGGGTATCACAGGGTACTATAGACGCTTTATACAAGACTACGGCAAGATGTGTAGGCCTTTAACAGAGCTGCTGCGAAAAGATGCATTTCAATGGAATTATGAAGCACAAGAAGCTTTTGAATTGCTCAAGTCAAAAATGGCAAGGCCTCCAGTGTTGGCACTTCCAAATTTCAGTAAACCTTTCACTGTAGAAACTGATGCGTCAGCTCAAGGGATGGGGGCAGTGTTACTCCAGGAAGGTCACCCAATTGCTTTTCTGAGTAAAGCTTTTTCTCCTAAAAATGCACTTTTATCTGCCTATGAAAGAGAGTTACTAGCAGTAGTCTTTGCAGTCAATAAATGGCAACATTATTTGATGAGTCTACCATTTGTCATTAAAACCGACCAGCAAAGTTTAAAATATGTTTTAGAACACAAACTCTCTACTCCATTCCAGCAAAAGTGGTTGTCTAAATTGGCTGGGTTTGACTATACTGTTGAGTATAAAAGTGGGAAGGAGAACGTGGTCGCGGACGCATTATCTCGCACTTCAGGGATGCAACTCTTCACCATGGCAGTATCTTCTGTCAGTTCACAATTGCTGGATGAATTGAAGTTATATTGGCAGAAAGATGTGGATATTGAGAGGTTGATACAGGAAGTACAACAGGATCCTACTTCACATCCTCACTACAAGTGGAGTGATGGAGTATTATTAAGGAAGGGTAAACTGATGGTAGGGCGGGCTGATAATGTGCAACAGTTAGTTCTGAACTGGATGCACTCTTCCAGTCAAGGGGGTCACTCAGGTGTGTATGCCACCATGAAAAGAATAAAGACACTCTTCTACTGGCCTAACATGAAGAAAACGGTTATTGAGTTTGTAAAGAAGTGTTCTATCTGCCAGAAATGCAAGTATGATGCAAGTGCACTGCCTGGATTACTACAGCCCCTACCGGTGCCAGAATCAGTATGGGATGATATCACAATGGACTTCATAGAGGGGCTTCCCAAATCAAAAGGGAAGGAGGTCATTTTGGTGGTAATCGATCGAATGAGTAAGTATGCCCACTTCTTGACTCTTAATCACCCATTTACTGCTTTACAAGTAGCCCAGCTATTCCTAGATAATATATTCAAGCTGCATGGATGTCCGAAAACTATTGTGTCGGATCGTGACAAGGTCTTTACCAGTTCTTTTTGGCAAGAGTTAATGAGGTTACAAGGGGTACAACTCAAAATGTCCACTGCATATCATCCCCAGACGGATGGTCAATCTGAAGTGTTAAATCGTTGCTTAGAAACTTATCTCCGATGCATGTGCCATGAGAAACCACAGGATTGGGCGAAGTGGTTACCCTTAGCTGAATACTGGTACAATACATCGTTCCACACAGCCATCAAGAAGACCCCTTTCGAAGTAATGTATGGGTATCCTCCTCCTGTCCACCGGCCGTACATCCAAGGGTCCAGTTTAATGGATACTGTGGATAGGAGTCTGCAAGCAAGGGAACAGATGCTAGCAGCCTTGAAGGAAAATTTGCACAAGGCCAGGAATCGTATGAAACAACAGGCAGACAAACACCGTTCGGAAAGATGTTTTGAAGTGGGTGATTGGGTTTACTTAAAGCTTCAGCCATACAAACAAGGGTCTGTAGTCTCTCGTCCACATCAGAAATTAGCCACTAAATATTTTGGGCCATATCCTGTTCTTAAGAAGGTGGGTAGCGTAGCTTATACCCTGCAGTTACCTACATCATCAAGAATTCATCCAACCTTTCATGTTTCCCTCCTCAAAAAGCACCTGGGTACTATACCTACCAGCCTGGACACATCTATCCCTGAGAAATATGATTCAGATAATCAAGAGCCAATCAAAGTTCCGTGGAAAGTTCAAGAAGTCAGAACTATTAAGAAGAGAAATGCTGCTCAGGTCCAATGGCTAGTTATGTGGAAAAATGCACCAGTGGAAGAAGCTTCTTGGGTTGATGCGGAGATTATTATGCAGCAGTTTCCTAACTTCGATCCTTGGGGTCAAGGATCTGCTGAACAAGGGGGCATTGATGCGTTACGTGGAGAAGAGAGGGTGACTGTGCATGTTGCTGAGTCAGCTCAAGAAGAAGGACAGAAGAAAGTAAATGAGAAAAAAGACAAGGGGACCACTGCTACCGGGGAGCATGCATAACAACCTCAAAAGTTCATGCTGCATTCTGTTTTACGTACATTGCATTTCATGATAATTTAGGTTGCATTTCGATTACATGTTAGTAGAGAGAGTATATAGGACAGTAGGAGCTTTTGGAGCACTCATGCTTATTGATGACATTTTGTATTCTCTCTGCATTCAGTCTGTAATCTTGGAGCTTTGCTCAACAGAATGGCTCTTCTTATTGGCTCATTCTCTGAGTAATTTTCATCAATCTTCCTCTCTATTATTGAGACTGGATTGATTTTATATATATAATATTTCCATTTCAATCCCATATTTTTATCACACCCATCAAATATTCATTTGCCAATCCAAGTATGTCAGAGATCTTCTTCGAAAGTACAATTTAGAAGACTCTTCCCCGGCAAAGACACCCATGGCCACTGCCACAAAGCTTGACCAGGATAAATCTGGTAAGAAAGTTGATATCACAAGCTATCGAGGTATGATTGGCTCTTTACTTTATCTTACTGCAAGTAGACCAGATATCATGTTTGCAACATGTTTATGTGCTAGGTTTCAGGCTGACCCTAAAGAATCACATCTTATAGCCGTCAAAAGAATCTTTAGATATCTTAAGGGTACACCTGGTTTAGGTATTTGGTACCCTAAGAATACTGGTTTTGACTTAACCGGCTATTCAGATTCTGATTATGCAGGTTGCAGGATTGACAGAAAGAGTACGTCTGGAAGTTGTCAATTTCTAGGACGTCGGTTGGTTTCCTGGTACAGCAAGAAGCAACACTCAGTGTCCACTTCTACTGCTGAAGCTGAGTACATAGCTGCTGGCAGTTGCTGTGCTCAGATTCTCTGGATTAGGAATCAATTAAATGATTATGGTATCTCTGTCGACAAAATTCCTATATTTTGTGACAACACCAGTGCCATAGCCATTTCAAACAATCCAGTGCAACACTCCAGAACCAAGCACATAGATATCAGGTATCATTTCATTCGAGAACATGTCATGAATGGTACTGTGGTGTTACATTTCGTACCCACAGCTGATCAGATTGCAGACATCTTCACTAAACCACTTGATGAATCCACTTTCTCTAAGTTGGTTTGTGAGCTAGGGATGTTAAATATGCCATGATTCTCTGTGTATATATTTTATATGTATTTTATATATTTTTGTGTATTTTCTGTGTAATTATATCTATTTTATTAGATTTTATATAATTGTTTGTAAATTATCTGATAATTTTATGTGTAATTATGCATGTTCATATCTGTTTCCCTGATTTTCTAAGTGCTGCATACTCCCCTGTAATATTCTCCATGCATTTAGATAATCATATGTATTTATTTTGTATTTTTCAAAATTAATTAAGCATAAATATTTGTTTTTAAGTTAATTCATTTTAATGAATTAAAGTTAAATTCATAAGTATTTATATTTAATTAAAGTTGAATTTTACAAAATATATGTGCAATATATTATATATTATGTGTATTAGATTTTTTTTTTATTTGTGCAAAACGTTTTATTGTTTTTAACTAATCAAAATCATAATATTTTATTTTATTTTATTTCAGAAATTCTGTTTTAAAAGCTCGGTATGACTTTTCAAAAGAAAGTCATACCGGCTGAAGCGTATGTCACAATATTCTCTGGATCGGTATGACATTTCGAAAATGTCATACCGTGTTTGTCTGTCTACCACATGCATATCTCGGTATGACATCTGTTATTAATGTCATACCGCACAAACCTGGGATGTCTTTTTGATAATCTCGGTATGACTTTCCCTTAGAAAGTCATACCGATTACTCAAATCCCGTATGTCTTTGCTGTTGTATGTCATACCTATACACTTCATCTCCTTCACTTCATCCTCTCGCATATACACTCAACATTGTTCTTGCTTGCATTTGTTTTTCAAGTTTTTGCAATAAAACTTGCTGGTAACGATTATTCAAGTGTAAAAACTTGCTGGCTACTCATTTCTTTCACGAAATCGTCACGAATTGCTGCCGAATTTTTGTTTGAGTTCGAACCGAGTTTCACTGAGTTCGCCGAGTTAGACCGATTCGCACCGATTTTGAACGAGTCTTGACTGGGTTTACGACTATTTGGCTGTTGATTATCCATATCTGGTGATTTGTGGTGGTGGTGATTCAAAAGTTTTGAAACCCCTTATTCTTGATTTCGAATTTAGGGTTTCCATAGCTTAAATTGGGTATTTTTGAGTTAAGTGGAGATTAAGGCCGTGTTTGGAACTGTGATTAAGCCATTTTCAGATTAATTAAGTTTTAATTCGATTTTACTCATATAAATCGAATTATTAATTAATTAATTAATTAATATTCAATTATTAATTGAAATTTGTGAGAAATTTGAAAATTGTTATTTTTATTTGAAAAATTCTCACTTAATTCAATTTTTAATTTTAAAAATGGCCGGTCGCTTTGTTATCGAGGAGACTAATTTGAATGGATTTTTCGACCCGGAAGCTAGTTTGGCTCGCTTCAGACCGTGGGTCCGTTTTCTGAATAGTCAGTCGCTCGTCAGCACTGCTATTACAGCTCATGCAGACCTCCAGATACAGCCAATTCAGGAATTCTACTCGACAGCCCTGAATACTACTTTGTTGGATAATCATCGGGTTTCTGGAGATATACACAGAGGACGTACGATTACTATCAGCACTGATGATGTGAATAGGATTTTGGGGTTTCCAAGGGAGAATTTTGCTGAACTCCCTACTGAAGCTGAACTCACCAATTTCTTCGAGACAATCTTATATCAGGGAGAGATCAATTTGCCTAGAATGTTGAAAGGCAATCTGAAGCCTGAGTGGGATCTTTTCTTCGACACTTTGGCTAAAGTGTTTGCTCCGACCACTCGCAAGAACTTTAATGTAATAACCTCGCTGCTTCAGAAGATTGGGTTCAGCATTGTTTATAATCGTCGGATTAACTTTGGAAAGCTTATTCTTCAATCCATTCTTTCCAAGTTAGGACCTCTTAGGAACAGATCTGTTGAACAGAACGCCAAGGTTGCATGCTTTTATCCTCGCTTTATCATGTTGTTTCTAAATGATAAGATGACTGACGCTGAGAAGGAACACTACTCCAACTCTCCTGTGGCACAAGTTCCTCGTGCCTGCACCAAACTTATGACTCAGTTGGATAACAAGAACAAATTTGCAGCTATTCCGCTTGTCACTACTCCTTACATGCTACAAATGTTCAATGCTCCTCTTCAACCGTATCAACTTCAAGTGGCTCATCCACCTCAACCTCAGCAACAACAACAGCAGCAGCAGCAACGTCAAGAACCTCAACCCCTGCAGATTCAACAACCTACAGAACACCATCAACAACAACTTCAACAACAACAACAACAACAACATTCACCTCAACAATCCCAAGAAGCACAATCTTCACACCATTCATCCAACCAATCATCATATCAATCCCCTATCCATCAACAAGAACAATCTTACCCTTCATTTGAAGATCAAACTTTGGATTATGATCTCTTCGAGCATCAACCATCTTCATCTGAACCTCTCCCACACCAAACACAATCCCAAATCATCCCACAAACACAATCTACCTCACAACCCCTTCCCTCTGACTCTCCTATCAACCCAGAGCTGCAGTCCTTCCGTCAGGATCTACAGGTAGCTCAGGTACTTTCTAACTTATCATCTAATTTTAATGTTGATACGTCAGATTATGGTTGTGATCTTGTTTGTGACCTTGATTTTGTTTTCCAGCCTACCAGCAATGAACCTGACAACACACAGGTTCATAACCTAGCTTACGATTCAATTCAACAAACTCTCGTTTCTCCAAACACATCAACCAACATTTCAATGCAACCTGTTCGTAAAGTTGCGAGGAAACGGAGTTCGAGTAGTTTAATGAGTCAACCCACAGCTCTGTCTCCCTCAAAGAAGCAAAGGGTGGAAACCTTGGAGACAACTGTAGCCTCATCTGTACCTTCCCAACAAGGCTCAGATTTTGAAATGGCAGATAAGCAGTCTCTGGACCCATTCTCTCTACAGGATGTGGCCATTAAAATTGACCGTCCGGCCGCGGTAACTTGTACAGAGTCAAGCACTGCGCTAGCACTCACGCTAGTGCCAGCCCAAACAGATTCACAGGTTACTATGTTTACTGAGTGCACAGATTTTCAAAATCAATGTATTATATATGAAAACTTTGCTGATCACCCTTTCTTTTCTGATCAGGCGGAACTTGGCAGCGTGCAAGTTAATCTGCCCTCACAGGCGTCCGGAGGACAATTTGTTCCTCCACTACCTTTGAACCCATCTCAGGGGACATTGGTAGTATATACAGGTACAGCGGGAAGAGTGACTGAACAGAGTGATGTAAGGCAAACACCGAGCGATACACATGCACGTGAGGCTAGTGAAACAGCTTTGAGTGTACGTGAGGTGAGCGCACACACTAACCCTGCTCTGTTTGAGGAACAAATGGCAAAGCTAAGAGCTGAGCTTGCCAGAATGATTGCTGAGAACGAGAAGCTCAAGGGCGCACAGTTGGTGACCCTGCAACAGAAAGCTGAGGAGAGGCCATCCAGTTCTTACAGGGATGAGCTTAAAGAGGAAATCCATGAGTTAGCTGTTGAAATGAGGTCTAATCATGAGCTTTACATGTCCAAATTTGAGACCATCGACAGCAAATTAGATCAACTCCTCAGAAACTACAACAAGTCTGATGATCAACCCTCCGGAGAGGATCCCTCAACTAAGGGGGAGAATAGAGAAGACAAAGGTGACAGGGATGACAGAGGCAATAGCTCAAATCAAAGCAACAAGGATAATACCACTTCTGGATCTGCCCCTGACAAAGAAACTCATAAGTCTAAAGGCAAAGAACCGTTACATCAGTCCGACAATGTTTTCAATTCTGATAGTTATGATGACTATCCACAGGATATGGATGATGATGACATCTTCGATGCTACCTATCGTCAAGCAGAAGAAGAAGAAGGTATATTTGATGAGGGTTATTTGTTTCAGGATGAAGAACCTGTTGACCCAGAACATGAGGAGAATGTCCGGAAGTTCAAAGCTGAAAATGAAGCTAGGAAGCGTAAGCTTCGTGATTTCCAAAAACTTCTAGAGGACAAGTTGATCACAGAAGAACAAATCAAGATCGAGAAACAGAAAATCTATGATGCTGCAATCAAGCAGAAGAATCTTGATATAAGGAGGAAAGAAGGAAAAAGCTGGGACATTGCAAGAAGAATCTTTAATGGACCTCAAAGGGAGCCTTTCGACGACAACAAGTTCTTATCTCTGATCTATGATCTTAGAGAGGTAAACCCTGACGAGGATATCTTTATGCATGCCTTTGCTTTGGAATTAAATTATGTGACTGTGGGGGTCAACAATTTGCTAGAGCAATGGGAGCTAATTGTCTATACACAGAGGAATGGTTCTTTCAGACTATCTGTCGAATCTCTGAAATCATTCTCTGTATCTGAGCTCTGGGTGCTTCGAAACAAGGTTAGGAGAAGCTCCAACCTGAATGAACTTCTTCGTGACAAACTGCTGGAACAAGCTGTATTCAACAGTCCTCAGGTTGTCAGGAATCCTTATTGTGTTAAGTTCGTTCACAAGGAGATCTTCAGCACTGTCTATCTCAACGAAGAAGCCTTGCCAAAGTATCCAGCTAAACAACTTGCTCTTGCCTCCACTCTTTTAAGAACCAAGGACTTTGCTTCTAAAGCTAAGTCTGATGCTGATGATGTGATTCTTGCTTACTGCACTCGAAAGAATGTTGCTCAATACTTTCGAAGGATGAAAAATGTTACAAAATCCCAGCCGTCAGACTTCCGCGAAGACCCTGTGGATTTGGAAGTACTTCATCAACTGGCTCTGGCAAAGGAACGAAAGAAGCGTGGTGAATCCACTACATCTGAAGTGCCAACCAGGGAAGAACCATCAACTCCTATCCTTCACACTTCTGATATCGAAGAAGGAGAAGTTGATCTTTAGATTCATTAGGGATTTGTAATATATGTTCAGTAAGAACATATTTTGTAATCTAATGTAATCTTTTGAATTCTGGTGAATGTTTAATGAAATACCAGAAACTTTTTGCTATTTACAATTCATGTTAAATCCTTTGTCTTATCAGTTAGTTGAGTTATCCTCTCGATAATTTGCATGTTATGTTAACAAACAAATAGGGGGAGATTGAAAGGCATATGTTTAGCCTATTTGTAATTAAAGAGGTACCAACTCAACTCTGATAAGAATGCAAGTTAAATAGCAAGTTCTGTTGAAGGAATCCGTACGAAGAACGTCAAGTGATTTATTGAAATTATATGTCTGAAGAATTTCAGGATGCTGCTGCACACCACTGGAAGAAGTTCATTAATATGTTCAAGCCTCAGTGTACAAATAATCTTTTGTAGCACGTCCAGAAGTCCAGAAGGTATAAAGTTTTAATACTTTATTTATTCAGAAGATTCCATACTATTGTTACTAATGAAGAAGAACTACGAAGACAAAGAATCGACGAACAAGCCTCGTTTCAAATGTTTATTTGATAAAGAATATTTAATTCAGCTAGATACAGATGAACCAGACAGTACATTTGTGTGTCAGCTACTCAGATTAAGTGTTCTGAATCAACTACAAGTGGCCGTTTGATCAAGACAAAGATCTACAAAGTTTAATCAAGCATGAAGTCTCTGCAGATGAAGATATACAATATTATAAGTATTTATTTAATTATCTCACTAATCAAAATAATTAAATTGGTTATATAATTTATTTATTAAATTGATTCACCTTCGAATTAATTTAATTTATGAATTTATATAATTAATATAATTAAGTGAGTAATTATCTAATATTTATAGATATTAAAACAACTGATTTAATGCTTAAATGGCTCGGTATGACATTCTCTGAGAATGTCATACCGTGTCAGTTGAGTAGGCTTTCTCAGCATGGGTTTATAATGTCATTCTGACACACTTTGCATGGCTTAATCCGTCGGTATGACTTTCCAAAGGAATGTCATACCGTGTACTTGATTCTGACATGCTTTGATATGACATAGAGAATGTCATACCGTTTGTATGCATCATGGCTTTGTCTGGTATGACTTTAGAATGTCATACCGTGTCTGTGTATTAGGCATTCTCTGTTGTGTGTATGACTTGCACTTAAATGACTTGAAAAAGTCATACCGAAGTAATCAGAATGTCTTTTGTGTTCAAAGTCATACCGAATGACTTAGTGGCCAAGTATGGAATGTCATACCGTGCCTATGCA
Source organism: Daucus carota subsp. sativus (assembly GCF_001625215.2). Lineage (NCBI taxonomy): Eukaryota > Viridiplantae > Streptophyta > Magnoliopsida > Apiales > Apiaceae > Daucus > Daucus carota. The sequence goes on along the minus strand of NC_030389.2, from coordinate 24,017,754 downwards.
GTATGACATTACTTATTTATGTCATTCCTTCCTTGTTTTAGGGCATGGCTTTGTGTAACAATGTCATATCTTCCTTTGTAATGTCATTCCTAAGCTAGAAAGTCATTCCTTTTTATGTCATACCTAGATCTAAGTGGTTTGCCTATAAATATGGCTTCACTTCTTCATTTCTCAAGTGTTCATTGCATTGTAAAAGCTTTCAAGTTGTTTGTAACTTGCAATTATTATATCCACAGTTTTCTGTGCTTTGATCACTCGATTGTTTTAATCACTAAGTTAGAATACATCCTGTCGAATTTATTCTACGAACTTTAGTGGACATTAAAACGAACCTTATTAATTATATAACGACTTAAAACATTGTTATATTAATTAATTAATATCTGATTAAAAGTTTAATTCAAAATCAGATTATTCCGCCGCGATTTTTAGTGACGATTGTATTCAACCCCCCCCCCCCTTCTACAATCGTTTCAGGACCTAACATGTTCGCAACTTGTTTATGTGCTAGATTCCAGGCTGATCCTAAAGAGTCTCATCTTATAGCTGTTAAGCGTATTTTTAGGTATCTTAAGGGAACCCCCAATCTAGGGATATGGTACCCTAAAGATACAGGTTTTAATCTGATTGGCTATACACATTCTGACTTTGCAGGATGTAAGATTGATAGGAAAAGTACTTCAGGAAGCTGTCAGTTTCTTGGACGAAGGTTGGTGTCATGGTATAGCAAGAAGCAACACTCCGTGTCTACGTCTACAGCGGAAGCTGAATACATAGCTGCTGGAAGTTGCTGCGCTCAAATCTTGTGGATGAGGAATCAACTACAAGATTATGGACTCATGTTGGATAAAATTCCGATTCTGTGTGATAACACGAGTGCCATTGCCATTGCCAATAATCCTGTTCAACACACCATGACAAAGCATATTGATATCAGGTATCATTTCCTTCGCGAGCATGTCATGAATAGAACAGTAGAGTTACACTTCGTACCTACTGATCAACAAATTGCAGACATCTTCACTAAACCACTAAACGAATCCACTTTCTGTAGACTGGTTGGTGAACTTGGGATGTTAAATATGTCTAATTAATTAGACAAGAAATAACTGCAATTTGTTCGTAAGTTCACAAGTTTTAAAATGTACATATTTCAGGACTTGTGAATTTACAAAGAGCATCCAGTATTTTACATATTTATCTGATAATTAGTTTTAATTATTTTCCATGATTTATATGATTTGCATGATTTTATATATGATTATGTGATTATTTGCTAAGAGGTAGATATTTAGAATTAATTTTCTTGAATTATTTAAGTGCTCATATTCAATTAATGAATATTAGTGTTTATTTGATTCATATTTTAATTATATTTGATTAATGGCTTTGAAGCAATTCAAATTATTTTAAGTTGTCCATTAATTAAATTTTAATTAAAATACTTGCAGCATAATTAATTAAATATTGTTTGACTAAAATTAATTTGGTTAAAACTTTATTTGATTTAATTGTGATATTTCTTTAATCAACTTGTTAAACTATTTTGAATTTAATCAAAAAACGTTTAACATATTTGATATACTTCTTGTGTGAAATTTCTCTAAGTACATGACTGGTAACGGAGCGCAACATTTGACTTGGTCAAATGTTGCACCCCTATTCATATACCTGTATATGTATGGTCAGTATTTCACCCTGAAATTTTTCTAAGTGTATAATCCGTAGCGCAACATTTGACCGGTCAAATGTTTCGCCACTACTCTCTGTTAAGCCTCGTTTTTTTAACTTAAATTTTTCTCTAAGTTTCGACAAACTTGCGCCTCCACAATATACACTATGGAGGGCATTTTTGTCAAAACAAAGCTTGCGCCACTCTCCATCATCTGTATACAGTATAGAGGGCAAGTTGGTAATTAACCAACTTGCACCTCAATGCTACTGTATGTATATATATGATCCCTTGGCGTTTTTCTTTTCTTTCAACTCATCAGACTTATACATACACATCTACACACACGAAAAACACTATCCCCTTTATTCAAAAACTGCCGAGTTTTTGAATCTTTAATCCACAAAAAATCTAACTAAACCTTGTCCATTTTGTGATTTGAGACCAGTTTTGGGATCCCTTCGCCGAGAGCTTTCTTTTCATACCAAAACTTTAACGATCCATCGTTATTTTTCGAAAGGGCTTTTCGAAACCTTTGGACTTCTAGGCTAGTTTTGAACGTGATCCAAGGGTCGAAAATTTGCATAACCGATACCATAATTCTTAGAATTTTGAGAGGAACAACATATAGTAATTTCATCGAAATCTGAAATTCTTGAATTTAGGGTTTTTCGGAGCGTATTTAACAATATTTGTTTGTTATTATTCGTGAAACGAAATTTCTAATCATTTTTAATTTTAATTAAAGATGGCTGCAAATTTTGATATTCCGAAGACAAATTTCACAATTGTTGAAAATAATAACTTAATTACGCAAGCAAATTATCGACGCTGGGTTCGATATATGTCTGAGTTTTCTTTTGCAAGATATGCTATGGCAGAGTCTGTTATGCTTAATAAATCTCTTCTTCGAGATTTCTTGTCTTCTGTTTCTGTTGTGAATGCAGGACAGGTACTTGGACTTACTTGCAACATTCAGGGACGTACATTATCTATTACTGAAAACACCTTGAATACTGCTCTCCAACTACCAACAGAGGACTTTGAAGCAGTTCCTGACGGAGCAGAAAGGATTAATTTTTTCTATGTCATCCACTGTTAGAGGGAGACAGACGGAGAACTTCCAGCCAAGTTGTATGTCAAGCACTTGCCTCGAGAATGGAATTTCTTCTTTAATTCCATTTCTCATGTGTTTGCACCTAAGACTGGTGGATTCCATGGAATTACAACTTTCAATCAAGAAATTGGAATTGTCATTGCTCAGAACACAAGGATCAACTTGGGTCACCTGATTATGGGAGCTTTTCAGAATTCTCTAAGGAAGAACAGTCATGTGCTCCTATACCCTCGATTCTTCCAGATTGTGTTGAATCATCTGCTGACCCCTGCTGAACGTGCTGTCTATCCAAATATAGACAATGTGATATCTTGCTTCATGACAACTAGGGTGATCTTAATGCTGGAGAATCATCAGAACTACTCCAACAATGAACATGTGGTGCTTCTTGAGGCAATGCAAGAATTTCTCAACAAACAGAACTTGCCTCCACCTCATGTTCAACATGTTTCTGTTCCAGTAGTTGCTGAAGAGGTTCCTGAGCAGCAAGCTGAGCCAGTCACGGAGCCAATCATTCAATACAATATTCCTCATCAGGCTCAGACTACTCAAGTAGAGGAAGAAGTGATAGTGGAGGATGCTACATACAACTCCTCTGAAAGTAATGATCAATATGAAGGAGAGGATTTCCTACAGGATAATTCCACTGACTCTGAAGATGAATTGGATAGTCCTGTCCAATCCACTATAGCTGCACCAACTGATGATGTCATGGTGGATATTGATGAACTCTTCACCAACACCTACAATCCAATGCTTCAGTCAGGTATCTCTTCTGATCCTGACAACTTGTCTTTTAGTGCACCTGAAGATTGGGTTCAGAACTTACTGGATTCCAATCCACTATCTTCACCTCTTGCACGTGCCAGTGAATTTGAAATCCCACAAATTCATAACCAAGGCACGAATACACAAATTCCTGAAGCAGAAACTTCTCAACCGCTTAGCCAACCAATTGTAATTTCTGAGCGCAAGGGAGAAAGTGCCTTAAGTGCACCACATAAGGAGAATGTTTTTGAAACTGCAGCTCTGTCTCCTAGTCAAGAAAGGAGAATAGAACCTGAGACATCTGCAGACCTGTCTACTTCTTCACCACCTCAATCACATGATATTCCATTGCACAGTGAGGTTGCACACACGATTGAAGAATTGACGGTCGCCAACACTTTGTCGTCCATGTCAGGGATATACACTGTTGTTTCTGATCCTTTTCAGGGTCAAGTGCCTTCACAGGCTTCTGGGGGAAACTTGGGTGATTTGCCAAAATCTCCACCCTCGTCTACCCCCTGGGAGGAACATTCCCAGATCCCACAAGGGACTCTTCACCTCTCGAAGGTGAACGGCAATCTGTTTCTGAGCCCTTCATTTCAGGAAGTGTGCCAGTTACGGAGGACTTGTCATAAAGTCTGTCGCCGTCAAAGGCAGTAGTGGGAAACCAGGGTGCTTCGCCAATTCAAGGATCACATCCTTCGAGCCCTGTGTCTACCCACCCTGAGATTCCAACTCAGGATCCACTTAAGGACTCACTACCTTCGAGTAGTTGGCAACTTGTTTCCTATGAATCAGATTCATCTGACGAGGAAACTGAGGAAGAAGGCTCACGAACCTTCATTGCACCTTCTGTGACCTCTCTAGAAGAGGCTAAGAAGATTTTCTCTGCAAGTACATCTCAGAAAGATGCTGGAACTCCTTTGAGTGTGAGGGAAACACCAACAGAACTTGATAAACAGACACCCTCTGACCCACTGAGTGTTCTAGTTATGAGTGAAACGAGAGAAACACCTGCAGAACGTACAAGTGAGAACCCTTCAGCCCAACCTACAATTGAATCTGCAATTCCAATTGTATCTGTGACAGAATTTGAAGCTCTGAAGTTCAAAGTTCAACATCTAGAAGCTGAAAATCTTGTTCTACGGGAGGAGTTAGTGGATATTAAGTCAACAATGGAGCAAAGGTTGGCTGCTCTCGAGGCTAAGTTGCTGGCATCTCAACCTTCCAGAGAGGATTACTCAACTGAGGGGGAGAGAGCAGCAAAAAAAGCACGAGGAAAAAGGGTGATCACAGGGGTGTCAGAAGAATTAATTGACTCTGCTCTTAGAGGTCAATTCAGTTACAGTCATGATGAGTACATCCTTGAGTTTGTTGATGACAGGGTAATAAGGATGCTTGGTGCTGATGATGATGATTTGGAGGAAGGAGAAATCCCCGACAATGAAGTCTTTGCTGATGAACTTGCATATCATAATGACATCTTCCCTCCTGAAGAGTATGAAATTGCAAATCCTCAAGACATTGCTGATGTTTCTAGAGATTTTGCTGAGCAAAGGAGAGCGAGGGAGAAGTTAGAAAATCAAAGACGGATTCGTAGGGAAAGGAGACTTGCTAACTTACATAAGGAAGGAGAGGAATGGGATGCTGCCAGGGCAGTGTTTGATTTTCCAGAGGTCATTCAAGAAAACAATGATGATGAATTGAAAGATATCTTTGACTCCTTCAGGAACAACTACAAGGATCTACATGACTACCATGAGGTGTTAAATGATATCATTTCTACTGTATCAGTTGCTGTTCTTCCCAGGAGAGGATGGATGGTGAACATATCATTCGAGTTGAAAAGAGAAGGCCATGGACTCAAGCAAGTGTCAAGTCAGTTTCTCAGAGATCTATCTCTAACTGAGCTGTTTGCAGTAAGGAACAAGATCATCTCAACGGGCAGGAAGCATAATGAAGTATTAAGAGATATGGTGGAAGAATGGATCACTGATATTGGAATTGAAATTCATGACAAGCCTTCAGTTAATGAGTATTTCAAGGATGGTATGAATCAGAGTATTGGACTCACTGATGAAGCATTATCAACTTACTCTCCTAGAATACTGAAGTATCTGGAAGCTCAAGTGAGAGAAAAGTGCTCTAGGATAAGCAAGGGTAGACTAACTGCTGAATTGCTATATGCTTATCGTCTGAACTTTGCTGCTATTAGAGACTTGGACTTATCAGCAATCAATCGTCAACCACCATATCCACTGCCTCCACTCAACCCTGAAGTTCCTGAGAATCCCAATGCACCTGTTGTCACTTACAATCCAACCTCCATTATATTCAAAAAGAAGAAAGATTCTGAGGCTACAGCTATACCACTGGAAGATATAGGAAAATTCTCATCAAAAAGAATTACTCGAGCAGTTGGTGCTGTCAAGTGGTCTGTGGTTAAAGAAGATAAGGGGGTGCTCAAGAAACTAATTGATCTTCTGGAAATAAGGAAAGCTGTAGAAACTGTTCACAACACTTCAAGAGTTCGTGCTCATCCATCAAGGGTAATCATGAAAATTGAAGGAATGGAGCTTAATATCACATTCAAGAAATTGAAGAAGATGGTTCATCTAAAGACATTAGAGAAGATGAAGAAGAATCTAGAGCAACCTCCACCTGAGAATACTTTGGAGCAAGTGGCAAACTTTACTTAGAATTTCTCTAAGTATGACATTCTTACTCTGTGCACAGTTGAAGAAAGTAGAGGCGCAAGGTTTGACCACTGAAGTCAAAGGAAGACCTCACCATGGTCCAAAGAGAGATAACAGTGAATACTTTCACTGTACAAGGCGCAACCTTGATTCACTTGGAGAAAATTCCAAGTCCACACAGTGATGCTTGTTCACGCACATCATTTGACTTTGGTCAAAGCGCAACATTTGACAAAGTCGAATGTTGCGCCTCTGACTGTGATTCAAGCGCAACTTCACTAAGCATATTCTAAGTACAGTGCAAGGACTACACTGTACAGAGTGTTGGCGCAAGGTTTGACCAAGCACCAACTTTGACCATCCATTTACAGGCGCAACTTTGGTTCTTTGGAGTTAGTTTATTTTGGACAAATTTAATTTAACTACAGTTAAATTGAATTCGTCCAGGACGAACTCAAGTCGTCCAGGACGAACTCGTTAACCATGGTTAGATGTTGAGAAGCCTATAAATAGAGTTTTGTGTTTTCATTTGAAAATAACTACACACTTTGTAAGTGCACACACTATACACATTCTCGAGAGCTAAATTAAAATATCGATTTTAATCGAGAGTTTGTATTAGACTGATTTTAGTCTCTGCAGCCGACACTTGTGTTGGAATTTGTAGCACCCGATAATAATTTTTAATATAAGAATATTTCCCGACATTCTGGAGTTGTTTATTTACGATTGATTTAAAATGGACTAAAACAGAATTATTCCGCAATTACATTAAATCGAAGAAATTTGGTATAGACGTATTCAACCCCCCCCCCCCCTTCTACGTCTGATTGGACCTAACAGATAAATATTTGCTTTTGAAAAAATAACATGGTGTTATACCCTAATATTTTTAAGTTTGTATAATTTTAAAAGTTTGAGCTTCTCTAAGGTCGTAAACATGTTTGCCTTCAAAATCTATGTTATTACGATTTCTTCTATGGCATTCCCCCCCTCCTTTTGCCCTTCCTAGTACGTTTTTTGGATTTTCAATTAATCCATGCAGAGTAGCGAACATCTGAGCCCAGATTCTGTAGTGGCCTTCCCATGCCTAATTTTGCACTCTTAAGTGCCACTTGTATAGCAACAACTGATCCTTGGGGAGTGGAAACATTCGTGCCCAGTTTCTTTTACTGTATTTCCTTAACTTGCTTTACACTTTTTAGAGGCTTTTTGTGGTGCATTAATTGATCCTTAGGCAACAATATCCCGATCAGGGGAAATAAACAAGGTGTGCACATAACTTCTTCCCACCCCCTTCAAGGGCTTCTTTCCCGGTCTTCCCCTACTTTATTTTGTACCTCGATCTTAATGCCAGTTGTTCAATATTAGTTTCCTAGGGTGGTACTTCATCAACAACCCGCTTTATGCAATGACACTCTGAGTGCATCTTAATAGGTCGAAATTGTTGCGCATGTGATGTGGTAGCCAAGCCATTCCTATCACCATTATTGTTACTAACTTTTGAAACAAAAGATCTTGCATATGATCATAATGACCAACACCAACAGTTGTATGAATCAGCGGAATAGATGTTATTGCAAGTTTTGATGAGTCATGAGTGACTTGTGTTCTTTTAGATCACCTATTTGTGGAGTCATCCTATGAATAAGAGAAATAATATAAAATAAATTTTGATAAATTTCTCTCATTTTAATTTTGGTTGTAAGTACCAAAAACTAGATCTCGTTGTAGGTTTTGGAGTATAGTAAGTGAAAGACACATCAAAAAAATTTCTAGAAGTTTATAAGTAAGCCACAGTAACCATGGTTTTTTTGTGCAAGACGCGGGAGGAAGTCATATATAATAACACAAGGCCAACAAGTTCCCACAATAATTTGCCTATAGATGAGTGCTTGTTAGGAGGAGACTTATTGGTAGCATTTATAAAAGGTTCTAATTGTCAGAGATCTTGAAATAATATATGTTGGGATTAATCTGTTTTCTTTTCTATTCATTTTATCAGGATAGTATATTAAAGATACAATCCTACAATAATAACAATATAATCGTTAACAATAAGTAAGGAAAGGTAATTATATTCACAAGCATAACATACACACATAAATAAAATAAAATAAATTTATAGATTACCTTCATTCTCGAGCACACACAATTTTCTATCTTCAGCGTTAAATCAAATTGGAATGAATTGAGAAACATGAATTATGAATTGAGTTATGTGATGGGTCATGATGATTTTGTACATATAAAAATTATGGCAGCATGAAACTTTATATCCATGTTAATAATAAATGTTGCATGTTGTAAATGAACAAAGCTGCAATTCATTCAGAATTTACACACACACACAGATTTCACACACACACAAATTTCACACGCACACACAGTTATTTGAGAACTCAGTTTTCTCATTAAGGAAACAAAAGAAATTACAATGCATAATAAGGAATAGCACACACAGACGTGGCTGGAAAAAAGGAAAGTAACTTACTCCTAATAAGACTCCACTACTAGCACTACTAGTTCAAACTCCTACATCAAACCAACGATCTAATGACCAAGTCAAACTAGACTTATTCTGACTAAATAAAATAAAGCATAAATAAAACAAATAAACAGTTTAAGATTAAACCAACACTCTCCCCACTAATCTTAAACTCATTGATAGATGCTACATACTTCATTTTCCAGTGACTCGAACTCCCAACAACTTCCTCATCTGTTCAAATTTCACGGTGGACAAAGCCTTGGTTAGAATATCTGCTCTCTGGTCTTCACTTCGAACATGCTTAACAATAATTTCCCCTCGATCAATGCATTCACGAATAAAATAGAATCGAATATCAATATGCTTGCTTCGTCCATGAAACACTGGATTCTTGGCCAAGTTAATCGCAGAACGATTATCAATATACAGTTCTACTGGACCAATTTCTTCACCTGTAACTTGCTGCAAAACATTCTTTAACCATATACTCTGACATGCTGCAGCTGTGGCAGCCATGTACTCTGCCTCACACGAGGACAGTGCCACAACCCTCTATTTTTGAGACACCCAAGTAATTAAATTTTCATTCAAATAAAAAGCCATACCTCTTGTACTGCGTCTGTCCTCCACATGACTCGCAAGATCACTATCCGAGTAGCCAGTCAATATGTTATTTCCACTTTCTTTCGTATACACCAAGCCCAGCTCAATTGTACCTCTGATATAGCGAAGAATCCTTTTAACAGCATTCAAATGCATAACTGTTGGAGATTCCATATATCTGCTCACCATTCCAACTGCAAAAGCTACATCCGGTCGTGTATGAACTAAATATCGCAATCCACCAACCAGACTTCTGTAGTATGTAGTATCAACTCCCTTTCCACCATCATCCTTCGTCAATTGCTCCTTGGGGTCCATGGGAAATTTAGTGGGATTGCACTCACTCAAACCAGCTTGTTTCAACAACTTCTTCGCATATCCAGTCTGTTTTAGTTCGATAAACCCATCTCCTTGTTCTACCTCTATGCCAAGATAGTAGTTCAATTTTCCCAAATCGCTCATCTCGAATATGCTGCTCATTTGTTGCTTAAAAGTCTCAACACTCGACATCTGTGTACCAGTCACCAGGATGTCGTCCACATAAACACAAACCACTAGAATTCCATCTTGATCATTCCTGGTATAAACAGCATGTTCGTGAGGGCAACGTTTGAAACCAAGTTTCTCGAGACAGCCATTGAGCTTGGCATACCATGCCCGAGGGGCCTGCTTTAAACCATACAAAGCTTTAATTAACTTGTACACCAGCCGTTCCTGCCCCTTCCTCACATATCCCTTTGGTTGAGCAACATATACTTCCTCATTTATATCGCCATTCAGAAACGCTGTTTTGACGTCTAAATGATGCACCTCCCAATTCTTGTTTGCAGCTAGGGCCAACAAAAGTCGAACGGTTTCCAATCTTGTAACCGGGGCAAATACTTCTTCATAATCTATACCATACTCTTCAATGTATCCCTTCGCCACCAATCGTGCTTTGTGTTTCACGATCTTTCCACTTGCATCTTTCTTCAATTTGAATATCCATTTTAAGTCTATGACTTTATGACCTTGAGGCAATTCCGTGAGCTCCCATGTGTGTTTTTTTTCAATAGACTCTATCTCCTTCTGCATTGCAATTCTCCAGTCCTTCTCTTTTATTGCTTCTTTAAAATTCTGCTATTCCTCAACACCCATTAACATCAGCTCCTCCTCTAACTCAACTGGTTCAGAAACATTATACACCTCTGTAATTGCTCTAAACCTGCGTGGTTCCCCACTATCATCATAATGTTCCCGGCTAACAGGTGCAACAGGTGTTTGTGGTGTTGTATCAGTACCATCTCCCCCCGTATCACTAAGCTCTGCATCGTTGTTACTTTGCTGATCTCTGCCCTTATTATCCAGCTCTCCCAAAATTGAAAACGTATTTGATTCTTCAATTTCAATTTCCTTTTGTAGTTGCCATGGCCACATAGTCGCCTCATCGAACACTACATCTCTGCTTATCATTATCTTATCACCTATAGGATCATACAGGCGATAAGCCTTGGTGCCAGGCTCACGACCAAGATTCACAACTTGCTTGCTCTGATCTCCCAACTTGCTGACTTGATTCTTTGGAGTCTTCATATACGACAAACAACCGAAAACACGAACATGATTCAAATTTGGTTTCGACCCCGTCCAAGCCTCGTAAGGAGTTTGATTAGACAGCGCACGAGTTGGCAATCTATTCAATATGTAAACTGAGTGTCTAACAGCTTCACCCCATAAATTTCCAGGCAATTTCATCTCCTTCAAGTAGCTTCGAGCCATCTCAATTACAGTACGGTTTCGACGTTCAACCACTCCATTCTGTTGGGGCGTATAAGGTGTTGTGTAGTGTCGAACAATCCCAGCTTCCTCACAATAATTTTTAAACTCATTCGAGGTAAATTCCCCTCCTCGATCTGTCCTGAACACCTCAATTCTTCTATCCTTTCCATCCTCGACCAAAGCGCGAAATTTCTTGAACACCCCAAAAGCCTCATATTTACTTTTAATCATGTAAACCCACATAACACGACTAAAATCGTCCACCAACAAAAAGAAGTACCTGTTTCCCCCAGCGGTAACCGGTTCTATCGGTCCACAAAGATCACCATGAACCAGCTGCAACACGTTGGTAGAATTGTAACTCGATTTCTGCGGAAAAACTTTTCTAGCTTGTTTCGATACCAAGCATCCCTTGCAAACCTCTTTCGACTCAGTAATATTTGGCAGCCCATACACCATTTGATTCTTGCACATTAGAGTTAACGACTGATAATTAACATGACCCAACCTAGTGTGCCATAGCTTGGACACTACTTCACTTTTAGACAGCAAACAAACTGGTTTAACAGTCTCAGCAATGAGTTTGTAAAGACGATTTAGCGATCTCTTTACTTTCATAAGTAACTTTCCATTTTCTTCAAACACCCACAAATATTCTCATTTCATTACAACTTTGTTTCCCTCCTCAGACATCTGACCCAAACTTATAATATTACTACATAAGGTAGGGATGTAAAATACCTCGTGAAGAGTTCGTTCTTCCCCCGTTTTGCATTTGAAAACTATTGATCCTTTTCCCTCTATCTTCACGGTTGAACCGTCTCCAAACTTCACCACTCCCGTGATTTCCTTGTTTAATTCCATGAATTTTTCTAGATCACCTGACATATGGTTGCTTGCGCCATTATCAAGGTACCACAGATTGGACGCTTCTACCCTATCTTTCTGATCCATTACTAGCTTTGGAGCAACATTCTTTTCAATCAGCATCACCTCGCCATTATCCTTCTCGTGTTTGGCCAGCAAAAGGGCAGGTTCATCTTCCTCGGTTTGTGCCATGTATGCCTCCTGTTTCTCTTCCCTTGTTCTCTTTGGTTTTCTACAGTCCATTGCAAAATGACCATAAGCCTGACAATTATAACACCTCATCTTGCTTTTGTCTCTTACCCCTCGTCCTTTGTAGTTGGATGTTCCCTCATAATTTCTTCGATTTGCCCCTCTTTGCCATTCTTCCCTTGTGAGCAGCAATTTCTCTTCATTTCCTTCTCGTTTTTGCCATTCCTGTTTTGTAAGAAGAAGCTGACCACTTGTATTCTCAACAGCCTGTCCTTTAGTTCTTTCTTCATGTGCTTTCAGCGACCCAATAGCTTCCTCCATAGTCATTGTTTCCAAATTTCCAAATTGCTCCATAGTTGACACCATTTGAATGAACTTTGAAGACACTGACCTCAACAATTTCTTCACTACATACGACTCTTTCACCTCCTCACCCAGTGCACGGATATTAGTGACCAATGCACTGAGCCTCATACAAAAATCATCGAGTTGTTCTGTGGGTTTCATGCTCACCATTTCAAATTCAGTCTTCAATGTCTGTATCTTAGCAGCCTTCGCTTTCTCAGCACCTTGACACATAGTCTTCAACGCTTCCCAAGCCTCTTTAGCACTCTTTTTTTCGGCCAAGGACAACATCATATCTTCAGGTATACTCTGGTAAATCATGGCTAGAGCTATCTTGTCTAGTTTCTCTTCTACATTCGCCTTTGTATCGGTAGGTTCTACTGCTTCCCACACTCCATGTGCCTGCATGATGGCTTTGATCTTCATAGCCCACGCAATATAGTTTGTTCAGGACAGCATAGGATAGCTTAAGCCCATTGTTCCTCCCTTACTCTTGCCAGCTTCCATTGTGACAAGTTACACGCAACCAAACAGCAGCTACGAGCACCTTAGCTCTGATACCAAGTGTTGTAAATGAACAAAGCTCCTATCTGCAATTCACTCAGAATTTACACACACACACATAGATTTCACACACACACAGATTTCACACGCACACACAGTTATTTGAGAACTCAGTTTTCTCATTAAGGAAACAAAAGAAATTACAATGCATAATAAGGAATAGCACACACAGAGGTGGCTGGAAAAAAGGAAAGTAACTTACTCCTAATAAGACTCCACTACTAGCACTACTAGTTCAAACTCCTACATCAAACCAACGATCTAATTACCAAGTCAAACTAGACTTATTCTGACTAAATAAAACAAAGCATAAATAAAACAAATAAACAGTTTAAGATTAAACCAACACTGCACATGGTGGAAAATTCAAATTTAAATTATTTGTTATCTAGATATCTTTTGTAGAATGATAAAAATATAGGAATTCATATGAATAATTTAGATGATACTTTGGAAATATTATTATGAACAGGGATATTGAGATTTAGATGATATATCTTAGGTCTATGAGTAGCTTGATGATTCTAATTGATGATTGTTTTTATATAAGAATTATCAAAACTAGTCATAGACATAAGATATCATCAAATTATTAATATCTTTTTTCATAATAATTTTGTAAAAATATCATCTAAATTCTTCAGATAAATATATACATTTTATCATTTCATTAAAGATATTAAAATAACAGATAATTTAAATTTTGAATTGCATGACCTTTTGCAAAACTTAAACTATCATGGGCATAAAGTATCACCAGACTACAAGATCTATATTTTTATGTGTATATAATTACCATGACCCTACACATAAGCCAATTCATAATTCATCTTTCTCAAATTATTCCCGGTTGATTCACCATCCAAGATAGATTATTGTTTGTGCTCCGGAATGAAAGTAATCTGAAAATTTATTTTATTTTGTTTATGTGTATGTGTGTATGTGTTTTTCATTCTTATGAATATTTTCTTTCCTTACTTATTGTTAGTGATGATATTATTATTATTGGAGGATTGTCTAGAAATTATTTCTTATGTTCAAGGATTTGAATCTTTAATGTATTTTTTCAAGATCTCTAACAATTAAAACCTTTTATAAATGCTACCAAGAATTCTTCTTCTAACAATGCGCTCATTTTATGGTAACTGTGATAGGAACTTCCTGGCCTTATTATGACTTCACTCCCCGGTCTTGGAAACAAAAACATGGCCATGGTGGTGTGATTTACCTACAAAATTTAAAATTTTATTTGATGAATCTTTCACTTAACCATACTACCAATACCTGCGAGCATGTAGGAGGGTTGGTGCCAAGTACTTACAACCAAAATTAAAATGAGAGAAATTTATAACAATTTATTGTATATTATTGCTCTGATTCACACAATGACTCTACAATTGGAGACCTAATAGAACCAAAATGACTCGATCGGGATTCCGGAGAAACTTGTGCTAACATCTATTCCATTGATTCGTACTACTGTTGGTGATGAACACGACAATTATGTGAAGTTTCAAATGATTAGTAATAATTATGGTGCTGGGAATGGTCTGGCTACAACATCACCTGTGCAACACGTTCGACACATTGAGACACACTCAGAGTGTTATGGCACATAGTAGGTTGTTGATGAAGCACCACCCTAGAAAATTATTATTGAACAACTAGAGCCAAGATGTATAAGATGAGGCTGGGGAAGGCGGCATAAGAAGCCTTGGAGCAGGTGGGTGGAAGTTATATACCTTCACACTTTGACTATTTACCATGACCGGGATGTTGTTGCCCAATGATTAATATGATGCACCAAAAATGGCACTTAAAAGTGTAAAACAAGTAAGGAGACGACCATGAAAGAATCAGGGCATGAATTTTTCCACTCCTTAAGGAATGAGGTTTTGCTCTATAAGTGGCATTTAATTAGAGTGCAAAACGATGCAGGGGAAGGCCATAGAAGAATCTTGGCACGGATGTGCTACACTATAGGGATTAATTGAAACTCCATAAATGATACTCCGGAGGGCAAAAGAGGCAAAAAATGTCATAGAAGAAGGTGTAAATAAAGTAGGTTGTGTAAGCAAACAAGGACAAAGTTTTTAGCTTATTTTTCAAGTAAACTTATTGTCTGATGTACTGGTTGGATGTAGTAATTGCTAGATTTTAGTAGTTGCCTTAAATCTAATTTATTGCAATAATGCATATGCTAATAGTAATGTTACCTCCCCAAATTTTGTCCCAATTTTTTCGCAAAGGATATGACAAATAAATGACTAATTATTATTAATATAATTATTATTAATATGAGTGAACCAATCCGACATAGCTAATTAGGATTTGTGAAAAAAAGGAACAAATTTAAGAGTACCTAGCATTTTCTTATATATTATTTGAAATATAACGATATAAAATTCAAATTGATAATTCCAACCCACTCAAAACTGTATTGAACTAAACTATGATATCCCCCAAACATTCTCACAACTCGTGACAGATGGCTATTTTTTGATATTTTTTGATAATCAATATTTTTTCAATGATTAAATTTTTAAGACTCAAAAAGATCCAAACAGCTACATACATGGAGTCATGGACAAGCCAAACCAACCACTGACTTTTCCATACCTACCTTAATAAATGGTTTTTAATAATAAACCTGGACATATATGGAGCTGATCAACTTGCAACAAAACAAGAATAAAACTTAGAAAATTCTTTTACCGCCAATGTAAATTGATGGAGTATGTATATGAGAGACAACTTGAAAATTCCTTTACAATGAACGTAAGTTCATGGAGTACGTATATGAGAGAGTAATGAAGTAGAATCTGTAAAATTGATGATAAATAGAATATGTTTAAAATAGAAATAAAGAAATAAATAAACATGTATATCTTAAAAAGAAAAATACACCCAAGGATTCTTTTATAAGATAATATTTTTGAACTTCTTGAAATTATATATTAAAATTCACATCCCCGGTACATAATAAATTAAACACAATTGGCTTGGTAGGAAACAAAACAATTGTCTATATAGTGGTTTGAATGAAAAGATCCATGGCCATACAAACCCAACAATTAAGGATCCACTACCCATCAATTAGTAATAATTGTGGTGTTGGAAATGGCACAGCACTCAGAGTGTTATGGCACAGACCCGGTTATTGATGAAGCACCACCCTAAAAAACTATTAAACAATTAGTGTGAAGAGATACAAATGAGACAAGAGAAGGCGGCACAAGAAGTCCTTCGAGCACATGGGAGGAAGATGCACCACAGACGACACCTAAAAGTATAAAACAATTGGAGAATGTGGGATGAAGTTATGTATGTGCATACTTTGTTTATTTTCCATGATGAGGATGTTGATGTTACCTAATGATCAATTGATGCACCACAATTGCACTTATAAGTGCAACAAGTTAGAGGAAGACCACAAAAGAATTAGGACACGAATGTTTCCACTCCTCAAGGATCAGGTTTTGCTCTACAAATGGCATTTAATTAGAGTGCAAAACGAGGCTGGAGAAGGCCACGAAAGATTCCGGGCACGAATGTGCTACTCCGTAGGGATTAATTGAAGCTCCACAACCGGTACTCGGAGGGCAAAAAGAGGTAGGAAAATGTCATATAATATGCCGTAATTAACGCATATTGTG
This sequence comes from Daucus carota subsp. sativus, assembly GCF_001625215.2. Lineage (NCBI taxonomy): Eukaryota > Viridiplantae > Streptophyta > Magnoliopsida > Apiales > Apiaceae > Daucus > Daucus carota. The sequence goes on along the minus strand of NC_030389.2, from coordinate 24,001,028 downwards.
TAAGCAAATAAGGGGAAAGTCTTTAGCTTATTTTATAAATAAAATTATTGTATGATGTACGGGTTGGATGCACTAGTTGCTATGTTTTAGTAGTTGCTTTAAATCTACTTTATTACCGTCTTAGGTGTTTAGTCTCGTTGTATTTTATGTTATCATGGTTCAGTTAATCCTTGTTCCGATAAGGGTTTGAACTGAGTTTAAACCTCGCCGAAGACAAAGCTAGGACATGTGTTTAAAATATTTAGAAAAGGAATATAAAGCTGGAGATGCAATCTCTGATTTATGTTTCTGTGCTAGATAATGACTCAAAGTGGCGGCACAATATAACTGAATTCCAGATATATGCTGATCAGTTGCAAGACTTGGTTAGTTTTAACCGAGGCTTGAAATTATGAGATATATCTACTACGTTGTTAGATTAGACTTATAGGACTGAACAACTAGGTGATAGTTCATATAACAATATTGGCCCGATTGAAAAAAAAGAAGATACAATGTAATTTAATTCATTTCTTTAATCAGACAGAATCAGTGGCGCTGCCTCACTAGTCAGGAACAGTATGAGCATTGAGAGTAAAGGCGACAAGCTTCTCTAATGCAGTATACCATATTTGACTGTCAGTCTTACTTCGGATATTTGATCTCTGAAGTATTGTTTGTATTTAGAGACCTTTCTCTAGCATTTGTAAACCTGAAATGATTTGCTTGTATGAAATTGCTCAAGGTTCTAATGTTGGCATTAGAAATCCAAACTTTTTTTACTTCCTGAACAAGCATTTCTTATGCAGTCCCATTCTTAAATGGGAAAAAGATATATAACATCCTCAATTCATATAGTAAATATAACATGAAATTTCTGTAAGTTTACCTATACAATATAGTAAATTATCTGAGGGTTAATAGTCGCAAAAATGATAAATTTTGATTAATTTAACAAGATTGTTAATTTAACAAGGTTTAATATACAATATCTTTATTATGCTGGGACTGTTTTCAAAGTACCGTCATACATGTCTTCATCTGACCTGTCATCTCCAATGCAGAGGATGAAATCAGGGATCTCGCCATTGCTAACAATTGTCGCGATTACCTTTTCTGTGACCAAGCCTTTGCTTGCATCCTAAATATTTTGGGTTGCTAGTTAAGTAAATTACTGTACTGTACAATGCACAGGGAAGACCGAAAGAGGGAGACAAGAGACATATACCTGTGGTTTAACCTCAACAATATTTTTTCCCTTTCTAACTATTGCAGGTTCGTTAGCAATGATGTGTTTCAAATGATCCGACAATTCCTTTGCCTGAGAGGATCCAAAATCATGATCTGCATCTTGATGGTGCCAAATAAAGCACTTTATTTGACTTCGATGGTGGAATCATACGTGGCTTCTGTATACAGATTCATTATACGCTCCACTGCTGCCTTCCACTCGAGATCCACGACCAAAATGGATTTCCATTCAGAAGTTTTCTTCCACCTGCAAGCCAAAGGCAATTTATTTGGAAGTTCCACTAGAAAAGGTCTATAAGAAGTTTGTGAAGGAAAATACCTTATGAAGTACCCGTGTTCAGCAGCTAGTCCTAGACCTTCACATGGAGCCAGCCACTCAGTTAAGGAACTTATACCTCTTCCACTTGTTGGGTTTCGGGGCAACAAACGCAGCGGATAATCGACGTAAAATCAAAAATTCCGAAACCCTAACCCGAGGATCCATCTATAAAGTATGGCTGATCATGGAGATACGAAGTAATACCTTGTTAAAGCTTTACGTTAGCGAAAGATGGAGGTCCGAAACAAGCAATCACCATGCAGCCCTCGGTCCAAGGATCGCGTCTCTAAGCAGTCCACACGAACGTCTGATCGCCAAAGATCACCGGAGCCGGTACTAGCCGAATGCAGCCTCTCTCTCTCTCTCTAGCCTCTCTCTGATGTAGAGCTGCTAGGGTTTTAGTAAAAACGAATTTTTTATAACTTAACCCTAAAACAATACATCATTATGTATTTATAGGGAAGAGAGAGATAGATGGGCCAAACCCTAATCGGATTTGGGCTTCTCCAAACCTAATCCGATTTTGGTTTTAATATTAAATTCGAAATCCTAATTACTTAATTAAGACCGGCTCAATTAAATAATTTATTTCGAACTTAATCATTTAATTTAAATTCAGAATTTAAATTAAAACTCCTTTAAACGTTCAAAGTGTGTGACCCTTTAGGTTATTATTACGTTGGCAATAATTTTAATATCCAATAATAAAATTATAAACAATGAGCGGCATCTAGTAATACATCATTGCTACCCAAGTAATAATAATAATTGGTGATTCAATTAAACCTTTTGTGAATAATGTACAATGTAATATAATCCCTTTAACCTTATATTAAAGATCAGACTCAAGGCATGTATTGTGTCATCCTCTTCATCGTCTAATCCGAATTTCCTTAATCAATGAGTAGACTATTAAACAAATCAATATTTGAGCACGGCCATGCATTTTATAGTCTCACTCAATCAAGAGGCCAATAATATCACTCCTAAAATAGGAGGGTTAAATCCTTTCTAGATCATTCATATTTCTCATATGATTCATAATATACCCAATGTACATTTCATCATCACCCGGTCAAAGGTAACTTTTAGTGCAACCAAAGTATATTAATTCTCATATAGAAATATAATGATATCAAGTCAGAGGATCATTACATCATTATCACAGTGAGAATTTCCAATGACACTTATTAACATGTAAAATCTCACGGTGGGTCATTCCAGTGCCATGTGTCGATACATGCACTTATGTTCTTGACTTTAGCATCACTATACCTATGATCAATGAGATGTGATCATCAGTCAACAAACATACTAGTCTTAATGCATCATTATTGTCCCTTAACAATAATACTCGACTAGGGACATTTAGGAATATTGATATTATTCTCATAATCTCATTTCTAAGTCACGTACTTAAAGATAAAGAATTACATATAATATTCCAAGGACATTTATTATGCTTTCAATTTATTACGCAGTAAATAAAGACATAATAAATATTTATTCAATAATCAATATAACATAATCCATAAATGTCTACAATAGAACACAATAGTATTGTCTCTAGGACACCAATACTAACACCACTAACGATAAACACAATGTTCTTAGGATCATCACACATAGTGTTAAGAGCAGTGACAAGTTCACTACTGAGGTTTTTCTTGGTTGAGGAATGAGGAACTATAGCCCTCCTATTTGTCTTGTTATATGCAAGAACTATGCTTTCAGAAAATAATTTTTGAAAACCTAGGGAGAGGGCAACAACTTTGAATGTGAAACTGAAGCCCAAACCCCAACATTGATAATTATAGTGATCAAGACATGCTCTCTCCATGCTATGCAGGAAACTGCGAGCCCAATATGCCACATCATGAGACTGAACGTAACTATAGTTCTGCTCATGTCTTAATTGCCTTAAAGAATTATCCATGGTGACCGCAGAATGCATAGCCTCAGCTAAGGAACTAATATCCCATAAATTTATTCTGATTACTCCACTTAGAGATGGAGATAATCCAACATATTCATAAATAATTAGCACACTTGTTCGAGGAAAATAAGACATAATTCCGCTAGCTTCATCCACAGTTGAAGAGCCCTGCCCGCAAATGACATACATGTGAGGGACTAGAGTCATTCCATCTCTGACAGCATTTACTATGCAACATTCCGAGGCAGCGTAGTAGGCGTTCTTTACACATTGATCAACTGGTCGATCAATTAGACTCACTAGTTGATGACCACAAGAACCATAAATCTGATTAATCCTGTTAGCAGTTCCATACGTCTCCCTTCTCACTTCCTCGATGTCTTCTCCTGAGCTTCTTTCAGGATTGATAATTTGAAAAAGAACCATAATAGCCCGCAAGTTTTCATACTTCCTCAATAGTTGTTCAAATGCTAATAACTTCAGAATAATTGCCTTGAATAAGTTCATGTCGTCTACGCCAACAATTACATGCTTCCCCTTGAACTTCCCCTTGAACTTCCCTTCGAATTCCTTGACTTTCACTGATGTAGAAGGAATATTCAGAACATTTTCAACTTTTCCCAAATGAATTCCTAAAGGCAGAATCTTGATATATACCGTGCGACCATTATAATCTAGCCCAATTTGTCCTCGTTTGGACTCATAGTCCAGTCCCAGCATTCTACTACAACATGAGAGGATGTGGCGAGCAAAATCGAAAGTATGAAACCCGATGAGATCGCAGTTCAACAAAATCCTCAGAATGTCTGCACTTACAGGAAGTGTTCGATAGATCTCTGCAGATGCAAGGAATGGACTTTGGAGAAAGAATCCGAGTTTGGCCCTGTAGCGCTTATTTCTCAAGAACACAAGGACCGCCATGAGGTGATAGTCATGAATCAAAATATAATTAGTCTCGGGATTTGCCACTTCTAATACTATGTCTGCTAATATTTTATTTGCAGAGATATAAGCCTGCCACAGTCCCTGATCAAATTGGTCACCATTCTTTTCGCACATTGGGAGCATGTAATGGAATATAGGCCATAGATGGTGCTTGCAGAAACCATGATGGAATTCAGAGAAGAGTTCATTCGCAAGAAAAATGTGAATGCAGTTGAAATCATCCATCAGTCTCTCAACAACCCCCTCCTCTTCATTAACATCTATATCGGCATTTAGTGAACCAACATAAAAAACCACTGTATCAGGTGAAAATCCATCTTTTAGTTTCCATAGAGGCGAATCTTCATCGTAATTAAAGCTCAAGCCCTTTGTTTCCTTATCCTTCTGTGCATGAAGGGGCAACATGTTTGAGATGATGATAATTCTGACAGTTGTAGATGAGGTACCATATGAATCCACATATTTGATACAAGGATTAGTCTTGTTCAGGTCCCCGAAAGCCAGGTTTGCAAAATTCATACGTGAACTTGTATCCATGATCGATTTATTTCCAAACAAGAATATAATCTGATGTGATTATATTCTGTAAAAAGAAAACACAAGAGCCCCTTAAAGCTAGACAAGTAAATCTAATGGCTTGAACAGAAACTCTTCTACAGATAAGTGAAAACAGAAAAGATTATTATACTATAGGCCATGATAATTGATGATGATATGCTCTATACTTATAATCATAACTTCTTGCAGATACAATTGATATATATACTTATAAATAAACATGATCAATCATGGAAACATGATCAATAGTTATGAATTCAATAATCGAATCGTAAATTTGTAATGATATATGATCATGATCACCAAATCTAGGCCGCTTAAACAAGCTAGAACACAACTAGTTTAATATTGTACACTGGTATTTAAGTAGCTGAACTAGCTAGAGTTATATCAACTACCTTAAAGTATAAAATGTGTTTTCGTGGGATTAGAACTTGAGGGGGTAGGGGTGCTTTTATTCACTTTCTCGAGCTGCTTGCTTAGTCTAGTTGCCCTTAGTTTTCGAGTTTATTACGATCCTGCTAAAGTGATGTGAGTTTGAAAATATTATAGATTGTGATAAAAATCCGAGAGCATTAAAAGCCAAGGTAGATTTCAGTTGTAGAGAGAACTAAAAGCCAATGTAGATTTCAGTTGTACAGAGAATTAAAAGCCAAGGTAGATTTGAGCTGTAGAGAGAATTAAGATTTCAGCAGAGAATTAAAAGCCAATGTAGATTTGAGCTGTAAGACTCTCAACTAAATAGCCATGCATGGTACAGATAAAATGGGAAGAAATTTCTCATTTATTGTGTATACTTTGCACTTGAAACAAACTATTTTAATTCTTTTAAAAATAATCCATATCTCTATTATATACATGAGATTTTTTTCCCGTGAAAATCAAATATTTAAATAATTAAATATGTATATTTATTTGAATCTGAACATTTTAAAAGTGTTCATTTAAAAATAAGGTTTAACTTCAACAAATTCACAAACATAATGGTTATAAAAAGTCATGTGACATATTGTAGATATGTATTTAGTCTCGAGTGACATGATACAAATGTGAACAAAATTTAAATGTACTTGCCAACTAAAAAGTAATCGATTGATACACACAGATATCATATTAATTTAATGTACACGTAAAGTAAATATGTGTGGATATATATATGTGTGTGTATATATGGGTTGCATTCCACAAAGAATACTTTAAAAACAACAATATTATAAAACACTATCATAACACTTTATCTTTCATAAAAAATGATTTGTTAAAATTATAATAATATAGTTAAACACCAATTAAACTTAATATATTAAATTTAACATCCACGCTCATCCAAATTATTAATAAGAAATATTATAAATTCAGATTCGAATGCATAACAGAATCCAGAATAATGTTATTTTTAAGGGTCTTTCTAGTGTGTGCCCATGTGCACACACTAACAACTATTTTTAACTAATGTGGAGATATTTTGATTGGTGTAAATATTTATGCATGGCCATCATTATTAATAAGATTAGAATCGATAGACACATAACTAAAAAATGATTGTTAGACAAAGAAAATCAAACCTTTTTGCTCTTTTAGTTGTATTTAATGTCATAATCGTTATACTGTAGAGACTTTTGAGTTTACTTAAAAAATCTTATTAGATAACTTACATATATCTTATCCTCTTATCTTATGTTCTTTGTTTTAGCTTGAGTCAACTAAACTATTATATTGTATTATTTACGAGTATTTTATTTTAATTTTCATAATTATATACGTAAATAAATATTCAATCATCTTTAAATATTATTAAACTAATTTATTTATTATAGGGTTAAATATCAAAGTGGTCACTGAAGTGGAGGTCATATATCACTTGGTTCACTGATCGTAACGGGATATCATTTCAATCATTAAAGTCACACTAAATATCAATCAAGTACCCCAAAATTTTAGTTCAAGAAGTAAAAATATTATTTATAGAGTTTTACACATTTTTCATGAATGTTACCATAAAGAAAGTAAAAGGTTATGACTTCTTATTGGATTAATGACAATATATTTAGATTTTATCAATTTTGTTTACTATTTATTTATAATTAAAAGAAAAGAAAATAATTATATAATAAAAATAAGAGTGATTGACACTTTGCACTCCTTATATTTAGGCGCTTTTTCGATTTGGTCTCAAACATTTTTTTTTGGCAGTATGCACCCTAAAGTTTGAAAAGCGCATCGCTTTACACCCCTTTGACCACTCTCCGTTTAATTGACCATTAAAGTTAACAGATTTCAGGTTTGCACATTGCACCCCACAATTTTAATTTTTTTTCATGAGTATTTTGAAATGTTTTTTTGAATAAAAAAAATATTTCAGGTTTTTTATGAGTATTTTGATTAATCCGAGCATTTAGGTCTGGCCACAGAACTGTGGATTTTCTTAAGGTACCTAAATTATTCCAAACCTATATATGTGACACTATGGCAACATCACATATATGAGGAACTGATGCAGTAACTTGACTCGAATTTCAGGTTGTTGTATACCCTGGAAACGTGATGTCTTTGCAATTCCTAAACCTCGAAAATTCAAGTACACTAGTGGCCAATATATTTTTGTCAACTGCCCAAAAAGATCTCTAGCTGAATGGCATGGTAATATATTTAGTAATCAGCTTACAGACTATTTGATCTTCCAATTCCAAATATATTAGTCCTTTAGTGATGAGTATGTGAAATGCATATGTACAAGCATCTATTTTCGCACTTCAGCTCTACCAGACCATCATCAAAGCCTCCATATCCGAACAACAGGTGACTGGACATCACAGCTGAAAAAAGTGTTCTCTCATGTACGTACTTGAACAAATCAAAATCAAACTGCACTTGTTAATTACTTTAAATGTTTGGTTGACTGCTCTACTTCTAAATGTTGCCCCTTTCAACAATATTCACCAACTCCGACTAATATTTCTCGTAAAAATTAGCATTATTCCAAGAAAAAAAAAGTTTTTAGATTTTAAGAGTTGCCGAATAGAAGAAGAGGATGTGATATCCGTCGTCAACATTGTTCCTATCTTAAGATGAAAAGCAATCAGCATCCCCGCTAATGACATGAACAGTTTGCATTCATGAAGAAAACATATTTCAAAATACTCATGAAAAAAATTATAATTGTGGGGTGCAAAGTGAAAACCTGAAATCTGTTAACTTTAACGGTCAATTAACGAAGAGTGGTCAAAGGGGTGCAAAGCGAAGCCCTTTTTAAACTTTAGGGTGCATACTGCCAAAAAAAATTGTTTGAGACCAAATCGAAAAAGCGCCTAAACATAAGGGGTGCAAAATGTCAATCACTCTAAAAATAAATAGTAAATAAACGATATAAAATCTAAATATATTATCATAAATACTAGAAATCATAACCTTGTACTTGGTTATGGTAGTATTAAAAAATAATGTGTTAAACTTTATAAATAATATTTTTACTCCTTGAACTAAAATTTGGAGGTACTTTATTGATATTTATTGTGACTTTAATGATTGAAATGATATCTCATTAAGATCAGTGAGCAAAATGATATATGACCTCCACTTCAGTGAGCACTTTGATATTTAACCCATTTATTATACAGATTAAGATATTTGAATAATTTCACAACCCGACCCGAACGGGGCGAGGATCGGATCGGGTTCAAGCGGGGTGGGGTAAATGCCCATCCCTAAATGGCACTATTGTCCTTTCAAATTTTTGCATTGATACTATTTTTCAATACATTGTCTTACTTGAATTCTACAACTTAGAATATCAAAGATTGTTGATTTGCATTACTGTGAGTACTGGAAATTTTTTGTCTTCACAAGAGCAATAATATTGAATATATTTATATTGAACTTTATTTTTTTATATGTAGCTGCGGAGTTCATAATTTCAAGTAACAATAACAATTTAAGATTAGCAATAAAAAAATAAAGGTGTACTAAGAGTAAGTCGAAAATACCATATGATATCATCGAGAAAAGGCAATCCCACAATGATTATATTATTGATAATGTTTCTTTGTATCTACTTACTACTTATCACCTTATATTTACATAAAGATATCCAAGGATATCAGAAGAAAAAAAAGATTGTCAAATGTCGAATACACACCTACTTAACTCATAATTAAAAAAATGTTACTATTTAATATATTTATTACACTCGGATTAGTAAGTGTAATTATTAATTTGCTTACATAATACATAATTATGTTTTTCCAATAAAATTAATATATACTTATGTTACTTTTACTTATGTTGGTTGTATTTATTACACTCAATAACCACTCATTTAAAATAATGCCATATTTGATTAATTTTGACGGACAATGTTAAATATTATTAGTTATTTAGTTTGCACAAAACAATTCTTCGTATATTGAAGTTACGACCATTGAATTAAATAATAAGTTATAGTAAAATCTCGATAAATGAAAATACATTGGTCTAAATTATATATTTATGAGTATAGTGTATTTTATGTACATACACTTTAATACACTTTAAGCTGTACACCACTTATCACTATTCAATTTTAAAAAACACCACATGTAATATTGTAGTTCAGAACCCGTCATAGATTGTGTTGTTCCGTTATATCACTGTAACGTCGTTAATAATGTTACGGATTATCTCGTAACTTGACCTCAGTAACGAAAGCTACACCCCAATTTTGATGGCATTACTTGTCTGAACCTTAATTTTGCAGCTTCTCAACCACCAAATCAACCTTCTTGAGCTCACAGAGACCTTTCGTCTTTGTGACCAACATTAAGAGCAGCCAATTTTTTTGAAATATCATATGAGGTGCTGGTAAAAGTTCACTGATTTTCATTCCCCCATCAAGAATATATCTTGATTTACTCGGGTTCAGCGGATCACCATCAAAAAGTAAATTTTGCTCTTCGGGTTGTTGACTCTGACGTACTTCGTGCAAACCATGCTTAGCTCTTTATATCCTAACCAGCTCTCAATTTCCGCAAGCGGGTTTTATCTGAATTCGGGGTCAACATTCTGTTCTTGACATTTAACTAGTTTGACTCAATTTCATTTACAGTAGCAGGACCCCATCCGCCATTTCCAACATGAAAAGACAGACCATGAGGCTCAACATAATCAGATTTAACAAACTCAGCCAATTTCCCGTGCATGAAAAATGGTGCTTCAACTGACTGTTCTTCATAAAAAAAATTCCAAAAGATATTGTCTTGTATAAAATCCCATTTTGATTAGGCATGTTTTGATCTTCACTTGTTTCTGCATAGATATTCAATGAGTATATATTTATGCAAATTCCGGAGGATTACTAACCTTATTTATTTTTTTAATTTGCTTTGAACAATGATTAAATAGCACATCATCTGTTTGATGAAATGATGCAAAGAAGTGACTGTGATTTAAGTTAATTTGGTTCAATGTAACTATTAAAACGGAGAATTGTAGGAAAAGTCCTTAATAAAATTAAGGTTGTTAGCCTAAATTGACGGAGAGACACACTTTGTAAAAATTTCAAAACTTGAGTATTGCATGTGATACTTATTAAAAGTTGATATTGTAAATGGTGTTGTGCTTAAAGTGCAAGTACACATAATTCACTTTACTCTATATGTATTTAAATAATAATTAAACTTATTCCACGATTATAGTATTTTCATATAATATATAAAGAATGCAAAAATCCTCATAAGATATTAATTAAATTCATTTTATATGAACTCCGGGTTAGTAATAAGGTAAAGGTCTCCGGTACATCACTTTACAACATACTAGTATCAAAATGTTTAGGAATAAAAAAAAAAGTCCACAATAATATACACTGAATACGCATGGTCTATATACGTGAGGTCGAACACATGTTACACATTTGCACGAATAGTTATGATACCATTTTTCCAGCATCATATTCATCCACAGAGATGACCACATATGCTTACTGGAACCTTTAGAAGTAACCTTCAAACGCGGACCACCCTATTAGATCGATCCAACACTAGGTAAGTCGATAGTAGGTGACCCCATATCATGTTTTTTGGGATTCGTTACACATATAGAAGATGCATATTAATTTCCCAATAATTCTCACCTTCTTATTCACCTAGGATTATACAAAATAAATCTTAATTTTTTTTTTCCCACAAATAGTTAATATCCACCTTCTTTACTTTTGACTTATTATATAGGGGTTAGTGTAAAGTAAAACTATAAAGGAAAAAACATATGTGTAGATTTTTAGGTATTTGAGAAAAAAAATAATTGATTATATTTAGCATATATATCCTAATATTTAAAAAAATATGGAGTTTAAAAATACCATCAAAAACTAAGAACTTTATTTAAAGGCTAACTACATAGTGTATTCTTGTAATGGTGAAGGTGTTTCGAAAAAGAGTACCATTTGAAGAATTGTGTCCAATTTGTAAAAATGATAATGAGACAATTTCTTCGCTTATTAATTTCATGTCCTTTTGCTCAAGCTTTCAGGAGAGGCATGGTGTTAACGAATCTGAGAAAGTAACGTTTGTGTTTAATTCTTACTTCCAAAATTTTTTAGATAAAATTGGAAGACGTCATGAGAAAAATATTTTGATGATATGTTGAGTGTTATGATGAATTTGTAATCATTGATTTCGAATAGTAAGTAATCATTAGTGAGTAATGTTATTGACGTAGTGATGATTTACTTTGAAGAGTAAAAGTATTGGTCAAGATCAATGTATATATCTCTCGATCCGTTTATATAATAATATGATGGATTTGATAGGTGTGTTTTGTCTCAAAATACTAATATAAAGAGAAATGTTGATGTAACAATTTCTTAAGTCGACAGGCATTTTAGTTATGGCGTTACAACACAAGATTACAAGGATGCTTTAACGAATGTTTAGGTTGGGTTTGCATGAGATCATGAAGGCTATCGGGAAATGTTTGAGTTAGATTAAATGGACAAGTTGGAGTTTCATATATATATATATATATATATATATATATATATATTACTACTCCAATACAAACCAAATTAGCCTAAAAACTAAAAACCCATCTGCAATATCACTAAATTCTAAAAACAATATCACTAAAATTTTCAGCTAACCCCACGGTGATCATTAATATCCCTCTACAATCTCCGATCATCAATACACCATATAGAAATCACTATTTATTTAAAAAGAAATCACTAATTTATACAACACAAATCACTATTTTACAAAGTTAATATCACTAAATTGCAGGTGATTTTTAGTTTGTATTCTAAGCCTGGTTTGTATTTTATCACTAGCATATATATATATATATATATATATATATATATATATATATATATATATATATGCCAACATTTCAGAGAGTTACTCCTTATATGAAGTTACATAGTGCGCCATTATAAATCATCAATTTTATAATAAATTCTATTATAGAATACATATAAAACGTGATTCTAATATAGAATACTATAAAATATATCTATTTTAAGTAATTTAACACTTAAAATTTGATGAAAAAAAGTATATTTTCGAAACTGACTCTACAACAGAATAATTCTGGACAATTATTATTCTGTTATAGAATCGTGTTGAGATATTGCATAACTTTAGATGATCTTTGGAATAAAAAAAATTGTATAATTTCGTTTTCGGTTTATTAATAATCAAAATTTGCAATTATATTACATAAAAAATATAATAGAATATATATTATGTGTATATTTATAATAGTGTGATACGTAACTCCATATAAGAGGCTATGCTATAGAGTGCTACCCTCTATATATATATATATATATATATATATATATATATATATATATATATATATATATATATATATATGCCAACATTCGAGAGAGGGACTCTTTATATGGAGTTACATAGTGCACCACTATAAATCATCAATTTTATTATAAATTCTGTTATAGAATACATATAAAACGTGATTCTAATATAGAATACTATAAAATATATCTATTTTAAGTAATTTAACACTTAAAATTTGATGAAAAAATTATATTTTCGAAACTGATTCTACAACAGAATAATTCTGGATGATTATTGTTCTGTTATAGAATCATGTTGAGATATTGCATAATTTTAGATGATCTTTGGAATAAAAAAAATTGTATAACTTCGTTTTCGGTTTAATAATCAAAATTTGCAATTATATTTCATAAAAAATATAATAGAATATACATTATGTATATATTTATAATGGTGTGCTACGTAACTCCATATAAGAGGGTGTGCTACGGAGTGCTACCCAATATATGTAATAACTATTAGATAGTACAAACAATTAAAAGTGGTGTGCTGATGAAGTCATTGTTTATAACTATAGTTGGTGATTATACGTGTAAATGTGTTTTGTGTATTATTTTACTAATAGGTTAATCCATTGACTTGTTAGGACTCCAATTATTTTCAAAATATAGTTTTAATAGTGACGTCTCCACTAAATTCATAAATGTTATTTATTTTATAATTTAAGTAAATAAAGGATTGTTATAAAAAAAAAAAAAAAGCGCAATCGTAGACATACCAAAATAGTTACCTAAAGACAAGTGATATATTTTAATTTGTGGAGTTGGTGTATATGCAAAGGGGTTTCCACTATATTTATGAGGATTGAATTAATCATAAAGGTATCATTCTAAATGATTTAGAGCCTGTTGGGCTACATAAATCAAGCTCTTATCAAGGGCTTATTTTTTTTCAAAAATTGCATATTTTTATAAATTTGTTGGATATAAATGTTAAGGATTCATTATGTGGGAAAAATGTAAGGGTCAATTTCAGAAAAAAGTAGAGTTTCATGCACTCTTTTTCACAAATAAGTTCTTATTTATCAAAAATAAGTTTAGCCAAACGGCCACTTAGTAACGGCCTCGAGAGGTCCTTGAGCCATGATTCTGCTCTGCATAAATCTACATATTTAAAGAAAGAATAGAGGAACTGAAATGTAATGCTTGCTCGCAAGTCTCCCCACCAGCACTATTGGGAAAAACTCACAATGAAATTACTAATGTACTTTGCGTCTTTTCTCACCAACGTAACAGAAAACAAGTAAACACTTGACTATTCAGCTCAGCTCCCACGTCAAAGTTGGTCTACGACGATATGTCCAACTCTTACCGTTTCTGGAAGTTAAATGACTTGATTGACAAGGCAAAGATGCTTCCAAATAGAAATGCCAAGTGCTACACATCCCACAAAGTCATGATCGTACTACTCAAAGTAGCTCTTAATGAATTGTGCCACAGTTTCGCCCGTTTCAAGTTTTTCTTCAATGTCGCCGAATTGTGAACCAAGTAATCCATACAATGTCCAAGAAATAGGGCAAGTGTAGTAGCACCATTTCCACCACACTGGTATTCTCTGTCAAAAATTACAAAATGCTAAGTATTCGTAAAATTGTTATTTTATTCTTTGTAAAAAGTTCTTATCAGGTAAATTTTGAACTTATTGTTACTGGAATGATGAAACCAGAGAAAAGATTCCACAATCCGTAAAAGAACGTTGAAAATACAGCAGCAATGTTGTGGTTTGGAGTGACTGCTACTGTCATCATTCCGTAAAAGGTGACGTACAACAAGGTGAAGTAAATGAAGAAAATATACCAGAAGAACTTGGCAGCTGTCCACTCGAATCCGAGCATTGCATAAACTATGACGCCATAGAGGATTGTTTGAATAAAACCGTATGGAAGCTCGATCAGAACCTGTATAGTTTGGAAGTTATAGAAAGTACATTAAAAATATTTGAGGCAACAAAATTTTGGCTAACAAGTTAAAAATAAAATTTAAATATCAAAATGGTCACTGAAGTGGAGGTCATGTATCACTTTGATCACCACTGATCTTAAATGATCCATTAAGAGTTTAAGATCGGTGATCAAAGTGATATATGACCTACACTTCAGTAACCACTTTGATATTTAACCCTCGATCAGAGAATAAAAGAATGAGACAGGCTACCTGTCCGATTGCATATGGAATAGCTGAATACATCCCAGCTGCTCTTTCTCTATAAAAGACAGTTCTTTCTACACCAACAACTGGCTGTACTGATGAAGCACTCTGTATGCCAAGAAATATAACCCCTGCATACATGGAGCCCATTGAGTCGAAGAGATTTTGCTTTGTTCCCCTAAATTACCAAAGCAAGTGATTTTAAGTAATATATGGATTGAGTACAGGAGAATTTTAAGGGAGGACTATTTAAATCTACCTCACTGGGCCAACATTCCAGAATATAGTGCCAAAGGGTAATCCTGTGAAAATTGCGAATAGAATTCTTATAGCACTGTAGTTAGTATTTCGCCAGCACGACCAGTGTTGTTTCCAGAGGCAGGCTATGCATTGAGTGAAGAAAGATTGCGAGTACTGTGTAGCGAATTGTAGATCCTGAGAACCAGGTATTGGTTTGCTAATTGCCTCTATAGATTCCTTGTTCTTCCTACATTATCACGAATGGTAATAAACTCGATTAGCATGTAAACATTGTCCTCAGAACTAAATCTTATAGGAAAATCTGGAATTTACTTTACCTATATAATTCTGACTTTTTGGACACTTCAGCAAACTTAACTCCTAATGCTTCTTCTTGTCCTTTTGATGTTACATCCAACATCCAGGTTGCTGGATTATAACCATCTTTTATCTAAGGAACTCCATTGATTGCCTTCAAAAAATATTAATTCTATGAACTTCCATTCTTACACAAAAATTATTATTATGCAAGGGTTTATCTAAAATTTGTAGAGCTCACCTCAAAGTATTCAATAAGATCGGAAGACTGATGGCCTAATGGTCCAACATATATTTCTTCACCTCCGGATTTTAGTAAAATCAACTGCAATTTATACAAACTATTCCTTAGTTCTGAAAGCACATTAAAGTTGGAAGCATGCATATACTGGATCCTTACATGTTGAATGATAACTTACCTCATCAAAAGCATCGAATATGTCGATGCTTGGCTGGTGGATAGTGCACACCACCGTTCTGATGCCTGTATCCACGGTGTTTCTCACTGTTCTCATGACAATTGCTGCTGCCCTGGCATCAAGACCTGAGGTTGGCTCATCCATGAATATTATGGATGGGTTTGCCACCAACTCAACTGCGATAGTTAACCTTTTGCGTTGCTCGGTTGAGAGACCATCTACACCTGGAAGTCCTACAAGGGCTCCTTTCAAGGGGGTCAGCTCCACAAGCTCCATAACTTCCTCAACAAACATCTGCAATCCATAACAAATTTATTGCATGTTTCATAATAGTAGCCTTAGCTTGTCAGTACTAAATACATCAATAAATCTGTCTATGCTCAAATTACCTTTTTTGTTGAATTATCAACTTCAGGAGGTAGCCGAAGCCATGCTGAATATTGCAGAGACTCGTAAACTGTTACATAAGGAGAGTGAATATCTGTCTGCTCACAGTATCCTGCTATACGAGCAAAAGTTTCTTGCTTCTTGGGGTAGCCAGATATCGTAATTGTTCCCTCAGTATAGCCACATGTTTTTCTTCCAGCCAACACATCCATCAGAGTGGTCTTTCCAGCTCCACTAACACCCATTAGAGCTGTAAGAACTCCAGGCCTGAATGCACCACTAACACCTTTTAAAATTTCTAGCCGGTCTTCAAGGAAACCTTGAGCTTTCAATTCCTGCATCAATTAGCGCGTGCATCAATAGTCTGTTAAACAATTTCTGTTCAATATCTTATGGAAATATTACAATGGGGATAAGCATAACAATAAACTCATATCATTTATAGAAATAGTGCATTTTTCACATATAGAATTCTGCAAGCGTAAAATTGAGTACCTGTGAAACATCCACTGCATACTTGATATCAGTGAAACAGATCGAAAGGGGTTGAAAAGGAAGAATCATCCCATGCTTCTTTTTGGATGTTAAGTCCATGCTACCATTGGTTGTTAACATTGTACTGGCTGTCAAGTCTCTTCCTGACGAGCTCCTCTCAGCCAAAGTTTCTTCACTTAGAATTGCCTGGGGCCTCCCGATTGCTGCACAATTCAATTTCCATAAACTTTTGTTGAGTTACTAATTAAGATTAACTTTTATTTGTGAGGCGTGAAACATAGCTACTACTTACGGTTAAAATAGGCA
Source organism: Daucus carota subsp. sativus (assembly GCF_001625215.2). NCBI lineage: Eukaryota > Viridiplantae > Streptophyta > Magnoliopsida > Apiales > Apiaceae > Daucus > Daucus carota. The sequence continues at coordinate 23,983,893 of NC_030389.2, read as the reverse complement.
AGAGCAGCGGCGGAGAGTAAATTAAAGAAGAACATATATCCAACCAATGCTCCTATTCCTAGCCAATACCAGTATGCATCTGGCATAAGTCCGCGTGTCTTCATGACAGTCACTCCTAGTGGTTCTTTTGAGTTTGGAAGAACCTGCCAATCCTCGGCCAAAGATGTTAGTCAACTAAATACTGACCAAAACATATGATGATAATGGAACCAGTATTAAGGGAACTTACATGTCTCCAACTCTTCCCAAGAAATTCATTTACTGCAATAGCATTCTGCGCATACATTAATGGTGAACTCCAGTAACCCCATATCCACCACGGATGGATGTTATCTATTTGACACAGAAAAACAACAAGTATTAAATCCATTTTCTACGAAAATAGATTCCGAAACTTGACAGGAAATTACCTTTTGACAGAACAAATCCACCTAAAGCAAGTACTGCAAGTAATGTACATGAGCCCAAGGTGTTTGCAACAATCATGCTTCTTCCCATAGCAGATATGCACCGATATAGTGCTGAGGCCATTTGATGAGCACAGAGGAGCACGAGAATATGTCCAATAATTCTGTCATTATAAAGGAGAATAGTGAGAAAAATCCACAATATGAACTCTTTACTTAGTTTTGGAGGCCTACCTTTCAAAGTCTTGTTCGTATCCAATGGCGTAATAAGTCAAACAGACCCAAAATACAACTTCCCAGAGTGTGACAGGGATTTTAAGGATCCATGTAGGTATTGAGTATGCCCAAACTGGAAAAAACAGAAGTTCTCTTTGCTTGTAAAATACAGGAAGTCTCATGGTGCTCAAGGCGATTTCAGATAGTCCATTAAACATCACAGTGATTACTGTATAATAAAGAGCGCCAAGGTAAAGTTGACCATCTTCCTCAGTTTTCTTGTGCATATTGGTTCTTAGAAAAACCGTCATTGCCACAGAACATACAAAGATGATCTGAAAAAAATACATCATAATATAGTTCAGATACTTCAAAATACTCACACGAATTATAGTGTCAGAAATGAAGGCTTTAATTTCGACATTCAACTCACTTGTATAATTTGGAAAATAAAGATGAAGGAGTTTCTCTTCATAAGCAAGTATTCCCTAGATATGCAAGATATCAGAAGATCCTTCTTGCTAGCGCCATATTTCTTATTTGTTAAAGCTAAAGGATGGCCCTTCACTTTGCCAAATGGTTTTGCTAGATCATTACTTAGTTCCACACCAACATGAAAGGACCGGAATTTTTCTGCAAATTCAGTTGCATTTATGAAACTATACCCTTTATCTCTGTTCATCCAATATTGCTCTTGGTCTTTCCTTGAAGTCACCTTTTTTTCATAAGCAAAAGTTTAATATACAATTTTTTAACTAAGCAAGGAAACACGCTATTATAAACATATGAAAGAGAGAACTCACTTCTTGTAAGAAGTCAGCAACTCCTTTTCTTTCAGGACATTTAAATCCCATCAACTCAAAGAACTCTAGCACATTTTCGCAGGGTCCTTGATAAACTATTTTTCCATCTGAAAGCAGGATAATGTCGTCAAACAATTCATACGTTTCTGGTGCCGGTTGGAGGAGTGAGATAACAGCAGTCCCTTCAAGAATGTGGATAGATTGCCTAATTGAATTTACAATCTGATAGCTTGTTGAACTATCCAAACCATTCGAGATGGCATCCATAAAATATGCTCTTACTGGTCCAACCATCATCTCCCCAGCATTCAATTTGAAAGGAATTTAAGAAATCTAGTCACCGATTATATGATATGCAGAACAATCCTAAGGTTCTGAATTCCAGAAAAAAGAAGTCAAAAATATTAACAGATTTCTGATTATATGATAGGTGATTCGGTAAAATTAACAGATTATACTCGGAAACTTATTTATTCAATTTTCTTGCTGAAAATATTTTCTAATATAGTGTATCTGTACCTGCTGTCAATCTCTTCTTTTCTCCTCCAGAAATACCTCTTATCATTTCATTCCCAACAACGGTGTCAGCACAATCTTCAAGTCCCAAAATCTGCAAACATAAAGACCAGGACATAAGACCAGGATATCGCGTGAGCTAGCAATCAAAGGCTTGTTTAATTACTTTCAGCTTTTAAATCATTGTACCTTCAAAGTATAGTCAGTCAATAAACTAACATCTTGCCCTTCTAGTGATGTTGCCTGCAGATATCAAAACAATAACAATTGTAGTATATTTAGAAAGCAATTGATTTTTCTAATTTTATATAAGCTCTTTATATATGTTACTAAAACTCACCTTCATGTACATATCAATGTCAGGATCTGCTTTGATATCTTCTTCCTCCTCTCTCCTTGATAGTTCTACCAACATATCTACGAAACCATATTCGGACCAAAATTATACAACTTGAGATTGGTAAAAAGAAGGCATGTACGATGTTCATATAAAGTAATAGTGTTACAAACCATAACGAGATCCAACCCCTTGACATCTTGCTGAAAAATCTAATGTTTCTCTGACGGTCATTTCTCCCATGTGATTATCATGTTGACTTATGTACGACGATGTCCTTTGTGGCACAAACTCATTCAACTCACATCCATTATAAGTTACTTTCCCGGATACCTTAAATTTTGTCAAATGTTGATATGATATTATATACAATGAAGCAAAAGAAGGTGTAAATCTATTCAATGTTGTCTTCAGTTTTACTTACCTGTAAATCTGATCCAAGTTTTCCTGCCAAGGCTAGAAGTAAAGTTGTCTTCCCAGAACTTGGAGGACCTAAAAGCAGCACCATTCTGCAAGAACCATTTCAAGTAAATTATTTTGCGAGGATAGATTAAATTGAGAAGTTCAAGTGTCAAATCCTCACCTGCCAGGCTTGATAATACCACTGACATCCTGAAGTATAGGTAATGGTCTCTTTCGAGTGGGAAGAATGTGAAGATAACTCAAGAAACCCTGTTTGTATAAATACATTAACAGAAGTAAACTTTGAGTTGCAAGGACTAAAACGTCGAAAGAGTATGCATATTCAAAAAGGCCAGCATGATTTACCTCAACTATATTAGCCAGAAAATATTAATATATGTGTTCTTACTAATATTTAACTAATTTAGGTAACATTTATTAATAATTTAGATATTTTTTTTTTGATTTGAATTTGTTTGAGTATATTTGAAACACTACATGTACATATGAGAATTGGAAAAAGTTAATAATTTGTCAAAAATTAGTAAATTCTTGCAAAAAATACTAATTAATGTGTTCTTACTAATATTCAACCAATTTAAGTGATGTTTATTGATAATTTTGATATTTATCTTTGATTTAAATATGTTCGAATATATTTGAAAATACTACTGGTACATACGAGAATTCGAAAATTTTAATAATTTGTCAAAAATATTAAATTCTAACAAAAAGTAGTAATTATATGTGTTCTTACATATTCAACCAATTTAAGTGATGTTTATTCATAATTTCGATATTTATCTTTGATTTGAATATGTTCGAGTATATTTGAAAAATAATACTAATACATAAGAGAATTGGGAAAATTCAATAATTTGTTTGTAATAAAATAATTCAACTTTAGCTACAAAATATTAATTAACCTTAAAAAAACATGTAAACAACATAGTTCAAACATGTGTTCGATATATTTAAGAAACAATCAATAATGTTTAAATAAGTAAAATTATCCGTAACTAAAAGGCATAAAAAAGTCAATAAGATAAAAACATAAAGGAATTAGATAGAAAATTATTTCTACATTATATTAAGAAAAATCAAAATTTTCTCAGTATTTCTGACCTTGACAATATTTTAAATTTTATTTAATAATGTTAAATGATAACAATTTAATGTAATAAATTGTACAAGGCATATGATACGGGAGGGGTAAAAGTGTCCAGGGAATAAAAAAGGACTCTCCGCAATGATTCATTGCGGGGTCTTTCATACCGGCAATGTTTCATTGCGGGGTTGCAATGTTTCATTGCGGGGATACTTTTTTTTAACCGTAGGATCACAGGAGGGACGTGATTTGGTGGCTGGAAACCGATCCCTATCCACCGGTGGCTGTAGACCGGTTTCCATATATATATTAGTTAAGTTCTATGGAGTACACAAAAACATTGGAGTATTGGAGTACAAGTCATAATTTTTCAATTTAATCAAAAATAATATTTTTGATTATTCAAATTTGTATATAATTTATCATTTATAAGTTGTCTTAATCATAATTATCAATTAATCAATAATATCTTTCAACTTTAACAAGTATTAAGGTTTTTGTTCTGCTTATAAGTTATATTGCAGAACATGGTGTCTCTCATTTATAAAAGTAATTGTTCTACGTTTTGATTACAATGTTTATGTTGTAGAACATAATCTGCAGGTTGTGGAATGTTTACAAATATTGTAGAACAAAAAAAAATTAAATTTTAATGACAAGATTATATTTTATCCAATTTTGTACTCCAATACTCCAATGTTTTTATGTACTCCATAGAACTGAACTATATATATATATATTATAAATACAATTATGGCGGTACCCAATCACCCATCTTTTAAAATTATAAAATTTCATTCATACACATTATTCAATACCTTCATTACCTATTTATTTATATATATATATATATATATATATATATATATATATATATCTTATTATTTTTTTTATATATTCTTCACTAAGTTTTGAGTTTCATCCAACATTATTTATGAAAATTTATTACGATTTATTTTTATTTATTAAAATGTTTAAAAATATAACAATATGATTATAAACTTTTGATATAAATACTATATTTTATAATTTTTAATTCAAAGAAAAATCAATTTTGTAAAAAAATCAATTCTAACTATGCATGAAATCCATTTACCTTTTTAACAAGTTTTCATTTGAATAATCTTTAAACTATGATGTCATAAATATTAATTACTAAAAAAGATGAAGATAATTTAGTTGTAAGGTCATGACACATAATTAGGACGTGTTCTTAAATAAATAACCTTGAACGACCCAATCTAAATATCTAATCATTATGTTTGGACCTGAATTTCAGAGATGTGTATATGAATAAGGCTTATTGACTCTATATATTAGTTGTGGCCCAATAAAATCTACCTTGGGCCGAGAACATAACAACCCTCATTAGGGTTTGTATTTCATATTCCAAGGGCGGCGAAACCAGGTATATTGGCTCTAGATATTAAACTTAGGCGGAGAGTACAACACCCTTCATTAGGGTTTGTACTTCATATTAGAAGGCGGCGAAACCAATAATAATAAGAAGGATTTGTGCAGAGCCTCCTTTCAAAATAAATTTGAAGCAATGGCTGACTGTTTGGATAAAAGGAAGGTAAGATTATTTTATCTATCTTGTGATGTATATCATCTTATTATTAAACATTGTATGGATTTGACTTGGTTTTACTCTTCTATAAATATGGTTATTGTTTCATATTAGAGGGGGGTTAAATGGCGTTTTGGTCACTCAACTTACCGGAAACTTGCAATTGGGTCATCCAACTCAAAAAGTTTTCAGTCACATCATTATACTCTTAAAAATTTTCAATCGGGTCACTGGCCGTTACACTCCGTTAACAATTTGACGGAATGATGACTAAGCGTCGTGACTTGGCTTAAATGAATCCACCGTGGCATGTACAGTCAGCTGAAGTGGCATTTTGGTCACTCAACTGAGTACAAACTTATAATCAGGTCATCAAACTCAAAAAACTTTCATTTAGGTCACTTTTCATAATATTCGTTAAATAATGAAAAAAAAAGAATTAAAAACTATCATGCAGCACCTTTTTTCCTCTCTTAAAAATTCTGAAACATATTAATAAATGAAACAAATACACACACATAAAATCAATAGTTTCACCCACAAAAAATTAATCTTTGTTTATCTCTTATCGTTTTATATATCTTTAGGCCATTTTGGAAAAACTCATTAAATTTTTGATAAGAGATGAAGTTTACAAATAAAGTCAATCAAAAATTTAATAAGTATGAAGTTTACAAATAAGTAATATTGTTAAGTATGAAGTTTACAAATAAAGTCCATCAAAAATTTAATGAGTTTTTACAAAATGGCCTTAAGTTATATAAAACGATAAGAGATAAACAAAGATTAAGTTTTTGTGGGTGAAACTATTGATTTTATGTATGTGTTTCATTTGTTATTAATTTTCGAAATTTTTAAAAGAGAAAAAAAGGTGCTGCATGATAACTTTTAATTCTTTTTTTTTCCATTTTTTAACGGATATTATGATAAGTGACCTAAATGAAAGTTTTTTGAGTTTGATGACCCGATTGAAAGTTTGTAGTCAGTTGAGTGATCAAAATGCCGCTTCAACTGACTGTACATGCCACGGTAGATTTATTTAAGCCAAGTCCTGACGCTTAGTCAGCTTTCCGTCAAATTTTTAACGGAGTGTAACGGCCAGTGACCTGAATGAAATTTTTTAAGATTATAATGATGTGATTGAAAGCTTTTTAAGTTGGATGACCCAATTGCAAATTTTCGGTCAGTCGAGTGACCAAAACGCCATTTAACCCTATTAGAGGGTGAAATTCTCCGAAAGATGGTTGTTATATAAGTCTTTTATTGATGTTTTTTCATTAACTCTTGTTTTTTAACTAGTTGATTTGTTTTTTTACATGATTTTAGTGAGTTGGAATTATACTAATTATGAAAGAAAGTGATAGGGTTCATGATTATATGATATTACATTATGTAATATTTTTAATGCATAGATATGTTTTTCTCCTTCCAACCCACTTAACATATACTCCCTCCTCATTTTAATGGTCCAGTTTACACAACTCACACATATTAAGAAATATTAAATGTGACATGTTTTTATCATTTTCATGCACTGGTTATACAAAAATACTAGTAAGTTTTCATTTAAAGTCAACATAATTTGCATTGTAAATGATGAAAATTGTGTGGGCTAATAAATATTAACATTGAAACTTGTATAATATTTGTTTTGGACGAAGAACATATTTAATTATATAAAAGGATAAAATATATTCAATTCAAACCCTTACTGGAACAAGGAATGACTAAACCATACAAATAGAATAAAATGAAATGAGACTAAACACCTAAGACCATATATTAGATTTGAACTAATAAAACACAACAATTATTGCATCAATGAGGTACACCATACTATACGTTTCTTTAAATAAATAAGTAAAGTCTTGTTCCTTGTTTCTTTCCACAATCTATGTTATTACGGCTTCTTCTATGACATTATATTGCCTTCTTTTGTCCTTAATTCCGAGTAACATTTGTGGAGTTTCAATTAATCCTTGCGGAGTAGCAACATCGGTGCCTAGATTCTTTGGTGGCCTTCCCCGACCTGTTTTTGCACTCTTAAGTGCCACTTGTAGACAACAACCTATCCTTGAGGAGTGGAAACATTCGTGCCCTGATTCTTTCAAGGTATTCCCGTAAGTTGTTTTACACTTTTAAAGGCTTTTTGTGGTGTATCAATTGATCTATAGGCAACAACAACATCCTGATCATGGGAGATAAACAAGGTGTGCACATAACCTCTTCCCACCAGCTTTAAGGGCTTCTTGTGTGGCCTTCCTATGTTTTATTTTCTATCTCTACAAGTGGCACGTAATTAGAGTGCAAAACAAGGCAGGGGATGGCCGCCAAAGAATATGGGCACGAATGTGCTACTCGTATGGATTAATTGAAGCTCTATAACTGGTACTGGGAAGAGCAAAAAGAGGTAGAAAAATGTGATAAAAGAAGTCATAACTAACGTAGGTAGTGTAAGTAAACAAGGAGAAAGTCTTTAGCTTATTTTTTAATGAACTTATAGTATGGTGTACGAGGATAGAGTAATTGCTTAAATTTGGTAGTCACTTTAAATCTAATTTAATACGGTCCTAGGTATTTAGTCATATTGCATTTGATGCTAGTCTGGTGCGGTTACTCCTTGTTCTAATAAAGGTTTAAATTGAGTGTGCTTTATCCTTTTTCTAATTAGATAAATATTTGCTTTTGAAAAAATAACATGGTGTTATACCCTAATATTTTTAAGTTTGTATAATTTAAAAGTATGAGCTTCTCTAAGGTTTAGAACATGTTTGCCTTCAAAATCTGTGTTATTACGATTTCTTTTATGGCATTTCCCCCTCCTTTTGCCCTCCTAAGTACGTTTTTTGGAGTTTCAATTAATTCATGCAGAGTAGCGAACATCTGAGCCCAGATTCTTTAGTGGCCTTCCCATGCCTAATTTTGCACTCTTAAGTGCCACTTGTAAATAACGTAGGCTGTGTAAGCAAACAAGGAGAAAGTTTTAGCTTATTTTTCAAGTAAACTTATTGTTTGATGTACTCGTTGGATGTAGTAATTGCTAGATTTTAGTAGTTGCCTTAAATCCAATTTATTGCGGTCCTAGGTGTTTAGTCTCATTACATTTTATGTTAGTCTCGTTTGATTAATCTTTGTTCTAGTAAGGGTTTGAATTGAGTTTGTTTTATCCTTTTTTCAATTAATTAAATATTTTCTTATAAAAAAATAACAAGTGGTCATCCCTATTATTTATTAAAATTGTATTAATTTGAAAGTTTGAACTTCTTTAAGGTTCGGAACATGTCTAAAATCTGAATTTTTTTTAATTATTTGTATGATATGATATATAATGAGTTAAGTAAATGTTAGGTCATGTTGTGATGTTAGGACATTGAAGATTGTAACTTTTATGATGAATGCACTAGAATATGACTATGTGAATTTTGCTTTTAAATACAAAAGGCTATCCCTTGAAAAAAGTTTCTTTTCTTCATGATTCCTCGAAAAGAATATGAAACTACTTTTCACCATAAACCGGAAACAATTGTGAATAAGTTGTCAAGAAAATTCTCGAGGAATGGAAAAAGAAAAATTAAAATGTGAATATAAGAATATTATATTAGTGTTAATAAATATGGTCAATATGTTTTTGGGTGTTGTGAATACATCAATTAATGTACTTTTTGTTATAAGAATAATGCATATACTAACAGTAATGTTACCCCCCAAATTTTGTCCCAATTCTTTCGCAAAAGACATAGACAAATAAATGACTAATTATTATTAATATGAGTGGAACAAAAATGTCTTCAGCTAAACTATGATATCCCCCCAACATTCTCACAACTCCTAACAAAAGGCTATTTTTTTTAATAATCGATATTTTTTTAATAATAAAATTTTTAAGACTCCAAAAGTTTAAACAGCTGCATACATGGACAAGCCTAACAAACCACTAACTTTTCCATACCTACCTCAATAAATGGTTTTTAATAATAAGCCTCGACATATATGGAACTGATAAACTTGCAACAAAACAAGAAAAAAAGTTAGAAAATTCTTTTACCGCTAATGTAAATTGATGGAGTATGTATATGAGAGACAACTTGATGAGAGAGTAATGAAGTAGAATTTATAAAACTGATAATAAATAGAATATGTTTAAAATAGAAATAAAGAAATAAAATAAACATGTATATCTTAAAAATAAAAATACACCCAAGGATTCTTTTATAAGATAATATTTTTGAACTTCTTGAAATTATATATTAAAATTCACATCCCCTGTACATAATAAATTATGCACAATAGGCTTGGTAGGAAACAAAACAATTGTCTATATAGTGGTTCGAATGAAAAGATCATGGCCATACGAACCCAACAATTAAGGATCCACTATCCATCATTTAGTAATAATTGTGGTGCTGGGAATGGCACAACACTCAGAGTGTTATGGCACAGACCGGGTTGTTGATGAAACACCACCCTAGAAAACTATTAAACAATTAGTGTCAAGAGATACAAAATGAGACAGGAGAACACCTAAAAGTATAAAACAATTGGAGCATGTGGGAGGAAGTTATGTATGTGCATACTTTGTCTATTTTCCATGATGAGGATGTTGATGTTACCTAATGATCAATTGATGCATCACAATTGCACTTATAAGTGCAAAACTTAAGTTAGAGAAAGACCACAAAAGAATTAGGACACGAATGTTTCCACTCCCCAAGGATCAGGTTTTGCTCTACAAATGGCATTTAATTAGAGTGCAAAACGAGGCTGGGGAAGGCCACGAAAGATTCCGGGCACGGATGTGCTACTCCGTAGGGATTAATTGAAGCTCCACAACCAGTACTCGGAGGGCAAAAGGAGGCAGAAAAATGTCATAGAATAAGCCGTAATTAACGTAGATTGTGTAAGCAATGAAGGAGAAATTCTTTAGCTTTTTTTATAAATAAAATTATTGTATGATGTACGGGTTGGATGCAGTAATTGCTATGTTTTCGTAGTTGATTTAAATCTACTTTTTTACCATCTTAGGTGTTTAGTCTCGTTGTATTTTATGTTAGATGGTTCGGTTACTCCTTGTTCCAGTAAGGGTTCGAATTGAGTTTGAACCTCGCCAAAGAAAAAGCTAGGACATGCGTTTAAAATATTTAGAAAAGGAATATAAAGCTGGAGATGCAATCTCTGATTTATGTTTCTGTGATAGATAATGACTTAAAGAGGAGGCACAATATAACTGAATCCCAGATATATGCTGATCAGCTCCAAGACTTGGTTAGTTTTAACCGAGACTCAAAATTATGAGATATATCTACTACGTTGTTCGATCAGATTTATAGGACTGAACAACTAGGTGATAGTTCATATAGCAATATTGGCCAGATTGAAAAAAAAGATACAATGTAATTTAATTCAATTCTTCAAGCAGACAGAATCAGTGGCGCTGTCTCAACTAATCAGAAACAGTTCCATGAGCTTAATTACCAAGAACACAGGGACCGCCATAAAAGTACTTCGTAAAAGTACTTAATTGTGCAAATTGCAAGTGATTGAACCGTAATCTATGAATACATGTAACAAACAATCTCAACGCAACTTTAACTGAAAATCAGAAACCTCCTGCAAAAACAAATGTATGTACTGTGTACGGTACCAAATTATCATGAAAAGCACAAAAAAACTACAAATCCTGCTCCAAAATTCATATCATCGAATGACAAACTATAGACTGCAGTCACTCCACAAGATAAACAATTTCAACTCACCTGAGCGATGATCAGCAACCTCCTGCAAAACAAAACAGAGGAAAACATGATTAATAGTTATGACTTCAATAATCAAATCATAAATTCATAATGACATGATGATGATCACTAAACTTCAGCCGCTTAAACAAGCTTGAACACAAGTTTAATATATATTGTACACTGGTATTTAAGTAGCTGAGGCGTATTTGGACATGTCAATTATCATTGAATTCTTTCTTTCTCACAATATGCAAGAAATTCTTCCAACGCGTACTCGCCCCCGTTATCAGTACGCAGACACTTGATATTCCGGCCAAACTCATGCTCTCCTCTTTGCTTAAAGTCAAGAAATCTAGAGAATGCTTCGTTTTTATGTTTTAAAAAATAAATCCAAGTAAAACAAGAGAAGTCATCCACCGAGATCATTGCATATCGACACCCACTGTAATTTGTTGTTCTGGTAGGCCTCATCAAGTCCGAATGAATTAGCTCAAGTACATCAGAAGCTTGTTAGTTGATTTTGTAAATGGAAGCCTTTTTGATTTCTCGTATGACAACCAGCACACACTGCATTTGTGTTTAAATTACTGAAGTAATTAAGGAACGCCGTCAACTAGATTTTTGTAGAAATTTGTTGAAGCAGTTGAAAGCCAAGACGAACATGCCAAATCGACGGACTTGCACTATTATTTGTGCTTTGAACATATGATTTACTTGCTGATAAGTAGACCTGGCAATATAGGCCCAAAACCATATATCCAGTCCAAACCAAATCATTTTTTAAAATTTGGTCCAACAAAAAAATCACACATTTTATTTGGATATGGTTGGTTTTGAAATCATGTTTTTTATCCAAAATATGGACCAAAAAATGGACCCAATATATGATAACCATATTTTTTTTAAAAAAAAAGACTTTCATTACCTGTACAATTCAATCCGTTGCTTACCACTACACTCGTACAATTCAATTCGATCTCTCCTGCTTCTCCGCTGGATCCGTGCCTCCACCGACCACATCATCGCCGCCGAGAGACGTCTTCTCTCTCTTATCAAGTACTCTCTCTCTCCCTCTCTCTCTCTCTCATTTTCGTGTTTTAGTTCTTTCATTATTCATATTTATATTGTCTCCTTATTTTACTTGCGGATCTGTTCTGTATAGATATGCTTACGCGATTTGAATTGATTTTCATAGTGTGCCTAATCTGCTTAATGCTATTCTCTAAATCGATTATATTATGTTTAGGACAGATTTAAGCACTTGCTAATTCAAGTTAGGGCACCTATTATTTAAACAAGGCAGCAGATGATGTCAAAACATGGAAAAGTCTAGATGTAAAAAATTTGATCAAGTTTTGACATCATATGCTTTCGCATATTTGAGGTACCATGTTCACTTATATAAACTTGATCACATTTTTTACATCTAGACTTTTGTGTTCCATTCTCCACAAACTTATGAAATAATTCCCAAATTATTGATGTAGACTTCTTATATCTTTTTGTAGGTCTATTAGAGGTCGAAGTTTGTTCTTCTTCCATTACAACTTTAAATCTACATTAAACCAATAAGAAACACGAAAATATAAATATACACATTAGAATTAGACTACCCAAATAAGAAAAATACATACACACATGATACTCAATTGTTTCTCTACTGCCATAATAAGTGGCCTAACTTGAATTAGCAAGTGCTTAAATCTGTCCTCAAGATAATATAATCGATTTAGAGGATAGCATTAAGCAGATTAGGCACACTATGAAAATCAATTCAAATCGCGTAAGCGTATCTATACAGAACTGATCCGCAAGTAAAACAAGGAGACAATAAAAACATGAATAATGAAAGAGATAAAACACGAAAATCAGAGAGAGGGAGGGAGGGAGTGAGTGCTTGATAAGAGAGAGAAGACGTTTCTCGGCGGTGATGATGTGGTCGGTGGAGGCAGGGATCCAGCGGAGAACTAGGAGAGATCGAATTTAATTGTACCAGTGTAGTGGTAAGCAATGAATTGAATTGTACGGGGTATGAAAGTGTTTTTTTTAAAATATGGTTATCATATATTGGGTCCACATTTTGGATAAAAAACATGATTTCAAAACCAACCATATCAAAATAAAATGTGTGATTTTTTTGTTGGACCAAATTTTAAAAAATGGTTTGGTTTGGACTGGATATAAGGTTTTGGGCCTATATTGTTAGGAGTTGTCCCACATCGATTGTGGGAGGGGCATAAAGCTAGAATATAAGCAGCCAAAACAACTCCAATAGTACGAGGCCTTTTGGGAGGTGCCCAAAAACAAAGCCGTGCGGGCTCGGCCAAAGCGGACAATATCGTACTATTGTGGAGTTAGGCTCGCTTAGCAGGCTCAACAAGTGGTATCAGAGCCAGGTTCGAACGATCCGTAACAATCTCAAATGGGTTCCAGAAAGGGCCTAGGAAGAGGTAGATGGGCTACCCAGAATGGGCTAAGGATAAAGGTAGGTGGGCCTTCCAGTTTGGGCCTAGGGGGAGCCAGATAGCCAGACGGACTTCCAGTATGGGTTTAAAGGGGAGCCCGATCACACATTAGGAGGCAGAATTCGATAGGTGTCGAGCCCGATGTGTGAAGGGGGAGATTGTTAGGAGTTGTCCACATCGGTTGTGGGAGGGGCAGAAAGCTAGAATATAAGCAGCCAGAACAACTCCAATTAGTGCGAGGCCTTTTGGGAGGTGCCCAAAAAACAAAGCCGTGCGGGCTCGGCCCAAAGCGGACAATATCGTACTATTATGGCCCAACAAGTGGTATCAGAGCGAGGTTGAAATGGTCCGTAACAATGTCAAGTGGGCTCCAAAAACGGGCCTAGGAAGAGGCTGATGGGCTACCCAGAATGGGCTTAAGGATAAAGGCAGGTGGGCCTTCTAGTTTGGGCTACCCATTCTGGGTAGCCCATCTGCCTCTTCCTAGGCCCGTTTTTGGAGCCCATTTGAGATTGTTACGGACCGTTCCAACCTCGCTCTGATACCACTTGTTGGGCCAAAATAGTACGATATTGTCCGCTTTGGGCCGAGCCCGCACGGCTTTGTTTTTTGGGCACCTCCCAAAAGGCCTCGTACTAATTGGAGTTGTTCTGGCTGCTTATATTCTAGCTTTCTGCCCCTCCCACAACCGATGTGGGACAACTCCTAACATATATTGCCCGGTTTAACTATGTTGTTAGATTAGACTTATAGGACTGAACAACTAGGTGATAGTTCATATAACAATATTGGCCAGGTCGAAAATAAAAGGATACAATGTAATTTAATTCATTTCTTTAAGCAGACAGAATCAGTGACGCTGCCTCACTAGTCAGGAACAGTTCCAGTACTGTCATGAGCATTGAGAGTAAAGGCGACAAGCTTCTCTAATGCAGTATACCATATTATATTGTCAGTCTTACTTCGAATATCTGATCTCTGAAGTATTGTTTGTATTTAGAGACCTTTCTCCAGCATTTGTAAACCTGAATAAGATTTGCTTGTATGACATTGCTCAAGGTTATAATGTTGGCATTAGGAATCCAAACTTTTTTTACTTCCTGAACAAGCATGATCTTATGCAGTCCCATTCTTAAATGGGAAAAAGATATATAACATCCTCAATTCGTATAGTAAATATAACATGAAACTTCTGTAAGTTTACCTATACAATATCGTAAATTATCTGAGAGTTAATAGTCTCAAAAATGATAAATGTTATTAATTTAACAAGATTATTAATTCAATGAGGTTTAATATACAATATCTTTATTATGCTGGGACTATTTTTTTAAAATATCCATTTAAAGTGGGCTATACATTTACATGTTCTGCTTTTGGCCAAATACAAATTTACAAGCATTAATACATAGTAGTAGATCTGATGCTGACTTTACAAAAAGGAACTTGCTATATTACATTTATATATGCTCCTATATCAATGTTCACGAACACTATGCTTGTCAGTTGTCAAGGAATACTTGGCGGATTTTCAGCGGAGCTTGGCTGTGTACTTGAAACATTAACAAGCCACTAGAGTAGCTTCTGAACTTCAAAAGTATCGTCAACAAAGTACTTGGCCTTGCTAGGCTTTTGCTCCACAGTGCAGAGAAAGATTTCCGGAACAACATGGACCACCACAGATGAAACAATTTTCAAAGTACCGTCGTACATGTCTTCATCTGACCTGTCATCTCCAATGCAGAGGATGAAATCAGGGATCTCGCCATTGCTAACCATTGTCGCAGTTACCTTTTCTGTGACCAAGCCTTTGCTTGCATCCTAAATATTTTAGGTTGCTATTTAGTAAATTACTGTACAATGCACAGCGAAGACCGAAAGAGGGCGACGAGAGACACATACCTGTGGTTTAAGCTCAACAATATTTTTTTCCCTTTCTAACTACTGCAGGTTCATTAGCAATGACGTGTTTACAATGATCCGACAATTCCTTTGCCTGCAAGGATCCAAAATCATGATCTGCATCTTGATGGTGCCAAACCAAAGAACTTTCTTTGACTTCGATGGTGGAACCATCCGTGGCTTCTGCATACAGATTCATTATACGCTCCACTGCCACCTTCCACTCGAGATCCACAACCAAATTGGATTACCATTCAGAAGTTTTCTTCCACCTGCAAACCAAAGGCAATTTATTTAGAAGTGCCACTTAAAAAGCTCTCTAAGAAGTTTGTGAAGAAAAATACCTTATGAAGTACCCGTGTTCAGCAGCTAGTCCTAGACCTTCACATGGAGCCAGCCACTCGGTTAAGGAACTTCTACCTCTTCCACTAACGATAAACACAGTGTTCTTAGGATCATCACACAGAGTGTTAAGAGCAGTGACAACTTCACTATTGACATTTTTCTTGGTCGGGGAATGAGGAACAAGGGTGCCATCAAAGTGTAGAAATATAGCCCTCCAATTTGTCCTGTTATATGCAGGAACTATGCTTTAAGAAAATAATTTTTGAAAACCTAGGGAGAGGGCAACAACTTTAAATGTGAAACTGAAGCCCAAACCCCAGCATTGATAATTATGATGATCAAGACATGCTCTCTCCATGCTATGCAGGAAACTGTGAGCCCAATACGCCACATAATGAGACTGAACGTAACTATAGTTCTGCTCATGTCTTAATTGCCTTAAAGAATCATCTATGGAGACCGCAGAACGCATAGCCTCAGCTAAGGAACTAATATCCCATGAATTTATTCTGATTGCTCCACTCAAAGATGAAGAATAGCCAACATATTCATAAATAATTAGCACACTTGTTCGAGGAAAATATGACATAATTCCCCTAGCTTCATCCACAGTTGAAGGGCCCTGCCTGCAAACGATATACATGTGAGGGACTAGAGTCATTCCATCTCTTACAGCATTTACTATGCAACATTCCGAGCCAGCATAGTAGGCACTCTTTTCACATTGATCAACTGGTCGATCAATTAGAATCACTAGTTGATGACCATATGAACCATAAATCTGATTAATCCTGTTAGCAGTTCTATACGTCTCCCTTCTCACTTCCTCGATGTCCTCTCTTGAGCTTCTTTCAGGATTGATAATTTGAACAAGAAACAAAATATCCCGCAAGTTTTCATACTTCCTCAATAGCTGTTCAAATGCTAATAACTTTGGACTAATTGCCTTGAATAAGTTCATGTCGTCTACGCCAACAATTACATGCTTCCCCTTGAGCTTCCCTTTGAATTCCTTGACTTTCACTGATGTAGAAGGAATATTCAGAACATTTTAAACTTTTCCCAAATGAATTCTTATAGGCAGAATCTTGATATACACCTAGGGATGGCAGAAAAAACCGATCCGAATGGATACCCGACCGTTTCGACCCGAATGGATCTTACCGAACCCGATATTTTTGATTTGGATTTGGATTTGGATTTGGATTTGATTTTTAGACCCGAACGAGTTTGGATTTGGATTTGGATACTAGGTATTCCGTATCGAAACCCGACCCGAAATCCGAATCCGATCCAAACCCGATCCAAACCCGAAACCCGAAAAAAAATCCAAATATATGTATATGTATATGTATTACTAATATACTTTTTTCAATTTTAAATCTACTAAATTGTGTTTATATATATTTAGGTAGAGTGTGAATGTGTATATTCTTGGGTTATATTGACTTTTTTTGTTTAACTAATGAGTTACTTTAAAATTTCATACTCCATATAGTGATGATTTGTGTTTAGAAATTATTACATACGGTTCAAGATTTTATTAATGTGTAATGCTTTATTATTAAAGTAGTTTAGTTTTAAATATAATGAAATTTAAGGGTGAAAAAATCAAAAATAATATTTTTACAATACTATATAAATTTCGGAATTCAGGTTTTGGATAAACCCGAATAAACCCGAACCCGATCCGAAACCCGTGGATTTGGATTTGGATTTGATATGTGAAACCCGATTGGATTTGGATTTGGATTTGGATTTTAAACATAATTTGGATTTGGATTTGGATATCTCAAATATCCGAACCGATCCAACCCGTTGCCATCCCTATATACACCGTGCGACCACTATAATGCAGCCCAATTTGTCCTCGTTTGGACTCATAGTCCAGTCCTAGCATTTTACTACAACATGAGAGGATGTGGCGAGCAAAATCAAAAGTATGAAACCCGATGAGATCATAGTTCAACAAAATCCACAAAATGTCTGCTCTTATAGGAAGTGTTCGATAGATCTCTGATGCAAGGACTAGACTTTTGAGAAAGAATCCGAGTTTGGCCCTGTAACGCTTATTTCTCAAGAACACAAGGACCGCCATGAGGTGATAGTCATGAATCCAAATATAATCAGTCTCAGGATTTGTCACTTCCAATACTTTGTCTGCAAATATTTTATTTGCAGAGATATAAGCCTGCGACAGTCCTCGATCAAATTGGTCACCATGCTTTCCGCATATTGGGAGCATGTAATGCAATATAGGCCATATATGGTGCTTGCAGAAATCATGATAGAATTCAGAGAAGAGTTCATTCGCAAGAAAAGGGTGAACGCAATTGAAATCATCCATCAGTCTCTCAACAACCTCCTCCTGTTCATTAACATATGTATCGGCATTTAGTGAACCAGCATAAAAAATCACTGTATCAGGTGAAAATCCATCTTTTAGCTGCCATAGAGGTGAATCTTCATCGTAATTAAAGATCAAGCCCTTTGTTTCCCCATCCTTCTGTGCATGAAGGGGCAACATGTTTGACACGATGATAATTCTGACAGGTGTAGATGATGTATCGGCATAAAAAATCACTTAGTGAACCAGCATAAAAAATCACTGTATCAGGTGAAAATCCATCTTTTAGCTGCCATAGAGGTGAATCTTCATCGTAATTAAAGATCAAGCCCTTTGTTTCCCCATCCTTCTGTGCATGAAGGGGCAACATGTTTGACACGATGATAATTCTGACAGGTGTAGATGATGTACCATCTGAATCCACATATTTGATACAAGGATTAGTCCTCTTCAGGTCCCCGAAAGCCAGGTTTTCAAAATTCATACGTGAACTTGTATCCATGATCGATTTATTTCCAAACAAGAATATAATTGGATCTGATTATATTCTGTAAAAAGAAAACACAAGAGCTCCTTAAAGTTAGACAAGTAAATCTAATGGCTTGAAGAGAAATTCTTCTATAGATAATTGAAAACAGAATAGATTATTATACTATAGGCCATGATAATTGCTGATGATATGCTCTATACTTATAATCATAACTTATTGCAAATACAATTGATATATATACTTATAAGGAAACATGATCAATTATGGAAACATGATCAATAGTTATTAATTCAATAGTCAAATCGTAAATTTGTAATGATATGATCATGATCACTAAATTCAGCCGCTTAAACAAGCTAGAACACAAGTAGTTTAATATTGTACACCGGTATTTAAGTAGCTGAACTAGCTGGAGTTATATCAAATAAAAATTATTTAAGTAGCTGAACTAGCTGGAGTTATATCAAATACCTTAAAGGTTTGCATGAGATTATGAAGGCTATCGTGAAATGTTTGAGTTAGATTAAACAAGTTTGGATTATATATATATATATATATATATATATATATATATATATATATATATATATATATATATATATATATATATATATATAACGAATTAACAACTATTAGGCCGTACAAACAATTAAAAGTGGTGTGCTGATGAAGTCATTGTTTGTAACTATAGTTGGTGATTATATAAGAAGGATATATACACAAAAAAATGTGTAATTGTGTTTTGTGTATTATCTTATTAATAGGTCAATCCATTGACTTGTTAGGAGTCCCGTTATTTTCAAAATATAGTTTTAATAGTGACGTCTCCACTAAATCCATAAATGTTATTTATTTTATAATTTAAGTAAATAAAGGATTGTTATAAAAATAAAAAAAAAGAGTAAATCACACTTTGCACCTATAACTTTGGGATGTTTTGTGATTTGGTCTCATTGTTTAAAACTTTGCAGGTTGCACTCATAAGTTTATAATCTGTAACGCTTTGCACCCACTTAACACTTTCCATCAAAACCACCGTTAAGTCTAACATAAGGGAGGGGTAGTTTGGGAAAAATCTCCATGGGGTGTAATTAAAAGCAGGTTGTTACGTCCGGAAGCGATTGTAGAAGGGGGGTTGAATACAATCGTCACAAAATAATCGCGGAATAAATCTGATTGGAATATAATTTGTTAATCATATTTTAATCAATTAATATAACAATGTTTGAAGTTGTTATATAATTAAATTGGTTCAGTTTTAATGTCCACTAATGTTCGTAGAATAAATTCGACATGGTATATTCTAGATTAGTGATTAAAACAACTGGTAACAAAGCACAGTAAAACTGTGGATGTAACAATAGCAAGTTTTAGCAAAACCTAAAAGCTTTTACAAGTGCTTTGAAATGTCAAAGTGAGTGAACACTTACAAATGAAGAATGGTGGTCATATTTATAGGCAAAACCATTTGAACTACTAAGACAACTAAAGGTAAGACAACTAAAAGCAAGACATGACAAAGCATAAACAAGGTATGACAAATTAGTAGCTTTGCCATGACAAAACAAGTAAGGGTAAGACAAGAGTAAAGAAGGGAAAGACAACAAAAAGCAAGACAAGGCTAGTTGTCACCAATCATGACATCACATAATCAATCAAAAGGACAAGGAATCTTCCTTGATTGGTACCACTCGATTATGGCATGTGAAAGCATGTGGAAAGACATGGTTGTCTTGTACTTGGTGTGTGCTAGCTTGTCTTTGCAAAGAAAAGAGTTGTCTTGACCATGTGCTTTAATAACAAGGTAGGACAAAACTTTTCAATGTCTTGGAGTGCCTTTAAAGGAGCTAGACAAAACATTTCTTTGTCTAACTAGATGTAGAAAGCTTTAAAGTGATTTGTTTAGTAAATAATAAATAGAATATAATCCACTTAATTAAATTAGTTAAGTATATTCATTAGATAAATTAATTCAAGAGTGAATCAATTTACTAAATAAAATATACTACTAATATAATTATATTAGAAGTGAATATACATAATCTATTTAATATTTAATCACTTTCCTTCTTTAGCAGAACTTCTGTCTTCTTTGAAACTTTAATATCTTCGTCTTGAATTGTCAATCAATTGAACTACCACCTTTGTTTGACGTAGAATATTTAATCCTTGTAGCTGACACACAAATGTACTGTCTGGTTCATCTGTATCTAACTGAATAAAATATTCTTCATCATTAAAACAATTAAGATGTGGCTTGTTCGTCGAGTCTTCGTCTTGTAAGTTCTTCTTCATAAATTGGAATCATCTGAATAAATAAAGTATAGAAACTTCATACCTTCTGAACTCCTGAACGTGCCACAAAAGATTATTTGTGCACTGAGGCTTGAACATATTAATGAACTTCTCTCAGTGGACTGCAGCAACATCCTGGAATTTTTCTAACATAAAATTCCGATAAATCATTTGACGTTCTTCGTACGGATTCCGGTGACTTGCTATTTACTGAGCTTTTTTTATCTGAGTTGAGTTGTACCTCTTTCAATACAAATAGGCTAAACATATGCCTTTCACAGGTTTAACGGAAAAAAAAAATCTGTTTTAACGAAAAATAAAATAAATATTAAAACATATTTTGTAAAATAACAAATAAATATTATAAATCACTGCAAAAGATTTTAAGAAATTTATAAAATATATTTTAATATTTATTTTATTTTGAATATAGAAATATGTAAGAATAATATGTGTTTTTTTTGTTAAAATAGACTTTGAACATTTAATAAATTTGTTTGGTTTTATAAAAACATATATATATTTGTTAAATATATGTATTTAATATATTTTAAATATAGGGTTGTGTTAGGTACACTTGGTTAAATTTTTGGTCTATACTCATTAAATTCCACAGTGTTTCTTTCCGTTTATGTTATCTTTGCTGCTAGAATCAGTTTGTCCTTGTAGTTCATGTAAGATATGGAGCTTTAAAAACCCACAAGTGTCTGCACCAACAAAAATACTCTAGAAGGAAATTAATTGGATTCAAACATATGTTCTGTTCTTGATTACCAACCCATAACATAATTTCCCCAGTTCTTTTACAATCATAAAGAGGCCTTTTGCTGCTTCGCTAAATTTAGATATAAGTAGCTCCTTTTTTTAAAATAATTTTATTAAAATCAAACAAATTTATTAAATGTTCAAAAGTCTATTTTAACGAAAAAAACACATATTATTCTTACAATCTCTATATTCAAAATAAAATAAATATTAAAATAGATTTTATAAAATTCTTAAAATCCTTTGCAATGAATTATAATATTTATTTGTTATTTTATAAAATATGTTTTAATATTTATTTTATTTTTCGTTAAAACAAATATATTTTTTTGCTAAACCTGCTTTTAATTAAACCCCATGCAGATTTTTCCCAAACTACCCCTTCCTTCGGTTAGACTTAACGGTGGTTTGGATGAAAAGTGTTAAATAGGTGCAAAGCGTTACAGATTAAAAACTTATGAGTGTAACCTGCAAAATTTTAAATAATGAGACTAAATCGCAAAACGCCCCAAAGTTATAGGTGCACAGTGTGATTTACTCAAAAAAAAAAAAGAGCAATCCTAGACATACCAAAATTTTAATTTGTGGAGTTGATGTATATGCAAAGGAGTTATCATTCTAAATGATTTCGAGCCTGTTGGGCTACATAAATCAAGCTCTTATCAAGGGCTTATTTTTCTAAAAATGCATATTTTTATAATTTTGTTGGATATAAATGTTAAGGATTCATTATGTGGGAGGGTCAATTTCAGAAAAAAGTAGAGTTTCATGCACTCCTTTTGAGAAATAAGCTCGTATTTCTCAAAAATAAGTTTAGCCAAACGGTCACTTAGCAACGGCCTGGAGAGGTCCTTGAGCCATGATTCTGCTCTGCATAAATCTACATATTTAAAGAAAGAATAGAGGAACTGAAATGTAATGCTTGCTCGCAAGTCGCCCCACCAGCACTATTGGGAAAAACTCACAATGTAATTACTAATGTACTTTGCGTTTTTTCTCACCAACGTAACAGATAACAAGTAAACACTTGACTATTCCGCTCAGCTCCCACTCCAAAGTTGGTCTACGACGATATGTCCAACTCTTATCGTTTCTGGAAGTTAAATGACTTGATTGACAAGGCAAAGATGCTTCCAAATAGAAATGCTAACCCAACTATAATAAGTGCTACACATCCCACAAAGTCATGATCATACTCAAAGTAGCTCTTGATGAATTGTGCCACCGTTTCACCAGTTTCAAGTTTTTCTTCAATGTCGCCGAATTGTGAACCAAGTAATCCATACAATGTCCAAGAAATAGGGCAAGTGTAGTAGCACCATTTCCACCACACTGGTATTCTCTGTCAAAAATTACAAAATGCTAAATATTCGTAAAATTGTTATTTTATTCTTTGTAAAAAGTGCTTATCAGGTAAATTTTGAACTTACTGTTACTGGAATGATAAAACCAGAGAAAAGATTCCACAATCCGTAAAAGAATGTTGAAAATACAGCAGCAATGTTGTGGTTTGGAGTGACTGCTACTGTCATCATTCCGTAAAAGGTGAAGTACAACAAGGTGAAGTAAATGAAGAAAATATACCAGAAGAACTTGGCAGCTGTCCACTCGAATCCGAGCATTGCATAAACTATGACGCCATAGAGGATTGTTTGGATAAAACCGTATGGAAGCTCGATTAAAACCTGTATAGTGTGGAAGTCATAGAAAGTACATTAAAAATACTTGAGGCAACAAAATTTTGGCTAACAAGTTAAAAATAAAACTTAAATATCAAAATGGTCACTGAAGTAGAGGTCATATATCACTTTGATCACTGATCTTAAATGATCCATTGAGATCGGTGATCAAAGTGATATATGACTTACACTGCAGTGATCACTTTGAGATTTAACCCTCGATCAGAGAATAAAGGGGATAAATATCAAGTAGGTCACTCGTTTCGTCCAAATGTATCAATTGAGTCACTGATTCCCAAATTGACTCAAATGAGACACTTATTAGAAAAATTTGTATCAAAAATATCACTCTATCGTTAGTCAAAATTTTGAAAGTATTATATATTTATCCCGTTCTGAATAAAAGAATGAGACCGGCTACCTGTCCAATTGCATATGGAATAGCTGAATACATCCCAGCTGCTCTTTCTCTATAAAAGACAGTTCTTTCTACACCAACAACTGGCTGTACTGATGAAGCACTCTGTATGCCAAGAAATATAACCGCTGCATACATGGAGCCCATGGAGTCGAAGAGATTTTGCTTTGTTCCCCTGGATTACCAAAGCAAGTGATTTTAAGTAATATATGGATTGAGTACAAAAGAATTTTAAGGGAGGACTATTCGAATCTACCTTACTGGACCAACATTCCAGAATATAGTCCCAAAGAGTAATCCTGTGAAAATTGCGAATAGAATTCTTATAGCACTGTAGTTAGTATTTCGCCAGTACGACCAGTGTTGTTTCCAGAGGCAAGCTATGCATTGAGTGAAGAAAGATTGCGAGTACTGTGTAGCGAATTGTAGATCCTGAGAACCAGGTATTGGTTTGCTAATTGCCTCTATAGATTCCTTGTTCTTCCTACATTATCACGAAGGGTAATAAACTCGATTAGCATGTAAACATTGTCCTCAGAATGTCGACTAAATCTTATAGTAAAATCTGGAATTTACTTTACCTATATAATTCTGATTTTTTGTACACTTCAGCAAACTTAACTCCTAGTGCTTCTTCTTGTCCTTTTGATGTTACATCCAACATCCAGGTTGCTGGATTATAACCATCTTTTATTTTAGGAACTCCATTGATTGCCTACAAAAAAATTTAATTCTATGAACTTCCATTCTTACACAAATACTATTGATATGTAAAGGTTTATCTAAACTTTGCAGAGCTCACCTCAAAGTATTCAATAAGATCGGAAGACTGATGGCCTAATGGTCCAACATATATTTCTTCACCTCCGGATTTTAGTAAAATCAACTGCAATTTATACAAACTATTCCTTAGTTCTGTAAGCACATTGAAATTGGAAGCATATACTGGATCCTTACTGTTGAAAGATATCTTACCTCATCAAAAGCATCAAATATGTCAATGCTTGGCTGGTGGATAGTGCACACCACTGTTCTGCCTGTATCCACCGTGTTTCTCACAGTTCTCATCACTATTGCTGCTGCCCTGGCATCAAGACCTGAGGTTGGCTCATCCATGAATATTATGGATGGGTTAGCCACCAACTCAACTGCGATAGTTAACCTTTTGCGTTGCTCGGTTGAGAGACCATCTACACCTGGCAGTCCTACAAGGGCTCCTTTCAAGGGGGTCAGCTCCACAAGCTCCATAACTTCCTCAACAAACATCTGCAATCCATAAATCAAAATATTGCATTTTCAAAATAGTAGCCTTAGCTTGTCAGTACTACTTACATCGATAAATCTGTCTATGCTCAAATTACCTTTTTTGTTATATTATCAACTTCAGGAGGCAGCCGAAGCCATGCTGAATATTGAAGAGACTCGTAAACTGTTACATAAGGAGAGTGAATATCTGTCTGCTCACAGTATCCTGCTATACGAGCAAAAGTTTCTTGCTTCTTAGGGTAGCCAGATATCGTAATTGTTCCCTCAGTATAACCACATGTTTTTCTTCCAGCCAACACATCCATCAGAGTGGTCTTTCCAGCTCCACTAACACCCATTAGAGCTGTAAGAACTCCTGGTCTGAATGCACCACTAACACCTTTTAATATTTCTAGCCGGTCTTCAAGGAAACCTTGAGCCTTTAATTCCTGCATCAATTAGCGCGTGCATTGGTAATGGTCTGTTAAACAATTTCTGTTCAATATCTTATGGAAATATTACGATGAGGATAAGCATAACAATAAATTGATACCATTTATAGAATTAGTACATTTCTCACATATAGAATTCTGCAAGCGTTGAATTGAGTACCTGTGAAACATCCACTGCATACTTAATATCATTGAAACAGATTGAAAGGGGTTGGAAAGGAAGAATCATCCCATGCTTCTTTTTGGATGTTAAATCCATGCTACCGTTGGTTGTGAACATTGCACAGGCTGTCAAGTCTCTTCCTGACGAGGTCCTCTCAGCCAAAGTTTCTTCACTTAGAATTGCCTGGGGCCTCCCAATTGCTGCACAATTTGATATCCATGAACTATTGTTGAGTTACTAATTAAGATTAATTTTTATTTGTGAGGCGTGAAACATAGCTACTGCTTACGGTTGAAATAGGCGAGAGCAGTGGCAGAGAGTAAATTAAATAAGAACATATATCCAACCAATGCTCCTATTCCTAGCCAATACCAGTATGCATCTGGCATAAGTCCACGTGTCTTCATGACAGTCACTCCTAGTGGTTCATTTGAGTTTGGAAGAACCTGCCAATACTCGTCCAAGGATGTTAGTCAACTAAATATTGGCTGAAACATTTGATGATATTTGAACCAGTATTAAGAGGACTTACATGTCTCCAACTCTTCCCAAGAAATTCATTTACTGCAATAGCATTCTGCGCGTACATTAACGGTGAACTCCAGTAACCCCATATCCACCATGGATGGATGTTATCTATTTCACACAGAAATACGACAATTATTAAATTTATTTTCTACGAAAATAGATTCTGAAACTTGACAGGAAATTACCTTTTGACAGAACAAATCCACCTAAAGCAAGTACTGCAAGTAATGTACATGAGCCCAAGGTGTTGGCAACAATCATGCTTCTTCCTATAGCAGATATGCACCGATATAGTGCTGAGGCCATTTGATGAGCACAAAGGAGCACAAGAATATGTCCAATGATTCTGTCATTATAAAGGAGAATAGTGAGAAAAACCCACAATATGAACTCTTTACTTAGTTTTGGAGGTCTACCTTTCAAAGTCTTGTTCGTATCCAATGGCATAATAAGTCAAACAGACCCAAAGTACAACTTCCCAGAGTGTGACAGGGATTTTAAGGATCCATGTAGGTATTGAGTATGCCCAAACTGGAAAAAACAGAAGTTCTCTTTGCTTGTAAAATACAGGAAGTCTCATGGTGCTCAAGGCGATTTCAGATAGTCCATTAAACATCACAGTGATTACTGTATAATAAAGAGCCCCAAGGTAAAGTTGACCATCTTCCTCAGTTTTCTTGTGCATATTGGTTCTTAGAAAAACCGTCATTGCCACAGAACAAACAAAGATGATCTGAAAAAAGTACATCATAATATAGTTCAGATACTTCAAAATACTCACACGAATTATAGTGTCAGAAATGAAAGCTTTAATTTTGACATTCAACTCACTTGTATAATTTGGAAAATGAAGATAAAGGAGTTTCTCTTCATAAGCAAGTATTCCCTAGATATGCAAGATATCAGAAGATCCTTCTTGTTAGCGCCATATTTCTTATTTGTTAAAGCTAAAGGATGGCCCTTCGCTTTGTCAAATGGATTTGCAAGATCATTACTTAGTTCCACACCAACATGAAAGGACCGGAATTTTTCTGCAAATTCAGTTGCACTTACGAAACTATACCCTTTATCTCTGTTCATCCAATATTGCTCTTGGTCTTTCCTTGATGTCACCTTTTTTTCATAAGCAAACATTTAGGTATACAATTCCTTAATTAAGCAAGGAAACACATTATCAAAAACATATGAAAGAGAGAATTTACTTCTTGTAAGAAGTCAGCAACTCCTTTTCTTTCAGGACATTTAAATCCCATCAACTCAAAGAACTCTAGCACATTTTCACAGGGTCCTTGATAAACTATTTTTCCATCTGAAAGCAGGATAATGTCATCAAACAATTCATAAGTTTCTGGTGCCGGTTGGAGGAGTGAGATAACAGCCGTCCCTTCAAGAATGTGGATAGATTGCCTAATTGAATTTACAATCTGATAGCTTGTTGAACTATCCAAACCATTCGATATGGCATCCATAAAATATGCTCTTACTGGTCCAACCATCATCTCCCCTGTATTCAATTTGAAAGGAATTTAAGAAATCTAGTCACCGATTATATGATATGCAGAACAATCCTAAGGTTCTCAATTCCAGAAATAAGAAGTCAAAAAGATTAACAGATTTCTGATTATATGATAGGGGATTTGGTAAAATTAACAGATTGTACTCAGAAAATATTTATTCAATTTTCTTGCTGAAAATATTTTCTAATAATGTATCTGTACCTGCTGTCAATCTCTTCTTCTCTCCTCCAGAAATACCTCTTATCATTTCATTCCCAACAACGGTGTCAGCACAATCTTCAAGTCCCAAAATCTGCAAACATTCAGACCAGGATATCGCGTAAGCCAGCAATCAAAAGGCTTGTTTAATTACTTTCAGCTTTTAAATCATTGTACCTTCAAAGTATAGTCAGTCAATAAACTAACATCTTGCCCTTCTAGTGATGTTGCCTGCAGACATCAAAACAATAACAATTGTAGTATATTTAGAAAGCAATTGATTTTTCTAATTTTATATAAGCTCTTTACATATGTTACTAAAACTCACCTTCATGTACATATCAATGTCAGGGTCTGCTTTGATATCTTCTTCCTCTTCTCTCCTTGATAGTTCTACCAACATATCTACGAAACCATATTCAAACCAAAATTATACAACTTGAGATTGGTAAAAAGAAGGCATGTACTATGTTCATATAGAGTAACAGTGTTACAAACCATAACGAGATCCAACCCCTTGACATCTTGCTGAAAAATCTAATGTTTCTCTGACCGTCATTTCTCCCATGTGATTATCATGTTGACTTATGTACGACGATGTCCTTTGTGGCACAAACTCATTCAACTCACATCCATTGTAAGTTACTTTCCCGGATACCTTAAATTTTGTCAAATGTTGATATGATATTATATACAATGAAGCAAAAGAAGGCGTAAATCTATTCAATGTTGTCTTCAATTTTACTTACCTGTAAATCTGATCCAAGTTTTCCTGCCAAAGCTAGAAGTAAAGTTGTTTTCCCTGAACTCGGAGGACCTAAAAGCAGCACCATTCTGCAAGAACCATTTTCAGTAAATTACTTTCGATTAAATTACAAGTTGAAGTGTTGATTTCTCACCTGCCAGGCTTGATAATACCACTGACATCCTGAAGAATAGGTAATGGTTTCTTTCGAGTGGGAAGAATGTGAAGATAACTCAAGAAACCCTGTTTGTATAAGTACATTAACAGAAGTAAACATTTGAGTTTCAAGGACTAAAACGTCGAAAGAGCATGCATATTCAAAAAGGCCAACATGATTTACCTCGACCATATTAGCACATGAATTTTGTATAGTAGGCAATGCTCTGCTACCAACATAAGCTTCTGCACTAACAGTTAGATCTTCAAACCGGACTTCAATAGTTGGAACCTCAAGTCCAACTCTGGAACAATTCAAACATCAAGATTTCAGTACATATCAAACAAACAAGATATGTATTAAACCTTGCCATTTCTCTAAGAAAACTACTTGATGATTGTAGTACTAAAACCCGTGATTCGTGGTACCTATCTAGTCGTTGCTTGAGCTTTAGCAAAAATCCTTCATTGTCCTTCTCCGGAATCTTCATAAGTCTATCTAGTAAGTCCTTCATTTCATTTTTTCCAAAGCCCTTTACATCGACTTCTGTAAGTTCAACACCATCACTAGCTATAAGCGGACTCTTAACCTTCCCTTCTCCCATTACCTTCAAAATGCAGATGCTACTCGTCTCGAGTACAATGCACCAAATTAGTCCTCAATGTCTCAGCAGGAGGAACTTATAGTTCCCAACATATTGTTTCTGGAGAAAGAATTTTATACTTACGATATCAAATTTGAATCTGAAAAGCGGCTCAACTGTCTATTATTCCATTACAACTTTATATGTGTTATGCTCTTAGAGTCTCGTTACTCTGTATGTTTTTTCTTGTTGTACAAAAACAATGCTAAATGTCTG
Organism: Daucus carota subsp. sativus; assembly: GCF_001625215.2. NCBI lineage: Eukaryota > Viridiplantae > Streptophyta > Magnoliopsida > Apiales > Apiaceae > Daucus > Daucus carota. The sequence continues at coordinate 23,954,229 of NC_030389.2, read as the reverse complement.
GAACAGCCATGCATCAACTCGCTGCATGTATGGAACAATATTCTATTTGGATTTTTAAGCAGCAAGCAAAATCAACAATGCAGACAGTGAATCAATAAGAAACTTTTAGTCTTTTATCTGTGGCTTTAGCAAGGCCATTAGTGACAAAATTATGCCACATTATGGAAACCAACTCGGATTTGAGCTAAGGTACATTCTGTAACTTATTAAGTGCACTGCAAATCTTGTTTAAATTAACTAATAATGTAGAAGGGAATGGAATTTTTTAAACTGCAATGAAGTTAAACTTGAGTTGTGTTAAAAACAATGGTGAGATGGCATCTAGCATGTAATCTTTTGCTCTTAACATTCCGCGTCTAGCTAAACTTGGAATAATCGAACACGAAACGTAAAATCTATTAGCATTTATCCTGGTAACATTCTTTTGTCATTATGGCATATCCAGGCCTTGAATACACCAAAGGTAATAACAGAAAATTGTATGTCAGCTTAGAATATGGACCATGAAGGGGTGTAATCTAGCTCGAGTTCGAGTTCGACCGAGCCTTGAATTTGAAGTTTGAAACTCGGCTCGTAAACAGTTCGATAGGCTAAGTTCGGCTCGAAAACTCGAATCAAGTCAACAAATATTGACAAAAACTCGAAATATGATCTGTTTGGCTCGAATTCGATACGATTAAATATATAAATTATAAAAAAAATATTGAATATTTTTGTTAAAATATTTTTATAATAAAAAAATTAAAAAATAGTAAAAGCTCGATAAGGCTCGCGAACCTTATGAGTCGAGTAATTTGAAGCTCGAGCTCGGCTCGGTAAAATATCCAAATAGCTCGAGCTCGAGCTCGGCTCGATAATTACTGAATCAAATTCGAATATTTTACGAGCCGAGCTCGAGTAGCTCACGAAGAGTTTGGTTTGTTTACACCTCTGGGGCCATCCATGTTAGGTTAAGGGTGGTATTTATCTAGCTACCAAACAAATCGATCAGTCTTTTTTTTTTATTTAAGGGGCCGTTTGGCTGAGTTTAAAAAAAGTGACTTATTGCTTAAAATAAAAAAGTTGATTAAAAGTGATAAGTTGGTTGGACTTATAAGCTACCAGAAGTGTTTGGATACCGTGATTTATAAGCTACCAGAAGTTTTTTAAGTGTTTGGATAACTTAACTTATAAGTTGGTATTAGTTTGGTAATTTTGTAATATAAATAATTTGTTTCTTTTAAAAAATCAATTATAATTACAAAAGATTTTTTATTGTTAATACATGAAATATTTTACAAGTACCAAATTTTAAACGTTGCATTAAAATTAAAAAATTAATAACCGTATTAAAATTAAAAAAATTTGGACTAAATTTAATACACTAAATTCTAGATCAAGAGCAATATTATCAGCTAATGAACATAAATAATTTATTACCAGCAAGCAAGACAGATCCAAACTCTGCATCTCCTTACACTTAGCAGCAATCAAACCAACTCCTAAATTCCAACACCTAAACACCACCTAGAAAGAAGCAGAAGTCGGGGGTGAAAAATAAGCTAGGTTTCAAAGCTTATTTTGCTGGGCTTATTTCCGCTTAATCCACCAGCTTCTTTTGTTGCCAAACGGTCCGTGTAAAAACTGAAGTGAGCTTCTGAGGCTTTTAAGCCAGAAGTCACACAGCCAAACACGCACTTAGTAATTTTGAATTAATATCAATTTTTCATCATTTATATACTCTCTATGTCCCTCTTCATCGTTAACATTTGTAATAAATGGTTCGATATGTATTTTAAAATTTCTATAATGTAATTTCACAAATTATTTTAAATCTTTTTCTCTAAATAAACATTTAATGTTAAAATTTTGTTTAGAATGAAATTCAAAAATAATTTATAAAATTATATTTATATACGTCTTAAAAAGTGGGACGGACTGTGGAAATATCAAATTGTCCAAATCAAAATTCCTTCAACTAACTTATCGATTATGACACGTGATATATAGTCCATGAAAATACCAACTAGAGGATATATGACCAACTAAAAGTGCTCTTATCAATTATGACACATGATATAGTTCCCGAAAAATATGAATTAGAGGGATATATGATTATCGGACCGATCACTTGCATTTTAATATTAAAATATTATAAAATTTGAATGTACCCTAAAATTATATGTTATTTAATACTCTTTATGACTCAATCTTTTTTATTATATTTTCATCTTATTATTTTCAATTTCTATATATTAAAATTTTTTAAGAACAAGATATTTACTAAATCCACATAATATTTTCATTCTCTTTTTCAAAATTATAAATATATTTTTATTTACTTAAATTTCATATCGATACCCTGTCCATCTTTCTTTTCACTATATATTATATTTTCAATTTTTTAGAACTTCGCATCTCATTTAAGTATAAGCAAATCTACTTATTATATATATAATAGCCCAACAGGTTAGTGTCAAGCCTAGCAAATAAATTACCTAGCTCCGAACCCGAGCTTAACTCCGAACCTAACAAAAAAAAGTTATTATAAGACTCGAACTCAAGGCCTCTCCGATTCAAGTACACCACTCAAACCATTTGAGCTACACAAACATTTAGTCTTTTATTGAAATGCATCAAACACATGCATTAAGACAGTTGCATTTATATTCTCTTCATCAATAGCCTATTTATTTGAGATTAAGTAATTATTTCACTTAAGTCTCATATATTGTTCAATTTCAAAAAAAAAAGTCTCATATATTGTTTATATGATAGATTAATATCTATAAGTTAATTATTTACGTAGATAAATTTAAAATTGAATAAGAATCAAAATAATCGGGTTCGAACCACGATTTAGATTTCTAAAAATAGATATAATTTATATTCGAATAGAAATGAACAAATTTAAATCTAATTTAATAATCTAAATGAGTACCAATACAATATTATAGAAACTTTAAGTCTTGAATGTGAGGAATAAACACAAAAATTAAGATTTCGGTGAGCACTTTTGAAAGGAAAAATGGATAGACTTTCAACATGGACTATGTCATATTAATTTTTTTTTATTATAATAAGTGATTTATAAAGAGATTACAATATTTTGGAGAACACGAAATAAGGTAACCGAAAAAATATTCTTAATTATGAATTCAGAATTCGACATGTAAATAAATATTTTTAAAAAAAATTATAGATATAAGAATAGTGACAAAGACATCAAATTTAGTGTTAGAAAATATATCCAAATGATGTAATTTTTGATGATATATGAATTTGAAATATTCTAACTTGTGATATAAAGGTGAATTTAGAGAAATTCTATATAGTTAATCAAAAGTCAACTAAATAATAATAAAAACGTTTATGAGACCTACTAAAAGGAATTGAGTTAGAAATTTTACTTGGTTAAAATATAATAACACAGAGAAATAAGTTATATATATATATTAATTTATATATATTAATTAAGATCTTAAAACTATAATATTAATATGCCATCAATCAATATATAACATACCAAGTAATAAAATGATTCATACTACAATTAAATTAATTGATCATTTACAAATTAAACTGAAAAATATAATTAATTCTGAACCAGATAATCCAACACGATATGATGAAAACTAATATCTGACTAAATGGGACTAGATCAAGAATAGTTTTTCCATCATCTAGAATATTGAATACCTGATTTGATCTTTAACAACTGAACATGATATACTACGTTGCTCACTAAATACGAGCATCAAAATATATATTTAAAAATATGAGTTTGCACAAAGCTAAAAATGTAATCACACGACTAATTAAACTAAATATTTCATGTTTTATGAGATTCATGGGGCCTAACTAATATCTACTCTCTTTTTGCTATTTAAAATTCCATAAAATCATTTTGAGATCTGGTTTATAACAATTACATGAAAAATCATTACAAGACTCAATCAACAAACTCAAAAAAACTAACGATGTAAATTAAAATTTTATAACGAGACAATATTATAACATACTGTATCAAAATAATAATCATCTAATATTTTAAATTAACAATAAAAAATTAAGACATTGAAATACTATCTAATTGATATGAAAATTAAAAGGGTAAGACACATCAAAGGCGTTAGAATTTTTATGGGTACAGTTATAAGGTTAGTAGTTCAATTGATGCTTTTATAATAAAATAAGGTATCGGTCTTTTTACCCACAACATATGCTTCAATTTTTATTTATACAAAGTGTGTGCAACATATGCTAAAAAAAATGTGTTAATGATCTGCCCCATCATGTATCACTTAACTATTACACAAACGTACGTTCAAAAAAGAAGAAATAAGTTATGTATATTAATTTATATATATTAATTAAGATCTTAAAACTATAATATTAATATGCCATCAATCAATATATAACATACCAAGTAATAAAATGATTCATACTACAATTAAATTAATTGATCATTTACAAATTAAACTGAAAAATATAATTAATTCTAAACCAGAGAATCCAACACGATATGATGAAAACTAATATCTGACTAAATGGGATTAGATCAAGAATAACTTTTCCATCATCTAGAATATTGAATACCTGATTTGATCTTTAACAACTGAACATGATATACTACGTTGCTCACTCTTAAGAAAAATACGAGCATCAAAATATATATTTAAAAATATGAGTTTGCACAAAGCTAAAAATGTAATCACATGACTAATTAAACTAAATATTTCATGTTTTTATGAGATTCATGGGGCCTAACTAATATCTACTCTCTTTTTGCTATTTAAAATTCCATAAAATCATTTTGAGATCTGGTTTATAACAATTACATGAAAAATCATTACAAGACTCAATCAACAAACTCAAAAAAACTAACGATGTAAATTAAAATTTTATAACGAGACAATATTATAACATACGGTATCAAAATAATAATCATCTAATATTTTAAATTAACAATAAAAAATTAAGACATTGAAATACTATCTAATTGATATGAAAATTAAAAGGGTAAGACACATCAAAGGCGTCAGAATTTTTATGGGTACAGTTATAAGGTTATTAGTTCAATTGATGCTTTTATAATAAAATAAGGTATCGGTCTTTTTACCCACAACATATGCTTCAATTTTTATTTATACAAAGTGTGTGCAACATATGCTAAAAAAAATGTGTTAATGATCTGCCCCATCATGTATCACTTAACTATTACACAAACGTACGTTCAAAAAAGAAGAAATAAGTTATGTATATTAATTTATATATATTAATTAAGATCTTAAAACTATAATATTAATATGCCATCAATCAATATATAACATACCAAGTAATAAAATGATTCATACTACAATTAAATTAATTGATCATTTACAAATTAAACTGAAAAATATAATTAATTCTGAACCAGATAATCCAACACGATATGATGAAAACTAATATCTGACTAAATGGGACTAGATCAAGAATAGTTTTTCCATCATCTAGAATATTGAATACCTGATTTGATCTTTAACAACTGAACATGATATACTACGTTGCTCACTCTTAAGAAAATACGAGCATCATAATATATATTTAAAAATATGAGTTGGCACAAAGCTAAAAATGTAATCACATGACTAATTAAACTAAATATTTCATGTTTTTATGAGATTCATGGGGCCTAACTAATATCTACTCTCTTTTTACTATTTAAAATTCCATAAAATCATTTTGAGATCTGGTTTATAACAATTACATGAAAAATCATTACAAGACTCAATCAACAAACTCAAAAAAACTAACGATGTAAATTAATACAGCTTGTGCTTGCGCTTGGCGCAAGGAAGCTTTCAACCAATCAGAACAAAGCTTCCTCGTTCCTTGTATTGGCTTCCTTGCTCCAGTCTAACTTGCTCTCCTTTAACTTGCGCCAAAACAATTCAGAAGAATTGTTTAAATAAATCAAACGGCGCAAGGAAGAAATTATGTGTGAATTCCTTCCTCGTTCCAGTTGAAACAATTCAAAAGAGTTGTTTAATTGTGGCGCAACCAAACCAGTGTCTACCTTGTTCCAATTGGCGCAAGGAAGATAAATCCTTCCTTGTTCCAATTGGCGCAAGGAGGACAAATCCTTCCTTGTTCCAATTGGCGCAAGGAAGAATTGGCTGGTTAAGAGTTGGCGCAAGGAGGGAATTAAATAGTAATTTCTTCCTTGTTCCATTCTTGGCGCAAGGAGGAATTATATTTAAATTTCTTCCTTGCTCCATTTCTTCCTTGTTCCAAAACAGAACAGGCTAGCACACTTATACATATATATATATGTGTGTCACATATATACATATAAGTATTTACTAGTCAATTGGAGGATGCTTTCCCTTGACTTGATTAAGTTATCCTTGACTGAATCCTTTGAATCCAATTCACACGTACTGACGTCCTGTGCACTGGTCTGGTTCACGAACGACTAATACAGAATTAATTCTCCGTCTTCTTTTCTTGACAACATACTTAATCAGTCTCACTAGACTTGAGTATTGCTTCAGTGATTCTGATTACGAATAATCAGAGAGGATGTACTTGAATCTTTCAGAACTGAGAATCTTGATCTTTGGACAACCTTGATATCAGAAACCACTTAGACTTTATTCTTCACTGAGGCTTGAACATTTCAATGAACTTCTATCAGTGATTTGCTGTACGTCTCAGATATCTTGATTGCCTTCAACTTCTTGAATCGTATCTTCAACTCTGTAGATTCCTGTACGATACTTAGTTATTGTTTCCTGTTCTTAATCTACTGTTGAGTTATCGACATTACATTACATATTACATTATGCTTTACAATCTCCCCCTATTTGTTTGTTAGAGTTCGACAAGCAAATCCTTTAGGAGGATAACTCAACTGATATAGAAAAAGCAATTAAACTTAAACAGGAAATAATACTAAGTACAATCTGGATTATATATTACAATTTCCAGAAATCAAAAATAAATACAAGTGGCCAATTGCTCCTCTAGACTGAGCTAATCTCTTCTTGCTTTCTTGGCTGTTGCATTTAGTAGGGCTTCTTCTGCTTTCTTCTTCGCTGCTTTCTCAGCTTTCAATTGGTCTAACTTCGTCTCTATTTCTTTGATCCTGGATGTGATGATGTTATAAGCTCCAACCTCTAAAGCATTTACTGGAGGAGTCGTTTCAAATCTTCTTTGCATTTTCTCCAGAGAGGTTAGGTGCCTCATTTTCTTAAGCCTTTTGAATGGAATATTGAAATTCATTCCTTCCACTTTCATCATTAGTCTTGAAGGATGAGCACGAACTCTTTCGGTGTCTTGAGCAGTCTCAGTACATTTCTTTACTCTCAGTATTTCAAGTAGAGGGATGAGTACAGCTTTATCCTCTTTGATCACTGAGTACTTGACTTGTCGAATTGCCCGAGAGATACACTTAGAGGTGCACTCACCAATTTCTTCAAGAGTTAGCTTTTCAGGCTCAGATTTCTTGAACTTTCTGAAGGTAATGGAAGTTGGATTGTATGACACAGAAGCTGGTTTCACAACATCAGGGGTTTCAGGATCAAGAGGAGGCAGTGGATATGGTTGTTCACGTTCAACAGATTCAAGACTTTTGTTCTTCAGAGCCGCATAGTTCAGACGATAAGCATATAGAAGTTCTGCAGTAAGTCTTCCCTTTTTGGTATTCGAACACTTTCTTCTGATTTCTCCTTCCAGATAACTCAGTATTCTTGGATGATATCCTGATAATGCTTCATCTTTCAGACCAATGCTTTGGATCATCTTATCCTTGAAGTACTTGATCACTGGAGGGTTATCATGAATCTCTACACTGATGTTAGTAAGCCATTCCACTACCTTATCTCTGAAGACTTCATTGTACTTCTCGCCAGTGGCAATAATCTTGTTTTTCACTACGAACAGTTCTGTCAGAGATAAGTTCCTCAGCAACTCACAAGTCACATGTTTGAATCTTCCACTTTCACCATTCAGAATGAATGTTATATGCACGGACCATCCATGTGCATGAATAACCATGATAGATACAGATGTGATTGCCTTGTCCAACGCTTCGTGAAACTCATGAAGATTCTCATAGTTGCTTTTGAAGACGTCGAAGATTTCTTGAACTTCTTTATCATGATTACCCTTTACCACTTCAGGAAATTCAAACACTGATCTTGCAATATCCCATTCAACTCCTTGTTTCAACCTTGTTGCTTCCAGTTTCTCCCTACGTATCCGTCTTTGATTTTCAAGCCTTTCCCTTAGTCTGTTTCTCTCAAGCCTTTGCTGTCGGACAACAGGAATATCCTGAGGATTAGTAATCGGAATCTCTTCTTCTGGAAACATGTCATCATGATATGCAAGCTCGTCCACAAAGACTTCATCTACTTGCGGGATTTCTCCTTCTTCCAGATCTTCATTCATCACATTTCCAGGAATGAACTCTGTCTCAACGTGTTCAGGAATATATGGTTCATCATTAAGTGGAACTCCGTCGAGTGCAGATTCAAACACTTCTTCAGTTAAGCCTTCCAACACAGCTTTGGCTTTGCCTTTTACTGCTTTTTCTACCACTCTCTCCCCCTCAGTTGATTTATCCTCCTGAGAAATTTGAGAAGCGATAGATCGAGCTTCCAAAGTTGCTAATCTCTGCTCAAGCTGGCTAGAAAATGTCTTGACTTTCAGTAACTCTTCCCTTAGCACAAGATTCTCAGCCTTTAAGTGACTAACTTCAAATTCCAGGGCTTCAAATCGAGCAAGTGATACAGTTGGTGGAGGTGAAGATATGGCTTTTGAAGGGTCCTCACTTATTCGTTCTGTAGGTGTTTCTCTCGAGTCACTCAAGTTTTGATCACTCGGTTGGGCTGTGGTGTGCTGTTTAACATGTTCTGTAGGTGTATCACTCACACTCACACTAGCTCCAGCTTCAAGTAGTAAAGGTGTACCTGCAGAAGAAATCTCCCTAGCCCCTTTTAAAGAGGTCAGTGGAGGTGCAATGAGGATTCGTAAGGCCTCGTCCTCGGTTTCCTCGTCAGACGAATCTGAGTCATTAGAAGCAAGTTGCCGACTACCCGAAGGCAGTGAGTCCTTAGATGGATCTTGGATTGGAATTCCAAGGTGGGTAGACACAGGGCTCGAAGGATGTGATCCTTGAGTTGGCGAAGCACCCTGGTTTCCCACAACTGCTGTTGACAGCGAATGACTTGTAGTCAAGTCCTCTACAATTGGCTCACTTCTTGATAGGAAGGGCACAATTGCAGATTGCCGTTCACCTTCCAGGGGTGAGGGGTCCCGTGAGGGATCTGGGAATGTTCCTCCCAGGAGGGTAGACAAGGATGTTGAAGTTGGCAGAACATCCAAGTTTCCCTCATTTGCCTGTGAAGGCACTGGATCCTCGAAAGAATCAAAAACAGCAGTGTCTGACCGTGACATGGTCGACAAGGTGTTTGCAACCGTCAATTCATCAAGTGTGTGCACCTTACTGTGCGAAGTAGTGATATGAGTTGGTAGTGGTGATGAAATTTGCGGTGTTACAGTTGCCTCATGATCTAGATCTCCTGAAGTGCTTAGAGATAAGGTGGTAGTGTCAGAAACAACACTTTTTAGTGGTGCACTTAGAAGATCTTCTCCCTCTCTCTCAGAATGTGTAGCTGTATGGCTAGAGGGGTGTGAGGTTTCTGCTTCAGAGGTGTGTGAAGGAATGCCTTGGTTATGAGTTTGTGGGACTGCAAACGCATTGGCATGTAGAAGAAGAGGATCATCTGTGTCTAGCATATTCATCCACAATTCATCAGGATGAAAAGATAAGTTATCATGAATAAATTCAGAAGAACCTGTTGGTTGCTCCGGAGTGTAATTGTCTTTGAATAGATCATCGTAGTTTACAGCCCTTTCAGAGACGACATTAGACTCACGTGGAGGGACTACTGGATCAGCATCAACATCCATAGGAGCATGTCCCTCAGTGGCTTCAGTCACTGGCTCTGCAGCAGGATCAACTTCAGCAGCTTCTTCAGTATTCACATCATCCTGGATTTCAGGAGCAGCCTGTCCTTGTGGTACCTGTACCTGTACATTCATATTCTCAAAGAAATTTCTTAGTACTTGGGTTAGTACCACAAGATGATTATTTGGATAATTGGCTTTGTTATGTAGAATCATCAGCTGTTTGAGAGAGAGATAAGAATGATTAGAAGTTACACAACGAGCATATGCAGCTTTTTCCGTTGTGGACAGTGCCTGATTGAGGACCAGCTGGAAGAATCGTGGATACAACATTGAAGTACGAGGTCCTGTCAGTGTCCTTTGGAACTCTTCCATAATCAGATGCCCAAAGTTGATTGGCCGGTTTTCAGGAATGGCAATGCCAAAATTCTGATTGAAAGTTGTGAGACCATGAAATCCGCCAACCTTCGGAGCAAAGACATATGATACACATGAGAAGAAAAAGTTCCATTCCTTTGGGAGATGAGTGACATATATCTTTTTAGGCAACCTCCCTTGATCATCAAGTGAACAGTGGATATGACGGAAAAATGCTGTTCGTTCCTCTTCAGTAGGTACTGGGACAAAATTGGCAGTGGGAAGTCCCAATACTTCATTCAGCAATGTCTCGGTTATAGTGATGTCCCGACCTTGAATCACGCAACTTACACCTAAAACTTGATCAACATCGCTAACACGTGCTGTGTTCATAAAATCTCGAAGTAAATCATTAATCAGCAGTGTATGTTGAGTCATGGCTGTACGTGCAATTGAAGCTTCACTCAAGAAACGAACCCATATTTTAAAATTTTGCGGTTTGATTAAATCATTATTTGCAACAATAGTGTAATTTGTCTTTGGAATTACAAAATTTGCAGCCATTTTTAATTTAAATAAATTAAAAATGAAGGAAAATTTTGTTTGTTTAGAAACGAGACAAATATATCACAATGGTACGAAAATAATAATTTAAACACGAGCCGAAAAACCCTAATTCTTATAATTTCGAAACTTAATGAAATTTAAGTATGTTGTTCCTTTCGAAATTCTAAGACTAATGGTATCGGAATCGCAAATTTTTAACACCAAAATCACGTAGAAACTAAGCCCGGAAGTTGAAAAGTCTTAGAAAACCCCAACGAAAAACGATAACGGATCGTCAAGATTTTTATATGAAAAGAACGGGCTTTGCGAGGGGATTCCAAAACTACAATCGGTTTTAAAAATGGGCAGAGTTTCGATATGATTTTAAGTAAAAGAACGAAGGCTGTTCTTGAGAGAAATTCGAAAATGGCGACGGTGGAGTTTTTGTGAAGTGCACAGTAAGTATATGCATGCGAGTGGCGCAAGGAAGAATAAAGAAAAGAAAGAAAGAAAAAAGATAAAATAAAAAGAAATAACCAACCGTTCTCTTAGCGCAAGGAAGAGAACGGCGCAAGAAAGGAAAAGAAAAAGGTTTCCTTGCGCTAAGAAGAATCGAGGCGCAAGGAGGAGTGGCGCAAGGAGCGCAAAACCAAAAGAAAATTTTAAAAGAAAGTAGAAAAGAATTTCCTGGCGCAAGGTAGGGAAAGAGAAGAAAAATTTTCTAATAAAACTAAAAAGAAATACCTGGCGCAAGGAGAAGAAAACTAGAAAAAAACAAAAAAACAAATAAGTAAAATACCTGGCGCAAGGAGAAGTGGCGCAAGGTAAAGATATTCGAATTTGTTTTAATCAAAAAGATTTGTGTGGCGCAAGTTGAAAAATTATCTGAGTGTTTAATTTAATTACAGACTTGTTTCTTGGCGCCAGTTGATATAACTGAGCGCAAGGAACTCTTTTAATCAAATTAAACAGACAAAACTGATAAACTAAGTTGCACCAAACATTTGATTAAAACAAAAACAAATTCACAGTTAGTAATTTAAATCAAATTAAACTATATTAACTATAGTTAATTCAAGTTAAATTTAACTATGCTACAAGAAGACAAATCACAGTTATTATTTAAATTAAATTAAACTAAATTGATTTTAGTAAACTTAATTTAAATATACTATGCTGCTTATTTTAGTTTAAATTTAATTAATGGAAACTAATACTCATTGAATTGCTTCAAATCCATTAACTACTCTTAAACTAAAATAATCGAATTATTTAAATATTTATATTCATTAATTGAATAAAAACACTTAAACAATTTATGCAATTAATTTTAACGATCTACCATTTAAGCAGTTAAAACACATAATCGCATATATCATGGCAAATCAATTAGAACTAATTGGCAATTAAATACATAAAATACTGGATGCACTTGTAAATTCACAAGTCCTAGAAATATGGACATTTAAATACTTGTGAACTTACGAACAAATTGCAGTTATTGATTGTCTAATTTAATTAGACAGATTTAACATCCCAAGTTCACCAACCAATCTAGAGAAAGTGGATTCGTCTAGTGGTTTAGTGAAGATGTCTGCAATTTGTTAATCAGTAGGTACAAAGTGTAACTCTACTGTTCCATTCATGACATGCTCACGAAGAAAATGATACCTGATATCAATATGCTTTGTCCTTGTGTGTTGAACAGGATTGTTGGCAATGGCAATGGCACTCGTGTTATCACACAGAATCGGAATTTTATCCAACATGAATCCATAATCTTGTAGTTGATTCCTCATCCACAAAATTTGAGCACAGCAACTCCCAGCAGCTATGTATTCAGCTTCTGCTGTAGACGTAGACACGGAGTGTTGCTTCTTGCTGTACCATGACACCAACCTTCGTCCAAGAAACTGACAGCTTCCTGAAGTACTTTTCCTATCAATCTTACATCCTGCAAAGTCAGAATCTGTATAGCCAATCAGATCAAAACCTGTATCTTTAGGATACCATATCCCAAGATTGGGGGTTCCCTTAAGATACCTAAAAATACGCTTAACAGCTATAAGATGAGACTCTTTAGGATCAGCCTGGAATCTAGCACATAAACAAGTTGCGAACATGATATCTGGCCTACTAGCAGTTAAGTACAAGAGAGAGCCAATCATACCTCGATACCTCGTGATGTCAACTGACTTACCAGATTTGTCCTGATCAAGTTTGACAGCAGTTGGCATAGTGGTTTTGGCAGGAGATGCCTCTTCCATTCCATACTTCTTCAGAAGATCCTTGATGTACTTTGATTGACAGATAAAAATACCGTCAGGCTTCTGAAGTACTTGAAGTCCTAGGAAGAAGGACAATTCTCCCATCATGCTCATCTCGTACTTGCTCTGCATAAGCTTAGCAAATCTCTCGCACAAAAGATCATTAGTAGAACCAAATATAATGTCATCGACATATACTTGTACCTGAATTACATCATTCTTATGCTTTTTATGGAAAAGAGTTTTATCGATGATACCTCTGGTGAAACCATTTTCAAGTAGAAACTTGGAAAGAGTGTCATACCAGGTTCGAGGGGCTTGCTTCAGACCATAAAGTGCTTTGAAGAGAAAATACACGAAGTCTTCAAATTCCTTGTCTTCGAACCCAGGGGGTTGTTCAACATAGACTTCCTCTTCGAGATCACCATTCAGGAATGCACTTTTCACATCCATCTGATATACTTTGAAGTTGGAATGTGCAGCAAATGCTAAGAACATCCTGATTGCTTCAAGCCTAGCAACTGGAGCATAGGTTTCATCATAATCGATTCCTTCCTCTTGCGAGTAACCCTTGGCTACCAGTCTTGCCTTATTCCTCGTAACAGTACCATCTTCATCCAGCTTGTTTCTAAAAACCCATCTAGTGCCAACTATAGATTTTCCTTTAGGTCTTGGCACTAGCTTCCAAACTTACTGCCTTTCAAATTGATTGAGTTCTTCCTGCATTGCAGATACCCAATCTGGATCATTTAGAGCCTCTTCAACTTTCTTTGGTTCTGTCTGAGACAAAAATCCAGCAAAGTTGCATTCATTTTGAGTTGCTCTTCTAGTCTGTACTCCTGTGTCAGGATCACCAATGATTTGTTCAATGGGATGGTCTCTGCTCCATACCCTTGGTCTTGGCAGATTCAATCTTGATGATTCACCGTAATCATTGTTGTGTTGAGTGTGACGACTAGTAGATCCACTAATGTGACTTGCTCCCCCTGAACTGATGCTAATCCTATTTGATGATCCTCCACTTTGACCACTGTGATCATGATGATCATTTGTATTGTTACCAACACTTCCTCCAGATGGTTCAGGATCAGCAGTTCTTTCAGTTGCATTAGGTTCTCTAGTATCAGCTTCAGGCTCATCTTCTCCAATATAGATGACATCTAAGTTCTCAAATTCTAGAGAATCAGATTCATTTTCCTTTTGAAGACTTGGGAGCTTGGTATCATCAAACCTTACATTGATGCTTTCAATCAGCTTGTCGTCATTGATCAGATAAACCCTGTAGGCCTTTGACTCTAAGGAATAACCCAGAAAGATGCCTTCTTCAGCTTTAGCATCAAACTTACCCAGATGCTCTTCTTTAAGAACATAGCATTTTGCACCAAACACATGAAAGTAACTCAGTGATGGTTTTCTGTTGGCCATTACTTCGTACGGAGTCTTATCCAAATCTTTGTTAATCAGGGTACGATTTTGAGTGTAGCAAGCAGTATTCACAGCTTCAGCCCAGAAATAGATTGGAAGTCTTGATTGACTAATCATTGTCCTTGCTGCTTCAATCAAGGTCCTGTTCTTCCTTTCTACGACACCATTTTGTTGTGGAGTCCTTGGAGCTGAATACTGACGAGAAATACCCTTATCAGTACAGAATTCATTAAGAACAGCATTTCGAAATTCTGTTCCATTATCTGATCTGATTGCCCTTACTGGCAAGTCTGCTTCCTTTTCAATCTTCTTGATATGATCAATGATGACTTGTGCTGCTTCATCCTTTGTATGTAAGAATAATACCCATGTGTATTTTGAGTAGTCATCGACGATCACAAGAGCATATCTCTTTCTTGACATAGAAGGAATGTTGACTGGTCCAAACAGATCCATATGAATCAGTTGAAGGGGTGAACCAATGTCAGTCATGCCTTTGCTCCTGTGTGATGCTTTCTTTGACTTTCCTTTTTCACATGCATCACAGAGTCCTTCTTGACAGAATTCTTTCTGTGGCAATCCTCTCACAAGTTCTCTTTTGACTAAAGAGTTCATAGTCTTAAAGTTTAAGTGTGAGAGCTTCCGATGCCATAACCAACTATCATCAGCAGAGGCCTTGGTGTAGAAACACTTGACCTCCCCCTTACTTGCTGAGTCTATGTCGGCTATAAACAAACTTGATTTTCTTACACCACGGAGTGTAAGATCCTTGTTCTTCCGGTTCTGGATTAAGCAAACTTCCTTCTGAAAGATTACGTCTTATCCTTTGTCACAGAACTGACTGATACTCAGTAAGTTGTGCTTGAGTCCTTCCACCAGAGAGATATCTTCAATGATGACATTTCCAACTTTCAGCTTACCATATCCCGTTGTAAATCCTTTGCTGTCATCTCCAAAGATTACAATTGGGCCGGTTACCATCACCACATCTGTGAGCAGGGACTTTTCTCCAGTCATGTGTCTTGAACAACCACTATCAAGAACCCACACAACTTTACTTTTCCTTCCTGTGCCCTGCATTCACAAATGGATTAAACTTTCTTTGGTACCCAGACGTTCTTGGGTCCAGGTGGTTTAGTAGAAACAGGATTATCAACAGAAACTGGTTTAACATGTGCTTGTTCAGAAGTGACTGGACTCTTCTCCTTTTTAGTCTTAGCAGAAGTGCTTTTAGACTTGGAGTTGGGAGTTTCCTTCTTCTTAGAAGGACTAGCAGTCTTTGCCACAGGGGCAACAGAAGGTGCAGGCATATTCATATTCATGGCAGGTGATGCAGAAAAAGATGCATTTAACATGGTAAAACATGCAGACATCATATTCATAGCACATTGCATGCAACCTACTCTACCACATGGCAAGTGAACAGCATTCATGTTAACAGTATTGGGCATGCTAGTAACATGAGTATCTACTCTAGTCATTTTACATGCATGAGTAAGATGATTAGTAGAATTGCAATTGTTACAAACCTTTCTAGCACTAGGAGTCCTAGAGTTGGTTTTCTTAGCATCTAGCTTGCCATTCCTGTTGTTCTTCTTTTTGTTGGAACTAGTACTTCCTAATCCATTTTTATCAGAATCTTCTCTAACTTGGGGATTAGAAGGTACGTCTTGTGTTTCCTGTTTTACTTGAGGCTCAACAACTTCCTCATTTTTCAACTCTTCCTTAATGACAAGGTCTTCTTCTATCAGAGGTTCTGTTTGTGCTTTTCTAAAGATAGGGGTCTTGGTGTTCTTTAGAATTTTAGGTACATTTGTTCCTTCAGGAGCATTCTCAGTTCCTGCTGAAACAAATATGCCTTCATTCTCTTTTCTCTTCTTTCTTTTAGTACTTTCCAAAGAACTATAGTCAAGGCCAATAGCAACCTTCTTATCAACCCTTTGACTATCCAAGATCTCTTTCTGTAGAAAAGCAGAATTCTGATAGGCCCTAAGCTTAGTTTCCAGGTCAGCAATCTGAGACCTAAGGGACTCCTCAATTTCTGCACTACACTTCTCCTTATTCTCTAGATATTCAATTCTATCTTTAAGGTTAGTGTTCATGAGTTTCTCTAAAGCTAATTCATCTACTCGTTCTTCAAGTTTAGCTATCTTTAGAGAAAGACTACAGTTATCTGATTCTGAAGCTAATAAACTAGTGTGCAAGTTATACATCTCTTGACCTAGTTCATTTATAGTCTTTTTATAATCAGCAGTAGTCATATCATCAACAGAAATTTCAGGAGATACCTGAGATGGAGATTCCTCAACAGTGTCAGCCATTAATGCAAATGCATAGTTGCTCTGTACAGGTTCATCATCAGAATCTGTGTCATCCCAGCTTTTTCCCTCAGCAATGTAAGCCCTTCCTTTGTGCTTGGCCACCATTGCTTCCAACTTAGCTTTTAGCTTCTCATTCTCTTTCTTCAGATCCTCATAAGAATTCTTCTTATCATATGAGTTGCTTCTTTCTTTGACAGGAGCCGCTTTGGGTTTCCTGCACTCTGTTGCAAAGTGGCCTAAGTCATTGCAGTTGTAGCATCTGACCTTGCTCTTGTCATACATGTTTAGTTTGAAACTGCCAGTACTCTTTGACCCTGACCCTGAGTATCCTCCTTTACCCTGAAACTTGTTCCCTGAAGCTTTCTTGTACCGGGGGTTCTTTCTGAACTTGATATGCTTGAACCTTGCAGCCATATAAGCCATTGACTTATCTTCCAGCTGCTCCAGCTCTTCCTGAGTGTAGAACTCATCCTCCGGTTCTCCAGAAACTTCATCAATTTCAGCTTCTACAATCTCAGTATTGGTAGAAGGATAGTCAGCTTTGATGGATGAACAATCACTCTGAGCAACAGTGTGATCATTGATACCATATTCAACTAATTGTTGATAACCAAAGTATGGTTGATCAGCAATAAGTGCAGTGGTCTTCTGTAAGGCCATACTCTTGGATTCTGTTGATCCACCACCATATATGATCTTTCTTTGTTCAAGTTCCATCTCAAACGTCTTCAGTTTTCCAAACAGCTTTTCCAAAGTCATAGTTCTGAAGTCGCTTCTTTCCCGGATGGTCTCTGTCTTTACAACTAGATGGGGTGGCATCACAAATGAGAACTTTCTGTTAATCTCTTTCTGTGGATAAGTCTTTCCATGTAGTGTGAGTTCATTCAACAGCAACATGAACCTTTCATAGATTTGAGAAATGTTCTCTCCAGGTATTGCCTGAAATGCTTCATATCTGGCAATTAGCATATCGTATCTGTTTTCCCTGACTTCTTCAGATCCCTCCATCAATGCCTCTATAGTGTCCCACATCTGCTTTGAAGTTTTCAGACTTAGTATCAGATGTGTCATAGTCTTGGTCATTGATTCAACAATTATAAGTTGCAGATTATGGTCATGTGCAATATACTCCTTATCAGTTTCAGTGTATTCGCTTTTCTCTTTGGGAACAGACTTTTGTGGAATACGAACAACATTTTCAACAGATTCAGGAATAATCTTCATAGGCAAAAACGGACCATTTTCCAGAATCCCAATGTACATGGGATTAGCAACTCTGATGTACAGCAACATCTTCATCTTCCAGTTGTTGTAGTCATCCTTGTCAAATGGAGGTACTTTGATTCCTAACTTGTGTGTCGACATTGTTATCAGATAAAATTACGATTGTACGGACAGCTAGCTTTTCAGATTGGTTACGGATCTCAGATCTGTATATCGATCAGCTAAGCTCTGATACCAATTGTTAGGTCCAATCAGACGTAGAAGGGGGGGTTGAATACGTCTATACCAAATTCTTCGATTAATTGAATTGCGGAATATTACTGTTTAAGTCCAGTTAAATCAATTGTAAATGAACAACTCCAGCAAGTCGGGGAATATTCTTATATTAAAAATAATCCTCGGATGCTACAAACTCCAACACGAATGTCGGCTGCAGAGACTACAAACACTCTAATACAAACTCTCGACTAAAACGATATTCTAACTTGCTCTCGAGAATGTGTATATTGTGTGCACTTTACAAAGTGTGTAGTGGTTCTCAAATGAGAACACAACTAGATCAAGAATAGTTTTTCCATCATCTAGAATATTGAATACCTGATTTGATCTTTAACAACTGAACATGATATACTACGTTGCTCACTTTTAAGAAAATACGAGCATCAAAATATATATTTAAAAATATGAGTTTGCACAAAGTTAAAAATGTAATCACACGACTAATTAAACTAAATATTTCATGTTTTTATGAGATTCATGAGGCCTAACTAATATCTACTCTCTTTTTGCTATTTAAAATTCCATAAAATCATTTTAAGATCTGGTTTATAACAATTACATGAAAAATCATTACAAGACTCAATCAACAAACTCAAAAAAACTAACGATGTAAATTAAAATTTTATAACGAGACAATATTATAACATACTGTATCAAAATAATAATCATCTAATATTTTAAATTAACAATAAAAAATTAAGACATTGAAATACTATATAATTGATATGAAAATTAAAAGGGTAAGACACATCAAAGGCGTCAGAATTTTTATGGGTACAGTTATAAGGTTAGTAGTTCAATTGATGCTTTTATAATAAAATAAGGTATCGGTCTTTTTACCAACAACATATGCTTCAATTTTTATTTATACAAAGTGTGTGCAACATATGCTAAAAAAAATGTGTTAATGATCTGCCCCATCTTGTATCACTTAACTAATACACAAACGTACGTTCAAAAAAGAAGAAATACATGTAAAACAACGCGAAAATCTAAAAATTTCAGTATTAATTTTAAATATAATTTTGAACATGTTGATAATATGGTAATAGCTTCTTTATCCTAATGATTTGAATATAGAAAATCAGGCAAAATGTAATTTTTGATCCATATATATTTTTTAAAATATAGTACTTATTACTATTAATACTATTAGGTTGCAAACATTACGTTTTATATTTACATATTTTTTCAAAAAATAAAACATTAATAATTATGCTCGAAATAATATGATAACAGTTGACACATAAATATTATTTAAAATACAACAGGAAATAGAGGCTCGTGCCTCGCACGGGCTTTTATGCTAGTTAGCGAGATAGGGGAGCAAATCTTTGAAAACCTTTCAATTCTTTAGAAAATTAATCAGATTCTTTAGATTATTCACAAATTTTCAACTCTAATTTTTAAATATTTTATAATGCTTAATGCTTCTTACAGAAATGAGCAAAGCGGAAAGATTGTAAATAATGCAAATCAATTTAGTAGTAGAGGTTTAATCGATCCTAATTTGTTCTAGCATATTTCAAATGCGGCTTCACCAGCATCGAACGTTCTGCTCAAGTGTTGCATTTTCAGCAACCTCTCAAATTTCTCGCTTTGCACGTCTAGGCCAAATTGAAGATGCACGCAAAGTGTTTGATGAAATTCCTCATAAGTGTATTGTTTCGTGGAACTCAATAATTGCTGGGTATTTCCAAAACAACCTCCCAAATGAAGCTGAGGCACTGTTCTATAGAATGCCTGAGAGAAACAATGTTTCTTGGAACGGTTTGGTATCTGGGTATGTAAAGAATAGGAGGATAAAAGATGCTCGTAAGGTGTTTGATCAAATGCCTGAGAGAAATGTGGTGACTTGGACTACAATGGTAAGAGGGTATGTTGAAGAAGGGTCGATTGATGAGGCTGAAACACTTTTTAGACAAATGCCTGAGAAGAATGTTGTTTCTTGGACTGTGATGTTAGGTGGTTTGATTCGAGATAATCGAATAGATGAGGCTAGGAGATTGTTTGATGTGATGCCGGTGAAAGATGTTGTTGCTAGGACTAATATGATTGCTGGGTATTGCCAGGAAGGTCGGTTGGTTGAAGCGCGTGAACTTTTTGATGAAATGCCACGTAGGAATGTGATTTCTTGGACTACTATGATTACGGGATACTGTTGTGAGGGGCAGGTGGATATTGCAAGGAAGCTTTTTGAAGTCATGCCTGAGAAAAATGAGGTGTCATGGACAGCTATGTTGATGGGCTATACTCGGTGTGGACGGATGGAGGAGGCCTCAGATATTTTCGATGCAATGCCTATGAAGTCTGTTCCGTCTTGTAATGCAATGGTACTTGGCTTTGGCCACAATGGGGAAGTTGATAAAGCAAAGATGGTCTTTGATCGAATGAGAGAGAAGGATGATGGATCATGGAGTGCGATGATTAAAGTTTACGAACGACAAGGATATGAATTAGAAGCACTTCATTTATTTTCTTTAATGCAAAGTCAAGGAATTAGGATAAATTACCCTTCTTTAATCAGTATCCTTTCGGTATGTGCTTGTTTGACAAGTCTTGATCATGGTAAACAAATTCATGCTCAGTTGGTCAAGTGGCAATTTGACTGTGATGTGTATGTTGCCTCAGTTCTAATTACAGCATATATGAAATGTGGTGATCTTGTCAAAGGAAGATTATTGTTCGAAAGATTTTCCTCAAAAGACATAGTTATGTGGAATTCAATGATTACAGGTTACTCCCAACATGGTCTAGGTGAGGAAGCTTTGGGAGTGTTTCATGAAATGATGTCTTTAGGCATCATGGCCGATAATGTTACCTTTGTCGGTGTTCTTTCAGCATGTAGCTACACGGGGAAAGTTGAAGAAGGGCTTAAATTATTTGAAATGATGAAATCGAAGTATCTAGTACAGCCAAGAACTGAGCACTATGCTTGCATGGTTGATCTGTTAGGTCGAGCTGGACGTTTAACCGAAGCAATGAAATTAGTAACTGAGATGCCAGTAGAAGCAGATGCTATTATCTGGGGTTCTTTGCTGGGAGCATGTCGAACCCATATGAATATGGATTTGGCCGAGGTCGCAGCAAAGAAACTTTCTCAAATTGAACCTGAAAATGCTGGACCTAAGATCTTGCTGTCAAATTTATATGCATCAAAAGGTAAGTGGGCTGAGGTAGCGTCCCTGAGGAAAGACATGAGATCGAGGAAGGTTAGCAAATCACCTGGATGTAGTTGGATTGAAGTAGAGAAGAAAGTCCATATGTTTACTGGGGGAGATAGCACATCCCACCCTCAGCATATTATGATTTCCAAAAAGTTGGAGGAATTAGGTCATCTGTTAAAAGAAGCAGGATATTGTCCTGATGGTACCTTTGTGATGCACGACGTTGATGAAGAAGAAAAGGCACATAGCTTGAAGCTTCACAGTGAGAAGTTGGCTGTGGCATATGGACTTTTGACTGTCCCTGTAGGCGTGCCTATACGAGTAATGAAGAACCTTCGAGTTTGTGGAGACTGCCATTCTGCTATCAAATTGATATCCAAAATCACCAACCGAGAAATAATCTTAAGAGATGCTAATAGATTCCATCATTTTAATGATGGATTGTGTTCTTGCAAAGATTATTGGTGATGGCAATATTGTCTGTCATGGCCGCAGGAGTTTTGGATGAGGATTTTCGTGAACCATGCTTCTTTACATTTCTATGGATCCAGTGGTTACTAATTTAGTTTGAGAGGTCCAATGCTTGAATACAGATCGTTGAACACTTATATATAAAAGCTTAATAGAAGAGTTGAGGATGGCTGGTGAGACAATTTATCCTATGTGAAATGACCGGCGTCATTGTACATATACACATGTTTCACCACTGACACCGGAAACCAAGGAAACCATGAACTCTCATTTTCAAGAGGGAGAGGTATCCACTAGGCTACATAACTACTCCAAAATTCATGTCACTTTTTCTTGAAAGGTATAAACATAATTTTTGAGAAATCTATTGCTATATTTACTGGGAGTTATATATCATTTTATCTTGAGCATCTATTTAACTCCATTGGTTGCTGACTATATCTAGGGTTGTAGTGTTAAAGATTCAATTTTTAATAACAAATCTTCATTTGTCTCTCTTAGTCAAAACACATGAATCTTGACTCTTCTCCACCAACACTTGATCTGCAGATGAGAATTATATTTCTGTTGTGTAAGCAGATCAATAATCTAATATATATTTTAATTTCCAATTAGAATAGTAGATTTGAACACATGTTAGCAAATTTTTTGTATGTGTTTGTTTAAGTTACCACCTACTGAACTAATTTATTCAGTTGGTGGTCAATTAAATAAGATCTGTTAGCACTTAGCACATACAACAAATAGATAAGCTTCTGGCACTCACTAAGCTTTAAACCCTTTAAGTCGTTTGACGTTTAGGTAATACTCCCTTTATCATCATAGTAAACAGTCGACCATTAGAATCACATCTTCCGGGGCTATGAACGACTATAACCTTAAATTTTAATATCGGGGGTTGAATACGAGACTTCCTATCTCCTCCCAGTTCCCTAACCTTTATTTGTTAGGAAAGCCACTTGATGAATTCTATGTTTTAATGTTTTAAAGCATACAAAAACCTAGTTGCTAGCGACCTGTACTAAAATGAACATAAAAGCTTCACAAAAATAAACAAAAACAGACTGCATATCAGAGTTTGAACTAAGAACAGACGACTTTTAATCCAAGTTCATCATGTTGAGATTTTGTCCATCCCTTCAACTCAAAAATGATTAGTAAGTATTGCTCTACAGACACACACACGCACGCACTTATAATTTACTGACATAAAGATTGTCGAGCGCAACTAAACATTTAGATACAGGTCATGTTAAATAGTAGTATTTCTGATCAACTTCTTCTGTTGGGGGGGGGGGGGGGGGGGGGGGGGGTTAAAAATTTAGGCAGAAAGGAATTCTTAGTTCAAGGCACTTCTAATTGTAGAAATGATCCATTAAACTTGAAACTCAATGTGAAATAATGAAATCATGGACAACAAATTCTTACAATTTATAAAGAAAGCTTGAGGTTCACGGTATCATTCTCCTCCTCTATTATCTCTTGTTTGTTTTGATCATCATCTGCAGTGGTAGATGGACCTGTAAGATTCTCTGCAGGAGCTGGGATGGAAATAAATTTATTGATCTCGAAATCCTCCAGCTGGAACTTCGGACACCAACCAGCTGCTGCTATATTGGTCTTTGGCTTTTCTTCGTTGTCGTTCACCAGAACTTCATTCTCCTTCGGTCTGTCTTCTCCGCCTACACGCCGTGTACTTTTAATCAGTGCAAAGAATTTCTCCATTTTTTCATCCTCAGTCTCTCCTTCATTATTCTCTACCTTTCTCTTCTTTCCTTCCTTGCCCTTATCCATGTATGACTGTTAAAATGATTGAGATTGAAAGGGTTTTTATGGAGCGGGACTGTTATTTAACAAGTGCATGTTACGTTGGAACTACTGAAATACTTTGAATACATGAGTTTATTAGTATTTATCCATACTAATACTTTAAAAAATAGCTACTACTAACATATGATTAAAGCTCGCTTTATTAAGTTTAAATATTTTTTAATTTATTACGAAAGTACGAAATATTCTAGTTTAAAATAAAAAATCATCCCTTTAAAGTGTGCGGCCAAAACTTATTTTTACTTTTTATATTTACTAGTTGAGAAGCCGCGCGTTGCGGCGGCCTATAAAAATTATATTTATGATTCAATATTAATATTTATAGAACGCAATAATTTTGTAACTGTCCATAAAAAAATATATTAATGATTAAAAATTAATATTTGTAGGATAAAATAAATTTTATATTATAAAAATCTTGATGTAATACCAATACCAATATATAAAATTGCAAAATTGGACTATAATTCATTTGAAAAAATGAAAATAAATTTCTACACATAATTAACAATTTAAAGCACGATGAATCTTAATTTTATTTGTGATTTATTAAGTAATCATGTTCTTACATTGTCACCTTCCTCCAATTTTTTTTGGATTGATTGTGCACAAAAACATCTATGAGATAGCGGTCTATAACTACCCTTGCTTGTAACAACCTTTATTTTTTAATGTTGTATGAACAGTCTTCACTTAAAAGTTGCTTAAACAGAGCATACAGATAATGCATCAATAATTTTTTCCTGTGTACAAAGTATATCATATAAAAATTAACAACAAACATGTCTGATGAACAAAACAGATATTTTAAAAGAATAACCAACAAACATACAACACTAATGGTTAATTTATTGATATCATCCATCAATATCATGTTAAGACTATATAGCGATCTGTAACTACCTTTGCTTGCAACAACTTTTCTTTTTTTTGCCAACAAGGTGCTGGTGTGGCAGTAGAGTTCTTGTACCCCATGCGGGAGGTCGGGAGTACGACTGCGTGTGCAATCAATTAGCAAAAAAAAGATCTTTTTTTTTAAATACCATATAAAAAGTATTCACTTATCATTGAAGAAAAACGACACCACCGAGTTAGAAATCGAGAAAGTGAACAATAACCAGGGAGAGGTAGGGTTGTGGTATTGAGAGAGAGCAGGCTGTGTTTAGATAGGCTGTGTTTAGATGATCCAAAACCCTACAACTTATAGGAGTATTTGTAGGTGCAGAGATCCCATAACTAAATAATCAGAAACTAATCAGATTAAAACTTTCAAGCTGTTATATTCCATAAATAATCTGAAACAAAATTAGATTCCGAAACTTGCTTTCAATATATTCGAAACTAAAAAAGGTAGTTCTAATTTTTGATATTTTTCATCCGAAAATTTCAGAAAATTAGAAAATTAGAAAAAATAGAACGGAGCGATGTGAGAGGTGCCACCAGGGTCGGCTCAAGACAATTTGGGGCCTTAGGCGAATCATAAAAGTGAGGCCTAATTTTGAAAAAAATATATTTTATTAATAATATAATTAAAAAATTACAATATTTAAACATTAAAAAAAAATTACAATATAAAAATATTTATAGCTACAATTTCAAAATAAGAACTTTTATTTAATTACTATATTTTCGTGTTCAAAATTACTTTCTAAGGTTTTGATGTAAATTGTTAAATAAATATTTAATTTTGAAATTAATAATAAGATGTATAAATTAAAGATAATATTAAATTTTGGAGATATTTTGATTAAATATTTCAGATAAGTTCTAATAATGAAAATAATTTCGTTATTAAAATCAAAATCTGGAAATTAAATAAACTGAAGTGAAAACGAAAATAAAATCTCTTAATTTTTTCACAACTAAAATATATGTTCACCAAAATCAGGTTACAACTTACAGGTAAAATTTATGTTCAACATAACCACGTTACATCCCATAAAACAACAATTTACATGTTTTTTGGTATTAGAGTCAAGTTAGTATTTATATTTATTAAATTAGTAAAAAAAAATAATACTACTGATATTAATATTTCAATTATTGTTTTTGAAAAAATTAAATCACATAAATTTTTTCAAATTTTCTACAAAATTTTGATATTAATTCTGATCTGCTTTCATATTTTCTACTCATATCGTGAAATTATAATTTTTACTACGTATACTTATATATACTTAATATAAATATGGGGCCTCTCGGAAGTGGAGGCCTTAGGCCATCGCCTAAATGGCCTTAACTGTGAGCTGGCCCTGGGCGCCACCTACACGCCCCTCATTTTTTCTTTATATAGAAACAAAATTAGATTAAAACTTTCAAGCTACTGTATTTCATAAATAATCTGAAATAAAATCAGATTCTGAAACTTACTTCTAATATATCTGAAACTAAAAAAAGTAGTTCTAATTTTTTGATATTTTTCATCTTAAAATTCTAGAAAATCAGAAAAATAGAACGGAGCGATGTGAAAAGCGCAACCTACACGTCACTCGCTTCTCCTTTATATAAGTATATTTATTTATTTTTAATATCATGTACTTGTGTGGTATCGGTATTCCAGAAGAAAAGACAAATCAAAGTCATATTTTGATGTCTGTATATTTTTCATATCTATATTTAAGATTTAAATTTGAATACAGAATTGTTGTATCGTATCAGATCAAAAATTGTCGGGTCCAACTAGGGGTGAGAAAAAAAAACCGAAAAATCGAAACCGAGCTGAAAAACCGAAAAACCAAACCGAAAAAAATCGTAACAGACAAAAACCGTAACCGAACCGAACCGATATAACGGTTTGGTAACGGTTACGGTTTTACCCCTAAAACCGAACCGAAAAACTAAACCGTTTATATAATATATAATAAAAATATAACATTTATTATATATTATTATATATAACATATTATATATATATATATATATATATATGTGCTACAATATATTAATTATATATTTTAGTAAGAGAAATAGATATAATAAGTATATAAATATTTTTCTAAAATTAATAAAAGTATTAATTTTGTAGAGTAGTTTCTAATCATATAAAAACCGTGAAAAAACCGAAACCGACCCACGATTAACCGAACTGAAAAAAACCGTTTGAAACGGTTCGGTTACGGTTTCTACCTAAAAACCGAACCGAACCGAAATACACGGTTCTATAACGGTTTTAGGTAGAAACCGAGCTGAACCGACCCGTGCACACCCCTAGGTCCAACAATAATGATGTGTCCAGATAAGATACTGTTATAATATATATAATTCATGTCCAAGTTGGTGAGGTTGGACCGTGGGAGCTCTGTTGCCTTCCCGTAAGGTTGCTTTCCTAACAACCAAGGGTCCAATTTTTATTTTTATTTTTTTGACGAAAACCAAGGGTCCAATTTAATTGAGTAAATATTTGATAAATGTTGGGGTTGGATAACTCAGTGGTTAAGAGTTCGAATGAGAGTTTCTTAAAAAGATACTCATTTGTAAGGTTATAAGATATATATTTGTCAAAAAAAGAAAAAAGAATATTTGATAAATGTTAAAGAAAGCGGTCTAGAAAAATTTTATGTGATAGTCATTTTCCAAAATATACAGATCTTTCCCTTTTTTTCGTCAATTAAACCTTCTTCTTTCTTTCAAATTCATATTAATTTTTTAATCTCTTCTAATCATCATAATTCATATTTTTCTTCAAAAATTATTCATTATTTGTGAGGATTGTGACTATATGAATTTGAAAGAAAGAAGAAGGTTTAATTGACGAAAAATAATGATTGAAGTGGCATACGAGAAAGCCACTTCAAAAATTTTAAGAATGGTCAGCTGCCTTGCGTCAGTGCGCGTACGTCATTGTTGGTCATATATACTATAAACAGTGTATTTGCTTTATTTTAATTTTGAGACTAAAAGTTTAATTTCATAAAAATGAATAAATATATATGTAACTAATATTTTATTAAATAATAAATATAATATTTTTAATATTTTAAATTTAAAAATTATATAAAAATTTTAAATAATAAATACGATATATTTAATATTTTAAATTTAAAAATTATATAAAAATTTACTTTTACTGAAAATCAAAAGAAAATATAATGAAAATTATGGTGGGAAGCATCTTCTATCGTAAGCTATGGGCCTATGGCTACTTGCCCGCTTGGGACGACAAATGTGGAAATTTTGTGTAGTAGCCCAAAACGGGAAACCCTACTCTTAATTTAATATCATATACTCCCTCCGTCTTTCTAAGTTGTTTACGTTCACTGTTTACATGCATTTTGACCTTTCTATAAAATATAGTTTAATAATTTTTTTTAAAAATTTTCTTTCTTCGAATAAAAATTTAAACATCAAACTTTAATTCAAAAAAATTTTAAAAATATATTATAAAACTATATCTTAAATGAGTTTTGAAAAATGTGTCAAAAAATAACGTAAATAAATGAAAGGGACATATAGAGTGTATACAAGGCGAATGGTGATATTTTGATTACATGGTCTTGAGAATTTTTAAGATCTTATCGTTTGCCGGATCAATATGCATACAGGACAAATAAGCACCATGACTGTCGTCCCTTTGATAATTCACCGGGATGAAGTCAAATAACTATAATCTCCAATGAGATTAGCTATAATTGTTGTCAAATTTAACCTACAAGATATTATGTAAAATTTGTTAACCTGTAAGAGATTGTGCTTTAGTGGATATGTCTATATTGATTGGTTATAATTTAAAAATAGTATGTTATTAATATTTTAAATTTTTATAATAAAATATATCAATTCATTATGATAATAAATGATGTGTAATATTCTTACAAAATTCTCACAAACCTGTAGAGGTTCGATAAATATAATCCATAGGATGTGGCTGAAATCATAGTGGGTGTTTATGAGCTTAAAAGCATGAAAAACCCACTTCCACTTTTAGCCTTCCCGTTCGGCAAACTTGAAGAAACGCTTAATCTAGCAAAAGAAGCCCGGCAAAAGAAGATAGGAACCCTAGCTTATTTTCAGGACTCGAATTCTACTTCTTTCGTTCTAATCAGCAACACATGTTAGCACCGTCTCATCAACTCACTTGGTTTTGGTTATCAATTATAAGTTTTGAGTCCTAACATATTCTGTTTACTTGTATTATTTGGGGTTATTTTTTTTTTCTTTTAATGCAGCGTTTAAAATTTTGTACTTGTAAAATATTTCATGTATTAACAATAAAAGATCTTTTATAATTATAATTAATCATTTAAAAGAAATAAATTATTATTGAATTATTATTAATCTTTATAGCATCTCCAACCATTGAAAACCCATAGCTAAAAGGTGAGCTGACATACTAAAAATAAAAAAATTTAGCCAACAGCTCGAAAAACTCAACTCCAACCATACCTAGTTGTCTATAATTTTAGTCAACCTCCTATGGATGGCTAAATTGTCGAACCTCTACTGGTATGTAAGAAATTTGTAAGGAAGATTCCACATCATTTATTACCATATTGAGCTGATATATTCTATTTTAACAATCTAAAATATTAATAACATACTATTTTTAAATTATAGCCAACCAATATAGCCAATACCATTGAAGCAAAATATCTTACAAGTTCAGAAAATTTTACGTAATGTCTTACAGGTCCCATTTAGCCAACGATTATAACCAACGCCGTTGGAGATGCTCTTAAGATATCAAATAAATTTTTATATTTTATCAATTCATTTTTTTATGCAAATATTTTATCTATTCATTAATCAATTAATTATAAATCAAATGCAAAATTAATAAGATGGTGATGAACTTATTAATTAAAGAGATAAAAATTGTTTCCAACTTCAATCTAGTCAATAATGACGCTACAAGTTGTTTCCGGGCTCAAACGAGTCAAGAATGAAACTACAAGGTGATTCAAATTTCAAACAACTAAAAATAAAGTTACAAGTTGTTTTCAACTTCAAACGAGTCAAGATTGAAACTACAAGTTGATTCTAATTTCAAACAACCGAAAATGAAGCTGCAAGTTATTTTCAACTTCAAACGAGTCCGGAATGAAGCTAAAAACTAATATCCAACTTCAATCTAGTCAATAATGAAGCTACAAGTTGTTTCTGAGCTCAAACGAGTCAAGATTGAAATTACAAGTTGATTCCAATTTCAAACAACCGAAAATGAAGCTCCAAGTCGTTTTCAACTTCAAACGAGTCCGGAATGAAGCTAAAAATTATTTCCAACTTCAATCTCGTCAATAATGAAGCTATAAGTTGTTTCCGGGCTCAAACGAGTCATGAATGAAACTACATGGTGATTCCAATTTCAAACAACCGAAAATGAAGCTACAAGTTGTTTTCAACTTCAAACGAGTCCGAAATGAAGCTAAAAATTGTTTCCAACTTCAACCTAGTAAATAATGAAGCTACAAGTTGTTTTCAACTTCAAACGAGTCAAGAATGAAACTACATGTTGATTCTAATTTCAAACAACCGAGAATGAAGCTCCAAGTTGTTTTCAACTTCAATCGAGTCTGGAATGAAGCTAAAAATTATTTCCAACTTCAATCTAGTCAATAATGAAGCTACAAGTTGTTTCCGGGCTCAAACGAGTCAAGAATGAAACTACAAGGTGATTTCAATTTCAAACAACTGAAAATAAAGCTACAAGTTGTTTTCAACTTCAAACGAGTCAAGAATGAAAACTACAAGTTGATTCCAATTTCAAACAACCGAAAATGAAGCTGCAAGTTATTTTCAACTTCAAACGAGTCCAGAATGAAGCTAAAAACTAATATCACTACTAGAAAAAAGGGCTTAGACATCGGTTAAAAACCGATGTCTATTGAAAACAGGACCGATGTCTTCGCATGTGATGTAAAAGGTAGGGGTCTTAGACATCGGTTTCTGACCGATGTCTACCACCACCTTTCACAGCAGTTCTAATAAAGAACCAGATGTCTATGCATTAAAAATCATCTTTTTTGCATGATTCTAATATGAAATATGGTAATAATAGAGGCTGCATGTGATCTTAAACATGAGACACACAAGAGAAAAATGGACACATTTGCAGTGGAACTGATGTAATATTCATTTTTAACATCAGTTGCCTAAATTAACTGATGTAAATGACTGTAATTCACATCATCTGGTTAAATTAGCCGATGTCTATGTTTGTCCTTCACATCTGTGTCTTATCTAACTAATGTATATGTACCTAATTTACATCATCTCTTTAGTTCAATTGATGTCTATAGTGTTCTTTTACATCATCTCTTTAGTTCAGTTGTTGTCTATAGTTCAGTTGACATCAGGTTTCTTTTAAATCCATTGTCTTTCTGTAGTTTCGACATCAGTTTTTTATTTTTCTGATTTAGTTCATTTTTTCTGACATCAGGTCTTTAACATTGCCCTGATGTCTATACATAATTCACCAACAAGCAATAGTAGTACTGATGCCAACTAATTACATAATCCACCAACAACCAATACTAGTACTTCAATCTAGTCAATAATGAAGCTACAAGTTGTTTCTGAGCTCAAACGAGTCAAGATTGAAACTACAAGTTGATTCCAATTTCAAACAACCGAAAATGAAGCTACAAGTCGTTTTCAAATTCAAACGAGTCCAGAATGAAGCTAAAAATTATTTCCAACTTCAATCTTGTCAATAATGAAGCTACAAGTTGTTTCCGGGCTCAAACGAGTCAAGAATGAAACTAAAAGGTGATTCCAATTTCAAACAACCGAAAATGAAGCTACAAGTTGTTTTCAACTTCAAATGAGTCCGAAATGAAGCTAAAAATTGTTTCAAACGTCAACCTAGTCAATAATGAAGCTACAAGTTGTTTTCAACTTCAAACGAGTCAAGAATGAAACTACAAGTCTGAAATGAAGCTAAAAATTGTTTCCAACTTCAACCTAGTAAATAATGAATCTACAAGTTGTTTTCAACTTCAAACGAGTCAAGAATGATACTGCATGTTGTTTCCAATTTCAAACAACTGAAAATGAAGCTGCAAGTTATTTTCAACTTCAAACGAGTCCCGAATGAAACTAAAAATTATTTCCAACTTCAATCTAGTCAATAATGAAGCTACAAGTTGTTTCTAAGCTCAAACGAGTCAGGATTGAAACTACAAGTTGATTCCAATTTTAAACAACCGAATATGAAGCTACAAGTTGTTTTCAACTTCAACCGAGTCCGGAATGAAGTTACAAATTATTTCCAACTTCAAGCTAGTCAATAATGAAGCTATAAGTTGTTTTCGGGCTCAAACGAGTCAAGAATGAAACTACAAGGTGATTCCAATTTCAAACAACCGAAAATGAAGCTACAAGTTGTTTTCAACTTCAAACGAGTCCGAAATGAAGCTAAAAATTGTTTCCAACTTCAACCTAGTCAATAATGAAGCTACAAGTTGTTTTCAACTTCAAACGAGTCAAGAATGAAACTACAACTTGATTCCAATTTCAAACAACCGAAAATGAAGCTGCAAGTTATTTTCAACTTCAAACGAGTCCGGAATGAAGCTAAAAATAATTTCCAACTTCAATCTAGTCAATAATGAAGCTACAAGTTGTTCCTGAGCTCAAACGAGTCAAGATTGAAACTACAAGTTGATTTCAATTTCAAACAACCGAAAATGAAGCTACAAGTTGTTTTCAACTTCAAACGAGTCTGAAATGAAGCTAAAAATTGTTTCCAACTTCAACCTAGTAAATAATGAATCTACAAGTTGTTTTCAACTTCAAACGAGTCAAGAATGATACTGCATGTTGTTTCCAATTTCAAACAACTAAAAATGAAGCTGCAAGTTATTTTCAACTTCAAACGAGTCCGGAATGAAGCTAAAAATTATTTCCAACTTCAATCTAGTCAATAATGAAGCTACAAGTTGTTTCTCAGCTCAAACGAGTCAGGATTGAAACTACAAGTTGATTCCAATTTTAAACAACCGAATATGAATTTACAAGTTGTTTTCAACTTCAACCGAGTCCGGAATGAAGTTACAAATTATTTCCAACTTCAAGCTAGTCAATAATGAAGCTATAAGTTGTTTTCGGGCTCAAACGAGTCAAGAATGAAACTACAAGGTGATTCCAATTTCAAACAACCGAAAATGAAGCTACAAGTTGTTTTCAACTTCAAACGAGTCCGAAATGAAGCTAAAAATTGTTTCCAACTTCAACCTAGTCAATAATGAAGCTACAAGTTGTTTTCAACTTCAAACGAGTCAAGAATTAAACTACAACTTGATTCCAATTTCAAACAACCGAAAATGAAGCTGCAAGTTATTTTCAACTTCAAACGAGTCCGGAATGAAGCTAAAAATAATTTCCAACTTCAATCTAGTCAATAATGAAGCTACAAGTTGTTCCTGAGCTCAAACGAGTCAAGATTGAAACTACAAGTTGATTTTAATTTCAAACAACCGAAAATGAAGCTACAAGTTGTTTTCAACTTCAACCGAGTCCGGAATGAAGCTAAAAATTATTTCCAACTTCAATCTAGTCAATAATGAAGCTGCAAGTTGTTTCCGGGGTCAAACGAGACAAGAATGAAACTACAAGGTGATTCCAATTTCAAACAACCGAAAATGAAGCTAAATGTTGTTTTCAACTTCAAACGAGTCCGAAATGAAGCTAAATATTGTTTCCAACTTCAACCTAGTCAATAATGAAGCTACAAGTTGTTTTCAACTTCAAACGAGTCAAGAAACTACAAGTTGATTCCAATTTCAAACAACCGAAAATGAAGCTGCAAGTTATTTTCAACTTCAAACGAGTCCGGAATGAAGCTAAAAATTATTTCCAACTTCAATCTAGTCAATAATGAAGCTACAAGTTGTTTCCGGGCTCAAACAAGTCAAGAATGAAACTACAAGGTGATTCCAATTTCAAACAACCGAAAATGAAGCTACAAGTTGTTTTCAACTTCAAATGAGTCCGAAATGAAGCTAAAAATTGTTTCCAACTTCAACCTAGTCAATAATGAAGCTACAAGTTGTTTTCAACTTCAAACGAGTCAAGAATGAAACTACAAGTTGATTCCAATTTCAAACAACCAAAAATGAAGCTACAAGTTGTTTTCAACTTGAAACGAGTCTGGAATGAAGCTAAAAATTGTGTCCAACTTCAATCTACTCAATAATGAAGCTACAAGTTGTTTCCGGGCTCAAACAAGTCAAGAATGAAACTACAAGGTGATTCCAATTTCAAACAACCGAAAATGAAGCTATAAGTTGTTTTCAACTTCAAACGAGTCCGAAATGAAGCTAAATTTTTTTTCCAACTTCAACCTAGTAAATAATGAAGCTACAAGTTGTTTTCAACTTCAAACGAGTCAAGAATGAAACAACATGTTGTTTCCAATTTCAAACAACCGAAAATGAAGGTACAAGTTGTTTTCAACTTCAAATGAGTCCGAAATGATGTTAAAAATTGTTTCCAACTTCAACCTAGTCAATAATGAAGCTACAAGTTGTTTTCAACTTCAAACGAGTCAAGAATGAAACTACAAGTTGATTCCAATTTCAAACAACAAAAAATGAAGCTACAAGTTGTTTTCAACTTCAAACGAGTCTGGAATGAAGCTAAAAATTGTGTCCAACTTCAATCTACTCAATAATGAAGCTACAAGTTGTTTCCGGGCTCAAACAAGTCAGGAATGAAACTACAAGGTGATTCCAATTTCAAACAACCGAAAATGAAGCTACAAGTTGTTTTCAACTTCAAACGAGTCCGAAATGAAGCTAAATATTTTTTTTCCAACTTCAACCTAGTAAATAATGAAGCTACAAGTTGTTTTCAACTTCAAACGAGTCAAGAATGAAACAACATGTTGTTTCCAATTTCAAACAACCGAAAATGAAGGTACAAGTTGTTTTCAACTTCAAATGAGTCCGAAATGATGTTAAAAATTGTTTCCAACTTCAACCTAGTAAATAATGAAGGTACAAGTTGTTTTCAACTTCAAACGACTCAAGAATGAAACTACAAGTTGATTTAAATTTCAAACAACCGAAAATGAAGCTGCAAGTTATTTTCAACTTCAAACGAGTCCGGAATGAAGCTAAAAATTATTTCCAACTTCAATCTAGTCAATAATGAAGCCACAAGTTGTTTCCGGGCTCAAACAAGTCAAGAATGAAACTACAAGGTGATTCCAATTTCAAACAACCGAAAATGAAGCTACAAGTTGTTTTCAACTTCAAAAGAGTCCGAAATGAAGCTAAAAATTGTTTCCAACTTCAACCTAGTCAATAATGAAGCTACAAGTTGTTTTCAACTTCAAACGAGTCAAGAATGAAATTACAAGTTGATTCCAATTTCAAAAAACGAAAATGAAGCGACAAGTTGTTTTTAACTTCAAACGAGTCTGGAATGAAGCTAAAAATTGTGTCCAACTTCATTCTACTCAATAATGAAGCTACAAGTTGTTTCCGGTCTCAAACAAGTCAAGAATGAAACTACAAGGTGATTCCAATTTCAAACAACCGAAAATGAAGCTACAAGTTGTTTTCAACTTCAAACGAGTCCGAAATAAAGCTAATTTTTTTTCCAACTTCAACCTAGTAAATAATGAAGCTACAAGCTATTTTCAACTTCAAACGAGTCAAGAATGAAACAACATGTTGTTTCCAATTTCAAACAACCAAAAATGAAGGTACAAGTTGTTTTCAACTTCAAATGAGTCCGAAATAAAGTTAAAAATTGTTTCCAACTTCAACCTAGTAAATAATGAAGGTACAAGTTGTTTTCAACTTCAAACGAGTCAAGAATGAAACTACAAGTTGATTCCAATTTCAAACAACTGAAAGTGAAGCTACAAATTGTTTTCAACTTCAAACGAGTCCAAAACGAAGCTAAAAATTGTTTCCAACTTCAACCTAGTCAATAATGAAGCTACAAGTTGTTTCCGGGCTCAAACGAGTCAAGAATGAAACTACAAGGTTATTCCAATTTCAAACAACCGAAAATGAAGCTACAAGTTGTTTTCAACTTCAAATGAGTCTGAAATGAAGCTAAAAATTGTTTCCAACTTCGACCTAGTCAATAATGAAGGTACAAGTTGTTTTCAACTTCAAACGAGTCAAGAATGAAACTACAAGTTGATTTAAATTTCAAACAACCGAAAATGAAGCTACAAGTTGTTTTCAACTTCAAACGAGTCAGTCCGGAATGAAGCTAAAAATTATTTTCAACTTCAATCTAGTCAATAATGAAGCTACAAGTTGTTTCCGGGCTCAAACGAGTCAAGAATGAAACTACAAGGTGATTCCAATTTCAAACAACCGAAAATGAAGCTACATGTTGTTTTCAACTTCAAACGAGTCCGAAATGAAGCTAAAAATTGTTTCCAACTTCAACCTAGTCAATAATGAAGCTACAAGTTGTTTTCAACTTCAAACGAGTCAAGAATGAAACTACAAGTTGATTCCAATTTCAAACAACCGAAAATGAAGCTGCAAGTTATTTTCAACTTCAAACGAGTCCGGAATGAAGCTAAAAATTATTTCCAACTTCAATCTAGTCAATAATGAAGCTCCAAGTTGTTTCCGGGCTCAAACGAGTCAAGAATGAAACTACAAGGTGATTCCAATTTCAAACAACCGAAAATGAAGCTACAAGTTGTTTTCAACTTCAAATGAGTCCGAAATGAAGCTAAAAATTGTTTCCAACTTCAACCTAGTCAATAATGAAGCTACAAGTTGTTTTAAACTTCAAACGAGTCAAGAATGAAACTACAAGTTGATTCCAATTTCAAACAACCGAAAATGAAGCTACAAATTGTTTTCAACTTCAAACGAGTCCAAAACGAAGCTAAAAATTGTTTCCAACTTCAACCTAGTCAATAATGAAGCTACAAGTTGTTTCCGGGCTCAAACGAGTCAAGAATGAAACTACAAGGTTATTCCAATTTCAAACAACCGAAAATGAAGCTACAAGTTGTTTTCAACTTCAAATGAGTCTGAAATGAAGCTAAAAATTGTTTCCAACTTCGACCTAGTCAATAATGAAGGTACAAGTTGTTTTCAACTTCAAACGAGTCAAGAATGAAACTACAAGTTGATTCCAATTCCAAACAACCGAAAATGAAGCTACAAGTTGTTTTCAACTTCAAACGGGTCCGGAATGAAGCTAAAAATTATTTCCAACTTCAATCTAGTCAATAATGAAGCTACAAGTTGTTTCCGGGCTCAAACAAGTCAAGAATTAAAGTGCACGGTTATTCCAATTTCAAACAGCCGAAAATAAAGCTACAAGTTATTTTCAACTTCAAATGAGTCCGAAATGAAGCTAAAAATTGTTTCCAACTTCAACCTAGTCAATAATGAAGCTACAAGTTGTTTTCAACTTCAAACGAGTCAAGAATGAAACTACATGTTGGTTCCAATTTCAAACAATCGAAAATGAAGCTGCAAGTTATTTTCAACTTCAAACGAGTCCGAAATGAAGCTAAAAATTATTTCCAACTTCAATCTAGTCAATAATGAAACTACAAGTTGTTTCTGTGCTCAAACGAGTCAGGATTGTGTTATTTTACACCAACTATAAGAAAGATTGTAGAAGGGGGGGGGTTGGATACAATCTTTTACAAATTAAAAGATTCAAGGAACAATACACTTAATCACAGTAAAACAGAAAACACCAAGTATTTAAAAATACGGGTGGATTGAATGATCCACCCGTGAGATTTTATATAGAAGAATCTGTGGATTGATTACAATTCGCACAGCTGCTGGTTCATCACTCAAACAAGTTCTAACTCTCAGATTTTTCTCTCAAGTAATTTGAACAAGTTCAACTGATGCTTCTAACTTGGTTATATACTCCAAGTTTTACAAAGCTTTTAGCTAGATTACAAAATGCACTCTAATCTAAAAACAATGCTGCACAACTTTGTCTTATGCATGCTTTCTGAGATGTCTTCATCTTTGACCATCATCTTGATTTGATCCAGATTGCACTGCATGAGATAAGTATGTTTCTGCTTCTTCTTTATTTTCCTAATTAGGCTTCCATGTCTATTTTAGTGTAATTCGATCCATGTGATTTGTCAGACTTAAGCTCTAGTCACTTTCAACTGCTCTTTGCTTCATCAGTTGAAAGTTCTGGTTGCTTTCAACTGCTCTTGACTTTATCAGTTGAATGCTAGGCTCATCAGTTGAATGAATTACAAACTTCATCAGTTGAATGCTGTTCCAGTCTCATCAGTTGAATTCCTCAGCATCATCAGTTGAATACTTTGTCTTCAGTTGAATGCTTGATTTTCATCAGTTGAAACATCATCCAGTCTTCATCAGCTGAACAGTTACATCTTATCAGTTGAATATCCTTCACTTAGATAAAATTACATGGCATTGGATATTTACAATTAGCCATCCTATTCTACCCATCTGTTGATAATTCCCAAAGATAAGAAATATAACAATTACAACTGAAATTTGATAAAGATTCTAAGTAAGACATGTTACAAAATGTTTATGTTATCATCAAAAATTATTGATTCCTAACAATCTCCCCCAATTTATGACTGGAGAAGATGCAGACATAAATTCTACACTTGATGATAACAAAACATTAATAAAATGAAATGCAGAATTTAAATACAAGAGTTAGAAAAGTTTACAGATGATTATGCTCCTCTAGACTGAGCAGTTACTTGTTCCTAGAAGATCTTCTTCTTCTGGACTTAAGTTTTTCTTCAAGAATATTAATCTGTTTCTGAAAGATCCTGTAGAACCATTCTTCATCACTATCTTGTCTATTGAGCTTGGATTGGAGAGTCTTCAGAGTATTTAAGCTAGCAACCTTGAGTTGATCTTTAGGTCTGAAAAATCTCCTAACACCTTGATTGTCCCTAAATTCCATGACTGGAGTAGGTTCATGGTGAATTTTCTTTCCAGTGTAGGGAATTTTCAGCCTTCTTTGCAGACTAGCATCTGAGGACCATTCCTTCCTGATCTCAAGGATTCTCTTTAGTACCATTTGCTTTGCAGGTGGTGTAAATCCTCCTGTCCTCTTCATAGATCCATATATTTTTGTTAAAGAGCTGAATCCCTCAGAATTCAGAACTCTGTGAAGAGGCCAGATGACATCACCTTTGTTTTTGTAAGAGAATACCAATCTTTCAGGTAATTTTGAAGTTGCTTCTATTCCTCTTACTTCTTGAAGATCATCCAGCTCCAGCTCCAACTCAGAAATTTCTTCAATGTTAGCAATAATGAGATAGTCATCAGGATTTTCAGGTTCTTTTGGAGGTTTAGGAGGGTTAGCCATCCTCTTAGCCACATACTTGACTTTCTTCTTAGGCTTGGAAGTTTCTTGAACAAGAAAAGCTGGAATTGGGATATCTTCCAAGTCAATTGGCTCCTCCTTTGGTATTATTGGCTCATCATGGAAGTTGACATCTGGATGTACCACTGTGGTGTCCTTGATTGGATAGGAAGGCTTTGAGATAGGCTTTTCTGGCACTTCTTCTCTTCTCTTGGCTGCCTCAGGCATCTTAGTTTTAGATTTGACTCTCTTTTTCTTTGGAGAAGATTCAAGAGGCAATCTTTTCTCATTCAGAAGCTCAGCTGCCAACTCCTCTTCCAGCTCAATAGCATACCTTTCATCAACCTCTATTTCTTGATTCAAAGAGAGTTGAGATTCAAACTCCTCTTTTTCACATTCTCTGGCCACCTCTTCAGCTTTTGCAAATGAGTAGTGAGGATGGCCAGTTCCAATAAACAGCTTTTGGCCTTCTCTGTAGATGATGGCAAAATGAGCTTTTAAAGCCACATCTGTACAATCTTTGTAACTTTTGATCTCTTGGCCCAAAAGCTTGTATTCATTTTTGTCAGGCCTGGCTAGTGGAAAGTAGATTGAGCTTGAGTCTTTTCTAGGCCTGGAGTAGCCACAATTGTTTGGAAATAGAATGGCCTTGAACTCATTCAAAAATGATGGCTCACCCTTTTCTGTCTTGGAAGGAATAACAATCTCAGGTGTAATTACCCTGAGAATTGTAGTTGTGGTTGGAAAAGAAAAATGAGCTGAGGTGGCTGCAGAAGATTTCTTGCCCAACTGAGCCACTCTCTTTGCAATAGAGTCTAATTCTTTCATCCATTCAATCTTTTGCTTTTCCCTTTCAGTGTGGAAAGGAGGAGGAATTTGGCTGATCAATTCTGCAGGAGTTGGTAATTCTTTCTCCCCCTTTTTGTTAGCAGCAAGTGTAGGGGATGGACTGGGAAGTGAAACACCAGAGGCAAGAAGAAGATGTTGAAGAAGTCCAGTCTGAATTCTTTGATGCTGCAACATCTCTTCCATTCTAGAGTTTAAGATATGGACATTTCCTTCCAGAACTTCCACTTGCTTTTCCAATTGGAGTTGCTTTTGCTCAGATTCAGAAAGAGCTGATTTGACTTTAGCTGGAAGCTTTTCATCAATTTGCTTGGTCAGATCAGTCTTAACAGAGGCAATGAGAGAATTTAGATGCTCTATTTCATGCTGAAAATGGAGAGATTGATATTTGTGAAGCTTGAGGTTGTCTAGAGCCTGACTGGCAATAGTGGCAGAGATGGCTGGAGGGGAGGATGAGCTTCCAGATTGTGGTTGAAGAATGGTGGAAGCTTGCCTTTGCAGCTCCATGCTAACAACACTTGCATTGGCAGACTGCATGGAGAGCCAGGAGGGTAGAGAAGTTGTAGGTTGTTCAACAAGAGATTCCTCAAGAGCATCATTGAGGTCTTCATCACTATCATCATAATGAAAATCATCTCCAGCATTGGCAGGCAGAGCTGTAAGTGCCTCCTTTGCTCTAAGCATAGAAGATGTAGTGTGAATCAGATTGAGGTGCCTTTCAGCTGCTTGATTATCCAATCTGGCAAAATCTTGAATAGAAGACATCCCATGAGTAAAAGTCTCAGGGTCTAGTGAAACACTATCCAATATGGATCTGTATTCAGCTTGAAAATCTTGTTCACTAAACCCTTTATTGACACCTGCATTTCTCTCAATTTCTCTCTTTTCTTGCATCAAGGGCTCCCCTTGGCTCACCACACCACTTACCTCTCCCTCACTTACCCTTACTAAAGGGTCACTCTTATCCTCTCCTTTTTCCTGGCTAGAAGAAAATGCCAGACTCTCCACACCCTCTCCTTTTGCCAGCTCACAAGGCTGCCTCTCCACTCCATAGCTCACTTCACTCAATCCTAGAAGTGTTTGTTACCATGTGATCAACTGCTGTAGAAAGAGGTAAATTAATTGAAGTAGCAGCAGTTGTCAACTGATGAGGGACATCAGTTGAAACATGAGTAGAGGAGGCATTCAACTGATGAGAGCTGTTAAGCAGATCAGTTGAAGGACAAACACTATTCAACTGATGAAAAAGATCAGTTGAAGATAATGAAGAAATAGGTTTAGAGGCTGTGATAGTTGAGTCTGTGGTGATTGATTTTAAAGGAAAATCCACAGAACACACTGTCACAGAAGAAGGAAGTGGAAGAGAAAGATCCAACAAATCATCAAAATGATGATGATCAATCTCAGAGGGGGGCTTCTCCATGAAATCCAAAGATGGAGAATTTACAAGTGTGGTGTGAATTAATTCCACATCCACAGAGGAGGTTGGGGATTGTGTTTGAGTAGTAGAGATGGTAAGATCATAAATATGGGTGATTTGTTGAGATGAAGAAGGGGGCTGTGACTCCACATTTATTGGAGTCACATCAATCTGACTTTGAGAAGTTACATGCATAAAATCCAGAATGGATGCCTGTGTGTGTGCAGAGTGCTTAACTTTGTCACTTCTCATCTTCTTTCTCCCATAAGCTTTGATTGGTGAAGAAGTGGTGTCCCTCCCCCTTTTTAGCTGTGTCCCTGGTTGGGTACTATTTTCAATAGCAACATCCTTTTGGGAGGATGCTGCTAGGGATGTGTTTATTTCCATATTAACATCTACAGTCTTTTGGGAGACTGCAGAGTGGCCAGGCTGGTCAACACTCACCTCTCCATCCTTATTCTTAGGGCTTCTTTTATGTTCACCCTTTCCCTCCCCCTCACAACCTCCAACAACACTCCCCTCAGGTTTGTTTTTCTTGGATTTTACAACAGATGCCTTTTGGGAGGCATCTGAGGTTGGTTTAGAAGATTTGGTTTTAGAAGGTTTTGCCACTTGTGTGGACTGTTGATGGGCCTCTTCAACAGCCCTGATGGCAGAAAGCAAAGCAAGTGAGGGTTGAGAAAGAGTAGTAGGAAAGCCATGTACCTCTTTTTCCTTTCCAGCCTCCATTATTGGCAGGTACACCACCTCCAAGGAGGGGTATAGATTCATCCTAAAGAGGTCTTTAAAGACTCTCTTTTCCTGCACAAAACTGGGAAGCTTGGCTTCCTTGTTAG
Source organism: Daucus carota subsp. sativus (assembly GCF_001625215.2). Taxonomy (NCBI): domain Eukaryota; kingdom Viridiplantae; phylum Streptophyta; class Magnoliopsida; order Apiales; family Apiaceae; genus Daucus; species Daucus carota. The sequence continues at coordinate 23,912,046 of NC_030389.2, read as the reverse complement.
TGATAACTAGCTTTTCATTAAGATGATTAGCTAGCATCATGAGAAATCTAACATAATAAATATTCCTAGGTCTACCAGTTTTATCACCTAGTTTCTCCCCAATTTCTTGGATCATCAAACCACCAAAGTTGAAATATTCATTAGTCAGGTACATGTAAAGCATTTGTAAAATCTGGGAAGTAAGAGCATTGAAATTACTAATTTTACCAGAGAATGCCTTAATAAATGCATCACACAAATAACTCCATTCTCTCCTAAGACCTCTTCTTTCTATTTTACCTAAGGCATCAGTTGGCAAAACATAGTTCATGGCATAAAGTAAATTAACCAACTGGATATCACTAGGCAGAGATAAAACAGTATCTTCAGGAATCTTAAAGCATGCTTTCATAACATCAGCATTAACAGAATGAATTTCATTATTGATAGAGAAGGTTAGAGTTTCATTCTCACTATTAAACTCCGCAGAGGTCCACATCTCCTCCACTATTTCATGGTAGATGGTAGGAGCTTCAAGCATAGCATAAGAGAGCTGGCTTGACTTGATGAACTCCATCATCTTGTGATACTCCTTCTCCTCTACTGCCTTGGTATCCACAAATGATGCGAAGTTGTTCTTCTCATAAATGAACCCACTTGGTGCAGTATACTTCTTCATTGGTGCCATTGCAGTTACAGAGAAAACTTGAAGGAAAGTTAGAGCTTGCTTTTGCACAGAGAGAGAAGAGAGCTTTAAGAATTCGAAAGAGTGAGATGAAAAGAAATGAAAATAAATTAAAACACTTAAATACTTTCTCAGAAAATTGCTGTGATTGGCTGAGAAATTACCGTTGAGAAGAAATTACTCTTATTGAACTCTACAAAAATTACACACACGATCGTGTGTATAAAGTAGGAGAGTGACAAAAGAAATTTCAACGGCTCAGATCTGATAATGCTTTCAACGGATGGAATAAGCGCCTCTTTAAACTTCCTATTCAACTGATGAAGATCAGTTGAAAGCGTCTTCAACTGGTGTCATCAGTTGAATGAAAAACAAAACAAGAGGATATTGTTTCAAACATCAGTTGAAACAATTTCACCAGTTCATCAGTTGAAATATTATAGACTTTATCCAGAATTATAACTAATTCAATTTTGATAAATCAAAATTAATCAAATTCTGGCTGCCAAATTACAGAAAAATTCACTCTAAATTAGGAGAAATTTAACATACCTAATTTACTTACCAACCTTGTGAATGTGGATTCATCAAGAGGCTTTGTGAAAATATCTGCAATCTGTTCTTCACTTGGAACAAAATGCATTTCAACAGTACCAGCCATCACATGTTCTCTTATGAAGTGGTATTTGATGTCAATGTGCTTGGTTCTTGAGTGTTGTACTGGATTTTCAGTTATAGCAATAGCACTGGTGTTGTCACAAAATATTGGGATTTTTGAGAGATTTAATCCATAATCAAGTAATTGATTTCTCATCCACAATAATTGTGCACAACAGCTTCCAGCTGCAATTGTTAGGTCCTATATTTTCACTATATAGAATGATATAGTGATCACAATCTGTAACACAGTAAGACAATATGAGTTATTGGAATGAATAAACTCTTATATTCACAAAGCTTTGATGGTTACAAAAACTCTCTCAGTGATTTGTATTGTATCACTAAGAGCTGCTAGGGTTCTTAACAATATACTCGATAACTCAACTCCTATAGAGTAACCCTAATCTGTGTTTATATAGACACAGTTACAAAATCAATCTCTGATTTGATATCCTATAAATCAGCTAATAAATCTATCAATCAAAGATTGCTCCAGTTTTCTGTTTAGTTTCCATAGTCAGCAAATCACTCCTCAGCTTCTATCCTTCCTTGAAGTATATCCGCTTCTGAGCCCTTTCCACGTGTAAACTCTGTCGAGTCTTGACTATGTAAACTCTGATCAGACTTTATTAAACTCTGTCAGACTTTGCTAAACTCTGTCAGACTTTGCTAAACTCTGATCAGCTTCCAGTTTAAACTCTGATGATTCCTGTTCTAAAACAAACCTTAAGAACATCAGTAATCATCAATTATATCTAACAATCTCCCCCAACTTGTGCATGAATAAATTATGTGCAAGTTAACAGATAATTGATGATGTCAAAACATTTAAGTCAAATGCAACAGAGTTTAACTACATAACAGAAAACTTTTAAAACTTACAGATACTTTATTCCTTAGCTGCATAGACACCATTTGCTGTCTTTAGATACTCTCTGAGGAGTTCTTTTTCAGCATCATCAAGCACTGTAATCATTTGTCTCTTGATCTCTCTCAACTCTGGATCTGAAACTCCAGTTTGATAAATTGCAGCTCTGAGATCATAGATCTTGTTCTTCTTCAAGTCTCTATCCAGCCTAATATTGTAAGCTTTATCAGACTCTTCATTAAATGCAAGAGTTCTGATTCCACCTATTGTTTCAATCTTTGCTGAATTTTTCTTCATCTCCACCAGCTGTCCTTTATGATTAAAATATTTGGGAATGAAAGGTCCAGCATTTTTATTTCCTGTAATCCCCATCTTTCTTCTGATTTGATCTTTCAGCAGGTTGGAGATGTGTTGTCCTGACTTGTTCTTTACTTGAAATATGTATGATACATATCTCAATTCTTCCCAGTGTTTAGCATATAGATCTGCTTCAAGCACTCTAAACACTGTTCCATCAGACATGAAGTATATAAGGATATTATCTCCTCTGTCATCCTTTACCAACTGGACTGAATCAAGTTTATCCATTTTGTCTTGCAATACTCCAGTCTTGGGAGCACAGAGAGATGAGGGGTCATCTGGTCTTGATCCTATACTCTGATCAAATTTTTCATATTTGGATCCCAGCCCTCCTTTATCTCTTCCTGCCTTTTGATGAGAAAATGGTTTAATTGAGCCTTTTTCAAAACTTATTTCAGTCATCAAAGTAGGTTTTGCAAATCCAGCCAGTGGTGTAGTTGTTGGTTTGAACACAGCTTGAGCTTTGTCAGAGACTGTGTCTTTCTTTGCTTCTTTATTGACTTGAGCTGTGTCAGAGGTCAATCTTTCTTTTTGAGGTTCTGCAACATGAGCTCTGTCAGAGATTGCAGCTTCTGTTTTCTTTTCCTTCACAACTTGATCCTTGTCAGAGGTTGTAGATTTCTTCTTTTCCCAGCCTTTCTCCAGATGTTCATCTACTTTGCTTTTACCCTTGGAGGTGTATTCATCTTCAGAGTATACCTTCTTGATTGGCAAACTCTGATCAGCAACAGTAGCTTCTTTGATCAGTATTCCCTTTTCTTTTGGCTTGGTAGTTGACTTTGCAGGCTTTTGGATTTTTCCTGACTTTATTGCTTCAGCATGTTCTTTCTTTAGTTCTTCTTCTTCTGCAGCAATCAACTCCAAATCCAAATTTGCTTCTGGATTTTCTTGTTCAAAAATCAATCTAGCAAGCTCTTCATCAGTCATGGGTTTGTCTGATCCAGTCACTGGTCTTTGGTTAGATCCAGATGTGATGTTGTGAGTTGGACCAGACTTTGTGCTTTGCTTAGATTGTTTCTGACTGTCAGAGTTTGAAACTCTTCCACCAGTCCCTGCTTGAAATCTTTTGTGCTTTGTAAAATCATCAGCATCATCATCATCATCCTTTTTCTTCCTTTTCAGAGATTGAGTAGTAGACTTGCATTTGACTTGAGCTACTCTCTCCCCCTTTTTGACATCATCCTCATCAGGAATCAGAATGGATGTGATCAGAGAAAGTGAAGTTTGGATAGCTTCAAGCTGTTTGGACATCTTTTCTTGATTGGATTCAATCAAGGTCATCCTTTGGTGAAGAGATTCATTTGTAGTGACCAGCTTCTGTACACTTTCTTTCATAGGATTGATGGTCCTTTTCTTTTCCAGGTCATTTGTCTCCTTGACCTTTGCCACCTCTGTTCTTAGACTATCAATGGATTTAGATGTCTGGTCATGAGCAGGATGAAATGTCTTCAGATATAGAATTGTGCCCTTGAGGCTTGACATAACATCAGAGTTTGTAATTTTCTTCTCTGCCATAGCTAAGAACTCTTCAGCTTTAGGTTTTTCCAAGGAGTGCTGGTGACTCAACCAGAGTTTATCCCAGACTTCATTTGGTGGATCAATCTGAAGATCCCTTGGGAGTGGCTCAGAGGCTGAATTCAGAGTTTGTAGCCTTGCATTGAACTGGCTAGTAGACTCCCATTTCTGTTGTGTCAAAGGGACTTCAGCATTGTCATCTTTGTCAGTATCTGAACTGGTATCATCCTCAGTATCAGAGTTTGCTTTTTCATCTTCAGGAACAGGATCAGCAACTTTCTTCATTTTATCCTGAGGAGATTTGTCTTGTGCTTCAGACTGTGACTTGATGGGTTCTTCACCAGTCTGAGCCAGAGATTGTAAAGCTTCCACAGCTACTTTGTCACTTTCCTCAACTGCATCAGACTTGTAGTTCTCTGGAGCTGTATCATGAACAATGGCATCCTTAGGAATTTTCATTGGAGATTGAGGAATTGGACCATGATCAGATAATGGATTTCGACAATCAGACTGAGTTGCTCCAGCTTCAGCAGTAACTGGTTCATCACACCTGATCTCTTCATCTACTGCAGATGCTGTAGGAGATGTTGTAGGAGATAATGGTGTGGCATCAGTGATAGGAACAGCTTGAAGAGGTTCCACCATCAGAGCTTGAGAAGGATTAACATGAATTGGGCTTGATGGTGTTTGCTCTTCTTGGATAGTGAAATCAGTAATTTCAGATTCTGGAATCTTGGCTCTCTTTGGCTTATGTGCCCTTCTTTTGAATCTAGCTGGTTTTTGTTGAGGACTAGACTGAGCAGGTTCATTGGTTGTTGTAGGTGTAGGTTCAGAGTTTACATCTTGTGCAGGTTCAAGATCATCAAAGTCATATGCTGCAACAAGCCTTCTTCTTTTCTTCTGCTTTGGTGTAGAAGCAGCTTCAGAGTTTACTGGGACATCAGAGTTTGGGGCTTCAGAGTTTGTTGGTTTATCAGACTTTGTCTGTAGAACTTGTGTATCAACAGAGGTTCTTGTTTTTGTTGTAGAGGGTTGGTCATCAGACTTTGTTGATTTGGATGGTTTTGTAGTTGATGATCTGGGTTTTCTGGTGACTGTGGGAGAAGTAGGATGTTGTGGTTGAGGTTGTTGAGGCTGTGGTTGTGGTTCCTGAGGAAGATTCAGCCTTGCCCTGAATGGAGCTGGGATTTGCAGAGGCCTGAGAACTGGTCTCTTCTCATCTTTAGATATGAGATCCTTAAAAGCCCTTTTATTGAAGTTTAAAAGGCTTGATCTCATCTGCAGCATCAAAATCCACTTCTCCAACAGTGGCATTAAACAACAATTGACAAAATCTTGAGAAATAAATGACGTTTCTGTTCTCAAGCATTCTTTCACCAATATTTCTAAGAACTAATCTACCAAAATCAAAAGCAGTAGAATAGATCAGAGAATACCCGATTTGGAGCATGTCCATTGGAATAGCATCCCAGTTGGTAGATTTCTTCTGGAAAGCTCTAGTAATGCAATCAAAGAAAAAGCTCCACTCCTTATTGAGCCATGGACGCTTCAACTGACCCAGTTTATCCAGAGATTCGTAGTACCCCAAATCAAGCATCATTGTTCTGAGATTTGCATCTCCATTTGTAATGTATGCAGGATGTTCTGGCAAGGTGAGTGCCTGACGAACTGTTGCTGGAGTAACTGCATACTCCTCCCCGTCATAGGAAAACACAATTGATGGTGATCCATCTGCACCACCATTGTCATATGTACCCGTCCTCCAAAAGCTGATGATTTGGCTTCCTGAAAGTCTTGCAGGAGCGGTGAGAGCTGTACCGATGACACTCTGTGCCAAGAATCGCTGAAAGGGATGATAATCTCTTGGGGCTTCAGCAGTGTCAAGAATGGCTGCATAATTATTTGGAACAAATTCAACACCTGCCAAGATAAAAGCTGTAGTGGCCATTAGAACAGAGATTGTGTTTGAGAAAATGTGCGTGAGAAGATTTGAATATTAGAGAGAAGAGAGCAAGAGTGTGTTGAGAGAGTATGTGTAAGTGAAGAAGTGAATAAGTGTATAAGTGAATGATAAGAAATAAAATCTGAAGTGAAAGACTCTTCAGATTTTGTTTCACTGAACACGCATGAGCTGTTTGTTCACTTGGACACCTGTCACAATACAACTGGTAGATGAATGTTAGTGGGATAGAGAAACGAGAGTAATCATCATGAGTGCAGTAAAACATGCGCAGTAATAAATGCTGATTACACGTTCTCCTATTAAAATGTTGTGCATGTAAACCCACTAATAATACATCCGTTTGAAACATATTCTCTTCACATTTTCTGAATATTTGAAATAAAAATCAAGATCAAATCTCTCGAATTTTAAACTCTGAGATTTAAGTCAAAGAAAATAAATTTCTGCAAACCTCAGAATAAAGACATAATTTTCAGAATATTCATCAATAAATCAGAGTTTGTTCTAAAATCCATAGCTCAATAATGTGCCTGTGAAATGTGTGTGTGGTCATGTTAAATCAGAGAATATAAAATTTCACAATTTCGTAATTATAAGGTAGACAAAAATAATTTATGCAAACTCTCAAAATTTAGACTGAGACATACTCTGATGATTCAGATAAAATAATATAACCCCCCTTTTTTTTTTTTTTTTTTTTTTTTTTTTTTTTTTCTCGAGGACGCTTCTCAGTGTAAGTGAGGCACGACCTTTAAATATACTATTGCATTAGTATTTCTCCAGTAATCAGAGATTGTGACTGGTCACCATAGATTATAAAATCTTAGCAATTACTTAATACCAGCAAATGTTTGGTTCTTCCCAGTCACTGTCATATTGACATCTAAGATCTCAAAGGAGTACCATGCTTATTTTTCAGGGGTTTTGTTCCAGGTAACAAAAACATCAGAGTTTATAATCACTGTCTAGTATATGAGAGAAAATTTAAACTAATCAGTCTCACTTATAATTAAGATATGTGAAGTAGTAGAGTCTCAATGATATCAACATGCATAGTGAACTATTGTAGCACAAAATTGAGATCAGGATTGAGGAACTTAGCTGAGATTCATGATTACTCATTCAGAACATGCTTCATGGTATCTTCATAGGTGATTTGTCTCAGAGAAGATAAAAATGAGATCATTTATCAAGATTCAGAGTTTTATAAGCATCAGAGAATATTATCAGAGAATGTTGTCAGAGTAAAGCAAACAGAGTATATCATCAGAGAATGTCATCAGATTTTATCAATCAGAGTTTATCAAGGCAGATGTGTGAGTAATGCATATGGTAGATTTGACAATTTAAATTTTAAAGATCTAACCAATATGTTTACTCAGTTCCTGATATCATTCCTAGCTCATTCACCAGCCTAGTAAAAGTTGCTTCACTTAATGGCTTGGTGAAAATGTCTGCTAGCTGCTGTTCAGTAGGAACAAAGTGAAGTTCAATGGTTCCTTCCTCCACATGCTCCCTTATAAAATGATATCTTATACTGATGTGCTTTGTCAGAGAATGTTGAACTGGATTTCCTGTCATAGCAATAGCACTTTGGTTATCACAATAAATAGGAATTTTAGAGAAGGATAACCCATAGTCCAACAGTTGATTCTTCATCCAAAGAATTTGAGCACAACAGCTGCCTGCAGCAATATACTCTGATTCTGCTGTTGATGTTGAGATGGACTTCTGCTTCTTACTGTACCAAGAAACTAGTCTTCCACCCAGAAATTGACAACTCCCACTTGTGCTTTTCCTGTCAATTTTGCAACCTGCAAAATCTGCATCAGAGTATCCAATTAGACTAAAATCTGATTCTCTAGGATACCATAATCCCAATGAAGTTGTTCCCTTGAGATATCTGAATATCCTCTTTACTGCAATCAGATGAGGTTCTCTTGGATCTGCCTGAAATCTTGCACATAGACATGTGGCATACATAATGTCTGGTCTACTTGCAGTCAGATAAAGCAATGATCCAATCATTCCTCTATAGTTTGTGATATCCACTGATGCACCAGTATCTTTTTCTAGTTTTGTTGCTGTTGCCATAGGAGTAGTTGCAGCAGAACTGTCTTGCATACCAAATTTCTTCAAAAGATTTCTGGTATACTTGGCTTGATTTATAAAAATCCCATCTTCAGTCTGTTCAACTTGTAAACCCAGAAAATAACTGAGTTCCCCCATCATGCTCATTTGGTACCTAGACTGCATAAGCTTGGCAAATCTTTGACAGAGTTTAGCATTAGTGGAGCCAAAAATAATGTCATCAACATAGATTTGAACTAAAAGCAGATCATTACCATGATTCAAATAAAACAAAGTTTTATCTATGGTACCTCTAGTAAATCCACTTTCAAGAAGAAATTGAGCTAGAGTTTCATACCATGCCCTTGGAGCCTGCTTTAGTCCATAAAGTGCTTTGTCTAACCTGTAGACATAGTCTGGATGTTTTGGATCCACAAAACCTGGAGGTTGTTCAACATATACCTCTTCATCCAGTTTCCCATTTAGAAAAGCACTTTTGACATCCATCTGAAATACTTTGAATTTCTTGTGTGCAGCATAGGCCAGAAAGATTCTAATTGCCTCCAATCTTGCAACTGGAGCAAATGTCTCATCATAGTCAATACCTTCCTGTTGTGAATACCCTTTTGCCACAAGCCTTGCTTTATTTCTTGTAATGACACCTTCACTGTCAGTTTTGTTTCTGAACACCCATTTTGCACCAACTATTGATCTGTCTTTAGGTCTTGGTACTAGGGTCCAGACTTTATTTCTCTCAAATTCATTTAACTCTTCTTGCATTGCTTGAATCCAATCAGGATCTTGAAGAGCTTCCTCCACCTTTTTGGGTTCTGTTTGTGACAGAAAGCAATGATGTAAACACTCATTGGCTGTAGCTGTCCTTGTTTGTACACCTGCTTCTGGATTTCCAATAATCAAATCAGGTGTATGAGATTTTGTCCACTTCCTTGCATGTGGAAGTTGACCATTTTCATCATTGGATCCTCCCCCTTGATCCATGCTCTCCTGATTCTGCTGATTATTCTCTGTAGCTCCCCCTACAATTGTGCTATCAGAGTTTGAATCAGTATTCTCTGATGAGGTTGAGTTAGCATTCTCTGATGAGTCTTGAGTAGAGTCTGAAGCATTCTGATGCTCCCCCTCAGCAAGGGCTTCATCATCATGAACTTGTGAATTTTCACCAGAGTTTGCTGTGTTTTGTTCACAGTCAGAGTTTGACTGTTCATCAGAGTTTGTTGAATCAGAGAATATTTCTTCATTTTCAAAATGCAGTTCTTCATGATCATCCATATCTGTTAGACCCATTATTCTTTTGTCATCAAATGACACATGTATGGATTCCATGATCACCTTGGTTCTCAGATTATAGACTCTGAAGGCCTTTGTTATGATAGGATAACCTACAAAAATGCCTTCATCAGCTTTTAAATCAAATTTGGTAAGCTGTTCTGGATGAGTCTTCAATACAAAGCATTTGCACCCAAATATGTGAAAGTACTTCAGATTTGGCTTCTTTTTCTTCACCATCTCATATGGGGTTTTGCCATGCTTATTAATCAAGGTTGCATTTTGAGTGAAACAAGCTGTTTGAACAGCTTCTGCCCAGAAATATGTAGGCAATTTAGCCTCATCAAGCATAGTTCTGGCAGCTTCTATAAGAGTTCTGTTTTTCCTTTCAACTACACCATTTTGCTGTGGTGTACCAGGTGCAGAGAACTGTTGCACTACACCTCTTTCTTTGCAGAACTCTTCCATTGTTGAATTTCTAAACTCAGTTCCATTATCACTTCTAATGATCTTCACTTTGTCTTCAGATCCATGATCCAGTTGTGTCACATGATCCATCAGATGCAAGGCTGTTTCATCTTTAGAGTGAAGAAAATATACCCATGTGTATCTAGTATACTCATCAACAATGACAAGAGCATATTTCTTCCTTGCAATGGATGGTACATTTACTGGTCCAAATAGATCAACATGTAGAAGATGATATGGTTTATTAATTGAGAATTCAGTCTTACTCTTGAAAGATGTCTTTCTCTGCTTGGCCTTTTGACATGAATCACACAATCCATCAGATGTTAGTAGTGATTCAGGGAGTCCTCTCACAAGTTTTTTCTTTATAAGCTCATTTATTGAGTTGAAATTCAGATGTGAGAGCTTCTTGTGCCACTTCCAACTTTCTTCTGCAGATATTCTTGTAGATAAGCAAATTGCTTTTCCTTCAGAGTTTGTAGGCAGGTGAATTTCATAAATGTTTCCATGTCTGTGTGCAATCACTGCCACCTTGCCTGTAGACTTACTTACTATCTCACTGTGTTCTTCATAGAAATCAACATGATACCCTTTGTCACAGATCTGACTGACAGAGAGTAAATTGTGCTTTAGCCCTTGAACAAGAGCTACATTTGATATGATGACATTTCCAAGATTGATGTTGCCATATCCCAGAGTCCTTCCTATGTTGCCATCTCCATAAGAAACACTTGGGCCAGCCTTCTCCACAAACTCTGACAGCAGGGTCTTATTTCCAGTCATGTGTCCTGAACATCCACTGTCCAAGACTAGGATATTCTTCCTGTTGCCCTGCAATCACAAAGACCACTAGTTGTTAGTTTTAAGGACCCAGACTTGCTTGGATCCCTTGGCCTTATTAAGTTTGTTAGCTTTTGCAGCGGTATTATTATCAGAGTTTGAGCTAACAGACTTTGCAACAGAGTTTGTACTAGAAACAGAGTTTGTACTTGCAGAGTTTTTATTAACCTTTAAAGAAGGTTTCAATTGATAATAATCATAATACAGACTATGATATTCTTTGCAAGTATAAATAGAATGCCATAAGCTACCACAATGAAAACATGGATCTTGTGGTTTATATCTAATACTACTTTTTCTAACTCCAGACTTTGTAGGTAAAGAGTTAATGTCCTTGTTCTTCCTGCAAAAATTAGCAAGATGATTAGTATTACCACAGTTATGGCATGTCTTCCTAGGTGCATTTGGAACAGGCATGTAGTTGTTACTCTTGTCTATGCCAATTTTACCATTTCTATTTTTCCTAGGCTCCTTGTTTCTGTCATCAGACTTTACCTCTTTAAGCTTATGTTTAAGCTGTTTCTGAGTCATCAGTCCTATGTTAACCTGTTTGGGCTTTTCAGATTTTAAATTGTTGTTAATCTCTGATTTTGGTCTACATTGTTTAGTCTTAGAGGATTCAACAACAAATTTAACAGGTTTAACCTTAGGTTTTTGAGTTTTAACAAACTCTGTTTTTGATGACTCAGCTTCTGAGTTATCAGTGTAACCTAGTCCCTTCTTCCAGTTTCCACTACCTAAGATATCCTGAGTAGTTTTGCCTGAATTAGTCCATGTTTTAATAATTTCCCTTTCCTTAGCAAGTTCTGATTGAAGAGATGCATACCTCTTTAATAATTCATCTTTGACAATGACAGCATCATCTCTTTCTTTCTGAACTTCCAACATCTGAACTAATTCTTTTTCTAGATAATCATTCCTTTTCTTTACACTTAGAGTTTCAGATTTTAATCTTTCATTTTCTAAAGTCTGATCTCTAAAGCTGGTATGCAAAGTTTTAAGAAACAATCTTAACTCAGTTATATCTTCAGTATCAAAGGCAAGAGTAGAATGAGGTACCTTAGCAGGAGATTCAGAGTTGTTGTCAGTGTTTGCCATCAGAGCATAATTGACTTCTTCTTCTGAATCAGATGTATCTGTCCAGTTTCCTTTCTTGGTGATAAAGGCTTTTTCTTTTTCCTTCTTGGCTTTCTTGCATTCAGATGCAAAGTGTCCCTTTTCACCACAGTTGAAACAGGTATACTTGTCAGCTTTTCCAGCTTTTCCTTCTTTGCCCTCATTCTTCTTAAAGTTCTTCTTGTCATAAACTCTGTCAGAGTTTCTGTCTTTCCTTGAAAAACTTTTGCCTTTGTTGAACTTTTTGTAGGCCAACTTCTTGAAGCTTTTCACCATCAATGCTGCTAACTGCATCATCTCATCATCACTTTCTTCAGAGTCTGAGGGAACATCAGAGTTTGAGTCATCAGAGTTTGATGACTCAATGTCAGACTTTGTGACATGAGCTTTTCCTTTGCTCTTAGCAGCTTCCTCTTGAACTTTCAGAGCAACAGACTTTGATTTTCCTCCATGACGTTTGCTCCTTTGCTCCATTTCAAGTTCATGAGTCTTCAGTCTTCCATAAACATCATCAAGAGACATTTCTCCAAGATCAAGATTGTCTCTTATTGTGGTGACTTTCAAATCCCATTTTTCAGGAAGAGCCAGAAGGAATTTGAGATTTGAGTCTTCAAGATCATATTCCTTGTCCACCAGAGATAAGTCATTCAACAGTTTGACAAATCTGTCATACAGATCTGTCAGAGACTCACCAGATTTTGAGTCAAAGTGCTCATACTCCTGTGTAAGGATTGTTTTTCTGTTTTTCTTAATGGCCTGAGTTCCTTGACATCTGGTTTCCAGAGCATCCCAGATTTGTTTAGCAGTTTTGCACCCAATTACCCTATTAGACATTGCATTGTCAAGAGCACTGTGCAAAAGGTGTTTCACCTTTGAGTCTTTACTAATTGACAGGATGTCCTCAGGGGTATAATCTTTCTTTTCTTTTGGAACCATCTTCTGAGGTTCATCAGCAAGCCCAACAGAGAGCTTGGTGGGCATATGTGGTCCATCAAAGATCCTGTCAAGATATTCTGGATCAACAGAGTCTAAGAATATTATCATTCTCTCTTTCCAGACTGGATATTCAGATGCCTTAAGGATTGGAACTCTAAAGGATGAAGCTTGTGATTTTTCAGACATGATTGTGTTTAAGATCTCACTGTAGTAATCTTAACAGAGCTGGCTCTGATACCACTTGTTAGGTCCTATATTTTCACTATATAGAATGATATAGTGATCACAATCTGTAACACAGTAAGACAATATGAGTTATTGGAATGAATAAACTCTTATATTCACAAAGCTTTGATGGTTACAAAAACTCTCTCAGTGATTTGTATTGTATCACTAAGAGCTGCTAGGGTTCTTAACAATATACTCGATAACTCAACTCCTATAGAGTAACCCTAATCTGTGTTTATATAGACACAGTTACAAAATCAATCTCTGATTTGATATCCTATAAATCAGCTAATAAATCTATCAATCAAAGATTGCTCCAGTTTTCTGTTTAGTTTCCATAGTCAGCAAATCACTCCTCAGCTTCTATCCTTCCTTGAAGTATATCCGCTTCTGAGCCCTTTCCACGTGTAAACTCTGTCGAGTCTTGACTATGTAAACTCTGATCAGACTTTATTAAACTCTGTCAGACTTTGCTAAACTCTGTCAGACTTTGCTAAACTCTGATCAGCTTCCAGTTTAAACTCTGATGATTCCTGTTCTAAAACAAACCTTAAGAACATCAGTAATCATCAATTATATCTAACAGCAATGTACTCAGCCTCAGCTGTAGAGGTTGATACAGAATTTTGCTTTTTGCTAAACCAAGAAATCAATCTGTCACCAAGAAATTGACAGGTGCCTGTTGTACTTTTTCTATCAATTTTGCATCCTGCAAAATCAGCATCTGAATATCCAATTAGATCAAATCCAGAGTCTTTAGGGTACCAAATACCAAGATTTGGTGTTCCCTTAAGATATCTGAATATTCTTTTTATAGCAATAAGATGTGATTCTTTAGGATCAGATTGAAATCTAGCACAGAGGCATGTAGAAAACATAATATCTGATCTGCTAGCTGTCAAATATAAAAGAGAACCAACCATGCCTCTATAATTAGAGATGTCCACAGATTTCTCATTAGGACTTAACTCTAATTTGGTGGCTGTTGGCATGGGAGTCTTAGCTTCTTTGCAATCAAATAAATCAAACTTTTTAAGTAGATCATAGATGTACTTAGTTTGATTTATGAATATACCTTCCTTTACTTGTTTAACTTGTAAACCAAGAAAGTAGGTGAGCTCTCCCATCATGCTCATTTCATACTGACTTTTCATTAGATTAGCAAACTTCTTGCAAAGTTTCTCATCTGTAGAACCAAAAATTATATCATCTACATAAATTTGAACCAGAATAAAGGCACCATTTACATTTCTGTAAAATAGTGTTTTATCCACAGTTCCTCTGGAAAAATGATTATCTAACAAGAATTGAGACAGAGTGTCATACCATGCCCTTGGTGCTTGCTTTAGTCCATAGAGTGCTTTTAATAGAAAGTAAACATACTCTGGAAATTCTGGATCTTCAAAACCAGGAGGCTGACTGACATATACCTCCTCTTCCAGTTCACCATTTAGAAAAGCACTCTTGACATCCATTTGATAAACTTTAAAGTTTGCATGAGCAGCATAGGCCAGGAAGATTCTTATTGCTTCTAGTCTTGCAACTGGTGCAAAGGTCTCATCAAAATCAATTCCTTCAGATTGAGAGTATCCTTTAGCAACAAGCCTTGCCTTGTTTCTGGTGACAACTCCATTCTCATCCACCTTGTTTCTGAATACCCACCTTGTTCCTACAATTGTTCTGTTTTTAGGTTTGGGTACCAGCTTCCATACATTGTTTCTCTCAAATTGATTTAATTCTTCTTGCATAGCAAGAACCCAATCAGCATCTTTGAGAGCATCTTCTATGACTTTAGGTTCATCGTGTGAAAGGAATGCACTGTACAAACACTCATCTTGAGTTGCTCTTCTTGTTTGTACAGATGCATTTGCATCTCCAATAATTAGCTCAAAAGGATGATCCCTTGTCCACTTTCTTTGTGGTGGAAGTGATTGTCTTGATGATGTGGCTTCATTATTGAAGTTCAGGTTTCCATGTTGGAAAGCTCCCCCTAAATTTGACATCTCATTATTTCTAGACTGATTGAAGCTTTGAGACATTCTTTCAACTGATGATCCTTGAGGTGTTTCAACTGATCCCTCCAATGTAGTTTCAACTGATGCTTCAGTTGAATTTCCAATGGCAGTTGTTTCTTGCACCAGAGAGTCATCAGTTGGAACATTAATTCCAAGATTAATTCCAACATTTTGAATAATGTCATCATCATCATCACTGTCATACAGATAACCTTCACCTTCATTCTCAAATCTGAGATTATCATGAAATCCTTCATATGAGAATCCTTGAATCTTCTTATCATCAAAAACTACATGGATTGATTCCATAACAATGTTGGTTCTCAGATTATATACTCTAAATGATTTTCCATCAGAGTATCCAACAAAAATAGCTTCATCTGCCTTGGCCTCAAATTTTCCAAGATTTTCACCTTGATTTCTTAGAACATAACATTTGCATCCAAATACATGAAGAAAGCTAATTGTTGGCTTCTTTCCTTTGAAGAGTTGGAAGGGAGTTAGATTATGAGGTTTGGTAATTAGTGAAATGTTTTGAGTAAAACAAGCAGTGTTCACAGCTTCAGCCCAAAAATAGGTTGGAAGTTGAGCTTCATTAATCATGGTTCTTGTAGCCTCAATAAGAGTTCTATTCTTCCTTTCAACAACACCATTTTGTTGTGGAGTCCTTGGTGCAGAAAACTCATGAATAATTCCCTCTTCTTCACAAAATTCTTTCATCACAGAGTTCTTGAATTCTGTTCCATTGTCACTTCTTATCCTTCCAACTTTGACATCTGGATTGTTGTTTAATGCCTTGATATGATTGATGATGATTTTCCCAGCTTCATCCTTAGAATGCAGGAAGAAAGTCCAAGTAAATTTTGAAAAATCATCAACAATCACTAAGCAATATTTCTTCTTTGAAATGGACATTATGTTGACTGGTCCAAATAAATCCATATGCAAGAGCTGAAGGGGCTTCACAATTGATGAAAGAGATTTGCTTTTGAAAGAGCTTCTCTTTTGCTTTCCTAGCTGACAAGCTCCACATAATCCATCTTTGGAGAATTCCAGCTTAGGTAGACCTCTTACCAAGTCCTTCTTTACTAACTCATTCAAGGTTTTGAAATTTAGATGAGACAATCTCTTATGCCATAGCCAACTGTCATCTGAGCTTGCTTTGCTGAGAAGGCAAGTGATAGATTCAGACTTTACAGAATTGAAGTCAGCTACATACACATTTCCTTTCCTTTGTCCAATCAGAACCACATTGTTGTCATCTCCTTTGGTGACATCACAGGCTGCAGGAGTGAAATTAACTTTGTAACCTTTGTCACAGAGCTGACTGATGCTAAGCAAGTTGTGCTTAAGACCAGACACCAATGGAACTTCATCAATGATGACATTCTCTTTTGCAATCAAGCCATATCCCATAGTATATCCTTTGCTGTCATCTCCAAAGGTAATGCTAGGGCCAGCTTTCTCCACAAACTTTGTGAGCAGGGAGGAATCACCAGTCATGTGCCTGGAGCATCCACTATCCAAGTACCACAAATTCTTCTTGTGGTTTCCCTGCACACATTTCACAAACAGATCAAGTTGATTTTGGTACCCAAATTGCTTTGGGTCCAGATTTGTTAGTCTTAACAGCCTTTTCCACTTTCTCAACCTTTTCCTTGGTTTGAATTGGTTCAATCTTTGGTTTTGGTTGAGAAATTGGAATATCAACTCTGTTTTCAAACACAGGCCTTTGAGGCATGCATACATTGTTCATTCCATGCAAATTTGAATAAAATTGAGGCATGTTAAAGGCATTAAAATAAGGATTGAACATATATGGCATGTTAGGCTGAGAATAAGGATTGTGAGGCAATAATCCAGGCATCATATTCATAGCAGATAAATTCATGTGAGGAACAGATGTCATAGGAATAGGCATAGATAAATTAGGAGCAATCACAGTTTTACAATTAGTAGATAAATGATTTACACTACCACACTTACTGCAGGTTTTCCTAAGAGCACTAGCATTAGGAGTGTAATTGGTGTGCTTGTTAACTCCTATTTTGCCATTTCTATTTCCTTTCTTCTTTTTAATCTCCTCAGATTTATGCTCACTAGTATCCAACTTCTTCTTGTTCTTGTTACTGGAATTAAGAGTGTTATTAACACTATCACTGGTCTCAGAAGAACTATTCTCACCTTTAACAAAATTCTTTTTAACAGGACCATATTTCTTGTTAAGCCTCTTGAGAACATTCTTGTCAACTGATGAGTTTTTGTTCAACTGATGACTCTCATCAGTTGAAACTTTGCTTTTCAACTGATGATCATCATCAGTATTTTCATCACTTGAACTGTTCTCAGATACCTCAAGCACTTTCTTATTCCTCTTCCATTCATTCTCTACAAAAGTCTCTCTACCTTGCATGTTAATGATATTGGTGGAAGCATCTCTTCCAGATTTCCATTTGGCAATAATCTCTTGTTCCTTATCAAGCTGCTTTCTCATGATCTCTTCTCTCTTCAGAACAACCAAGAGATCATCCTTGGCTGTCTGACACTCAATTTTCAGCTTCTCAAACTCAATAAATTGAGCTTCTAAGGCACTGTTTCTATCACTAAGAAAGGTGTTAGCTTCCTTAATTCTACTATTTTCCTTAGTGAGAGATTTTAAAGAAACATGCAAATGATACAATTCTGTAGACATTTCACTAATGGTAGCATTGCATTCATCTTTAGTTAACTCAACTAGGTTTGTAGTGAATACCTGACTACTGCTTCCAGTGTTTTCTTCTTGATCTGTGGAGTTGGCCATTAGAGCTAGATTGACAAACTCCTCCTCTTCATAAGAATCATCTCCAGCTGCCCAATCATCCTTTGTGATGAATGCTCTTTCCTTTTGTTTGAGAAGTTCATAATATTTCTTTTTGTAGTCAATGTTTTTGTTCGGTGAAATCTACACGCAAGCGCACGTGATCGCAAGTAATATATTAAGTTCGATCCCACAGAGACTGGTGAATTAAGAATACGCACCTATGCAACAATGTATGACCAATTTTCACTGCCAAGACAATTAACAAGGATTGGTTTCTTTTATACTAATACTTAAATTTACTAATCAAATTCAGAATAGGAAAACACATGGGATTCTAACTTCATTATCAAATTCATCTAGAATTGAATTTACTGATTAACATGCGACTGTTGATCCTAATCAGACAACACGGAAGTAATACATGCCAACTCTCGTTGCACACATATCATACCAATCAAAATCCGCAATTAAGACAGAAATCTCATGGACACCAACAAAGCTCAGACCCTATATCTCTATAGCGGTAGTGTAAGCAGAGAGGTTTAATAGCAAGTCGTCTATCGTGATTACACAGGGTGATAAAAATAGTTCAAATCTACCACAAATTATGCTTCATTCACATAATCCTATGTTTACATGGCATAGTTCTAAATTCCATCATCCACTCTCGCTTCAGAAAGAATTAACAAACAACTTAGAAGTTAGCTACGCTCCTAAGAAGAATAAGCACGGCTCATGCAAAGAAATCAATGTATGTCACACAATCAAGCAATAAATATTCGTTACTAGACTACATCGATAAATCCATTAGAATCCCATGAAGGCGGTTAGTTCATAATCGAACTAATCGACATCATGGTTTCTAATGAAAGCATTATATATAAAAGACAAGAATTAAACGGAATAAAAATGCTTGAATTAATAATAAAGATCACACGTTACAGATTGAAGTTCACGATCTCGCTCGAAACTGTCACTTCCTCGCGAAGAACGATCTAATACAACTGATATTGTGCTTGAATGATTAAACTGAAAACTACGATATTGTTCTATTCTACTCAAACTACTTCTATGAGGCTAGGGTTTTACACACGAGAAATTATAAAGTGCATTGACCAAGTCAACCGGGCCTCGACCGCTGCGAAAATCCATCAGAAAAGCTGTAAAAATCGGCCCGGGGAGTTCTGCTGGGCGCGGCCGCGCTAAGTATAGCGCAGGCGCGCTAGTTGCAGCAGTTAGTAGCGCGGGCGCGCTAACAAGTAGCGCGGGCGCGCTACTGTCTGTTATGACAGCCCCGTTTCTTCGTTTCTCGCTCGTTCTCGCGTGCATGTCCTTCCTCGCTTCTAGTACCACTTCCGTAGGTGATCACGGTTGCATTTAGCACATGCAACAAGCCCTTTAAACCCCTAGATAGCTCTAGTGGACGAGTGTGCTCTCGTGAGGGTTTGTAGAAGATATACCCACAAAATCCCAAGTCGCGGTGAATCCACAATCCTCTATTCTTGCAAATAATGCACCAAAACCAACCTAAAATGATAGAAAATCACTTCATCACCTCAACTCGTGACCTGCACAGAAAAACAATAAAAACACATCAAAAGACACTAAACACTTAAGTACAACCAACCAATTTAAGCGGAAATGAAGGCCTATAAGTGTGTATAAATACCACTTATCACACCCCCAAACTTAAACTGATGCTTGTCCTCAAGCGTCAAAGACACTAACAATAATACAATGCAATGCATGAATGCAACTACGTGATGAATGAGTGAACTATGAAGTAATTGCCTTGCCAAATATAATACCTCAGATTGTGCTAATGTTCTCAAATTTCATCTCTCTCGCTACTAAGTCAATTACTCTTCTATTTACAAGTGTGGAGTGCCCGTGTGTGCAAGCATGCTCTTTTATTGAGACAAGACAAAACTTCTACTCCCACAGAATCCCAATCAAGAATCGTAAAAGTTTAGAACTAACACCCCGTCACTCAAGTCCAACTAAAAGCCAAGGTCCCAAAGAATGTCTACACCCTTCTATTTTATTCACTATAATAATTTTTTTTTCTTTTTATTGGTGATTAATTGCTCGGTCTAAGGTCAGAGCGCTTCGCAGTGTAAATGCGTTACGAACACCATAAGACTTCACGCACCAATTATTCACTCTATTTTAGTGGTTTATTTAACCGTGCAATGGTTGAGATCCCTAAAGATTTATGCACTAGTACCCATGTAGCGAGCGTTGGGTCAACAATCCCAAACCACGAAGGGCTTTAGGTTGTTAGGCACAAAGTCCCCTCAGACTTAATTACTCGAGTACTAATGAGCTCAACCTAGTTAATTCTACCACTTATTTTTTTAGTGAATTTATTTACTACTATTTTTTCTTTTTTCTATATATTTTTTTTTTTTTTTAGAAAGGCATATCTACTCCTCAGTTCCCCCAAACTTAAGATTTACAGACCTAAGCTGAAGGGTGTTCAATTCAATCCTAGAATTCATGGAATTTCGTCTAAATCCTATCTCAAGAACATATGTGAATTACAATTTCCAACACAAGCAATTTCCAAGTACTAACCTAGCATTGCAATTGAAATTACTAATCAAGAACTACGCACATAACTCATCATAGGCAATTAGCTTGGCTTAACTTCATAATTCATGCAAATGCTCGTGATACTAACTACGACAATTACCACTAAACATGTAAAAATAAAGAAAATATGAGAAAAATAGAAAGAAAACGTGAGAAAATAAAAAAAATCAATCAAATAAACGTGAACTACATGAACTAACTAACACATGCAATAATAAATTACATAATAATATGCTCTTCCTTAGATTACCACCCCCAACCTAAAATTTTCAATGTCCCCATTGAAAGTGATAAAAAGGCTAGAGCGCCCACATACCTACTCGGAGTCCGAGTCCTCCCCCTCCTCTGCTGGAGGTGAATCAGGTGGAGGATACTGCATCCCTGCTCCGAATACTGGCCACTGAACTGTGACCCCCTGTGCCTGGAAAGCACTACCTAGAGCCTGTGTCAAGTCAAAAGCAAACCTCTGGTGGATGTCATGCATGGTATCCATCCGTCTCGCTAGGCGGCGATAATGAGCATCTCCCATCGGTTCGGAGCTCCTCTCCGTCTTTGAAGTACCAGCTCCAGAAGCTCTAGGCTGCTCCCTCCTCACAAATGCTGGACGTCCCCCTGGCACCTCATCATATATGTACCCGAGGCCTCGAGGGTGGGGAACTCCTCCATCCCACTCCGTCATCCGACTGATCGCCGAATGATCAATAGGTGTTCCCGGCAACTGTAGTTGCTCGTTGGCTGGCCAACGAACACCGCTTGATCGACAGAGCTTCGTAACAATTGTGCCATATGGAATGGCACCAGTGGTTCCTCCCCGTAAGAACCTCAGCATCCCCTGATGAATAACATGTCCCAGATCAATATACTTGCTTGAGACAATCCCAAAGAGCAGAATAGCTCTATCCACTGTCACCTCATGCCCATGTGAAGATGGCATGATGTTAGCACAGATGAAGGCATTCCACGCCTTCGCATACCGGTTCAAAGCGGCTGCAGGAAAAGAAACATGTGCCGGCAAGGGAGGTGCAGTCATCTTCCAATGCGTGTCCGGTACACACATGTCATACACCAACCGCTCAAGATCAATCGGATCATCATCAAACCGGCGTTTGGCACGCCCAATCCTCTCAACAACCCAATCTTCTTCATTACGGCGCTTGGCACGCCCCCCAATCACCCTACGGATCGCCTCCGCACTATAATCAACTCGGATTCCCCGCACCACCGTGAATCCATCGCGATTCTCCTTGGCATTAGCATAAAACTCTCGAATAATAGCCAAGGGAACCGCCTCCGGAGCCTCGCAAAAAGACTCCCAACCTCGTTCTTGAACCATGTTCAATAGCTCACCATCTTCCGCCGTGGGTAAGAATCCCCTCTCCTTAACTAACGACTTATTCATAAGCCGTTGAAATTCGGTTCGTGCTCCATCGGAAGTGAACTCAACCTCACCCATCGAGGAAGAATCGCTAGATGTAGGGGCTTGGGTGCTTGTTCCTTGTGATCTTCGGGCTCTTTTGGGTGCCATTGGTAGAGATTTAGAGTTGCAAGAGATTTGTGTGTAGTGGGTTTGAGAGATTGGATGAAGGTTGTGTGTATGGATGTGTATATATAATTAGGGTTTAGAGAATTATAATGGGATTTGGAGATGGGTTTTGTGTTTATATAAGGATTGGAGAGCTGAGTTAGGGTTTAATAAGATGTATTTCGGGCTAGGCATGCAAAATTAGGATTGTGGGCTTTTAAAAACGAAAAGAAAATATTTTTGGGAGAAAAATCGCCTGGCTCGGCAGTCAGTAGCGCGGCCGCGCTAAGTATAGCGCGGGCGCGCTGTGCAACTTAGCGCGGGCGCGCTGACACTAGCGCGGGCGCGCTAGTGTCTGACACCCGGGGCCTGAATTTTTCGATTTTTGTGTTTTTGAGGTTTACAATGGTACAATGTGGTTCCAATGCGTGGGTTGCCTCCCACGAAGCGCTTGTTTAACGTCGTTAGCTCGACGTGAAGTCCAGAATTAATCCGATTCTGATGAAGTATCCTGTGGAGGATACCTCGTTCCATAACCAAACGAATCCCAAGTAACATTAACATCTAATGCCAAGAATGCTTCAGCAAGAGAGTCCGTTAATATATCAGCAAAGCGACCAATTCGTTCTTCCACCGCATCAATACGCCGGATTATCCTTCGGTACTGTACTTCATTCAATGTTGAATCAGCAGGTGATTGAATTACAGATTGGCTACTCGCACTGCTAGAGAGTAGAGGACAAGTGTCTCCACATGCATTAGGAATTGAGTTTGAGTGAGCTCTAATTCTGTGCCAGTTAGTCATCTGAATTTCCTGAGTGACTTCGACCGCTTCATCATTCTCTGATTCCTCCTCTTTTGGAATTTTCCACTTTAGGTCTCTGTGCTCAGCAGCAGCCAGGTTCTCTATCAGTTCGTAAGCATCCTCGAAGCTTTTGCTCCACAAGTTTCCTCCAGCTGCCACGTCTAACTCTGCTCTACATTGATCATTAAGACCCCTGTAGAAATAATGAATTGCCATTCCAGGAGGCATGCCATCTTCATTGAGATTTTCGAGAATCTTCTTGAATCGGTCCCAAGCTAGACAAAGATATTCTCCCGAGAATTGAGAGAATTTACCTTCGGTGTTTTTGATAGCTGATACTTTAATTAGAGGATAAAACCTTGTACAGAATATTTTCTCCAACTTGTTCCAGCTATTAGTAGTGCTTGCCGAGAGAGAGATAAACCACGATCGTGCTATATCACGTAGCGTGAACGGAAAGAGTCTCAGCTTCACCAGATCCTTAGGTCCGATATTGAAATCCAATGCAGTAATAAATTCCTCGAAATTCCTTAGATGCAGGTTTGGGTCCTCGAGAACAGACCCCCCAAATTGAATAGTATCTTGCAGCTTGAGAATGATTGATGGCTTGATGCGAATACCACTGGCTGATATCGCTGGCTCAATTGTGTCAGCCTGATTATCATTGATTTTCAACCGAGAAAATTCACGTGACGCCTCTCCAACTGCTGTCCTAGCATAATCCATTGTTTCAGAATCAGAAGAAAAAGATGAATCCATTGCTTTCTTACGGGTTTGAGAACTCGTTAGTATAAACGCGATCCAAGTACCTGAAATAAAGAAAAGAAGAAAAGTGAGAAGAGAATAGAATCCTAGTCAGTGAATTTTAATGCACACTGATGACAAGTACATAAACTAATTAATTAACACCGAGTCCCCGGCAGCGGCGCCAAAAACTTGTTCGGTGAAATCTACACGCAAGCGCACGTGATCACAAGTAATATATTAAGTTCGATCCCACAGAGACTGGTGAATTAAGAATACGCACCTATGCAACAATGTATGACCAATTTTCACTGCCAAGACAATTAACAAGGATTGGTTTCTTTTATACTAATACTTAAATTTACTAATCAAATTCAGAATAGGAAAACACATGGGATTCTAACTTCATTATCGAATTCATCTAGAATTGAATTTACTGATTAACATGCGACTGTTGATCCTAATCAGACAACACGGAAGTAATACATGCCAACTCTCGTTGCACACATATCATACCAATCAAAATCCGCAATTAAGACAGAAATCTCATGGACACCAACAAAGCTCAGACCCTATATCTCTATAGCGGTAGTGTAAGCAGAGAGGTTTAATAGCAAGTCGTCTATCGTGATTACACAGGGTGATAAAAATAGTTCAAATCTACCACAAATTATGCTTCATTCACATAATCCTATGTTTACATGGCATAGTTCTAAATTCCATCATCCACTCTCGCTTCAGAAAGAATTAACAAACAACTTAGAAGTTAGCTACGCTCCTAAGAAGAATAAGCACGGCTCATGCAAAGAAATCAACGTATGTCACACAATCAAGCAATAAATATTCGTTACTAGACTACATCGATAAATCCATTAGAATCCCATGAAGGCGGTTAGTTCATAATCGAACTAATCGACATCATGGTTTCTAATGAAAGCATTATATATAAAAGACAAGAATTAAACGGAATAAAAATGCTTGAATTAATAATAAAGATCACACGTTACAGATTGAAGTTCACGATCTCGCTCGAAACTGTCACTTCCTCGCGAAGAACGATCTAATACAACTGATATTGTGCTTGAATGATTAAACTGAAAACTACGATATTGTTCTATTCTACTCAAACTACTTCTATGAGGCTAGGGTTTTACACACGAGAAATTATAAAGTGCATTGACCAAGTCAACCGGGCCTCGACCGCTGCGAAAATCCATCAGAAAAGCTGTAAAAATCGGCCCGGGGAGTTCTGCTGGGCGCGGCCGCGCTAAGTATAGCGCAGGCGCGCTAGTTGCAGCAGTTAGTAGCGCGGGCGCGCTAACAAGTAGCGCGGGCGCGCTACTGTCTGTTATGACAGCCCCGTTTCTTCGTTTCTCGCTCGTTCTCGCGTGCATGTCCTTCCTCGCTTCTAGTACCACTTCCGTAGGTGATCACGGTTGCATTTAGCACATGCAACAAGCCCTTTAAACCCCTAGATAGCTCTAGTGGACGAGTGTGCTCTCGTGAGGGTTTGTAGAAGATATACCCACAAAATCCCAAGTCGCGGTGAATCCACAATCCTCTATTCTTGCAAATAATGCACCAAAACCAACCTAAAATGATAGAAAATCACTTCATCACCTCAACTCGTGACCTGCACAGAAAAACAATAAAAACACATCAAAAGACACTAAACACTTAAGTACAACCAACCAATTTAAGCGGAAATGAAGGCCTATAAGTGTGTATAAATACCACTTATCAGTTTTCACTTGACTTCTTCTCAACTTTAGGCTTTCTGCACTCATTTGCAAAATGACCTGCATTCCCACAGTTGAAGCACTTGAATTTTGATCTGTCTACCATGCTTCTATCAGACTTGGGATTGCCTTTAAATGATTTTGCAGAATTAAAATTCTTTTTGAATTTCAGTTTGGAGAATCTTCTTGACAGGAAGGCTAGATGCTCATCAATTCCATCACTTTCTTCACCAGAATCAGCTACATCTTTCTCTTTTCTTTTTCCTTTGCTTGACTCTGAGCTCTCCTCTTTGACCAACTTCTCAGTTTCTTCAACTTGAGACTTTCCCTTGTCCTTGACAATATCCTCTAGAGATGCAACTAGATCCACAGATGAATGCCCTTTCTTTTGGCTTTTCTCAATCTCTTCATCTTGCTCCATTTCAAGCTCATAAGTCTTTAAGGTTCCATACAGTCTCTCTAGAGTATAGTCTTTAAATTCTTGTGTATTTCTGAGAGAGACTGTCATGGGTTTCCATTCTTTGGGAAGAGCTCTTAAGAATTTCAAGTTTGAATCCTTAACTTGATATACTCTTCCAAAGAGTTTTAGACCATTTAACAGTTTTTGAAATCTGTTAAAAGTATCACTCAAACTTTCACTAGCCTTGAAATGGAATGACTCATATTGTTGAATCAGAAGCTGCATTTTGTTCTCTCTTACTTGCTCATTCCCTTCACAGATGGTCCTGATGGTGTCCCAAACTTCTTTGGCACTAGTGCAGCTGATAACACTATCAATCATTTCTTGATCCAAACCATTGAACAGAAGGTTCATGGTTTTCTTGTCCTTGTGCACTTCTTCAGTATCTTCTTGAGAATATTCATGGATAGGTTTTGGAATCATCTTACCTACCATGTCTTCACCATCAGCTCCCATACTTGTGCAGACCTTCATGGGGACATGAGGTCCTTTTTCAATGCAGTTCACATAGTTTTCATCAATGGACAACAGATGCAGATGCATTCTCACTTTCCAGTGAAAATAGTTGTCTTTGTCAAGAACAGGAATCTTCACTCCAGCATCCTTCTTTCCCATCTTTCTTTAGCAGTGTTGATCTTTTTCCCTGTTTGTTGGGAACCTGTCTCTGATACCAATTGTTATTTTACACCAACTATAAGAAAGATTGTAGAAGGGGGGGGGTTGAATACAATATTTTACAAATTAAAAGATTCAAGGAACAATACACTTAATCACAGTAAAACAGAAAACACCAAGTATTTAAAAATACGGGTGGATTGAATGATCCACCCGTGAGATTTTATATAGAAGAATCTGTGGATTGATTACAATTCGCACAGCTGCTGGTTCATCACTCAAACAAGTTCTAACTCTCAG
The DNA here is from genome assembly GCF_001625215.2 of Daucus carota subsp. sativus. NCBI lineage: Eukaryota > Viridiplantae > Streptophyta > Magnoliopsida > Apiales > Apiaceae > Daucus > Daucus carota. Next base: position 23,885,476 of record NC_030389.2, on the reverse strand, counting down.
ATTTTTCTCTCAAGTAATTTGAACAAGTTCAACTGATGCTTCTAACTTGGTTATATACTCCAAGTTTTACAAAGCTTTTAGCTAGATTACAAAATGCACTCTAATCTAAAAACAATGCTGCACAACTTTGTCTTATGCATGCTTTCTGAGATGTCTTCATCTTTGACCATCATCTTGATTTGATCCAGATTGCACTGCATGAGATAAGTATGTTTCTGCTTCTTCTTTATTTTCCTAATTAGGCTTCCATGTCTATTTTAGTGTAATTCGATCCATGTGATTTGTCAGACTTAAGCTCTAGTCACTTTCAACTGCTCTTTGCTTCATCAGTTGAAAGTTCTGGTTGCTTTCAACTGCTCTTGACTTTATCAGTTGAATGCTAGGCTCATCAGTTGAATGAATTACAAACTTCATCAGTTGAATGTTGTTCCAGTCTCATCAGTTGAATTCCTCAGCATCATCAGTTGAATACTTTGTCTTCAGTTGAATGCTTGATTTTCATCAGTTGAAACATCATCCAGTCTTCATCAGTTGAACAGTTACATCTTATCAGTTGAATATCCTTCACTTAGATAAAATTACATGGCATTGGATATTTACAATTAGCCATCCTATTCTACCCATCCGTTGATAATTCCCAAAGATAAGAAATATAACAATTACAACTGAAATTTGATAAAGATTCTAAGTAAGACATGTTACAAAATGTTTATGTTATCATCAAAAATTATTGATTCCTAACAGATTGAAACTAAAAGTTGATTCCAATTTCAAACAACCGAAAATGAAGCTACAAGTTAATTTCAACTTCAACCAAGTCCGGAATGAAGCTAAAAAGTATTTCCAACTTCAATATAGTCAATAATGAAGCTACAAGTTGTTTCCGGGCTCAAACGAGTCAAGAATGAAACTACAAGGTGATTCGAATTTCAAACAACCGAAAAAGAAGCTACAAGTTGTTTTCAACTTCAAACGAGTCCGCAATGAAGCTAAAAATTGTTTCCAACTTCAACCTAGTAAATAATGAAACTACAAGTTGTTTTCAACTTTAAACGAGTCAAGAATGAAACTACAAGTTGATTCCAATTTCAAACAACCGAAAATGAAGCTGCAAGTTATTTTCAACTTCAAACGAGTCCTTAATGAAACTAAAAACTAATATCCAACTTCAATCTAGTCAATAATGAAGCTACAAGTTGTTTCTGAGCTCAAACGAGTCAAGATTGAAACTACAAGTTGATTCCAATTTCAAACAACCGAAAATGAAGCTACAAGTTGTTTTCAACTTCAAACGAGTCAGGAATGAAGCTAAAAATTAATTCCAACTTCAATCTAGTCAATAATGAAGCTACAAGTTGTTTCTGAGCTCAAACGAGTCAGGATTGAAACTTCAAGTTGATTCCAATTTTAAACAACCGAAATCGAAGCTACAAGTTGTTTTCAACTTCAACCGAGTCCGGAATGAAGTTAAAAATTATTTCCAACTTCAAGCTAGTCAATAATGAAGATACAAGTTCTTTTCGGGCTCAAACGAGTCAAGAATGAAACTACAAGGTGATTCCAATTTCAAACAACCGAAAATGAAGCTACAAGTTGTTTTCAACTTCAAACGAGTCTGAAATGAAGCTAAAAATTATTTCCAACTTCAACCTAGTCAATAATGAAGCTACAAGTTGTTTTCAACTTCAAACGAGTCAAGAATGAATCTACAAGTTGATTCCAATTTCAAACAACCGAAAATGAAGCTGCAGGTTATTTTCAACTTCAAACGAGTCCGGAATGAAGCTAAAAATAATTTCCAACTTCAATCTAGTCAATAATGAATCTACAAGTTGTTCCTCAGCACAAACGAGTCAAGATTGAAACTACAAGTTGATATTAATTTCAAACAACCGAAAATGAAGCTACAAGTTGTTTTCAACTTCAAACGAGTCCAGAATGAAGCTAAAAATTATTTCCAACTTCAATCTAGTCAATAATGAAGTTACTAGTTGTTTCCGGGCTCAAACGAGTCAAGAATGAAACTACAAGGTGATTCCAATTTCAAACAACCGAAAATGAAGCTACATGTTGTTTTCAACTTCAAACGAGTCCGAAATGAAGCTAAAAATTGTTTCCAACTTCAACCTAGTCAATAATGAAGCTACAAGTTGTTTTCAACTTCAAACGAGTCAAGAATGAAACTACAAGTTGATTCCAATTTCAAACCACCGAAAACGAAGCTGCAGGTTATTTTCAACTTCAAACTAGTCCGGAATGAAGCTAAAAATTATTTCCAACTTCAATCTAGTCAATAATGAAGCTACAAGTTGTTTCCGGGCTCAAACGAGTCAAGAATGAAACTACAAGGTGATTCCAATGTCAAACAACCGAAAATGAAGCTACAAGTTGTTTTCAACTTCAAACGAGTCTAGAATGAAGCTAAAAATTGTGTCCAACTTCAATCGACTCAATAATGAAGCTACAAGTTGTTTCCGGCCTCAAACAAGTCAAGAATGAAACTACAAGGTGATTCAAATTTCAAACAACCGAAAATGAAGCTACATGTTGTTTTCAACTTCAAACGAGTCCGAAATGAAGCTAAAATTTATTTCCAACTTCAATCTAGTCAATAATGAAGCTACAAGTTGTTTCCGGGCTTAAACGAGTCAAGAATGAAACTACAAGGTGATTCCAATTTCAAACAACCGAAAATGAAGCTGCAAGTTATTTTCAACTTCAAATGAGTCCGGAATGAAGCTAAAAATTATTTCCAACTTCAACCTAGTCAATAATGAAGCTACAAGTTGTTTTCAACTTCAAACGAGTCAAGAATGAAACTAAAAGTTGATTCCAATTTCAAACAACCGAAAATGAAGCTGCAAGTTATTTTCAACTTCAAACGAGTCCGGAATGAAGCTAAAAATAATTTCCAACTTTAATCTAGTCAATAATGAAGCTACAAGTTGTTCTTGAGCTCAAACGAGTCAAGATTGAAACTACAAGTTGATTTTAATTTCAAACAACCGCAAATGAAGCTACAAGTTGTTTTCAACTTCAAACGAGTCCGGAATGAAGCTAAAAATTATTTCTAACTTCAATCTAGTCAATAATGAAGCTACAAGTTGTTTCCGGGCTTAAACGAGTCAAGAATGAAACTACAAGGTGATTCCAATTTCAAACAACCGAAAATGAAGCTGCAAGTTATTTTCTACTTCAAACGAGTCCGGAATGAAGCTAAAAATTATTTCCAACTTCAATCTAGTCAATAATGAAGCTACAAGTTGTTTCCGGGCTCAAACGAGTCAAGAATGAAACTACAAGGTGATTCCAATGTCAAACAACCGAAAATGAAGCTACAAGTTGTTTTCAACTTCAAACGAGTCTAGAATGAAGCTAAAAATTGTGTCCAACTTCAATCGACTCAATAATGAAGCTACAAGTTGTTTCCGGCCTCAAACAAGTCAAGAATGAAACTACAAGGTGATTCAAATTTCAAACAACCGAAAATGAAGCTACATGTTGTTTTCAACTTCAAACGAGTCCGAAATGAAGCTAAAATTTATTTCCAACTTCAATCTAGTCAATAATGAAGCTACAAGTTGTTTCCGGGCTTAAACGAGTCAAGAATGAAACTACAAGGTGATTCCAATTTCAAACAACCGAAAATGAAGCTGCAAGTTATTTTCAACTTCAAACGAGTCCGGAATGAAGCTAAAAATTATTTCCAACTTCAATCTAGTCAATAATGAAGCTACAAGTTGTTCTTGAGCTCAAACGAGTCAAGATTGAAACTACAAGTTGATTTTAATTTCAAACAACCGCAAATGAAGCTACATGTTGTTTTCAACTTCAAACGAGTCCGGAATGAAGCTAAAAATTATTTCCAACTTCAATCTAGTCAATAATGAAGCTACAAGTTGTTTCCGGGCTTAAACGAGTCAAGAATGAAACTACAAGGTGATTCCAATTTCAAACAACCGAAAATGAAGCTGCAAGTTATTTTCAACTTCAAACGAGTCCGGAATGAAGCTAAAAATTATTTCCAACTTCAATCTAGTCAATAATGAAGCTACAAGTTGTTTCCGGGCTCAAACGAGTTAAGAATGAAACTACAAGGTGATTCCAATGTCAAACAACAGAAAATGAAGCTACAAGTTGTTTTCAACTTCAAACGAGTCTAGAATGAAGCTAAAAATTGTGTCCAACTTCAATCGACTCAATAATGAAGCTACAAGTTGTTTCCAGGCTCAAACAAGTCAAGAATGAAACTACAAGGTGATTCAAATTTCAAACAACCGAAAATGAAGCTACATATTGTTTTCAACTTCAAACGAGTCCGAAATGAAGCTAAAATTTTTTTCCAACTTCAACCTAGTAAATAATGAAGCTACAAGTTGTTTTCAACTTCAAACGAGTCAAGAATGAAACTACATGTTGTTTCCAATTTCAAACAACCGAAAATGAAGCTACAAGTTGTTTTCAACTTCAAATGGGTCCGAAATGAAGCTAAAAATTTTTTCCAACTTCAACCTAGTCAATAATGAAGGTACAAGTTGTTTTCAACTTCAAACGAGTCAAGAATGAAACTACAAGTTGATTTAAATTTCAAACAACCGAAAATGAAGCTACAAGTTGTTTTCAACTTCAAATGAGTCCGGAATAAAGCTGAAAATTATTTTCAACCTCAATCTAGTCAATAATGAAGCTACAAGTTGTTTCCGGGCTCAAACGAGTCAAGAATGAAACTACAAGGTGATTCCGATTTCAAACAACCGAAAATGAAGCTACATGTTGTTTTCAACTTCAAACGATTCCAAAACGAAGCTAAAAATTGTTTCCAACTTCAACCTAGTCAATAATGAAGCTACAAGTTGTTTCCGGGCTCAAACGAGTCAAGAATGAAACTACAAGGTTATTCCAATTTCAAACAACCGAAAATGAAGCTACAAGTTGTTTTCAACTTCAAATGACTCTGAAATGAAGCGAAAAAATGTTTCCAACATCGACTTAGTCAATAATGAAGATACAAGTTGTTTTCAACTTCAAACGAGTCAAGAATGAAACTACAAGTTGATTCCAATTCCAAACAACCGAAAATGAAGCTACAAGTTGTTTTCAACTTCAAACGGGTCCGGAATGAAGCTAAAAATTATTTCCAACTTCAATCTAGTCAATAATGAAGCTACAAGTTGTTTATGTGCTCAAACGAGTCAGGATTGAAACTAAAAGTTGATTCCAATTTCAAACAACCGAAAATGAAGCTACAAGTTGATTTCAACTTCAACCAAGTCCGGAATGAAGCTAAAAAGTATTTACAGCTTTAATATAGTCAATAATGAAGCTACAAGTTGTTTCCGGGCTCAAACGAGTCAAGAATGAAACTAAAAGGTGATTCGAATTTCAAACAACCGAAAAAGAAGCTACAAGTTGTTTTCAACTTCAAACGAGTCCGAAATGAAGCTAAAAAATGTTTCCAACTTCAACCTAGTAAATAATGAAGCTACAAGTTGTTTTCAACTTTAAAAGAGTCAAGAATGAAACTACAAGTTGATTCCTATTTCAAACAACCGAAAATGAAGCTGCAAGTTATTTTCAACTTCAAACCAGTCCGGAATGAAACTAAAAACTAATATCCAACTTCAATCTAGTCAATAATGAAGCTACAAGTTGTTTCTGAGCTCAAACGAGTCAAGATTGAAACTACAAGTTGATTCCAATTTCAAACAAACGAAAATGAAGCTACAAGTTGTTTTCAACTTCAAACGAGTCAGGAATGAAGCTAAAAATTAATTCCAACTTCAATCTAGTCAATAATGAAGCTACAAGTTGTTTCTGAGCTCAAACGAGTCAGGATTGAAACTTCAAGTTGATTCCAATTTTAAACAACCGAAAACGAAGCTACAAGTTGTTTTCAACTTCAACCGAGTCAGGAATGAAGGTAAAAATTATTTCCAACTTCAAGCTAGTCAATAATGAAGATACAAGTTCTTTACGGGCTCAAACGAGTCAAGAATGAAACTACAAGGTGATTCCAATTTCAAACAACTGAAAATGAAGCTCCATGTTGTTTTCAACTTCAAACGAGTCCGAAATGAAGCTAAAAATTGTTTCCAACTTCAACCTAGTCAATAATGAAGCTACAAGTTGTTTTCAACTTCAAACGAGTCAAGAATGAAACTACAAGTTGATTCCAATTTCAAACCACCGAAAATGAAGCTGCAAGTTATTTTCAACTTCAAACTAGTCCGGAATGAAGCTAAAAATTATTTCCAACTTCAATCTAGTCAATAATGAAGCTACAAGTTGTTTCCGGGCTCAAACAAGTCAAGAATGAAACTACAAGGTGATTCCAATTTCAAACAACCGAAAATGAAGCTACAAGTTGTTTTCAACTTCAAATGGGTCCGAAATGAAGCTAAAAATTGTTTCCAACTTCAACCTAGTCAATAATGAAGGTACAAGTTGTTTTCAACTTCAAACGAGTCAAGAATGAAACTACAAGTTGATTTAAATTTCAAACAACCGAAAATGAAGCTACAAGTTGTTTTCAACTTCAAATGAGTCCGGAATAAAGCTAAAAATTATTTTCAACCTCAATCTAGTCAATAATGAAGCTACAAGTTGTTTCCGGGCTCAAACGAGTCAAGAATGAAACTACAAGGTGATTCCGATTTCAAACAACCGAAAATGAAGCTACATGTTGTTTTCAACTTCAAACGATTCCAAAACGAAGCTAAAAATTGTTTCCAACTTCAACCTAGTCAATAATGAAGCTACAAGTTGTTTCCGGGCTCAAACGAGTCAAGAATGAAACTACAAGGTTATTCCAATTTCAAACAACCGAAAATGAAGCTACAAGTTGTTTTCAACTTCAAATGACTCTGAAATGAAGCGAAAAAATGTTTCCAACATCGACTTAGTCAATAATGAAGATACAAGTTGTTTTCAACTTCAAACGAGTCAAGAATGAAACTACAAGTTGATTCCAATTCCAAACAACCGAAAATGAAGCTACAAGTTGTTTTCAACTTCAAACGGGTCCGGAATGAAGCTAAAAATTATTTCCAACTTCAATCTAGTCAATAATGAAGCTACAAGTTGTTTATGTGCTCAAACGAGTCAGGATTGAAACTAAAAGTTGATTCCAATTTCAAACAACCGAAAATGAAGCTACAAGTTGATTTCAACTTCAACCAAGTCCGGAATGAAGCTAAAAAGTATTTACAGCTTTAATATAGTCAATAATGAAGCTACAAGTTGTTTCCGGGCTCAAACGAGTCAAGAATGAAACTACAAGGTGATTCGAATTTCAAACAACCGAAAAAGAAGCTACAAGTTGTTTTCAACTTCAAACGAGTCCGAAATGAAGCTAAAAAATGTTTCCAACTTCAACCTAGTAAATAATGAAGCTACAAGTTGTTTTCAACTTTAAAAGAGTCAAGAATGAAACTACAAGTTGATTCCTATTTCAAACAACCGAAAATGAAGCTGCAAGTTATTTTCAACTTCAAACCAGTCCGGAATGAAACTAAAAACTAATATCCAACTTCAATCTAGTCAATAATGAAGCTACAAGTTGTTTCTGAGCTCAAACGAGTCAAGATTGAAACTACAAGTTGATTCCAATTTCAAACAAATGAAAATGAAGCTACAAGTTGTTTTCAACTTCAAACGAGTCAGGAATGAAGCTAAAAATTAATTCCAACTTCAATCTAGTCAATAATGAAGCTACAAGTTGTTTTTGAGCTCAAACGAGTCAGGATTGAAACTTCAAGTTGATTCCAATTTTAAACAACCGAAAACGAAGCTACAAGTTGTTTTCAACTTCAACCGAGTCAGGAATGAAGGTAAAAATTATTTCCAACTTCAAGCTAGTCAATAATGAAGATACAAGTTCTTTACGGGCTCAAACGAGTCAAGAATGAAACTACAAGGTGATTCCAATTTCAAACAACTGAAAATGAAGCTCCATGTTGTTTTCAACTTCAAACGAGTCCGAAATGAAGCTAAAAATTGTTTCCAACTTCAACCTAGTCAATAATGAAGCTACAAGTTGTTTTCAACTTCAAACGAGTCAAGAATGAAACTACAAGTTGATTCCAATTTCAAACCACCGAAAATGAAGCTGCAAGTTATTTTCAACTTCAAACTAGTCCGGAATGAAGCTAAAAATTATTTCCAACTTCAATCTAGTCAATAATGAAGCTACAAGTTGTTTCCGGGCTCAAACAAGTCAAGAATGAAACTACAAGGTGATTCCAATTTCAAACAACCGAAAATGAAGCTACAAGTTGTTTTCAACTTCAAATGAGTCCGAAATGAAGCTAAAAATTGTTTCCAACTTCAACCTAGTCAATAATGAAGCTACAAGTTGTTTTCAACTTCAAACGAGTCAAGAATGAAACTAAAAGTTGATTCCAATTTCAAACAACCGAAAATGAAGCTGCAAGTTATTTTTGTGACACCCTCCAAATCCGGGTCATAGACTTGGGGGTCACACAACAATATAAACCTGTAAACAATAATAATATATGCATTGACCATAAACATCCACGGATCGCTCCAGGTTATAGTATGAAACAAGCCACAACTTAAGTTATATTACAATACGTCAAATCTCAATCCATATCTTACAACTTACCAACATAAAACGCAGTGCTTACACACAACGATACTCAAAAGTTTATAATATCAGCAACTCCTAGCAAGGCTTCCCAACACTCATCCTGATACAATACCTTAGCTTGATGGCTAGCCTGTGGGTCCTCGCTAACAGTAGTCTCTTTCTTCACTGGAAAAGAACATAAGGCACCGCAAGAGTGAGCTTACATCTCAGCAAGTAATATAAACAATAAACTGAAGTTCAACATTTATCAATAAGAATGGATTAAGACTTCAAATTCCCTTTTTAAAACAGTGATTAGAATTGGATATTCATATTTTTATTTAAAAACCAAGGTTAGGCTGCTGATCAGTCACGCACTAACCCCGAGTCAGGTACATACCAAGCTCTATCACTGGATCCAAGGCACAGATTGGCCTGATGACCACGAATCTGGTCTGACCACGAATCTGGTCCACATTTATAAAACAATCCAATTCTTTAACAATAGAGCAAAGTACACTTTGTGTACCTGTAGTTTGTGTGTCAGACCACTTGAGGTACTGACTTTCAAAAACTATCACCCGCAATACCTCACTTCGTATATACTTACAGTTTGTGTGCGTCCGTCAAGTCCAGTTAACTCCGTTAACGACAGTGGGGGTATTTTTGTATTTTCGCAGGAGCAACGGCTCTTTTATCACATATCAGCTATATAACACCCCCCCCCAAAATCTGTTTGCAGCTTTCTCACAAACCCTAATTTCTCAAACAGTTCACTGAACCTAAAAAATGAGCCGCACGCTTGAAGAATGTGATGCAATCCTCGATCTCGCTTGTGATTGCAACCAAATGAGCGGTGTGAGGACTAGGTGGTACGGGCCCAACGCAGGGCGTAGGTTTCGAGAGTGTCGGGATGAAGAATGTGGGTTCCACAAATGGGTTGATGAACCACCGACTGAGCGCACACTTGAGATAATCGAGGAGCTTAAGGAGCGTGATTCAAAGCACCTGGAACAGGCTCGGCGTCGCCGAGATCGTTTGGCAGCTTGGTACGAAGCAAGGCTGGCTGCTGAGAAAGAGAAGCACCAGAACACTCTTGCTGGCTTGCTCTTCTTGTGTGATGTGGTGAAGGAAATCACCCTTGAAACACAGGTGCCAGAAGAGCCAGTTCCTGTGTACAACGGAGATTCGGAGGATTCCGACGTGCACAGCTGGTGATGGGTGTGGTGGAACTGCTAGGAGGGGTTGGAAGAAGAAGATTTACTTTGCTTTTCTGTTGTATTTTTAGTTGTATGGGAACGTTTGTTATGTTTGGTTATTTTGGTTAGTATGTATGGCCACTGCTTGGTTTGTTTGTACTGGTAATCTGGTTTAATTATGTGCGTATTGAACTACTAATGAAATCAGGCCGTCTTTTGTAATTCTCAATTTGTTGTTTACATTACCCTGTGTAGATTCTTATTACATAACTAAGTACTAGGAACAAAGGAATATGAAGGAGCTAACATATGAAAGTTGTTGCCATAACATACTTGCATTCCCATAAAAAGAGTACAATGTTCACGATACGAAAATAGTTTTGAGTACAATAGTTCACGATACAAAAGAGTACATTGTTCATGTAATCAAAAGACTTGCCATCACAAACAAAATAGACCTTGCCGTCACGATACCATAATAGTCAATACATTTTTAGTCTTTAAATCTTCCAAACAAAATAGAGCTACCAAATTAGAAGTCTTTAAATCTTCCAAACAGGATTCTCCCTGAGTTTACCCTGCATTGCCCTTCTTCTTTCTTCAATGTTTTGCCTACTTGTGGTGGTCCCCTGATTTGTCGAAGAAAATTTTTGAGGTTGAATTCCAAGTGGGGTGTTCAAGACCTTGTCACGTGGGGGCTGCTTGTTGAAAACCCCTCCTTGTGATCCTCCAGGACCTTCAGCTGCAGGTGTAGGGTTTTCAACCTCAGGCCTTTGAGAAGGCTCTGTTGGCAAAGTTGTTCCAGTTTCTTCTACCACTTTCTCCTTGCTTTTGCCACCCTTCCTTGTCTTCACTTGTTTCTCACAACCATTTGCTCTATCAGCAGCCTAAATAAATGTACAACAGATCATACATTAGTGAGTTAAATGGTATATGATACATTAGTGAGTCAAAAAAACATCACCTTTGCTGGACAAGTTCTTGCATTATGACTGTATTCACAGCAGTAACTGCACTTGACTTTTGTGTTTTGTCTTTTGAGCCTTGTAATATCTTTTCCCACCACATCATTTGCCTTGTTCCTTTTCTTCTTAGGTCTCCCAGTCTGTGGCTTAACCTCAGGTGGCAATGGTTTGGGGTAATTTGTTGTCTGCCACTCTTCCTCACCACAGATTGGTTCCACAATGTGCTTATAACACTCCAAATACACGTCTTTAGTGTAACACGGATGGATGAAATCCTGATATCGCTTCTTGCTCCATGCAATACAAGCACAAGCATGGTAGCACGGTATGCCTGACATCTCCCATTTCCTGCAAACACATTTATTTGCTTCTAAATCAACCACCATCTCATAGCCACCTGATGTCATTGTGACCAAATATCGTGCCCCTCCACTCCACACAACAAGGCACCCCTTGCTCTGATCAATTGCTCTATAGTCAAATGCAAAATTAACAATCAATTTCACAAATATAACCTTAAATAATTTGACTAAATCAAATTACGCAAAAATGAATTAACTATATAAACTTGACTGCTTTCTTACTTATTTAGTCTCCTCATAGCATTTGGACAAATTGGATTTAATGCATAACTGAGCTGCATCTTATCCCTTCTTTGTTGGATTCTCCTCATCACATCATTGTGGATTGCTTTTAGCATAGAAATTATAGGTAGGTCCCTATATTTTCTTATGCTACTATTAAAAATCTCACAATGATTATTCACGAACATATCCGACTTGCACAATAACCTGAATGCACTCCTACTCCACTGACTTCTTGGCTTCTCATTGAGCCAGTCATAACACTTTTTTGACAACTGTTAATGCAACAAGTATAGCAGACAATAATTGAATGCAACAAGTAAAGACAATAAACTGAATGCAACATATAAAGCATAGATAAACAAAGTTGGTGAACTGTTAGATTCATACCTTTTTTAGCTTGTTAGGTCCTATAAAAACACTATATAAGTTGATATAGTGATCACAATCAGTAACACAGTATGACAATATAAGAGATTGAAAACAATAAACTCTTATTCACAAAGCTTGAATGGTTACAAAAACTCTCTCAGTGATTTATATATTATCACTAAGAGCTGCTAGGGTTCTTAACAATGTACTCGATAACTCAACTCATATAGAGTAACCCTAATCTGTGTTTATATAGACACAGTTACAAAATCAATCTCTGATTTGATATCCTATAAATCAGCTATGTATTCTATCAATCAAAGATTGCTACAGTTTTCTGTTTAGTTTCCATAGTCAGCAAATCACTCCTCCGCTTCTATCCTTCCTTGAAGTATATCCGCTTCTGAGCTCTTTCCACGTGTAAACTCTGACGAGTCTTGACTATGTAAACTCTGATCAGACTTTATCAAACTCTGATCAGCTTCCAGCTTAAACTCTGATCACTCCTGTTCTAAAACAAACTTTAAGAACATTAGTAATCATCAATTATATCTAACAATCTCCCCCAACTTGTGCATAAATATGTTATGTGCAAGTTAACAGATAATTGATGATGTCAAAACAGATAAGTCAAATGCAACAGAGTTTAGCTATATAACAGAAAACTTTTAAAACTTACAGATACTTTACTCCTTAGCTTCATAGACACCATTTGCTGTCTTTAGATATTCTCTGAGGAGTTCTCTTTCAGCTTCTGTAAGTGCTGTGATCATCTGTCTCTTGATCTCCCTTAGTTCTGGATCTGAAACTCCAGTTTGATAAATTGCAGCTCTGAGATCATAGATCTTGTTTCTTCTCATGTCTCTATCCAGCCTGATATTGTAAGCTTTATCAGACTCTTCATTGAATGCAAGAGTACTGATTCCAGCTATTGTTACTATTTTTGCTGAATTCTTCTTCATCTCAACCAGCTGTCCTTGATGATTGAAGTATTTAGGAATAAAAGGTCCAGCATTCTTGTTTCCTGTAATACCCATCTTTCTTCTGATTTGATCTTTGAGCAGATTAGAGATGTGTTGACATGACTTGTTCTTTACTTGAAATATGTGTGAGACATATCTCAATTCCTCCCAGTGTTTAGCATAGAGATCAGCTTCAATTACTCTAAACACTGTTCCATCAGACATGAAGTAGATAAGGATGTTATCACCTCTGTCATTCTTTACCAGTTGGACTGAATCAAGTTTGTCCATTCTTTCTTGCAATGCTCCAGTCTTGGGAGCACAGAGAGATGAGGGGTCTGTTGACATTGATCCTATACTCTGATCAAATTTTTCATATTTAGATCCTAGTCCTCCTTTATCTCTTCCTGCTTTTCGATGAGAGATTGGTTGAATTGAGCCCTTTTCAAAATTTATCTCAGTCATCAGACTTGGCTTTGCAAATCCTGGTAATGGAGTTGTAGTTGGTTTGAACACAGCTTGAGCCTTGTCAGAGGTTGTGTCCTTCTTTGCTTCCTTATTAACTTGAGCTGTGTCAGAGGTTAATTTTTCTTGTTGTGATTCTGCAACATGAGCTTTGTCAGAGATTGCAGCTTCTGTTTTCTTTCCTTTTACAACTTGATCTTTGTCAGAGGTTGTAGGCTTCTTCTTAACCCAGCCTTTCTCAAGGTTATCATCTACTATGCTTTTGCCTTTGCTTGTATATTCATCTTCAGAGTATACCTTTTTGATTGGTAAATTCTGATCAGCAGTAGTAGTTTCCTTGATCAATATCCCTTTTTCTTTTGGCCTGGCAGTTGATTTTGCAGGCTTTTGAATTTTTCCAGAGTTTATAGCTTCAACATGTTCTTTCTTCAGTTCAGCTTCCTCTGCAGCAATCAACTCCAAGTCCAATTTGGCTTCTGGATTTTCTTGTTCAAATATCAGTCTAGCAAGTTCTTCATCAGTCATAGGTTTATCTGATCCATCCACTGGTCTTTGCTTTGATCCAGATGTGACATTATGTGTTGGAACTGGAGCAGACTTTGAGCTTTGCTTAGACTTTGAACTGTCAGAGTTTGAAACTCTTCCACCAGTTGCAGCTTGAGATCTTTTGTTCTTTGTAAAGTCATCCACATCATCATCATCATCATTTTTCTTTCTCTTCAGAGTTTGAGAAGTAGACTTGCATTTGACTTGTGCTACTCTCTCCCCCTTTTTGACATCATCCTCATCAGGAATCAGTATTGAAGTTATCAGAGAAAGTGAAGATTGGATGGCTTCAAGCTGTTTGGACATTTGGGATTGAGTAGATTCAATGGTTGACATTCTCTGTTCCAGAGATTGATTGGCAGACACCAGCTTCTTCATGTCTTCCCTTAGAGGTAGCAAATGCCTTTTCTTGTCCATATTCTGAGTTTCTTTAAAGTTGGCTACCTCTGTTCTAAGACTATCTATAGACTTAGATGTCTGAGCATGAGCAGGATGAAATGTCTTCAGATAAAGAACTGTAGCTTTGAGGCTTGACATGACATCAGAGTTTGTGATTTTATTCTCTGCCATAGATAGGAAATCTTCAGCTTTTGCTGGCTCTAGAGAATGCTGGTGACTCAGCCAGAGTTTATCCCATACTTCATTTGGTGGATCAACCTGAAGATCCCTGGGAAGTGGCTCAGAGTTTGTGTTCAGAGTTTGCAGCCTGGCATTATATAGGCTGGTAGACTCCCACTTTTGTTGTTGATGAGACAGAGGGACTTCATCATCATTTTCATCATCTGAACTTTCATCATCCTCATCATCATCAGATGCAGGATCTTCAACATTTTTAACAGGATCTTGAACAGATGTTTCTTGAGCTTCAGACTTTGATTTGCTAGGCTCTTCACCAGCCTCAGCAAGGGACTGCAGTGCTTCCAATGCTACCTTGTCAGATTCTTCAACTACAGCATCTGACTTGTAGTTTTCTGGAGTTGTATCATGAATAATGGCACCCTCAGGAAACTTCAATGGAGAGTGAGGAATTGGAGTGGAGGGTCCATGATCAGATATTGGATTTTGAGAATCAGACACTGTTGTCTCTCAGCTTGTTCCTTGCATATTATTTCCTCATCTACTTCAGATGAAGTAGAGGATGCTGTAGCAGCAGAGATTGGAACAGCTTGAAGGGGATGCACCATCAGAGCTTGAGAAGATTCTGGAAGTGTAGTAGATGGTGCTTGCTCTTCCTCAAGAGTAAAATCTGTGATCTCAGTTATGGGTACCTTTGCCCTCTTAGGCTTGTTTGCCCTTCTCTTAAATCTTGCTGTCTTTGTTTTAGGACTGGCCTGTGAAGGTTCAGAGTTTGTTGCAGGAGGGGCTTCCAGATCTTCATAATCATAGGCTGCAACAAGTCTCCTTCTTTTCTGCTTTGGTGGAGAAGCAGCTTCAGAGTTTAAAGTCTTAGAGACTTTATCAGAGTTTACAAGAGGAACTCTGTCAGAGTTTGCTGGCTCATCAGAGTTTGACTTCAGAACTTGTGTAGCAACAGAGGTTCTGGTCTTCTTAGCAGAGGGGGCTGCATCAGACTTTGTAGCCCTTTTTGGTTTTGGTGTAGATGGTCTGGGTTGTCTGGTGGCTGTAGGAGAGACTGAAGGTTGAGGCTGTTGTTGTTGTGGTTGTGGTTGTTGGACTGGGGGCAAATACATCCTGGCTCTAACTGGAGCTGGAATAAGGAGAGGCCTCTGTACTGGATACTTCTCATCTTTTGAGATGAGGTCCTTGAACACCCTTTTATGAAGCCTAAAGGGCTTAATCTCATCATCAGCATCAAAATTCACCTCACCAACAGTTGCATTAAACAGTAATTGACAGAATCTTGAGAAATAAATGACTTGTCTATTTTCATGCATTCTTTCACCAATATTTCTAAGAACTAATCTACCAAAATCAAAATTAGTAGAGTAGATCAGAGAATACCCAATTTGCAGCATATCCATGGGTATAGCATCCCAGTTGGTGCTTTTCTTCTGGAAAGCCCTTGTGATACAATCAAAGAAGAAGCTCCATTCTCTTCTGAGTCCTGAACGCTTCAATTGTCCCAGTTTATCAAGTGATTCACTGTAGCCTAGAGCATTCATCATGCCCCTAAGATTGGTGTCTCAATTAGTGATATAAGCTGCATTCTCTGGCAAGTTGAATGCTTGACGAACTGTGGCAGGAGTAACAGCATACTCCTCCCCTTCATATGAGAACACAATAGATGGTGATCCATCTGCACCACCATTATCATATTGACCCGTCCTCCAAAAATTGATGATTTGGCTTCCAGAGAGTCTGGCAGGAGCGGTAAGAGCAGTAGCAAGGGCACTCTGTGCCAGAAAGTGCTGGATTGGATGATAATCCCTTGGTGCATCTGCTGTGTTAAGAATGGCAGCATGGTTGTTGGGAACAAATTCCACACCTGCATGAATAAACGCTGTAGTGGCCATTAGAGCAGAGTTTGTGAAGGAAGGTGTTTGAGAAGGTGTGTAAGAGAAGATTTGAATTTCAGAGAGAAAAGCGTAAGAGTTTGTTGAGAGAGTGTGTGTAAAGATGAAGTGGATAAGTGAATAATAAGCAATAAAATCTGATGTGATAAACTCTTCAGATTTTGTTTAGCTGTACACGCTTGGGCTTTTGTTCAGCTGTACACCTGTCAGATTTTAACTGGTAGATGAGAGTTAGTGGCATGGAGAAAAGAGAGTAATAATCATGAGCGCAGTAAAACATGTGCAGTTATAAATGCTGATTACATGTTCTCCTATTTAAAATGTTTTTCATGTAAACCCACTAACAATACATCCGTTTGGAACACTCTCTTCACATTCTCTGAATATTTGAACTCCTGAAATTTATAAGATTTTAAAAATCAAGATCAAATCCCTCGAAATTTAAACTCTGAGATTTAAAACAAAGAAAATAAATTTCTAAGTACCTCAGAATAAGACATAATGTTTAGAAAATTCATCAAAAAATCAGAGTTTGTCATAAAATCCATAGCTCAATAATGTGCTTGTGAAATAATGTGTGTGATTTAACATATTAAATCAGAGACTAAAGAATTTCACAATTTCGTAATTATAAGGTAGACAAAAATAATTTATTTAAACTCTCAAGACATAGACAACAGACATACTCTGATGAAGAAATATATAAAATAAACTAACCCTTTTTTTTTTTCAGGACGCTTTTCAGTGTAAATGAATCACGACCTTTAAATATAATTTTGCAACAGTATTTCTCCAGTAATCAGAGATTGTGACTGGTCACCATAGATTATAAAATCTTGGCAATTACTTAATACCAGCAAATGTTTGGGTCTTCCCAGTCACTGTCATATAGACATCTAAGATCTCAAAGGAGTACCATGCTTATTTGCAGGGGTGTGTATAGCATCAGAGTTTATAATCACTGTCTAATTTACTGAGAGAAAATGCAAATTAATCAGTCTCACTTATAATTAAGATATGTGAAGTAATAGAGTCTCAATGATATCAACATGCATATAGTGTAAAATAGTAGCACAAAATTGAGATCAAGATTAAAGAACTTAACTGAGATTCATGATTACTAATTCAGATCATGCTTCATAGTATCTTCACAGGTTATTTGTCTCAGAGAAATAAAAAATGAGATCATTTATCAAGATTCAGAGTTTACAAACATCAGAGAATATCGTCAGAGAATGACGTCAGAGAATAACAAACAGAGTATATCATCAGAGAATGTCATCAGAGTTTAACATCAGAGTATATCATGGCAAATTTGTGAGCAATACATATGGTAATTTGACAATTTAAACTTGAAAGATCTGACCATTATGTTTACTCAGTTCCTGATATCATTCCTAGCTCATTCACCAGCCTAGTAAAGGTTGCTTCACTTAGTGGTTTGGTGAATATGTCTGCTAGTTGTTGTTCTGTGGGAACAAAGTGAAGTTCAATGGTTCCTTCCAGCACATGCTCCCTTATAAAATGATATCTGATACTGATGTCCTTTGTCAGAGAATGTTGAACTGGGTTTCCTGTCATAGCAATAGCACTTTGGTTATCACAATAAATAGGAATTTTAGAAAAGGATAACCCATAGTCTAACAATTGATTCTTCATCCAAAGAATTTGAGCACAGCAGCTGCCTGCAGCTATATACTCTGACTCTGCTGTTGATGTTGAAATTGACTTTTGCTTCTTGCTGTACCAAGAAACAAGTCTTCCACCCAGAAATTGACAACTCCCACTTGTGCTTTTCCTGTCAATTTTGCAACCTGCAAAATCTGCATCAGAGTATCCAATTAGACTAAAATCTGATTCTCTAGGATACCATAATCCCAATGATGTGGTTCCCTTGAGATATCTGAATATCCTCTTTACTGCAATCAGATGAGGCTCTCTTGGATCTGCCTGAAATCTTGCACATAGACATGTGGCATACATTATGTCTGGTCTACTTGCAGTCAGATAAAGCAAAGATCCAATCATTCCTCTATAGTTTGTGATATCCACTGATGCACCAGTATCTTTGTCTAGCTTGGTTGCTGTTGCCATAGGAGTTGTTGCAGCTGAACTGTCTTGCATACCAAATTTCTGCAAAAGATTTCTGGTATACTTGGCTTGATTTATAAAAATCCCATCTTCAGTCTGTTTAACTTGTAAACCCAGAAAGTAACTGAGTTCCCCCATCATGCTCATTTGGTACCTAGACTGCATGAGCTTGGCAAATCTTTGACAGAGTTTAGCATTAGTGGAACCAAAAATGATATCATCAACATAGATTTGAACTAAAAGCAGGTCATTACCATGATTCAAATAAAACAGGGTTTTATCTATGGTACCTCTAGTAAATCCACTTTCAAGAAGAAATTGAGCCAGAGTTTCATACCATGCCCTTGGAGCCTGCTTCAGTCCATAAAGTGCTTTGTCCAATCTATAAACATAGTCTGGATGCTTTGGATCCACAAAGCCTGGAGGTTGTTCAACATATACCTCTTCATCCAGTTTCCCATTAAGAAAAGCACTCTTGACATCCATCTGAAATACCTTGAATTTCTTGTGTGCAGCATAGGCCAGAAAGATTCTAATTGCCTCCAATCTTGCAACTGGAGCAAATGTCTCATCATAATCAATACCTTCCTGTTGTGAGTATCCTTTTGCCACAAGTCTTGCTTTATTCCTTGTAATTACACCTTCACTATCTGTTTTGTTTCTGAAAACCCATTTTGTACCAACTATAGATCTATCTTTAGGTCTTGGTACTAGGGTCCAGACTTTGTTTCTCTCAAACTCATTTAGCTCTTCTTGCATTGCTTGAATCCAGTCAGCATCTTGAAGAGCATCCTCCACCTTTTTAGGTTCTGTTTGTGACAGAAAGCAATGATGTAAATATTCATTTGCTGTAGCTGTCCTTGTTTGCACACCTGCTTCTGGATTTCCAATTATCAAATCAGGTGTATGAGATTTTGTCCACTTCCTAGCATGTGGAAGTTGGCCATTTTCATCATTGGATCCTCCCCCTTGATCCATGCTCTCTAGATTCTGTTGATCATTCTCTGTAGCTCCCCCTACAATTGTGCTATCAGAGTTTGAATCAGTATTCTCTGATGAGTTTGAGTCAGCATTCTCTGATGAGTTTGAGTCTTGGGTAGAGTCTGAAACATTCTGATGCTCCCCCTCAACATTTGCTTCATCATCATGAACTTCTAAATTTTCACCAGAGTTTGCTGTATTTTGTTCACAGTCAGAGTTTGACTGTTCATCAGAGTTTGTTGAATCAGAGAATATTTCTTCATTCTCAAAATGCAATTCTTCATGATCATCCATGTCAACTAAGCCCATAATTCTTTTGTCATCAAATGACACATGTATGGATTCCATGATCACTTTGGTTCTTAGATTATAGACTCTGAAGGCCTTTGTTGTCAGAGGATAACCTACAAAAATGCCTTCATCAGCTTTTAAATCAAACTTGGTAAGCTGTTCTGGATGAGTCTTCAATACAAAGCATTTGCACCCAAATATATGAAAGTACTTCAGATTTGGCTTCTTTTTCTTCACCATCTCATATGGGGTCTTGCCATGCTTATTAATCAGTGTTGCATTTTGAGTGAAACAAGCTGTTTGAACAGCTTCTGCCCAGAAATAAGTAGGTAATTTAGCCTCATCAAGTATAGTTCTGGCAGCTTCTATTAGAGTTCTGTTTTTCCTTTCAACTACACCATTTTGCTGTGGTGTTCCAGGTGCAGAAAATTGTTGCACTACACCTCTTTCTTTGCAGAACTCTTCCATTGTTGAATTTCTGAACTCAGTTCCATTATCACTTCTAATGATCTTTACTTTGTCTTCAGATCCATGATCCAGTTGCTTCACATGATCCATCAGATGCAAAGCTGTTTCATCTTTAGAGTGAAGAAAATATACCCAAGTGTATCTGGTATACTCATCTACAATGACAAGAGCATATTTCTTCCTTGCAATGGATGGTACATTAACTGGTCCAAATAGATCAACATGTAGAAGATGATATGGTTTCTTTATTGAGAATTCAGTCTTACTCTTGAAGGATGTCTTTCTCTGCTTGGTCTTTTGACATGAATCACATAGACCATCTGAAGTGAGTAGAGATTCAGGAAGTCCTCTCACAAGCTTTTTCTTTATAAGCTCATTTATGGAGTTGAAATTGAGATGTGAGAGCTTCTTGTGCCACTTCCAACTTTCTTCTGCAGAGATTCTTGTAGATAAGCAAATTGCTTTTCCTTCAGAGTTTGTAGGCAAGTGGATTTCATAAATATTTCCATGTCTGTGAGCAATCACTGCCACCTTGCCTGTTGACTTGCTTACTATCTCACTGTGTTCTTCATAGAAATCAACATGATATCCTCTGTCACAGATCTGACTGACAGAGAGTAAGTTGTGTTTTAGCCCTTGAACAAGAGCTACATTTGATATGATGACATTTCCAAGATTGATGTTGCCATATCCCAGAGTCCTTCCTATGTTGCCATCTCCATAAGAAACACTTGGGCCAGCTTTCTCCACAAACTCTGACAGCAGGGCCTTATTTCCAGTCATGTGTCCTGAACATCCACTGTCCAAGACTAGGATATTCTTTCTGTTGCCCTGCAACCACAAAGACCACTAATTGTTAGTTTTAAGGACCCAGACTTGCTTGGATCCCTTGGCCTTATTAAGTTTGTTAGCTTTTGCAGCGGAATTATTATTATCAGAGTTTGAGCTAACAGACTTTGGAACAGAGTTTGTACTAGAAATAGATTTTGTACTTGCAGAGTCTTTATTAACCTTTTTCAAAGAAGGTTTCAATTGATAATAATCATAATACAAACTATGATATTCTTTGCAAGTATAAATAGAATGCCATAAACTACCACAATGAAAACATGGATCTTGTGGTTTATATCTAATACTACTTTTTCTAACTCCAGACTTTGTAGGTAAGGAGTTAATGTCCTTGTTCTTCCTGCAAAAATTAGCAAGATGATTAGTATTTCCACAGTTATGGCATGTCTTCCTAGGTGCATTTGGAACAGGCATGTAGTTATTACTCTTGTCTATTCCAACCTTGCCATTTCTATTTTTCCTAGGCTCCTTGTCTTTGTTATCAGACTTTACCTCTTTAAGCTTATGCTTAAGTTGTTTCTGAGTCATCAGTCCTATGTTAACCTGTTTGGGCTTATCAGATTTTAAATTGTTGTTAATCTCTGATTTTGGTCTAATCTGTTTAGACTTAGAGGATTCAGCAACAAATTTAACAGGTTTAACCCTAGGTTTTTGAGTTTTAACAAACTCTGCTTTTGATGACTCAGCTTCTGAGTTATCAGTGTAACCTAGTCCCTTCTTCCAGTTTCCACTACCTAAGATATCCTGAGTAGTTTTGCCTGAATTAGTCCATGTCTTAATAATATCCCTTTCCTTAGCAAGTTCTGATTGAAGAGATGCATACCTCTTTAATAATTAATCTTTGACAATGACAGCATCATCTCTTTCTTTCTGAACTTCTAGCATCTGAACTAATTCTTTTTCTAGATAATCATTCCTTTTCTTTACACTTAGAGTTTCAGATTTTAATCTTTCATTCTCTAAAGTCTGATCTCTAAAGCTGATATGCAAAGTTTTAAGGAACAATCTTAACTCAGTTATATCTTCAGTATCAAAGGCAAGAGTAGAATGAGGTACCTTAACAGTAGATTCAGAGTTGTTGTCAGTGTTTGCCATCAGAGCATAATTGACTTCTTCTTCTGAATCAGATGTATCTGTCCAGTTTCCTTTCTTGGTGATAAAGGCTTTTTCTTTTTCTTTCTTGGCTTTCTTGCATTCAGATGCAAAGTGACCCTTTTCACCACAGTTGAAACAGGTATACTTGTCAGCTTTTCCAGCTTTCCCTTCCTTGCTCTCATTCTTCCTAAAGTTCTTCTTATCATAAACTCTGTCAGAGTTTCTGTCTTTCCTTGAAAAACTTTTGCCTTTGTTGAACTTTTTGTAGGCCAACTTCTTGAAGCTTTTCACCATCAATGCTGCTAACTGCATCATCTCATCATCACTTTCTTCAGAGTCTGAGGGAATATCAGAGTTTGAGTCATCAGAGTTTGATGACTCAATGTCAGACTTTGTGACATGAGCTTTTCCTTTGCTCTTAGCAGCTTCCTCTTGAACTTTCAGAGCAACAGACTTTGATTTTCCTCCATGACGTTTGCTCCTCTGCTCCATCTCAAGTTCATGAGTCTTCAGTCTTCCATAAACATCATCAAGATACATTTCTCCAAGATCAAGATTGTCTCTTATTGTAGTGACTTTCAAATCCCATTTTTCAGGAAGAGCTAGAAGGAATTTGAGGTTTGAGTCTTCAAGATCATATTCCTTGTTCACCAGAGATAAGTCATTCAGCAGTTTGACAAATCTGTCATACAGATCTGTCAAGGACTCACCAGATTTTGAGTCAAAGTGCTCATACTCCTGTGTAAGGATTGTTTTTCTGTTTTTCTTTATGGCCTGAGTTCCCTGACATCTGGTTTCCAGAGCATCCCAGATTTGTTTAGCAGTTTTGCACCCAATCACCCTATTTGACATTGCATTATCAAGGGCACTGTGCAGAAGGTGTTTCACCTTAGAGTCTTTACCAATTGACAAGATGTCCTCAGGGGTATAATCTTTCTTTTCTTTTGGAACCATCTTCTGAGGTTCATCTGCAAGCCCAACAGAGAGCTTGGTGGGCATATGTGGTCCATCATAGATCCTGTCAAGGTATTCTGGATCAACAGAGTCTAGGAATATGATCATTCTCTCTTTCCAGACTGGATATTCAGATGCCTTAAGGATTGGAACTCTAAAAGATGAAGCTTGTGATTTTTCAGACATGATTGTGATTAAGATCTCACTGTAGTTATCTTAACAGAGCTGGCTCTGATACCACTTGTTAGGTCCTATAAAAACACTATATAAGTTGATATAGTGATCACAATCAGTAACACAGTATGACAATATAAGAGATTGAAAACAATAAACTCTTATTCACAAAGCTTGAATGGTTACAAAAACTCTCTCAGTGATTTATATATTATCACTAAGAGCTGCTAGGGTTCTTAACAATGTACTCGATAACTCAACTCATATAGAGTAACCCTAATCTGTGTTTATATAGACACAGTTACAAAATCAATCTCTGATTATGTAAACTCTGATCAGACTTTATCAAACTCTGATCAGCTTCCAGCTTAAACTCTGATCACTCCTGTTCTAAAACAAACTTTAAGAACATTAGTAATCATCAATTATATCTAACATAGCTCTTCCATGTGCTTGTTGAAGGTGTAGTCAGTGGTGGCCCTAGCTGCCAACCATAAACAACTCCTCACTCCAATGCCTTTATGCTCTTTCCACATATTCCTATATAGGTGCATGACACAGAATCTATGTTCTGCACCTGGGAATACAGCTTCCAATGCATTGATTAGTCCCTAACAAACAAATTAAAAAAGCATTTGTTAGTAATTAATATAGGGGCATATGTAGGAATTAAGTTGTTAGTTGAAAATATTAAAACTACCTTCTGTCTGTCTGAAATGAATGTGAAGGCCCCATCATTAATAACCCTTAAATCATCTTTCAAATTGGCCAAGAACCAATTCCAGCTATCGTTATTTTCAGCTTCCACAACAGCCCAAGCTACTGGGTACATGCCATCATTGGCATCAATACCCACAGCAGCAAGAAGCTGGCCACCATAAGGCCCTTTCAAGTGGCAGCCATCCAGCCCCACTAATGGTCTGCATCCTGGGGTGAACCCTCTCTTCAGTGGACCAAGGCAAATATACATTCTTTTGAATCTCTTTCTATCATTTTCAAGTACTAGATCTTCAGTCATCACCTGAATTGTACTGTCTGGCATGGCTTTAAGCAATTCATTCCCATATTCCCAAACTTTCCCAAACTGGTCAACATGTTGGCCCTTAATCTCTGCCAATGCCTTTCTTTTTGCCCTAGCAATGGCAAAAATGGAAACATGACAATGCCAGTCATTTACAACCTTCTGCAGGAATGAGGACAAGGGCCAAGTGGGGTTCATTCTAATGTCATCTTCATAGTGTTCAGCAATCCACCTAGAGTTTATCTGTTTTTGATGAAAAGTTGGTGTGCAGGTATGATTAGGGTCATATACCTTTATCTGATATGTATCTGTCAGTTGCATTTTTGAGGCATATATCACCCAAGAACAAGGGGCTTCACATATAAACTTCACTCTAGCTCCATAATTCCTGCATTGTTTTATAGGCCTTCTCTGAATTATGGCTTGCTTCCTAACTGCTTCTCTGAAAATCTTGGCTGTTGCAAACAACTGTCCTATCTCAAATTTAGGATCATCCATCTCAGTCTTGTGATCAAATACTGGATATGATTTTTCATCCTCATCTGTAGAATTACCAGCCATCCTCTCCACATCACTAGCATAATAGTCACTTGACACATCTGAAACCATATCCTCATCTTCACTGTGATTGCCAAAATCTGCACCTTCATGGTTGTGTTCCTCCCTATCACCTTCCATCTCTGTAGCTTTGCCCTTACCCTTGTCAACTTTTTCTCTGGCATTGCCCTGGCCAGTGTGAGCTCCCTCTGTGTCTGTGCCTTTGCCTTTGCCTTTGCCACTGTCAGCTTTCTCTCTACCTTGGCCCTTGCCAGTGTTACCTTGCTCTGTGGATTTGCCTTTCTTGTTCAGAACTGTCTTTTCTTTTGCCTTGCTTCCTTTCCTTTGCTTTGCTTGCTTCCTTTCTTTCAATGCAATCATTTCCATCTTATTTTGCTCCCTTACGCTCTTAAATTCTCTTACATCATCATCAGTAGAATCCAGATTAGATGAATCTGATTCCCAACTTTGGTCATCATCACTATTCTCTTTAGGTTGCCAATCAGAGTCTGTTGAGTTATCAGTGTCCCTTTCCATCCCAAACATCTCATCAATATGGTCCCTCTGTTGTCTATCAATATCTGTATTTGTTCCTTCAACAAACTCCATGGTGTGATCTTGAGATGGAGCATACTCTTGTGTAGTTCCTCCATCATGTGGAATACTAACCAAAGGAGGAGTGGTCACTGAATAAATATGCACAAACCTAGTTGGTGGAATCAGATGACCCATGTCCAAAACATCCTGGTCTGTTTCTAAGACCCATAAACCCTTCTCTATATCAGTTCCAGGAGCCTTGTAATAGTATCTCATAAGACCTAAATCCCCTAGCTCCACCGACATAGCAATCAATTCTAGAAACCCAAACTCATCAATATCACACATGTCAACATAGTAGAAACGGCCTCCAACATATCTTTTAGGATTTTCCTCAAAATTACCCCCGTGAAAGAGTTTAATAGTGAATAATTCAGGTGCAGCTGCAGCAGTGTAAAGAAATGTAAAATACAAACACACATTCAACAGCACATGCAGAAACAACATAATAAAGACAGAAGGGGGGACACAATAGCAACAGTACGAGTATACAATAACTTTATTCACACTTTAGCAAGACATAAAGGGACCACTCGGACATAAACAAGTCGAGGAACAATCGAACACAGTGTAAAACACAGAACACGTGATAACACAGAAAACTACAAATATAAAGCATTATAGCAACAGCCAATCATCAACTAATCAAAGAACCCTAAAACGTATGAAAAACCCTATGTTTTTACATTTACAGTTCGGGATCAAAGTTTTACCAGAGTAATCAGGATGCTCTTGAGGTGCGTAGACGTCGTTGTCCTTTGGATCTCGGATATGCCAGCCCATTCTTCTCCGATCTTCCTCTCCGGGAGATGCACAGCACAGTGGTGAGATGGATTTAGGCGCCAATTGAAGAGTCGAGTGTGTGACGGTACACTTAACCCCATTCCGCTCTGCGAAAATACAAAAATACCCCCACTGTCGTTAACGGAGTTAACTGGACCTGACGGACGCACACAAACTGTAAGTATATTCGAAGTGAGGTATTGCGGGTGATAGTTTTTGAAAGTCAGTACCTCATGTGGTCTGACACACAAACTACAGGTACACAAAGTGTACTTTACTCTTAACAATATAATGAAATCAACAATATCTCAATAAATCAGGATCAATACCATTTGAACAGAAGCAATATTACTAAAACAGAATCATAATCGTCAAATCAGAATCATGATAATTAGTGGTGCAATAAATATCAGGATCAAAGGACAATTCAGAAGTAGGTTTAAGTATCCTCATAATATATTTAAAGAATGTCTTGAGGTTGAAAGAAAGATCAAGTATATGGTGAAGCTAATCTGAGGTTTTGTAGAGGGAACAATGTAAGTGAGAATAGCTTGAGGTTTCAAATATGTTTAACTTGTAGGAATTTCAAGTGTTAGGGTGTGTATGGGTGAACATTCTTCAAAAGAGTAATATAGGTATTTGGTAAGACATTGTATAACTTAGTGAAGTATTGTAGCATATAGGCTTGTACTGTTTGGTCCTTCAAGGATGGAAGAATATCAGAACAAATGATTTATGTTGTCAAGTCTCAAAGAAATGGGTATAAGTTTAATTGAAATCAAAATCAAGGTTTAGGTTGTAATTCAGGTGTTGAAAGGGTTGAATAAGGTTTACCAATAATCAGGATCAATAGCACAATATATCAACAGATGCATTTCCAAGTTTATCCAGGATCACAACATCATATACAGAATGGTAACTCAAGGAGTTTACAGAAGTATAAGTTGAGAATAGAGCACTTGCCTTATCCTGAAGATTTACTTCTCTTTATAGCTTTCACTAAACAGAATCACTCCAATACTACTTGCTTCCCCTTTCTAAGCATGTCCTTCTCTGATAATCACAATATTTATCTATCAATACTCAACCTCATATCATTCTATTTGTTTCATAGTCGAAACAAACTTCTATCTACCCTTCGTTTCACTTAAATCCGATATACGGTTCAAAAGATACTAATAAAACAGTCATACAGTGTTCACACAAGCATTACACATATCAAACAAGTAACACATAGCACATAACACATAAGTTAATAAATAAAGTAGCCTTTCAGAAAAGGTTTGGGGTTAAAATGATTTTTCTGGTATTTATTATGAATTTTTAAACATTTTTCAGAATAAAAACAGGTAAAAGAATCAATTTATAATTAAATAAACAAGTTTAAATACTCGAAATAAGGTTCGAAATCACTTGAAATCAATTAACGAGCCTTTAACATACTTTAGAATAATTTTCTAAAGCTTGAAACTATTTTTCTGGATTTTTAAAACAATTAAAACAATTAAATCTAATTAATAAATCAATTAAAATAAATTAATAAATAATTAAAACAATTAATCAATTAATATTTAAATTAATTGACTAATTATAATAATTAATTACTAATTAAAATTAATTAATAAATTAAATTAGATTTGTTTTTGAATAAAGAATTAATTAAAAACTATTTTTGAAAATAATTAAATGATTTTCGAAATAAAAGAAATTAAAATAAATCAGTTTTAAAAACTTCAGGGTTCAAACTGCAAGTTTCGAAACTTGGGGGAGGGGCTGATTTGCAAAATTGAAAAGTCCAGGGGTAAAACTTCATCATCTTCAAACGATGGGGTACCAAACTATAGTTTGGCACCGCCATCGTTGCCGGTCGCCGGAGGGGGCGTTCCCGGCCTCCGTCGGCCGTCAAACTCTCTAGAATCGACCTCCTAGACTCCACAATCATACACACAGCTTCAATTCGACCCATAGAGCTTCGGTTTGGCCGGAAAAGGGCGAAGAAACTCGCCGTCGCCGGCGAGTTTTCTTTGTGGCTGAGGTGGTGAAGAAATAGACATGTCTGCAGTTGTCTCAGGTTCTATTCTCCTTTCCTGACTAGGAGACAGAGCTGCAGTTTCAGAAATAATCTCCTTGTGTGGTGCACTTAAGGCACTTTCTCCCTCTTTCTCAGAAATAACAAGTGGTTGGCCAAGGGGTTGAGAAGTTTCTGCTTCATAAAATTGTGAAGTGATGCCTTGGTTATGAATTTGTGGGTTGTCAAATTCACTGGCATGTGTGATAGGTGGTGATAGTTGATTGGAATCCAGTAGGTTCTGAACCCAATCAGGTGTACTAAAGGACAAGTTGTCAGAGTCAGAAGGGATACCTGACTGAAGCAGTGGATTGTAGGTGTTGGTGAAAAGCTCATCAACATCCATCATGAGATCATCAGAAGGTGCAGCTACAGTGGTTTGAACAGGACTATTCACTTCATCCTCAGAATCAGTGGAATTATCCTGTAATGAATCCTCGCCTTCAGATTGAGCATTGTTGTCAGAGGATGTTTCTGCGTCTTCCACTATCACCTCTTCTTCAACTGGAGAAGTTTGAGCCTCAGGAACATTGGCTTGACTAAGTGGCTCAGTGACTTGCTCAGTTTGTTCTTCAGGGACCTCCTCAGCAACCTCAGGAACAACAACATTCTGAACATGTGGTGGAGGCAAGTTCTAGTTGTTTAGAAATTCTTGCATTGCCTCCAGAAGGACCACATGTTCATTGTTGGTGTAGTTCTGATGGCTCTCCAGCATAGAGATTACTCTTGTGGTCATGAAAGAGCAGATGACATTGTCTATATTTGGATAGACAGCTCTTTCAGCAGGGGACATCATCTGATTCAGCACTATCTGGAAGAACCGAGGGTAGAGAAGTACATTTCTGTTCTTCCTTAGAGAGTCCTGAAAAGCTCCCATTATCAGATGCCCCAGATTAATCCTTGTATTCTGTGCTATTGCAATCCCAATTTCCTGGTTGAAAGTAGTGATTCCATGGAACCCTCTAGTCTTTGGTGCAAATACATGAGAGATGGAATTGAAGAAGAAATTCCATTCTCGAGGTAAGTGCTTGACATACATCTTTCCCGGAAGATCACCATTGGGCTCCCTTTGGCAGTGAATAGCAAAGAAGAAGTTGATTCTTTCAGCCCTATCTGGAACAGCTTCAAAGTCTTCAGTTGGCAAATGGAGTGCATTGTTCAGGGTGTGTTCAGTTATAATGAGTGTTCGTCCCTGAATGACACACTTGAGTCCAAATACCTGTCCCTCATTTACAACAGAAACAGAAGACAGAAAATCTCGAAGTAGAGATTTGTTAAGATAAACTGACTCTGTCATAGCAAATCGTGCAAATGAAAATTCTGACATATATCGAACCCAGCGTCGATAATTCGCTTGTGTAATTAAATTATTATTCTCAACAATTGTGAAATTTGTTTTCGGAATCTCAAAATTCGCAGCCATTTTTAATTAGAATTAAAAATGATTATAAATTTCGTTTCACGAATAATTACGAACAAATTTCCACTTATGTTACGAAAATAATTAATTAATCGCTCCGTAAAACCCTAATTCCAAGAATTTAAGATTTCGATGAAATTACAATATGTTGTTCCTCTCGAAATTCTAAGAATTATGGGATCGGTCTCGCAAATTTTCGACACTAAAATCACGTACAAAACTAGCCTAGATGTTCGAAAGTCACGAAAAACCCTTGCGACAAAACACGATGGATCGTTAAAAGAGTGGTA
The DNA here is from genome assembly GCF_001625215.2 of Daucus carota subsp. sativus. NCBI lineage: Eukaryota > Viridiplantae > Streptophyta > Magnoliopsida > Apiales > Apiaceae > Daucus > Daucus carota. The sequence continues at coordinate 23,855,703 of NC_030389.2, read as the reverse complement.
TGTATTTAAAGCCCTTGACAAGAGGATCTCAAATCTGGTCTCAAAAACGAAAATGGACAAGGATTTAGGGTGTTTTTGTCGATTTAAAAAGTACGAACTCGGTGGTTTGAAGAACAGTGGGGAGGGTTTGATGCGTGTGTGTATATGTGTATATAACAGTGTTAAAAAATTTTTGAAAGAATATAACTGTTATATGCAAGTTAGAGAGAAAAGAAAATCTCTCAAGTGCGTACAGTGAAATACACTTGCAACCGAGGCGCAAATTGGTTAAAGACCAATTTGCCCTCCATAGAGTATACAGTACAAGGCACAGGCGCAACTATTGAATGGATTGTTTTGCCCCTTATACACATAGAGTGTATAAGTGGCGCAAGTTCAAATTGAACTTAGAAAATTCTAAGTTAAAAGATCTGTATAGACAACAGATGTATTACGAGGCGCAACTTGTAGAAAGACAAGTTTGCCCCTTATAATACACAGATAATCCTGGCGCAAGTTCAATTAACACTTCAAATTTTCAACAAGAAAAATTCAATCATCGTGCAAATTCATTACTTTATCAAATGATTTTGAACAAAACAAAATAATTCAGTAAAGTAATGGATAAATCACAGTTAATTCAAATAATGTTAAACCAAAGTATTATCAGTTCAAACAATATTTAAATAACTATGCTGCAAATATTTTAATTAAAATTTAATTAATGGACAACTTAAAATGATTTGAATTGCTTCAAATCCATTAATCAAATATAATTAAAATATGAATTAAATAAACACTAATATTCATTAATTGAATATAAGCACTTAAATGATTCAAGAAAACTAATTCTAAATATCTACCACATAACAAGTAATCACATAATCACTTAAAAATCATGCAAATCACATAAGTCATGGCAAATAATTAAAACTAATTATCAGATAAATATGTAAAATACTGGATGCACTTTGTAAATTTACAAGTCCTGAAAATATGTACATTTTAAAACTTGTGAACTTACGAACAAATTGCAGTTATTTCTTGTCTAATTAATTAGACATATTTAACATCCCAAGTTCACCAACCAGTCTAGAGAAAGTGGATTCGTCTAGTGGTTTAGTGAAGATGTCTGCAATCTGTTGGTCAGTAGGTACAAAGTGTAACTCTACTGTTCCATTCATGACATGCTCGCGAAGGAAATGATACATGATATCAATATGCTTTGTCCTGGTGTGTTGAACAGGATTGTTGGCAATGGCAATGGCACTCGTGTTATCACACAGAATCGGAATTTTATCCAACATGAGTCCATAATCTTGTAGTTGATTTCTCATCCACAAGATTTGAGCACATCAACTTCCAGCAGCTATGTATTCAGCTTCCGCTGTAGACGTAGACACGGAGTGTTGCTTCTTGCTATACCATGACACCAATCTTCGTCCACGAAACTGACAGCTTCCTGAAGTACTTTTCCTATCAATCTTACATCCTGCAAAGTCAGAATCTGTATAGCCAATCAGATCAAAACCTGTATCTTTAGGGTACCAAATCCCTAGATTGGGGGTTCCCTTAAGATACCTAAAAATACGCTTAACAGCTATAAGATGAGACTCTTTAGGATCAGCCTGGAATCTAGCACATAAACAAGTTGCGAACATGATATCTGGTCTACTAGCAGTTAAGTACAAGAGAGAGCCAATCATACCTCGATACTTCGTGATGTCAACTGACTTACCAGATTTGTCCTGATCAAGTTTGACAGCAGTTGGCATAGGGGTTTTGGCAGGAGATGCTTCTTCCATTCCATATTTCTTCAGAAGATCCTTGATGTATTTAGATTGGCAGATAAAAATACCGTCAGGCTTCTGAATAACTTGAAGTCCTAGGAAGAAGGACAATTCTCCCATCATGCTCATCTCATACTTGCTCTGCATTAGCTTAGCAAATCTCTCGCATAAAAGATCATTAGTAGAACCAAATATAATGTCGTCGACATATACTTGTACAAGAATTATATCATCCTTATGCTTTTTATGGAAAAGAGTTTTATCGATGATACCTCTGGTGAAACCATTTTCAAGTAAGAACTTGGAAAGAGTGTCATACCAGGTTCGAGGGGCTTGCTTCAGGCCATAAAGTGCTTTGAAGAGAAAGTATACGAAGTCTTCAAATTCCTTGTCTTCAAACCCAGGGGGTTGTTCAACATAGACATCCTCTTCCAGATCACCATTCAGGAATGCACTTTTCTCATCCATCTGATATACTTTGAAGTTGGAGTGTGCAACAAATGCTAAGAACATCCTGATTGCTTCAAGCCTAGCAACTGGAGCATAGGTTTCATCATAATCAATTCCTTCTTCTTGTGAATAACACTTTGCAACCAGTCTTGCCTTATTCCTCGTAACAATACCATCTTCATCCAGTTTGTTTCTAAAAACCCATCTAGTGCTAACTATAGATTTTCCTTTAGGTCTTGGCACCAGCTTCCAAACTTTCTGCCTTTCAAATTGATTGAGTTCTTCCTGCATTGCAGATACCCAATCTGGATCACTTAGAGCCTCTTCAACTTTCTTTGGTTCTGTCTGAGACAAGAATCCAGCAAAGTTGCATTCATTCTGAGTTGCTATTCTAGTCTGCACTCCTGTGTCTGGATCACCAATGATTTGTTCAACAGGATGGGCTCTACTCCATACCCTTTGTCTTGGCAGATTCAATCTTGATGATTCACCATAATCATAGTTGTGTTGAGTGTGATGACTAGTAGATCCACTTTGACTTGCTCCCCCTGAGCTGATGTTAATTCTATTTGATGATCCTCCACTTTGACCACTTTGATCATGATGATCATTTGTATTGTTGCCAATACTTCCTCCAGATGGTTCAGGATCAGCATTTCCTTCATTTGCATTAGGTTCCCTTGTATCAGCTTCAGGTTGATCTTCTCCTATATAGATGTCTTCTAAATTCCCAAACTCCAGAAAATCAGATTCATTTTCCTTTTGGAGACTTGGGAGCTTGGTATCATCAAATCTTACATTGATGCTTTCAATCAGCTTGTCGTCATTGATCAGATAAACCCTGTAGGCCTTAGACTCTAAAGAATAACCCAGAAAGATGCCTTCTTCAGCTTTAGCATCAAACTTTCCCAGATGCTCTTCTTTTAACACAAAGCATTTTGCACCAAACACATGAAAGTAACTCAGTGATGGTTTTCTGTTGGCCATTGATCAATGATGACGAGTGCTGCTTCATCCTTTGAATGTAAGAATAATACCCATGTGTATTTTGAGTAGTCATCGACGATCACAAGAGCATATCTTTTCCTTGATATATAAGGAATGTTGACTGGTCCAAACAGATCCATAGGAATCAGTTGAAGGGGTGAACCAATGTCAGTCATGCCTTTGCTCCTGTGTGATGCTTTCTTTGACTTCCCTTTTTCACATGCATCACAAGGTCCTTCTTGACAGAATTCTTTCTGTGGCAGACCTCTCACAAGTTCTCTTTTAACTAAAGAGTTCATAGTCTTAAAGTTCAAGTGTGAGAGCTTCCGATGCCATAACCAACTATCATCAGCAGAGGCCTTGCTGTAGAAACACTTGACCTCCCCCTTACTTGCTGAATCTATGTCGGCTATAAACAAACTTGATTTTCTTACACCACGGAGTGTAAGATCCTTGTTCTTCCGGTTCTGGATCAAGCAAACTTCCTTCTGAAAGATTACGTCGTATCCTTTGTCACAGAACTGACTGATACTCAGTAAGTTGTGCTTGAGTCCTTCCACCAGAGAGATATCTTCAATGATGACATTTCCAACTTTCAGCTTACCATATCCCGTTGTAAATCCTTTGTTGTCATCTCCAAAGATTACAATTGGGCCGCTTCTCATCACCACATCCGTGAGCAGGGACTTTTCTCCAGTCATGTGTCTTGAACAACCACTATCAAGAACCCACACAACTTTACTTTTCTTTCCTGTGCCCTGCATTCACAAATGGATTAAACTTTCTTTGGTACCCAGACACTATTGGGTCCAGGTGGTTTAGTACTAACAGGAGTATCAACAGAATCTGTTTTAACATGTGCTTGTTCAGGAATGACTGGACTCTTCTCCTTTTTAGTCTTAGCAGATGTGCTTTTAGACTTGGAGTTTGGAGTTTCCTTCTTCTTAGAAGGACTAGCAGTCTTTGCCACAGGGGCAACAGAAGGTGCAGGCATATTCATATTCATAGTAGGTGATGCAGAAAAAGATGCATTTAACATGGTAAAACATGCAGACATCATATTCATAGCACATTGCATGCAACCTACTCTACCACATGGCAAATGAACAGCATTCATGTTAACAGTATTAGGCATGCTAGTGACATGAGTATCTACTTTAATCATTTTACATGCATGAGTAAGATGATTAGTAGAGTTGCAATTGTTACAAACCTTTCTAGCACTGGGAGTTCTAGAGTTGGTTTTCTTAGCATCTAGCTTACCATTTCTGTTGTTCTTCTTTTTGTTGGAACTAGTATTTCCTAATCCAGTTTTATCAGAATCTTCTCTAACTTGGGGATTAGAAGGTACATTTTGTGTTTCCTGTTTTACTTGAGGCTTAACAACTTCCTCATTTTTCAACTCTTCCTTGATGATAAGGTCTTCTTCTATCAGAGGTTCTGTTTGTGCCTTTCCAAAGATAGGGGTCTTGGTGTTCTTTAGAATTTTAGGTACATTTGTTCCTTCAGGAGCATTCTCAGTTCCTGCTGAAACAAATATGCCTTCATTTTCTTTTCTCTTCTTTCTTTTAGCACTTTCCAAAGAACTATAGTCAAGGCCAATAGCAACCTTCTTATCAACCCTTTGACTATCCAAGATCTCTTTCTGTAGAAAAGCAGAATTCTGATAGGCCCTAAGCTTAGTTTCTAGGTCAGCTATCTGAGACTTAAGGGATTCCTCAATTTCTGCACTACACTTCTCCTTATTCTCTAGATATTCAATTCTATCTTTAAGGTTAGTGTTCATGAGTTTCTCTAAAGCTAATTCATCTACTCGTTCTTCAAGTTTAGCTATCTTTAGGGAAAGACTACAGTTATCTGATTCTGAAGCTAATAAACTAGTGTGCAAGTTATACATCTCTTGACCTAGTTCATTTATAGTCTTTTTATAATCAGCAGTAGTCATGTCATCAACAGAAATTTCAGGAGATACCTGAGATGGAGATTCCTCGACAGTGTCAGCCATTAATGCAAAAACATAATTGCTCTGGACAGGTTCATCATCGGAATCTGTGTCATCCCAGCTTTTTCCCTCAGCAATGTAAGCCCTTCCTTTGTGTTTGGCCATCATTGCTTCCAGCTTAGCTTTCAGCTTTTCATTTTCTTTCTTCAGATCCTCATAAGAATTCTTCTTATCATATGAGTTGCTTCTTTCTTTGACAGGAGCCGCTTTGGGTTTCCTGCACTCTGTTGCAAAGTGCCCTAAGTCATTGCAGTTGTAGCATCTGACCTTGCTCTTGTCGTACATGTTTGATTTGTAACTGCCAGTACTCTTAGACCCTGACCCTGAATATCCTCCTCTACCCTGAAACTTGTTCCCTGAAGTTTTCTTGTACCGGGGGTTCTTCCTGAACTTGATATGCTTGAACCTTGCAGCCATATAAGCCATAGACTTATCTTCCAGCTGCTCCAGCTCTTCCTGAGTATAGAACTCATCCTCCGGTTCACCAGAAACTTCATCAATTTCAGCTTCTACAATCTCAGTATTGGTAGAAGGATAATCAGCTTTGATGGATGAACAATCACTCTGAGCAACAGTGTGATCATTGATACCATATTCAACTAATTGCTGATAACCAAAGTATGGTTGTTCAGCAATAAGTGCAGTGGTCTTTTGTAAGGCCATACTCTTGGCTTCAGATGATCCACCACCATATATGATCTTTCTTTGTTCAAGTTCCATCTCAAACGTCTTCAGTTTTCCAAACAGCTTTTCCAAAGTCATAGTTCTGAAGTCGCTTCTTTCCCGGATGGTCTCTGTCTTTACAACTAGATGGGGTGGCATCACAAATGAGAACTTTCTGTTAATCTCTTTCTGTGGATAAGTCTTTCCATGCAGGGTGAGTTCATTCAACAGCAACATGAACCTTTCATAGATTTGAGAAATATTCTCTCCAGGTATTGCCTGAAATGCTTCATATCTGGCAATTAACATATCGTATCTATTTTCCCTGACTTCTTCAGATCCCTCCATCAATGCCTCTATAGTATCCCACATCTGTTTTGAAGTTTTCAGACTTAGTATCAGATGTGTCATAGTCTTGGTCATTGATTCAACAATTATGAGTTGCAAATTATGGTCATGTGCAATATATTCCTTATCAGTCTCAGTGTATTCGCTTTTCTCTTTGGGAACAGACTTCTGTCGAATACGAACACCATTTTCAACAGATTCAGGAATAATCTTCATAGGCACAAACGGACCATTTTCCAGAATCCCAATGTACATGGGATTAGCAACTCTGATGTACAGCAACATCTTCATCTTCCAGTTGTTGTAGTCATCTTTGTCAAATGGAGGTACTTTGATTCCTAACTTGTGTGTCGACATTGTTATCAGATAAAATTACGATTGTACGGACAGCTAGCTTTTCAGATTGGTAACGGATCTCAGATCTGTATATCGATAAGCGTGGCTCTGATACCAATTGTTAGGTCCAATCAGACGTAGAAGGGGGGGTTGAATACGTCTATACCAATTTCTTCGATTTAATTTAATTGCGGATAATTCTGTTTCAGTCCATGTTAAATCAATCGTAAATAAACAACTCCAGCAAGTCGGGGAATATTCTTTGTATTAGACATAATCCTCGGGTGCTACAAATTCCAACACAAGTGTCGGCTGCAGAGACTACAATCACTCTAATACAAACTCTCGATAAAAACGATATTCTAATTTAACTCTCGAGAATGTGTATAGTGTGTGCACTTACAAAGTGTGTAGTTGTTTCCAAATGAAAACATCAACCTCTATTTATAGGCTTTCCAACAACTAACCATGATTAACGAGTTCGTCCTGGACGACTTGAGTTCGTCCTGGACGGATTCGATTTATAAAAATAAATCTAACTCCATACAGTAATGGAAGTGGCGCCAGTTGTATATACATATATATACATACATCACAAACTTGCGCTTGAGAAAGTATATATATATATATATATATATATATATATATATATATATATATATATATATATATATATATATAATGTATGTATGTGGTCAAAGGTTGCGCCTCAGGGGAGTCAAACTTGGCGCCTCAACTGTTGCTTCTGTGGTGTACTTGGAGAATTCTTCAAGGAGTAAAAGTTGCGCCTGCATTATGGTGAGAGTGAGGCGCAAACTTTGACCTTGAGTCAAAGGTTGCGCCCACAATAATTTCTCCAGTGTCCCTGTATGGCTGTGACTTAGAAACATTTGAGCAACTGAAAGTTGCGCTTTAACTTTCCAGTCAATAGTTGCGCTAGAGAATAGTTGCGCCAAGGACAGTGTATGCACTGTATGTACTTAGAAATTCTAAGTGTTTGAAGGATGTCGAGGCGCAAACTTTGACTTGGTCAAAGTTTGCGCTTCAACAATGTTGGCGCCTCCCCTGTACAGTGTAGAGTACTTAGTCAATTTACTTGTACTCCCATTTTTGCACCATTATATATATATATATATATATATATATATATATATATATATATATATATATATATATTATTAATTGTTTATTTAATTACTTGAATTATTTATATTCAGGTAAATCACAATTAATATATATATATATATGTAATAATGAGTTCTTTGGCAATATATTCTGGAGCAGCTCGATTGACTTGATCAATTAATCCGTTGATCGAATCCACTGAATACTTTCGTACGTCCTGACGTCCTGTGCACTGGTCTGGTTCATGAACGACTCGAACTGAAATAATCCCTTGAATTCTTTTGCTTAACGATATGCTTGATCAGTCATTCTGGGTTAGGTGTTGCTTCGATAGATTTGATTATAAATAATCAAATTAAATATACTGGAATCTTCTGGTCTTTAATACTTGATCTTCAGGCAATCTTGATAGCAGAAACTGATTGTGCTTTATTCTTAACTGAGGCTTGAACATGTTAATGAACTTCTTCCAGTGGACGGATGCTCGTCTCAGATATCTTGATTGTCTTTGGCTGTTCGTATCGAATCTCCAACCTTTAGATTCATGTATTATACTTACGTATTGTTTCCTGTCTTTTGTTGTGTTGAGTTATCGTAATTACATTATGCTTTACAATTACAATCCAAGAATTAAACATTCAAGGATGAAAATAGATAAGTAGCATAGAAACACAGCAAGTCATCAAATGGATTCCTCCATGGCAGCAACAAACCCCATATTAATTACCAGCAGTTAAGTTCACAAAGCCTTCATAATCTTGACCCCCAATACCAACTCCCACAGCCTCAATCTCATGAAACATATCTATTTCATTAATCAAATGACCTTCAGTTTGCATAGGAACCTGATAGCTAGCACATATATCCATGTTTCTTACCCCTGAATTACCAATAGAAGCTTCAGCAACACCCTCTAAATAACTCAGCCTACTCAAGACACTAATGTTTTCCTCTTTAAGCCTCTTAATCTCAGTTTTCAGCTCATTAACTAACACATTCACAGATTCATTGTTAGCTAGCGTGATGTCTTCTTCTTGCATTATAAAAGGAGTCCTAACAGGCCTAACTTCTTGAGGTTCACATTTAGTCAAAGGGATCTGAGTCCTAACATGTGCTATGTTAATGTGAGAGGCAGATTCAATTGCTATAGGTAGAGGCATAGAAATGTGATAGATATTGAACATGGAAGTCAGAAGCATACCATAAGGAATATAATCAGCAAGATGTGCATTAATCATGTTGAGAAGGATCACATAAGACAAACTAAAATCAATTTTATTTGTCACAATGAGAAACATGATTTTCAGATCAAAGAAATCAAAGAACTTGTCCTGATTAGGCTTAGGAATGATATTAGACCTTAAGATTAAAGCAATCAGTTGATAAACAGGAGTGAAGTGTTTATAATGAATGCCACAGTATGAATCACATAAGCCAATAGGAATGTCTTCATCACAAAAGAAACTCACATAAAGCTCAAATTCAGGTTTGTTAAAAACAAACAAAGAGTAGATATCAATGCATGGCAGTGTGGAGTGTTTTTGTGGAAAGTTTAGAGCTTTGTTAATGGTTTTGTAGTCCACTAACATGGGTTTACCTCCTACAACAGTGGTTAAGTGCATGATCCCCTCTAGACCTCTAGTAGGTCTCATATTGCAATAAAATTCCCCCATGAGATGGCAGAAATACTTACTACCCAGATTATACACTAAACCCTCTAATCCTGTAGTCAAGACAACCTTTTCTACTTCTCCCCTAACAGTAACCAAGGTTCCTGGTTGGATGTTCTTATACATGTCCGTAAGCTTCTTAGACAGTGAAGGGTTCACTAGTCTTGGAGAGGGAGGTGTGATATTGATGATATTTGGGTTGTTTTGAGAGTTAGAACCTCTCCTTTGGTAGGTAATAGGTCTGAGAAACCTATTTGCCCTATTGGAGTTTTGTACCAAGGGTTTTGGTAGAAGGGAATGGATCTGTTTTGGTGGCCATATCTGGGCTTTTTCTGGTTTGAGTTTTTGAACCTATCTCTATAAAGGTGTTGAGAAGAGGTGTTGGCTTGTTTGTGTTGTTTTATCTCCATGTTGGAGAGTAAAAGAGTGTGTTCAGAAGGGTTTTTGGTGTGGTTTGCAGGTAAGAGAATAAACTCCATGAGGGCAGTTGTGTTTGTGTGAAAGTGAATGCTGGTGTGTGCAAGAATGGCAAGTGACTGCAGCTATATATATAGAGGCACACAAAGCATACATAACATAGCACACAAATAAGCAAACACATGTTATGAAATGAGTTTCAAAAAAGTTTAAATGCACTTAGACTAAAACAGTGCAGTGCAGGGGTTAACAGCCTCATAAGTCAACTAATGAACAGTGAAATGGTACAAAAATTGATGTTTAAACAGTCTTCAAATAGGAGCATACAGTTCATCCAGGTATATATTATGTGGCAAAAGGAGACAAAATATGACACTGGTACAACTATTTAATGCAATGTTACACAGGAAAGAATAAAAGAACATATTTATGCTTCCAAAGTCTTTAACATTCATGCAAATGATTGATTGGATGGTGACTGGAGTGAAAAGGTGCACAGGGCTATATATAGTCTAGGTACTTATGCAACAATTTCAAGAAGCATACACCGTTTTGCACACAGATCAGTCAACAGATAAGCCAAAAGTTGCATCCAATTCATGTAACACTTGCAACTACATATAGAACAATTAATATTAGCAAGTATCATACAACAGACAAGTTACATTCCACATGAAGCAAGTTGCAAAGACTGTCACACAATTTAACCTACACCAGATTTAAAAAAAACTAAATGTGGTCGTTAATCCTGTAGTGATTCAGATACTGGGTTGCTATATGCCACCCAGCCAGGTCTTCCAGAGAGGGCAAGTGTGTGTAGTGTACCTAGCAATTAAATTCCTAGAGATAAGAGCATCTGATATTATATTACATCCTCTGAGAAAGCTAACAACAATCAGTCAATGCTTCCATTTAATTAAGCAGTCAAGAACAAGGATTTATTCACATATCAGTTTACAAGATAATCCAAAAAAAACTTACCTGAGTCTGTGGGGTCTATACACACAGACTTAATCTTAAGAGTAATTTAGAGTCCTTATCAAAACAACAAATCTTCAGTGCCAGATGATCATTCTTTGAGTTGGAGCAGCAAACTTACCATAGGTTTATATTTTAAGGCCCTCAATGCCAGATTAAGCAATGTTACACAAGGTATTCATAGTGTTGATACTAATAAGAAATTTCACAGTTAAGCATATATCAACCAGATCAATTAAATTATCAAGAAATGGATTTTCAAACTTTTTGAAGACAAAGTATGCACATTATCACTTATGCAAACAAAATTTCCAATATATATATCATAGTCAAACAACATAAAGAGCAAGTAAAAGTATAAATTTCATTAATCTCAAGTCCTCTGACTAAGTTAACCTAAATTAACTGATGAACATGGAATAGTAGTCATACACAATTTACATGAATTAATTTGTTAAAAATATTCTCATGCAGAGTTGTCCTAGAGTCAGTTAATATAAACAACATTATTTAGAAACCAGCAATGAATAGTGTTTCTGAGAAACTTAAGTTTAAAACAGCAGCAACTATTGCAGTCTTTCAATTGATCATAACACAAATTAACATATACTCAAGTCAAGCATCTTATGCATCAAATTGGATCATACTTACATCAATTATGAATATGAACATATGTGAACTCTCATTAGAAGACAAGATCACACACTAACAGTGGCAAATGAAGCATGACATGAGATTAATTGACATGAAAAAGAGCATACATTCATTGTGAACAATTTGTAGAGCACAAAAACATCAGATAAATTTTCAAATTCTCTCCTAATTCTAGTGAAAAATCCTACTAACACAGTTAATTCGAACGAATCATAACCTTAATAGACAGAGTTGCTTACCTGAGCATGTGGAGTCAATTCACACACGCTGATGATCTTTAACTCCTTGATTCAAGCACAAAGTGACAGCCTCATGCTTAGTCTCCTAACAGACTTTCATCTCTGCACTTAAAACACTCAAGAGATATTAGGGTTTGGTAATTTAATCAATTCATATAAACTACACATATAACAAAAATCAAACTGAGTGTGTGAGTGATTAAATTTAGAATAAAATTGTTGAGTTTAATCAAATTCCACAAATCAACCGACTGATTTGGGAGTAAATAGGATTAAACCCCTTTCAATTTAACCAATCCAGAACTCGATTCAGCTAGCTAGAGCTGAAAAACAATCAACTCATCCATTTGACGTCTCGAATCATAACACCCTGTTCTTCTCCCTTTTCACGCATCAGCGAACCTGCAAAAACTCTCAAGAGGGTTCATTGGAGCTTTGAAATCCATAGGATTCAATTACATGCAATTGATAAAATGCATTCAATTAGCTAGAGAAGCCCACACGATGTAGGATTTCGATCGAAAACCCCAAATTCATCGATTGAATTAGGGTTTCATTGAATCGAAGTCCGTTAATATAATCAATCCAGCCACGAAATCGCTTTGAATAACACAAAAGAGAAGCAATTCGCGAAGAAACCAATCAATCGAGCATCTAAAAGACCCTTTTTAATTTAGGGTTTAGGTCGGTGAAGACCTTGACGATTCGAGAGAGAGTAAGAGACGAGCGAGAGAGAGATTACAGCTGAGCCACGCGAGAAAAAATTAGAATAAGTTTATGTATTTTTTGAAATAAACGACTGGGATTAGACAGAGATATGATCTAACGATCAAAATTAGAGAGGCTCAGCCAAATATGTATATATCATGTGCTGAATTGGTTTATTCGAACCAAATACACATATATTATTATTAAAATCAATTACGGATATAAAATATATTTATAATAAAACAGTCAAAATAAGTATCCGAATAAAATTATTTAAGCAAATTAAAATACATATTTTAAGTATCTTAAGAATATTATAAATATTCGCTCGATTAAATAAAATTATCAATAGGCCTGAATAATTCATGAAATCTTATAAAATCCGATTGATAAATTTCTTTATCAATAAATCTGAATTTTAGAGTATTCTGGAATTTTCAGTTGATAATATTATTTCCTCGTAAGATGACTATAAAACATGTAAATTAATTTACTGTATATATATATATATAGAACAATAAATATGTATACATATATATATAAGAGATAACCTGTACACTAATTTAGTTAGTGTATTCCAGCATTCCAAGATCCAAACGTAATTTGGCATAACGTTCCGAGTGAAGTGGCTTTGTAAAGATGTCGGCAACATTATTTTTCGTATCAATGTGAGTCATTTTGATATCTCCTTTGTTAACGTGATCTCGCAGAAAATGATGTCTCACATCAATATGCTTTGAGCTTGAGTGTAACACAGGATTTTTGCTCAAATCAATAGCGCTCATGTTATCACACAGGATCGAGACCACATCAAACTTTTTATTATAGTCAGCTAGGGTTTGCTTCATCCAAAGGATTTGAGCACAACACTTTGCAACTGCTATATATTCAGCTTCTGTAGTGGATATTGACACAGAATTCTGTTTCTTTGAAAACCATGAGACAAGACATCCACCGAGAAACTGACATGTACCACTGGTGCTTTTTCTGTCGACTAAGTGCCCGGCATAGTCAGAGTCAGAAAAACACACTAAGTCAAATGATAGCCCTTTAGGATACCATAGACCAAGTTTAGTGGTTCCTTTCAAATATCTCAATATCCTTTTGACAGCGGACAAGTGAGATTCATTTGGTGCCACTTGAAATCGTGCACACTTACAAACACTGTATTGGATATCGGGCCTACTTGCAGTGATGTATAGCAAGCTTCCAATCATTCCCCGATATTTCTTTATGTCTACAGGAATCCCCTTTAGATCTTCCGTTAATTTGTCGGATGTAGACATAGGAGTAGAGATGGGTCTTGCATCATCCATTTCGAATTTCTTTAACATCTCTTTACAATAGTTAGATTGAGAGATGTGGATGCCTGCATCAGATTGCCTTATTTGCAATCCAAGGAAGAAATTCAATTCTCCCATCATACTCATCTCGAATTCTTTGCTCATGCTATCCGAGAATTGTTTACACAATATACCATTTGTAGATCCGAAAATTATATCGTCTACGTATATTTGGACAAGCAGGATATCATCTTTTTCTTGTCTTGTAAACAAAGTTTTATTAGCAGTTCCCATTTTAAAGTTGTTATCCAACAGGAACTTGCTCAACCTTTCATACCAAGCTCTTGGAGCTTGCTTTAATCCGTATAGAGCTTTGTGTAATTTGTACACATGCTCTGGATGTGTTGCATCCTCAAAACCCGGAGGTTGTTTAACGTATACTTCTTCCTCAAGTATCCCGTTTAGTAAAGGCAGACTTAACATCCATTTGGTATACTTTGAAGTCTTTATGACACGCGTAAGCTAATAGCATTCGAATAGATTCAATTCGAGCTACGGGTGCATAAGTTTCATCAAAGTCAATACCCTCCATTTGAGTATATCCTTGAGCAACTAACCTTGCTTTGTTTCGGATGACCGTTCCATTTTCATCAAGTTTGTTGAGAAACACCCACTTTGTTCCAATGATGGAAGTATCCTCAGGTTTTGGAACAAGTACCCAGACTTTGCTTCGAGTGAATTGGAGCAACTCATCTTGCATTGCCGAAATCCAATCCTCGTCAAGTAATGCGTCCTTTGCCGTCTTGGGCTCAATTTGGGAAAGAAAGCTGAGATGATTGACAACATTTTGAACTTGTGAACGTGTTTGAACACCTTTGCTTAAGTCTCCTAGAACATTATCCAAAGGATGACTTCGAACAATGGGCACTTCTTTAGGAAGACCATCTTCAGTGTTGGCTAGTTCCAAAGAATTATTTGGTGTAGCGATACCAAAATCCATAGTTTCAAATTGACGGATTACATCTTCAACATTGTCTTGACCACCATCATCCTTTTCGACAAGATCAACGTACTTTGAAGATGGCTTGGATTCGTCAATGGCTACGTTCATTGACTCTTCCACCACTAGAGTCTTGAGATTGAATACTCGATATGATTTGCTATTCTTTGAATATCCAAGAAAGATCACTTCACTTGACTTTGGATCAAACTTTGTGAGATAATCCTTGGTATTCAAAATATAGCACTTGCTTCCAAATACTTTGAAGTAACTCAACTTCGGAGTCTTGCCAAAATAAAGCTCGTATGGAGTTTGCAGCTTTATTGGTCGAAGTAACACCCGATTTAGAATATGGCAAGCAGTTGACATTGCCTCGGCCCAAAAGTACTTAGGTCGACGATATTCATTTAGCATTGTATTTGCCATTTCTTGCAATGTCCGATTCTTCCTTTCGACAACTCCATTTGATTGAGGAGTGTAAGGAGCCGAAAAGTTATGAGTGATTCCATTCTCATCACAAAAGGTTGTGAAGCTAGAATTCTCAAATTCCTTACCATGGTCTGTCCTTATATAGATAATGGTATTATTTTGTTGATTTTGAATCTTTTTGCATAAAGCAGAGAAAGATTCAAAAGCATCACTTTTAGCCTTGAGAAATTTCGTCCACGTATATCTTGAATAATCAAACTATCACCAGCGTATAAGAATTTCCACCGAGACTTTGAATAGGAACTAGTCCAATTAAGTCCATGTGTAGAAGCATGAGAGGTCTTGAGGTAGATATCATAGACTTAGCTTTGTGAGACGCCCGGATTTGCTTTCCAATTTCACAAGCATCACAGATGTGATCTTTTTGATAGTTCAGCTTTGGTATTCCTCAAACATGATCTTTTGTAGAGAGATTCTTGATCAGCTTCATGTTAGCATGCCCTAATCTTCGATGCCATAACCATGGATCATCATTAGTAGTGATTAGGCATACATTCTTGATTTTGCCCATGTCACATGTGTAGACATTTTTGTTGCGAGGGCAATTAAGAACCAACTTTCCATCCTTGTTCAGAATAGAACAATGAGTAGGATAAAAGATCACTTTGTAGTCGTTGTCACACAACTGACTTATTGAAAGCAAATTGTATTTTAACCCGGTGACAAGTTGAACATTTGATATCTTTGACACGATCATTTCCTATATCCCCAATTCCAATGATGCGACCTTTGCTACTATCTCCAAATGTGACATCTCCAGCAGCAACCTTTTTAATGTTGTTTAAGAGTGACTTGTTTCCAGTCATATGTCTTGAACACCCACTATCAAGGTACCACATGTCTGTTTTAGCAGCAAGGCACACCTACATACAATCAATAAAACTTGTTGGTACTCTTTTGTCTAGAGGGTCCAAGGGTTAGTCCAACATAAGTAGTTCTAGAGTATGCATGATAAAATTTAGTAGTAGGATAAACATTTTGAGGCACAAATAGTTGTCTAGATGCATGATTCCTAGTTTTATAAGCATGTTGCCTTAAATCATTTCTAGGATGCACATAGTTTCTATCATAACCATGATAGTGAGTTGGGTGACGGTAGAAGTTTTGCATAGGCATATTATAACTTCTAGGAACGTTGCCTCGAGTGTTCGTGTATTGCATTTCTTCTCTATTTCGGAACACAATAGGTTGTTGATGATAGCTAAACCTTGGCTGCTTTTGATCTTTATAAGCACCACTCTTCTTTGGTATAGCTTTATCAACACGAGTGTGAGATTTTGATTCCTTCGGAATCCATATGTGCTTCCCCTTAATTTCACCACTCTTATATTTGCAAAAGGAGACGGTATGTCCGGCCTTGTTGCAAAATGAGCACTTCAGAGTTGGTGGATTGGGAGCAACAATAGGTGGTTCTTCACATGGTTTCACTCGTTTAGATCGAGCATTTTTATCATATCCTAAACCTTCACGCTTAAAGGAGTTCTTTGAGTATACCATCTTGTTTAGTATCTGTTCGCACAAAATCACGCAAGTGTACGTGGTCACAAGTAATATAGAATATTATTCAAGTTCGTACCCACAGAGACTGGTGTATTCAGAAATATGCACTTATGCACCAATGTATGATTATTATTCAATGCTTGGACAAGTATCAAATTGGGTTTTGGTTTTCTACTTAACTAATCCTATTTGAATTATGAAACTAAGAATTATCAACTAAGAGAATACGATTTACTAATGAGAATAAAACATGGGATTCTAGCTTCATTAACAACTTCATTCGGAGTTCTACCTTATTCGATTGTAATGGTTGATAACTAATTAGATAACACGAGACTGATACACGCTAACTGTCGTTATACGTGCACCATACTGCTACACATCCACAATTAAGATAGAAGGTAAACAGACACCAATTATGCTTAGACCCTATATGTCTATAGAATTTGAAAACATAACGGTTGTAGAGCAAGTTATCTATCAAGATTACATAGGGCGATGCAAGATGGGTAAAATCACATCACAAGTCATGTTATCGAACACGAAACCTATGCTCGCATGGCAAGTTCTAAATCAATATATTCACTGTCGCTTCAATAAAGATTAACAAGCAATCTTAGATGTTAGCTACGCATCCAAGACGAATAAGCACAACCAATACGAGGAAATCAAACCATCACATATGAACAAGGCAAATTAACTACTGAAATTCATCGATAAATCCGCTAAAATCCCATGACAATGATTAGTTCATAATCGAACTTCTCATCATCATGGGTTCGAATGTAAACATGGTACTGAATAGGAAAAACAATATCAAAGTACTAGAACAAGAGTTAAGAAACAAATCTGAAACGAGCATCCAAAAGTATCGCCTACTTCGAAGAATTACAAAGATGAAATTATGAACTAGATCTTCTCCGTAGCCGTCACGTGCTCCTTAGAATGTTTCTAGGTTATTGCTTTTAAGTCCCCCAAGTCCTCCTTTAAGTTTCCCAGCAAACGGGCCTTTAAACGGATCAAAAACGGGCAAATCGGGCCAAAATTCCCGCTCAGGTCGTGGGGCGGCCGCGCCAGAGTTGGGGCGGGCGCGCCAACGGGGCGGCCGCGCCAAAATTGGGGCGGGCGCGCCAAATCAGCAGCCCTGACACCCAACCTTGTCACGTCCATAACTTTCTCCTCGTGCATCCGATTGCTTCGCCGTTTTTTTTTCAATTAAAGCTATGATTCCCCTCTTCTTTCTCCTTCCAAGAAACCTACACAACACCACACTAAAACATATCAAAAATATCAAAAGCTTGAGGCCATTCCATCAATTTAAGCCAAAACGAAGGCTTCCAAGTGGATATAAAATCCACTTATCACACCCCCAAACTTAAACCGATGCTTGTCCTCAAGCATAGACACACACAACTACTAATAATGCAATGCATGAATGCAACTAAATGCCTACATCTAATCAAATCATGAAGTGTAATCCGTGTTAACATATAATCCTCAGAATATGCAACATTCTCGGCCTTCATCTTTTTCACATATTAGCCATGTACTCTTCCACTACAAGTGCGAAGTGCATCGTGTGTGCTAGCATGCTCTCTAGTGAAACAAAACAAAGACTATCAAACTTCAACAAAGTCCTCACTATGAGCCGTTAATCAGAATAAGGTTTAAACACTTCTTTACTAAAGAGTCAACTACAATTTAGGGTCATCAAAGAATTCCTATGCCTCTCCTATTTTTTTTTTCTATTTCTTTTTTTTCTCTTTTTTTTTCTTTGCTAAGTCTATAGTTAGGACGCTTCTCAGTGTAAATGAGTCACGACCCCCATTCGACTTCGCTTATTCTTTTTTTTTTTCTTTTTTTTTCATCAAGTAATTCTCCAGTAATCAAGGGCTGTGAAAAGTCACCAAGAATTTGCTTATTCTAATACATTTGCACTTAATACCAGCACAAGTACATGGATCGTCCCTTATACATGACATTGCATTCTACCCATTGATCTCAAAGGAGTACTGATAAATAAAATTTTTTTTTTTTTTTTTAGAAAGGCATATTCATCCCTTAACTCCCCCAAACTTAAGATTTACAAACTCTAAGTTCAAAAAGGGAATACTCCAAACTCTACGCCCGACTCAACGCAAGGACTCAAGAAACAAGTTAGTCTAAGTCTTATCTCTAGAGCATAAGTGTAATTACAATTTTCACACAAGCAATTTCCAAATAACAAGGCATCACAAATGAGCAAGACTACTAGCCAAGAAATTATGCACATAACTCATCATAGGACATCAACTTGGGAAACAACTTCAAGATTCATGCACATGCAACTATATGAACTACTAACACCTACTAACACAAGCATATATATATAAACAAAACTAACTAATATGTAACAATATGAAAGAATATGCTAAACTATATGCAACATGCAACCTATATGAACACACACATCACTACTAGTCCTTAGATTACCACCCCCAAACTTAAAATATTCAATGTCCTCATTGAAGGTGATAAAAAGGATACCTAGAAGGAGCCCGAACCATCACTCTCCTCACCCTCATCAGGTGAAGAGTCAGCTGGAGGATAAACCATATCAGCACCGAACACAGGCCACTCCACGTCTATGCCCGTAGCACGAAAAGCAGTCCCTAAAGCCTGTGTCAAATCCCTCGCAAACCGACTATGCATATCGTGCATCGTATCCATCCGCCTAGTGAGCCTCCTGCACTGAGAATCACTGAAACCCCTGCCTCCAATACCCGAGTGCTCTACTGTCTGAGAAGGCCCAGCTCTAGCTCGATCTAGTGCAGCCTGAGCTCGATCCGGCTACGCTGGAGGTGGTGCCCTGGCACGTCCCCCCCTGGAATCTCTATAACCCATCCCCATAGGGTGGGGTATGCCACCATCCCACTCGGGTAATCGCTCGATAATAGTATGATCAATGGGAGCACTCGGCATCTGCAACTGCTCCTCAGCCGACCAACTCACACCCACCGCCACACACAACCTAGTCACTATTGTGGCATGAGGAATGGCCACACCAGTAAGATTCCTCAGGAATCTCATAATGTTCTGATGGATAACATAAGCCACATCCACATACTCTCCACTCAGAATGCCGTACAACAATATAGCACGGTCAACAGTGATGTCGTGTGGGTGACCCGAGGGCATGATACTAGAACAAATAAACAGGTTCCAAGCTCGGGCATACCTGTTCATTGCAGATGTAGGGAATGAGACGCGCACATTGGTGGTTGGATTGCTCTTCCATACCGTACCCGGAACACACAATTCATTGACAATCTTATCCAAGTCCACGTTCCTCTTATCTTTGCGCACCCAATCCTCCTCCGTATCTTGCATCTCTTGAACCCCAATGAGCTTTTGGATGGCTTCGAAAGTGTAATCCACGGTCAAACCCCGAACAATTGCAAACCCATTCTTTTCCATCCGAGCATTAGCATAAAATTCTCGGACAATGCTCAATGGCACCGCTTCCGGTGCCTTGCACAACGACTCCCACCCCCGAGCTTGAATCATCAACATCAACCCACCATCACCCGATGAAGGCAAGAAACCCCTCTCTTTAGTAATGGACTTACCCATAAGCCGAATAAACTCTTCTTGCGCTTCCGGGGTTGTAAACTTGTTAACCGAAGCACCCGTTGATTGTGCTTGCAAACTAATACTCCCGGATCTCCTAGCTCTTTTGGGTGCCATGGAGTTGAAGATGTATGTGATGATAGGTTGTAGTGGAGAGATTTAGTGAAAAGAGATGAGATTTGGTGGAGATTGGGTGTGTGTATAGTTGTATGTATATGTATGTATAGTTGGGGTTTGTAGAAGATGAAGTGGGTTTGTGTTTGGGGGATTTTTTTGGGGTTTAATTAGGGCTAGGAAGGAGTTTAAAAGGGCTGGGAATTAAAGGGAGGTGCTGGGTTTTTGAATGGAACACAAAACAAGCAACAAAAAAAAAGAAATTTTTTTTTTTTTTTTATAAACCTACTGCCACTCTCGCGCGGGCGCCCGGGCCCGGCGCGGCTGCCCCGCTCGCGCGGGCGCGCCAGCCGTGGCGCGGGGGCCGCGGAGAGTCAGTGGGTTTCTGCCATGCGCGCGCGGGCGCCCCGTCCCGGCGCGGCCGCCCCGCTCGCGCGGGCGCGCCAGCCGTGGCGCGGGGGCCCCGGCGCGGCAGTAGATTTTTTCGTTTTTTTTTTTTTTTTTGTTTGAACAGAAGAAAAACAAGAATTGCTTGAAAAAGCGTGGGTTGCCTCCCACGAAGCGCTTGTTTAACGTCCTTAGCTTGACGTGAAACTCTAAGAATTAGACAATAGAGAGGATGGTGCTTACCGACTCGCGATTCACCGGTCCTCCGAAATATGGCTTCACTCTTTGTCCATTCACTTTAAATGATTCCTCCGGTGTTGTTTCATAAATTTCTATAGCACCATGTGAAAACACTTTCTTTACTGTGAAAGGACCCGACCATCTAGATTTTAACTTTCCAAGAAATAGTCTGAGACGAGAATTAAAAAGCAACACTTGTTGGCCAATGAAAAACTCCTTTTGCACCAACTTTCTATCATGCCATCTCTTGACTTTTTCCTTGTAAAGCTTGTTGTTCTCATACGCCTGGAGCCTAAACTCGTCGAGTTCATTAATCTGAAGCATTCTCTTCTCACCAGCAGCTGTCATATCAAAGTTTAATTTCTTCAAAGCCCAATATGCTTTATGCTCTAACTCTGCAGGCAAATGACATGCTTTTCCATAAACCAACTGAAAAGGAGACATCCCCAATGGAGTCTTATAAGCTGTTCTATAGGCCCAGACAGCCTCATCCAGCTTCAACGCCCAATCTTTCCTTGAAGGACTCACAACTTTCTCTAGGATTCGCTTGATTTCCCGATTAGATACCTCAGCTTGCCCATTTGTTTGAGGATGATAAGCAGTGGCAACTCTATGATTGATACCAAACCGTTCCATTAGTGTTGTGAACTTTCGATTGCAAAAGTGTGAGCCTTCATCACTGATTATAACTCGAGGAGTACCAAAGCGAGTGAATATGTTCTTCTGAAGAAAACTGATGACTACCGCAGCTGTGTTGGTTGGTAAAGCCTTGACTTCAACCCATTTAGACACGTAATCCACAGCAAGAAGAATGTAGAGATTATTGCAAGATGAGATAAAGGGTCCCATGATGTCAATACCCCACACATCAAAGATTTCCACCTCAAGGAGTACATTGAGAGGCATTTCGTCCCTTCTAGAGATATTACCAACCCTTTGGCAACGATCACACTTCAACACAAACTGATGAGCGTCCTTAAAGAGAGTGGGCCAAAAGAAACCCGCCTGCAGAATACGAGCAGCTGTCTTCTGTCCTCCATAGTGTCCTCCATAAGTAGAGTCGTGGTAAGCTTGCAAGATTCCTTCAATCTCACTGTATGGAATACACCTTCTGATAATTTGATCGGAACCTTGACGAAACAAGAATGGCTCATCCCAACGATACCACTTCGCCTCATGAAGGAACTTTTTCTTTTGAGCGTAAGACAAATCAGGGGGAATGACATTACTCACCAGATAATTCACTATGTCCGCAAACCATGGCTCTTCCTCTTGGACCCCAAATAATTGTTCATCAGGAAAAGACTCATTGAACAAAGTGGTGTCTTTGGATGCTCGATCTTGATCTTCTAATCGAGAAAGGTGATCAGCCACCTGATTTTCAGTCCCCTTTCTATCCTTGATCTCCAACTCGAATTCCTGAAGCAAAAGAACCCATCGAATCAACCGAGGTTTCGAGTCTTTCTTCGATACCAGATACCGAATAGCAGCATGATCAGTGTAAACAAACACCTTTGTCCCAAGCAAATAAGATCTGAACTTTTCGAATCCATAAACAATAGCCAGTAGTTCTTTCTCTGTGGTAGTGTAATTCAGCTGAGCACCATTGAGAGTCTTACTTGCATAGTAAATCACATGAAAGATGTTATTCTTTCTCTGACCAAGCACAGCTCCCACCGCATAGTCACTAGCATCACACATCATCTCGAAAGGCTCATTCCAATCAGGTGCAGTAATTACAGGTGCTGTGGTTAATTTCTTCTTGAGAGTTTCAAACGCAGCCAAGCACTCTCCATCAAATTTGAAGGGCACATCCTTCTCTAACAAGTTGCACAAGGGTTTGGTGATTTTAGAGAAATCCTTGATGAACCGTCGATAGAAGCCCGCGTGACCAAGAAAACTCCGAATCCCCTTTACTGAGATTGGTGGAGGAAGATTTTCAATTGTCTCCACCTTAGCTTTGTTTACCTCAAGCCCTTTGTTCGAAACTTTATGCCCAAGAATTATGCCTTCCTGAACCATGAAGTGGCATTTTTCCCAATTAAGAACGAGATTAGTTTCCACACATCTTTTTAGTACCATCGTCAAGTTGCTCAAACATTCATCATAAGAAGTACCGAATACAGAAAAGTCATCCATGAACACCTCAACATTGGTACCGATCATCGCGGAAAAAATAGCCATCATGCATCTCTGAAAAGTTGCTGGTGCCCCACAAAGTCCAAAAGAAAGACGACGAAAAGCAAATGTGCCAAACGGGCAAGTGAAAGTGGTCTTTTCCTGATCCTCTGGTGCGATACAAATCTGATTGTACCCTGAATACCCATCAAGAAGACAATAGTACTCATGACCGGCCAACCTATCAAGCATCTGATCAATGAAAGGCAATGGAAAGTGATCTTTTCTGGTGGCTTTATTGAGTTTCCGATAATCCATGCATATTCTCCAACCTGTGACTGTTCGCGTCGGAATGAGCTCATTCTTCTCATTAGCTACCACGGTCATGCCTCCTTTCTTAGGCACACATTGCACAGGGCTCACCCAAGAACTATCCGAGATTGGATAAATAATGCCGGCATCCAGCCACTTAAGAATCTCCTTCTTCACCACTTCTTTCATTATTGGGTTAAGTCTTCTTTGATGCTCAACAGTGGGTTTACTACCCTCCTCGATCAGAATTTTATGTTGACAATAAGAAGGGCTGATTCCCTTGATGTCTGCAATAGTCCATCCAATGGCTGATTTGAACTCCCTAAGAATTCGCAAAAGCTTTTCTTCCTCGATACCTGAAAGGTTAGATGCAATAATTACAGGTAATGTAGAAGCTTCGCCAAGAAAAGCATACCTTAGGTGTTCGGGAAGTTGCTTAAGTTCAAGTTTAGGAGCTTCAACAATAGAGGGTTTCAGCCGTTCATGAGAATCTTTCAGCTCCGATAACCCAAGAGATTCAATTGGAGGATCCAACCGTCTTCTCCAAGGAGAAGCATTCAAGTATTGAAGGTGTTCTTCCTCCTCCTCATCTCCGAATTCTGAGTCACCCGATAGAACCCTTTCCAAGATGTCAGTTTTCAGCCTGTTATCGATTTCCGAATGAGCTGCAGCTTCGAGCATATCCACTTTAAAGCATTCCTCCTCATCTGATGGAAGTTTTATGGCATTGAACACGTTGAAAGTGACCATCTGATCTTGAACTCTCATTGTGAGTTCACCCTTCTGAACATCAATCAAAGTCCGCCCTGTCGCAAGGAAAGGTCTCCCCAAGATGATGGGAATCTTCTTATCTTCCTCGAAGTCTAGGATGACAAAATCAGCAGGGAAGATTAGTTTATCTACCTTTACCAACACATCTTCAACTATCCCCCTTGGGTATGTAATCGAACGATCAGCCAGTTGCAAAGACATATTAGTAGGTTTCAGCTCCGGAAGACCAAGTTGCAAGAAAATAGACAAGGGCATCAGATTTATGCTAGCTCCCAAATCACACAAACACTTGTCGAATGACAATTGCCCAATAGTACACGGGATTGTGAAACTTCCCGGATCTTTCAGCTTCGGGGGCAATTTCTGTTGCAATACAGCACTACACTCCTCGGTCAAAGCCACAGTCTCCAATTCCTCAAGTTTGAGTTTTCGAGATAGAATACCTTTCATGAATTTAGCATAACTCGGCATTTGTTCTAGAGCCTCCGCAAAAGGTATGTTGATTTGTAATTTCTTGAAGACCTCTAGAAATTTGGCGAATTGTTTGTCGAGCTTATGCTTTTGAAGTCTCTTCGGAAAAGGTGGAGGTGGATATACTTGCTTGACCCCAGTATCAGTTTTCAGGCTAGACTTTTCGGCTGAATCCTTGCTTGCTTCCTCGTTGACTTTATTCTTGTCAGCCTCAACAACAGTTTTTTCACTATCAGACTCAGATGAGAGTACGGGTGTTTCAACTTGTTGATCACTCTCTTCCTTGTTTCGCTCTGTTGCTGATTCTTTATCCTTCGTAACCTTTCCGGACCTCAAGGTGACAGCCTGTACCTGTTCCTTCACTTCCTTCCTGCCCGGATTGGCCTCAGTATCACTAGGAAGAGTTCCTTGTGGTCGATTAATCAACGCATTAGCAATTTGCCCAATCTGATTCTCCAAAGTCTTGATTGACACCGATTGGCTTTTTACCATTAGTCTTAATTCTTCCAATTCCGATCTTTCATTGGAAGACTGTCCAGTCACCCCATGATTTTGTTGCTGGAATCCGGGTGGATGGAATTGCTGCCTCGGTGCAAACTGTTGTTGAAAACCAGAGGGGTTAAAAGGTCTAGATCCTTGCTGCTGAAACTGTTGCTGTTGTTGTGGCATGTAATTCTGATTATTGCTCCAGCTGAAATTCGGATGATTCCGATTATTAGGATGATAAGTGGCCGGAGCTGGCTGTTGTGACCTCTGAAAGTTGCTCACAAACTGAGCGGATTCGCTCGAAATAGCACACTGATCCGAAGAATGTGCTCCAGCACAGAGCTCGCAGACTGAAGGTGGCTGCTGATTTCCTAGATTTGCCAAAGAATCCACCTTCATAGTAAGAGCCTTAAGCTGAGCAGCTATGGCTGAAGTAGCATCAACATCCAGAATACCAGCTACCTTGCCCTGATGAAGACGCTGAGTAGGATTCTGATATTCATTCGCGGCCATCATCTCGATCAACTCATAAGCCTCATCATAGCTCTTAGCCCATAGAGCTCCACCTGATGCAGCATCGAGCATTGGCCTCGATTGAGGACCCAAGCCATTGTAAAAACAATTTATCACCATCCAATCAGGCATCCCATGATGTGGGCACTTTCGAAGCATCTCCTTGTAGCGTTCCCAAGCTTCACACAAAGTTTCACCAGACAACTGAGAGAATTGAGTGATAGCATTCCTGATTGCAGCGGTTTTAGCCATAGGGAAGAACTTAGTAAGAAATTTCTGAGCCAGATCCTCCCATGTCGTAATAGATCCTGCAGGAAGAGAATGCAACCATCCTTTAGCTTTATCCCTCAGAGAAAATGGGAACAACCTCAATCTGATGGCACCGTCCGTAACACCATTGAACTTGAAAGTGTCGCAGATCTCAATGAAGTCCCGAATATGAGTATTAGGATCCTCAGTCGGAGAACCCCCAAACTGCACTGAGTTCTGTACCATCTGAATAGTGCTCGGTTTGATCTCGAAAGTGTTGGCCTGAATTGCTGGCCTGACAATGCTCGATTGAATGTCATTGATTTTAGGCTCAGAGAAAGCCTTCAGAGCCTTAGGAATATTCACAGCTGGTGGTTGATCAACCATCGTATCAATCTCTATCGTTTCTTCCTTAATTAATGCTTCCTTACGAGCCTGAGAACGTGTTCGCATACACGTCCCTCAAGTACCTGAAACACACACAACGAACTAAAGTGAGAAAAGAATCCAAGTCACTGAACTTTAACGACCACTAATGACAAGCACATAAACTAAAATATAACACCGAGTCCCCGGCAGCGGCGCCAAAAACTTGTTCGCACAAAATCACGCAAGTGTACGTGGTCACAAGTAATATAGAATATTATTCAAGTTCGTACCCACAGAGACTGGTGTATTCAGAAATATGCACTTATGCACCAATGTATGATTATTATTCAATGCTTGGACAAGTATCAAATTGGGTTTTGGTTTTCTACTTAACTAATCCTATTTGAATTATGAAACTAAGAATTATCAACTAAGAGAATACGATTTACTAATGAGAATAAAACATGGGATTCTAGCTTCATTAACAACTTCATTCGGAGTTCTACCTTATTCGATTGTAATGGTTGATAACTAATTAGATAACACGAGACTGATACACGCTAACTGTCGTTATACGTGCACCATACTGCTACACATCCACAATTAAGATAGAAGGTAAACAGACACCAATTATGCTTAGACCCTATATGTCTATAGAATTTGAAAACATAACGGTTGTAGAGCAAGTTATCTATCAAGATTACATAGGGCGATGCAAGATGGGTAAAATCACATCACAAGTCATGTTATCGAACACGAAACCTATGCTCGCATGGCAAGTTCTAAATCAATATATTCACTGTCGCTTCAATAAAGATTAACAAGCAATCTTAGATGTTAGCTACGCATCCAAGACGAATAAGCACAACCAATACGAGGAAATCAAACCATCACATATGAACAAGGCAAATTAACTACTGAAATTCATCGATAAATCCGCTAAAATCCCATGACAATGATTAGTTCATAATCGAACTTCTCATCATCATGGGTTCGAATGTAAACATGGTACTGAATAGGAAAAACAATATCAAAGTACTAGAACAAGAGTTACGAAACAAATCCGAAACGAGCATCCAAAAGTATCGCCTACTTCGAAGAATTACAAAGATGAAATTATGAACTAGATCTTCTCCGTAGCCGTCACGTGCTCCTTAGAATGTTTCTAGGTTATTGCTTTTAAGTCCCCCAAGTCCTCCTTTAAGTTTCCCAGCAAACAGGCCTTTAAACGGATCAAAAACGGGCAAATCGGGCCAAAATTCCCGCTCAGGTCGTGGGGCGGCCGCGCCAGAGTTGGGGCGGGCGCGCCAACGGGGCGGCCGCGCCAAAATTGGGGCGGGCGCGCCAAATCAGCAGCCCTGACACCCAACCTTGTCACGTCCATAACTTTCTCCTCGTGCATCCGATTGCTTCGCCGTTTTTTTTTCAATTAAAGCTATGATTCCCCTCTTCTTTCTCCTTCCAAGAAACCTACACAACACCACACTAAAACATATCAAAAATATCAAAAGCTTGAGGCCATTCCATCAATTTAAGCCAAAACGAAGGCTTCCAAGTGGATATAAAATCCACTTATCAGTATCTCATTACCATGTGTGAATCTTTGACCCACTATCTCAAGATTTTCTTTTTCCTTTAATAAGGAGTCAATCTTGTTTCTGTGTTTCAAACAGAAACTTTTCATCCTTTTCTTTTAAGACTAGGATCATTTCTTTTTCAATTTCAAGAGAACTCTTTATTTGACTTGGATATGACTTTTCTTGAGTCAATGATTCATTTAGAATCTTCAAGTTCAATAGATCAACATGAAGCCCACAATTATTTTCATTTAATTGTGTCTTCTCATTTTCCAATTCTTCAGCTTGAAGTATCAAGGAAACATTCTCAACTTCAAGATTAGTGATGTTGTCCTTGTACTTGTTATTTACAAGCTTTAGGTGATCATTTTGATTATTGAGAGAATTTAGCTCATTCTCACATTTGATCATCGATTCTTTTATTCGAGTCAACTCCTCTTGTTGATTTATACTCGAATTTTTGAGTTTTTCATGTTCCGACCATATCGAAAGAAATCTTTGATCAGCATCACAATATCTACTATTTATATGGACTAGCAAATCAATTAGATCACTTTTAGACATGTCAAGCAGATTTAAGCTAGAATCAATAAATAGATGCATATTGTCTAATACACGTGAGGGACCACCTACCTCTTGGTTCGTAGAGGAATCATCAGTGGAAGTAGATGCGTCATCTGAAGCCATTAAGCATAGATTGACAACTTCTTCACTAGCTTCAGATACTTCTTCATCCTCACTTAGATCCATACCGTTTTCTGCTACGAGAACACGTCCTTTGGCTAGCTTAGGACATTCTCTCTTGTAGTGACCCGGTTGTTTGCATTCAAAACAAACATCTTGCGTCTCCTCTTGAACATGCTCTTTTGGCTTAGGAGGAGTATAGTTGTTGTTGTTGTTGTTGTTGATGTTGTTGTTGTTTGCATTGTTGTAGGAATTTGAATTTTGAATTCCTTTGCCTTTATTATAGCTCGAAGTTGGAAAATTACTCTTGTAGTTAGGAGTGTAATTTTGAGAGTAATTTGGCCTTCCATTAGAGTTGAATACTCTTTGTTGATTGTTTGATTTGAGGAAGCCTTTTTCATATCTTTGAGCTTTCTTTGAAGCACACGACGAAGTTGTCTCGTTAATAGAGCAATCTCTCCTTCATCAAGATTTTGGAGTTCTTCGTTCAATTCTTCGTCGTTATCATCATCATCGATTAATATGGCTTTGAGTGCCATATTTTTCTTTTTGTCTTCTACTTTAGGAATGACAATATCCGGGACATTATCTTCCTCATAGGCACGAAGATTTCCAAATAAATTATCGATGTGATATTCATTGAGATTGTGCATCTCTTTGATAGTTGTAACTTTGACTTTCCAACTCGGAGGAAGAGATTTAAGAACTCGTCGGTTCTTTTCATTTTGCATGTAGTTCTTCCCGAGTTGAGCCAGTTCATCGACAATACGAGTGAATCGAGTCTCCATGTCGATGATATTTTCTCCTTCTTGGAGTTTAAAGTTCTCGTACTCCATAATTAGAGTATCCATACGAGAATCTTTAATATCAGTGGTTCCTTCATAAGTGACCACAAGTTTGTTCCACAAGTGATCAAATAGAGGAGGTCGAGAGCTAGATAGACTTTCGCCGCAACCGATGGTATTTAGATACGCCATTTAGGAACAGTGTTTGTTGTGCCTGTAGATCTGAAAATCACTAAACAAACACGTTAAACAGCATTGCTCTGATACCAATTGTTAGGTCCGGATAAAGGCGTAATTAAGCTAGAAGGGGGGTTGAATAGTTTAATGTCCAATTTAAAAATTATAAATGCCTTTTTAAAATATTTTCCTGGTTTTAAATATTTTTACCGAGTTGTTAAGCAGTTATAAGTGCGGAAGAATAAAGCAAGGCAAGTAAATACCACACGTTCGATTTTATCCTGGTTCGCGATGGCGCAACCTCTAATAGATTCGCTCACCCCTAGTCCAGTCCCCGAGCTCCTCTCCGGACTCGAGATTTTTCACTATAAGTAAGATGTACTCCTTATAGCTGGCGGAGAAGCCTTGACAATCTAGACTTACAAATATTTATCTTGGTTCGTAACTACCCGTTGCAACCTCACAATAAATGTAAAAACCTCTACGTGACTTATCGTAGAACGTAACTTCCCGTTACTTCTTCAAAGTCGGTGTAGAACCTTGGTGTAGTCTTTGTACTTCTAAGCTTTTTCCGGTCTTGGATCTTAGGTCTTAGGTCTTGGATCTTTTCTTTTCTTCACGGTGCAGAGACGACTAACTCCCCGTCAGTACGTCTAGGACTTGGGTCTTAGAACAAGAATCACCTCACTTCACTATCACCTAACTGCAAGAGTTAAAATACAATATCTACGAAATACAACAGTTGTAGAGAATATGGTTGTGGACTAGTATGTTAATGTACTAGACCAAGTATGACAATAATATTCAAATAATAAATATTATAGTCACGAAGATGTATACTTTCTTTAGATCTAACAAAGGTGATAAAGTATACGGTCAATTATTCCAAATGGTTTAATTGGGAGTAATTTAAGAAGTCTTTCCTTTTAAGCTACAAAGCTTTTAAGACTTCACAAGTATTCTTATCTTTTGATACAAAAAGATAGCAAAAGAATACTTGAATTACAAGAGCTCTGTATTTAAGATAGAGATAAGAGTATCGGAGATTGCAACTGGGAATCCTTCTTTTAGCTTCGTTCACAACTTTATGGTATAGCCAATAAAAACTAAACTACAAACAATATAAGGTTGGCTAACCTCGTTAAGTTGTGACCTTGGAAGACTAAGGATATAGAAAGCTTTTACGAACTTAGTTCGTATATTCGATATTTTTCCCGAGACAAATAAAGTTAAGTTAGATGGGAGATCGAATGTGTTTTCTTCAACTTCTTTTAAAGTTTAGCCAAGATAGTAACAACAATAAATAGAGGGCTAAACTTTCTTTTAGAAGTTGTAGTGAATAAAAGTTCGTTTGTCGTATATATAACTTCCACGCAACGCTAAGGCGATAGATGGAAGAACGACGATACTTTTATCACAAAATATATCTCGTAGAGAGAGAGTGAAGTACTCGTTTGATTATAGTTCAAAGTTTTTAGTCCCTTATTAGAGATAATGAGTACTTCCACGAACTTAGTTCAAGTCTTTGTTCCCTTATAAGTGGGAGACCGATATGACTAATAATATCTTGAACTTGTTTGAAACTTTTGGACTCGTATAGAGATCCGGGATAAAGAATTTGTAAAGATGAAGAGAGTTTTAGGCACAAAGATCTTTATAACAAATATGGTCGGTAAGACACAAATATGAAGCTAAAAATAACCACTTAGAGAAAATACCCGGAAAAGTTCGTCGGAAAAATTCGCCGGAGGTTCGGTTGGATTTAGGCACTAGAACGAACTTGGGGAGCCCTTACAGAGGCTTACAAGTGGTGGTGGATGAGCTTGGTTGGTGTGTGAGAGCTTGTGTATCAAAACCTTGTATATAACGATATATCTTAAGAAAGAAGGTTTTGGAAGATGAAGTATTTAGAGAGAAAGTGTATAAACTTGGAAACTTGAATACTTCTAAAAATTCTGAGCACTTCAATGGCTCTTAGCTTGGTAGAAATGGGTTGGGGGAGGGTTGTATTTATAGGCAAAGTTGGTGTGAAAAAGAATTATCAAAATAAAGGAAATTTGAATAATAATTCAAATTAAAGTGAAAGCCTTACACCTTTGTCCCCTTGTCCCCCACAAGTTTAAAGTAGCTTTATGTAAGAGTTGACTCCCAACAAGTAACAAAAATCTCAGCACCTAAATGTTCTAGAAGAGCGGCACGCTTATCGAGATAACGGTAAAAACCGTTACAATAAATAATACGATTTTTCGAACGATATCAATAAATTCCAAAAAAAATTATGATAAATCATAAGATAATGGAAAATGGTGACCTGAAAGTTTTGGTCAAATTTGGTCAAAGTTGACTTGGTCAAACGTCCAGTCAAAGGTGTGAGTCAACCCCCTAAAAGTGGTTCCCGGATCAAACTTCTCTGAAAATTATGAAAATTTTACTATGCACTAAAAACATTATTTACATGATCCATCTTAAGTTTCAAGTCATTCTAGCAAGTGGAAGTATTTTATTTGGATTTAAAAAGATAGAAACTGGTTTCCGGTTTTGAATAAAATACGATTAGCCTTACAAGAGCTGAGGCAGATCTTTGGCTAATATTTTGACTTGAATAAATACTTTGAAATATATTTCCTTGTAATATAAATACTTGAGTTTTGAAGGAAATATTTTTGAGAGATTAAACTAATTTATTCCGTAAGAAAATAAATTGAGTTTGGAATAAATCATTTTAAACTATAAGACTTGTGAGATAAGATGATGTCTTTTAAAATAAATGTCAAAATAGTATTCTAAAGAACATAATGGATGTATATTCCTTTTTCAAACTTCTTTGCATTTTTGCTTTTGCAATTGTAAAACAAGAGAATACCATTAATCGATATTTCTCGTCCGATAAATTGCGGATGTAAAATCATTTTGAATACTTCTATATCATAAAACATTTTGGATGAGTAATAAGTATAAATATATTTTTGAGCTAGAATTGACTTTTTGACTTTTGATGAAATCAATTGAATAATATGACTTATTGGAGAGGATTCTAAGTGAATTTAAATTTTATGATTATTATAAAAATACCAAAATAATCTTTTATCGAAGATGTCCTTTCAATATCCTAATGAAGGACACGTAGAGAAAGTTTCTTTGAGCGGTATTAAAAATGTTGGTAATATATCTCTATTAACGTACATAGAAAACAAACTTCTAGGTATTTAGTATTCATTTTGTTGACTTGCTGACGTGCTGTAAGTCTAAATGTAAAGACAACTCTATCTGTTACATAGGGATGAATGGATGACAACTCAATAATAGAATAGGACAAGTAAATAGTACTGCATCTGTACCGGAATCAGAAGATACGAAGATGAAAGGATATCTTCGATATACAATTATTTATATATTTGCTTTGGTATTTGTGTTAGGTCCAAAGTATCGTAGAAGGGGGGGTTGAATACGATACTCACTACAATTTAAAATTTTTTCGAATCTTGCGGATAAACAAATTGCAGTTCTGTAATGTGTTTCGTGTTTCGGATATATATCGAGTCGGTTTCTGAGGATATGAAAATATTAAACCAACACAAGGTATAAATGCATATTGATAAATACCTCGAAGGGTGCTATAAATCCAAACCCGAAGGTTCGGCTACAATGGCCACTACTCTCAATATTACAAACTCTAACCACTACAGATATTTCTATTACAAAGCTAGGCTAGGGTGTATGTATAATGGGAGTAGCCGTGCAGAGCACTTGGCCATTTCATCCCGAAGGATGGACAATGAATTGTGAGAAACAATCCACATATTTATAGGCTTCATAAACTAACTATGGTTAATGAGTTTGTCCTGGACGAATTCAAAATAAATGTGGTTAAAACTTGAGTTCGTCCCGGAATTTGCTCCTCCTTGCACTTGCGCCTCCTGTGTTCACGTTGAGTCATTTTGACTTATTTAAGATCAAGAAACAATTGAATTGGCGCCACCCCTTGTGAACTTGCGCCAAGAGTGATCACTTAGGGTCACTTGTACTTCAAAAATTATTCTAAGTGAGTTTGCGTCAGGAGGGGTGGAGTTGCGCCCATGTTGAACTTGCGCCTCCATTGCCTCCTGTGAGATATCTTTGACTTAGAAAAATAATTAAGTTAATTAATCTTGCGCCAACAGTGTAATGCATCCACTGTTCTCTCTCCTAAGACCACAAATTTGCGCTCCATAGAGTGTACCAGCTTCCTTGTTATCTCTCCTCAAACTGGCGCTTGGCCAAGTTTTATGTGCACACTGTTATCACTCCAAGTTAAATGATACAACCACGGTTGATCTAACCAACTTGCGCTGCTAGGGTTAAAGACTAGGGAGAGCACCACTTGCCGCGTCACTAACTCGCGCTAGTATGTAGTGTGTGTCTGTTATCTCTCCTGTGAAAGTAAGTGGCGCTAGTATGTTCAGGAGAGTGTATATATGTGTGAGTTTTGCCTTGGTTTAATTTGATCTCATTCCAACTTGCGCTCCACTCTATATATACACTATTGTTATCTCTCCTACCATGGTTAATATATGTGTGCATGGCTTCAGTGTAC
Source organism: Daucus carota subsp. sativus (assembly GCF_001625215.2). Classification (NCBI taxonomy): domain Eukaryota; kingdom Viridiplantae; phylum Streptophyta; class Magnoliopsida; order Apiales; family Apiaceae; genus Daucus; species Daucus carota. The sequence goes on along the minus strand of NC_030389.2, from coordinate 23,821,650 downwards.
AACAGGAGCTTAAAGAGAGTGAAACCCTAGCTCCATGGACACATGACATCATCCCAACATGCAAACCCTAGGTTCACTAGTACAAAAATGACTTTCCGCGTCGCCACTTCAGCGTCGGTTAAAGACAAAACCGACGCTATAAATACTTTTATGTGTCGGTCAGGCAAAACGACGACGCTATAGATACTTTTATGCGTCGGTCGGGCAAAACGCCGACGCTATAGGTTCATTTGCAGCATCGGTCGGGAGAACGCCGACGCTATAGGTTCACCTGTAGCGTCGGTCAAGAGAATGCCGACGCTATAAATTCACTTGTAGCGTCGGTCAAGAAAATGCCGACGCTATAGGTTCACTTGTAGCGTCGGTCAGAAGAATGCCGATGCTATAGAGTCACTTGTTGCGTCGGTCAGGAGAATGCCGACGCTATAGAGTCACTTATTGCGTCGGTCAGGAAAATGCCGACACTATAGAATCACTTATTGTGTCGGTCAGGAAAATGCCGACACCATAGGTGTTCTATTGATTTCAAAATTATATTAAAATTATATTTATAATTACACATGTACACACGTTCCTGTTCATGATTGGCGTTCGCAAAATATGAGTTGCGTGCCGGGTAGTCAGAATTCACCATTTGCTCTCATATAAGCACTATTTGATATTCTTTCTTATTAATATATAATATAATTTTTAAATTTTAATTAAAATGATATCATATATGATATAAATAAAAATATATTATATATAATATAATTTCAAAAAATATAATATATATAATAAATACTATATATAATATAATTTCAAATTATAATATAATAAATAATTAAAAAACTTTTTTATTATTTTATTGAAATAAATTTAGGTTTTTAAATTTATCTCTTTAATTTGATGATAATATAAATTAATGAATATTGATATTTTTTTAAAATCAAATTGTAATAATAATTGAAAATTTATATGTAATATAAAAATAAAAATAGACTTCCGCTGATTGCTGGAAAAGGAGGAAATTATGTTAAAGCCCAAGATGTTGTGTCATAAAGAACTAAAGCCCAAGATTCTAAACCTAAGTCCAGAGGACCAGAGCACATAAGTCTCGTCGCGTGTTTACACACTAGTCAAGGAGGACTCTCATCTCACCAAGATCTCCAACGGCCGACGAAAAGATGAGTAAAATGTCGTCTTCATCATCTTGTAGTGACAAAATTAGGACAGAAGGATCCAGAAGGTAAAGTTAGGAGAGACGCCGTCGTTTCAGGGAAGGAGATGCATTGATTATGAACTTTCTTGAGATCATTCAAGTTTATTTTTGACTATGTACTTGCTTCAGATAATGATCATGTAAGTGTTTTTTGAAGTATGCATTGATTGTTAACTTGCTTTGTTGAAGTTATTTTCAAGTCCTATCTCTCGCAGATGTTTGCGGAATTGAATTGTTAGTGTAATTGATGTATAGCAGTGGATTTGTTGTTTATAGATGATTGTATCATATAGAGATGGACTTAAGTTGAATTTTTCTATTATGATCATAATTTCTGATTTTTTAATTATCCAAGTTTTTTATTCGGCCAGCTAAGAATGGGGGTGAATCATTTTCTTGCGAGGTTAAACAGCTCAGGGTTCTTACAGACTCGAGGCTTTCTTTGTACTATTTTTGGGGGTACTGCTGGGAGATATGAATGAATGTTGTGCTGGAGCAGGTACACTAGTTTAAATAAATATCCTATCATGTTCTTGTCAATTAGCTATGTTAATTGCACCTGTCTGAAATTTTTAAGTTATTGAACTGATGATTTTTATTGTGCATTATGACCGTTAAATAACTCCAACAAAGAACATTGGCCTCCCCGACTCGTTGCTTTCACATTTTGTTTGTTATTTATTGTATTGGACCAAATGGATCCTGGTATTGACCGTCAAATCTCAGATCATGCCTTATGTATGCACTGATTACTTTCCAGGTGATCTGCAGGGTCTGGCACCTTTTTTACACTGTGATAACTCCAGCAGTTATCTGCCAAATAATGTATGGTACACGTAGCCTTTTCCCAGATGTAAGTCTGAAGTGATCTTCCTTCACATATGTTTCATTTTCACCATGTAACAGAGTTGGTTTTTAATTTTAACTCTCTTAGACTATCATCTTCTTTGATACAATGAGTGATTAAAATAGGAAAAGTACTTGTTACTGTTAAACATTAATTTATCTTGTAATAACAGGGGGGAGGGGGCACTTTATCATTGATGTTTTACAACCATTTTTTTTGTTTTTGAAACATGATGCTTTACAACCTCATATTTACTGTTATTAGATTATTTGCAGACTTAAAAAAAATATACAACTTATCCCTGATATATTTTATTTGACTGACATGTAATATCTGCCATGAGGATGTTAATGGCTGAAGATTCAAACAATGTTGTTAGTAGTTCTTTTTTGCTTGAAGATGATTCAAGGTTAAAGATGAGACAGTGAAATGCAATCACAGTATAGTATCTATTTGACTGTAGTATGTTTGTGTTAAATCTCAATGGTGGGTGCTTTGTGGAGACATATTTGTTATTGTAATAAATAACTATGTAATACTTTTTTATTAATAAGATTGAATTGATGGTTTATCTTTTTTATGTGTTTTGAGCTTATTCTTTTGATCATAGTAAATTGCTAAATGCTAAAAAAAACAAAAATATTTTTTTTTACAAAAAAATACTTTAGGCGTCGATTATTCAAACACCCGACGCAATTGGTAAGAACCATAGCGTCGGCGTTTTCCAGAACCGACAGGATAGATAGCAGCAACAACGTCGGCATTTTTTAGAACCGACGCAATAGATAGGACCAACAATGTCGGCGTTTTCCAGAACCGTCGCAATAGATAAGTGTAATAGCGTCGGCATTTTCAAAAACTGACGAAATAGCTATCCCAATAGCGTCGGCATTATTGACCACCGACGCTAATGATCAACCAAAAGCGTCGCCAACGTAACCGACGCTGTAGACCTATACCTATAGCGTCTCCTACATTTGCAATGCCACTTAACCGACGCCTTAGGGGTTATTTGACCGACGCTGAAAGTCCAGTTTGTACTAGTGGTTGTAGTAGACATATGACATCATCTCCATGCATGCATATAATATAATATATAATATATTATGTTGTGATTATATTAATAAATAAAAGTATATATAAATATATACACATATCTAGGGTAGCACTCCATAGCATACCCTCTTATATGGAGTTACGTAGCACACCATTATAAATATATACATAATATATATTCTATTATATTTTTTATGAAATATAATTTCAAATTTGATTATTAAACCGAAAACGAAGTTATACAATTTTTTTATTCCAAAGATCATCTAAAATTATGCAATATCTCAACATGATTCTATAACAGAATAATAATCATCCAGAATTATTCTGTTGTAGAATCAGTTTCGAAAATATACTTTTTTTAATTAAATTTTAAGTGTTAAATTACTTAAAATAGATTTATTTTGTAGTATTTTATATTAGAATCACGTTTTATATTTATTCTATAACAGAATTTATAATAAAATTGATGATTTATAGTGGTGCGCTATGTAACTCCATATAAGGAGTCCCTCTCTTGAATGGTGGCCCACATATCTATATTATTTATATGAACATATGATTAGTCCATATTTTTGCATATTTAAATGCTTATCTTTTGTTTATTTTCGTAGTATTAATCGCTTATTTATTTTATTTCAGGAAATCGTAGATAAATAAAGAAAGAAGAAGAAATGCAAGAAAAAGAAGAAAAAAAAGAATTGGCAAGTAAGGGACACATGGAGGGCCACAATCTTCCCAACACACAAGGCACATGGATGGTCAAGATTGAGCCACCCTAACCCTAAACCCTAATTCTTTAGTTATAAATACCCCTTTCCTTTTACTTGTAATAACGAACCTAGCCACCTACCCACCTTTTCTACCTAGTCATTTCTATAGTTAGTATCTTAGATAGATTTACATTTTGCTAGCCCAAATTTCCTTTCCAAGCTTGTATACACTTTTTAATTTATATGCAAATCTCTTTTAGCTTAATCTTGTATTGTCTTTTTAATTTATTTTCTCCAAGTTGTATGATTCTTTTAAGTACCACCACGTGCTTTTTAAGCTTTTGGGAAATGAAGAATCATTGAGCTTGTGATTAGTGTAGATCTCTTACTTTTTAAATTTAATTTTTGGTAGAAACTTAAAACTCTAGCACAAAAGATGATTTGTGTGGGGGTTAAATATTTAGAATTAATGGCTACCATATATTAGTGTTAATTCGGGATTTAGGTTTTTATTTAAGAAGATCAGCAGCCATTTTGGTTAAATCACTCGTTTGGTAATTGTTTTATAATAAAATTACTCACACCCCTGTTTCTTGTTTCGTTAGTTTATTTTCTTTTAATTAGGAGTAAACCCACCTTATATGCTCGCAATACACAACTGCCAGTGCTCTGTTTTTGCTCCCGTTTTGGTTTCTGAGTTGAATCTTGCCGAGTCTCCACCGAGTTGCCGAGTCATTCATTGGGTTTTATTATTTTGTTTGAAATCTTGAGTTTTGTTTGTCCTGTTTTCCGAGCTGCTGTACTATGTTTAATTGTCTTTGTCCAAAGCTGATTTACTGTGTTACAACAGAGTCGAGTTTAGCTGAGTTCTTTGCCTGGAATTGATTGATTGTTTATAGATTTTAGTTCAGGGTTTTTAGTCGCCGATTGCTCTGCTTTTCTTGTACTGAGTTCCCCTGTTTCATTTTCTTTGCTCCGCTGGTTTCCGAGTTATGGTCGCCAGTGTTTCACGAGTCAAGCATGTCTTCAGTTAGAGTTTTGTTTGTTGCTGCGATTTCTGGTTTAAATTGTGAGTAGTTTGCCGAGTTCATCAACGAGTTTGCTGCACTGTGTTTGTCGAGTCAGTCCCGAGTTTCGTTTTCGAGTCGCAAGTATGTTGGCTGGGTCTAGTTTTGGCTGCTGGCGTCTGTTCTTAAATCGAGTGTTTAGTTTTAATTGCTATGTCAAATACTATTTAGTTGAGTTTTCTACTGTAATCATGCTGTTAAGTTTTGTGTAGTAGAGTAGTGTCGAGTTGCTCTGAAATTGGTAAGCCTCACCGAATCGAGTTCTGTTAGTCTCGAGTCACTGGTTTTTGGTTTTTCTTTTTTCTTTTTGTTTTATTTGAATAAGTTACTGAGTATCTTGGCTGGCTTTCGATAAGTTTATATGTTATTGTTTGGTTTACTGCGTTTTAGTCAAATCACCTGCTCATGCCTTGTGTTGTTTTAATGTTGCTTGCCGAATCAATTGAGTACTGAATATACCAAGTTTCGGGGTGAGATTTAATTTAATAATAATTATCATGTCCACATTTTGTAAAACTAGTTAGTAATTATTTATTTTAATTAAATTTCTCTTTAGACTTAATTTTAGATTTAATTTAGAAAAAACTTTTTCGCAAATTAATGTTCTAATTCGCCTAGATTTAAAAATAAAAGGTTTGTGAAAAATATTTTAATCTCTGTGGATCGAATCTTAAATATTAAAACGGTGATCGTGCGCTTGCGATTTATAAAAGGTATAATTTCTAGCACATCAACATATAATAATATATATGTACATATATTTAAATATATTCTCATATATTCAAATATATATAATATATAATTATATGTAAATACATCTATATATAAATATATATAGAGATATATATATAGTTATTTATAAATATAAATATAAACATAAATATATAAAGAAAAGTATATATATATATATAAATAATATTTATACAAACATATAGTAATATATATATATACACATATATTTAAATACATTCTCATATATTTAAATATATGAGAATATATTTAAATGTTCCAAAACCACGGTTGGATAACTAGCTTATCCATCCAACTCATCTCCAATCGTCCAAAAAAAGGCAATCAACGCACAGAAATCAATAAAGAGATTGTGCTTACGCTGACTCAAAAAAGCGTTTACGCTCTTTAATATAGCGTAAGCTCTGTTTACGCTGTATTATACAGCGTGTACGCTACTTTATACTTTTTCTTCCTCCACAGCTTCTCAAACACGCCTTGTTCCTCCTATTTACTCCCTCCATCCCACAATACATGTCACTTTGACTTTTCTTACGTAATTTGAGGTGCAAATAAAACATATGTCTATATATTATTTTTCAAATTTTCTTTTTCTGAATAAAAATACGGATGTTATACTTTTATTCAGAAAAAAAAAATTTGAAAAATAATGTATAGAAGTATGTTTTATTTGCACATTAAATTACATGCAAAAAGTCAAAGTGACATGTATTTTGGGACGGAGGGAGTACCATTTTTAGAGCATACAAATCCAATACACACCAAATACACAAAACTTATAGTTTGAAGCTTAGATCTTTATTGCAGTTTAGAAGCTTATACTTTGAAGCTTAATTAGATCTTTATTGGAGTTTAGAAGCTTATACTTGGAGCTTAATTAGATCTTTAATGAAGTTTAGAGCTTGAAATTTGAAGCTTGGAGCTTGGACTTCTTTATCAAGGTTAGATTTCTATTATTCTCATGGCATCTTACATATTTTCAAAATTACCATCCCCTAATAAACCCGTCACACCTAATAAACCTAGAATAGAAATCGAAAAAGAAGATGATGTTAAAACCCCCCCAATAATAGTAGATGTTTACGATAGTGATAATGATGATGATGTTTTTGAGGAGGTTGGTGATGATGTTGAGGAGGTTGGTGATGATGTTGTTGAGGAAGTTGGTGATGAATTTGTTGATGATTTTTGTGATAATCCGAAAAATGATTTGAATGAAGTTTGTCCTTGTGTTGGTCGATTGTTTGATAGTTTAGATGAAGCGGAGATGTTCTATAGAGATTATGGTAGACGTGTTGGTTTTGAAGTGATAATTAGAACCACACATAGGCGTGTGAAAACTAGAGACATTTGTTCGCGTTTATATATATATCGAAAGGGTGGTTGATTAGTACCCAAGTCCTTGGGTGAAGATATGGATGTTCAAAAAAAGAGGAGAAATAGGGATTCTATTGGTAGAACGGATTGTACGGCGCAGATGTACGTTGTTAATAGGGAAAATTTTGAAGAAATGGGAAGTGACATTAGTCGATTTGAAACACAATCACAAGATGATTTCAAAAGATGAAGTGCATTTTATGCAAAGGCCAAGGAATATAACTCCCGTTATTCGGCAATTAATTGTGACATTGAATAGATCGAGTATTGGGCTTTCAAAAACATTAAATGTGTTAAGGGAGTTAACGGGTGGGTTGGAGAATATTAGATTTGGTAGTCAAGATGTTCGGAATGTATTGCGTAATATTCGACATTATGTGTTCGATTCGACTGATGCTTCAGAGGGTTTGGCATTACTTCGAGAATTGAAAGGTAATAGTCAATGTGAATTTTTCTATAAAGTTGACGTGGATGAGGAAAATCGTGTGCGGGTCATGTTGTGGGTTGATCCGAGATCACTCAATGCCTACCAAAATTTCGGAGATGTTGTTGTTTTTTACTCCACCTATCGTACTAATAGGTATTGCATGCCGTTTGTGCCATTTACGGGGGTAAATCACCATTATTAGTCGATTTTGTTTGGATTTGCCCTGATAAGGGATGAGACTAAAAAATCTTACTTATGGGTGTTTAAGAATTGGTTGGAGGCTATCGGGAACAAAGCTCCACAAACGATCATCACCGATCAAGACATTGCTATTGGAAACGCAATTGCCGAAGTTTTGCCGAACACAAATCATTTATTTTGTACGTGGCATATAAGTACAAAATTTGGTGGAAAAGTTATCGCATTTATATGCAAATCATGATCACTTCAAAGAAGATTTTAACTCTTGCATCTATAAGTCACTAACGGTTGCACAATTCGAAGATAGGTGGGAGGCATTAGTTGAAAAATATGATTTGATGAACCATTCTTGGTTACAAAATATGTACTCCATTCGACACAAGTGGGTCCATGTTTACACTAAACTTCACTTCACAACCGGGATGACCACTACCTCTAGAAGTGAGTCAATGAATTCTTTCTTCGATGAATTTGTCAATGCTAGTACCGGTTTGAAAGAGTTCATAGAGAATTCACAAAAAGCATTGGAGAAACAATATTTACGTGAAAGAGAGGCTGATTATGAAACAAAGAATAAGGAAAGATCCAAAATAAAATCATCATCATTGGAGAATCATGCGGAATTTACTTACACGAAAGAAATGTTCAGACATTTTCAACACGAACTCAAAGAAAGTGGAGCTTATGTTGTGATTGAGAAAGAGAGCAATGCAATTTACAAGCATTACGAAGCATATAAAACAACGATCCAAGAGGAGTATAGAAAATATTATGTTTTGATCGTCACCGAGAATGCATGGTGGGATATTTGATGCATGTTGGGATGTTTGATGCAAGTTTTGGTGTGTTGATGTTGGTAGAGAGGTTATAGAGTCCCAACGATACGTAAAAGAGCGTAAGCACAGAGAAAATGCTCTGTTTTTTGCATTTTGCTCTGCGCTTACGCTATATTATATAGAGTAAGACCAGAGAAAATGCTCTATTTTTGCGCTTACGCCATATTATATAGCGTAAGACCAGAGAGAATGCTCTGTTTTTGCGTTTTGCTCTAGTCTTACGCCCTATTATATAGCGTAAGCACATGCAAAATGTAGAAACAGAGCATTCTGTTTCCTGCAATCAACAATCTAAAATCTAACAGTACAAAATCCTGCATTCTGTTTCCAACACTACAAAATCAAAAATCCAACAATCCCATGCAAAATCCAACAATCCAACTACAATCAATATGAAACCAAAATGCAACTGAAATCAAATGCAACTTGAAAACAAATCCAACTGAATTTAAATTAAAATTCACTAGAATCCAACAAAATACAATTCGGCTAATCTACAATCATACTAATCTACAGTCCGGCTAATCTAGCTTGATTCGCTGTTTCTCTTGGATGTCGGGCTAATTTCTTATGAAGTTCCCATCCGATTCGATGACAGAATATGGTTAAAACGTCGTCATCCCAATCCCTACCAAGCCAATTATCCGTAGAACATGTTAAAATACAATCTATGTATTTCATAACAAAAACACCACAATCATGGCCATTTCCTTGCTTGGGCCAGATCTTCACTGGTTCAACTTCTAGAAATATAATTGATTCCTCTGGATAATTTTCCTGATCTAGTCGGTGGAAAATGATAGGCATCAATTTCTCCTATAAATCACATGCATGAAAAAAAAATTACTTAAAAAGAAAAAATAGAGATTCCATGAAAAGATAGTAAGGAGAATTAGAGATTTACCACAACATAGTACTCCTTAGCATATACTTCTCTCAGAGACATAAGTGGGGCATCATCTCGGAGAGAATCGAACAATGTCACTCGGTAATCTTTTACTGACCACAAAAAAAGTAGCCAGTGTCCCTCCGTGGAAACCGGCATGAGAATGTAAGTGTAATTAGTAATATTTCGTGCTCCTTTATCGAGTGTGCCATATGCTTTACAATCACCATCAAATTTATCCCATTCTGATGCTTTTCCCCTTAAAGGATTCTTCTTTTTGGAATGATATGTGGCCATCACTTGGAAAAACCATGGATTCATAAAATAATATGAGGCCGCCGTATCGGAATCACTATAGAGCATCAATTCCCTCGTTTCGAGCAATTTACAATACTCGTCCATAATAGAGTACTCAACAAGATGACCCGGTTCCAAGGATCTCACCGAAGCTTCGCTACAGAATTGAGGCAAATCAGCCTTGTCAATCGGCCCTCCACTCCACCAATGTGTTTTTAACCAGTCCACCTTTGTTTGGTTGAGGGGCTTGAGAGGATGTCCCTTCACATATTGGGTTGGCATAGATAACATATCCTAAAATTTAAAACAATCCAAAATGAGACAATTGCGATAATTTAAAACACGGATCATTACCTCCGGGGGTAGATCCAAAAATGGAACATTAGGATCATCACGAGCAATGGGTTGATCCACTTGAACAGTAGGATCAACAAATAACATCGGCCTATAGCATTCTTCACCAAATGGTTGCTCAAACTGGAATTGAGAAACTCCGACATCATACTGAGGGGCACTAGGCCCGATATCAAATTGTTCAGTATCGAACGGACCACTAGCAGCATAATCGAATTGAGTTTGTTGTTGTTGATAATCTTTGTAGTCTCTAAAGTAATTACTCTAAAACGGTTCACTACTAGCTTCCGCAGTCCTTCTTGCCTTTCTTTTAGGCAAAACATTTTTGAAGTCGGGCCTTTCATATGTCGGTCCGAACGTCTCAAGCATGAGCTCATCATACCCTCTCACAAATATTGGTAATAAAGAATCATGAAATATCAGGGGCATGTCATGCATACAAAGTTCGCTCATACCTCGAGCAGTTGTGATGATCTATATAAAAAAACAGTAGACAATAATTATCCAACATATTCACAATGCAACAAACTCAAAATGCAACAAACTAAAAATGACGATCAAAAGGTGATATTGTTATTAAAAACATACCAAATCCAGGGCCTTAGAGACATCGCACTTGTCTTGTGGTTGTTGGAACATTACCGGGTCTTTTATAGCCCTTGAAGGTGGCACAATCTTCAGTTTTGTGATGTTGTAGTACCAATCCATATATGTTTCAAGGGTAATCAGATTCTCCGGTGGCTGTATTATACCAACTCCATCCTCGACAAAGGCATTCCATATTTGCACATAATTGTTGTAGTATCGAAGATCCACTTTCATTAATGTGTTTTCATTTTGAAACCTTATTTTATCCATGTCTTCAAGGGAGCTTGCAGTAACCACAATGGCATGCCGAACTGCCTTGTAACCCTCTCGGCAGTTGATACTCTATGTCCTCGAAAAAAATGAGCGGAAAATGAGCAATACTGGCAAGTCGAGCTTGGTAAAAATGCTCGTCATACCTCCGATTGAAACGTGTATAGGGAGTCCAATGAACCCATCTCGTATCAAAATTATCAAACATTGCTCTATATGCATCAATATGGTGATGAATATTGAAATATTTCGACTTTCCAGCAGCAACCGGAGCAATCGCCCATGCAAAGGCCCTAGGCCACATGTGACTAGTATTTTCAGCTATCTTTGATTGTCCCGGGCGTAATCTCTCACGAGCCCATAGCATCAAAATCATAGTGCAACCGGTTATTTGCTTGCAGTTTTTATCGCTTGCCTCACAAAGATTTCTATATAAATAACCAAGCACCGCGGCCCTGTTAGGGTTATACTAAAATATTCGTTTGAAGTATGTAACAATTATTTGAGAATCTTGAATACATGTTTTCACATTGTCTGTATATTATATATTGTTGACAATCTGGTATCAAATGGGATAACAGAAGATTAGATTGTCAAACTCCTTATATAATATAATAAAGGTTCACAGTCTAAATGGTGTTAGACAAACCATTGGAACGACTGAAGTATTATTTGGAAATAGTTTATCTTGACTATTGAATAACACTTATATACTTTGTGTATATTGAACGGGATCAAAATAGTAGAATAATTGTTTCTTTATTCTGACAATAAAGAACTAAGATTCTATAATGTTATTAATGCTTAAGTTCTTAATCCGGATATAGTGATTGACACTTGTATTTAATGCACATTCCTTGACTCATAAGTTAAATAATTTATTTTAAATTACGAATTTATGTATTGGGCAATAACATATATACAGAGTGGGATATTGACTATAAAAGGAAACCATGTCCGAAAAATATATTCGGGTGATGATGTCCTCTTGAAAGCTCATAAAGATAATTATGCTTTAGTCCTGCAGGCAGATTTGTTCTTGCATAATTATAAGGTTGAGTGGATGATCAAGGATAAAAGATATTGATTAAATTAATTGTCAGAAATTAATTTAAGTAATGGACATGCGATATCTTAAACATGGGGAATTTATAAGCAATTAATATGGGAGCCGAATTAAATAATTAATTTACGGAATTAAGAAAGGTAGTGCAAATATTAATTCTTTAGTGGATTGAATTAATATTTAATGACATTGGGCTTGGCCCGGAATGTCATTGGAAGGCCTGACCTAATAATGGTCCATGATCCCTACTGTAGCCTATATATATTCTCGTTCTCCTAAAGCTGAAAGACACACCAAAACGAATTCATCCTAGAGTTTGAGGGAGGCAGACGTTTTTTTCAAGGAGACAGCTAGGGTTTTGGGTTTTCGGAGCTTTAAGGAGAGGCACAGCTTGGGAGATCGAAGGCCACACTTCGTTAAAGGTGAATCAGGGAATACAGTAGAAGACGTGAATTTGAATCGCTTGCGCCGTAGCGATTAAGGTTAATATTCTTTTCGAACTTTTAATTAGTATCATAAAACGCAGGCCAAGGTCCGATTGTTCCTACAGGCCCCCTAAGCATATCCATAAAATTTTTTGGTATCAAGTAGAAACGCGATCAGTCGGGGGTGAGCTACATTGTTGGACTTTGTAGGAAACAATATCGCCCCACACAAATAGAAAACATACCCTGGGTGTATATCTCCTGAACGTCCCGATCCGCATCCGAAGGACATACACGATACATTTCTCTCAGAAAACTTAATTTAACACCACCACGATCCCAAGCCGTTTTCCTTTATTAAACTGAAAGATTTGGATCGCGCCATGCATGTAGCCATGTAAGTGATGCCACCACATCAAAGTTAAGTCTGACCGCCTCCCCAACAACTGGTAGACCCATCAACATATACACATCTTCTAGGGTCACTGTCATCTCCCCGAATGTGAAGTGAAATATATTAGTTTCGGGCCTCCAACGCTCCACCAATGCAGTGATCAAGCAGACATCATTTTGCATAACCGTCCGTGGGTTTGCAAACATCCCGAACCCCCATTGTTGCAATAGATGCACTTGATAATCATTCAGTACCCACTGATTGAGTTGAGACGTATTTTGACGGATTTGCAATTTATCTCTTTGAATGTCATGCCAAATTGATGTGCTTATATGCTTTGCTGGATTGCGAAGTACCGAATCATCAACCGGTCCACAAAAATCATTCGCCATTTCTACAATTATATTATCAACCAACAAACAACATCAAGGTCAAAATCAAACCAACAATTCCCACCAACAACAATCTTAACAACCAACAAATCAATAATCTTAACACATTCAACATCAACTATCAAAATTCAATCTTCGCCAACAATCTAAACTATCCACTTCAAAAATCTAACTATAATTTAATATCAAACTAAAAAGATAGACAAATTCAAATAAAAAGCTAAATTTTACCAAAATCTACACTATCAAACCCCAATTTATAATTAAACTAAAAATTCGAACTAAACAAATCAATAAAATCCATAAAAAATTAAAACTTTACCAACAATCTAACTAAAAATTCGAAATCAAACCAAAAAGAATCAACAAATCCAAAGAAAAATTAAACTTTACCAAAATATAAACTATAAAACCCTAACTCCAAATTAAACAAAAATTCAAACTAAAAAATTCAATAAAATCCAAACAATTTTAAACTATACCAACAATCTAACTATCGAACTCAAAATCAAATTACAAATTCAAAGTAAAAATAAAGAGATCCACAAATCCCCAGCTCAAAAATGAACTAAAAATTGAACTAAATATGCTAAATTTACCAAAATCTACGCACATATATACATCTATGAATCTATACACACATTCATAAAGAAGAATCAAAATCTACATACAAAAAACCATATACACACACGTATATACGCACACACAGATAATACACACACATATACAAGAGCATATGCACCAGAAATCGCTTGATTCGGGTTGAAATCAGTTGAAATCGCTTGACTCGGGTTGAAATCGCTTGATTCGGGTTGAAATTGCTACTGTGGATAGGTTTTTTTGTGTGGTTAGTTTGTTTATCCACAATACGCTATACAAAATAACGAAGCCGGTTCCGCAAAAAAAAAAAACCGCTCTGCTATATTGTATAGCGTAAGAACAGACTTACGCTAGATCATGTGGCGTATACGCTTAATCATAGAGCGTAAGAGTCTGTCAATGGATCGGGTTTGGATCGGATCGACCTCAATCCATATCCATATCCATTTATTTTATCGGATTCGGATTCGGATCGGATCGGGACCGGATTTTTTTAAGCCGATCCATATCCATATCCGTTCGGATCACGGATCTCGGATCGGATATCCAATCCATTTACTTACTAATATATATTTTTTAAATGGCTTTAACATTATCTAAAATACAAATAAAACAAGTAAATAACAATGTTAAAATTTAAATTGCAAAGTCAAACATTACATCCCAAGTCTCAAAACAAATTACAAACTAAATTGTTCATAAATAAAATTTAAAAGGATCAGCAAGCTTCCACTCCAGGACTCTGTCACCAAATATACCAGATGCAGAGCACAATGTTTAGCACAAAGAGAAACCACACCGGTACCATTTCCTTGTTACACCTGTTAATTCAAATAAAAATGAATTTATTATTTACATCATGATACAAGCAGTAGGTAAAATATTTATGAGAAATAAATAAATATATTATTATATAATATATATATATATATATATTAACCGGATCGGGTTACAAACGGATCGGATCACCCTAAATCCATATCCGGTCCATTTATAATCGGATTTTTTTAATCGGATCGAATTTCGGATCGGATTTTTTTTTATCGAATCCATATCCGCTAAAATGACCTCGGATCGGATCGGGTCGGATCGGATTTTCGCTCCATTGACAGGCCTACGTAAGACCTTTTAATCTTGATCGTCCGCTGATAAATCAACGGTTGTAATTAACTTGGATATATTTAAATAATTATCCAACTGTGGTTGTGGAACAGCCCCTATATAATATACATATAATTATATGTAAATATAAATATAAATATATATAAAGATATATATATATATATATATATATATATATATATATATATAACTCTCTCTAAATAGAGATATATTTATGCACATAATATAATATTATTAATATATATACACTTAAATATATAAATATTTATGTAAAATATAAATACATATACTATATACATATATATTTATTTAAATATATATACATATAAATATACATATACATATGTTTAAAAACATATATACATATATATTATATATATCATATTTAATTAAATATACATATATACATATATAATTATATTTGTACATATACAAATATATAAGTGTACACATATAAAATTGGTCACTTCTAAATATGGCTTTCCGTGGAAGCTTATGACAGTTGAGCAGTAATCTTTGGCATAGCTTGCAGAGGCTATACATTTGGCTTGGCTTGGCTTTGGAACAAATGACTTGTTATGAATGGATCAATTTTTCGATCGATAAATACTTTGCAAACTCCGTACGTGCTGACGCTTAGTGCACTGGTCTGGTTCACAAGCGACTAACACTGAAGTCACACATTGTACTATCTTTGTCAACAAACATTGATCAGTCGATTCTAGGTTAGTTTATGCTTGAGTTTGTTGATTATAAATAACCAACCAAGATATATAGAAATATCTTGCTTCAGGGGTTGCACTGAAATCTTCCGAGTACTTAGAAAACATCTTACTTGCTTCCACAATCTTAAATACTCCAATCTTTATTCTTCACTGAGGCATGAACATATTAATGAACTTCTTCCAGTGAAATTATTCCTTCAAGACTGTAGATGGCTTCTTCAATCTTTGTCTTCGTATCTTCCGATTCCGGTGCAGACGTAGTGTTATTTACTTGTCCTGTTCTATTGTTCAGTTATCATCCCTATGTAATAGATAGGGTTGTCTTTACATTTAAACTTACAATCTCCCCCTATTTGTTTGTTAATCATAACAAGCAAATCCTCTGGAAGATAACTCAACTAACACTAGTAAAGTCCTGGACTAGTAAATAATGCTACAAAGTTTCTGGATCATATAATAAATGTCCAGATTTGATGAATAAAAATAACAGATGTGCATATCACCTTTATTTCTATGGTTCTTGCTTACTTGTCAGATAATCCTCATAGTCTGTCTTGAAGAGAATTCAAAACATTCCATTATGCAAAGAACAATCAGGAGCTTCATTGAATTCTTCAGTGGTAATGAATAAGTTCATGTCTACCACTTACTGAAGAATAAATGTATCACCGTGATTCCTCACAAGTAAAGAACAAGTCTTTGCTTATGCTTCTCCCTATGACAAAGATAGTGGTGAACCAATACCACTACTTCCTAGGAATCATACCACGTACCACCTGAATAAGAATGCAATACAGTGGTGAGGTGTACATGAGTTATTTACTTCTCTTCCCATTACCTAAATCAGGTTCCCCTTAGTGATAAGTAGCTATCTTCCTTAGATGAAAGATCAATCCTCCTCCTTAGTTGAAAGATGAATCTCCCCTCAGTAGTACACTGCTAAAGAGTAGTTTACTCCCCCTTAGTTGTAGAAAATAGAAGAAAGCTAACTTACTTTTTCTTCCCCATTCCATATATTCTCCCCTTAAATATATTCTTCCCCTTAGTTGTGGAATCCTCCGAGGATATGTGGTATCAAATATGGTCAAGGAACGTGTACAATGCTTCCTGTACCAAAAGATAATCTCCCCATAGAGAACTAAACAACGCTAAAGCTGGGGTCGAAAAAAGAGTTCAGAAGAAGGGTTTACTTTGATTGGGTTCCCTATGCTGAAAGAATAGGTTCCAAACGGAAAAGTAATGAATAAAAACTGACATTCCAGTAACAACATCCACTTTGTCTTTAGGTATAAATTTGGTAATTAGTAGGTGTCTCACTAAAATGTTCTGCAGGTGTATCACTCAACACTCAATTTTCTCTCGGTTTTTGGGTAAGGGTGTCACTCACGAGTTCTGTAAGTGTATCCCTCCACACAAATACTGAGCTTCCAAAATGTTGAGTACCTGCAAGAAAATCACCTTAGCCGCCCTTGTAGGGGGTCACCCGTGGTGCAATAGGAGTTCGTAATTCCCAGTCCCTGCAGACTCATTAGATAAATCCAAATCATGGTCCACAAGTTGCCAACCACTAAGTGGCTTATCCAATTAAGGATCCAGAGTTGTTTGGTCTGGGAGGTTAGACAAAGGCTTAGTTATGGGTAAGGCCTAAGTCCTCCTCAATGTCTGTGAAGACACTTGATTCAAGAGAATCATCAACCATAAGTTCACACCGTGAAATGAAATGAACCGTAGTTGCTTCCGTCAATTCTTCAACAACTTGTTTTCTTTCAATACCAATTATTAATATATGTGTGACGACCCGGATTTTTCAAAATTTATTTTGTTAGTTTATTTGTGATTCTTCAGAAAATGTGGAATAAAATTTAATATTTTATTCTAGTTTCATAATTCTCAAAGTATATGTTTAAATTATTTTTCCGGTTCATTAGGGTATTGGAATTTTGTTGTCTATTTGAATTGAATACCATGTCAAATACGTGAATTACTTGTTCTATGGTTAAGTTTATCATCTGAATGTAACTTATGCTTGTGTGTATATTTGTTACTAACTGTTGTATTGTTTATAACTGTTTTATGATTTTCTTAAAAACGGATTTTAGGAAAATGAATTCCTGGAAATATGAAAGTGATTTCAAAATTTCTTTTAATTATTTAATGATGATAGTAAATATTTTTAGGAGTTTTTAAAATATTAAAAATCTTATTTCTATAAGGACATGATTTTTAATTAGTTTCTAAACGCAGCTAACTTCTAAAATTTGTATAAATTTTGACAAAGCTCTATAAATCCCGAAACTTTTATTTTATTAGTTTTATAATATGCGGAGATTTATAAAATTAGTTTGGTAATTTTTCGAGAAAGTTTTATGGCGAGTTATCCTGTAAATCAACTAAATAGCGGGTGTGTGGGTGGTTATTCAGCTTTAAAACCAAACGTGGCAGTCTTTGGCCAAAGCACGTGACATTGTTTTTCTTCACCGCCATTCCTTTTCTTCCTTTTATTTACATCAGTCTCTCAATCTCTCTGGCTCACCTCCCTCTCTCACCTTTTCTCTTTTTCTTCTACAAGCCACTATCCATTAGTTGTTTTTTTTCTTAATCTTTCTCCGTCGTTCTCTGATGACCGCCGTCGCGGGTTCCGACCAGGCGCCGCCGGACCGCCACCGCGTGTTTCTTCCTCTACCATAGCCCTGCATCAGTTATAGATCAGTAGGTATAAAGCATAGTTTCTCTTTGTTAAAATAGATATAGACGTATATACATATATGTGCTTGTATGTACATAAACTGATTATATGCTTGTAATTGGAGGTTGGTTGAATTTTTGAGATTGAGATTGGTGTTAGTAATTGTATGATTGAATTGTGCTTAATTGATATTTGAATTAGTTGTTGTAGGTTGATTATAATTAGTACGCCAACTAGTAGTATAATTGGGTGACTTGGGTACTTGAATTATGGGAATGTATAACTGAGTATTCAAGCTTTCAAGTTCGAGATTTTGTGTAAATGTTTTCAGAATGGTGTTTCAAGAGCTTAAGTATTGGGCTACACATAATCTGTCGAATTCTAGGTTGCTGCTGATCTGTTTTGCAGTACAATTCTGGGCTAATAGATTTGAATTATATGCTTAATCTTTGTGTGGTTATGTGCTCCTCAGAGTCTAGTTTATGTGCGTGAAAGAATCGAATCGATTCGATGAGCGAGCTAGGAGATATGACCGTTTTAATATGGTATGCGCAGAAAATTGTGGGCAGATTTATGTGTCATGTTTCAGGCCCTTTTATGCTACCTTATAATTAAATTTGCTGCTGAAAATTTTGCTGGAGTTAGATGTTGGGGCCTGGAATGTGTCATTAAAATTTTATACAAATATACCAATTTTTCTATTTATTAAAATTCTTAGCGTGGGGCTGGTTCTGCAGGACAGATTCAGGTCCTGACTTGCAAGCCCTGTTTTACTCCCTTAAACATTGAATTTGCTTCTGAAATTTTTGTAGTAGATTGGAATAATGTTTAGGAATGTCTCATAAAAATTTCATATTAAAATGATAAATTTTCAATTTATTAAAAATCATAGAGTGAAGGCTGTTTGAAATATTTGCTCTAGTTTTCTTTCTTTGTTAGTGCATAGTATGAGGTTATACTTGGTTGATTGCATATGATTGATTATTAAATTTATTGGCTCAGTTGACCTTGCATATTTATATTAAACGTATTTTGTGTATAGTGAATTAGCAATTGTGCTAAAAGATTTTCTTATGTGTTACTAAGTCAAGACATCCTTTTATATTAATAATTCGCGTGTTAGCAATAGTATTGGTTGGTTGTTGGTATTGTAAACAGGTGGGTAGTCCGATAAATAGAGGAGATGCTGCCGAAATTTTGTTAAAAATTAGCGGTGTTTATTGATTAATAAATATTTGATAGTTAATAGCATTATATTATATGTGCACTGGAATATGTATTGATTGTTTATTGACTATGTGGTTATGTGCCGACTGATCCAATGTGTATATATTGTTATGTGGATATCTGTATATATTCATGTTTACTATATACGGATATGCGAAGGGTAGATGTTCGCGGTTCCTATACTATTTGGAATTAGCTAGTTCTTTTAATCCGACGACTGAGATATTATCCTACTATCGTGTAGAATAGATCAAGACGTGTATATCGAGAATGTTCAGAATTAATCCGATGGTGTTGCAAGTTGAAGCAAGAATAATCTGAGATGACAGACGTAGAAAGAGTATTGTCAGAAGCTGCTTAGAAAGATATGATTGTGCGGTATAGTGCTATTAGAATCGTGACTAGACGTCGGAGTTAAGGCAAGTATTTCTACCCTTAGTTAAGAGTAAGCGATTTTTATCTTCTTCTTGACCCTGACCTCTCTTTCATGACATGATTCATTTTTATCGTGACATCATTCTTGTGAATCATGTTTAGTAATTGAATACCTGCAGTTGAATTGATAATACCTTTGACTCACTATTTAAACTTTGATTTTGATAAAAGATTTTCAAACTACTAAAAGTAGTAACTATTTTGATTTGCTACAAAATAAATTTGTTTAACAAGAAAAGCCACTTGAATTCTTGAATTTACCAAATCATGTTAAAGCTGTAGCTTTTAAATTTAATATATTGGGTAGTTTTGCGTAAGAGGCTCAGACATCGGCCCAGCGTGAAAGGTGGCTCCTTTAGCCCGGATTACCGGAATTCGTAATATTTGTCAACCTTGCTGAATAAGCTTGGTTTATGGACTATAGCATGACTGATCATCTGTTATAGCCAGGTGTCTTATTTAAACCCAATTAAATATTGATTAGTTTCAAAGGAGATTATCTTATGTTCAAAAGATAATGGAAGTTATTTTTATTTCTACAGCTTTAAATTCATATATTGATGCAGAACTGTTTTATCATTGTTTACCATTTTACTCTTTTATACTGAACTGTTGGTTTACAACATCATGTTTAATCCAGAGTTTACTTTCACTTCAACATTCTGATTCACTTAAATATATATATCTTGTTGCTTCCACCTATCATATTCTTGCTGAGCATTATTGCTCATTCTTGCTATTCCTTCTAACCTTTTTCAGCTAGGGATAAAGATGATTCACTAAAGACTGCGCGTAAAGAGTAATGATAGGCAATGATTGCAAGTGGTTGAGTTCAGGAAAATTGTTAGGTAGGGTATCCGGGACGATGTGATTAAGACTAGATGCAGTTGGAGTTCTGCAATTCAATTCAGTTGGAAATGAGATTTGTTTATTTGGTTATCAGCTACTCTTCTTATCGATGTTTAGCTGATAATGCAGTTTAATTTGTAATGAAATTTGATAGTTTTAGTTTCTGATTTCAATGCTGTAACCTGTATGCGATCCTGTTTTCAGGGGGTGAATTTGATTTTAATTTAAATCATTTTTTTAAAAATATCCAGGTTTTGAAATATTTGTATTTACTTTCTTTCAAAGATACAGGTTTTAAATTGTTTTTCTTTCAGTGACTCAAAAATACAGGTTTTAAATTATTTTTATTTACACGTGGCACCAGATCCAGACCCCCGGATTTGAGGGATGTCACAGTTGGTATCAGAGCTACAGGTTATAAGTTATTGAAATCAGAATGTAGATGGTAATAATAGGTTTGATAAAAAAAAGATTACATGGTGAAACCTCACATAGAGGTATCGTAAGACTATTTGGGGATAGTCTTTCTGAGCAGACTAAAATGGGACGAGATGATTAAGTGTAAGTGTTAGACATCACAATTCCTAACTCTAGTTCTTCCGGTCCCTGATATATTGACCAATTTAGAGTTAAATTATTCTAAGAGGATCGAAGTTTGACCTATCAGCAGAACCTTCAAGCTAGAACCAGTTGAGGTCGGGCCGGTAGAGATTCTCACATAGTCTAATATATCATTTATAGTATATGCCAAGTGTTGAGTATTATTTGGAGAGTCATCTTCTGATAGTTGTCATAGATATCTAGAATTGGTGAAAGAATAGAGATGTTAACAAGTCCGAGATTAAAGCTTTGTATATAGTTAAGTAGTGAGCGTTAGAGCTACGTAGAATTCGTGTTAGATTCCTCGATCTAGTACTCATAAGCGAGTTAAGACGTCAACGCTCTATGGTGATGATTGTATAAAGTTGGATAAGACTTCTGACTGACAACGCTATCAATGATGGGATCGTTAGAGGCTATTGCTAGTCTACGATAATATATGCAAGTGATCACAAGAACGTCAAGAAGAATCACTAGAATGAAAACAAGTTATCAAAAGAATCTATCAAAAAGACATTTTTGAGAATCCTGACAATACCTTCCACATTGTTGATTATATTGATTTCTTTCCCCATCAATGATTTGTTCTGACATCACTTTCATAAAGATATTCTATAAAAAATATATTTTTACTTTTCATCATTTCAAACCCTTTCATATTCTCTACTCTAACTGATGTGAACAACCCTACTTATAGGGGACACAAGGACTATCTGTCTGTGTGATAGAAGTTGGATGGGACGCCATCACTTGTGTGTGTTGTATATACAAGAAGGTTAACTACCTTTAGTAGTGTCTTAATCTAGACACGCAACACTGAGTTCTTTAGATCATATTGATCTCTCAGTTATCTCTCATTTCAAATGAGATTTATTTAACACTCTCATAATCATATGACCACAATCACGTGACATTTGCTTCGAAATATGAAATATGTCATACTTTTAAATCTTCAAGGTTCTTGTTATCTCTAATAGTTTGGAGGTATGCCAACCAAGTTGCCAACATGAATTAAGACTTTGTTGGAGGAAGCACCAGGGATGAAAACGGATGACAATGCGGGTCGATCAACAAAAATTTTATATAAGAAAGAAAGAGTATTACGGATTACAGTGATCGTACGCTCTAGTTTGCTTTTCGGTGATTCCGAGGACGGAATCCTTTTAAGGGGGGTAGATTGTGACGACCCGGATTTTTCAAAATTTATTTTGTTAGTTTATTTGTGATTCTTCAGAAAATGTGGAATAAAATTTAATATTTTATTCTAGTTTCATAATTCTCAAAGTATATGTTTAAATTATTTTTCCGGTTCATTAGGGTATTGGAATTTTGTTGTCTATTTGAATTGAATACCATGTCAAATACGTGAATTACTTGTTCTATGGTTAAGTTTATCATCTGAATGTAACTTATGCTTGTGTGTATATTTGTTACTAACTGTTGTATTGTTTATAACTGTTTTATGATTTTCTTAAAAACGGATTTTAGGAAAATGAATTCCTGGAAATATGAAAGTGATTTCAAAATTTCTTTTAATTATTTAATGATGATAGTAAATATTTTTAGGAGTTTTTAAAATATTAAAAATCTTATTTCTATAAGGACATGATTTTTAATTAGTTTCTAAACGCAGCTAACTTCTAAAATTTGTATAAATTTTGACAAAGCTCTATAAATCCCGAAACTTTTATTTTATTAGTTTTATAATATGCGGAGATTTATAAAATTAGTTTGGTAATTTTTCGAGAAAGTTTTATGGCGAGTTATCCTGTAAATCAACTAAATAGCGGGTGTGTGGGTGGTTATTCAGCTTTAAAACCAAACGTGGCAGTCTTTGGCCAAAGCACGTGACATTGTTTTTCTTCACCGCCATTCCTTTTCTTCCTTTTATTTACATCAGTCTCTCAATCTCTCTGGCTCACCTCCCTCTCTCACCTTTTCTCTTTTTCTTCTACAAGCCACTATCCATTAGTTGTTTTTTTTCTTAATCTTTCTCCGTCGTTCTCTGATGACCGCCGTCGCGGGTTCCGACCAGGCGCCGCCGGACCGCCACCGCGTGTTTCTTCCTCTACCATAGCCCTGCATCAGTTATAGATCAGTAGGTATAAAGCATAGTTTCTCTTTGTTAAAATAGATATAGACGTATATACATATATGTGCTTGTATGTACATAAACTGATTATATGCTTGTAATTGGAGGTTGGTTGAATTTTTGAGATTGAGATTGGTGTTAGTAATTGTATGATTGAATTGTGCTTAATTGATATTTGAATTAGTTGTTGTAGGTTGATTATAATTAGTACGCCAACTAGTAGTATAATTGGGTGACTTGGGTACTTGAATTATGGGAATGTATAACTGAGTATTCAAGCTTTCAAGTTCGAGATTTTGTGTAAATGTTTTCAGAATGGTGTTTCAAGAGCTTAAGTATTGGGCTACACATAATCTGTCGAATTCTAGGTTGCTGCTGATCTGTTTTGCAGTACAATTCTGGGCTAATAGATTTGAATTATATGCTTAATCTTTGTGTGGTTATGTGCTCCTCAGAGTCTAGTTTATGTGCGTGAAAGAATCGAATCGATTCGATGAGCGAGCTAGGAGATATGACCGTTTTAATATGGTATGCGCAGAAAATTGTGGGCAGATTTATGTGTCATGTTTCAGGCCCTTTTATGCTACCTTATAATTAAATTTGCTGCTGAAAATTTTGCTGGAGTTAGATGTTGGGGCCTGGAATGTGTCATTAAAATTTTATACAAATATACCAATTTTTCTATTTATTAAAATTCTTAGCGTGGGGCTGGTTCTGCAGGACAGATTCAGGTCCTGACTTGCAAGCCCTGTTTTACTCCCTTAAACATTGAATTTGCTTCTGAAATTTTTGTAGTAGATTGGAATAATGTTTAGGAATGTCTCATAAAAATTTCATATTAAAATGATAAATTTTCAATTTATTAAAAATCATAGAGTGAAGGCTGTTTGAAATATTTGCTCTAGTTTTCTTTCTTTGTTAATGCATAGTATGAGGTTATACTTGGTTGATTGCATATGATTGATTATTAAATTTATTGGCTCAGTTGACCTTGCATATTTATATTAAACGTATTTTGTGTATAGTGAATTAGCAATTGTGCTAAAAGATTTTCTTATGTGTTACTAAGTCAAGACATCCTTTTATATTAATAATTCGCGTGTTAGCAATAGTATTGGTTGGTTGTTGGTATTGTAAACAGGTGGGTAGTCCGATAAATAGAGGAGATGCTGCCGAAATTTTGTTAAAAATTAGCGGTGTTTATTGATTAATAAATATTTGATAGTTAATAGCATTATATTATATGTGCACTGGAATATGTATTGATTGTTTATTGACTATGTGGTTATGTGCCGACTGATCCAATGTGTATATATTGTTATGTGGATATCTGTATATATTCATGTTTACTATATACGGATATGCGAAGGGTAGATGTTCGCGGTTCCTATACTATTTGGAATTAGCTAGTTCTTTTAATCCGACGACTGAGATATTATCCTACTATCGTGTAGAATAGATCAAGACGTGTATATCGAGAATGTTCAGAATTAATCCGATGGTGTTGCAAGTTGAAGCAAGAATAATCTGAGATGACAGACGTAGAAAGAGTATTGTCAGAAGCTGCTTAGAAAGATATGATTGTGCGGTATAGTGCTATTAGAATCGTGACTAGACGTCGGAGTTAAGGCAAGTATTTCTACCCTTAGTTAAGAGTAAGCGATTTTTATCTTCTTCTTGACCCTGACCTCTCTTTCATGACATGATTCATTTTTATCGTGACATCATTCTTGTGAATCATGTTTAGTAATTGAATACCTGCAGTTGAATTGATAATACCTTTGACTCACTATTTAAACTTTGATTTTGATAAAAGATTTTCAAACTACTAAAAGTAGTAACTATTTTGATTTGCTACAAAATAAATTTGTTTAACAAGAAAAGCCACTTGAATTCTTGAATTTACCAAATCATGTTAAAGCTGTAGCTTTTAAATTTAATATATTGGGTAGTTTTGCGTAAGAGGCTCAGACATCGGCCCAGCGTGAAAGGTGGCTCCTTTAGCCCGGATTACCGGAATTCGTAATATTTGTCAACCTTGCTGAATAAGCTTGGTTTATGGACTATAGCATGACTGATCATCTGTTATAGCCAGGTGTCTTATTTAAACCCAATTAAATATTGATTAGTTTCAAAGGAGATTATCTTATGTTCAAAAGATAATGGAAGTTATTTTTATTTCTACAGCTTTAAATTCATATATTGATGCAGAACTGTTTTATCATTGTTTACCATTTTACTCTTTTATACTGAACTGTTGGTTTACAACATCATGTTTAATCCAGAGTTTACTTTCACTTCAACATTCTGATTCACTTAAATATATATATCTTGTTGCTTCCACCTATCATATTCTTGCTGAGCATTATTGCTCATTCTTGCTATTCCTTCTAACCTTTTTCAGCTAGGGATAAAGATGATTCACTAAAGACTGCGCGTAAAGAGTAATGATAGGCAATGATTGCAAGTGGTTGAGTTCAGGAAAATTGTTAGGTAGGGTATCCGGGACGATGTGATTAAGACTAGATGCAGTTGGAGTTCTGCAATTCAATTCAGTTGGAAATGAGATTTGTTTATTTGGTTATCAGCTACTCTTCTTATCGATGTTTAGCTGATAATGCAGTTTAATTTGTAATGAAATTTGATAGTTTTAGTTTCTGATTTCAATGCTGTAACCTGTATGCGATCCTGTTTTCAGGGGGTGAATTTGATTTTAATTTAAATCATTTTTTTAAAAATATCCAGGTTTTGAAATATTTGTATTTACTTTCTTTCAAAGATACAGGTTTTAAATTGTTTTTCTTTCAGTGACTCAAAAATACAGGTTTTAAATTATTTTTATTTACACGTGGCACCAGATCCAGACCCCCGGATTTGAGGGATGTCACAATATGTACCTCACAAGTGTTTCACTTTTCTCAAAATCCTATGTGTTTGCACTCACTCATGCTCACATATTTCTCATGCTGATATCTCACTAGTTCTTCTCATAACTCACCAAGTGTTTAACTCTCAGTGTTTGGCTCATAGTGTTTCTCTCAGCACTCAAAGTATGGTCTTCTGTACCTGTATGAGAAAATCACCATAGCCCATTCAAGAGAGGTCACTGGCGGTGCAATGGGGTTTCGTAAATCCCCGATCCTCAACCGACTCATCAATAAATTGACTCATAGTTAGAGAGTTGCCGATCTCCTATAAATAGGAAATCCATTCTGATTGGATCCAGATCTGTTCTTATCTGGGGAGGGAGACGAGAATCCTGAATATTTGGCGATTGAGATCCTTGTTTCCTCCTTACACCTGTAAAGGCATCAACCATCTTATCTACCGGGAACAAAACCTTTAACCTTACTCTGCACTCTCTTGTATTATGTCCATAAGATTTTTGTTTAGGCTCTTCATCAGAGTGATTACTGATGATGTGCTTGACTCAATACAAGATGCTCTGGCTGACGAGCGAATTTCAATGAACTCATCCTGTTGAGAGAATGATTCCAGAGACTGTTTTATTGCCTTTTCAGCTCTATATTCTTTTGAGAGAATGCAGATGAACAACAGTTGCCTCAATTTTGAAAACACATTTTCTCCTTGAGAGGTAGAGCTGTGGGTACACTGTCCCTCACATCTTTATTTGCTGTAACGAGTACAGTTTCTCCCTCATTGACTTTTTGTCTAATAAGTTCCTTATCACTCTAGGGGGAAAGTTGAGATGTGTTCTGAATTTTGTTTTATATTCTGGGATAAAGATTGTTTGTTTTCAACCTTATGACTATCTAGGAAAGCCAAGAGGCTGATTAAGCTCCGAAGAACAGAATGAGATATAAATGCACTTTAGAAAATCTATAATTTTAAATGGAAGCATTGCATTTTATCTTTTGAGGAAAAATGAATCAGTTGTGATTGTAAAAATGATTTGCATAAAGAATGACAATCACAACAGATGAAAGAATCAAAATTTTCCTTTAAAAAACTGGTTTGAGTATGAGAGTCTAAATCTATGCAAAAAAAAAAAAATTAAATGAACTTGTCTTTGAAAAAGACACAGATTCCTGTTTTTTACTACAATTTTAGAAGGGAAAAAGAAAATTTATGTGCTACAGTGTATAAAGCGCTCGCCACAATAATTAGTTAAAAAAGCATCATACTAGCACATCGTCAAAAACAGACGCTACAAGTGACAAAGATCACCAAGTACACAAATACAAGATAATCAAATGTCTCGTCCTATGACGCTTCATGTATTGATGTAAAATATTCTAAGAAATATTTATGAAATAGAGTAGTGGATACCAATTATTGAAATCAATTGATAACAAAATTTCTTTGAAGAAACTCACCACTCCAGAACATAAATATGAGACAGAATAACGATTACGTTGTCTCCCTTGTACTCAAAATATTAAACGCCTAAAATATATTAGCACCAGTGGTTTTAAGAAATATGCAACAATATTTCACCAGTGTCAATACATCACAATCAATTCACAAATAAAACATCAATAAAGCATCAAAAAGAGATACCAATTAAATATTTCAAAACGTGAATTAATCATGCTTCTATTATTCTATCAAAGTCAATCATGAAACAAATAAGCATATAATTGTCATGGATAACAATTTAACTAAGATAAAATAAAAATTACTTACGAAATATCATATAATTATCAGATAAGCAAATAACAACTAAAATCATGACAATCATACAAAGATATTCGCAAGCCCGAGGGAAAGTTGAAGAAAAGTTCACGAGTCCTATACATGTAAGTATTGAGTACAAGTAAAATCACACAACTCCTCGTAGAAAATATTAACAATTAATATTAGTGATCTACATATAAGCATGCAAAATATCACTAACACTAAAAGTATCACAACTATATGCAATTAGACATGAAATAAAATATCAATTAATAAATCATCAAATATCCAACACAAAAAGTTATGCTTCAAATATATACACTAATATAAATGGATTCAGCCTAGAAAAAATCTAAGTAACTCCACAAATACTAGTATATCATGACTAAATTCTAACTAGATTCTAACCACATACCAATTACTGATATAGGTTACAAGTCTAGAAAAAAAAATCATGCTTCAGATTATATAACAATATAAGTGAATTCAACCTAGACAATGATCCTAAGTATGTTCACAAATACAGATATATCACAACTAGATTATGATAAATTTCTCTACTAGATACCAATTGTTAAAGAGGTATAGATTAAGAAAAATAACATAATTAAGTCATGCTTCATGTCATCTCTAATCATTTAAATAATGAACAAATAAGTCATTTAATTGTCATGCATCATAATTTAAATAATTTGAAATAACAAACACTTATGCTAAAACATATAATCACCATCTAAGCATGCAAATCAATAAACATGGAAATCACATATAATAGCAAAAAGCACGAGGTACTGGATTTTAAATAAATTCACAAGTCCTATGTATAGACAATTTTAATACTCATGAATTCATTCAAGAAATACGATAGACATGCTCATGAAATAAGTAGTACCTTATAGAAAATATAGTATGTGATCCACTTGCAGTTGAGTGAAGTGATGAGTTGAATGCCTCTGAGAACTGACATTCCAGTTGATGTACCTTTCTTGTACTGATCAAGTTTAGTGGTTGTCGGCATAAGTCTTGGCAGGTCTAGAATCTTCCGAATTGCGCATATTCCAAAGATCCTTGACTTCCTTTTATTGCCATCATTCTTTAGACTAGCTAGTAGACAATAAAAAATTGCAACTTTCCAACAAACTCATGATATCACTAATCTGCATTTATTTAGCTGTTATCTTGCACAAGTGACGTTAGTCCATATATAATATAATCACGGTACACATCACATATAATTATATTGTGTGTGCCTTGTATCATGAGAGGTAATGATTTGAATACCAAATATGACTTTAACAAATAGATATTAAAATAATATGCTAGTCAGAAGTCATACCATGTCTGTGACGATCATCAGGTGTTGGATAGCAACTCACAGAGATCTAGTGAAGAAAGAGAATACAAATTCCGTTGGATCTGCAACTGCAAAGTCCTTGAAATGTAGCATGAAGCTTCATCTTCTAGCTCACTATAATATCCTGAACCCGAGTCTCGTCAATGGTGCTTTAGTTCAATCATGAAGGTCGTTGATGTAGGAACAATCGGACCTTGGCCCTGCGTTTTATGATACTAATTAAAAGTTCGAACAAGATATTAACCTTAATCGCTACGGCGCAAGCGATTCAAATCCACGTCTTCTACTGTATTCCCTGATTCTCCTTGGACGAAGTGTGGCCTTCGATCTCCCAAGGTGTGCCTCTCCTTAAAGCTCCGAAAACCCAAAACCCTAGTTGGCTCCTTGAGAAAAACGGCTACCTCTCTCAAACCCTAGGATGTGAATTTGTTTTTGTGTCTATCATAGCTTTAGGAGAACGAGAATATATATAGGCTACAGTAGGGATCATGGACCATTAGGTCAGGCCTTCCAATGACATTCCTGGCCAAGCCCAATGTCATTAAATATTAATTCAATCCACTAAAGAATTATTATTTGCACTACCTTTCCTAATTCCGTAAATTAATTATTTAATTCGGCTCCCATATTAATTGCTTATAAATTCCCCATGTTTAAGATTTTGCATGTCCATTAATTAAATTAATTTCTGACAATTAATTTAATCAATATATGTTATCCTTGATCATCTGTCTGCAGGACTAAAGCATAATTATCTTTATGAGCTTTCAAAAGGACATCATCACTCGAATATATTTTTCAGACATGGTTTCCTTTTATAGTTAATATCCCACTCTATATATAATGTCATTGCCCAACACATAAATTCGTAATTTAAAATAATTTCTTAACGTATGAATCAAGACATGTGCATTAAATACAAGTGTCAATCACTATATCCGGATTAAGAACCTAAGCAATATAGAATCTTAGTTCTTTATTGTCAGAATAAATGAAACAATTATTCTATTATTTTGATCCCGTTCAATATACACAAAGTATATAAGTATTATTCAATAGTCAAGATAAACTACTTCTAAATAATACTTCAGCCGTTCCAGTGGTTTGTCTAACACCACCTCGACTGTGAACCTTTATTATATTATATAAGGAATTCGACAATCTAACCTTCTGTTATCCCATTTGATACTAGATTGGCTACAATATATAATATACAGACAATGTGAAAACATGCATTCAAGATTCTCAAATAATTGTTATATACTTCAAACGAATATTTCAATATAAACCCTAACAATCTCCCACTTATACTCAAGATATTCTTTGAGTATATCAGTGTTTATTACAAGCAATATACTACCAACCATATAAATATGTGACAAAGTATCTGACTCCTATCGCTTCCACGTGCTCCTGAAAAGTCTTAGCTGGTAAGCTCTTCGTGAAAGGATCTGCCCGGTTATCCTTCGATGCTATATCAGCCACAATGATATCTCCTCATTTAACGAATTGTCGTATGAGGTGATACTTACGCTCTATGTGTTTCGCTGCCTTATGGGTCCGTGGTTCCTTGGTATTTGCACAGCACCAGTGTTATCACAATAAATCGTGATTTGCTGAGGCAAATTACGAACCACATCCAAATGCAGCAGGAAGTTTCGGAACCATATAGCCTCTTTTGCCGCCTCAGAGGCTGCCACATATTCGGCTTCCATGGTTGAGTGGGCGATGCATTTATGCTTCACACTCCTCCATATTACGGCTCCACATCTGATGTGGCTAAAATATTACCTTTTAATTGCAAGCACACAATCGTCGTTTCAGTATTTGAGATATCGATCTATAGGAATTATTAATTCATTTATGCAACCTATTATCTCTAACCTAGGCGAATTAGAACAAAGTTATGAAAAAAGGATTTTCTAAATTTAAGAATATAAAATTATCAAGATTAAAAGAAGTTTAATTAAACTAATTAACCATCACTAAGTAAATTTATCTATCTAATTCATAAACTAGATCAAAAACTAGAAATAGATTGAGAATTTATAAACTAAATTAAACTAAAGGCTAATTTTATCCAATAGCCACGAAATCTTACTAGCCAGGCTTTTGTTAATTTGATTCGAGTACTCATACTGTAAATATATAAACGATAAAAAACTTGGCAGGGCAAATTACAATAACCTATTGTTAGGAATCAATAATTTTTGATGATAACATAAACACTTTGTAACATGTTTTATTTAGAATCTTTATCAAAATTTCAGTTGTAATTGTTATACTTCTTGTCCTTGAGAATTATCAACGGATGGAGACTGGATCATGTTTCAACTGATGAAAACCAAGCATTCAACTGAAGACAAAGTATTCAACTGATGATGCTAAGGAATTCAACTGATGAGACTGGAACAGCATTCAACTGATGAAGTCTATAATTCGTTCAAGTGATGAAGGAGCTTTCAACTGATGAAGTCAAGAGCAGTTGAAAGTAACCAGAGCTTTCAACTGATGCAAAGAGCAGTTGAAAGTGACTATAGCTTAAGTCTGACAAATCACATGGATCGAATTACACTAAAATAGACATGGAAGCCTGATTAGGAAAATAAAGAAAAAACAGAAAAATTCTTATCTCATGCAATGCAATCTGGATCAAATCAAGATGATGGTCAAAGATGAAGACATCTCAGAAAGCATGCATAAGACAAAGATGTGCAGCATTGTTTAGATTAGAGTGCAATTTGTATTCAAGTTAAAAAGCTTTGTAAAACTTGGAGTATATGACCAAGTTAGTAGCATCAGTTGAAAGTGTTCGAAAAACTTGAGAGAACACCTGAGAGTTAGAAATTGTTCAAGTGATGAACCTGCAGCTGTGCGAATTGTAATCAATCCACAGATTCTTCAATATAAAATCTCACGGGTGGATCATTCAATCCACCCGTATTTTTAATACTTGGTGTTTTTCCGTTTTGCTGTTTTAAAGTGTTTGTGTTCTTGAATCTTTTATTTTGTAAAAGATTGTATTCAACCCCCCCCCCCTTCTACAATCTTTCTTATAGTTGGTGTGAAATATCACTTGGTATTAGAGTCAGGTTCCCAACAAACAGGGAAAAAGATCAACACTGCTAGAGAAAGATGGGAAAGAAGGATGTTGGATTGAAGATTCCTGTTCTTGACAAAGATAACTACTTTCACTGGAAAGTGAGAATGCACCTGCATTTGTTGTCTATTGATGAAAGTTATGTGAACTGCCTTGAAAAGAGACCTCATGTCCCCATGAAGGTCTGCACCAGCATTGGAGCTGATGGTGAAGACATGGTAGGAAAAATGATTCCAAAACCTATCCATGAATACTCTCAAGAAGATACTGAAGAAGTGCACAAGGACAAGAAGACCATGAACCTTCTGTTTAATGGTTTGGATCAAAAAATGATTGATAGTGTTATCAGCTGCACAAGTGCCAAAGAAGTTTGGGACACCATCAGGACCATCTGTGAAGGGAATGAGCAAGTAAGAGAAAACAAAATGCCATT
Source organism: Daucus carota subsp. sativus (assembly GCF_001625215.2). Lineage (NCBI taxonomy): Eukaryota > Viridiplantae > Streptophyta > Magnoliopsida > Apiales > Apiaceae > Daucus > Daucus carota. Next base: position 23,788,642 of record NC_030389.2, on the reverse strand, counting down.
GCTGATTCAACAATATGAGTCATTCCATTTCAAGGCTGGTGAAAGTTTGAGTGACACATTTAACAGATTTCAAAAACTGTTAAATGGTCTGAAACTCTTTGGAAGAATATATCAGGTTAAGGATTCAAATTTGAAATTCTTGAGAGCTCTTCCAAAGAATAGAAACCCATGACAGTCTCTCTCAGAAACACTAAGAATTCAAAGACTACACTCTTGAGAGACCGTATGGAACTTTGAAGACCTATGAGCTTAAAATGGAACAAGATGAAGAGATAGAGAAAAGCCAAAAGAAAGGGTACTCATCTGTGGCTTTAGTTGCATCTCTTGATGATACAGTCAAGGACAAGGGAAAATCTCAAGTTGAAGAAACTGAAAAGTTGGTCAAAGAAGAGAGCTCAGAATCAAGCAAAGGAAAAGGAAAAGATGTAGCTGATTCTGGTGAAGAAAGTGATGGGATTGATGAGCACTTGGCCTTCCTGTCAAGAAGATTCTCCAAACTGAAATTCAAGAAGAATTTCAACCCTGCAAAATCATTTAAAGGCAATTCCAATCCTGACAGAAGCATGGTGGATAGATCCAAATTCAAGTGCTTCAACTGTGGAAATGCAGGTCACTTTGCAAATGAATGCTGAAAGCCAAAAGCTGAGAAGAGGTCCAGTGAACATATGGATTACAAAAAGAAATATTATGAACTTCTCAAGCAAAAAGAAAGAGCATTCATTACAAAGGATGATTGGGCAGCTGGAGATGATTCTGATAAAGAGGAGGAGTTTGTCAATCTTGCTCTAATGGCCAACTCCACAGATCAAGAAGAAAACACTGGAAGCAGTAGTCAGGGAAACCATAAGAAGAATTTGTGGTACTTAGATAATGGATGCTCCAGGCACATGACTGGTGATTCTTCCCTGCTCACAAACTTTGTAGAGAAAGCTGGCCCTAGCATTACCTTTGGAGATGACAGCAAAGGATATACTATGGGATATGGCTTGATAGCAAAAGAGAATGTCATCATAGATGAAGTTGTATTGGTGTCTGGTCTTAAGCATAATTTGCTTAGCATCAGTCAACTTTGTGACAAAGGATACAAAATCAATTTCACTCCTGCAGCCTGTGTTGTCACCAAAGGAGATGACAACAATGTGGTACTAATTGGACAAAGAAAAGGAAATGTGTATGTAGCTGACTTCAATTCTGTCAAGTCTGAATCAATCACTTGTTTTCTCATCAAAGCAAGCTCATATGACAGTTGGCTATGGCACAAAAGATTGTCTCATTTAAATTTCAAGATATTAAATGAGTTAGTCAAGAGGGATTTGGTAAGAGGAATTCCAAAGCTAGAATTTTCCAAAGATGGTCTGTGTGGAGCTTGTCAGCAAGGAAAGCAAAAGAGAAGCTCTTTCAAAGGCAAATCTCTTCATCAATTGTGAAACCTCTTCAGCTTTCTCTAAAAACTTGTTCGCACAAAATCACGCAAGCGTACGTGGTCACAAGTAGTATAGAAATTCAATTCAGTTCGTTCCCACAGAGACTAGTGTATTCAAGAATATGCACTCATGCACCAATGTATGGCTATTATTCAATGCTCGGACAAATAACAATTTGGTTGGTTTATCTAAATTAACTAATTAAAGTCGAATTATAACTAAGTGATTAAACTGGATTACTTATGAGAATAAAACATGGGGTTCTAGCTTCGTTAACTACTTCATTCATAATTATGCCTTTATTCGATTGTAATGGTTGATAACTAATCAGATAACACGAGACTGATACACGCTAACTGTCGTTATACGGGCACCATACTGTTACACATCCACAATTAAGATAGAAGGTAAACAGACACCAATTATGCTTAGACCCTATATGTCTATAGAATTTAAAAACATAACGGTTGAAGAACAAGTTATCTATCAAGATTACATAGGGCGATGCAAGATGGGTAAAATAACATCACAAGTCATGTTATCGAACACAAAACCTACGCTCCCATGGCAAGTTCTAAATCTATATATCCATTGTCGCTTCAATAAAGATTAACAAACAATCTAAGATGTTAGCTACGCATCCAAGACGAATAAGCACAACCAATACGAGGAAATCAAACCATCACATATGGATAAGACAATTTAATTACTGAAATCCATCGATAAATCCGCTAAAACCCCATGACAACAATTAGTTCATAATCGAACTACTCATCATCATGGGTTAGAATGTAAACATTATACTAGATGTCTAAAACAAATACGAAAGTACTAGAGTAAGAGTTATGAAACAAATCCACCGAGCATCCACAATTACGCCTACTTCGAAGAATTACAAAGATGAAATTATGAAACTAGATCTTCTTCGTAGCCGTCACGTGCTCTCTGAATGTTTCTAGGTTATTTTACTTCTTCCTTGAGCTTTCCTTTAAGTCCCCCAGCGATCGGGCCTTCAAACGGGTCTAGAATAGGCAATTTGGCCTTTTTCTCCCGTCAGAGTGGGGTGGAGACCCCGTCAGTGGGGTGGAGACCCCATCAGTGGGGTGGAGACCCTGTCAGAGCAGACCACTTCCCTGTTGAAATGGGGTGGAGACCCCATCAGTGGAGTGGAGACCCCATTTCGGCAGGCCCGAATTCTTTTGGAACCTCCTTTCCCTTTTCTCCATCCTTGCTCGCTCGATCCCTACGCCGTTTCCTTCACCTTTTAGCCTTCAACCCACCCTTTATCCTCCTTCTAGAAAACCTACACAACACCACAAGAAACACATCAAAAACACCACATACTTGAGGCCAAATCATCAATTTAAGTCGAAACGAAGGCATTCCAAGTGGATATAAAATCCACTTATCACACCCCCAAACTTCAACCGATGCTTGTCCTCAAGCATAGACAAACACACAAACTACAAATGCAATGCATGAATGCAACTATATGCCTACGTCTACTCGAATCATGAAGTGTCATCCGTGTTAACATAGAATCCTCAGAATATGCAACATTCTCGGCATTCATCTCTTTCACATATTAGCCATGTTCTCTTCCACTACAAGTGTGAAGTGCATCGTGTGTGCTAGCATGCTCTCTAGTGAAACAAAACAAGACTATCAAACTTCAACAGAGTCCTCACTATGAGCCGTTAATCAGAATCAGGCTTAAACACTTCTTTACTAAAGAGTCAACAACAATTTAGGGTCACTAAAGAATTCATATGCCTCTCCTATTTTTTCTATTTTTTTTCTTTTTCTGCTAAGTCTAAGGTTAGGACGCTTCTCAGTGTAAGTGAGTCACGACCTCCATTCGACTTCGCTTATTCTTCTTTTATTCCTTTTTTTTAATCAAGTAATTCTCCAGTAATCGAGGGTTGTGAAAAGTCACCAAGAATTTGCTTATTCTAATACATTTGCACTTAATACCAGCACAAGTACATGGATCGTCCCTTTCACTTGACATTGCATTTTACCCATTGATCTCAAAGGAGTACTTGATAATTTTTATTCTTTTTATTCTTTTTTTTTCTTTTTTTTAGAAAGGCATATTCATCCCTTAGCTCTCCTAAACTTAAGATTTACGAACTCTAAATTCAAAAAGGGAATAATCCAAACTCTACGCCCGACTCAACGCGAGGACTCAAGAAATAAGTTAGTCTAAATCTTATCTCTAGAGCATAAGTGTGATTACAATTTCCACACAAGCAGTTTCCAAGTACAAGGCATCACATATGATCAAGACTACTAGCCAAGAAATTATGCACATAAACTCATCATAGGAAATTAACTTGGAAGACAACTTTCATGATTCATGCAAATGCAACTATATGAAACTACTAAGACTACCTAACACAAGCACATATATATATATAATAAAAATAAAAAATATTCAATGTCCTCATTGAAGGTGATAATAAGGATAGACACGTACCTAGAAGTCGGGAGGATCACCCTCCTCGGGTGGTGGATTAGGTGGCGAATATACCATGCCAGCTCCAAATACTTGCCAATCAACCTCAACACCAATGGCTCGAAAAGCACTCCCAAGAGCCTGAGTCAAATCCTTTGCAAAACGGCGGTGAATGTCATGCATGTCATCTATGCGCCGTGACAAACTTCTAAACTGCACATCACTTAAGAGATCCGGTGGTAGTTTGAGTTCGAGTATGGGAGCTTCTTCAATAGATGGTTTAAGATGCTCTTAAAAATTTTAAAACTCTACTAATCCACGAGACTCGAATGGCACATCGAACCTCATTTTTCATGAGGATGCATTCAAGAACTGACGTTTCTCTGCTTCCTCATCATCTCCGAATTCAGCTTCACCTGTTAGAACCTTTTCCAAGATGTTAGTTTTCAGCCTTTGGTCAATTTCCGAATGAGCTGCAGCTTCTATTGGCTCCACCTTAAAGCATTCTTCTTCGTCACTTGGAAATTTCATTGCGTTGAACACTTTAAAAGTGACACTCTGATTTTGAACTCTCATTGTAAGCTCTCCTTTTTGCACATCGATCAAAGTTTAGCCTGTAGCTAAGAATGGCCTTCCCAAGATAATGGGAATCTTCTTATCCTCCTCAAAGTCTAGGACGACAAAATCCGCAGGGAAGATGAGCTTATCCACCTTAACCAAGACATCTTCCACTATACCTCTCGGGTATGTGATCGACCGAACAGCCAGTTGTAAGTACATGTTTGTAGGTTTCGGCTCGGGCAAACCAAGTTTCTTAAAGACAGATAATGGCATCAGATTAATGCTAGCTCCCAAGTCACATAAACACTTGTCGAATGACAATGGTCCAATGGTACACGATATTGTGAAACTCCTCGGATCCTTAAGTTTCGGAGGTAATTTCTGCTGCAGTACCGCACTGCACTCTTCCGTTAGAGCAATGGTCTCCAAGTCCTCAAGCTTCAGCTTAAGAGATAGAATACCTTTCATAAATTTAGCATAACTCGGCATTTGTTCTAGAGCCTCCGCAAAAGTTATGTTGATTTGTAATTTCCTGAAAACCTCTAGAAATTTGGCGAATTGCTTGTCGAGCTTATGCTTCTGAAGTCTCTTCGGAAAAGGGGGAGGTGGATATACTTGCTTGACCCCATTATCAGGAGTTATATGCAATTGGCACCCCTTATGTTTGGACATAATGCATATTGCACCTAATAGTTTTGGAAAATACACTTTGCAGCCCCAGACTTTTAACCCGTAGACACTTTGCACCCTTTTCGTTAATTTCTTCCCTTACCGTTAACTTTCGCAAGGGCATTTTGGGAAATCTAATTATATTTAATTAAAATAAGACCTTTATTTAAATTTTCTGACCATCTAAACGATATTTTTCGGAAAATTTAAAGAACGAAAGTTGTAGAGAATAAAAAGATCTTTTTAGAACAATAAGGTTCAAAATTTAAATAATTATTTAAAAACGATTGTTCATTTTTACAAGATTTCCAATTTTTGATTTTTTTTAGAATAATTATAAAAAGAATTACAAAAATTTTGAACCTTATAGTTTTAAGAAGATTTTTTTATTCTCTACAAATTTCGTTCTTTAAGTTTTTCCAAAAAAAATCGTTTAGATGGTCAGAAAATTTAAATAAAGGTCTAATTTTAGTTAAATATAATTAAATTTCCCAAAATGCCCCTGTAAAAGTTAACAGTAACGGCAGAATTTAACGGAAAGGGTGCAAAGTGTCTACGAGTTAAAAGTCTAGGGCTGCAAAGTGTATTTTCCAAAACTATTAGGTGCAATGTGCATTATGTCCAAACATAAGGGGTGCCAATTGCATATAACTCCATTATCAGATTTAGGGTGAGACTTCTCAGCTGATTCTCTGCTTGCCTCCTCGTTGATTTCTTTCTTGTCAGCGTTAACAACAGTTTTTCCACTATTAGACTTGGATGAGAGTACTGGTGTTTCAACCGGTTGATCACTCTCTTCCTTGTTTCGCTCTGTTGTTGATTCTTTTTCCTCCGTAACCTTTCCGGACCTCAAGGTGACAGCCTGTACCTGTTCCTTCATCTCTTTCTTACCCGGATCGGCCTCGGTATCACTAGGAAGAGTTCCTTGTGGTCTATTTATCAACGCGTCAGCAATTCGCCCAATCTGGTTCTCCAATGTTTTGATTGACACAGCTTGGCTTTTAATCATTAGTTTCATCTCTTCCCATTCAGATCTTTCGTTGGAAGACTGTCCAGCCACCCCATGATTTTGTTGCTGGAATCCAGGTGGATGGAATTGCTGCTTCGGTGCAAACTGTTGTTGAAAACCAGAAGGGTTGAAAGGTCTAGCTCTTTGTTGCTGAAACCGTTGCTGCTGTTGTGGCATGAAGTTCTGATTATTGCTCCAGTTGAAATTCGGATGATTCCGATTATTGGGATGATAAGTGGAAGCAGCTGGCTGTTGAGACCTCTGGAAGTTGCTCACAAACTGAGCGGATTCACTACATATAGCACACTGATCAGAAGAATGTGCACCAGAACAAAGCTCGCAAACTGAAGGTGGCTGCTGATTTCCCAGATTTGCCAAAGAATCCACCTTCATAATAAGAGCCTTAAGCTGAGCAGTCAAAGCTGTAGTAGCATCAACATCTAGAATTCCTGCTGCTTTGCGCTGATGAAGACGCTGAGTCGGATTCTGATATTCATTCGCAGCCATCATCTCGATCAACTCATAAGCCTCATTATAGCTCTTAGCCCATAGGAATCCACCTGATGCTGCATCGAGCATTGGCCTCAATTGAGGTCCCAAGCCATTATAGAAGTAATTAATAACCATCCAATCAGGCATCCCATGATGTGGGCACCTTCAAAACATCTCCTTGTAGCGTTCCCACGCTTCACATAAAGTTTAACCAGACAGCTGAGAGAATTGAGTGATATCATTCTTGATTGCAGCTGTTTTGGCCATAGGGAAGATCTTAGTAAGAAATTTCTGAGCCAGATCCTCCCATGTCGTAATAGATCCTGCAGGAAGAGAATGCAACCATCCCTTAGCTTTATCCCTCAGAGAAATGGGAACAGCCTCAATTTGATGGCCTCGTCAGTAACACCATTGAACTTTCAAAGTGTCGCAGATCTCAATGAAATCCCGAATATGCATATTAGGATCCTCTGTCGGAGAACCCCCAAACTGCACTAAATTCTGTACCATCTGAATAGTGCTCGGTTTGATCTCAAAAGTGTTGGCCTCGATCGCTGGCCTGACAATGCTCGACTGAATATCATTGATTTTAGGCTCAGAGAAAGCCTTAAGAGCCTTAGTATCATTCTCAACTGGTGGTCGATCCCCCATTGTAGTGTTCACTATCGTTTTTGCTTTTGCCAATGCTTCTTTACGGGCCTGAGAACGTGTTCGCATACACGTCACTCAAGTACCTGAAACACACACAAACGAAATAAAAGTGAGAAAACAATCCAACTCACTGAACTTTAACGACCACTGATAACAACACATAAACTGAAATATAACACCGAATCTGTGGCGCCCTCCAAACCCGGGTCAGAAGTTTGGGGTCCACATCTCAACATAAACCTGTAATTAATGATATAATATATATAGTGACCCTTCACTGTCCTTGGATCGCAACAGGTTAAAGTATAAAACAAGCCACAACATAACTTTAATTATTACAAACCCAAATCCCAAAATAAAAACTTAAATCTTACAAGCTTACACGCCATTTGTGTCTCGTTATTCAAACTAGTACATATATGAAAAGCCAGGTGCTGCTGATAGCTCTCTTCATCTCCTAGCCTGGAATCCTGACCTTACTACTAGCCTGAGGGTCATCGTTACCAACTTTCTCTGCCTTCACTGGAAAGAACATAAAATACCGCAAGAGTGAGCTAACCAGCTCAGCAAGTATAACAATATCAATTTAAAATATTAATCATAAGCTGAAGGAAACCAGTGTCTCAAGGAATCAATCTCAATACCAAGATTTGTTTTTAGAACATTGATTAGAATTGGATATTAAATTTATTTTTAAAAACCAAAGGTTAGGCTGCTGATCAGTCAGACACTAACCCCGAGCAGGTCCCACCATGCTCGTTTATTGGATCCAAGGCACACATTGGCCTAAAGTGACCACTCATCTGGTCTGACCATTCATCTGGTCCAAGTTTAGAAAACTATCCAATTCTATCACAATCAAGATGATCAACAATATTATTCAATAAAATAAGAACATCAATATCATAAATAAATTTTGAAGCAGAAGCAACTACTATTCAAAGTGTCTCAAATGGATCTCAAAGGAGAAATGAGAATTATCTTCATGGTTTTAGCAAAGAATCAGATATTGCCTTATAGGATGGCAAAGCACGTCAAAGTTTCGTGTTTACATGAAGGAGGGTTCTAGGTTCACAAAAAGAATCCAAGTATAAATGAATACTGTTAAGATCAGGAAACTGGAGTTTATGGAAAGAATCAATCAACTGTAAGTTATATGTCATAACAGATGTTATTTGGGGTCGTTCAACTGGTTACGGTCTGAAATAAAAGTGATTGATAACTGGTTGAGGTATCGAGAGTATATTTTTGAAATGAAATTAGGTTGTTATGGTAATCATTTAGAAGTTTTAAAGATGGAAGGTTTACAATTGAAATAAGTTTCGTAGCAGGTATCAAAGAATCGGTCAAAGGTTCAAGAATCAATAAGGTAAGTAATCCATAATATAGTTCAAGAAATCTGGTTGAAGGTTCAAGAATCAATAGGATAAATAATCCATAAAATAGTTCAAGAAATTTGGTTGAAGGTTCAAGAATCAATAGGATAAATAATCCATGCGATAATTCAATAGGTCACAGGACTTCATCAGAAAGTTCACTAAATAATCACAACAGATACAACATATAATTGAAGGAAAGTCTGAGGGAACTTGCCTTATATAGCTGATCTCAAGTTTCAACTACGCTTGCTCGCTATACTACTCTATCACCACTTGCTTTCCCTTCCTACGTCTCGCTTCTTCTGCTAATCACAACAATTCTTTATCAATATATGATCTCATACTATTCTTATCATCCTTTATTCGAAACGAGCTTCTATCTACCCTTCGTTTCACCCAAATCCGATTTACGGATCAAAAGATATGTCAAACACAATTTTATATCAATCACGTAAATACATCACATGTCAATCAGATAGCACATAGCACATATCACATAAAATATTTAATAAAATGTATTTTTCAAAGGAAGTTTGAAGTCAAACGGATTTTTATGGTATTTATTATAAATTTTTAAACATTTTTCGGAATTAAAACGGTCAAAGAATCATTTTATAAATAAATAATCCATTTCTGGATACTCGAAATCAAGTCCGAAATCATTTGAAATCAATTAACGAGCTTCAATCATATTTTAGAATAATATTTTAAAGCTCGAAACTATTTTTCGGAATTTTAAAATCATTTAAAAATATTTAAAATCATTAAATCCAATTAATAAATCAATTAAAATCAATTAATAATTAATTAAAACAATTAATCAATTAATAATTAAATTAATTGACTAACTATAATAATTAATTACTAATTAAAATTAATTAATAAATTAAATCAGATTTATTTTTGAATTAATAAATAATTAAAAACAATTTTTGAAATTAAAATAAATGATTTTCGAAATTAAATTTAAATCAAAAATCATTTTTTTAAAACTTTTAAAAAAAATCCAGGGTTTGAATTGCAAGTTTTGAAAACTACAGGGTTTGATTTGCAACTTTGGAAACTTCAGGGGTCTAAATGTCAAAAATGAAACTTGGGTGTCTAAACTTCACCACCTCCAAAAGTCCAGGGGCCAAACTGCAATTTTGCAGCCGCCGCCCCTGGCTTCGCCGGAGGTGGCGATTCCGGCCACCAATAGCCTCCAAAAGGTGCAGATATGGAGTATCAAGCCTCCCCAACTCATCCATACAATCGATTTCACCAGAAACGGCCGGAATCGACCGTAATCGATCGAAGAAACTCGCCGTCGCCGGCGAGTTTTCTTTGAATCGATTCGTTCGATTCACGAACCTCAGCTAAGATTTGAAGCTATGTACACGTTCCTGAGATCACAACCAACATGATGGTATCATCCAATTTCACTTCTACCTCCTAGATTAAATAACCCTAATTTCCAATTGAAAACATTCATCGCGCACATAAACCCTAATTCCTGATTCCGAAGATTAAACCTCAAATTGAACACGTTATTGAACTCCAAGTCAAGCATATGATATACCAAAATGATCAGGAGAAGATTATCTACAACATACAATCATCAAATCACACAAACAACTTCAAAATCAAAAATCCCTAATTTGAGATTATTTACTTCGAATTTAAAACTCAAAATCCAAACCCACCTGATGTTGCTGCACTGATTTTGATGCTAGATTATGATTCTACTTGTTAAAACCTTCAATTTGAGTCCTTGAACGCCAAAATCCGAGTCCGATAACGCGTCCAAATCCTCGTTTGAATCTCAAGAACACGAAGAACTCTCTCGGGAATTTCTCGGTTTTAACTGGTTTTATGATTTTCGTAATGAAATAAAGTACGGTTAAGGATATTTATACTTATAAATAATTAGTACCCCTTTGGATCATATATGGCATGAAAATACAATGTTTAATAGCTTTATACTAATAGAACGGGTCCAATCGGTACCGGTTTTGAGATAACTATCAAAACGGGGCTTTTTAATCCGTCATTAGTACGCGGGTCCCACCGTCATTATGACAAGATAAGGATAAGTATAAAATATCTAGTTTCACGTTTATCGATACAACCGGATAATTATCGAATACCGAAAGATTCCGCCGGACCGGCTCCGGAACAAACCGTACTCCGGATCGAAAAAGTCAAAACATGAAAAGTGTCCGGAATGGTCAAATTAAGCTAAAGGTGAATTTTGTTGAAATTTTCGGGAAGTAAAATCTCGGTACCGTTACAGGTTGACGGTTTTCGGAAAATCAAAATAATTAGTGATTAATTAAAATATACATAATTAAATCCATAAATCAAATATAAAATCATCAGACAATACATAAATCGATATGAACATATCTAAATAAACTATATTTTGTACTGAACATATAAAAATTGATATTCCTCAAATTTAATCAAAAATACTTAACTAAATTAATAGAACAGGAACCAATTAATTCACAGAAATTCATATAAAATTCATATAATATTCATTAATCATTCAAATAATTACACGGATAATCCCAGATGTTACATCCTTCCCCCCTTAAAAGGATTCTGTCCTCAGAATCGCTTAGGTAAACAAATGAGGGTACTTTTCACGCATATCACTTTCTAATTCCCAGGTTGACTCTTCAACCTTCGGGTTTCTCCACAGTACCCTTACTAAGTTAACTACCTTGTTTCTTAACACCTTCTCTCTCCTATCCAAGATTTCCATTGGCCTTTCTACATATGATAAATCTGCCTCGATAACTATCGGCTCATACTCTATCACATGTTTCGAATCTGGATTATACTTCTTAAGCATCGATACATGAAAGACGTTATGGATGTGCTCCATGTGCGGGGGTAACGCCAATTCGTACGCTACTTTGCCTACACGTCTCAAGATTTCAAATGGCCCTACGTATCGGGGACTTAGCTTGCCTTTCTTTCCGAATCTGGATAGTCCTTTCCATGGTGACACCTTCAGTAACACTGCTTCTCCGTCTTCAAATTCTACGTCCTTCCGGAATTGATCTGCATAATTTCGTTGACGACTCTGTGCTGCAATTAGTCGTTTCTGAATAATTTCAACGACTTCCTTTGTTTGTTGTATTAATTCCGGTCCCAATACCTTGCGTTCTCCGACTTCATCCCAATATACTGGTGATCGACATTTGCGTCCGTAAAGAGCTTCATAAGGAGGCATCCCAATACTTGCGTGATAACTATTATTGTATGCAAACTCCACTAAAGGTAGATGTTCGTCCCAACTGCCTTTGAAATCGATTGTGCAAACACGTAACATGTCCTCGATCGTCTGAATAGTTCTCTCACTTTGGCCGTCAGTTTGTGGATGATATGCCGTACTCATATTCAATTTGGTGCCCAAACATTCTTGAAAACTTTTCCAAAATCTCGAATTGAATCGTGGATCTCTATCTGATACAATGGATACGGGGACTCCATGACGAACTACAATCTCTTTCAAATACATATGAACTAGTTTATCCAAAGAGAATCTCTCATTAATCGGAAGAAAATGCGCTGACTTGGTTAGTCTATCCACTATAACCCAAATGGCATCATGGTTTGCTTTAGTCCTTGGTAATCCTACAATAAAATCCATAGCAATATGTTCCCACTTCCACTCTGGAATCTCTAAAGGTTGCAATAATCCACTTGGTCTTTGGTGTTCTGCTTTTACTCTTTGGCACGTATAGCATTTACTCACCCATTCTGCAATCTCTCTTTTCATATCTGGCCACCAATAGTTCTCCTTTAAATCTCTATACATCTTAGTACTGCCTGGATGAATTGAATACTTAGAATTGTGTGCTTCCTGCAAAATATCATTCTTTAACTCTGTTACCGGTGGAATCCATATCCTGGAAGAAAATCTAAGAATCCCTTGATCATCTTTCTGTGTACATAACTCTTCTCCTACTAACTTGTTTACATCCTGATCCATTACTTCTTCTTGACACTTCTTAATCTTTTCTAATAGCTCTGGTTGGAAGGTCATGGTATACATCGCTATCTTTGATGGTTCATGAATTCTTACCTCAATTTCCAATTTTTGAAACTCCTTATATAATTCCTCTGGCACAGTCAATACGTTTAACCTTTCCTTTCTACTTAAAGCATCCGCTACAACATTGGCTTTTCCTGGATGATAATTAATCGTACAATCATAATCCTTAATCAACTCTAGCCATCTCCTTTGTCTCATGTTAAGCTCTTTCTGGGTAAAGATGTACTTTAAACTTTTATGATCTGTATAAATCTCACATTTTTCTCCGTACAGATAGTGTCTCCATATTTTTAATGCAAATACAATAGCTGCTAACTCCAGGTCGTGAGTGGGGTACTTCTGTTCATGAGGTTTAAGTTGTCTCGACGCATACGCAATAACTTTATCATGCTGCATCAATACACATCCTAATCCTTTATAAGAGGCATCACTATAAATCACAAAATTCCCTTGATCATCTGGAAGGGACAATACTGGTGCTGACACTAATCTTTTCTTTAACTCCTGAAAACTTTCCTCACACTTCTCATTCCATATGAACTTCTCATTCTTTCTAGTTAACTTGGTCAGTGGGGTTGCAATTCTTGAGAAATCCTGCACAAACCTTCTATAATAACCTGCTAACCCCAAGAAACTTCTGATCTCTGTGGGGGTCTTTGGTCTTTCCCAATTCATTATAGCTTCAATCTTTGCTGGATCTACCTTGATTCCATCACAACTCACTATGTGTCCTAGAAATTGAACTTCTTGTAACCAAAATTCACATTTAGAAAACTTTGCATACAACTTCTCCTTTCTTAGTATCTCTAAGGCTGTTCTTAAATGTTCCGCATGCTCCTCAGCTGTCTTAGAATATATCAGAATATCATCTATAAAAACAATCACAAACTTGTCCAAATACTTCTTAAAGACTCTATTCATTAAATCCATAAAAGCTGCTGGTGCATTCGTTAATCCAAAAGCCATCACTAAAAATTCATAATGACCGTACCTTGTTCTAAAAGCTGTCTTAGGTATGTCCTCAGATTTGATTTTGAGCTGATGGTATCCTGACCTAAGGTCAATCTTAGAAAAATATTCTGCTCCTTTCAACTGGTCAAACAAGTCGTCAATACGGGGTAAAGGATATCTATTCTTGATAGTAAGCTTATTAAGCTCTCTGTAATCTATGCATAACCTCATACTTCCATCTTTCTTCTTCACAAACAACACTGGTGCTCCCCATGGGGATACACTTGGTCTGATCACTCCCTTTTCCAATAACTCTTGTAATTGTTTTGCCAACTCTTTCATCTCTACGGGTGCCATCCTATACGGGGCTTTGGATATCGGCTCCGTTCCAGGTGCTAAATCAATTGCAAATTCTATCTCTCTATCTGGAGGAAGTCCTGGTAATTCATCCGGAAACACGTCTGGAAATTCATTCACTACAGGAATATTTTCAAGTTTTACTGGTTCTTGACTTTTATCAATCACATAAGCAATATAGGCTTCACATCCTTGTCGTAACATTCTCTTGGCTTGGATCATGGTTAAGAACTTCTTTACTTGCTTTTGTCCTCTAAAAGTTATTACCTCGTCTGCTGGTGTCATTAGTCTTACTTTCTTATTTTTACAATCTATCTGCGCACTATGTTTAGACAACCAATCCATCCCTAGGATTACATCAAACTCCCCCAACTTGAAAGGTATCAAGTCGGCACAAAACTTATTTCCTAAAATCTCAATTTCACAATCAGGGCAAACTCGGTTAACAGAAATACGATCCTGATTAGCTAGTTCTACATTCATAACCTCATTCAACAATTCAACCGGACAATTCAACTTATCAACAAAAGCTTGAGAAAAAAAATGATCTAGTGGCTCCGGAATCAATTAACACCTTGGCATTTATAGGATTTACATTAAGCGTACCTGTCACCACGTCGGCATCCTGAATAGCATCCTTCACTGACATATCAAAAACTCTTGCCCTAGGAGGTTCATTCACTTCTGGAACAGTTCCCATGATTCTAAGTGCATTGCTAACAGGGGCTGGTGTCTTGCAGTCCTTAGCCATATGTCCTGGCTTTCCACATTTAAAACATGTATATCCTATGGCTGGAATCTTACTTGTTGAGCCTCTATTGGTCTGATCCTTTATCGCTGGCTGGTTCTGACATTCTCTAGAGTAGTGTCCTTTCTGGTTGCATTTAAAACATACCACATTCAGTTTGTTACATACTCCTCCATGTCTCTTGCCACACGTTTGACATTCTGGCATTGAAGGTTTTTGTTGATTGGCCTGACTTCCCGTAAGAAAACGTCCTCCTTGTCCACCACTGCCTATCTTCTTAAAATTAGGATTTCCTCCTGCTTGAAACTTCCCTTTCTTCTGAAACCTCCCTTGATGAGATGATCCTCCTCTATTGTCTGGCTTTCTCTTCTTATCCTCCTTAGACTTCTGAAACAACTCATTCTCAGCCTCCGCAATCATTGCCTTCTCAACCACTGCCGCATAAGTCTCTAATTGCAAAATAGCTAACTTGCTTCTAATCCAAGGCTTCAGACCTTGTTGGAATCTTTTTGCTTTCTGCCTATCTGTCTCTACATAAGTTGGCACAAACCTAGCCAATTCCGCAAACTTATTCTCATATTCCACCACAGACAGATTCCCTTGTTTCAGCTCTAAAAAGTTCAACTCCATTTGATCCTGAAGAAACCTAGGAAAATACTTCTCTAAAAACAATTCCTTAAACCTCTCCCAAGTCATCTCAACTGTACCTTCCATATTCTTCACTGATTCCCACCAATACGTTGCTTCATTCTTTAAGTAATGACTAGCAAACTTTGTTTTCTGGTCCTCACTTGCTGGAACTAATTCAAAACACTTTTCCATTTCTTTTAACCATGTTTGGGCTGCAACAGGATCTGCTGAGCCCTTAAACTCTGGAGGATTAACTGCCTGAAAAGTTTTAAAAGTTACCCTAGGATTCTCTTGATGTTGCTGTTGTCGGGTAAGATGAGCAGTTTGTTGAGCCAAAATTTGAATTAGTTGGGCCACAGCAGGATCTACTGGGCCTATGTTGACATTCTGGTTATCATTGTTATCATTGATGCTGTTGGTGCCTTCAGGATCACTGTTGGCACGAGTATGTCTTGTTGGAGGCATTCTGTAAAGAAGAAACAATTTACTTAGTCGTTTTAAATCAAATTCTCTTTTATAGAAGGTTTTTAAGAAAACAGAATTATACATTTTTGAAAACATTTTTGAGATTATTTAACTAAATAAATTGCATGCTTCTTTACAGAATGTAAAGCAATAAAAGAAAGGTTGCAATATTATCACATGAGTTTATGATCGGTACTGAAAGTAAAGTAAAGTAAAGCAAGTGCGATAAAGTAAAGGACAAGACTGTAAAGTAAAAGATGCTGATATATATAGGTCAGTGCTGGAGATACAAGCGTCAAGCGCTTTATCAAAAGTAAAGTACAACAACAGCAACAGCAAGGCTATCCTCTAGTCCGCTCGGCTAGTCTATATATACATGTCAAAATCTGCCGACAACCACAACAACATACATATCATCTAGTCAGCTCCGCTAGTCTATATACATGACAAAATCTGCTGACCTGATCCATACTACTCACTATGCTGCATCATACACACTACTCACTACCATACTAACCATCTCCAACACATGATATACTCCAGACCTATGGAAAGTCTGGCCCTCCGATAACCTCCAGCTGCTCCAAGACCCAACGAGCCCAATCTATAATATCCCCAGGGGTACCAAACTCCGAAGTGGCTCCATGTAGTCTCGCTGCTGCAATCCTCCGGAAGACAAAGATATTCTCTCTCAACTGTCGCTCTCCCCTGTTAGGATCTAAATTCTGCATCGCCTGTGTCAACTCTCCAATTTGGCCCAACAACCCCTCTCTCTCCATCAAGAGTGCCTGATAGTAGTGATAGGGTACCGAAAGTGGGGAACACGGATAAGAGGGTCCGACACCTGAGAATCCAGAAGACTCATGCTCTGGTGGAGGTCCACGGATAGGAGGTCGTATAAGGGGAGCAGGTGGGGACATCACAGGAGCGGGCGGGGGTATAGCCCTAAGTGGTATAGGTGCAATAGGGGTCTGTCCACTACGAGGGTATCCAGGTGGACGTGAAGGTCCAGCTACAGGTGGGGGTGTAAGTGCCCTGGGTGGAGATATAGGTACAACTCCAGGACGAGGTGGAAGTCCTTCAACCGTCGACTCTGAATGATCAGAATGAACCGGGGTACTGGGACCTGACATGCCTGATAGTCTGAGAATCAACAGAACAAACACGCATAAGAATCTGTATCCACTACCAGAATCAACCCTAAATCTATTACGAATTCCTCAACCTCTCAACGTTCTATCTACCTATCACTCATTTCTAATCCTAAACCTCTACCCAACCTAACAATCTAGGCTTGTTTCATTGACTTAAAACCTGTCGCTCTGATACCAACCTGTGGCGCCCTCCAAACCCGGGTCAGAAGTTTGGGGTCCACATCTCAACATAAACCTGTAATTAATGATATAATATATATAGTGACCCTTCACTGTCCTTGGATCGCAACAGGTTAAAGTATAAAACAAGCCACAACATAACTTTAATTATTACAAACCCAAATCCCAAAATAAAAACTTAAATCTTACAAGCTTACACGCCATTTGTGTCTCGTTATTCAAACTAGTACATATATGAAAAGCCAGGTGCTGCTGATAGCTCTCTTCATCTCCTAGCCTGGAATCCTGACCTTACTACTAGCCTGAGGGTCATCGTTACCAACTTTCTCTGCCTTCATTGGAAAGAACATAAAATACCGCAAGAGTGAGCTAACCAGCTCAGCAAGTATAACAATATCAATTTAAAATATTAATCATAAGCTGAAGGAAACCAGTGTCTCAAGGAATCAATCTCAATACCAAGATTTGTTTTTAGAACATTGATTAGAATTGGATATTAAATTTATTTTTAAAAACCAAAGGTTAGGCTGCTGATCAGTCAGACACTAACCCCGAGCAGGTCCCACCATGCTCGTTTATTGGATCCAAGGCACACATTGGCCTAAAGTGACCACTCATCTGGTCTGACCATTCATCTGGTCCAAGTTTAGAAAACTATCCAATTCTATCACAATCAAGATGATCAACAATATTATTCAATAAAATAAGAACATCAATATCATAAATAAATTTTGAAGCAGAAGCAACTACTATTCAAAGTGTCTCAAATGGATCTCAAAGGAGAAATGAGAATTATCTTCATGGTTTTAGCAAAGAATCAGATATTGCCTTATAGGATGGCAAAGCACGTCAAAGTTTCGTGTTTACATGAAGGAGGGTTCTAGGTTCACAAAAAGAATCCAAGTATAAATGAATACTGTTAAGATCAGGAAACTGGAGTTTATGGAAAGAATCAATCAACTGTAAGTTATATGTCATAACAGATGTTATTTGGGGTCGTTCAACTGGTTACGGTCTGAAATAAAAGTGATTGATAACTAGTTGAGGTATCGAGAGTATATTTTTGAAATGAAATTAGGTTGTTATGGTAATCATTTAGAAGTTTTAAAGATGGAAGGTTTACAATTGAAATAAGTTTCGTAGCAGGTATCAAAGAATCGGTCAAAGGTTCAAGAATCAATAAGGTAAGTAATCCATAATATAGTTCAAGAAATCTGGTTGAAGGTTCAAGAATCAATAGGATAAATAATCCATAAAATAGTTCAAGAAATTTGGTTGAAGGTTCAAGAATCAATAGGATAAATAATCCATGCGATAATTCAATAGGTCACAGGACTTCATCAGAAAGTTCACTAAATAATCACAACAGATACAACATATAATTGAAGGAAAGTCTGAGGGAACTTGCCTTATATAGCTGATCTCAAGTTTCAACTACGCTTGCTCGCTATACTACTCTATCACCACTTGCTTTCCCTTCCTACGTCTCGCTTCTTCTGCTAATCACAACAATTCTTTATCAATATATGATCTCATACTATTCTTATCATCCTTTATTCGAAACGAGCTTCTATCTACCCTTCGTTTCACCCAAATCCGATTTACGGATCAAAAGATATGTCAAACACAATTTTATATCAATCACGTAAATACATCACATGTCAATCAGATAGCACATAGCACATATCACATAAAATATTTAATAAAATGTATTTTTCAAAGGAAGTTTGAAGTCAAACGGATTTTTCTGGTATTTATTATAAATTTTTAAACATTTTTCGGAATTAAAACGGTCAAAGAATCATTTTATAAATAAATAATCCATTTCTGGATACTCGAAATCAAGTCCGAAATCATTTGAAATCAATTAACGAGCTTCAATCATATTTTAGAATAATATTTTAAAGCTCGAAACTATTTTTCGGAATTTTAAAATCATTTAAAAATATTTAAAATCATTAAATCCAATTAATAAATCAATTAAAATCAATTAATAATTAATTAAAACAATTAATCAATTAATAATTAAATTAATTGACTAACTATAATAATTAATTACTAATTAAAATTAATTAATAAATTAAATCAGATTTATTTTTGAATTAATAAATAATT
The DNA here is from genome assembly GCF_001625215.2 of Daucus carota subsp. sativus. NCBI lineage: Eukaryota > Viridiplantae > Streptophyta > Magnoliopsida > Apiales > Apiaceae > Daucus > Daucus carota. Next base: position 23,769,354 of record NC_030389.2, on the reverse strand, counting down.
AAAAACAATTTTTGAAATTAAAATAAATGATTTTCGAAATTAAATTTAAATCAAAAATCATTTTTTTAAAACTTTTAAAAAAAATCCAGGGTTTGAATTGCAAGTTTTGAAAACTACAGGGTTTGATTTGCAACTTTGGAAACTTCAGGGGTCTAAATGTCAAAAATGAAACTTGGGTGTCTAAACTTCACCACCTCCAAAAGTCCAGGGGCCAAACTGCAATTTTGCAGCCGCCGCCCCTGGCTTCGCCGGAGGTGGCGATTCCGGCCACCAATAGCCTCCAAAAGGTGCAGATATGGAGTATCAAGCCTCCCCAACTCATCCATACAATCGATTTCACCAGAAACGGCCGGAATCGACCGTAATCGATCGAAGAAACTCGCCGTCGCCGGCGAGTTTTCTTTGAATCGATTCGTTCGATTCACGAACCTCAGCTAAGATTTGAAGCTATGTACACGTTCCTGAGATCACAACCAACATGATGGTATCATCCAATTTCACTTCTACCTCCTAGATTAAATAACCCTAATTTCCAATTGAAAACATTCATCGCGCACATAAACCCTAATTCCTGATTCCGAAGATTAAACCTCAAATTGAACACGTTATTGAACTCCAAGTCAAGCATATGATATACCAAAATGATCAGGAGAAGATTATCTACAACATACAATCATCAAATCACACAAACAACTTCAAAATCAAAAATCCCTAATTTGAGATTATTTACTTCGAATTTAAAACTCAAAATCCAAACCCACCTGATGTTGCTGCACTGATTTTGATGCTAGATTATGATTCTACTTGTTAAAACCTTCAATTTGAGTCCTTGAACGCCAAAATCCGAGTCCGATAACGCGTCCAAATCCTCGTTTGAATCTCAAGAACACGAAGAACTCTCTCGGGAATTTCTCGGTTTTAACTGGTTTTATGATTTTCGTAATGAAATAAAGTACGGTTAAGGATATTTATACTTATAAATAATTAGTACCCCTTTGGATCATATATGGCATGAAAATACAATGTTTAATAGCTTTATACTAATAGAACGGGTCCAATCGGTACCGGTTTTTGAGATAACTATCAAAACGGGGCTTTTTAATCCGTCATTAGTACGCGGGTCCCACCGTCATTATGACAAGATAAGGATAAGTATAAAATATCTAGTTTCACGTTTATCGATACAACCGGATAATTATCGAATACCGAAAGATTCCGCCGGACCGGCTCCGGAACAAACCGTACTCCGGATCGAAAAAGTCAAAACATGAAAAGTGTCCGGAATGGTCAAATTAAGCTAAAGGTGAATTTTGTTGAAATTTTCGGGAAGTAAAATCTCGGTACCGTTACAGGTTGACGGTTTTCGGAAAATCAAAATAATTAGTGATTAATTAAAATATACATAATTAAATCCATAAATCAAATATAAAATCATCAGACAATACATAAATCGATATGAACATATCTAAATAAACTATATTTTGTACTGAACATATAAAAATTGATATTCCTCAAATTTAATCAAAAATACTTAACTAAATTAATAGAACAGGAACCAATTAATTCACAGAAATTCATATAAAATTCATATAATATTCATTAATCATTCAAATAATTACACGGATAATCCCAGATGTTACAGAATCCCCATCAGTGGCGCCAAAAACTTGTTCGCACAAAATCACGCAAGCGTACGTGGTCACAAGTAGTATAGAAATTCAATTCAGTTCGTTCCCACAGAGACTAGTGTATTCAAGAATATGCACTTATGCACCAATGTATGGTTGTTATTCAATGCTCGGAAAAATAACAATTTGGTTGGTTTATCTAAATTAACTAATTAAAGTCGAATTATAACTAAGTGATTAAACTGGATTACTTATGAGAATAAAACATGGGGTTCTAGCTTCATTAATAACTTCATTCATAATTATGCCTTTATTCGATTGTAATGGTTGATAACTAATCAGATAACACGAGACTGATACACGCTAACTGTCGTTATACGGGCACCATACTGTTACACATCCACAATTAAGATAGAAAGTAAACAGACACCAATTATGCTTGGACCCTATATGTCTATAGAATTTGAAAACATAACTGTTGAAGAACAAGTTATCTATCAAGATTACATAGGGCGATGCAAGATGGGTAAAATCACATCACAAGTCATGTTTTCGAACACAAAACCTATGCGCGCATGGCAAGTTCTAAATCTATTTATCCACTGTCGCTTCAATAAAGATTAACAAACAATCTAACATGTTAGCTACGCATCCAAGATGAATAAGCACAACCAATACGAGGAAATCAAACCATCACATATGAATAAGATAATTTAATTACTGAAATCCATCGATAAATCCACTAAAACCCCATGACAACAATTAGTTCATAATCGAATTACTCATCATCATGGGTTCGAATTTAAACATTATACTAGATGTCTAAAACAAATACGAAAGTGCTAGAGTAAGAGTTATGAAACAAATCCATCGAGCATCCATAATTATGCCTACTTCGAAGAATTACAAAGATGAAATTATGAAACTAGATCTTCTTCGTAGCCGTCACGTGCTCTCTGAATGTTTCTAGGTTATTTTACTTCTCCCTTGAGCTTTCCTTTAAGTCCCCCAGCGATCGGGCCTTCAAACGGGTCAAGAATAGGCAATTTGGCCTTTTTCTCCCATCAGAGTGGGGTGGAGACCCCGTCAGTGGGGTGGAGACCCCATCAGTGGGGTGGAGACACTGTCAGAGTAGACCACTTTCTTGTTGAAATGGGGTGGATACCCCATCAGTGGAGTGGAGACCCCATTTGGGCAGGCCCGAATTCTTTTGGAACCTCCTTTCCCTTTTCTCCTTCCTTGCTCGCTCGATCCCTACGTCGTTTCTTTCACCTTTTAGCCTTCAATCCACCCTTTATCCTCCTTCTAGAAAACCTACACAACACCACAAGAAACACATAAAAAACACCACATACTTGAGGCCAAATCATCAATTTAAGTCGAAACGAAGGCATTGCAAGTGGATATAAAATCCACTTATCAATGGATTTGTTTGGACCAGTCAATATAATGTCCATTTCAAAGAAGAAATACTGTCTAGTGATTGTTGATGATTTTTCAAAATTTACTTGGACTTTCTTCCTGCATTCTAAGGATGAAGCTGGGAAAATCATTATCAATCATATCAAGACATTAAACAACAATCCAGATGTCAAAGTTGAAAGAATAAGAAGTGATAATGGGACAGAATTCAAGAATTCTGTGATGAAAGAATTTTGTGAAGACAAGGGAATTATTCATGAGTTCTCTGCACCAAGAACTCTACAACAAAATGGAGAGGTAGAAAGGAAAAACAGAACTCTCATTGAGGCTGCAAGAACCATGATTAATGAAGCACAACTTCCAACCTACTTTTGGGCTGAAGCTATGAACACTGCTTGCTTTACTCAGAACATTTCTCTAATCACCAAACCTCACAATCTAACTCCTTTTCAACTCTTCAAGGGAAAGAAGCCAACAATCAGCTTTCTTCATGTATTTGGATGCAAGTGCTATGTTCTAAGGAATCAAGGTGAAAATCTTGGAAAATTTGAAGCCAAAGCAGATGAAGCTATCTTTGTTGGATATTCTAATGGAAAATCATTTAGAGTATACAATCTGAGAACCAACATTGTTATGGAATCAATTCATGTAGTTTTTGATGATAAAAAGATTCAAGGATTGACAGATGAAGGATTTCATGACAATCTCAGATTTGAGAATGAAGGTGAAGGTGATCCATATGACAATGATGATGATTGTGATGATTCTGTTCAGAATGCTGGAATTAATCCTGGAATTAATATTCCAACTGGTGAGATCTTGGTACATGAGACAACTGCCATTGGAAACTCAACTGAAGCATCAGTTGAAACTACTTTGGAAGCATCAGTTGAAACTCCTCAAGAATCATCAGTTGAAAGAATGTCTCAAAATTTCAATCAATCCAGAAATAATGAGATGTCAAATTTAGGGGGAGCTTTTCAACATGAAAATCTGAACTATAACAATGAAGCTACATCATCAAGACAATCACTTCCACCTCAGAGAAAGTGGACAAGGGATCATCCTTTTGAATTAATAATTGGAGATGCAAATGCATCTGTACAAACTAGAAGAGCTACTCAAGATGAGTGTTTTTACAGTGCATTTCTTTCACAGGATGAGCCTAAAGCAATAGAAGATGCTCTCAAAGATGCTGATTGGGTTCTTGTTATGCAAAAAGAATTAAATCAATTTGAGAGAAACAAAGTATGGAAGCTGGTACCCAAGCCTAAGAATAGAACAATTGTAGGCACAAAGTGGGTATTCAGAAACAAAATGGATGAAAATGGAGTTGTCACCAGAAACAAAGCAAGGCTTGTGGCTAAAGGATACTCTCAATATGAGGGAATTGATTTTGATGAGACATTTGCACCAGTTGCAAGATTGGAAGCCATAAGAATCTTCTTAGCCTATGCTGCTCATGCAAACTTTAAAGTTTATCAAATGGATGTCAAAAGTGCTTTTCAAAATGGTGAACTGGAAGAGGAGGTGTATGTAAGTCAGCCTCCTGGTTTTGAAGATCCAGAATTTCCAGAGTATGTTTACTTTTTATTGAAAGCACTTTATGGTTTAAAGCAAGCACCAAGGGCCTGGTATGACACTTTATCTCAATTCTTATTAGATAATTATTTTTCTAGAGGGAACTGTGGATAAAACACTATTTTACAGAAATGTAAATGGTGCTTTTATTTTTGTTCAAATTTATGTAGATGATATAATTTTTGGTTCTACAGATGAGAAGCTTTGCAAAAAGTTTGCTAATCTAATGAAAAGTCAGTATGAAATGAGCATGATGGGAGAGCTCACCTACTTTCTTGTTTACAAGTTAAACAAGTAAAGGAAGGTATATTCATAAATCAAACTAAGTATATCTATGATTTACTTAAGAAGTTTGATTTAATGGATTGCAAAGAAGCTAAGACTCCTATGCCAACTGCCACTAAATTGGAGTTAAGTCGTAATGAGAAATCTGTGGATATCTGTAATTATAGAGGCATGGTTGATTCTCTTTTGTACCTAACAGCTAGTAGACCAGATATTATGTTTTCTACATGCCTTTGTGCTAGATTTCAAGCTGATCCTAAAGAATAACATCTTATTGCTATAAAAAGAATATTCAGATATCTTAAGGGAACACCAAATCTTGGTATTTGGTACCCTAAAGACTCTGGATTTGATCTAATTGGATATTTAGATGCTGATTTTGCAGGATGCAAAATTGATAGAAAAAGTACAACAGGCACCTGTCAATTTCTTGGAGATAGGCTGATTTTATGGTTTAGCAAAAAGCAACACTCTGTTTCAACCTCCACAGCTGAGGCTGAATACATTGTAGCTGGAAGCTGTTGTGCACAAATATTATGGATGAGAAATCAATTACTTGATTATGGTTTAAATCTCTCAAAAATCCCAATATTCTGTGACAACACCAGTGCTATTGCTATAACTGAAAATCCAGTGCAGCATTCAAGAACAAAGCATATTGACATCAAATATCACTTCATAAAAAACATGTGATGGCTGGTACAGTTGAAATGCATTTTGTTCCAAGTGAAGAACAAATTGCAGATATTTTCACAAAGCCTCTTGATGAATCCACATTCACAAGGTTGGTAAGTAAATTAGGTATGTTAAATTTCTCATAATTTAGAGTGAATTTTTCTGTAATTTGGCAGCCAGAATTTGACTAAATTTAATTTTTCAAAATTAAATTAGTTATAACTATGGATAAAATGTGTAATATTTCAACTGATGAAATAGTGAAATTGTTTCAACTGATGTTTGAAACAATACTCTATTGTCTTGTTTTTCTTTCAACTGATGACATTAGTTGAAAACGCTTTCAGCTGATCATCATCAGTTGAATAAGAATTTTAAAGAGACGCTTATTTCATCCGTTGAAACTATTATATGATCTGAGCCGTTGAAATTTCTTTTATCTCTCCTCTACTTTATACATACGATCGTGTGTGTAATTTTTGTAGAGTTAAATAGGAGTTATTTCTTCTCAACGGTAATTTCTCAGCCAATCACAGCAATTTTCTGAGAAAGTATTTAAGTGTTTTAGTTTATTTTTATTTCTTTTCATTACACTCTTTCGAATTCACAAACCCCCCCTTCTCTGTGCAAAGACAAGTTTCATCTTCTTCAAGCTTTTTCTGTAAACTGCAATGGCGCCAATGAAGAAATACACTTCTCCTACTAACTTTATCTATAAGAAGAACAATTTTGCCTCTTTTGTGGACACCAAAGCGGTAGAGGAAAAAGAGTTTCACAGAATGATGGAGTTAATCAAAGCAAGCCAACTCTCCCATGCCATGCTCTCAACTCCCACTGTCTACGATGAAGTTGTGGAAGAGATATGGACTACGGCTGAGTTCAATAGTGAGGATGATACTATCTCCTTCTCTCTTAAAAACAATATTCATGTTATTAACTGTGATGACATAAATGCATGTTTTAAAATTCCTGATAATACTGTTACTTCTCTGCCTTCTGATATTCAACTGGTTAATATGCTATATGCCATGAATTATGTTTTTCCTGCTGATGCATTAGGTAAAATAGAGAGGAGAGGTCTTAGGAGAGAGTGGAGTTACTTATGTGATGCCTTTGTTAAATCCTTTTCTGGCAAAATTAGTAATTTCAATGCTATTACCTCTCAAATTTTACAAATGCTCTACATGTTCTTGACCAATGAGTACTTTAACTTTGGCACTTTGATGATCCATGAAATTGGGGAGAAGTTAGGTGATAGGACTGATAGGCCTAAAAACATATATTATGTTAGATTTTTGATGATGCTAGCTAATCATGTTGATGACAAGTTAGTCATCTCTAACCAGGAAGCCAAGCTTCCAAGTTTTGTGCAGGAAAAGAGGGTATTCAAGGACCTCTTGAGGATGAACTTATACCCCTCTTTATAGGTGGTCTACCTGCCAATAATGGAGGCTGGCAAGGAAAAAGAGGTACATGGCTTTCCTTCTACTCCTTCTCAACCCTCTTCTTCTTTGCTTTCTGCCATCAGGGCTGTTGAGGAGGCCCATCAACAATCCACACAAGTGGCACATCCTTCAAAATCCAAATCCTCTAAACCAACCTCAGGTGCCTCCCAAAAGGCACCTGCTGTCAAAACCAAGAAACACAAACCTGAGGGGAGTGTGATTGGAGGAAGTGAGGGGGAGGGACAGGGTGAACATCAAAGAAACCCTGAGGATAAGGCTGGAGAGGTGAGTGATAACCAGCCTAGCCACTCTACAGTCTCCCAAAAGACCGTAGAGCTTAATATGGAAATTAGCACATCCCTAGTAGCATCCTCCCAAAAGGATGTTGCTATTGAAAATAGTCCCCAACCAGGGACACAACAAAAGAGGGGGAGGGACACACAGTCACCAATTAAGGCCTATGGAGAAAGAAGCACAGAAGTGACAAGTCCAAGCACTCTGCACACACTCAGGCATCTATTCTAGATTATCTGCCTGCAAATTCTCAAAGTCAGTTTGATGTGAATCTAATAAATATGGAGTCACAGCCCCCTTATACTTCTCAGCTTATCTTACACATACATGATCCCACCATTTCTACAGCTCAAACACTTTCCCCTACCTCTTCTTTGGATGTGGAGTTAATTCACACCACAATTGTAAATTCTCCATCTTTAGATTTCATGGAGAAGCCCCTATCTGAGATTGATCATCATCATCTTGATGATTTGTTGGATCTTTCTCACCAAATTTCTTCTTCTGTGACAATGTGTTCTGTGGATTTACATTCAAAATCAATCACCACAGACTCAACTGTCACAGCTTCTTTGCCTTTCTCTTCTTTATCTTCAACTGATCTCCTTCATCAGTTGAATAGTGTTTGTCCTTCAACTGATGTGCTTAACAGCCTTCATCAGTTGAAAGCCTCTTCAATACATGTTTCAACTGATGTCCCTCATCAGTTGACAACTACTGGTACTTCAACTGGTCTACCATCTTCTACAGTAGTTGATCACATGATAGCACAAACACTACTAGGACTGAGTGAAGTGAGTTCTGGAGTGGAGAGGCAGCCTTGGGAGCTGGCAAAAGGAGAGGGAGTGGAGAGTCTGGCTATTTCTTCCAGCCAGGAAAAAGGAGAGGAATTGAGTGGCCCTTTCGAAAGGGTAAGTGAGGGAGAGGTGAGTTGTGTGGTGAGCCAAGGGGAAACCTTGATGCAAGAACAGAGAGAGTATGAGAGAAATGCAGGTGTCAATGAAGGCTTTAGTGAGCAAGAATATCAAGCTGAATACAGATCCATATTGGATAGTGTGCCACTAGACCCTGAGACTTTCACTCATGGAATGCCTTCCATTGAAGCCTTTGCAAGACTGGACAATCAAGCAGCTGAAAGGAGTCTGAATTTGATTCACACTACATCTTTCATGCTCAGAGCAAAGGAGACACTTGCAGCTCTGCTTGCCAATGCTGGTGATGATTTTCAGTATGATGATGAGAGTGATGAAGACCTCAATGAAGCTCTTGGGAATTCTCTTGATGAAGAGCTTGCAGTTTCTCTTCCTTCTTGGCTCTCCATACAGTCTGCCAATGCAACAGTGGTCAGTCTAGAGTTGCAAAGGCAAGCCACATCACTTCTCCATCCACAAGATGGGAGCTCTTCCTCTTCTCCATCCATTTCTGCTACTCTTGCTAGTTAGGCCTTGGAAAATCTCAGACTGCACAAGTATCAGTCTCTCTACTTTCAGAAAGAGGCTGAACATCTTAACTCTCTCATAACTTTTGTTAAAACTGATCTATCCGAACAGATTGATGAGAAGTTTACTACACAAGTCAAATTTGCAATGTCTGCCACTGAGAAAAAGCAAGCTCAGCTAGAAAAGCAAGTGGAGGCTCTGGAGGACAATGTCCAAATCTTAAATTCAAGGATGGAAGAGATGCTCCAACATCAAAGAGTGCAAACTGGACTTCTCCAACATCTTCTTCTGGCATCTGGCATTTCTCTTCCCAGTCCTTCCACTACACTTGTTGCTAACAAAAAGAGGGAGAAAGAACCCTTGCCTACTCCTGCAGAGTTGGTGAGCAGAATTCCTCCTCCTTTCCATACTGAGAAAGAAAAGAAAAGGCTTGAAAGACTTCCAGCTCTAGACTCTATTGAGAAGAGATTGGCTCTGTTGAATAAGAAGGCTTCTGCAAATTCACATTCTACATCTGCAGCCACAACAGTTCCAACCTCTTTTCCCACCACAACTACAATTCTCAGGGTCATCACACCTGAAATTATTATACCTTCAAAGAAAGAAAAAGGTGAGCCATCAACTCTGAATGAATTCAAGGCCATCCTGTTTCCAAACAATTGTGGTTACTCTAGGCCTGGCAAAGACTCAAGTTCAATTTACTTTCCACCAGCCAGGCCTGACAAGAATGAATACAAGCTTTTGGGCCAAGAAATCAAGAGCTACAAAGATTCTACAGATGTGGCTTTAAAAGCTCATTTTGTCATCATCTACAGAGAAGGCCAAAAACTATTCATTGGAACTGGTCATCCTCATTATTCATTTGCAAAAGCCGAAGAGGTGGCCAGAGAATGTGAAAGAAAAGAATATGAGTCTCAACTCTCTGAAAATCAAGAAATAGAGGTTGATGAAAGATATACAATTGAGCTGGAAGAGGAGTTGGCAGCTGAACTTCAAAGTGAAAATAGAATTGCTCTTGAGAATTCTCCAAAGAAGAAGAGAAGAGAAGAAGTGGCTGAAAAGTCTGTACCAATCTCAAAGCCTTCTTTTCCAATCAAAGACACCACAATGATGCATCCAGATGTCAACTTCCATGATGAGCCAATTATACCAAAGGAGGAGCCAATTGATCTTGACAATATTCCAATACCAGCCTTCCTTGTTCAAGAAACTCCAAAACGAAAGAAAAAAGTGAAGACTGTGGCAAAGAAAATGGCTAATCCTCCGAAACCTCCAAAAGAACCTGAAAGTCCAGATGACTATCTTGTCATTGCTAATATAGAAGAATTTTTTGAGTTGGATCTGAAGTTGGATGATCTTCAAGAAGTTAGAGGAATAGAAGCAACTTCAAAGCTTCCTGAAAGATTGATATTCTCATACAAAAGCAAAGGTGATGTCACCTGGCCTCTTCACAGGGTTCTGAGTTCTGAAGGATTCAGTTCTCTAACCAAGATCTATGCTTCCATGAAGAGGACAGGAGGATTTACACCACCAGCCAAGCAAATGGACCTCAGATGCTAGTCTACAAAGAAGTCTGAAAATCCCCTACACTAGAAAGAAAATTCATCATGAACCAACCCCAATTATGGAGTTCATGGACAGCCAAGGTGTTAGGAGATTTTTCAGACCTAAAGATCAACTCAAGATTGCTAGCCTGAATACTCTGAAGACTCTCCAATCCAAACTCAACAGACAAGACAGTGATGAAGAGTGGTTCTACAGGATTTTTCAGAAACAGAATGATATACTTGAAGAAAAACTTAAGTCCAGAAGAAGAAGATCTTCTAGGAACAAGTAATCTGCTCAGTCTAGAGGAGCATAATCATCTGTAAATTTTCTAACTCTTGTATTTAAATTTTGCATTTTATTTTATTTGTGTTTTGTTATCATCAAGTGTAGAATTTATGTCTGCATTTTCTCCAGTCATAAATTGGGGGAGATTGTTAGGAATCAATAATTTTTGATGATAACATAAACACTTTGTAACATGTTTTATTTAGAATCTTTATCAAAATTTCAGCTGTGATTGTTATACTTCTTGTCTTTGAGAATTATCAACGGATGGATAGAATAGGATGGCTAATTGTAAATATCCAATGCCATGTAATTTTATCTAAGTGAAGGATATTCAACTGATGAGATGTAACTATTCAACTGATGAAGACTGGATCATGTTTCAACTGATGAAAACCAAGCATTCAACTGAAGACAAAGTATTCAACTGATGATGCTAACGAATTCAACTGATGAGACTGGAACAGCATTCAACTGATGAAGTCTGTAATCCGTTCAACTGATGAAGGAGCTTTCAACTGATGAAGTCAAGAGCAGTTGAAAGTAACCGGAGCTTTCAACTGATGAAGCAGAGAGCAGTTGAAAGTGACTAGAGCTTAAGTCTGACAAATCACATGGATCGAATTACACTAAAATAGACATGAAAGCCTGATTAGGAAAATAAAGAAGAAGCAGAAACATTCTTATCTCATGCAATGCAATCTGAATCAAATCAAGATGATGGTCAAAGATGAAGACATCTCAGAAAGCATGCATAAGACAAAGATGTGCAACATTGTTTAGATTAGAGTGCAATTTGTATTCTAGTTAAAAAGCTTTGTAAAACTTGGAGTATATAACCAAGTTAGTAGCATCAGTTGAAAGTGTTCGAAAAACTTGGGAGAAAATCTGAGGGTTAGAAACTGTTCAAGTGATGAACCAGCAGCTGTGCGAATTGTAATCAATCCACAGATTCTTCAATATAAAATCTCACGGGTGGATCATTCAATCCACCCGTATTTTTAATACTTGGTGTTATCTGTTTTGCTGTTTTAAAGTGTTTGTGTTCTTGAATCTTTTATTTTGTAAAAGATTGTATTCAACCCCCCCTTCTACAATCTTTCTTATAGTTGGTGTAAAATAACACCTATACTATTAAAACGCCGAAAGCAAATACTCAGATTCATACCAAACCAGCCTACTGCCAAACTCAAAACGTATCACCAACAAATCAAATGGAACTCCACTGAAACAAAGGCTAACTCATTACATGACTCAGTAAACTAAACGAAAGACCCAGCAGGAAAAAGAACACAGACTCGATTAAACACACACAAAACAACGAACTGAAGACTCGGCGATTTTCAGCAAAGAAACAACACAAAAACGGACTCGTCGTGACTCGGCTGGCCATAACTCGGACACAAGCAACACCACGACTCAGCCACTATACCCTAACTGGCAAGAACTCGATACCCCGATGGCGACTCAGTACAGACACATGAAAAAGAAACAAAAACAGAGGAAGGGCTGCGACTCAAAACTACAGGATTCAGAAAACGGAACCCAGGACTACAAATTCACAAGAAAGCAACACAACGAACCCATATACCAACTAACTCGAACTCGCGCTGGACTAAATCGAGACTCAGCATAATTCGACAGAAAACAACTAACTAGAATACACATAATCAATCGAACAAACTCAAGCCAACAACAATTGGGAAAGAAATCAGAAACGAAAAGGGTTTTGTCATTTTCTTTTTTTTAGAAAAACAGGACAGTGGTTTACGTTTTGAACAAAAACAGAGCAGGTGACTTGACAAAGAAAGCAGAAAGAAAACAGAGTGTAAATAACGGAGGTGGGGTTGTGATAAGTGGTATTTATACGCACTTATAGGCCTTCATTTCCACTTAAATTGGTTGGTTGTACTTAAGTGTTTAGTGTCTTTTAATGTGTTTTTAGTGTTTTTCTGTGCAGGTCACGAGTTGAGGTGATGAAGTGATTTTCTATCATTTTAGGTTGTTTTTGGTGCATTATTTGCAAGAATAGAGAATTGTGGATTCATCACGACTTGGGATTTTGTGGGTACATCTTCTACAAACCCTCACGAGAACACACTCGTCCACTAGAGCTGTCTAGGGGTTTAAAGGGCTTGTTGCATGTGCTAAATGCAACCGTGATCACCTACGGAAGTGGTACTAGAGCGAGGAAGGGCATGCACGCGAGAACGAGCTGAAAACGAAAAAACGGACTGCGAGTGGCAGACACTAGCGCGCCCGCGCTAGTGTCTAGCGCGCCCGCGCTAGTCCAAAGTCAGACAGTAGCGCGCCCGCGCTAGATCTTAGCGCGCCCGCGCTAGCTACTGTCCCACTAGCGCGCCCGCGCTAGTTTAGCGCGGCTGCGCCCAGCAGAGTTGTTCCGGGCCGATTTTTGGAGCTTTTCTGATGGATTTTAGCAGCGGTCAAGGCCCGGTTGACTTGGTTAATGTATTTAATTTCTCATGTGAAAAACCCTAGCCTCCAAGTAGTTTTTAGATCGTAGAATATCGTAATATAGTTTTATCAGTTTTTCTCTTGTAATCAAGCACATTATCAGTTTTGTAGTGGATCGTTCTTCGCGAGGAAGTGACAGTTTCGAGCGAGATCGTGAACATCAATTCTGTAACGTTGTGTTCTTTATTATTAATTCAAGTATTTTTATTCCGCTTAATTCTCGTCTTTTATTTATCATGTTTTCATTAGAACCCATGATGTCGATTAGTTCGATTATGAACTAACCGCCTTCATGGGATTCTAATGGATTTATCGATGTAGTCTAGTAACGAATATTAATTGCTTGATTTTGTGACGTACGTTGATGTCTTTGCATGAGCCGTGCTTATTCTTCTTAGGAGCGTAGCTAACTTTTAAGTTGTGTGTTAATTCTTTCTGAAGCGAGAGTGGATGATTGAATTTAGAACTATGCCATGTAAACATAGGATTATGTGAATGAAGCATAATTTGTGGTAGACTTGAACTATTTTTATCACCCTGTGTAATCACGATAGACGACCTGTTATTAAACCTCTCTGCTTACACTAACGCTATAGAGATATAGGGTCTGAGCTTTGTTGGTGTCCATGAGATTTCTGTCTTAATTGCGGATTTTGATTGGTATGATATGTGTGCAACGAGAGTTGGCATGTATTACTTTCGTGTTGTCTGATTAGGATCAACAGTCGCATGTTAATCAGTAATTTCAATTCTAGATGAATTCGATAATGAAGTTAGAATCCCATGTGTTTTCATATTCTGAATTTGATTAATAAATTTAGCTAATAGTATAAAAGAACCCATCTTTGTTAATTGTCTTAGCAGTGAAAATTACTCATACATTGTTGCATAGGTGCGTATTCTTAATTCACCAGTCTCTGTGGGATCGAACTTAATATATTACTTGTGATCACGTGCGCTTGCGTGTAGATTTTTGCGAACAAGTTTTTGGCGCCGCTGCCGGGGACTCGGTGTTAATTAATTAGTTTATGTACTTGTCATCAGTGTGCATTAAAATTCACTGACTCGGATTCTTCTCTCACTTTTCTTAGTTGTTGTTGTATCTATTGTTTTTGTTTAGTTATTTATAATGTTTCCTTTGCCTCCTTGGGACTTCAGTTCCAAGTGAGGTAGCTTTTACTGCGTTCTTGGCTGTGTTTGTGCTGTTACAGGGTTACAATGGAAGAAGTCGATACCTTTGCACTTCTATCTTCCATAGTTGAGGCATATTCGTCGAAAGCTATAGAGCCGACCTTGTATCCGATGAGTGTCGATGAGATGTCACAAGTTGCCCCTACAACATACAGCTTCTGTCAAGTTTGTGGTGTTCAGGGTCACTATAGTTATGAATGCTCTTATAACCACTTCAACTCTCAGAATACTCAGTCGGGACATGGATATAATTATCAAGAAGGATATGAGTACAATCAGTATTCTAATTCTTGTGATCAAGAATGGATGGATCAACCAGATTTCTCTTACATGGACAACAATTTTGGTGAATTCCCATATCATGGTCAACATCAATTTCAAGAACAAAAATTTCAGCAACAATGTTATGAAGAACCTCCAATGCAACAATATGATCAGTTTGAGCAACAGTATTATCAGCCTCAATATGAGCAACCACAATCTCAACAGTATCAATATCCTCAAGTACAAGAGCTACAGGTTCCTCAACCCACTGTAGAAGTGCTTTCTGATCAAACAAATGAGGTATATGATATGTTGGTAAACATAAACAAGACGCTTAAGGAACACAAAGCTACACAACTGATGATGGAGGCTCGACTTGAGCGGTTAGCTAGTTCTTTTACTGTCGAACAACCCGATTCTTCTCCACTTATAGCCACCCAAGTTGAAGATGACATAAATGCTACCATTCTTACAAATGATGGAGATTGTGATAGTTTTTCGACCTGGGATGATGATGTGCCTATTAATAAAGAGGAAGATCGTGTCGCTGACGGCAAAATCGATGAAGTTGTTGTTGTGGACCGTGGGGGCGATGATGAGGTGCGTGAAAAAAGCAATATCGAGTTGATCGTAGTTTCTCCTACACCAGGTGTGCTTGAATTACATTTCCTGAAGGGGATTAGCTCAATCAAGGTTGCTCCATGTTCTGATATTGAAAATTTGGCTTTCAATCCAACCTCTACCCCTATACTTGAGAGTACATGTTTTAAAGCTGACATGATGATTGTCCAAGATGATCTTACACAAAATCTGGTGGGTTATCCAGTCCAAAAGGCTCTTACACTTCAACTCTTGGAAAAAGAGGATAGCAATTTCATCTCTTTATTCAGTGACATGAAAGGCCAAGAAGTTCTTATGACTCCTGTGAAAGTGAAGAGTTCTGAAAAACCACCACCCGAGCCTCCACCTTGTGTGAAAGTCGAAGGAGTTCGGTCCTTTAATGGATGTGAATTTTTTCGTTGTTTTATCACAAAGTTCTCTGAAAGTATAAATGTCGATCAATGGTTACTTCTTGAAGTGACAATTAAGTTTACTAACGTTTGTTTGGAGACTTTCTGCAGGACAAAGACAATATTTGATGCTCTTGATTTTATTTGTGGTGGCGAGATTTTGTTTGAGAAAGTGGATACCCCATTTCTTAAACCTAAGCAATATCCTCCACCGGATTCACCTCCGGCAGAGGAGGGGGAGGACTCCGATTAGGTACGTGTTCGCTCTAGCCTTTTTACCACTTTCAATGAGAACATTGAAAATTTTAAGTTTGGGGGTGGTAATCTAAGGAAGAGCATATTATTATAATGTAGTTTATTATTGCATGTGTTAGTTAGTTCATGTAGTTCACGTTTATTTTATTTTGCTTTGATTATTTCTCACGTTTTCTTTCTATTTTTCTCATTTTTTTATTTTACATGTTTAGTGGTAATTGTCGTAGTTAGTATCACGAGCATTTGCATGAATTATGAAGTTAAGCCAAGTTAATTGCCTATGATGAGTTATGTGCGTAGTTCTTGATTAGTAATTTCAATTGCAATGCTAGGTTAGTACTTGGAAATTGCTTGTGTTGGAAATTGTAATTCACATATGTTCTTGAGATAGGATTTAGACGAAATTCCATGAATTCTAGGATTGAATTGAGCACCCTTCAGCTTAGGTCTGTAAATCTTAAGTTTGGGGGAACTGAGGAGTAGATATACCTTTCTAAAAAAAAAGAAAAAAAAAAGAAAAAAAAAGAAAAAAAAGAAAAAAAAAATAGTAGTAAATAAATTCACTAAAAAAATAAGTGGTAGAATTAACTAGGTTGAGCTCATTAGTACTCGAGTAATTAAGTCTGAGGGGACTTTGTGCCTAACAACCTAAAGCCCTTCGTGGTTTGGGATTGTTGACCCAACGCTCGCTACATGGGTACTAGTGCATAAATCTTTAGGGATCTCAACCATTGCACAGTTAAATAAACCACTAGAATAGAGTGAATGATTGGTGTGTGAAGTCTTGTGGTGTTCGTAACGCATTTACACTGCGAAGCGCTCTGACCTTAGACCGAGCAATTAATCACCATTAAAAAGGAAAAAATAAAAAGAAAAAAATATATAGTGAATAAAATAGAAGGGTGTGGACATTCTTTGGGACCTTGGCTTTTAGTTGGACTTGAGTGACGGGGTGTTAGTTTTATACTTTTACGATTCTTGATTGGGATTCTGTGGGAGTAGTAGTTTTTGTCTTGTCTCAATATAAGAGCATGCTTGCACACATTGGCACTCCACACTTGTAAATGGAAGAGTAATTGACTTGGTAGCGAGAGAAGTGAAATTCGAGAACATTAGCACAATCTGAGGTATTATAATTGGCAAGGCGATTACTTCATAGTTTACTCATTCATCACGTAGTTGCATTCATGCATTGCATTGTATTATTGTATAGTGTCGTTGACGCTTGAGGACAAGCATCAGTTTAAGTTTGGGGGTGTGATAAGTGGTATTTATACGCACTTATAGGCCTTCATTTCCACTTAAATTGGTTGGTTGTACTTAAGTGTTTAGTGTCTTTTAATGTGTTTTTAGTGTTTTTCTGTGCAGGTCACGAGTTGAGGTGATGAAGTGATTTTCTATCATTTTAGGTTGTTTTTGGTGCATTATTTGCAAGAATAGAGAATTGTGGATTCATCACGACTTGGGATTTTATGGGTACATCTTCTACAAACCCTCACGAGAACACACTCGTCCACTAGAGCTGTCTAGGGGTTTAAAGGGCTTGTTGCATGTGCTAAATGCAACCGTGATCACCTACGGAAGTGGTACTAGAGCGAGGAAGGGCATGCACGCGAGAACGAGCTGAAAACGAAGAAACGGACTGCCAGTGGCAGACACTAGCGCGCCCGCGCTAGTGTCTAGCGCGCCCGCGCTAGTCCAAAGTCAGACAGTAGCGCGCCCGCGCTAGATCTTAGCGCGCCCGCGCTAGTTTAGCGCGGCTGCGCCCAGCAGAGTTGTTCCGGGCCGATTTTTGGAGCTTTTCTGATGGATTTTAGCAGCGGTCAAGGCCCGGTTGACTTGGTTAATGTATTTAATTTCTCATGTGAAAAACCCTAGCCTCCAAGTAGTTTTTAGATCGTAGAATATCGTAATATAGTTTTATCAGTTTTTCTCTTGTAATCAAGCACATTATCAGTTTTGTAGTGGATCGTTCTTCGCGAGGAAGTGACAGTTTCGAGCGAGATCGTGAACATCAATTCTGTAACGTTGTGTTCTTTATTATTAATTCAAGTATTTTTATTCCGCTTAATTCTCGTCTTTTATTTATCATGTTTTCATTAGAACCCATGATGTCGATTAGTTCGATTATGAACTAACCGCCTTCATGGGATTCTAATGGATTTATCGATGTAGTCTAGTAACGAATATTAATTGCTTGATTTTGTGACGTACGTTGATGTCTTTGCATGAGCCGTGCTTATTCTTCTTAGGAGCGTAGCTAACTTTTAAGTTGTGTGTTAATTCTTTCTGAAGCGAGAGTGGATGATTGAATTTAGAACTATGCCATGTAAACATAGGATTATGTGAATGAAGCATAATTTGTGGTAGACTTGAACTATTTTTATCACCCTGTGTAATCACGATAGACGACCTGTTATTAAACCTCTCTGCTTACACTACCGCTATAGAGATATAGGGTCTGAGCTTTGTTGGTGTCCATGAGATTTCTGTCTTAATTGCGGATTTTGATTGGTATGATATGTGTGCAACGAGAGTTGGCATGTATTACTTTCGTGTTGTCTGATTAGGATCAACAGTCGCATGTTAATCAGTAATTTCAATTCTAGATGAATTCGATAATGAAGTTAGAATCCCATGTGTTTTCATATTCTGAATTTGATTAATAAATTTAGCTAATAGTATAAAAGAACCCATCTTTGTTAATTGTCTTAGCAGTGAAAATTACTCATACATTGTTGCATAGGTGCGTATTCTTAATTCACCAGTCTCTGTGGGATCGAACTTAATATATTACTTGTGATCACGTGCGCTTGCGTGTAGATTTTTGCGAACAGGTTGTTTCTAAACTAAAAACTGGGGAGAGTTTTTAAGTCATTTTTTTATAAAACAAAAGATTGACGTGTAAAATGATTTTCAGGAAATGGCTGCCTCAAGAAATGAAACTGTCGAATTAACTATACTGTAGACTTCGATTCTCAAAACATTAAACCCCCACACAAATAATTTTTGTGCTAGAGTTCAAGTTTCTTCAAAAACTAAATCTAAACATAAAAAGAGCTACCAAAGATGGCTCTTCCAATCTGTTACATATTTGATGATGTCACAGGTATCTAACTTGTTTAGTGTGCAGAAGCAAATATCAGTGTTTAACTGGAAATCAGAGTTTAACGACTGCCAGCTGGATCAGAGTTTAGCGATGATCAGAGTTTGCAGGCGGCTGATTTTCAGGAGCAGATCTGGCTAAATAAGGAAGATAAAGATCAAGGGAGATTGTGCAAATCAGGACAGCAGAAGGATAGCTACTGATTAGATTATTTTAGGAAGCAGATAATTATAAATCAATCAGTAGATATCATGTAACTGTGTATATAAACACAGATTAGGGTTTACTCTATAAGAGTTAGAATATCGAGAATATTATTCTTGCAACCCAGCAGCTCTTAGTGATAAGTTATAAATCACTAAGAGAGTTTTTGTAATCTACTGAGTTTTGTGAATAAGAGTTTACTTACTTGATTCTCTTGTTTGAGTATTCTGTTATTGATTGTGTTCACTATATTGATTCATATAGTGAGTTAATTCGGCCTAACAAGTGGTATCAGAGCCAGCTCTGTTGATATACCTACAGTGAGATCTTAATCACACAATCATGTCTGAAAAATCACAAACATCAAACAGTAGATATGAGTCACTTAGGGTTCCGGTCCTCAGGGAATCTGAATATCATGTCTAGAAAGTAAGGATGATTATGTTTCTGGAATCCACAGATCCAGAATATCTGGATAGGATTTATGATGGTCCACATATGCCAACAAAGCTCTCTGTTGCAGTTGAAGATGAGCCCCAGAAGATGATTCCCAAAGAAAAGAAGGACTACACTCCTGAGGACATCTCATCAATAAGTAAGGATGCAAAAGTAAAACACTTGTTGCACAGTGCTCTAGACAATGCTATGTCCAATAGGGTGATTGGATGTAAGACTGCAAAAGAAATATGGGATGCTTTGGAAATCAGATGTCAAGGAACCAAAGCCATCAAGAAGAACAGAAGGACCATACTTACTCAAGAGTATGAACACTTTGATTCTAAAAATGGTGAATCATTAATTGATCTTTATGACAGGTTTGTCAAGCTGCTGAATGACTTATCTCTGGTGGATAAAGAATATGACCTGGAAGACTCAAATCTCAAATTACTACTTGCTCTTCCTGAAAAGTGGGATTTAAAGGTAACCACTATAAGAGATAATCATGATCTTGAAGAGATGTCTCTGGATGATATCTTTGGAAGATTGAAAACCTATGAACTTGAGATGGAGCAAAGGAGCAAACGACATGGAGGGAAATCCAAACCAGTTGCTCTAAAAGTTCAAGGAGAAACAGCTGTGAAAAACAAAGGAAAAGCACATGTCACAAAGTCTGACACTGAGTCATCAAACTCTGATAATGACTCAGACACTGATATCCCCTCAGACTCTGATGACAGTGATACTGAAATGATGCAGCTGGCAGCATTGATGGTGAAAAGCTTCAAGAAGATGGCTTACAAGAACTTCAACAAATGGAAGAAGTTTTCAAGGAAAGACAGAAACTCTGATAAGAAGGTCTTCAAAAGGAATGAAGGCAAAGAAGAAAAATTTGGAAAAACTGATAAGTCTAAATACACCTGCTTCAATTGTGGTGAGAAAGGTCATTTTGCAACTGAGTGCAAGAAAGCCAAGAAAGAAAAGGAACAAGCCTTTATCACAAAGAAGGGAAGCTGGGCAGACTCATCAGAATCAGAGGAAGAAGTCAACTATGCCTTGATGGCAAACATGGACAACAACACTGAGGCTGTTGAATCTAAGGTACCTCATTCCACTCTTGCTTTTGACACTGAAGATATAACTGAGTTAAGACTGTTTCTAAAAAATATGCATGTTAGCTATAGAGATCAGACTCTAGAAAATGAGAGACTAAAATCTGAGATCCTAGATGTTAAGAAAAGGAATGATCATCTTGAGGAAGAACTAGTTCAGATGCTAGAAGTTCAGAAGGAAAGAGAAGACTCTGTTTTTATTAAAAATGAACTCCTAAAGAAAACTGCATCTCTTGAATCAGAACTTGCTAAGGAAAGAGAGATAATCAGAACTTGGACTAACTCAGGTAAAACAACTCAGAATATCTTAGAAAGTGGGAACTGGAAGAAAGGTTTAGGATACTCTGATAAAAATGAAGCTGAGTCACATAAACAAGAATCTAAAGTTGAAAGACCTAAGGTTGTTTCAGTAAGATTTGTTGCTGAATCAAAAGCTCAGGACAAATCAAAGACTGATAAACCTAAACAGGTCAACATAGGTTTAATGACTCAGAAACAGCTTAAGCATAAGCTCAAGGAGGTTAAGAATGAAAACAGGATTAAGGAACCTAGGAAAAATAGAAATGGGAAGGTAGGAATAAACAAAAGCAATAATTATATGCCTATTCCTAATGCTCCTAGAAAACTTGTCATAACTGTGGTAATCCTAATCATCTTGCTTCTTTTTACAGGAAGAATAAGGACATAAACACTATGTCTCCCAAATCAGAAGTTATGACTAGGAATACTAGATTTAGACCAGAAAATCCCTGTTTTCATTGTGGTAGTTTATGGCATTCTATTTACACTTGTAAGGAATTCCATAGTTTATACTATGATTATTATGAATTGAAACCTTCCTTGAAGAAAAAGATTGATTCTCCTGGTTTAAACACTGTTCAAAAGCCTGTTAGCATAAACTCTGATTTAAACTCTGATAAATCTTCCGCTGCTAGTGTTAACAAACTTAACAAGAACAAAGGATCCAATCAAGTCTGGATCCTTAAAACTAATCATTAGTTGTGAATATGATTGCAGGGCAACAGGAAAAACATCCTAGTTCTGGACAGTGGATGCTCAGGACATATGACAGGAAATAAAGCCCTACTATCAGACTTTGTGGAGAAGGCTGGCCCAAATGTTTCTTATGGAGATGGCAACATAGGGAAAACTTTGGGATATGGCAACATCAATCTTGGAAATGTCATCATTCAATCTGTAGCTCTGGTCTCAGGACTTAAGCATAATCTGCTAAGCATAAGTCAAATCTGTGACAGAGGATATCATGTTGATTTCCTAGAAGAACACTGTGAGGTCATTAGCAAAAGCACTGGGAAACTTGTTCTGAAAGGATATAGACATGGAAATATCTATGAAGCCAAGCTCTCTTTAAACCCTGAAAGCTCTGCAATCTGCCTACTTGGCAGAGCTAGTATTGAAGAAAGCTGGAACTGGCACAAGAAACTCTCTCACCTGAACTTCAACAATATAAATGAGTTAGTGAAGAAAGATCTTGTGAGAGGACTTCCCAAATCAGTTTTCACTCCAGATGGACTCTGTGACTCCTGTCAGAAGGCAAAACAGAGGAAATCCTCATTCAAAAGTAAAACTGAGTCCTCAATTCTTGAGTCATATCATCTGCTTCATGTTGTTTTTTTCGGACCAGTAAATATAATGTCCATTGCAAAGAAAAGATATACTTTGGTTATTGTTGATGAATTTACCAGATATACTTGGGTATATTTTCTACACAGCAAGGATGAGACATCATCTCTTTTAATTGAGCATGTCAGACAACTGGACAAAATTTCTAAAGATGCGGTCAAGATCATCAGAAGTGATAATGGCACTGAGTTCAAGAATTCTAAGATGGAAGAGTTCTGTAAAGCAAATGGAATTAAGCAAGAATTTTCAGCACCTGGAACACCTCAGCAAAATGGTGTTGTAGAACGAAAGAACAGAACTCTGATTGAAGCTGCTGGAACCATGTTGGAGGAAGCAAAGTTGCCAACTTACTTCTGGGCTAAAGCTGTGCAAACTGCTTGCTTCACACAGAATGCAACTCTGATAAAAAAACATGGGAAAACACCATTTGAGATGGTAAATGGCAGGAAACCAAATCTCAAATAGTTCCACATATTTGGGTGTAAATGCTTTGTCCTGAAAAGTCATCCTGAACAGTTGACCAAATTTGATTTAAAAGCTGATGAAGGAATCTTTGTTGGCTATCTTCTGTCAACAAAAGCCTTCAGAGTTTACAATCTGAGAACAAGAGTAGTCATGGAATCCATCCATATATCCTTTGATGATAAGAAAATTACTGGGATGGAAGATTTTGATGATCATGAGCAACTGAGATTTGAAGATGAAGATGCATTCTCTGACTCAATAAACTCTGACTCTGAAATCATATTAGAGTATGTCACTCCAACTCATCAACCTCAAGCACATGTTGAGGGGGAGCACTTTCACAATGAACATCTGGATGAAAATGTTGGAGACACAGCAGAAAACACAAACTCTGATACTGACTCATCAAACTCTGATCACTCTACATCAGAGGATCATGAAAATACATCTTCAGGGGGAGCATCAGAAACTCAGAATGCTCATGAAGATAGCATGAATCATGGGGGAGAGGCATCAGAAAATCAGAATGACACTGGAAATAGCATGGATTATGGGGGAGGATCAAATTCCAGAAGTCAACTGCCACATGAAAGAAAATGGACAAAGTCTCACACACCAGATCTAATAATTGGAGATCCAGATGCAGGAGTGCAAACCAGAACTGCAACAGCAAATGAATGTCTCTTTCACTCATTTTTATCTCAGACAGAACCAAAGAAAGTGGAAGAAGCCTTAAAGGATGCTGATTGGGTAACAGCAATGCAGGAGGAGTTAAATGAATTTGAGAGAAACAAAGTCTGGACAATGGTACCAAGACCAAAGAACAAATCAATAGTTGGTACCAAATGGGTGTTCAGAAACAAGACAGACAGTGATGGAATAATCACCAGAAACAAAGCCAGACTGGTATCCAAGGGATATTCTCAACAAGAAGGAATTGACTATGATGAGACCTTTGCCCCAGTTGCCAGATTAGAAGCAATCAGAATCTTCCTGGCTTATGCAGCACACAAGAAATTCAAAGTTTTTCAAATGGATGTGAAAAGTGCCTTTCTAAATGGAGAGCTGGAGGAAGAAGTATATGTTGAACAACCTCCAGGCTTTGTAGACACAAAATTTCCAGATCATGTCTACAGACTGGATAAGGCACTGTATGGACTAAAGCAAGCACCAAGAGCATGGTATGAAACTCTGGCTCAATCCCTCTTGGACAGTGGTTTCAACAGAGGTACAATAGACAAAACTATGTTTTATCTCTACCATGGTAATGACCTTCTTTTAGTTCAAGTTTATGTAAATGATATCATTTTTTGTGACGGACCCAACTTAATAACCGACTAAAGCATGCATAAACGATAAATAAACTAGAATTATAGAGTTATGAAATATTAGAACTAAAATCTAAATCCACAATCCCCGGATCACCAGGAATGAGTATGAACAACATCTAAAGTTATTACAATCCCAAATAGAAATCCAAATTAAGTCTAAGTCATACTACAGTTTTTAAATCCCAAAAACTTAAAAGAAATTAACTAGGGAACTACGAGTTCCCAACCTGTCCCATCATACGGCGGAAAGCAATCCCGTTGCCTGAGGTGGTCTTACGAGCGGTCTGCTTGAATCGGGCCATTCTCGGGTTTCACTGAAGGGTTATAACAACAACAATATATATGAGCACAAAGCTTAGCAAGTGAAAGCAGTAAATAAAACAGTTCACAATATGCAATATAATCAAGTGCAAAAGCAACAATAGATATCACAAGGTATAAACACGAGTAAAGGTGCAATGTGGGATAAATTTATTGGAATTGGAAACACACAGCGCTACGAGCATTGAGGGGTGATCAGCCCACACCAAGCTCCGAACCACATAAAGTGATTCAACCAGGGAGGATCCTCGGCACACATTGGCCATAAACAGACATCAGGCTCCCCGCTACTGATGCTGCAATAATAGACTGGCGCCTCAGTCTTAATATAAAATTATTATCCAATTCCTTTTAAGGTCATTTCAAATCAAACCATTTTCAAAAAAAGGGGTCTTGATCAAAGACAAGTTATAAGCAAGGGTGTTTTCGAAATACAAGTGATCTTTCAAAAGTAAAGGATGTTATTAAGATCAGGGTTCCAAATAAGATAATTCAGGTTAATGTGGGGTATAAAGTTCTCATTATTCATCAAGGACTATTGGAGTATAATCATGTGGTTGTAGGGTCATAACATGTGAAAAAGGTACTTCAAGTATTAAGGGTATTATTGGAATCCAAAGTCATGATCACAAGGGGTGATAAGGTAATTCAGTCCTAAATAAACAGTAATTCACGTTCACAGGGCATACAATTGTAAAGCAAGTATAAAGGAAGAGTTTCACTTGCCTGGATAAAGCTTACTAGACTCCTGAATAGATGCTTCTAGAGGTTCCTTGCCTGGCCTCCTACTTGCACCTATAATTAATAGTATCCTCGTCACTAACTACCCCTTCGCGTATAAATATATATATATAAATAAATATATACATATATATAAAGTATACACTTAAACTTAATCAGAACAAGTAACATGATCATCAAGTAATGCACATAACAAGTAAAGCATGGCACTTTATCATTTAACTATTATTACTCAGGAATCTCTAACTACACCTAAGTCACTTAAGCATTTAATCAAGTAGCACATAAGGTCTAAGACCAATACCTCCTAACTATACTCTACTGACCTCAAATTAACAAATTAATAGTAAGGCACACTTGTGCCTCACCTCCCAAGACTTACATGTGAAGTGCAACCTAAGTGACTTATTAGTATGCTTACCTTGGCAACACTTGGGTGCCTTGGTAAAAGAATGCATCTACACTAAGTGAATTGACTTAAACTAACTTGCACTCTCTAATATGACTTAAAACTAACTCATGGAATCAATATGAGGTCAAGGCCTCACTGATGACACACTAAAATGCAATGCATCCTAAGTTGGTACTAGAATGTGACTACATGTGTGACACTTGTGTTCTTAAGTGGAAATAAGGCATCTCCACTAAGGGTATTGACTCCAAACCAATTTCTAAAGGTTGACACAATATTAAACTAATGTTATGAAGTGGTGTGACTCAAAGGCATTGCCTATATGGGTCCTTAAAAACTAGTGTACCTAAAGTGACCATTCTGCCTTGGCAGTTTGGCACCTCTTGGGGGTTTTGGCAAAAACAAGTGTTTACACTATGTGCCTTGGTGAAATTGTGACTCTACTGGGTACTTAAGACTTAAATCTAAGTTGTGCACTTGGAATGACACTAATGCCTTGCTCAGGCCTCCTTGGGCCTCTATGCAAAGTTGACACAGGGCACCCTGCCCTGCTGTGGGGACTGCCATGAACTTACTCACTTGTCACTCACTAAACTCACTCAATACACCAATCCAATGACTCAAATAGCTTCCTAATACTTCCCTAAGTTCATATAAATCAAGGCCCCATGAGGGCCTCCTCATTGACAAGGTGTTTAACATACAAAAGTGCAATTGACCCAAATGTGCCCTGTTCTGGGGTGTACCCTGAAATGTGTGTGTGCATCTATGTAAATGATGGTTTTTATGACTTCTAAAGATACTGGAGACTTGTATACATCAAGTCCTACCTCCAGGAGACTTGGGCCTATGAGGGCCTAAGCATGACACCTCCATTTCACTAGTTTTCTAAGGTGTAAAAATCTGCCATGGTGTGTGTGTGACTCCTTCCACCTTAACACCCTCCAAAACTCCATGAACCAACAAACCAAGCCACAAATCCTACTCTACCATGTACATATACCTACGGACTAGTCACCCAAGGCAAGATATCTCAACATTTAACCATTTAAAAGCACAAAACCGAGGCATTTATAGAGGTAAAACAGGGCAGAAATTTCAGGGGCATATATATGCATAAATTCGAATATAGCACATGGTAATCCTCACAAATAACTATCATTCCTCACTTTAAACTATCATATATATTCAGAACTAACCATATCTCACAAGAATCATGGCATGCATTAACCAAAATCCAAGTTACAAACCCCAAATCATCACATAAACTATCCATTCGAATGTCATGTCATAAAATCACTAGTTTCACTCAATTTTTGTACAAAGCATAACATGCAAGCTCTTAAACTTAATAAAACATATAACAAAGGATCAAAATCACTTAAAACATATACAAAAGATCACACATTACGAATCTCAAGCCTTCAAAACAATCACTCCCCTCGGCTCCCTTAAGGGTCATTGCCGAGGGTGATGAAGCAAGTGTATCTTGGCCAAATGGAGGTATAACCTCTACCAAAATCACATCAAGCTCATCATCTAGGAACCTCTGAAATGGTGGCTCTAAGTCCATAAAAACCAAAGCCCCATTCCGGTTCCAAATGTCACATGCAAGTAAGATCTCACCTAGAGTTGGAAGTATCAAGCTTGAATTGTGAAGAACTCTCCTTTCCAAGCTTAAAATCTCAAGGAAAATGGAAGAAATGATGGAAATAGTGGGGAGGGAGTATTCGGCTGAATGAAAGAGAGGGAGAGAAGTGAGGGAGTGAAATGAGAGAAAAGAGAGAGAGGAGGGTTTTGTTAAGTGTATAGTAATGTGACAAGTGTTGCAAGCTTGTGTTTCTTGACTCATCTTTTGACTAGAAAGTGGTAGTGGGGTTGGAAATGTCTAGCTTGTCCTTGGAAGCAATGTATGTGGTGTTTGCATGCAAGGGTAATGTAGACATTTGATAATTAATAAAAGTGTGATTAAAAGAGTATTAAAAGAAAGAGTTTTAATAATTAAAGTACTAATCCATAAATCATGAAATTAATATCATAAATAAGATGAGATTTTAGAAGTTTAATAAAATAGTTTTAAAAAATTTTGGACAAAGAATGAATTTTAAAAGTAATATTACAAGTAGAGCTCTAATATACACATTCACATAAATATAAAGCACGAGTACAATACAAGTAAAATCTCGAGAAGAATATATACACTAAAACGCTATTTTACAAGTTAAAGTTTATCGGCTACTCGCAATTTAACAAATATCACTAAATTATATCAATCTCTACTATTATTAAATCGGGTAGCGACAACGATCACAATTATTAATATAAAGTCAAAACCGTCGCAACTAGTAGTATCATTTAATCGCGTAGCGAGAATTATTCGCCAAAAGTCATACAAGTACATTCTAACGACATACAAAAGTCACATAACAATAAACGAGTCAATTCACATAATTTGACAATTAAAACACGAAATTTTATATATCACCAAAATGAATTACTGTAATATATATAAGTCAAATATTACAGACGTTACATCCTTCCCCCCTTAAAAGGATTCTGACCCCAGAATCTAAGTAAACAAATGAGGATACTTATCTAACATATCACTTTCTAATTCCCACGTTGATTCTTCAACCTTGGGATTTCTCCACAAAACTCTAACTAAAGGAACTATCTTATTCCTTAACACCTTATCCTTTCTATCTAGAATGCTAACCGGTTGCTCGATATAAGACAAATCGGGCTCTATTTCAACTGGTTCATTCTCTATAATGCACTTGGTGTCGGGGTTGAACTTCTTAAGCAATGAGACATGGAAAACATTGTGAACGTGCTGCATTTGAGGTGGTAAAGCTAGTTCGTACGCCACTTTCCCAATTTTGCTTAAAATCTCAAAAGGACCAATGAATCTTGGACTAAGTTTCCCTTTCTTTCCGAATCTTGCTATTCCTTTCCAGGGTGACACTTTTAACAGAACTGCTTCTCCAATTTCATACTCAACATCCTTTCTGTGCGGGTCAGCATACTTCCGTTGTCTATCTTGAGCTGCAACCAATCTGCTTCGAATCACATCTATTGCTTCTCTTGTTTGCTGGATCAATTCTGGACCAATTACTTTCCTTTCTCCAACTTCATCCCAATATATCGGAGATCTACACTTCCTTCCATAAAGAGCTTCGTACGGGGGCATCCCAATGCTGGCATGATAACTGTTATTATACGAAAACTCAACCAAAGGCAAATGCTCGTCCCAATTTCCTTTGAAGTCCAAAGCACAAGACCTTAACATGTCTTCGATAGTTTGAATTGTACGCTCGCTTTGTCCGTCTGTTTGTGGATGATAAGCAGTACTCATCTTGAGTCGGGTTCCCAAATGTTCTTGAAATTGCTTCCAAAATCTAGAGTTAAAACGGGGGTCTCGATCTGACACAATAGATACTGGAACTCCATGACGAGTAACAATCTCTTTCAAATACATATGAATTAGCTTATCCATTGAAAATCTCTCGTTAATTGGCAGAAAATGAGCCGACTTGGTCAACCGATCAATGATTACCCAAATAGCATCATGATTAGATTTCGTCCTTGGCAATCCAACTATGAAGTCCATTGCAATGTGCTCCCACTTCCATTCTGGTATCTCTAAAGGCTGTATCAACCCACTTGGCTTCTGATGTTCAGCTTTTACCCTTTGACAAGTGTAGCATTTACTGATCCACTGAGCAATTTCTTTCTTCATGTCTGGCCACCAAAAGTTTTGCTTCAAATCTTGGTACATTTTTGTGCTTCCGGGGTGAATAGAAAATTCTGAATTGTGAGCATCCTTCAAAATTTCATTCTTCAATTCTTCCACATTTGGTATCCAAATTCTTGATGAAAATCTCAAGATTCCTTGATTGTCTTTCTGAGTACAAATCTCTTCTCCGGTCAACTCATTGATCTTTTCATTCATCACTTCTTCTTGGCATTTCTTTATCTTCTCCATCAATTCAGGCTGAAAAGTCATGGTACAAATCATTTCTATAGGTGCACTTGGAGCTCGAATTTCAATTCCCATCTTCTCGAATTCTTGTGATAGTTCTTGAGCCATAGTCAACATATTCAACCTTTCTTTGCGACTTAACGCATCTGCTACCACGTTCGCCTTTCCGGGATGATAACTAATCGTACAGTCGTAGTCTTTAATCAATTCCAACCATCTTCGTTGCCTCATGTTCAACTCTTTTTGCGTGAAAATGTACTTCAAGCTTTTGTGATCCGTGAATATTTCACACTTCTCGCCATAAAGATAGTGTCTCCAAAGCTTCAAAGCAAACACAATTGCTGCCAATTCCAAGTCATGAGTCGGATATCTTTGTTCGTGTGGCTTGAGTTGCCTTGACGCGTAGGCTATCACTTTCCCGTGTTGCATTAAGACACAACCTAATCCTTTATACGACGCATCACTGTAGATAACAAAATCTCCTTGATCATCTGGCAAAGCTAGAACTGGAGCGGTGACTAATCTTTGTTTCAACTCTTGAAAGCTCTTTTCACATTTGTCGGTCCATTCAAACTTCTCGTTCTTCCGAGTCAATCTTGTCAACGGTACTGCAATCTTCGAGAAATCTTTCACAAACCTTCGATAATATCCGGCCAATCCCATGAAACTTCTAACTTCAGTTGGGGTCTTTGGCCTCTCCCAATTCATCACAGCTTCTATCTTTGCTGGATCCACTCGAATTCCTTCGCTTCCAACGATATGCCCTAAGAACTGCACTTCTCGTAGCCAAAATTCGCATTTAGAGAACTTTGCATACAGCTTCTCCTTCCTTAAAGTTTCCAAAGCTATCCTCAGATGTTCAGCATGTTCTTCTTCAGACTTCGAATATATGAGAATATCGTCGATGAATACAATGACGAACTTGTCTAAATACTTCTTGAATACACGGTTCATCAAATCCATGAAGGCGGCTGGTGCGTTTGTCAATCCGAATGCCATAACTAGAAACTCGTAATGCCCATACCGAGTTCTGAAAGCTGTCTTTGAGATGTCTTCGGACTTAATCTTCAATTGGTGATATCCCGAACGCAAGTCAATCTTCGAGAAGTAAGTTGCTCCTTTGAGTTGATCAAATAAGTCGTCGATTCGAGGCAAAGGATACCTATTCTTGATTGTCAACTTGTTCAATTCTCTATAGTCGATGCACAATCTCATACTTCCGTCCTTTTTCTTCACAAAAAGAACTGGAGCTCCCCACGGGGATACACTCGGCCTTATAACTCCTTTGTCTAACAGTTCTTGCAATTGCTTGGCCAACTCTTTCATTTCTGCCGGCGCCATTCGATACGGTTGTTTTGAGACTGGTTCCGTGCCGGGTGCTAAGTCAATAGAAAACTCAATTTGACGGTCGGGAGGCAAACCAGGAAGATCGTCAGGAAATACATCAAGAAATTCATTAACTATCGGAATGCTCTCTATATTCGGGGTTTCTTTAGATCTATCAATTACATGAGCCAAATAACCTTCACAACCTTGCCTTAACAACTTCTTAGCTTCAATTATCGTCAAGAATGTCTTAGCTTGTTTCTGCCCTTTAAACTCTACTTTCTTGCCTTGAGGAGACTTAAGAATTATCTTCTTCTTCTTACAATCTATTTGAGCACCATTTTCTGCTAACCAATCCATACCTAATATAACATCAAATTCTCCTAATCGAAAAGTTATAAGGGAAGCAGGAAAACTAAAGCCAGAGATCTCTATAGTACACCGGGGGCAAATACTTCTAACACATACTTGTTCTTGATTAGCAACAATGATAGATAAGGGTTCAGCTAAAGGTTCAGTTTCACAATTCAACTTGCCAACAAAAGATTCAGATATGAAAGATCTAGTAGCTCCAGAATCAAATAGCACTTTAGCATGGATGTTGTTGACAGAAAGCGTACCTGCCACAACCTCAGAACTCTGGACGGCATCCTTGATATTCATGTTGAATGTCCTTGCTTGAGCCGGATAAGAGGGATGGAAAACAGGAGTTGCAGACTCAAAAACTTGAGTAGAAGGTAGTTGCAGAATCGGAGCAGAAGATGTCATTCCTTGATTGTAAGGTGTAGCTGCCAACTGCATCAACTTGCTGGTTCCAGGAGCCTTACAATCCCTTGACATATGACCGGTCTTTCCACACTTGAAACATGTAACAGAAGGCTTCGGGTTCTGGCACTCGTTCGCATAATGACCCTTCGAGTTGCATTTGAAACAGACAATATCAGCCTTATTACAACTTCCCGTGTGTTTCTTGTTGCAGAACTTGCATTCTGAATTAGCTTGTTGACTCCTTTGACCACTCGGTCCTTGAATCTTCTTCACACTCCTACTATCACCTTTCTTGAATCCTCGGGGACCTCCTTGATTCTGAAACCCAAACTTCTTGAAACTCTTTCCACTTTGGCTCCCTTGAGCCGAACCTTCACCTTTACTTACAAACTTCCTCTTCTTGTTATCCTTCTCCTTCTGGTTCTGATCACTTTCTCCTTCAATTACCATTGCCTTCTGGACCACTTCAGCATATGTGGCCAATTCAAAAGCAGCCACTCTGCTTCGTAGCCAAGGCTTCAGTCCTTGTTGAAATCTCTTTGCCCTTTTCTCGTCCGTGTCCACATAATCTCCCACGAATCTTGCCAATTCTGTAAATTTCTTTTCATACTCTCCAACAGTCATTCCCTCTTGCTTCAATTCAAAGAACTTCAACTCCATCTGAGTTTGCATATACCTCGGAAAGTATTTGTCCAAAAAGATCTTCTTAAACCTATCCCAAGCAATAACATCTCCTTCTTCTAAAGCTTGGGCTGACTCCCACCAGTAGTTTGCTTCATCCTTCAGAAAATAGGAGGCATATTCGACTTTCTTCTCCTCGGTTACAACAGCCAGGGTGAAAGCCTTCTCCATCTCCTTAAGCCAAGATTGAGCTTCAACAGGATCTTGAGTTCCTCGGAACTCGGGTGGTTTCACAGCTTGAAAAGATTTGAAAGTAGTAGGTGGTGGTGGAGGTGCTTGTTGTTGTTGCTGGAGTTGTTGTTGAAGTAATTGTTGTTGTTGAGCAAGGGTGACAGATTGTTGGTGAAGAAGTTGCATAAGTTGAGCCAAGGTTGGTGGTGGTTCTTCAGTATTTTCATTGTTGGTGTTGCGGGTTCTTCGGGGAGGCATGATTCTGAATGTAGACAAGAAAAGCTTAATTGCAGTTCAATATATGCATACAAGTTATATCAAAGGAGAACATTGGGTACAAAGGTATTATTCAAGAGTTATTGACATGGTAACGGTTCACTATGGTTATTAAGGCATCATGGTATGTGTGTGTATTATTAGAGTTTAAAGTATCGTATTGCAAATGTATAATCATTCGGTCAAGGTCATGTTCATGATATATTAGAAAAGTTCAAGTATAATCAAGTTCAAAAGGGTTTAACATGGCAATTCTATCTAAGCATGGTATAACAATATAATAGAAAAATGAGATAAAAGGTCAAAGTGCGAGATTAAACATTAATCCAAATGATAAGTACGGAACAGTACGAACGGAAATAAAGTGCAAATAAAAGTCTTCCCGAAACAATCCGGGGGTACAAGTACGAATGAAAGTCAAAGTACGGATAACATGATAACAGAGATAAATAGACTAAGGAATAGTCTAGGGAGATGGGGATGATGCTGGTGAAGCTGATGGACTGGCAACTGGCTCACGGAGACTGCTAATCACACGGCGGAGCTCGTCAGTAATGGCGGTCAAAGTGATACGGCTCTCACGCTCGCGGTAGGGTGGAATAGCTGCCAAACGGTCCTCGGCCATGCGAATGATCTCCTCGACCCTAGCAATCAAACGGGGACGGTTGCCCTCATCATCAAAGTCCTCACGGTACAGCTGGTCAATCCGATGCTGGAGAATCGTGTTCTGGCCCTCGAGTCGGTCAGTAAGCCTCACCATCTGCTCGTAAAGCGGGAACGGAACAGTAGCCGGGAATCCGGGACTAGAAGATGACGATGCATGCCAACAGTTATATATATATATATACGCGGTTATAGTAAAAAGGGTGAGAAAACTTAAAAGATTCTAACGCCCCAAGTCCCACATGATCTAAGTTCATCTTAACTTCTAAATCCTATCTTATATCCATTTATCCTATGTTGTTCAGTGACTCAAACCTGTCGCTCTGATACCAACTGTGACGGACCCAACTTAATAACCGACTAAAGCATGCATAAACGATAAATAAACTAGAATTATAGAGTTATGAAATATTAGAACTAAAATCTAAATCCACAATCCCCGGATCACCAGGAATGAGTATGAACAACATCTAAAGTTATTACAATCCCAAATAGAAATCCAAATTAAGTCTAAGTCATACTACAGTTTTTAAATCCCAAAAACTTAAAAGAAATTAACTAGGGAACTACGAGTTCCCAACCTGTCCCATCATACGGCGGAAAGCAATCCCGTTGCCTGAGGTGGTCTTACGAGCGGTCTGCTTGAATCGGGCCATTCTCGGGTTTCACTGAAGGGTTATAACAACAACAATATATATGAGCACAAAGCTCAGCAAGTGAAAGCAGTAAATAAAACAGTTCACAATATGCAATATAATCAAGTGCAAAAGCAACAATAGATATCACAAGGTATAAACACGAGTAAAGGTGCAATGTGGGATAAATTTATTGGAATTGGAAACACACAGCGCTACGAGCATTGAGGGGTGATCAGCCCACACCAAGCTCCGAACCACATAAAGTGATTCAACCAGGGAGGATCCTCGGCACACATTGGCCATAAACAGACATCAGGCTCCCCGCTACTGATGCTGCAATAATAGACTGGCGCCTCAGTCTTAATATAAAATTATTATCCAATTCCTTTTAAGGTCATTTCAAATCAAACCATTTTCAAAAAAGGGGTCTTGATCAAAGACAAGTTATAAGCAAGGGTGTTTTCGAAATACAAGTGATCTTTCAAAAGTAAAGGATGTTATTAAGATCAGGGTTCCAAATAAGATAATTCAGGTTAATATGGGGTATAAAGTTCTCATTATTCATCAAGGACTATTGGAGTATAATCATGTGGTTGTAGGGTCATAACATGTGAAAAAGGTACTTCAAGTATTAAGGGTATTATTGGAATCCAAAGTCATGATCACAAGGGGTGATAAGGTAATTCAGTCCTAAATAAACAGTAATTCACGTTCACAGGGCATACAATTGTAAAGCAAGTATAAAGGAAGAGTTTCACTTGCCTGGATAAAGCTTACTAGACTCCTGAATAGATGCTTCTAGAGGTTCCTTGCCTGGCCTCCTACTTGCACCTATAATTAATAGTATCCTCGTCACTAACTACCCCTTCGCGTATAAATATATATATATAAATAAATATATACATATATATAAAGTATACACTTAAACTTAATCAGAACAAGTAACATGATCATCAAGTAATGCACATAACAAGTAAAGCATGGCACTTTATCATTTAACTATTATTACTTAGGAATCTCTAACTACACCTAAGTCACTTAAGCATTTAATCAAGTAGCACATAAGGTCTAAGACCAATACCTCCTAACTATACTCTACTGACCTCAAATTAACAAATTAATAGTAAGGCACACTTGTGCCTCACCTCCCAAGACTTACATGTGAAGTGCAACCTAAGTGACTTATTAGTATGCTTACCTTGGCAACACTTGGGTGCCTTGGTAAAAGAATGCATCTACACTAAGTGAATTGACTTAAACTAACTTGCACTCTCTAATATGACTTAAAACTAACTCATGGAATCAATATGAGGTCAAGGCCTCACTGATGACACACTAAAATGCAATGCATCCTAAGTTGGTACTAGAATGTGACTACATGTGTGACACTTGTGTTCTTAAGTGGAAATAAGGCATCTCCACTAAGGGTATTGACTCCAAACCAATTTCTAAAGGTTGACACAATATTAAACTAATGTTATGAAGTGGTGTGACTCAAAGGCATTGCCTATATGGGTCCTTAAAAACTAGTGTACCTAAAGTGACCATTCTGCCTTGGCAGTTTGGCACCTCTTGGGGGTTTTGGCAAAAACAAGTGTTTACACTATGTGCCTTGGTGAAATTGTGACTCTACTGGGTACTTAAGACTTAAATCTAAGTTGTGCACTTGGAATGACACTAATGCCTTGCTCAGGCCTCCTTGGGCCTCTATGCAAAGTTGACACAGGGCACCCTGCCCTGCTGTGGGGACTGCCATGAACTTACTCACTTGTCACTCACTAAACTCACTCAATACACCAATCCAATGACTCAAATAGCTTCCTAATACTTCCCTAAGTTCATCTAAATCAAGGCCCCATGAGGGCCTCCTCATTGACAAGGTGTTTAACATACAAAAGTGCAATTGACCCAAATGTGCCCTGTTCTGGGGTGTACCCTGAAATGTGTGTGTGCATCTATGTAAATGATGGTTTTTATGACTTCTAAAGCTACTGGAGACTTGTATACATCAAGTCCTACCTCCAGGAGACTTGGGCCTATGAGGGCCTAAGCATGACACCTCCATTTCACTAGTTTTCTAAGGTGTAAAAATCTGCCATGGTGTGTGTGTGACTCCTTCCACCTTAACACCCTCCAAAACTCCATGAACCAACAAACCAAGCCACAAATCCTACTCTACCATGTACATATACCTACTGACTAGTCACCCAAGGCAAGATATCTCAACATTTAACCATTTAAAAGCACAAAACCGAGGCATTTATAGAGGTAAAACAGGGCAGAAATTTCAGGGGCATATATATGCATAAATTCGAATATAGCACATGGTAATCCTCACAAATAACTATCATTCCTCACTTTAAACTATCATATATATTCAGAACTAACCATATCTCACAAGAATCATGGCATGCATTAACCAAAATCCAAGTTACAAACCCCAAATCATCACATAAACTATCCATTCGAATGTCATGTCATAAAATCACTAGTTTCACTCAATTTTTGTACAAAGCATAACATGCAAGCTCTTAAACTTAATAAAACATATAACAAAGGATCAAAATCACTTAAAACATATACAAAAGATCACACATTACGAATCTCAAGCCTTCAAAACAATCACTCCCCTCGGCTCCCTTAAGGGTCATTGCCGAGGGTGATGAAGCAAGTGTATCTTGGCCAAATGGAGGTATAACCTCTACCAAAATCACATCAAGCTCATCATCTAGGAACCTCTGAAATGGTGGCTCTAAGTCCATAAAAACCAAAGCCCCATTCCGGTTCCAAATGTCACATGCAAGTAAGATCTCACCTAGAGTTGGAAGTATCTAGCTTGAATTGTGAAGAACTCTCCTTTCCAAGCTTAAAATCTCAAGGAAAATGGAAGAAATGATGGAAATAGTGGGGAGGGAGTATTCGGCTGAATGAAAGAGAGGGAGAGAAGTGAGGGAGTGAAATGAGAGAAAAGAGAGAGAGGAGGGTTTTGTTAAGTGTATAGTAATGTGACAAGTGTTGCAAGCTTGTGTTTCTTGACTCATCTTTTGACTAGAAAGTGGTAGTGGGGTTGGAAATGTCTAGCTTGTCCTTGGAAGCAATGTATGTGGTGTTTGCATGCAAGGGTAATGTAGACATTTGATAATTAATAAAAGTGTGATTAAAAGAGTATTAAAAGAAAGAGTTTTAATAATTAAAGTACTAATCCATAAATCATGAAATTAATATCATAAATAAGATGAGATTTTAGAAGTTTAATAAAATAGTTTTCAAAAATTTTGGACAAAGAATGAATTTTAAAAGTAATATTACAAGTAGAGCTCTAATATACACATTCACATAAATATAAAGCACGAGTACAATACACGTAAAATCTCGAGAAGAATATATACACTAAAACGCTATTTTACAAGTTAAAGTTTATCGGCT
This sequence comes from Daucus carota subsp. sativus, assembly GCF_001625215.2. NCBI lineage: Eukaryota > Viridiplantae > Streptophyta > Magnoliopsida > Apiales > Apiaceae > Daucus > Daucus carota. The sequence continues at coordinate 23,731,852 of NC_030389.2, read as the reverse complement.
ACTCGCAATTTAACAAATATCACTAAATTATATCAATCTCTACTATTATTAAATCGGGTAGCGACAACGATCACAATTATTAATATAAAGTCAAAACCGTCGCAACTAGTAGTATCATTTAATCGCGTAGCGAGAATTATTCGCCAAAAGTCATACAAGTACATTCTAACGACATACGAAAGTCACATAACAATAAACGAGTCAATTCACATAATTTGACAATTAAAACACGAAATTTTATATATCACCAAAATGAATTACTGTAATATATATAAGTCAAATATTACAGACGTTACATTTTTGGATCTACTAATCCTAAACTCTGTGAGAGATTCTCAAAGCTTATGCAGTCTAGATATCAGATGAGCATGATGGGAGAGATGAGCTATTTTCTGGGACTACAAGTGAAACAGACTAATTAAGGTATATTCATTAATCAGTCTAAGTACACCAGGAACCTGCTAAAGAAATTTGGTATGCAGGATAGTTCAGCTGCTGCTACTCCCATGGCAACAGCCACCAAGTTAGATAAAGATACTGGATCACCAGTAGAAATAACTAACTATAGAGGTATGATAGGCTCACTTCTATATCTGGCTGCTAGTAGACCAGATATCATGTTTGCTACCTGTCTCTGTGCAAGATTTCAAGCAGATCCAAGAGAACCACATCTGGTAGCAGTCAAAAGAATTTTCAAATATCTCAAGGGTATAGTTGAGATGGGACTCTGGTATCCCAGAGAATCAGATTTTACACTGATTGGTTACTCTGATGCAGATTTTGCAGGGTGCAAAATAGACAGAAAAAGCACAAGTGGGAGTTGTCAATTTCTTGGAGGAAGACTGGTGTCTTGGTTCAGTAAGAAACAAAAATCAATTTCCACATCTACTGCGGAGGCAAAGTATATTGCTGCAGGAAGTTGCTGTGCTCAGATTTTATGGATGAAAAATCAACTGTTGGACTATGGGTTATCCCTTACTCAAATTCCTATTTACTGTGATAACCAAAGTGTTATTGCCATGACAGGAAATCCAGTACAGCATTCCATGACCAAGCATATCAGCATAAGATATCATTTCATCAGAGAACATGTGATGGAAGGGACAGTAGAACTTCACTTTGTCCCAACAGATCAGCAGTTAGCAGATATCTTCACCAAACCTTTGGCTGAAGCAACATTCACAAGACTTGTAAACGAATTAGGGATGATCTCTGGTCCTCTCTAAACTCTGTTACATTTCATAATAAGATATCTGTTATTAATCACTTTTATAGACTTGATCTACATCTGCATCTGTTATTCTCTGATCTAAACTCTGATGATTATGCTCTGATTTGACAAACTCTGATATTTATACTCTGACCTGACAAACTCTGATGACATGAATTTTCACTGATAAGAGAAATTCCTGTGAAGAATATGTTGCAAATACTTGAATTAAGTCATGAACATCTCTAAAGTCTGATTTTTGTGATATTACATATGTGGAAATCCATGTTATACAAAACATGATTTAGAGCTGTTACCTAGACTGCCTTACTTCTTAAATATTAGACATGTACTCAGTGGAGAATTTGTTTTACTCCCCTTATGAGCTAAGAGTAAATAAGTCTCAGATATGGATCAATAAAATTTGTTTCTTCTCAGAAAAGAAAACAAAACAAAACAAAACAAAACAAAAGAAAAAGTTATCTCATGTACTCCTTTGAGATCTTAGAAATTTTGTGAAAGGAAAGATCCAAGTGCACTACTGGTATTAAGCAAAATGCATCAGAAAAATCGTATTTTTCTTGGAGACCTTTCGCATTCTCTGATTACTAGAGAAATACACTGAGAAATAAAAATCTGATGAAGGTTATGACTCACTTACCATGAGAAGTTTCCTTTCAAAAGATAAATGTCTTACAAAAGAGAAGAAAACTTATACTCTGATCCATATTGTGAGAAACTCGGCTTATGAGGTGGTTAAAACATTTTCTATTAATCTGATTCTTTCTAATGTTTCTTAAGAAATTTGTCAATCTCTGTGACAATAGAGGAATCATGTCAACACACACCTTTCACTCAACATTTGTGATTAACAAATTTTATGACATCGAGTGATTTTTGATTAAATTCAAACAATCGTTTGCAAACTCTGAGGAAAAATTGTTATTGAGACATTCAATGTCTATCTCTCATCAGTACGAAATTTTATGAGCAATCTCTGATTTGTCTCATAGTATGCCATTTATTTAAACACTGGTCAATGGTCAAACATCTGATCAAAGTCGGAGTTTAAAATAAATGATTTTTGATCAGGTAAATATTAGATTTAATCGTCAAACGGTACAAAATCCATTTGAATTCCTGAGTGGAGAAAAACACGATGAATAATTGTGTTTCCTCAGAAATTGTTACACAAACATGCAGATTCACACGCCAGTAATAATTACCGTCCCACTATCTTTCTTGTTACCGTTAAACACATGACACGTGTCCCACTACTGTCTCCTCTCGGTGAATCGTGCACACACAGATATATATCAGGTTTTAAAAAGTTTTTTTACTTTTTAACACACGATTTATTTTTTTACTCTCTCTCTCTCTCACACTTTACTCTCATTTTCTCCTACGCATTTCATCAAACACCTTACATACACTCTCTCAAACTCTCATTTTCTTTCAGAAATTATGTCGACAACAACATTTGAGTTCGATGGGGCGAAGTTTGTCACCAACAATTATGCTACCATCCTTGATAATGATGAAGCTCCCAAGGAATTTCATCTTATTCAAGATTTTCTGGCTCACAGCGAGCTAATGTACGCTCTGACTCAACCAGAGTCTATTTCTCCCTCACAAGTCCTCACATTCTGGAGGACGGTACGCTATGATGATGGAGGTGACCATGGCTCTCCATCCTTGACCTGTGATTATGAGGGTCAAGAATATTTTGTCTCACCAGCGACAATCAGGAAGGCTCTTCATCTTCCTGAACACAATAAGTTCGATTTCGCAGTACCCACTCAAACTCTGAGAGATATGATGATCTTCTTTGGGTACTCAGCTAGTACAGACAAGATGGGGGAACTCAAGCGTCCACATCTCTGCAAGGAGTGGAGCTTCTTCTATGACTGCATCACCAGGGCCTTCGATGCCATTCCTAGTTTCAGCCAACAGATTGGGTATTCTCTGATCCACAATCTTAAATTTGATTTTTCTACTTCAATCTTAAGATTTATGGGTGATAGGAGACAAGAGAATATGAATGTTATTTATTATGCTAGATTCTGTCAGCTCATATTTTCTTACTGCTTCCCTAATGTTCCTATGCCTGAATCTGGAAATGAGTTGCCATTTAAAATTACTAAGTGTGCCTTTACTGATCTCATTAAAAAGGATAGCAAGAAACCCAATGCACCAGTGTTTGCTATTCCTGTAACAGTACAAGATAAGTTAAGGGTAGCTATGCCAAATAAGTATGGACCATTATTCTCTGATGAGAATATACCACATCCTCCCTCTTCATCTGCTCAACAGATGCTCATCCAACCTCTGGTCCTTCTCAGCAAGGGCCAGTTGTAAAATCTGCTCAAACCTTAACCTCTGGTCCTTCCCAAAAAGGGCCAGTTGAAACAACTTCACCAAAAATGGTTCTCAGATCTTCAAAGTCTCCAAGTAAACCATCTCCTCCTCCAAGAAAAAGAAGATTCTTGCAGAAAATATCAGACTCTGACTCTGATGAAGCACCTCCACCTCCTCCACCAGCTAAGAAACAGAGGAAGAAGATCAAGCCCACTAATATAACTGACCTGACTGTTGAGCCACCTCAGTCAGAGGATCTCATACAGGCCTTGATCCCATTCTCTGATCAACCTTCAAGTGCAGAGCCAGTCCTGATTGAACCTATCTCTGCAGTTCCACTTGAAACAATGGCAGCTGACATTCAAATGTCAGAATCAATATCTGAATGTAATGATCAACCAGCAGTGGCCAAATCAGATGAAATGTTGAAGTTGAATCAGGAATCTCTTATTCAACATGAAGACATCAATGCAGCTGATACTCATGTGTCAGATAAAACTCCTGATATTCCAAGCCAATCAGAAGATGCACATATAGAGGTTGTATTGCAAATGATCCAAGACTCTCTGATTTAAACTGAGGCTAATGTTGCAGCTCCTGTTCAGGAGGTTCCTATAGCTGCAACTTCTGATGCAGCTACAGAAGCTCTGGCATCTCATACTCTGAGTATATTTGTCAATGAGGATGATGATGATGATGCAACAGAGGTTACCTCTGTTCCAATTCAAACTTCTGCTTCTCCAACCTCTGATCCAGTCAGGGAATCAACTCCAGTCAGAATTGATTCTCCAGTACATACACTGTCACCAGTCAGAGAATCTACTCCTACTCCAGTTCATGCGTCTCCAATTCAACATCCCATTTCTGCACAGAGAAAAGTCTGTCAACTATCATATTTCAAGAGGATGTGCAGAGCTCCACCTCCATCTGTGGAAGACAGACTGGCCTCTATTGAGGCCACCCAAACATCAATGCAGCATACTCTGGCTGATTTGAGCTCCTCTGTAGCTCAGCTGGTTCAAGTTTTCACCTCTACTGATGTCAAAAAGGGGGAGAAGATATCTAAAGACAAATGCAAATCTGACTAGCATATGACAAAGAAAAAGCCAGATGGTGATGAAGAAGGAAATAGGGAGATTGCTGACAGGCAGTTAAAGCTGCTGCAAATCAAAGAAAAGGAAAGGAGTGATAAAGAAGCAAACTCTGATAGACTCAGAGATTCTCAACAAAAACACAACTCTATGGAGTTGACTGTTATGTCTCAAGTTCAGAGCATAAGTGAAGCAGTCAGGATTTCTGATGTTATATCTAAAGAACTTGCAGTTGTGAGCTCTGAGGTTAAAGAGAAGAAGGAAGATCTGATTCCTGAATCAGATAAGATGATTGAAGCTGGAGACCCTGAGTCTCAGAAGTTCTGCCAAACTCTGAAGTTCAGAGGCAGAGAAACCACCCTATTCTACAAATCTCCTTCTTTGCAAGCTATTGATCAAGCTGTAGCAAGGAAAATATTTGAAAAAGAAAATCCAGGAGTGAATATAGAAGCCATCAGACTTGAGGAAGAAAGACAAGCTGCTGAGAAGAAGAAGATCAGCAGGACAAAGTCTGATGAACAAAAACAAATTACTGATCCCTCACAGAAACAGAAGAATCCAAAGCAAAAAGGGATAGTAATTAGTGAGGTGAACTACACTTACATCAACAGACCAAGAACCAGGTCTCAAACTCAACCTGAGACTGATTCAAAAGACAAAGGGAAGAAACCTGTTGATGGAGTTCCTCCTGTGATAAAGAAGTCAATGATCAAGATAGCATCAGAGAATCCTTCTCAGAGGATGATAAAGCTAAGCAAGAATGCAAATATAATCACTGATGTATCTGATCAAATTGAAGAGGAAGAAGCTGGATTGACCAGAAGAAGAAAGGGTGAAGTGAAACAAATCTCTGATATAACTTTAACCTCTGACAATGCTCAAGTTAAAGCTCCAGTAACAGAAGAAAAGACTAAGACTGAAGATGCTAAAGTCTCTTGGCTGAAGATAAACTCTGAGAAAACTCAAGATCAGAAAAAGAAGAGTCTCTTTGGAAGCCTTGGTACAAGTCTGTACAAGGAAAGCCCAATGCTCACCAGGATCAGAACTCATGGAACTAGAGGAAAGGAAGCTTATGATACTACTGGTCTAGGTCACAGAAAGGAGAAGATACAAACAAGTTCAGCAACCACCTTCAGAGATCCTTATCCTCTGACTGAGAAAGTGGGGGAAGCTGTCACTCAGAAGGACTTAGACAAAGTAGAATCAGTGCAGATTCTCATGGATACTCATGATGGCACAGGAGACAAAGAGAAGATTGCCATATTTCTGGAGTCTGGCAGAGTTTACAGAGTCTCAGAAGCTGATCTATTGCTGAAATCTCTGAGGGAACTTGAACACTTTCACTATTTGCTAGAAATCAAGAATGAAGCTACTCAGAGATGGTCTGATCTGATGAAAAGGACTATTAATGAGAAAGGAAGATTTTATGGGGTAAAGTCTGATGAAGAATACATTCCAAAAATAGCTCAAGATGATGGTTCTGAAATATGTATGGAGAAGAATAGCTCTGTGATGGAGACTATTGCAAACACCAGAATCTTGGGTTATAACAATAATGCAGACAGACCAATGGTGATTCAGCTGGGAGAGGCAATGGAAAGAAGCAAGGTGAATGCCTTGAGAGCAACTATCTATCAGACTGGGGATGAAACTGAAGAACTCAGAAATGTTAAAACCCAGATGATACAGACCTTAAAGCTGAAGGAAGAAAATCTGATCAACCAGTTTGTCAGAGAAAGCTATGGATATAGGTTGATTTGATAGATAGTTCTGCTGGTTCTGTAAGTTGTAATTAATTTAGTAAATAATTATTTTATGCATTTGTCCTTGATAGTTTTGACATCATCAATACATATACATATATATATATATATATATATATATATATAACTTGTTCATTCTGTCTAATGCACAAGTTGGGGGAGATTGTTACATATTTGATGATGTCACAGGTATCTAACTTGTTTAGTGTGCAGAAGCAAATATCAGAGTTTAACTGGAAATCAGAGTTTAACGACTGCCAGCTGAATCAGAGTTTAGCGATGATCAGAGTTTGCAGGCGGCTGATTTTCAGGAGCAGATTTGGCTAAATAAGGAAGATAAAGATCAAGGGAGATTGTGCAAATCAGGACAGCAGAAGGATAGCTACTGATTAATTATTTTAGGAAGCAGATAATTATAAATCAATCAGTAGATATCATGTAACTGTGTATATAAACACAGATTAGGGTTTACTCTATAAGAGTTAGAATATCGAGAATATTATTCTTGCAACCCAGCAGCTCTTAGTGATAAGTTATAAATCACTAAGAGAGTTTTTGTAATCTACTGAGTTTTGTGAATAAGAGTTTACTTTGTTGATTCTCTTGTTTGAGTATTCTATTATTGATTGTGTTCACTATATTGATTCATATAGTGAGTTAATTCGGCCTAACACAATCTACAAACAACTTTGAACTTTTTGTAGTTAGAGGAAGATTTCATAGCCAAAGGAAACATAAAGAACAAAAATGTAAGAACAAAGATAAAACCTTGCATTAAAATATTAAAGTGTTTACAAAATGAGAAGAGAGCATACAAATTAAAAACTAGATCTAGACAAGAAAAGATAGGCTACCCTAAATTTGTGGTGAACTAAAAATAGAAAATCCTAGGTGCTTGAAACATGATGGGGAGATGTGTATTTATAGGGGGAATTAGGGTAGAGAAGGGGTGTAGGTGTCCCATCTAGATCCTTCCTCGAGATGTTGTAGAATATTCCCTTATGATCCTTTTCTTCCCATCTTTTGCACCTTTAGTCTTTATTATTTTATTTCTTTAAGCATTTGCAACATTTCTAAAAAAAGACAAATAAACAAATAAATAAGTGAGAACAAACAATAATTAGGCACTTAAAATATGCAAAAATATGCACTTATCAGCTCTCGAACGAGCCTCCTTCAGTTTCATCTCTTCTTTACGCCGTTTAGTTTCTATATCAATGGGAGCAACACCAGCATCAACGAAAACACACATAAAGTTTCCACACAAAACAGGTATTTTATTACAACAATTTCTCAAAAAACATAGATGAAGAAATGATAGGCAAAGGCACAATACTCAATTGTTTGGTCCCATGTTGTCCATTCTGGTTGAGGAAGAAGACCACCGACTAGTTGAAAGTTTTCCCAACTAAAAATTTAACCGATTCTTAAAAATTCTCGATATGAATTTGCTTACACATCCAATCTACTAACTGCAATTTTAATAATTTTGAGCAAACTAGGCTGGGACTTGGGAAAACAATACCAGCACCAATTATCAGCGTAAATAAGATAACATAACATATGAAATTGAGTTCACATAGACCACACAACAGTAACCAAAGATATTCGGTGCTCGACACTCACGCAGAGTAAGAAGAAATCCAGATATTTAAGGACTTAATTGAGTTGAAAGAGAGAATTTTTGTAAGAAAAGATAAGAAGACTCAGGATTTCATATTTGCTCAATACTTGATGCTACAAAACTTCTGAATGGATAAATAATAGATCGCTTAATGCACAAGACAAATGATAATGTTAGGCCGAATAAACTCACTATATAAGATAATATAGTGAACACAATCCAAGACAAACACAAGTATAAGAGAATAAATCAATAAACTCTTATTCACAAATCACAGTAGCTTACAAATAATCTCTTAGTGATTTATATGTTATCACTAAGAGCTGCTAGGTTACACGAATGATATTCAATTGTTAACCCCTCTAGAGTAAACCCTAAGCTGTGTTTATATACACAGTTACATGATATCTACTGATTGATTTATAATTATCTGCTTCCTAAAATAATCTAATCAGTAGCTATCCTTCTGCTGTCCTGATCTGCACAATCTCTCTTGATCTTTATCTTCCTTATTTAGTCAGATATGCTCCTGAAAATCAGCCGCCTGCAAACTCTGATCATCACTTAAACTCTGATCCAGCTGGCAGTCGTTAAACTCTGATTTCCAGCTAAACTCTGATATTTGCCTCTGTACACTAAACAAGTTAGATACCTGTGACATCATCAAATATGTAACAATCTCCCCCAACTTGTGCATTAGACAGAATGAACAAGTTATATATATTTACTGATGATGTCAAAAACAATCAAGGACAAATGCATGAAGTAACTAATCTGCATAAATAAATTAAAACTTACAGAGTAGGCAGAACTAATTACAACTTACAGAACATAGCAGAACTAATTAGCCAATCAGTCTATATCCATAGCTCTCCTTAATGAACTGAGTAATCAGATCTTCTTCAATTTGTCTCAGAGTTTGTATCATTTGAGCTTTGACAGTCTTTAACTCTTCATCTTCATCTCCTGTCTGGTATATAGCTGATCTCAAGGCATTAGCCTTGCTTCTCTTCATGGCTTCTCCCAACTGAATTGCTCCTGGTCTTTCAGCTTCATTATTGTAACCCAGAATTCTGGTTCCAGCAATAGTCTCCATAACAGAGCTATTTTTCTCCATATCAATCTCTGAACCATCTTCTAAGGTTATCTTAGGCACATATTCAGCATCAGAACTTATCCTATAGAATCTTCTTTTCTCTTGGATAGTTCTCTTCATTCTGTCAGACCATCTCCTGGATGCTTCATTCTTTATCTCAAGCATATAGTGAATATGCTCAAGTTCCCTCAGAGATTTTATCAGTAGATCAGCTTCAGAAATTCTGTAAACTCTGCCAGATTCCAAAAATATAGCAATTTTCTCCTTGTCTTCTGGTCCATCATGAGTGTCTATCAGAATTTGTGCTGATTCTATTCTGTCAAGGTCTTTCTGTGTCACAACTTCTCCAGCCTTTTTAGTAAGAGGATATGGATCCCTGAAGATAGTTGCTACACTTGTCTGTATTTTCTCCTTTCTGTGACCTAGACCTGTAGTGTCTCTTGCCTCTTTCCCTCTTGTTCCTTTTGCTCTGATCTGAGTGAATAAAGAGCTTTCCTTGTACTGACCTGTACCAAGGCTTCCAAATAAACTCTTCTTCTTAGGTTCAGCTGTGTCAACTTGAGCCTTGTCAGAGGTTGACTTGATCCAGGTAGCTTTGTCTTCAACTGGCTTCAGCTTTTCTTTCTTCACATCTTTAGCTTGAGCAATGTCAGAGGCTAAACTCTGATCAGTAGACTCAGGAATGATTGCAAGAGTTTGTTTAACTTCTGATTCAGCCTTCCTTTTAGATGGAGCACCATCTATAATCTTTTTCCCTTTTTCACTGGAATCAGAGTCAGACTTCTTCTGATAAGCTCTGGGCCTATTGATATCAGCATAATTGACTTCACTGATCACAATTCCTTTTCTTCTTGAAGAAGTTGATTTCTTTGAAGAGGAATCAGTGACCAGTTTCTTGCCATCAGAGCTTACTTTCTTCTGATCAATTTCAGCTTCCTTTTCATCAGACTTTGATTTTCTGATCTTCTTATTCTCAGCAGCCAACCTTTCTTCTTCTTTTCTAGCATCTTCAAGTGACACCCCTGGATTTTCCTTTTCAAATAAGTTCTTTGCAACTGCTTCATCAAAAGCCAGTTGTGTAGGGGCCTTGTAGAAGAAGGTTGTTTCCTCTCCCTGAATCTTCACTGTGTGACTCAGAATCTTAGATTCAGGATTACCAAGCTTAATTAATTGCTCAGAGAGAGCTCTTGTTTTACTGTCAGCTGGTATCAGAGGTTGAGATTTTGTTTTCTGAGATTGATGGGAACTGCTTCCAGCCTTATCACTCCTCTTTTCCTTAGATTGACTCTGAGAGTGTAAGATTATTTCAGAGTTTAAATTTTCAGACTCCTTCTTATCTTCATCCTCTTCCTCATCATCTGGTTTTCTCTGTTGCTGATCAACCTTGCATTTGTCTTTCAGTACTTTCTCCCCCTTTTTGACATCATTGGGGTTGAGAAATTTTACCAGTTGAGCAACAGAGGAGCTCAACTCAGCCAGAGTTTGCTGCATGAATCTCTGAGTGGATTCTATTGAGGAAAGTCTGGCTTCCACAGAGGAAGTTGGAGCTCTGTGCATCCTCTTGGAGTAACTTAGAGTACAAACCCTGTTCTCTGTAGGTTTGGAAGGAGGAATGTCACAGGCAGGAGCTGGTGATGCAGGTTTAACAGGTGAGGGATCTCTAACTGGAGAAACTTCCCTGACTGAAATGCTTTCTCTGATCTGAGCAGAGATTTCAGCTACAAGAATAGCTGAGTCAATAGGAGGAACAGAAGTGACCTCTGTAGCATCTGCATCATCATCATCATCATCAACTGCAATACTGAGTGTCTGTGAACACAGAGGAGCTGTAGCTTCCTCAGAATTTGCAGCATATAACATCTCCTGATCAGGAGCTGCAATCAAGTCTTCAACAGGGGTCAGAATTTCCTGAGCAATGTCTGGAGTAGTTACAATTGCTTCTGGAGTGGAGACAATTGCTTCTGGAGTAGACACATGTTCTTCCGGTGTATTTTCTGAAGGAGGTATAGCAGCTGCTGTGGAGTGTGGCAAAAGATCCTCTGACTGAGGAATAGATTCTGACATTGGAATGTCAGCTTCTGATGAAGTAGTTAGAGGTACTGCAGATAGAGGTTCCACCATCAGAGGATCAGAGACTGTGACCATCTCAAGAGGATTGACTATGGATTCCTGAGGAGGGTCCACAGTAAGATCAGTGATTGTGGAGGTGGGCTTGATCTTCTTCCTGGGCCTTGAGATAAGAGGAACTGGTTCTGGCTCAGGGTCAGAGTCAGAATCTGATAATCTCTGCAGAAATCTTCTCTTCCTAGGTGGAGGAGATGGCTGTTTGGATGGAGATTTAGAAGACCTCAGTACCCTTGTTGGTGAAGATATTACAACTGGCCCTTTTTGGGAAGGACCAGAGGTTGTCTTTAGATCAGATTTTACAACTGGCCCTTTTTGGGAAGGACCAGAGGTTGGTATATCTTGTGTCTGGTGGGTGGAGGATGGTAAATTCTCATCAGAGAATGAGGAACCATATTTATCTGGCATTGCCAGCTTCAGTTTATCCTGTACAGTTACAGGTATAGCAAAAACAGGCAGTTGGGGTTTCTTACTGTCCTTCTTTATTAAATCAGTGAAAGCTCGTTTTGTGATTTTGAAGGGTAGTTCAGTGTCAGTATCAGGAATAGGGACCAGAGGATAACAGTATGAGAAAATAAGCTGACAAAATCTAGCAAAGTAGACAGTATTTTCATCTTCTAATTTCCTATCACCAATAAATCTCAAAATAGATGGAGCTATATCAAAATTGAGATTATGGATAAGAGCATACCCAATCTTGTTATGCAGTCATAGTAGAAACTCCATTCTTTGCAGAGACAAGGGCGCTTGAGTTCCCCCATCTTATCAGTGTTACCGGAGTATCCAAAGAATTGCATCATATCCTTCAGAGTTTGTGTAGAGACAGAGCTATGATACTTGGAATGCTCTGGAAGGTGAAGAGCCTTTCGAACCGTTTCAGGAGTTACAAGATACTCCTGACCCTCATAGGAACATGTCAAAGATGGTGATCCGTGTTCACCACCATCATTGTATCTTGCTGAACGCCAGAGAGTCAAAACTTGTGCCGGAGAAATAACTTCTGGTTGTGTGAGTGCATACATGAACTCACTGTGAGCAAGATAGTCTTGAATGAGATGAAACTAGTTTGGAGCTTCAGCATTTGACAGGATTGCAGCATAGTTGTTGGTGACGAACTTTGCACCAGCATATTCAAAGGCTTTGGTCGACATTTTCTGAAAAAATCAAGAAAATCGTGAAGTGTAGATGAGATGTGTGATGAAATCCGCACAAGAGATTTTAAAAAGATTATCAGAGAGAGAGAGAGATATATCGTGTGAAATAAAAAGAAAATAATCGATCTCTGAGTATATATATATGAATGTACGCATGTGGGTGAGAGAGTAAAGCCGTAGTGGGGCACGTGGCAAGCTCTGAGCGGTAAAAAAAAATGGTAGTGGAGAAGTAATAATGAGTGGCGTGTGAATCTGTACAACTGTGTACCATTTACCAATAAAACACAATTATTTACCGTGTTTTTCTCCACTCAGGAATACAAATGGTTTTTCTACCGTTTGATAATAAAATCTAATATTATCTTGACCAAAATATTTATTTTAACTCTGACTTTGATCAGATGCTGACCATGAACCAGAGTTTAAATAAATGCCACTTAATATGACAATCTAAAGAGTGATCGAAGAATCTTGTAATGATGAGAGATAGATATTCAAGGTCTTACTGACACTTGCTCCTCAGAGTTTGCAAAAATTTTATTTAAATCTAGTCAAAAATTGCTTGAAGTCAAAAAAAAAAATTGTTAATCACAGAAGTGGAGTGAGGTGTGTGTTTACATGAATATTCTAATGTCACAGAGATTGTCAAATTTCTCAAATAATATTAGAAAGAATCAGATAATTAGAAAATGTTTTAATCATCTCATAAGCCGAGTTTCTCACAATATGGATCAGAGTATACTATTTCTTCTCTTTTGAACAACATTTGTCTTTTGAAAGGGAACTTCTCATGGTAAGTGAGTCATAACCTTTATCAGACTTTTGTTTTCTCAGAGTATTTCTCCAGTAATCAGAGAATGTGAAAAGTCCCCAAAAATTAACTTAATTTTCGATGCATTTGCTTAATACCAGCAGTGCACTTGGATCTTTCCTTTCACAAATTTTCTAAGATCTCAAAGGAGTACCTGAGATTATTTCTTTTGTTTTTCTTTTCTTTTGTTTTTCTTTTCCGAGAAGAAATATCTTGAGGATCCATAACTGAAGTTTATTAACTCTTAGCTCATAAGAGGAGTAAAGCAAATTCTTTTCTGAGTACATATCTAATATTTAAGAAGTAAGACAGTCTAGGTAACAAAATTAACTCATGTGTTGTGTGTTAAAGATTTCCACAGCTGTAATATCACAAAATTCAGACTTTAGAGAAGCTTATGACTAAATTCAGTTAAGTGCAACATATTCTTCATGGGAGTATCTTTCATCATGAAAAATTCAAGTCATCAGAGTTTGTCAGGTCAGAGAATATATATCAGAGTTTATCAAATCAGAGTATAAACATCAGAGTCTGATCAGAGAATAACAGATGCAGTTGCAGATCAGATTTATAACAACAAATACTAACAGATAAAGTGTTATGCAATGTGTCAGAGTTTAGAGAGGACCAGAAATCATCCCTAATTCGTTTACAAGCCTTGTAAATGTTGCTTCAGCCAGTGGTTTGGTGAATATATCTGCCAACTGCTGATCTGTTGGAACAAATTGAACCTCTTTTGTACCTTCCGTCACATGTTCTCTGATAAAATGATACCTTATGCTGATGTGCTTGGTCATGGAATGCTGTACTGGATTTCCTGTCATAGCAATAGCACTTTGGTTATCACAATAAATAGGAATTTGAGTCAGAGTTAACCCATAGTCCAGTAGTTGATTCTTCATCCATAAAATTTGAGCACAACAGCTTCCAGCAGCAATATACTCTGCCTCTGCAGTGGATGTGGAGATAGATTTTTGTTTCTTGCTGAACCAAGAAACTAATCTTCCTCCCAGAAATTGACAGCTCCCACTTGTACTTTTTCTGTCTATTTTGCATCCTGCAAAATCTGCATCAGAGTAACCAATCAGTGTAAAGTCTGATTCTCTGGGATACCAGAGTCCCATCTCAACTGTTCCTTTGAGATATTTGAAAATCCTTTTGACTGCTACAAGGTGTGGTTCTCTTGGATCTGCTTGAAATCTTGCACAGAGACAGGTTGCAAACATGATATCAGGTCTACTAGCAGTCAGATATAGTAGTGAGCCTATCATACCTCTGTAGTTAGTAATTTCTACTGGTGAACCAGTATCTTTATCTAACTTAGTGGCAGTTGCCATTGGAGTGGTAGCAGCTGAGCTATCCTGCATGCCAAATTTCTTTAGCAGGTTCCTGGTATATTTAGACTGATTAATGAAAATACCCTCATCAGTCTGTTTGACTTGAAGTCCCAAAAAATAGCTCATTTCTCCCATCATACTCATCTGATATCTAGACTGCATAAGCTTTGAGAATCTCTCACAGAGTTTAGGATTAGTAGATCCAAAAATGATATCATCTACATAGACTTGAACTAGAAGCAAATCATTACCATGGTTGAGATAAAATAAGGTTTTATCAATTGTACCTCTGTTAAAACCACTGTCCAAAAGAAATTGAGCCAGAGTTTCATACCATGCTCTTGGTGCTTGTTTTAGTCCATACAGTGCTTTATCCAATCTGTAGACATGATCTGGAAATTTTGTGTCCACAAATCCTGGAGGTTGTTCAACATATACTTCTTCCTCCAGTTCCCCATTGAGAAAAGCACTCTTTACATCCATCTGAAAAACTTTGAATTTCTTGTGTGCTGCATAAGCCAAGAAAATTCTGATTGCTTCCAATCTAGCAACTGGAGCAAAGGTCTCATCATAGTCAATTCCTTCTTGTTGAGAATATCCCTTAGCTACCAGTCTTGCTTTATTTCTTGTGATTACACCATCACTGTCTGTTTTGTTTCTGAAAACCCACTTAGTACCAACTATTGATCTGTTCTTTGGTCTTGGTACCAGTGTCCAGACTTTATTCCTCTCAAATTCATTTAACTCCTCCTGCATTGCTGTTACCCAATCAGCATCCATCAAGGCTTCTTCCACTTTCTTTGGTTCTGTCTGAGATAAGAATGAGTGAAATAAGCATTCATTTGCTGTTGCAGTTCTTGTTTGTACTCCAGCATCTGGATCTCCAATAATCAGATCTGGTGTATGAGACTTTGTCCATTTTCTTTCATGTGGCAGTTGATTCCTGGAACTAGATCCTCCCCCATAATCCATGCCAGTATCATTTTGGTTCTCTGATGCCTCTCCCCCATTATTCATGCTATCTCCATGAGCATTCTGAGTTTCTGATGCTCCCCCTGAAGATGTGTTCTCCTGATTCTCTGATGCAGAGTGATCAGAGTTTGAGGAGTCAGAATCAGAGTTTGTGTTTTCTGCCGAGTCTGCAACATTTTCATCCAGATTTTCATCTTGAAAGTGCTCCCCCTCAACATGTGCTTGAGGTTGGTGAGTAGAAGTGACATGCTCTGATATTGTCTCAGAGTCAGAGTTTATCCCTAAATCAGAGAATGCATCTTCATCTTCAAATCTCAGTTGCTCATGATCTTTAAAATCTTCCATCCCAGTAATTTTCTTGTCATCAAAGGACACATGAATGGATTCCATGACTACCCTTGTTCTCAGATTGTAAACTCTGAAGGCTTTTGTTGATAAAGGATAACCAACAAAGATTCCTTCATCAGCTTTTAAATCAAACTTGGTTAACTGTTCAGGATGATTTTTCAGAATAAAACATTTACACCCAAATATGTGGAAGTATTTAAGATTTGGTTTTCTGCCTTTGACCATTTCAAATGGAGTTTTCCCATGCTTGTTTATTAATGTTGCATTCTGTGTGAAACAAGCAGTTTGCACAGCTTCAGCCCAGAAGTAGGTTGGTAGCTTTGCTTCCTCCAACATGGTTCTAGCAGCTTCAATCAGAGTTCTGTTCTTTCTTTCTACAACACCATTTTGCTGAGGTGTCCCAGGTGCTGAGAATTCTTGTTTAATTCCAATTGCTTTACAGAACTCTTCCATTTTTAAATTCTTGAACTCAGTGCCATTATCACTTCTGATGATCTTTACTGCATCCTTTGAGATTTTGTCCAGCTGTCTGACATGATCAATTAGCAGTGTTGATGTCTCATCCTTGCTGTGTAGAAAGTATACCCATGTGTATCTAGTGAATTCATCAACAATAACCAGAGTATATCTTTTCTTTGCAATTGACATGATATTCACTGGACCAAAGAGATCAACATGAAGTAGTTGATATGGCTCAAGAATTGAGGACTCAGTTTTACTTTTAAATGAAGACTTCCTCTGTTTTGCTTTCTGGCAGGAATCACAGAGTCCATCTGGAGTAAAAACTGATTTTGGAAGTCCTCTCACAAGATCTTTCTTCACAAGCTCATTAATATTATTGAAGTTCAGGTGAGATAATTTCTTGTGCCAGTTCCAGCTTTCTTCAATACTGGCTCTGCCAAGTAGACAGATTGCAGAGCTTTCAGAGTTTAAAGATAGCTTGGCTTCATAGATGTTTCCATGTCTGTATCCTTTCAGAACAACTTTTCCAGTTCTTTTGCTAATGACCTCACAGTGTTCTTCTAGGAAATCGACATGATATCCTCTGTCACAGATTTGACTTATGCTCAGCAGATTGTGCTTAAGTCCTGAGACAAGAGCTACAGATTGAATGATGACATTTCCAAGATTGATATTGCCATATCCCAAAGTTTTCCCTATGTTGCCATCTCCATAAGAAACATTTGGGCCAGCCTTCTCCACAAAGTCTGATAGCAGGGCTTTATTTCCTGTCATATGTCCTAAGCATCCACTGTCCAGAACTAGGATGTTTTTCCTGTTGCCCTGCAAACACATACACAACTAATGATTAGTTTTAAGGACCCAGACTTGCTTGGATCCTTTGTTCTTGTTAAGTTTGTTAACACTAGCAGCGGAAGATTTATCAGAGTTTAAATCAGAGTTTGTGCTAACAGACTTTTTAACAGATATGGAACTAGGAGAATCAATCTTTTTCTTCAAAGACGGTTTCAATTCATAATAATCATGATATAAACTATGGTATTCCTTACAAGTGTAAATGGAATGCCATAAACTACCACAATGAAAACAGGGATTCTCTGGTCTAAATCTAGTATTCCTAGTCTTAACTTCTGATTTTGGAGACATAGCATTTATGTCCTTATTTTTCCTGCAAAAAGAAGCAAGATGATTAGGATTACCACAATTATGACAAGTTTTCCTAGGAGCATTTGGAACAGGCATGTAATTGTTGCTTTTGTTTATTCCAACCTTTTCATTCCTATTTTTCCTAGGTTCCTTAATCCTGTTTTCTTTCTTAACCTCCTTGAGTTTATGCTTAAGCTGTTTCTGAGTCATTAAACCAATGTTAACCTGTTTAGGTATTTCAGTTTTTGATTTGTCCTGGACCTTTGATTCTGCAACAAATCTAACTGAAACCATCCTAGGTTTTTCAATTTTAATAGTTTCTTGTTTATATGACTCAGCTTCATTCTTATCAGAGTAACCTAACCCTTTCTTCCAGTTTCCACTTTCCAAGATATTCTGAGTAGTCTTCCATGAGTTAGTCCAAGTTCTGATTATCTCTTTTTCCTTAACTTCTGATTCAAGAGAAGCATTTCTCTTTAAAAGTTCATTTTTAACAAGGATACAGTCATCTCTCTCCTTCTGAATCTCTAGCATCTGAACTAGTTCCTTTTCAAGATAATCATTTCTTTTCTTGACATCTAAGATCTCAGATTTTAGTCTTTCATTTTCTAAAGTCTGATCTCTATAACTAACATGCAGAGTTTTAAGAAATAGTCTTAACTCAGTTATATCTTCAGTATCAAAAGCAAGAGTGGAATGAGATACCTTAGTTTCAACAGTCTCAGTGCTGTTGTCCATGTTTGCCATCAAGGCATAGTTGACTTCATCCTCTGATTCTGATGTGTCTGCCCAGCTTCCTTTCTTTGTGATAAAGGCCTGTTCCTTTTCTTTCTTAGCTTTCTTGCACTCAGTTGCAAAGTGGCCTTTCTCTCCACAATTGAAGCAGGTGTACTTAGACTTATCAGATTTTCCAGATTTTTCTTCTTTGCCTTCATTCTTTTTGAAGACCTTTCTGTCAGAGTTTCTGTCTTTGGTTGAGAACTTCTTCCCTTTGTTGAAGTTCTAGTAAGCCATCTTCTTGAAGCTTTTTACCATCAGTGCTGCCAGCTGCATCATCTCAGTATCACTGTCATCAGAGTCTGAAGGCATATCAGAGTCTGAGTCAACATCAGAGTTTGATGACTCAGTATCAGACTTTTTGACATGAGCTTTTCCCTTGCTTTTCACAGTTGATTCTTCTTGAACTTTTAGAGCAACTGGTTTGGGTTTCCCACCATGTCGTTTGCTCCTTTGCTCCATTTCAAGTTCATGAGTTTTCAACCTTCCAAAGATTTCATCCAGAGACATCTCTTCAAGATCATGATTGTCTCTTATAGTGGTTACTTTCAAATCCCACTTTTCAGGAAGAGCAAGCAGAAATTTGAGATTTGAATCTTCCAAATCATATTCTTTGTCCACAAGAGACAAGTCATTCAGCAGCTTGACAAACCTGTCATAAAGATCAATCAGTGATTCACCAGATTTTGAATCAAAGTGTTCATACTCTTGAGTAAGTATGGTTCTTCTGTTCTTTTTGATGGCTTTGGTTCCTTGACATCTGACTTCCAAAGCATCCCATATCTCCTTTGCAGTTTTGCACCCAATTACTCTATTGGACATAGCATTGTCCAGAGCACTATGCAACAGATGCTTCACCTTTGCATCCTTACTGATAGATGAGATGTCCTCTGGAGTATAATCCTTCTTCTCTTTAGGGATCATCTTATGGGGTTCATCTCCCACTGCAACAGAGAGCTTTGTTGGCATGTGTGGACCATCATAAATTCTATCCAGATATTCTGGATCTGTAGATTCCAGAAACATGATCATTCTTACTTTCCAGACAGAATATTCAGATGCCCTGAGGACCGGAACCCTAAGAGACTCATATCTACTGTTTTGTGATTTCTCAGACATGATTGTGTGATTAAGATCTCACTGTAGGTATATCAACAGAGCTCGTTCTGATACCACTTGTTAGGCCGAATAAACTCACTATATAAGATAATATAGTGAACACAATCCAAGACAAACACAAGTATAAGAGAATAAATCAATAAACTCTTATTCACAAATCACAGTAGCTTACAAATAATCTCTTAGTGATTTATATGTTATCACTAAGAGCTGCTAGGTTACACGAATGATATTCAATTGTTAACCCCTCTAGAGTAAACCCTAAGCTGTGTTTATATACACAGTTACATGATATCTACTGATTGATTTATAATTATCTGCTTCCTAAAATAATCTAATCAGTAGCTATCCGTCTGCTGTCCTGATCTGCACAATCTCTCTTGATCTTTATCTTCCTTATTTAGTCAGATATGCTCCTGAAAATCAGCCGCCTGCAAACTCTGATCATCACTTAAACTCTGATCCAGCTGGCAGTCGTTAAACTCTGATTTCCAGCTAAACTCTGATATTTGCCTCTGTACACTAAACAAGTTAGATACCTGTGACATCATCAAATATGTAACAGATAACAAAGTTGATTTATTTATATAGCACTTACAGGTCAAGTAACATTTGTTCCCACCTGTATAACTGGAAGTTCTGAGGTGCAGCTTCTGTTGAAGAACTATGAGAAGAATAGCCATCAACCGTGGTGAACGAGGAAAGCCCGCTGCTACCAAATCCAGATAAGGGCATAGACTGGAATGTTGAAATAGCAGTAGCACCAATAGGGCTGATTCTTCACGATGTCCGATATGCAATACCAAGTAGCACTCCCCCCTGCAAACCAATAACCTAGAAACATATCTATGGATTTAAAAGGCCATACCAAAGTGGTCAGGCATATTATTGGGCCCTCGTAATAATTAAGACTAGACAACAAATATTACGAACGTGTAGACAATAAACAGTAGATCTCCTGAACCAATCAGGAAAAATAAGCATACAAATTATTGAGAGCTAATGATAAAATCAAAGGGAAGCAGTGATCAAGCTGTTAGTAACAATGTAGTGATGAAGTACAACATTTCACTAAAGAAAGTTCTATAGTATGACTAAAATATCAATGACTTACTAGAAAGTACTCCATCCGTCCCAGTCAATTGTATACAGTTTCCTTTTTTGGATGTCCCATCATTTCTATACATTCCCAAAATAGCAACTTTTTATAATATAAAACACTATTACACCCACTACATTCTTCCACTATCTTTATTCTATAATAATAAAAACATTATTACACCCACTACTTTCCTCCACTATCTCAAATCTATTACTTAAAAATAAGTGGGACCCACCACTTCACCCACTTTTCATCTAATTTTACTCATTTCTTACACTTTTTCTTGGTCTCCGTGTCCAATCCCAATGTATATTATTCATTGGGACGGAGGGAGTAGCAGTTAATAAGTAATATGCCTTGAGTTGACATTCCTATTTGAAATTCAGAAAAAATCAGTGTTTGCATTTTCTGTCCGAGTACAAATCTTTTATTATCTATTTTATGCACATCCTTGCAACACGTCATTTTCCCATAAATTTCAAGTGATTCAATGTAAGTCATATTCCAGGTAGTCATCTTACTTACATATGTGACGGAAGTGTTTCAACTAAATATATAAGCCATAAATTAACCTAATTCTAACTTAAGTTGAATGAGATCATACTGTTACAGTTGGGAAAACTGGGTCCGAGAGGAACCTACCCTAAAACATAACACACCCGTACAAGTTTCGAGCCCTCGACCTTTATATGGGACAACCAGTCACTTGTGTTCGGATTCAATTATTAAGTTACTTTAGCTATCATTTTCCAGATAAGAAAACACAATCGCAATAAGGAGTGAGTTTTTAGTATTCGGACTAAAGGCAACGGAATTCCAGTGTACAACTGTACAACTAAAATGTAATTGTACACCAACAAAAAGGAATTCTTGTTTCAGAATCTACACGTCCGTGGGATGCAATCATTACTTGAGGAAAAAAAGCATAAAATAACATTTAACTCACTTCTTTGACTAGATTTATTGCTTACACATACATGAGAAAAAAAGTGTTTTTAAATTATAGTCGATGACTAATTTTTTTAAAAAAAATATACATAAAGGAGAATTTATTGTAGCGACTTTTTGTGAATTTTATTTATTGAAACTTTTAAATTTCATAATTTATAAAATCTACAAATTATGATATGTAAACCTAATTAATTATATATATGGTTAAATGTTAACTTTGTGTTTTAAAACTGAATATATCTTTCAACTACAGATATATTATAATTTTTCAAAATTAACCGCTATAAAAATATTTAAAAATTAATATTATTCGTACCGTTTGTATAAAGATTTTATAAACGATGTTCCGACTTATAAGCATGAATATGAAAAATTGAAAATTATAATATTTTTTACTGACTTATTCTTATTTTTTAAAATTTAATTTTGTATATAGATTTTGTAAAAGATGATTTACTGAGATTATGTTTGATTATCACGGACTCGAACAAAAATTTAAACAAATGAACCAGAAAAAAAAATGACAGCTGGACAATTTACTTGGACACGTGGTGTCGAAAGAAATTACTTAGGTGATGTTTGGCTCCGTATTAAAATTCCAATTTCTAAATTTATAATTCACGATCATTATTATAAAAATTTGAAATCGAATTTAATTGGTTGATTTACAGATTCAGGATTTATCAAAAATTTGAGATTATTCGAAATGAAAATCAGATGTATTTTAATATTAAAATATTATATAATATTTAGTTATTATTGTATTGGTTATTTATTAATAAATATTTCTTTACTATATCATAAATTCCATTGTTCATATTTAAAATGATATAGTATTTAAACTTTAATAAAGTCATATATATATTTCGATTTAAGTAAATTTAAAAGGCGTAATTGAATCAGTCGGCAACATTAGAGGAGATTAATCGATTAAATTGGTGATTTTCAGAATATGGTTCACAATTATCCTATTTGTACAGTTTATTATAAAAAATTTATAAGACAATTTATAATTATAATCCTGGTTATGAGAAGTTTGAAATGTTAGATTTTTTTAAAAACATATTTTCATTTTTGAACTTATTTTATAAAATTAAAAAAAAAAACTATTTTTGAAGATAAATTACTATATTTTTTCGCGTTCACATGAGTGCGTTTATGTTTTTGGGAGTTCGTTTATATTTCTGATCACAACTTCCGATATGAAATTCAAAGGGATCAAATATCTTCTTTTTAATGGAAAGTTTTTCGGTCACAGTTTAATAAACATAACTCGATCTTTAATAATAATAAATTCAAATATCAATTTTAATTTAGAAAGAATAGCATTATATTTATTAAACCATTTATATTATTAAAATAATTTTTATTATAATTCTAATGCTTCATATTATTTTATGAGTTGAGCAGATATAAGTGAGAAGTAGCGTACTATTTATATGTTCAAAATTATGAGTTAACTTCCTATTTATAACAAAATTATAAATTTTTGAGTGTTTTTTTTATATTTGAAATTTGATTCTATTCAACTTCCAACTTGTAAACCCGAATCTGAGAAGTTGAAAATTCTAACGTTTTTTAGTGATTTATTTCTAATTTTGAAATTTGATTTTACAAAAAATATGATAATAAGTTAAAAATCCTGACTTGAATTTTTTTAAAATTTGATTTTACGAAATGTATATATCCATTTTAAAATATAATTTATGAGACTTTATTATTTTAAGAAAAACCGCTGTGTACGTGTTAATATCGACAGTAGCTTTGGTTTTGGACCGTATTTATTTTAAGAAAGCAGTGGCATTATTGTGGATACGGTAGTTTGAGTCAGGACATTTCAGTAATTTCACAGCGAATTTGGTACTCGGTGGATTGTGATACCGAGGACCATTACCCTTTGATCAGCTTCACAATTCGAAACAAACACCTGATTCACTTCTCCACCCCTACATGAACAACTAATTACACACACACACACAAGATCCATTTCATTTTCAGATTTGGTTTCCAGATCCAAAGCTTAATTGCAGTGTATGTGTGTAAATACACACAGTGATTGACTAATTGAAGGGCGAGAATGTTGAAATTGAAGGCGTTTCGTCCGACGAATGATAAGATCGTGAAGATTCAATTGCATCCAACTCATCCCTGGCTTGTTACTGCTGATGCATCTGATCATGTTTCTGTTTGGAATTGGGAGCATCGTCAGGTCCAAAACTCACTTTTCGAAATGTTTTTGTGTGTGTGTTTAATTACTGGATGTAGTTGAATTTTTTACGATATTCGATGTTTTTAGGTGATTTATTGTTTTCGTGTGCATATTACCAACGATTAGTGATGATGATATAGTTGGATGTAGTTGTATTATGCGATATGTAATGCCTCGATAAATCGAAATTGATTATGTTGATTGAGTAAAGTAATTCGTTGGTCCTGAGTATAGCAGATGTCGGTTAATTAATAATCTGGACTAATTATGAATTTCTTGGATCCTGAGTGCTATTTATTAAGTAGATGCTGTACTGTAGTTAGATGTGGTTGGAATTGTTTTAGTTTCTTATATTATCAGCTTATTTATTGTCTACGTATGTGCTCTTTTTTCTTAAGAGCTATAAGAAAATTGGATATGTGTGTGTTTTTGTTATGAATGGTAGTATAGTTGGTTGTTTGTTTCTATATCTGATTAGAGGGATGGAATAGTTGGATGCTTGGGATGTAGTTCAAATTATTTTGGTTGGTATTGTTATCAGGTGATATATGAGCTTAAAGCTGGTGGAGTCGATGAGAGGCGCTTGGTTGGGGCTAAGCTGGAGAAACTTGCAGAGGGAGATACAGGTACCTGAGTTTTGCACAAACAAGTAGTTCATTTAGAGTTGGCAGTTGATTACTGACCTAGTACAACTGTATATTAAGAGTATAAGCTTCAGCAAGTTGTTCTATGATCAAGTATCCATGTGGTGTATAGGAAGTAGTGGTTTTGTGTATGTTTTTAATGACCTTGACCATAAGATGGTCATAAAGTAATTGAAATTAAGAAAAAAGAAATACATAATTGCAACTTGCTAGGCTATATGCAATTATCTGTCAATAACAATTTTTTGTAATGCGGTAAAAAGTATTCAGATATTATAGTGGATATATTGAGGAATACTTTCTTTTAAATAATTAAAATAATCTGATATATCTTCTTCAATGGTAGAATCTAGAGGAAAACCTACAGAAGCCATACGGGGAGGGAGGTATTGGACCTCATTATTTGTTTTTTTTTATATCTTTCTTAGCCTTATTACATTCGGATGAAACCTGAAACTCCGAATGGGGGATATGTCCTAAGTGTTAAGCAGGTTAGCTTTTATGACGACGATGTGCATTTTTGGCAACTTTCTCGTAATCGGTCTGCTGCTGCGGAGGCTCCAACAGCAGTGACCAATGTCACATCAGCATTTAGCTCTCCTGCTCCATCAACGAAAGGAAGACATTTTATTGTCATCTGCTGTGAAAGTAAAGCCATATTTCTAGACTTGGTGACTATGCGTGGCAGGGATGTTCCTAAGCAGGACCTTGACAACAAATCACTTCTCTGGCAAGTCTTCTCTATATTCACTCTTTCTTCTGTTTGTTGTATGTTGGAAAAGGAAATGATCTTGCTGCATTATACTTCTATCTTCATTTACTAGATATATCCCAACATGAAGCCTTGTGTATAACAAATATGAATTGAATGGTTAAACTAATATTGGTTACTATAGAATTATATAAATTCCGGTCCACCATTTCTTACCTAATCATCGCTACTCTGTGATACATATAGGGTATTCCGTACACATAGTGATTATGTTCTGAACATCCTATAGTTAATTTTATATCTTTGTCGTTTCTACTTTCTAGCTGGTGATCAACTTTGGAAAATTTGATTTGTTAAAATAGTGAAGTTACAACTAATTGGACCCCTCAAGTAGATTACTATAGCAGCAAAAAGAGATGGACAAAGAGAAACATGCGAGAAAGTACTTATAAATCTTGAACATCTAACAAGGCTGCACCTTGTCTTTTACATTCTATGGTTCTATCTAATTATTTTGATATATAATTTTTAGCTAATAACTTTGGAATCTAATATTTAGAATATACATTTACAAGGTTGCAGACTCTTTTCTTTCCAAACACTACACGCAAATTCATCCGAGGGTAAGGACCACGGGCGAAATAAACATTGAAAATGTCAAATTGAAATACTTTTAGAGCATCAAGCTCAAAATCCTATTAAATTAGTAGTGTAACCCAAGTTCATACTGCAAGTATCAAGGCTGTGGTGGACGATGTTGTAACCCAAGATTTGTTTTCTAGATGAAATTATAGTCTGTAACGAGTTGAAGAAAGAAAGATATATAGTCTTGAGAAAATGAGAGAAATATTAGGACATATTATCATCTTTCTTATGAGTGCTTCAGTGCATCGGTAACACTTTCTTTCACTTGCAGTATGGAATTTCTTTCTAGGTCTGTTGTTGGTGATGGTCCTCTGGTAGCTTTTGGGGGTTCAGATGGTGTAATTAGAGTTCTCTCAATGATAACATGGAAGGTTTGCAATTTCATTTTTAGTGATACGTTGGATAAACTTTTAGCTATCTATGTATTGTGCCTCAATGTTTGGTTTTTTTGCAGCTTGCTAGAAGATACACAGGAGGTCATAAAAAATCAATATCTTGTTTAATGACCTTTATGGCTTCCACCGGAGAGGTAGTCTTAGTTTCCTTTAGTTGAAATTATTTTTTCTAATTTTAAATAGCTAGGAATTGGTCAGACTACATCCAAAGATCCATAACTCAGTTTGTGGGGAGTCAAACAGTGATTTGCAGGCTTTCTTTCTATGCTTAGCATTGAGTGTCATTATCAGCTGCCACTGGCCAAACAGTCTATGTAAATATTTAATTTCGTGGACCCTTGTTCAGTTTAGGAGTCCAGTGGTTCTAAATTTTGATCTTTATATTTAAGCCGACAGTCGATTGGGCACAGTTTATAGTTCCTATAGATGGAACCTAGGGGCAGTACTGTTTGGCTGCATTCTGCCAATTTGAGAAGGGGTGGAAAAGCTTGTTTTTTTAGTTCGCTAAATCTATTAATACTTGAAACATATTTATTTACCTCATTTCTCTACCATAATTTGTTTTTCTTATCTGGTCAATCTATACCAGTGTTATCGAAAGCATTAAGCGCACCGAGGCGCAAAACTCTCTGGAGCCTAGGCGCAAAGCGCAAAAGCGAGGCGCGCGCTTCTTTGAAGCTAGGCGCATGTTTTACAAATTTTTTTATTTATTATTTAGGATATATGTATATAGGTTTATAACATAATTTATACCTCATAATATATTAAATCACACTTTAAGCCAAAAATAACTTAATTTATCCTTTATAATATATTAAATAATACTTTTAGAGGGAAAAACAATCCTAAAATTAAATATTAAAATTCAAAATTTATGTTTCATAGGCAGAATTCCAGGCTTCCAACCAACCACTCATTGCTTTCATCAACATCAAGGAGTGATATAGGGTCAGTTTTATCTCTTAATTCAAAGCGTCTTCTAAAATTCTTTTTTTTGTTATGGGTTAGTACTTTTGGGCCTTAAAAGTGACCCAAAATTCTTTTTTTGTTAGTACTTTTGGGCCTTAAAAGTGGCCCAATAACATTAAATATCTTATTATGCGCTTAGCTTCGCTAAAGCGCGCTTTTCTACCGCTTCGTGCTTAAGCGCGCTTTGTGCTTCAAGGCTAAAAGCGTGCGCTTCAATGAAGTTGCTTTGCTTCGACATATATGAGGCGCTAAGGGTGCGCTTTGCTTCGCTTTGCGCCTAGGCGCGCTTTTCAAAACACTGATCTATATATCGAATTAAGTATATAACCAATGGGTGTGGCTTATTCTCATTCAAGCTATAGGAATAACACACTTGGTATTGTACCTACATTCTTGTATCATACATTAAAATTTTATCTTTACCTCTGAACAAATATCATTTTCTCAGTGTTTTCTTTCATCACTTGGCAGCAATATGTTTCATTGTAAATATGTCAACTTAGATATTCAAATTCTTATTTTTTTCCTTCATTAGAAGACTGTCCTTTGTGTTACAGTTTAACCCTTTTTGTGTTTTTTGTATAGGCACTTTTGGTTTCTGGAGGTAGTGATGGTTTACTTGTGCTTTGGAATGCTGACTATGGCCAAGACTCACGAGAACTTGTGCCAAAGCTGAGTCTTAAGGTACTTATATGTTTATTCTCTCATTAGTTTAACCTCCTCATTTTATAAAACATGTGAAGTAATTGTTAGTTTCTCACTATTGTATAGTATACAGCAAAATATGGGCAATGACATTGTCATCAATTAACAGTATATATATACAAGTTGTAGATATTCATATACATTAAAACATGTGAGCAGTATCTGCAAGGCGTAGCCTAGCAGATTCCACTCCCCTCTTGGTAATAAGAGGTCGAGGGTCGATGGATGAATGTGTATGTGAGTATTTAAATTGCTTCAATTGACCTTTACCTTAGAAAACATATAAGCAGAGAATCAACTTATAAATCTAGTACATATTACAAGTGAAAGTGTTACTAGTACATAAAATATGTAGTAAGATCATAATACATTTATTAGCGGCTTTAGATTCTCTGCATCCTATCAATTTCTTTCCCATTCTGGAAGTCTATATGCGTTTTAGATTTTTAATATAACTCAAATGTAAAATTTTACATGTTAGAGGAGTATTAAACCTTCTAATTTGAAATTTAATAATTTAAATTTTGTTTTTGTTAATCTGTATAGAATTTAAATTTAACTTCTTTAATTGTTTTATTCACATATTGTCATAAACCTGCTCTGGCTAATTAAGGACCAACTATACATCCAGTGAGAAGAGACCGTAGAAATTTTCCATTTTATGTTTCGTTGTGTATGTTTTTTATAACGTGGAATCCTACTTGTAAGGCGCATGATGGCGGGGTCGTAGCTGTTGAGCTATCTAGGGTGATGGGAGGTGCACCTCAGCTCATTACTATAGGCGCTGATAAGACACTAGCAATCTGGGACACATTATCTTTCAAGGTAGCTGATCTCTGTCGTTTATTTGTAATTTCTTCATGTTGAGTAGAAAAGCTGTACCTTTTCTTTCATTTGCTCCCCCCGCTCCCCCTCCCCCCTCTCTCTATATATGTTTAAATTATTATTCATCCCTTTCCAGGAACTGCGACGTATTAAACCTGTACCAAAAATGTCGTGCCACAGTGTGGCATCATGGTGTCACCCTCGAGCACCCAATCTTGATATATTAACTTGTGTCAAGGATTCCCACATATGGTATGCTTATTTTGCCTTCTAGTAGCAAGTGGTTTTGTTAAAAACAGTTATATATCTTATTGATTAAGAATACGAAGGATGTTTTATGTTTTATCTCTAGCGATTAAAAGCATGCTTATGCAACTCTGCTGCAGAAATTAAGGCCAATCGATCTTTTAACATCATTAATTTGCGGACTTTTTCATCTTTAAATGGACTTGTTTGGTGAAGAAGAGAAAGTTTGTGAGAAAGCGTAACTTTTGTTTTATATGAGATGCCTGCCTTACTTGCAATTTACATGATTATTATTTTTTGATGTCTACACAGGGCTATTGAGCACCCTACGTATTCGGCTCTAACAAGGCCATTATGTGAGCTTTCCTCGTTAATTCCTCCACTAGCACTTGGATCTCACAAAAAACTGAGAGTATGTACATCGCAGCATTAGTTTGTACTTGCTAAATTTAGATGACTAGTGTTTTTTTTTAATATTTAATGTTCAGCCACAGAAGCTCTAATGTTTAGCTTAGTGTGGCATTTTATGATGGGAAAGTATGGTTGTGGTAGATCTAATTTCATATATTACCTTGTATATTGCATGAGTGTGACTTGAATTTTGATTAACAAATATGCTTATGAAGTTGTACCTGATACTGCTCTCACAAGTTGTATGCGTAGAACTTTAGCATTTAAGTGTCAGATAATGGTTGCTCCGACTACTGAATAATGTCTAAATAGACGATAAGGATGCTTCAATACGAATACTGTTGGGATCGAGAGTTGTAATTTGTAAATATGTAAGCTCAGATACAGTACAAGCTTTTGTATGGCCTCGAGGAGAGTCATTGAAGGGGAACAGAAATGAACATAGAGTATTATTATACATGTTACTAGTTACTTCAATATATCTTTTGATGTGGAGGAAAATAGTGTATATATCTATATGTTTTATATATGGGGCTAGGAGTTTATTGAATAATTAGGTTACTTAAAAGCTGAATAATTGTTGGGCTCTAGTCCATTAGGTTGTGTGTTCAGAATAAATCAAATTTATTTGAATAATTTAATTTTTTTTAAATTTTTTCTAAATTATTAGTTACTGGTTCGTAGGATAAGTCAAGTGATTACAGTAACTAAGCAAATAGGGATAGTTATTAGAAATCATTATCACTATTATCTAGGAACTATGTTATCAACATAAATTAGCCTATTAAAAGGCTGGTTTTATGTTTATAGCATATAACCGAGAGCATTATAATCATTTTTCATGCATGTGACATTTTATTTTCTTTTATATTTTTGATCAAAAAATCAACATTATGCTATTAGGGTTTTTGTTCCATATACAAGTCATGTAACCCCCATGTTATTCCTGTCCTGCATTAGTCATGATTATCAAATTTGCAATATTTTGATAAATCTTACATAGTGAGTGGATCTTCGAGTACCTAGTCTTTATTGGTAAGCTCTAATCTCTAGATGATTTAAACTTTATTCTTTATTTCTCAAACGTATGATGTATGCTAAACATTAGAATTACGATAGTTTCTAGGCTTTTATGAAATCTCGAGGAGACAATTTAAATATCCCGTTTTTAACAATGTTACATGCTCATATATCATGTTTTAATAAAAGAGTAAATGAATTGTAATAACAAAGCAATTAGCCTCTGGAAGTTGCAGTAAAAATTTGTTCAAGTTCTCTATATTCCCTTGAGCTTTATCCTTGTCAATCAAATGTAAATGATATAATCGATGAAATCACTTGTAGGTTTATTCTATGGCTGCGCATCCATTACAGCCACACCTTGTTGCTACTGGGACCAATATCGGTGTGATCATTAGTGAATTTGATGCCAGATCTCTTCCAGCTGTAGCATCTTTACCAACACCCCCAGAAAGTCGAGAACATTCGGCTGTTTATGTTATTGAAAGAGAATTAAAGCTGCTAAACTTCTCGTTGTCCAACACGGCAAATCCTGCTCTTGGGAGTAACGGGTCCTTGACAGAAAATGGAAGACCGCGTGGAGATTCGTCTGAACCACTTCAAGTCAAGCAGATAAAAAAGCACATTAGCACTCCTGTTCCACATGACTCATATGCAGTTCTTTCTGTGAGCAGTTCGGGGAAGTAAGTAATCTTTAACATTTGAGTACATCATTCGACTTCAAGTGCAGCATTAGACAGTAGAACTAGAATTACTACACATTATCTGTTAATCCTGTGTTAGATATTTGTAAACTTGTTTTTTTTACAGACATGGTCAATTACAAAACTTTAAATACTCACGCACACATGCATCAACTGGGCTTGAACCCTCCATGTCTTATTACTAAAAGAGCAAGAGGAGAGGGGAACCACTAGGTTAAGACTTGCAGTTAATCTAGTGGTTTCCAGTTTATGGCTCTTAAAAGAACTCGTAAGAGGACCTTAATATTGTTAACATGAAATGAATGACGTAATTTCTTCCCTTTCTTGGTACCTGACTAGTACTATTTATGGGTATAAACAAGCTATCTCAGTGTTTGACTTTCTTTTCCCTTGTTGCTTGCAGGTATCTTGCAGTTGTATGGCCTGATATTCCTTATTTCTCAATTTACAAGGTCAGTGATTGGTCCATAGTAGATTCAGGTAGTGCCAGGCTCTTGGCTTGGGATACTTGTCGAGATAGATTTGCTCTTTTGGAGTCTGCTGCACCTCCTCGAATCCCCTTGATTCCGAAAGGGGGATCAAGAAAAGCCAAGGAAGCTGCTGTAGTTGCTGCTCAAGCTGCAGCTGCAGCAGCTTCTGCTGCTTCTTCTGCTAGTGTGCAAGTTCGCATCCTGTTAGATGATGGGACATCAAATATATTAATGAGGTCTATTGGCGGCCACAGTGAACCGGTATCTCTTATGTTTTCACCGACTGATTTCTGCTTCACTCTGCTTAAATCAAAGAAATCATATTCCTTTTCTTGTATTTTCCTTTAAGGCTACGAATGTGATTGACATGCTTGCATGTGAGTAAGAGGAATTAATGACACCTTTAGACCTTATGGAATGGCTCATATGTTAAAGGCCTAAAAGTCAGGCTTAGTTAGTGATATGCTTTCTCATCTTAGTATCAGTAGGTAGATTGCCTTGAACTTTCTAAAGGATGACCAACAAAAACGATTTATTATTGGAGTTGGAACTATAGTTCAGTTGGGACTAAATGGGGTAAGTTGAATGTTATTTTATGCTTTGACTAGGCTTGCATCAAAGACTGTGCTGCAGAACATGCAGAATTTATGAGGTTCCTGTTCAAGTACCTTTCCTCAAGTAATGATTGCATCCCACAGACGTGTAGATTCTGAAACAAGACTTCCTTTTTGTAGGTGGACTATAACATTTCAGTTGTACTGGAACTCTGTTGCCTTAAGTCCGAGTACTAAAAACTCACTTCTTGCTGCCATCGTGTTTTCGTATCTGGAAAATGATAGCTAAAGTACCTTAATAATTAAATCTGAACACAAGTGACTGGCTGCCCCATATAAAGGTTGAGGGCTCGAAACTTTAATGGGTGTGTTATGTTTCAGGGTAAAGGTTCCTCTTGGACCCTGTTTTCTCAACAGGAAAAGTGTAATCGCATTCAACTTAAATTAGAATTAGGTTTATTTATGGCTAATATATTTAGTTGAAACACTTCCGTCACATATGTAAGTAAGATGACTACCTGGAATTTGACTTTACAATGGATCACTTGAAATTTGTGGGAAAATGGTGTGTTTCAAGGATGAGCATAAAATAGATAATAAAAGATTTGTACTCGGACATAATATGCAAACACTGATTTTTTCTGAATTTCAAATAGGAATGTCAACTCAAGCCATATACTTATTAACTTTCTACTTTCTAGTAACTCATTGATATTGTAGTCATGCTGTAGAACTTTCTTTAGTGAAATGCTGTACTTCATCGCTATATTGCTATTAACAGCTTGGTCACTGCTTCCCCTGTGATTTTATACTCAGCTCTCAAGAAATTTGTATGCTTACGTTTTCTGATTGGTTCAGGGAATCTGCCGTTTATTGTTACACGTTCGTAATATTTGTTGTCTAGTCTTAATTATTATGAGGGTCCAGTAATATATGTCTGACCACTTTGGTATGGCCTTTTAACTCCATAAATATGTTTCTAGGTTATTGGTTTGCATGGGGGAGCGCTACTTGGTATAGCGTATCGGACATCGCGAAGAGTCAGCCCCGTTGCTGCTACTGCTATTTCAACATTCCAGTCTATGCCCTTATCTGGCTTTGGTAGCAGCGGGCTTTCCTCGTTCACCACTGTTGATGGCTATTCTTCTCATAATTCTTCAGCGGAAGCTGCACCTCAGAACTTCCAGTTATACAGGTAGGAACAAATGCTACTTAACCTGTGAGTGCTATATAAATAAATCAACTTTGTTATCATTTGTCTTGTGCATTAAGCAATCTATTTTCTATCCATCCAGAAGTTTTGTGCATCAAGTATTGAGCAAATATGAACTCTTGAGTCTTCTTATCTTTTCTTACAAAAATTCTCTGTCAACCCCACTAAGTCCTTAAATATCTGGACTTCTTCTTAGTCTGCGTGAGTGTCGAGCACCAAATAGCTATCTTGTATATCCTTGGTTACTGTAGCTGTGTCGCATGATCCATCTGAGCTCAATCTTATATGTTATCTTATTTATGTTGATAATTGGTGCCGGTATTGTTTTTTAAAGTCCCAGCCCGGTTTGCTCAAAATTATTAAAATTGCAGTTAGTAGATTGGATGTGTGAGCAAATTTATGCCGAGATTTTTTAAGAATCGGTTAAATTTGCAGTTGGGAAAACTTTCAACCAGTCGGTGGTCTTCTTCCTCAACCAGAATGGACAGCATGGGACCAAACGGTTGAGTATTGTGCCTTTGCCTATCAGCAATACATTGTCATATCTTCCTTGCGTCCTCAATATAGATACTTGGGAGATGTTGCCATTCCATTTGCTACAGGTGCTGTTTGGCAACGGAGACAGCTCTTTGTGGCTACACCAACTACGATAGAGTAAGTACTATTTAACAAGATCTTACTCGTGTATTACGATATATTCTTTAGCTTTTCTATGTAAATAGGGCTGTAAATGAGGCGAGTCATTTGTGAGCAGCTTGGTGTTGGTTCGACAAAATCTTGTAGGTTTTTTGAATTTCTGCTCGAATTTAAATGAGCGGAGCTGAAAGCTAGATACTGTAAGAGCCGAACTTTATCAAATTAAAGTTTGGCTCGTGAAGCATTTTGAAGTATGTACTGCTCGACTATGAGATACCATTGTTCACTAATTTGGATGCACAAATTTGGCATTTAATCTATGGGTGCCTAAGCATAATAGCTTCTTCTGTACTGTTGAATCTTGAGATAAAAAGAAGTATATCCTTTGCATGTTTTAATTGGAATTTAGAAGTCTAGATAATGTCTATAGTATCGACAATTAATGCTATTAACAGTGGCAAGTACGGGTTGAAGTAATGAGCCACAGACTAAAGACCAGTAAAACTACTTAAGATCATAGGATAACTAAGACAGACATTTGAGGTAATCCAGGAAAGATTTCAAAAAATCAGCAACAGTACATAACCAACTTCTGTACAAATGAAAGTAAAAGACAGAATTCCATGTCCATTAAGAAACAACCACAACAATATAATTTTACTATCCTCCTTTTGTGTTTTACTTTTTAATGTCTACTTAGCATTGTCCTTGAATAGCTTTTTTTCGCGTGTTTTGATTTTTAAGGTTTGACTTGGGAGACTCACAAATAAACAATTAAAAAACAGATTGAAGGATTAAGAATAGTAATGAAAGTCTTACTAAGCAAAAGCTGAAGCAATCTCAAGTTAACATATCAGATATAAGTAGAAATGCACTGCCGAGCCGTTTTTAAGCATCACCTGGAAAAAAACACACACTCTGTGTATACAATTTAAGAGTTAATTCTAAACCGCTACGTATGCAAGTATCCAACTGCGTCATCGCTGTCTAATCAAATGGGTTATAGTACTGCCTCTTGCTAATTTGTGTCCCATGCTAAGAAAAATAAGTTACAGTCAATTATCATACATATAAAAGATAATAATCTACAGTTTCTAAACTGTATGCTCGATTCCTAGACAGAAGAAAGTTCTACAGCCTAAATTTTCTCAAGCACAAGCTTGTCTCATTTAACAAATGGACAGTTAACATTACCTGCCTCACCAAGATTGCATTGTAGTAGAGTTAATCACTTAATCTTTTAGGAAATTATGTGGATCTTATTAGTTAATGAGAGAGAAATAATTTTAATGGATGGAGATATAACTTGTTAGCATGGTGAGGACTTCAGCATTTGCATATATACTAGCTATATAAAGACCAAACCTTAGTTATGACCAGCCTTTGCTGAAGAGCTAAAATTCTTTTAGTGTTTACTTTAATGATTAATCACATGGTTTTTCTATACAGAAGATGGTGTGGCCTTCTGGATTTTTTTTTGGTTTGTGGTTAACTACCTTTTATAGTTTGCATGGGAAAGATAAAAAACCAAATCCAGAAATCAGATGAATAAATTAAGAATAATTTACATGCATCATTTCTTCACCTATGCTATTTGAGAAATTATTGTGATGAAATACCTGTTTTGTGTGGAAACTTTAGGTGTGTTTTCGTTGATGCTGGTGTTGCTCCCATTGATATAGAAACTAAACGGCGTAAAGAAGAGATGAAACTGAAGGAGGCTCGTTCGAGAGCTGTTGCAGAGCATGGTGAGTTGGCTCTGATTGCGATAGATGGTCCGCAAACTGCAACACAGGAGCGGATTTCTTTGAGACCTCCAATGCTACAGGTTAATATATAGCTTGTTAATGTATAATTGCATTTTACGAGTAACTTTCTTAGTTTTTGTCGTGTAGCAGTGTTTGGCAACTGTAGTTGTTGTATGCAGCGACTTTGAAGTTTTAAACGCATGGATTAAATCTAAAATTTGCCCACAAGTCCATACCAAATGGAGTGATAAATAGTTCTGATGTTGGTAAAATTTACCAATCCTTCGTCCAATATCTGATCCAATTTTCTTGTGCAGTTAGCTTCTACTTGAGCAAGTTCACATTTTGAATTATAAATTCAGTCAAACTGACATGTGAGTTTTCATGTCAAGATATGTTCTCCCCAGTATTAGTTATTGACAAAGTAATGTTCTCAATCGATTATTACTCCAGTCACACTGAGGTTGACTGTTATATGCGATTAGCCCTGGGATCATGGATTCATATAAATTATAACCATCTTTTTTTTTTTAATCTCAGTAAGTGAATGGGAGTTTGTGAGATACTATGGGTAGGCAAGTGAAGTGAGTTAGTACCTGTAGGTCTTTATCTTAAAATTTTAATATACATTAGAATATTCCTAAGTTTGTCTTCTTATTTCGTTGCTCTACTTGAATTTATTTATAGGCCCTTAATATGTAGGTAGTTTAGAATCTGCTTAACTTGTGAAAAGCTATATCCTGCAGAAGTCTAAAATCAAAGATATTAATTTTCGAACTAAATTTTGTTCCTTTTATTGTAGCAGAAGCTTATGTTTTCTTTACTTTAATTGTAAAGTACTGCTATGTGTACAGTCAGAAGTGTACAAATTATTGTTGCGTAAAAGTTGTAGCTTACTCCCTATAATATATTAAATTATGAAGATTCCCATTTACTAAGTACCATGTGTTTATTTGATTTGTTTTGGGCATAGCATATTCCTTATAAAAGAAAATCTTGTCAGGTTGTGCGGTTAGCATCTTTTCAGCATGCTCCATCTATCCCTCCATTCTTAATGTTACCTAAACAATCTAAAGTTGGTAGTGAAAGCTCATCCGTGCCTAAAGATATGGATAGTAGGAAAGTCAATGAAGTTGCTGTCGGTGGGGGAGGGGTGGCAGTGGCAGTAACTCGTTTTCCAGGAGAACAAAAACGGCCAGTTGGACCTCTTGTGGTAGTGGGCGTTCGGGATGGTGTTCTTTGGCTTATTGATAGGTAATCTCTCCTTGATTTTAAATCTTATATATTTAATCAGTATAAATGATGTGTCTGAATTGGGCTGGAACTTGCACCTCGGTGATTAAGAGTCCTGAAATTTTTACATGAAATTCTACATTTGCTGCATTCACAGTGATTCCTGGTTAACCTTCAGATCAGAATCACAAGGTTCTCAAATAATAATTTGAACTCACTTGTACCTTGACATAACTACAAAGGCTGGCATTACCATTTATTCTGTCCTTTTGTATTCGAATTAGGTTTTTGATGCAACAGTTGTATTATAATGCTATTGTTTTTGTGAGTTGTGGACGACACTCGCCATTTATAAAGCTGGCAATTCAAACATGGAACAAGTTTACTTTTGGGAAGAAGCTAAAAATATTTTTTTTTTTCTAGTTTTTTCTTGATATTGATATGTTTAAAGTTTGATCGGACTTAATGGAATCTATGCTTTTCTATGTAGTAGGAATATTTGTAATGCTTTGAAGCCTAGTATTTTAGTTAATTTTCTAAAAATTATGACCCTAATACATTCAGAGACATGCATAAACCTATATATAAATTATGTTCATCCTTGAAGTGAAGATGAGATACAATATATTGCTAATCCTCTGTCTAGACATTCAAGGTATAGGGATTACCTTTCCCTTGTTTTACGCTCTATGCACAGAAAATTTACCTTTGCAATTATATCATTTAATAAAGAGTTAAAAGCGATGTTACGTTGTGACAGCAAACGATAGATTTTCTAGTTGAAACAAGATGACGTTTTCGTACTACAAGTTTTTAGATGGGTTCCTATTTTGTCTCACATTTCTCATCAAACAAATATTGACGTAGCTTAAAGATTTGCTATATATTACTGATGTATTATTTTCATTTCGAAATAGATACATGTCTACCCATGCAATATCCCTCAGCCATCCCGGAATCCGCTGCCGTTGTCTAGCTGCCTACGGAGATGCTGTTAGTGCAGTAAAATGGTAAGTTTTATTAACTTTATGGTTTTCAATTGAGTTATGTCTATATTATTTTCATGTATATCTACAACTACCTTCTATGCAGGGC
Source organism: Daucus carota subsp. sativus (assembly GCF_001625215.2). NCBI lineage: Eukaryota > Viridiplantae > Streptophyta > Magnoliopsida > Apiales > Apiaceae > Daucus > Daucus carota. The sequence goes on along the minus strand of NC_030389.2, from coordinate 23,693,973 downwards.
AAGTAGGCTTGGCAGAGAACATCATGATGATTTGGCTCAGTTTATGCTTGGGATGGGTTATGCTACTGAAGCACTTCATTTGCCTGGGATATCTAAGAGGTTTAATTTGCTTCATGCCAAGTTCTAAGTATACTTGATTCCAATCTGTAAAACAAGGCCTTTGCTATAAGTCGAGCTATGCATTCAAATAGTTTATCGTAGCGCTGAATGTTTATATATCAATCTCGGTATTCTTTGAATTTTTTCTACTGCTACCAGAATCAGGAATTTTATTGACTAATTTGAGCATATTGTTTCAGAACTGTTGAATAATTTGATTTTGATGGAATTTTTAATTTACGTTTGCCAGATTGGAATTTGACCTGGCAATGCAGAGCAACGATCTGAAAAGAGCCCTCCAGTGTCTTCTAACAATGAGTAACAGCAGGGATATTGGAAATGAAACTGTTGGGCTAAACTTGAACGACATTATGAGTCTAACTGTCAAAAAGGAAGATATTGTGGAGGCAGTTGATGGAGTAGTGAAATTCGGGAAGGAATTTCTTGATCTTATTGATGCTGCAGATGCCACTGCTCAAGGTGAGATTGCTCGTGAAGCTCTTAAGCGGTTAGCTGCAGCCGGTTCAGTGAAGGGAGCTTTACGGGGACATGAATTAAGGGGATTAGCCTTACGATTAGCGAATCACGGGGAGTTGACTCGACTTGGGGTATATCTTGATTTTTTGCTTTGTTTTCTTTTTGTTTCGGTGTTCTATTTCGCGTTAGAATAAAAAAATAATATTAGTTGGTGCATGGCTTTTAGCCATCTGCCTATCTTCCATGTCTGGTCTGTGTTCTATAACTGCATGTATGAGTTGTGACTTGTGAGCTATATACTCTTCAGTCCTTTAGCACACATTTATGAACATTTCTAACAGTTATTTTTTGTTTGTTTTGCTTAATTATAGTCCAGGAAATCTGCAATAAAATAAGTAGGTGTTATCTGCAGTATTCGGTGCACTTGATGTTTGTAGATAAATTTGTGCAATAGGTTTGTCTGTGCTGATTTGTATGAGTAACCTGATTGGCAATATTTCCTGCAGGGATTGGTAAACAATTTGATTGCTGTTGGTGCCGGACGAGAGGCAGCATTTGCAGCTGCACTTTTAGGAGATAATGCATTGATGGAAAAAGCATGGCAGGATACTGGAATGCTTGCTGAAGCTGTATTACATGCTCATGTATGATACACTTTTTTATTTACAACTTTTTCTGGCGTTTTAGGTTAGTTCTCTGGTCTGACCATCCTAGTATTCTGCAGGCCCATGGGAGACCTTCTTTGAGGAGTCTGGTTCAGGCTTGGAACAAGGTTTTGCAGAAGGAGATGGAGCATGGTCCTTCAACCAAGACAGATGCTGCAGCTGCCTTTTTGGCTTCTCTTGAGGAACCCAAACTTACCAGTCTAGCTGATGCTGCAAAGAAGCTTCCCATTGAGATTCTTCCCCCAGGGATGGCATCTCTTTATGCTCCTAATCCTGGTCAGAAGAAATCCACCGGTGCAATTCAGGGTTCGCTACAAGCAGCAAACAAGCCATTATTACTTGAAGGTTCTAATTCGACACCAGCAACTGCTCCTCAGGCTGCAGAATCTGGAACTTCTCCAGCGGCGGAGGAATCAGGCGCCCCTACCTCAGAATCAGGCGCTCCCCCTACCTCAGAATCCGATGCTCCCCCTTCATCGGAATCAGGCGCTACCCCTGCATCGGAATCAGGCGTTTCCCCTGAACCAGAATCAGGCGTTCCTCCTGAACCAGAATCAGGAGCTCCTACTACACCAGAATCAGGTGCTCCTACTACACCAGAATCAGGTGTCTCAGAATCAGTCCAAGTGCCAACACCAGAAACTGATGCTCATTCGACTTCAGAATCAGGTTCTAATCCTCCTCCAGAATCAACTAATGGTGCAACAGGACCCACATCAGAATCAAGTGCAGCAGTTGCATTGGACACAAGTGAACGATGTTCAGATAATCCATCTTATGCATCCCCTGTAAGTATGTCCAGTATAGTACCAGCCGAAACTCCACAAACATCTAGTAATCCAGTACCGACAGAAGCTCCTAACCAGTTACCAGAAGTATCAAAGCCGAGTGTCCGCCCAGAATTACCAATGAATTTCTTTACTTGACACTAGCAACCTGGTAAAGCTGTTGATTTTTTGGTATACAGTGTGTTGTTTTTACCATCATATGTTCTTATGGGAGAGGAACTATCATCACAGAGTATAAAGTGAGAGTAGGGTTTGTGTTGTGGCGGACTTGCTATCTTTTACATTTGGCTTGACAATTGTTATACTACTTTAGTGTGTTACAATTCATCCATTCTTTTCCTCTGATCTTGTAATACTCCCATGCCAATTTAAACATGTCTTTCTGTTTTTGAAGCTATTCAAAAAGTGTAGGCCTCTTTTGTCTTGAATGTCTTGGATGCATAGTCAATTATTATGAGGCCACCTTGTCTGTTTTACAAACAAATGTGGTGCTTCCTTCTGATTGGTGGGTAGGAGAAATGAAGTATGCACAATGGATATTCCCTTTTTTTGTATAAGAAAAGGTATTAATAGTCTTCTTTTTTAACATAAATTTTCTTGGTATTTGATTAAGATGAGTTCAACATGAATTCATATATATTTTCATCATATATTATCTCTTATATTAATATCTAGAGAAAGACGAATATGTTTTTTATTTTGGGAGAAGGGGTAGGTTCACGACCTTAGCTGGTTAACAGGAATACACGGAAATAGTAATGAAATTTTAGTATAAAAACACATTATTTTCATTCTCGTTAATTGGATTAAATTTTATCATATTAGTCGGATTGAATTCACAAAGTTGCCATGTTCTTGGGGATGATCAAATAGTATTTATTATTTTTTAATTTAGGCCCAAAATTACTTTTTAATATTAACATATATTAAATCAAGTCTTAGAAAAAATGGTAGTTGTGTGAGCACAATTAATCCATAGGATAACATTATTTAATTTTTGTCTGAAACTAACATTATTTAATTATATTCTAATTCAAAATATTCCAAAATGTTTGAGGCAATTAGAACCAGGACAACTCAAATTGTAAGTCTATAAGTCACATTAGTAAAAAAAAAGAAATAGAAATATTTCAAAAACGTAAAGCCACCGACCCAAAAAAAGAGCATCACGTGTAATTTGCTGTATTTAACTTGAAGAGAAAGCCAACGCCGTATAAAACACCATCTAGAAACTAACTTAGGGTCTGTTTGGGATTACTGTTGAAAATTGCTGTTGCTGTGAGTAAAAGTGCTGTTTAAAAAAGTGCTGTTTAAAAAAGCTGATACTGTTTGGTAAACTTGAGTTCAAATGTGCTGTTTGAATAAAAGCTGAAAACAAATTGTTTGGTAAATTTTTTGTTAAACTGCTGTTTAGAGTTATAATTATAAATAAAATAATATTTTATTCATTATTTCATAGACAAATATTAAACAACAAATATAATTGTGTAAAATTAGAAAATAAAAACAAACTGAAACCTATGATTCTTGATCTCATGTTAATATAAACGTAAAGTCATTGTTGTTTAATACAATACGAATTACAATGAAAAAAGTTTTATACGGTGTATTGCATGCATGTTTTGGTGTTCTATTAACAGTTGCAAAACTATAAAATATTTGTTTTCTTTAAAATTTAATTGATTATTTTGTATGATGTATGAGGATTCCGTCCCCCTGAGTTGTATACATTGGGGGACGGGGACGCGGCACGGACTTTAATGCTCCTGTAAAGTGTAGTTGTGTAATTTATTTTTAAAATTTTCTTTTTCTGAATTAAAGTTTGGATGTTATATTTTTATTTAGAAAAAGAAAATCTCGAAAATAAGTTACGGAACTATATTTTATAAGAGTATTGTAATGTGTGTCGAGCAGTTGAAAAGAAACGTATACAATTAAATGGGACAGAGGGAGTATAATTTTAAGTAATGATATTAAAATCATATTTAGAATATAAAATCATATTGGATAAAATTTATGGCTTTTTATAAAAATTACAGTATTCTACTTAAAAAAACTACATAATTTCTGAAAAATCATTTATATTTCACACACAAATATAAAATAAAAATAATTTCATATTATTAACATACAATTTTTTTTATGTGACTGAGACTACTTCTATTTTATTTAGAACACCAATATTAATTCTTATATTTATTTAAAAATTATATAAAAATCTTTGCCATTTACCAAATATACTACTTATGTTTATTTTATATATGTAAATATATAATTTTCTTCTTCAATTAATATATATTACTCAACAAATTTAATTTTTGCCTCTATACTATAATGAAATTTTTTTAAACAAAATTTAATGAAACCAAAAAGATATAACTTTAAAATTCATTTAAACAATATTTATTTCAAATGTTTTCATTTAAATTTTTATTAGAAAAAATTCAGCAACAATAATCATGTGTAGCCAACAATAATCCAGAATATAATAAAATGTGTGTTATATGTGTGTTTTGTTATTTTGTTTTAAGGGTAAACTGCTACAATATATTTTATAAAAAATAGTTGCTTCTGTGAGGGTTTGATGCTGGGTCTGTAACAGCTGCGCGCAACAGTGCTTTTGTGAAAAGCAGGGGTATACCAGCTTTTACAGAAAGCTGCTTTTGGACAAAAAGTGTGGTTAGAAAAAGCGCTTTTAAATTTTACCAAACACCTTTTTACAGCGGTTTGAGAAAAAGCTGCTGTTGTGGTTTGAAACCACAACCCCAAACAGGCACTTATTCAAAAAGTCAAAAAGTACCCCATCATATACTCATATATTACAACATATACACACGCCTCCGTACACCCCCAATTCCTAAGCTGTTGGAACTTGTAAACCCCACCCTTACCCCCTCCCACCTCCTATACTTACACCTATACATACACAAATGTCTAAACCCTAAGAGCAAGTCCAATAGGTTACCTATATGATGTCCTAAACTCACATTTAGGTAATATGTCAAAAAAAATGTACTCCAACACTATCTTAGTGTTATCCTAAATCATTAGCACAACCTTAATTCTCCTAACCATTATCTATTAATAAGTAACTTTTAACCATTACCTATTTAATATTTACGAATAAAATAATCATCTCTCTCCTTCTTTCTTTGTTTTTTCTCTCCTTTTCTCATTCTCTCTCTCAAATTTATTATTAAAATAATTTTAAGAGAACAAATATAGGGATTGCTATTGGAGTTGACACTAAAATATAGGGATTGCTATTGGAGTTGACACTAAAAATAGATTATCTAAATCACTAACACTCGCTAGGATCCATTATTATATATTTTTAATAAGTAATGATAGGTAACCTATTGGACTTGCTCTAAAACCACACCAAAACACACATTAAAACACATAGTAGTACCGGTTAGGGTTTCGATTTGGTTATAAGATGCCTACTTTTACATCAATTGCTCTGGAGAGCTTGATCGAACCGAGATTTCGAGATTCGTACAAAGATTCCGCGAAAAAAACGGTGAAATCTATGAAGGATGATGATGATAAAGAGGTTAGAGAGGAGGAGGTAAGAAGCCGAGTCGGAACAGAGTGAATATCTCGCCGGCGTTGTATATAACGCCGGAGCCGACGCCGATTGTGTACTCGTCGTCGGAATCGGTGTCTCCGTCGCCGTATGTGGCGAATCGGAAAGGACGAGGCGGATTGAGGCGGCGGAGTGAGGTTGTGGTTAGGAAGGAAGAGGAGAGGGTTGTGGAGGAGGATGAAAAGGTGAAGAAGGAGAAGGAGATGAGGGAGGTTGCGGAGGAGAGTGAGGAGTTTGTGGATACAAGGTGCGATACGTTGAGTGTTGGGAGTTCGAGTGATGTCAAGGAGTTGGGGAGTGTCCTTGGATGGAATCCGGTTGAGTTTTACGATGCTGATGATGGTGAGCTTTGAAAATGTTTATTTCTGTGTGTGTGTGTGTTTGTGTATTTATTTGACTTAATTTTTGTTGAAATTACAGTGTGTTAATTGTAAATGTATGTGTTTATTTGTTTTCTTTGTTGTATTTACGAAGTGGTATTTTGTTTTAGTTAGGTTTATGTTGATTATTATTGAGTATATGATGTTTGTATTGTGGTTTGAGTTTGTGACTATTGGTAAATGAATGTTTGATTTGTCGTTCATTTTAGAATTTGAAGGTGTTTGTTTGTGTTTTAAGAACTTAATAAGTGTTAGGGGGGTCATTATTGGATTTGAAGTAGTAGAGTGTAGGGGAGATGAGGATGTGGTTTGCTGAGTTTTTGTTGCATTCTGTTTGGGACTAGAGTTCAGGGTGCTAATGCTGAATGTGTGGTATGACATGGAATTGTTATTAGGTTTTTTATTTTGGCGTGACATATTGAAGATGATTTTGTGTTGACCAGGATTCTAATTAGGCCCTAGCTCAGTAATCTATGCACAAGGTTTTAAGTGAGTTTTTTGAATAAAGAAAGGGTTGGTTAGGGTTCGCATTGGGATGATCTGTTGAGCTGTTTTCGCTCTAGACTGTTAGGATTTCATATCTGATCAGAATAATTAGGCTCACTGTTACGTATTTTTGGAAGAATTTAATGACCTATTCACTACCAGGGTCATAAGATATGTGGGCACTGCCTTATTTAATACATGTAATCTAGTCTTTTTGGTTTTCATATTGCTCCTTTTTCTCCTTTATGATTTAATGAAGTAACTGGCCATACATTTGCATACATAATATGCTAAATGCAAATCAATACAATTTTTTAATAAAGAAACAGTGTTAGTTTGTACCTGGATTCCAGTTCATGTCTTGATCTCAGAAAACAGTAGTTTGGATTCAATTCTGCAAGAGATTGAGAACTTAGCAATTAATGGACAATAAATACATCTTTGTTATTGCTTGTATATAGTATTTAACTCTGCTTATAACTTTTATGTTTCTGCTTTTCTCATAAATAGTTAAATTGTTTCGCATCAGCTGGAAAACTTATCTTTAATTGCTATGAACAAATTATGATGGTGTGTTTATGAATAATTTTGGGATGAAGTGGAGCTCTGAGACCAAATTCGGCAACCCTGTTTTCTTATAGAATTTCAATTTGTTTCTTGATACAGTGTTTTTATTAACAGACCAGTTTTAGCCTCATTTGTTCTCTTCTACTTGTCCATAACTGCACAGATGATCACTGTAGTTTCAATCTATTTGGATATTTTTCCGTCTCCCACTTTACTCTAAAGAAGGCATATTAAAATAATTACTTATATGACTGAATACAATTTTGAATTGGAAAAACATGTTTCATTAGCAGGCTTGTTGTCAGTTTAGCTACTGCTGTGAATACTGAAATTTGTGCATATCTTTTGATTAAACTAAAATGATCTTTTTGATCTTCCATACCGAGACTTTATAACCCAGGCTTATGCTCCTAAATATTCAATTGAAAATAGTTATTGACATTGGTAATATTTAGTAGCAGATTTCTCTCATGATGGGTCCATGTCAAGTACACAACATTCTTGTCATAGTATCGAGTTAGAAATGCGTGCCACAAGACTGAGCCTTCTTGATGAGATTGGAAAAAGAAAAGCTGAGGATGTTTTTCGTCTGATGTACAGCCAGTGGCAGAGGGTCGCTGATCTTCTTTTGGCTCAATCAGGATTAAGATTTCCAGCACCTTCTAATTGCATGCAATTTGAAATTGGTCCAGTAGAGCAATTCTGTCAGGAACTTGTTGTAACTAGATTTGATTCTGAAGCATTAGGTCAGGGCTTAGCACGTGCTGAAACTGAGATTGCTGCAGAGGAAATTTTTAAAGCTAAAGATCAGGAGATTTCTCGATTAAGAGATCGACTGCAATATTGTGAAGCTGTTAATCATGAAATGTCTCGGAGGAACCAGGAAGTTATTGGTAAGTACTGGTATAAAAATCTTGTTAGCTCAAGTGATTTACAGTATGGCTTGTGTTATTCTTGTCAAAAAGTGGAGATTTTCTGATAGAAAAATAGTGTAAATTAGGGGTGTTGGCTCGTTCTTTCACAATTCGAAGTAAGATGGTCCAAAAATCATATTCTGAAAAAATGGCACCTTATATCACATAAGATGCATGTAAAAATTTACGTTTTTCTGATAACACAATTTGTTTTTGCATTTTTAGCTGATTTTCAAGTAATATCTGAAAAATGAAAAACATTCTTATCGTCTGCTACTTAAAAAAATATTGGGCACCTGTGTTGCTAAACGCAAGCTGTACTTGGGTTCCTTTTCTTATTTTTTCAAATATCTACAGCCCATGCCCGTTAAAGGAGACAACCCAGTTAATATATGAATTGTTTAAAGTTTATAAATGCATTTTTTTTGTTGCGTTTCTTTGTGAAACAAGGGGCCACTTTTCTGAAGAGTGTTATTCTGGGCATTTTAACTTCAAATTGTGACTAAAAAGTGCCATTTCTCGTATATTAGTATTACAAAGGTCATAATGTCATGCTAATTCGATAACCTTGTTTCATATGCTCTTGGTTTTGTAGTAAATGATTACATACTGCGATAGGTTAGAATGTTGATGTTACTGCCATCACTTTAAAAACCTTTTATAGCCTAAACTATTTAGCTGGCCGGTGTGGTTTTCATTCACATAACTTGTGAGTCCCAAATTGTGGTGCTTTAGCTAATGTGGTTAAGCCTCATTATGGGAACATTAATTTTTTAGCATGGCCTGGATAACTTGATCGATTTTTGACTTATGTATTTAATCTAACCATGAAATGCACAGAAGTTTGCGAATTCATCTTGTTTAAACTTCTGTTACTGTGTATTTTTCAATCTTGTTTTTTTCTTGATTGTGTTGGTTTTTTGTTAAAAGGAATTAAATATAACAAGTAATGCATGCATGCAAGAGTTACATTTAAATAGAGTAAATGCGTGTCTGTGTGTGTATATATACTGGTATGTATAGTCTATATTGTTTCTGTTGATTTGATTTAAGACATTACATAACTGTAAGGAGAGCTACATCTGTTTGTTGTTGACAAAAAATCACTTGAATGATTGGAAAATTATAGTTGTCAATCTTCCTCTTTCTATATTATTGAGCAGATAATTGTATTGTATTTACAGTTTGAAGTTGAATAACCCTTAATCTGATCATTTTCAGAGGTAGCACGAAAGCAGCGCAAAAAGAAAAAAACCCTGCAGAAGTGGCTATGGTGTGGCCTAGGTCTCTCTATTACAATCGGAGCTTCAGTGGTTGCTTATTCTTGCCTTCAGCAGACAAGTAAATATCGAGCCTTCGCTGACTTCAAGTGATTCTGTAAATGCTACTGGCATAAGTTCATCAGAATCGGCTTAAAGGGTAGGTATCTAGTATTATCACGAAATTTTTTGCTATTTTGGCCTCTTGTTTCGTGAAGCAATAACTATAGAGCAAGCAATAATTCGCCGATCTCACTCTTTTTGCATGCATGAGTTTAATTTGATAGTCTTCAGTACCGGACATGCTTAAATTTAGCAAGGTACATAGCTAGTATGTTACTGTGGTGCAATAATATCACATGAATGGTAACAACAGTTGAGGCTCCCAATGTAATTTGAACATGTTAGATCGACAATGAGCTTTAAGCTGCTGAACTAGTTGAATCTATATTCTTGGTGGTTACTTCTTTAATATTCTGAACTTATAGTAAACATTCATAGAGCAATTAATATTGCAGTTGATATGCCCATAATGAATGGGGAAGGAAATCAATATAGCCAAATCTGTTTACAATGCTAGTGGTTAAACCTGCAGTATGTAGCATGTAGATGTAGGCTCTGAATTATTGTATTGCAGGCCCTGCGGTACATTTTCCTCTGTATTCCCAGTTAATTACTTCTAGTATGTGACTCTCTTGTTATTGTATTAAGAATTTTGAATATATCATTCTTCCTTGACAAATAGCAAAATGTTTTATTTTTCTTTGCTTTTGCCATGCCACAACCCACAGGGTTTCCATCTGCAATCATGAATGCTTAAACATGTGCAAAGGATTTCCCTTCTATGACCATCCCAAGTTTTGCCAGCAGTGCGAGAGACGACTAATTAAATTTTCTTCAAGAACGGGCAGTAGGTGTAAATCGAACAATTTGGAATCTAGTCTCGTTTTTCCTATACTTTTTTTTTGCTAAAAGATTTTAGTGTCTTTGACTATTTCAACAACCCATTTTGTAAGGAAAACCTACCAACCCCTACGATTAATTAGGTCTTGATCTATAAATCTAAAGTTTGCACGGACGAAATCAGAGGCGTTATCATAGTGTTTACGATATGGAAATTTTTGAACAAAAATATCAGCACCCAGCTTCGGGCCAATTTTTCGGGCGAGCTAAATGATTTATTCCCAATATGCTAGAAACTTAGAGCCTACTGCACTCTTCTCGTTTGTGTGATAAAAAATTAATAAAAATTAGCATGCATTCGGGTGATCATCAAACCATTAAATGTGAATTTTTTTGCATGTGATCACAGTTTGATCGCTGATAAATAGCTAGGTCGGTGAGGGTTGCAATTTGATATCATAATACGTTGAATCGCAAATTTATATATTATATATTATACGGAATTAATGTACATATACATATGTTAACAAGTCGGTCTTTAAATTAAAATCACTTTAATTATTATTTACTTAATATTACAATTTTTTTAATCATTATTTACCTAATATTAAATTTTTTTTATAGCACTACGATTCAACTAGATCTAAAAGTATTTCAAAAAATAACACTAGTATTACAAATTTATGTGAGTTTATTATTGTTAATATTATTTGTTTGAAGCATTTTTATCTGACTATCTTCATAAATTCTGCTGCTTCGTTATGTTAAGTATACAAATTAATGTTACTTTTATGAGTGAAGTGCACTTTGTATACTCCTACTCCACTCAGGACATGATAAGTGCATATTTTTGTATATTTTAAATGCCTAATATCCGAGACAACCAAGTTCGGTTGAATCCGGCCAAATGCTCATTCGGCCTGACAGGAGGCAAGTTCCTGGGCCACCTCTTGACCCACCGAGGCATTGAAGCTGACCCATCTCAAATCAAAGCCATTAAAGAAATGGAACCTCCCAGGACCCTGAAGGACTTACAGGTCCTCACAGGCTGCATCGCTGCTCTATGACGTTTCATCCCACAGTCATCTAAAAGAAGCCTACCACTATACGAAGCCATCCGGCATGCAGCCAAGGCCAACAAGTTCGAATGGACAAAGGAATGTGAAACCAGTTTCTCCAGTATAAAATATTTTCTGTCAACCCCACCAATTCTAACGAAAGCTACACCTGGGGAACCTTTGAAAGTTTATCTGTCCGCCTCAGACTCAACAACAGCAGCTGTGCTGGTAAAAGACGTCAACGGCGAACAGGCTCCCGTCTACTACGCCAGCCACCTATTGAAAGATACAGAGACAAGATATAGCAGGATAGAAAAATTGGTGCTAGCTTTGGTCATGGCCAGTCGAAAGTTAAAACACTATTTCCAGGGCAGGGATATCACCGTTCTAACGAACCAACCGCTTCGGTGAATCCTCCACCGCCCTGACATGACCGGCAGACTCGCGGCATGGACGGTAGAGCTAAGCCAATTCAGTCTCGAGTTCATGCCCAGAACGGCAGTTAAGTCTCAAGTACTATCTGACTTCATCGCGGAGTGCAATTTCTCAGAACCAACCCCAGCTGGCTCGGGTCAACTTCTCTGCGACAAAGCATGGACCTTATTCACTGACAGGTCATCAACCTCAGAGGCAGGAGGAGCAGGGGTCCTCCTCATAAGCCCCGAGGGATTCAAAGTACAGCAAGCAATACGCTTCAGCTTTTCAACCACGAACAACGAAGCGGAGTACGAGGCTCTAATAGCAGGCCTCAACCTAGCAAAACACTTGGAAGTGAAAATCATTGATATCTTCTGCGACTCCCAACTCGTAGTCAAACAGGTCTCGGGAGACTTCAAGACCTCCAATGACAGAATGGCCGCCTACCAAAAAGTAGTGGTAAATATACTGGACACACTGACCTCATGGACCATAAAGAACATAGCTAGGTCAGCAAACCACTGGGCAGACGCTCTCTCTAGGCTTGCTACCTCTACAGCGACACAGTCCCAGGACCCGATTTACATTAATGAATTGTCCCAGGCTTCTACCATCAGAAATGAGGTCAATCTAACCAGTCTCGCCCCCGATTGGAGGACTCCGTTTATTGATTTCATCAAGGGCACTCTGCAAACCCAAGACAAAAATGAGAAAAGAAAGATCGAATTCAAAGCGCGAAATTTCTGCCTCATAGACGACAAGCTTTACCGCCGGGCCTTAACGGAGCCTCTCCTCAAATGCGTAGGACCCGATGAGGCCCTCGTCGCCATGATAGAAATTCATTCAGGCATATGCGGAGAGCACGCCTCAGGGAAAAACATGGCCTTGAAGCTGATAAAGCACGGAATCTTCTGGCCAACCCTAAGGGCCGATTGTGAGGAATTCACAAAAAAATGCAAGCCATGCCAACTTTACGGCGCGATGAACCATCGACCTGCAACAGGCTTCTCCGCTTCGCAGGCTCCGTGCCCATTTTTCATGTGGGGAATGGACCTCGTCGGCCCGCTCCCCAAATGCCCAGGTCAGAAACAATTCCTCATTGTGGCAATCGACTATTTCACAAAGTGGGTAGAGGCTAAACCACTCGTCGGGATACGAGAAATAGAAACAATCGATTTCTTCATGAGTCCATAGTCTTCCGTTTCGGGGTTCCTCGCATTATAGTGACCGATAACGGCTCTCAGTTCACAGGAAAAGACTTCGAAGAGGCTCTGGCCCAACTAAAGATTAGCCACATCAGATCATCAGTGGCATACCCCCAGGCTAATGGGCAAGTAGAAATCACCAACAAGGCAATTCTACAAGGGATCAAAAAGAGACTCTTGGAAGCAACTACCAACTGGGTAGACGAACTCCCCAACGTCCTTTGGGGTCACAGAACCACCCCGAGAGCAGCCACAGGGCTATCTCCATTCAAAATGGCGTACGGGACAGAGGCTGTGCTTCCCGTGGAAATAAGTATGGGATCGCCAAGGATAGAGGACTTTTCACCTGAGAAATCTGAAGAGAGCCTGAGACTCGAGAATGACCTGATCGAGGAATCTAGAGATAAAACTCAACTCAAAGTGGCCCAGTAACAGAAAAAAGTGGCCCAGTACTACAATTCCAAGGTTAAAATCAGACACTTCGTGGAAGGCGATCTGGTGCTCCGCGTAGCCGCCGCCTCAATGCCCGCGAGGCAAAGCAAGCTTTCAGCCCCATGGGAAGGGCCCTACATAGTCACTAAGGTTGTCAGGCCAGGCACCTATCGACTCAACAACCTCAACGGGTCACCCGTCCTCAACACATGGAACGCCATCCACCTTAAAAAATTCTATCAGTAAAACATCACAACTCCAGTAAAGGAAAGAAAATCTCCAACCCACAATCAAGGCATAGAAGCCATCCACCAATTCTCCGCAGGAAGAAGATTATCATCGTCATTTTAGGATATTTCTTAATATATTTTGTTATGTTATCAAAACATCTTTTAGTTGCACCTAGGCATGTAGCCACTAAAACCTTTTGCTTTAAAATCGTTTTAAGTAACGTGTTCAAAAGCTCTTGTCACAAAATCTTTCTATATATGTTTCTGAAATCTCAAAATCATTCTAAAACATACTATTTGACATCACAAGTCACACACATACACCATTTTCAAAAAAAAAAAGAAGAAGAAGAGAAATAGAGGAAGCAAAGCAAGAAGGAATAAACGCCACACAAGGCAAATCGCCACAAGCGCCGCTATGAGGCAAATCGCCAATCAAAATTAGAAAGCATAAAAGACGCCATCTCAAAACATCAGGAGAACTCCTGAAGATAAGAACGCAAAAGCAAAGGAAAAAGAAACAAAAAGACACGCCATAACACAACGAAAACTCCATGGAGTACACCAAAAAGTACCAGCATAATTCTACTCCACAACCAAGTTATAGCGCAACATTCCAAGATGAAAAAGTCGAAATTACACCATACCTCTGAGGCATCCCTCAGGAATTCAAATCAAGTCCAGAAAAACCAAACTCCCAAAAGTCTAAGCAACCAAAAGCAAGTTATATTACAAACTCCCCATTATGGGCATACCCAGGGTTTCAACAAAATAAAAACGCCGTACAGGCATCAGGCGCCAGGGCCATCTGGAACAGAAGAGTTAGCCCCCTCATCTCGAGCTCGGGCCACGTCCTCATAGTGATGACCAAAAGTATGAGGCCCCATGTCATAACCAGCTTTGACAGCGCGCTCCCAACAAAGGACATACCCGTTCTCAAGGGCAGCAAAGGCATCATCTTGGCTCGTCTTCAGAGCATCCTCGACTGCAGCAAGCTTTTTCTCCAGCTGCACCTTGTGCTTACCAAGTTCAGCAATAACTAAGCTACTGTCAACCCTCATTTGGGTCACCTCCCCGGTCAGCTCCGATTGAATGTTTTGGTAGGAGGCCACCAAGGCATTCAGGACCTCCTTATCAGCTGTCAGCGCTTCAACCTTTTTCTCTAGATCGGCAACGACCCCACTAGCATCTCGATTCTTGCGTCCAAGCGCAGCAACCCGCTTTTCAACATCAGCTTTGCTCCTTTGCATCTCTAGCACATCAGCTCGAAGGCGGCGAAGCTCCGCCTCTTGGTTCCCACGAACTCCCAAAGCCACAAGACGATCGAACTCCACAGTAAACTGCAAAAACAAAACTCTGTCAAAAAAAAAGAGAGAGAAGAAGAAGCAACAGTACATATAGGAGCTAATAAAGAGCAATTATCCCAAGGAAAAAGTCCCAACAAAAAGGGTAAAGACAAACCTGGTCAAGCAGAATCTTTGCCGACGAAGCAGCACGGGTGGCAGAGAACACCTCATCAACATCACGCCTTCCAGGCTCATCACCAAGTAGCCCCACAACCTCTTTCCCAGGGGAATCCACCCCCTCAGCTCCAAGACCACGAAGCTTAATCACATATTTCGTCTTCTTCAAGGGCGGTTTCAAGCTTTCTTCCTCAGCCTTTCGAATGCGCTTACGATCAGAAGTCCGAGTAGCAACAGAATCACGGCCAGCCCCAGACACTTCCCCTAACAGCTCCAGCGATCCACTAGCATCAACAGGCTCACCCTGTGGTTTAGAGGTTTCCTCGAAATCCTTTTCTCGAGAATACTCAATACCCCTACCAGCCATGGAAGAGGCACCCCTCTTAGCAATCATCGACAGCATCGCAGCACTCAACATCTTTCGAGGAGACTTCAACAGCACCCGCAACGGCTCCCCAGTCACTGTTACAAACAGAAGACACCAAAAATTTTTTAGAAACAAGAAACAAAAGCACAAAACATCAAGCAAGCATAATTTCTTACAACAATGTGAAATCAAAAAGTCATTTTTCGTAAACTCCTCAGATGAGAACATCTTCTTTCTCTCTAAGAAAGAGGTCAAAACAGCCTCAGGCAAGCCAGGAAGATGATTTAACTCATGAAGCCAATCCTTGGAAATATCACTCCACGGGCTAACCAATCCCAACTCCCCACCAGCATAATGAGCCCACTTTCCATGCCACCCGGTGTTGGAGGAACGAACATCAACTAGGCGGACTCGGCCAAGCTTTTTGTCCAAATAAAACTGGCCCCCCGCATATTTCACCCGGTAAATCGAGAGCAACAGATCAACAGTGGGCACCTTCTTCTTTTCAAAGCTTTGGGCAATGACCCCGCACACCTGAACCACGGCATTAGGAGCCAGTTGGGCCACACCGCAGCCTAATAGCTCAAGCAAAGCAGAGAACAAAGGGTGCATGGGCAGACGAAAACCCAATTCAAAGAACAAGAGCGGAATCGCCTGCCATCCCTTCTGAGGCATATGCCATATCCGATCCCTCTCTCCAGGGAGATGGAGGGAATACACGCCGTCAGTCCCACAATATTCCTGGAGGGCGGCAAACTCAGGGGAGTCGGCGGTAATAATGCTCCGTTGATAAAATGAAGGCTTCGACCGAAACAACCGCTTTGCCTCCTCGGACACAGGGGAAAAAGAGGGCAAAACCCCCGCTTTCACTGGAGTTCGGCGAGTCATATCCAAGATAAGAGGATCAACAGATTCAAGAATCTCTAAATCATCGTCCAAAGACTCAAGATTGTGCGAAGAAGAGTGGGGAACGTAAGTAGGAGACAAAGGGGTTAAATCATCGTATACAGTATCACCAAGAGCCTCGGCTTCCGAGAAAGAAGAAGAAGAGGGGCGTAGCTATGAACAAGACATGACAAAAAGATTAGAAAAAGCAAGAGAAGAAATTTACCTAGAAAAGTACAAGTGATAGCCTTGAGGAAGCGTGTCTCGATAATGAACAAACACGGAGCTTTAAATCACAGAAGGTTGATCGACACAAGTAATCCCAAGAGGCGCCGGTTCCCAAGACAAGTTCAAAAAATATATATATCTGAAAAACAAAAGGGCAAGAGCCAATGGACCGAAAACCCCGGGCTCGTCTAAAGACCAGCCTCAACTGGGGGGGGGGACTAAATGTTGGGCCATAGCCCCGAAGAAGAAAGGCCTGCCAAAAAGCCCATAAGCACCAAAGGCCTGTAAACCTAGCACGTGAGTAGCACACGTAAGGACTAGTATATATAGAAAGCAAAGATACCTGTAATGGGAGAGGGAAAATAGAAGAGTAAAAGGATATATATACATTATGGTTGTAAGTATCAACATCGAGTTCATGCCCTTTACTGAGTTTGTTAGGAATATGTGATGCTTGATGATACAAGGTATTTTATTCTTACTTAGAATAAAATTGCATGTAGCTGATCAATTGGTAGCATGCTAAGACAGTATCAATTGATCAGATTGACCCATCAACGGCTGATGAGGTATTGTAACAAAGCTGGAGCATTTTAGCAGTTGAAGTAAAATAATGAGTACTTTTAGATTAGCAGTTGATCTATCAACGGATGTTTAGATAGGGTGACATAATTGAAAATATGAGAAGTCATGTAATCTATTCAAGTGAAGTGAAGATCGATCGGTAATTTAAAGTATCAATGGCTATTTGGAAAGAAGATTATCAACCGCTACATCAACATCATCATTATCCCATAACTCAAAGAAGACAATCAACTGCTATTTCAGTGTATCATCAATTGATGATATTAGCAATTGATTATCAGCAATTGACAGCTGCAAGTCAGGGAAAAGACAAAGTCCACATGGGTTGATGTGACAGATGCTGCACCAGCTTTGGAAGCTAAACCAAAAGGAGTTTAGTCAAATATTGAGAACCTCGAAGCCTACCATTTCTGGCAAAGCAACAAGAATTTCAAGCTGCCAAATGCAGTATCAAGTCCAAGAAATTCTATATTTGTACTAGCTAGAAAGTGTGTAGGAAAATACTTTTACAGACTAGTTTTGTTTGTAGTAGTATATATTCACTTTGTAATTTCACATTTCAAAGAATCAAACACCAAGAACTGAAGAGCAAAGTATTAGAACAAGTTAGCAAGAAATTGTAAGCTTCTGCTCTTCATTCTTTTGTAAAGCAGCCAAGTATTTTTACTTGGAAGGTTCTTGATATAAAAATCTCTCAGGTGGATCAAACAATCCACCTGAAATTTTTAAGATCCTTGTTCTTTAAATTTCTATTTTAGATTTTATATTCTCTTGTATTTTGAATATGATCTGCTATGCAAAAAGATATTGAATTTTTTGTAGATTGTATTCAACCCCCCCCCTCTTCTACAATCTAACTTATTGTTTGAATTGTCTGAATAACAATTGGTATCAGAGCCAGGCTTCTAACATACAAGAAGTTTTAGATCCTAAAGACAATCAACAATGGGAAGAAGAGATGAAGGAGTCAAGATTCCAATGCTGGTCAAAGAACACTACTTTCATTGGAAAGTGAAAATGAGGATGCATCTACTCTCCTTGGATCCTAGCTACATCAACTGTATTGAGAAAGGACCACATGTTCCAGTTAAGATCAACACTGCCCTGAGACTTGATGGAAGTGAAGCTGAAGATGTTGAAATGCCTAAAAATCCTTCTGAGTTCACTGAGGAAGATGAGAAAGAAGTGCACAAGGATAACAAGGCTATGAACATTCTGTTCAATGGTATTGATGATGACATGTTTATCGTGTTATCAACTGTCCAACTGCAAAGGAAGTATGGGACACCATTCAAACCTTATGTGAAGGCACTGATCAAGTTAGGGAAAACAAAATGCAGCTGTTTGTTCAACAGTATGAGAGCTTTCACTCTAAATCTGGTGAATCTCTAAATGATTTGTTTAACAGATTTCAAAAACTGTTAAATGGATTAAAGTTGTATGGTAGAATCTACATGGTCAAGGATTCAAATCTCAAATTCTTGAGAGCTTTACCTAGAGATTGGAAACCCATGATTGTTGCTCTAAGACAGGCTCAGAATTTTAATGAATACTCTCTTGACAAATTATATGGTATTCTTAAAACATATGAGCTTGAAATTCAGCAAGATGAAGAACTGGAAAAGAACTTCAAAAGGGAGAAAACTGTGGCTCTTGTGGCAGAAAAGGAAGAGGAAGAGGAGAAGACATTAAAGTCTGTGATTGCTGGAAAGACCTCAAGCAGCTCTGCTTGTGATGGAAAGAAGGATGATGGAAAGAAGAAAGGAAAAGTCATTGAGGAAGATGAAGAACCTTCAGCTCAAGATGAGCTAGATGATCTTGATGAACATCTATCATTTCTTGCCAGAAAATTCTCCAAACTCAAATTCAAAAGAAATGCTGTCAGCTCTAGACCATTCAACAGAGGAAATCAATCTAAATCATCTGGTATGGTTGATAGATCAAAATTCAAATGCTTCAATTGTGGTCTACCTGGACATTTCTCTAATGAGTGGAGAAGATCCTCTGCTGAAAAGAAAGGATCCTCCTCAGAGAATGTAGACTATAGAAGAAAATATTTTGATCTACTCAAGCAAAGCAAGGAAAAGGCATTCATAACTGAGGATGGTGACTGGGCTGCTGATGAAGGTGATTCTGACACTGAGGAGCATGTCAATCTTGCTTTGATGGCAATTGGAGATGATGCTGATTCTTCTACCACCAGCAATGGACAGGTAAAAACAACCAACACAGCTGATCTCACTAAATCTGAATGTAAACAAATCATTGATGACATGTCTAATGAAATCTATAACCTTAGAGTCTCTCTTAAATCTCTAACAAAAGAAAATGTTAGAATTAAAGGGACTAATGATTTGCTTGCTGAGAAAAATGGAAAGCTTGAAACTGAATTAATCCAAATGGATAAATTCAAAAAGGCTTCTGAGCTTGCCAAGGATGAGTTGTTGGCTGTTCTAAAAAGAGAAGAGATTCTCAAAAAGCAATTGGAAAGGGAACAAGAGATTATTGCTAAATGGAAGGACTCTAGGAATGTTCTTGAGAACATGTGCTCCCACAAGTTCTTGAGGAAACTTGTAAGAGTGCCTGGAGATTCTACCCTGCTCAGCAATTTTGAGGAGAGAGCTGGCCCAAGTATAACCTTTGGAGATGACAGCAAAGGATTCACCTTGGGATATGGCATAATTTCAAAAGGGAATGTCATCATTGACAATGTTGCACTAGTGAAAGGGCTTAAGCACAATCTGCTTAGCATCAGTCAACTATGTGACAGAGGACATCAAGTTTGGTTCTCAATAGAAGCCTGTGTTATCTCTGATAAGAAAGATAACAAAGTGGTTTTAACTGGAAATAGAAAAGGAAATGTCTACATAGCTGATTTCAACTCAACAAGTGCAGATTCTCTTACTTGCTTATTCAGCAAAGCAAGCTTGGATGAGAGTTGGCTGTGGCATAAGAAATTATCTCATTTAAACTTCAAGGCTATGAATGATCTTGTGAGAAAAAATCTTGTTAGAGGACTGCCAAAATTGGAATTTTCCAAGGATGGTCTGTGTGATGCTTGCCAAATTGGAAAGCAAAGAAAGTCCTCTTTCAAAAGCAAACTAAAATCATCAATTGATAGACCTCTACAGCTTCTACATATGGACTTGTTTGGACCAGTCAACATAATGTCCATTTCAAAGAAAAAGTACTGTCTGGTGATTGTGGATGATTTTACAAGATTTACTTGGACTTATTTTCTTCACTCCAAGGATGAAGCAAGTGAAATCATCATCAATCATATCAAGATAGTTGACAACATTGATCCAGGAAGAAAAGTTTCAAGGATCAGAAGTGATAATGGGACTGAGTTCAAAAACTCTGTAATGAAGAGTTTCTGTGAAGATAAAGGAATTCACCATGAGTTCTCTGCTGCAAGAACTCCTCAACAAAATGGTGTAGTTGAAAGAAAGAACAGAACTCTTATTGAAGTTGCTAGAACAATGCTTGAAGAATCAAAGTTACCTACCTATTTTTGGGCTGAAGCTGTTAACACAGCATGTTATACTCAAAATATCTCTTTGATCAATCAAGCACAAGGATTGACTCCCTATCAATTGTTCAAAGGGAAGAAGCCAACATTAAACTTTCTGCATGTCTTTGGATGCAAATGTTTTGTGTTAAGAAATCAAGGTGAGAATCTTGGTAAATTTGAAGGAAAGGCAGATGAAGGAATATTTGTTGGATATGCTGCTGGAAAAGCCTATAGAGTTTATAATTTAAGATTAAACATTGTTATGGAATCCATTCATGTGATGTTTGATGACAAGAAAATACAAGGCTTAGATGATGAAGGATTTCATGATGTTCTTCAATTTGAAAATGAATCTGAAGGAATAATTGAACTGGAAAGTGATGATGATGACTGTGTTGAAAGGGTAAATTCTGGTGTAATTCCTCAATCAACTGGTAATAATTTACCCAATACCAGAACAGCAATTGATGCAACTCAATCTACATCAATGGCTAATGATTTATCCAATACTAGTTCATCAATGGCTGGTAATTCCAGGTCCATACACTTAGGGGGAGCCTCTCAAATTGAAACTGACTTTACAAATGAAGCCAGTTCATCCAGATCAAATCTTCCTCCACAAAGGAAATGGACAAGAGATCATCCCTTTGAGCTTATCATTGGAGATGCTACTGCTGGTGTCAAAACAAGAAGAGCTACTATGGATGAATGTCTCTACAGCAGCTTCCTCTCTCAGGAAGAACCTAAAAAGGTTGAAGAAGCCCTTCTTGATCCTGACTGGATTTTAGCTATGCAAGAAGAGCTGAATCAGTTTGAAAGGAACAAAGTGTGGAAGCTGGTACCCAAACCCAAAGATAGAGCAATTGTTGGTACAAGATGGGTATTCAGAAATAAGATGGATGAAAATGGTGTGGTGACAAGGAACAAAGCAAGACTGGTTGCTAAGGGATATTGTCAAGAAGAAGGAATAGATTATGATGAGACATTTGCTCCTGTAGCCAGACTTGAAGCCATAAGAATCTTTCTTGCTTATGCTGCTCATGCTAATTTCAAAGTCTATCAAATGGATGTCAAGAGTGCTTTTCTAAATGGTGAGCTTGAAGAGGAAGTTTATGTAAGTCAGCCACCTGGTTTTGAAGATCCAAATTTTCCAGAATTTGTATATCTTCTCTTGAAAGCTCTCTATGGACTGAAGCAAGCACCTAGAGCCTGGTATGACACCTTATCTCAGTTCCTTCTTGAGAATCACTTCACAAGAGGTACTGTTGATAAGACATTATTTTATAGAAATGTTAATGGTTCTAGTATAATTGTTCAGATTTATGTGGATGACATTATATTTGGTTCTACAGATGAGAAACTTTGTAAAAAGTTTGCCAAGCTAATGCAAAGTAAATATGAAATGAGCATGATGGGAGAATTGACTTATTTTCTTGGTTTGCAAGTCAAACAAGTGAGTGATGACATATTTATAAGTCAAACTAAATACGTCTATGACTTATTGAAAAAGTTTGATCTTATAAATTGCTCAACTGCTAAAACTCCCATGGCCACTGCCACTAAACTTGAATTGAATACTAAGGAAAAGAAAGTGGACATTTCAAGTTATAGAGGCATGGTTGGTTCTCTTTTATATTTAACAGCCAGTAGACCTGATATAATGTTTGCCACATGTCTTTGTGCTAGATTCCAAGCTGATCCTAGGGAATCTCATTTAATAGCAATTAAAAGGATTTTCAGATATCTCAAGGGTACTCCAAATCTTGGCATTTGGTACCCTAGAGATTCTGGCTTTGATTTAATTGGTTTTTCAGATGCTGATTATGCAGGGTGTAGAATTGACAGAAAAAGCACCACTGGCACTTGTCAATTTCTAGGAAATAAACTAGTCTCTTGGTTTAGCAAAAAGCAAAACTCAGTTTCTACATCAACTGTAGAAGCTGAATATATTGCAGCTGACAGTTGTTGTGCACAGATTCTGTGGATGAAAAATCAATTGGTTGATTATGGATTGACTATTTCCAAGATTCCTATTTTCTGTGACAACACAAGTGCCATTGCCATAACAGAAAATCCAGTGCAGCACTCAAGAACAAAGCACATTGACATAAGGTATCACTTCATTAGGGAACATGTAATGAATGGAACTATTGAACTTCATTTTGTTCCCAGTGAAAAGCAGCTAGCAGATATTTTCACCAAGCCACTTGATGAATCTACATTCTCAAGATTAGTAAGTGAACTTGGTATGTTAAATTTCTCTAGTTAATATTTTACCTATTTAATGCAGCCTGTGATAAGTGACAAATAGGATATTGAATTATTCTTCTCCATTTATCCACTATCGATCGCTATTTTAGCCATTGATAGTGTGTCACATATCACTGGATAAGTAAATACAATTTTGACATATCGATGGCTCTTTTATTTAGCCATTGATATGTTAAAATAGCAATCGTCTGTTCCCAATTTAATTATCGATCGGTATATACATACGTATATGTATATATCAATCGGTGACGCTTGGCTACTTTTTGAACGGTTACTTTATTTACTTTTACTGAGAGTATAAATAGTTTGCCTTTAATTTCATTTCTCTTTTCACCTGCATTTGCAAACTCTTAACTCTCCTTCTCTCTCAACTCCTACAAGCCCTAATCTTTTCTTAAGCATTCCCATGGCGCCTATTGTCAAAATCACAAGTCAAACTGGGTTCGTCTATGAGCAGAACAATCATGTAGCCTACGTGGACAAAGATGGGAAACATTCTGCAGCTTTTCATACCATGATGGATTTCATCAAGGAGTGTAAGTTTTCATATGCCATGCTTCATGCTCCAACTATCTTCTGTGAGATTGTTGAGCAAATGTGGACTTCTGGAAGGTATGATTCAACCTCCAAAACTCTGTCTGTTTCTATCAATGGTACTAGCTACAATGTTAATGGTGAGACTGTTAGGGCTGCTCTTAACTTGCCTAGGAACTCTTCTGATAGATTACCTAGTGATAATGAAATTGTCAGCATGCTTAGGAATATGCACTATAATGGTGATTTATCCTGCTTAGGACAGATTCTTAGGCGTTATATGCGTAAAGAGTGGAGTTTTCTGTGTGATTCCTTTATCAAAGTCTTTTCTGGTAAAGTTTCCAATTATGATGCTTTCACAATGTCAATGCAATCCATGTTCTACATGCTTATGACAGATGATTACTTTAACATTGGTGATTTAGTATTATATGAAATTATTGCTAAATTGGGTCCTCATGAAGGAAGACCCAATAATGTTTATTTTGCTAGATTCTTGATGATCATTGCTAATCATCTGGTCAAGGATTTAGTAATTGCACAGCCAGAAAACAGGTTGGACTGCTGGGTGCAAAGCAAAAGGGTCTGTGGTGATCTGATGAGGATACTTGCAAATGATCAAGTACCCTTGTCACTTCCATCACTGATGCAGGTACCCTCTATTCCTATCACTTCTTCCAATCCTCAATCTTCTTCTACTTCCAGTACAGCAATGGAAGTTGTACACCCCCAACTTCCTACCCAAGCTGTCAAAACTAAGAAATCTTCTAAGTCCAAATCCAAGAAAACCACCTCTGGTGTCTCTCAAAAGATACCAGTTGTAACAACTTCTTCACAACCTGAGGGAAGTGTGAAGGTGGTGAGTGGTGAGGGGAGGGGTGATCATCAAAGAAGCCCCCAGAATAAGGAAGGAGAGGTGAGTGATGAGCCAAGCCATCCCACATCTTCCCAAAAAGATGTGGTGATTAACATGGAATCAAACTCATTACTAGTGACATCTTCTCAACAAGGTGCCACTATTGAAAAGAGCTCTCCTCCAAGAGCACAGAACAAAAGGGGAAGGGACACTGACCAAACACCTCCCAAAACCTTCACTAGGAGAAACAAGAAAAGGGCACTTGACACACACTCCACTGTACAGTCCAAAATCACAGATTTTGTGACAATACAGACCACTTCTCAAATTCAGATTGATGTGGCTCCAATAAATGTGGAGTCACATTCCCCTCCTGTTGAAACACTCTCTCCAATCTCAGATTTCCATATGGAGGATGTTGATCTACTATACAACATCCCCCACCCAAATTCTCCAACTCTGTTCTTGGAGAAGTCCATCTCTGAAATTGGTGATCATCCTTCACAGGATTTGTTGGGTCATCACTCAATTTCTTCTGTGACTACTAGTGAAGTTGTGGAATTACCAAATCCATCACTCTTCACAGATTCACTAGTTGTCACTATTGATGCATCAACTGCTAATGCATCAATTGCTACTTCTTTCACATCATCGATCGGTATTTCTCACCAATCGGTAAGTGCAGTTCTGTCAATGGCTGTGCTTGACAGCAATCAGCCGTTGATGAATGACAATGTAGCATCAATGGCTATTCCTCAGCCATTGATAGAAGAAGTTCCACTGGCAGATGCAACTCAATTAGATCATCTTGCTGTCACAAGAGCTGTTAGTGAAGAACTTATCATTGTTACTGCACTTTTAGGTCTGAGAGAAAGTGAGTTAGTGGAGAGGCTGTCTTGCAGACATGCACAAGGAGAGGCTGAGAGTGAGAGGCTGGGAACTTCTTCCTCCCAGGCAAAAAGAGAGATTGTGGGTACCACATTAGATGGTGAAGGTGAGCATGTGGTGAGCCAGGGTGAGACCCTGATGCAAGAATATAGAGATTATGAGAGAAATGCAGGTACAGAAGAAACAAGGATGGATTCTGCTGTGGACCCCTTGGATGCCTCTACATTCACCCATCCAGTGTCAGCCTATCAAATTATGGCTGGCCAATCCAATGTCCTAGCAGAAGAAACTTTGGGGTTGCTTCACACATCTGAAGCACTAGAGAGAGCAAAAATTGCACATGCTGCTGTTCCTAAAGGCATGCTCTCTACACAGGGTGATTCTAAATACGATGACTCCCTGGCTGATGAAGATGATGATGAAGATGAAGAAGTAGCTGGACCTTCAGAAATGCCAGATTGGGTGTTCAGCCAAAACTTCAATTTTGGTGACACTAAGATGGAAATTCTAAGGCAATATAAGAGAGCAATGGAGTGGGCTGAAGATGAAGATCCAATGAAGAAAACTCTCTCTATGTTTGTGAAGGACAACTTGAGACTTCACAAATCTCATCTTACTCAACTCAGACAAGAAATTGGAGATCTTCATACTGCAGTCTCTGATGTTAAGAAAGATAATGAGAAAAATCTGGATGCTAGAATGTCTTATGACACAATGGCCAACATAAGATCCAAGTTGCATCAAGAATCTCCACTTGCTGCCTCTATTGATGCTCTGGACAAAAGAGTATCAGATGTTGAGTGTCAACTCAATCAAGTTCTTATCAATCAAAACACTCAACAGAAGTTACTTCTTACTCTCCTCCAAGCTCAGAACATCCCAATTCCCAGTGCCGTGCTTGTTGATTACAAAAAGGGGGAGAAGTCTTCAAGAGCAGTTACTTCTACTTCTACCTCTCTCACTACCTCTCTCACTGTTCCTGTCTCTGTCCCTGATATTTCTGCTACACCACCATCAACCACCATCTCTACCATCTCTGAAATTCTGCCTCTACCCTCCAAAGATCAATTGCCTACATCTGAGGGGGAGCCACTATCTAAGGGGGAGCAACTTGCCCCTGTGTCAAAATCCAAAGCCCCTCCAGTTGAAAGGAAGAAGAAGCCACCAAAGAAAACTAAGACTGTCATAGTCAAGAGCATAAAATGTCAAGGTGAGGCATCTTTTGTGAATGAGTTCAAACCTTGCATGATTGATCCACCATCCCCAACAAAGCCACATGGTAAGAACAAGCTAGCTACAGATTTCCCAATGCCAAAATCAGATAAGTCTAAGCTACTTGGTCTTGCCATTCACATGGGAAAATTTGGCAAGAAGTGGGATGAGACTGAGGAAGAAAAGAAAGAGAGAGAGAATGCTGAAAAGGAGAAGGCTGAGCAAGAAGCCAAAGATCTTGCAGAAGGGAAGCCTATTAAGCCAAAGCTAGTTGTTGGTAAATTAGATCAAGACTCTGTGTGGAGATCTGAATTTGCCTACATTACAAGGAACAATCAAGTTATATGTGTGCCTCCTGGACACCCCTTGTATGCTAAGGCCAAAGAGGAACAGGAAAGAACTCAAGGGCACTCTGCAAATAAAGATGCATACATTGAAAGATTTGCTGCAGAATTGCTGCAAGAACTTGGAGAAGAAGTTGGTGATTTGGCTGATGAATCTAACATTGCTATTCAGCAACAAATTCTGGATGAAGCCAAGAAAAATATGGAAAAGAAGGCTAAAAAGAAGGTCAGGGCTGGTGTGAAGAAAAATGTACCAAACTTGACTGTGGTACATGAAGAAGAAAAAGTTAAGTCTCCAAGACAAGATACACCTCCTGCTTCTACTGCTCAATCAGAACCTCTCATAAATCCAGAAGAGCTAAAAGAAGAACCTGTAGAGTTTGACATCTCATCCATGAATTTTCCAAAAATCTTTGTAACTAAAGAGGATGAGCTGGCAGACTCTCTAAAGCCAAGGAAAAACCAAACTGGAGGAAAAGCCAAACACATGCCTAGTAATATCAAAAAGAAAGGAGGAAATCCTAAAAGGCATGATCCAGTTGGACCTATTCAAGTTAAGCCTCCCTCAAGAGAAGTGGTGATCCCTCCTGTGCCAGAAATTGTCAAGGTTCCTAAATCTTCTTTTGCTTATGCATTTCATATCAGTGAACAGCCTCCAATCAATCTGTATCTGAATGAATTGCAAAGTGTGAAGGCCTTGACAAGGACAAAGAAGCTTCCAGAAAGATTGGAATTCCACTACTCACCTCAAACAAAAATTGTGTGGCCACTAGAAAGGATCTTGGATCAGGATTACAATGATTTGAAGACAGTATACATGAAGCTGGACAACAGAACTTCATACTCATAGGGAATCAGAAGTGAAATTCTCAAAAGAATTGAAGATATAAGGAAGAAATGGAATAAACCTTCTGATCTCCCCTTAAGATTGTCCCTTCCTAATACTGGTAGCTGCATTCACAATCATCCCTCAAGACTGATGACTTTTAGAGATGATCAAGGCATTAAAAGATTTTTCAGATTAAAAGATCATGCTAGAAATGCTGATATAGATATCTTGAGGGCAATCCAGAACAAACTCAACTTTAAGATCACAGAAGAGGCCAAGTTCATTGAAGATCTAGAGAGGGAGATCAACAAGAAATTGTCCAAACAGAAGAAAAGGAAACAATGAATATCTGCTCAGTCTAGAGGAGCAAAAAAAAAAAACCAATCCTTGTAAAACTCTTATCTTTCAGCAATTTAAATTTTCTTTCAAATACAAAGATATCTGTTTTCCTTATTATGTGTTTTGTAATCATCAAGCACCTCAAATTTATATGTGAAATTCCTACAGATATAAATAGGGGGAGATTGTTAGGAATATGTGATGCTTGATGATACAAGGTATTTTATTCTTACTTAGAATAAAATTGCATGTAGCTGATCAATTGGTAGCATGCTAAGACAGTATCAATTGATCAGATTGACCCATCAACGGCTGATGAGGTATTGTAACAAAGCTGGAGCATTTTAGCAGTTGAAGTAAAATAATGAGTACTTTTAGATTAGCAGTTGATCTATCAACGGATGTTTAGATAGGGTGACATAATTGTAAATATGAGAAGTCATGTAATCTATTCAAGTGAAGTGAAGATCGATCGGTAATTTAAAGTATCAATGGCTATTTGGAAAGAAGATTATCAACCGCTACATCAACATCATCATTATCCCATAACTCAAAGAAGACAATCAACTGCTATTTCAGTGTATCATCAATTGATGATATTAGCAATTGATTATCAGCAATTGACAGCTGCAAGTCAGGGAAAAGACAAAGTCCACATGGGTTGATGTGACAGATGCTACACCAGCTTTGGAAGCTAAACCAAAAGGAGTTTATTCAAATATTGAGAACCTCGAAGCCTACCATTTCTGGCAAAGCAACAAGAATTTCAAGCTGCCAAATGCAGTATCAAGTCCAACAAATTCTATATTTGTACTAGCTAGAAAGTGTGTAGGAAAATACTTTTACAGACTAGTTTTGTTTGTAGTACTATATATTCACTTTGTAATTTCACATTTCAAAGAATCAAACACCAAGAACTGAAGAGCAAAGTATTAGAACAAGTTAGCAAGAAATTGTAAGCTTCTGCTCTTCATTCTTTTGTAAGCAGCCAAGTATTTTTACTTGGAAGGTTCTTGATATAAAAATCTCTCAGGTGGATCAAACAATCCACCTGAAATTTTTAAGATCCTTGTTCTTTAAATTTCTATTTTAGATTTTATATTCTCTTGTATTTTGAATATGATCTGCTATGCAAAAAGATATTGAATTTTTTGTAGATTGTATTCAACCCCCCCCCCTTCTACAATCTAACTTATTGTTTGAATTGTCTGAATAACAGAGTTTAGTTCTCCTTTGTTTTGTATGTCGCAGAGTCGCCATTCCGAGTCGTTTTTGTTTCTGGGTTTTGTATTTCGTACTCTGTCTCGCAGAGTTCTGTCCTGCACCGAGTTTGTTTTCTGAGTTTTTCTTGTGTTTAGTCAAGTTCTACTGGCTTTGTATCGAGTCAGAGTATGTATTCAGTTTGTTTGCGATTTGTAGGCTACCGAGTCTGAGTCATTTAGTTGCCGAGTTCATCCTGCAGAGTCAAGTCTCCCTGGTTTTAGTTTATTCATTTATTTTGTATGTTCAGTAAACCTGCCTGTTGAATTAGTCATGTCAGGATTTGTTTTATTTTAATTGTCTTGTAGTTTTGTTTCTTTGTTTTGGTAGCTAGCCGAGAGGATTATTTCTTTGCTCGTTTCTGATTTGACTAGGCTAGTAATCAAATGGGTCTGGTAATTGAATTGTGAATTTTTTAGTTTTAAGTTTGCTTGCTTTTACGTGTTAATTAATTTTGTTGATTAAATTGTGATAATTAATTTTAGTTAATTAGATTAAAGAATATAATAATTGAAATTAGTTTTTTTAGAATAAACCCTCTTTCACAAATTAATTGTTCTAATTCGCCTAGATTAAGAATTAAGGTTGCGAAAATAATTTTAATCTCTGTGGATCGAATCATAAATATTAAAACGGTGATCGTGCGCTTGCGATTTAAAAAGTAATCATTTTTAGCACATCAGGACACTATTTGTAATACTATAGTTCTAAATTGAGCACTTGCAATATCAATTTTTGTATTTCATCACACTTTGTTGTATTCCATTAATTTGGGTTAACTCCGTTAGTAATTTAAATAGTAAAGGGCATTTTGTGTACTCGCACTTTATTTAAAGTGCATTGTGTGTACTCGCATTTCACGGTAAATTTTCAACTAGAGTATTGCAAGTGATGTTTTTTAGTAAAGTGCGAGTACACAAAGTGCAATTTACTCCTTAAATTACTAACAGAGTTAACTCAAATTAACGGAATACAACAAAGTGTAATGAAGTACAAAAATTGATATTGCAAGTGCTCGATTTGGAACTATAGTATTACAAATGATGTCTTGAGTGAAGTACGGGTACACAAAGTGCACTTTACTATACTTTTATTTAACATCCACCAAATCGCAAAATTATATTTATATATATAAACCGCACAGTATGGTTCATGCGAGGTGGGTCTCTGATTAGATGAAAAAACCGTGCCTCCCACACCCCAATCAATACTGGCATGCATAGTGCATATAACCCTAAAAGCCAACAATATTTTGTTTGTCCAATTGTTGGAGATAGGCTACATGTTCAAAATTTGTAAGCTAAATATTTTCTTATATAATTTTCTTTCCCCTAATTGTTTCTCAAGTTCTCAAGAACGTCAAAAGCATATGAAAATGGAGCAACTACAAAAATTATCAGATGGTACAATCACTGAGAAGTATATGAATTTAATACTTTGCTAATTCCAAAGGGTCATTGAAACCTAAAGAAACTTATCGGTCTATATCTAGCCACAAGCACATGTAAAAGATCAAATACCTAATCTATTCAATCTAAAGTTTCTTACGTACAGGGAGTAGAAAAGCAAACAACAAAATTTGTAAACATACTATTGCCTCGGCAATCAAGTTTAGTTTATACGAAGGTTAACACTAAATATGACAAAATCAGCAAAGCAAAATCACATTAAACCCGTATGCTATGTAGTTTGACTGCTGTATGTTTGGAGGACGGAGGACTGAAGCAGAGAACAGTGAAGCTGCATCACAGTCCCTAATATTGTCCAGCATTAATTTTATCAGCTTTTTGGACCTCTTGATCATCTTCAGGCGAATAACGATATAGGAGACAGAAATAATGGTAATGAAGTAGCGGTAGCCTTTCGCCAATTCACAAGCCAGCAGCAACAGGATTGTCATATCAATATCTAAAAACCTAGCTTCTTGGGGCATTCTGATGCCCTATGCCCAAACTGTCCGCAGGTAAAACACGCACCCCCAAAGCTCCTGGTAACACCATATATGCAAAGGTCACATAACATGGATAAATAATCACATTGTAATTAAGTAACTGGAAAGATGTAAACCAGTTTCAAGTGACAATAGAGCCATTTAGGGTCCAACAAAGAGGGGAGAAATTATGTAATGCATTGTTAATTGTCATATCTAGACTTTTATGAAAAATAGACTACCACACCTGTCGCTATCTCCATAAGATGGTGAGCGTGAAGATCTTCTATCATTGATCAGCCAATCATTCCCGCTGCTTCTTGAAGTTCTTGACCAACTACTGCCACCACTACCTTGTGCACCATCACGACCTGCACCCCAGCTACCACTGTGACGGACCCACAATAATAACCGACTAAAGCATGCATAATACGATAAATAAACGTGAATTATAGAGTTATAAAATAATAGAACTAAAAGTCTAAATCCACAATCCCGAAATCACCAGGAATGAGTATGAACAACATCTAAAGTTATTACAAACCAAAATAAAATCCAAGTCATTACTACATGTTTTAAACCCCCAAAAGTCTTAAAAGATAAAATTAGGGAACTACGAGTTCCCAACCTGCTCCATCATAAGGCGGTAGGCGATACCCGATCCTGAGGTGGTCTTACGGGCGGTCTGCTTGAATCGAGCCATTCTCGGGTTTCACTGAAGGGTTATAATAAACAATACGATAAATGAGCAAGAAGCTCAACAAGTGAAAGCAATTTATAACAGTTCACAATATGCAGTATAAACAAGTGCAAAAACAACACTAGATATCACAAGGTATAATTACAAGTAAAGGTACAAAGTGAGATAACAATTTTATTGGAATTGGAAACACATAGCGCTACGAGCATTGAGGGGTGATCAGCCCACACCAAGCTCCGAACCACATGAAGTGATTCAACCAGGGAGGATCCTCGGCACACATTGGCCATAAACAGACATCAGGCTCCCCGCTACTGATGCTGCAATTAATTGACTGGCGCCTCAGTCTTATTATAAAATTATTATCCAATTCCTTTTAAGGTCATTTCAAGTCAATTCAATTTCAAAAGTGGTCTTGATCATAGACAAGTCACTAATCAAGGGTGATTTCAAAATATATGTGATCCTTCTAAAATAGGGAATGTTATTAAGATCAGGTTTCCAGAAGAGATAATTCAGTTTAATGTGGGGTATCAAGTTCTCAATATGAATTAAGGGACTATTGGAGTATAATCATGTGGGTGTAAGGTGATACTAAATGAAAAGGTCAATTCAAGTATTAATAACATTTTCGGTTGAAGTTGAAACCGAAAATGTAGCTTCATTTTAACTCATAACTTGAAGCTAATTTTATCAAGTTAAAATTTTTAACTTAATTTTATCAAGTTGTTTTTAACTTCAAATGAGTCCGGAATGAAACTAAAAACTATTTTCAACTCCAATCTAGTCAATAATGAAGCTACAAGTTATTTTCAACTTCAAACGAGTCTGGAATGAAGCTAAATTTCCAACTTCAATCTAGTCAATAATGAAACTACAAGTTGTTTCCAGGCTCAAACGTGTCAAGAATTCTACAAATTGAGTCCAATTTCAAACAACCAAAAATGAAGCTAAAAGTTGTTTTCAACTTCAAACCAGTCCGGAATGAAGCTAAATTGTTTTTCCAACTTCAATCTAGTCAATAATGAAGCTACAAGCTGTGTCCGGGCTCAAATGAGTCAAGAATGAAACTACAAGTTGATTCTAATTTCAAACAACTGAAAATGAAGCTACAAGTTGTTTTCAACTTCAAACGAGTCCGGAATAAAGCTAAAATTTGTTTCCAACTTCAAACTAGTCAATAATGAAGCTACAAGTTGTTTCCGGGCTCAAACGAGTCGAGAATGAAACTACAACTTGATTCCAATTTCAAACAACGGAAAATGAAGCTACAAGTTGTATTCAACTTCAAACGAGTCCGAAATGAAGCTACAAGTTGTTTCCAACTTCAATCTAGTCAATAATGAAGCTACAAGTTGTTTCCGGGGTCAAACGAGTCAAGAATGAAACTACAAGTTGATTCCAATTTCATAGAATCGAAAATGAAGCTACAGGTTGTTTTCAACTTCAAATGAGTCCGGAATGAAGCTACAAGTTGTTTCCAACTTCAATCTAATCAATAATGAAGCTACAAGTTGTTTCCGGGCTCAAACGAGTCAAGAATGAAACTACAAGTTGATTGCAATTTCAAACAACTGAAAATGAAGCTACAAGTTGGTTTCAACTTCAAACGAGTCCGGAATGAAACTACAAGTTGTTTTCAACTTCAAACGAGTCTGGAATGAAGTTAAAAATTATTTCCAACTTCAAACTAGTCAATAATTGAAACAACCCGGGTCAAATCCCGAGCCTTTTTCTGAAAATCGGGTCAAGTCCAGAACTTCGAATCCGAAAATTAGCCGAAATAAACTGGCCCAACTGCAACAACTTGGGTAATCCACAAGCCCACCACAGGCCCCCAAAAGATCATGATTTGTTGGTGTAATTGGTAGTAGTACTTATGCTTATAAACTGAACAAATATTCCCACTCTTCTCGATGTGGGACTGGGGTGTTACAAACTCCCCCACTTAAATTCCTGACGTCCTCGTCAGGCCGAAACGGATAGCCCATATGCCCAGATCGAACCTCTCTAGCCATTGTGGGATAATACCGGCTGGCTGCGTGTCCCCGCCTCCGGATCTCTGTCCATTGCGAGATAATACCACCAGCCTTCGTGTCCCCACCTCCAGCAACTTGACGAATCAAGCTTTCAAGAGCCTGCTCTGAATATCATATGAAACAACCCGGGTCAAATCCCGAGCATTTTTCCGAAAATCGGGTCAAGTCCAGAACTTCGAATCCGAAAATTAGCAGAAATAAACTGGCCCAACTGCAACAACTTGGGTAATCCACAAGCCCACCACAAGCCCCCAAAAGATCATGATTTGTTGGTGCAATTGGTAGTAGTACTTATGCTTATAAACTGAACAAATATTCCCACTCTTCTCGATGTGGGACTGGGGTGTTAGAAAAGTTGGTATCCGAGCAGGCTGTCCTTCGGAGTGTGTTAGGTATGGGACTAGCTCATTCCCTAGGTTGCGATCTGTGGACCGAGGTTCGAGTTTGACTTATAAGGTGGTTAGGGGATTTTTTTTAGTTCTGTGTCTTGATTTTAAAATAGGATTTTGGAGAATAGGTTTGGGAGAATTTGGGGACCAAATTCTTTTTAAGGAGGGTCGAATGTAAAATCCTGTGATTTTATATATTTTATTTAAATATTTTATCTAGTTGGTATTGTTATTATGAGTTAGATATTAGATTTAGATTGTTTGTATTTATATATTTAGATATTAGCATTAATTGGAATTTTCTAGAATTTATTTTGTGTTAGTTATTTTGAATAATAAAGTATAGAGGATTCTTTATTAATGGAAAGAAGCGTAGAAATATTATCGAAAATCGAAATTTTCTTGACAAGACCTTATATTTGGAAATTGGTTTATGAGGTGGAGAAAATTTTGACCCAAGTTTGGAACTTCCTATTTACGATTAGGTTTTATGTGCTATATAAGAACCTCTTCAGAATCCGAATAAGTCGTACATCAATTTACGTGGACGGGTATGTTTTCTTCCTCTTCGATCTTTGCACATATATGTTGAGTTGAGATTGATTTCTTGTTCCATGTCATGTGTATTTGATGTGAATATATCTTGTTTGCTTATTTGTTTATGCTAAAATTCGTATATAGTATTTTCTGTGAATCAGTTGGGTTGTAAAAATCGTAGTAAATTAAAAATTGATCGGATTTTGTTGATTCTGGACGTTCTGAAAATCTCCTTTCGTTATCTACAACTTTTGTCTCAGGACGTATTTCGAAATTAGCAGTGTATCTATGCTTAAAATCACATTCTTTGTTACCCCTTAGTTCTTAGTTGCGAAACTTTTTCCCATGTTCAAAAATTCGCTATAAATTGATCGTATGTCAAAAATTTACTCATGATACCAACCTGGAAAGCTTGAGATATAATATTTCGTTATCAGTCATACCCATTTGTTGTTTAAATTGATTTAATTGTCTAAACTGACTTACAAAGAATCAGGGCTGTTTATACTTTTCTGCTGAGTTATTCCGTGTTTAAAAATTCATATCTCCCTCGTTATTTGCCATAAAATTATGATCTTTACCAATTCTAAAACCTCTAAGAATGTTCTTTAATTGTTTAGTTATAGTCTAATTGAGATCAGTTGGTTTGCTTCATAAAAATCTGCTTTGAATGTAAACTGGTCCTGAGTAAAATCCTGTTGTGTTACTTGAACTTCAAAAATTCATAACTAATTCGTTATCTGTCCGTTTATTATGAATCTAGTCATTTTGGAATCCTTGTTGAATGTAATTTAATTATCCAGTTGATTATTTTCTCATATTCAGAAGCTATCTTTGATCAATATTGAGATTTGTAACAACATGCATGTTATTTATTATATTTGATAAATGAATTTGTGTTAATTGTTATTAGTTGTTAAAGTTTGAATTTTCTTAAGACTTGTTATGTGCCTTGCTCTTGATTGTTTAATGAGCACTACATGTTAATTATGTGTTGTTTATTAATTAAATGTATAGGCTTTGTTCGTGTTATTAATTTTGGATTTTAAGTGTCGACTTTGAGGTAAGTACTTTTGACTCGCTTTTAAATTTTGAAAAGATATTTCGATTCTTTTTTTAATTCGTATAAGATTTAAGAGTTTTGATTTCGAATTTATAAGATATAAGTGTTTGCGAATTTTAGAACACAGTCTTTATGTTTCGAACCCGTTCGTAGTCTACGTTATAGTTCCGGAACTAGCCTTAGATACCCTTAGTAGGCGCACAAGTGTGCAACTTTAGATACCTGCTAAGGGCGCGTGATTATTGAACTTTAGATACCGGTCACTAGGTAAGTGTGGCAAAAGAATAAGAATAAGATCCCGGTCACTGGGTAAGTGTGGCTGTAGAGCAAGACTGTGGTATTTATAAGAATTTTATTTCTGTTCTGTTTTAAATTCTGTTTGCTTCTAAAATATAAACTGTGGGTTGGATTTGCTTTTACAAGTGTTTTAAAAATTATTATTGTTTTGATAAACAATGTTTATAAAACCGCCCATTGATTTTGAGATTTATTTGCAATCAAATTGTTACTTGCTGAGCTGTGTAGCTCATCCGATTTTCTATATTTCAGGTTCTATCATGTGGAAGAATTTTGAGAATAAGATTGAGGACTTTTGGATTTAATGCTTCATGATTATTTGCATTAGTGATAAAAATTTAGTGTTTGTTAAGAATAAGTTGATGAATTTATTAGATATTGGTTTTGGATTTATGGAGCTGCGTCTCTAAGTTTTATAACTTTTGATTATTGGTTTTGACCGCTGCTTTGACTTATATATTATTTGAGGATTTTGATTTGAGTAATTGTATTATTTTTATCGTGAAATTAGTTTTTAATATTCCGAAAAGTCGGGATGTTACAATAATGAAGCTACAAGCTGTTTCCGGGCTCAACCGAGTCAAGAATGAAACTACAAGTTGATTCCAATTTCAAACAACCGAAAATGAAGCTACAAGTTGTTTTCAACATCAAACGAGTCCGGAATGAAGCTACAAGTTGTTTTCAACTTCAAACGAGTCTGGAATAAAGTTAAAAATTATTTCCAACTTCAATCTAGTCAATAATTGAAACAAACCGGGTCAAATCCCAAGCCTTTTTCCGAAAATCGGGTCAAGAATGAAACTACAAGTTGATTCCAATTTCAAACAACCGAAAATGAAGCTACAAGTTGTTTTCAACTTCAAACGAGTCCGGAATGAAGCTAAAAATTGTTTCCAACTTCAAACTAGTCAATAATGAAGCTACAAGTTGTTTCCGGGCTCAAACGAGTCAAGAATGAAACTACAAGTTGATTCCAATCCAAACAACTGAAAATGAAGCTACAAGTTATTTTCAACTTCAAACGAGTCCGGAATGAAGCTACAAGTTGTTTCCAACTTCAATCTAGTCAATAATGAAGCTACAAGTTGTTTCCGGGCTCAAACGAGTCAAGAATGAAACTACAAGTTGATTCCAATTTCAAACAACCAAAAATGAAGCTACAAGTTGGATTCAACTTCAAACGAGTCCGGAATGAAGCTACAAGGTGTTTCCAACTTCAATCTATTCAATAATGATGCTACAAGTTTTTTCCGGGCTCAAACGAGTCAAGAATGAAACTACAAGTTGATTCTAATTTCGAAACAACCGAAAATGAAGCTACAAGTTGGTTTCAACTTCAAACGAGTCCGGAATGAAACTACAAGTTGTTTTCAACTTCAAACGAGTCCGGAATGAAGTTAAAAATTATTTCCAACTCCAAACTAGTCAATAATGAAGCTACAAGTTGTTTCCGGGCTCAAACGAGTCAAGAATGAAACTACAAGTTGATTCCAATTCAAACAACCGAAAATGAAGCTACAAGTTGGTTTCAACTTCAAACGAGTCTGGAATGAAGCTAAAAGTTGTTTTCCACTTCAAACGAGTCCGAAATGAAGCTACAAGTTGTTTCCAACTCCAACCTAGTCAATAATGAAGCTACAAGATGTTTCCGGGCTCAAACGAGTCAAGAATGAAACTACAAGTTGATTTCAATTCAAACAACCGAAAATGAAGCTACAAGTTGGTTTCAACTCCAAACGAGTCCGAAATGAAGATACAAGTTGTTTTCAACTTCAATCTTGTAAATAATGAAGGTACAAGTTGTTTCCGAGCTCAAACGAGTCAATTATGAAACTACAAGTTGATTCCAATTTCAAACTACCGAAAATGAAGCTACAGGTTGTTTTCAACTTCAAACGAGTCCGGAATGAAACTACAAGTTGTTTCCAACTTCAATCTAATCAATAATGAATCTACAAGTTGTTTCCGGGCTCAAACGAGTCAAGAATGAAACTACAAGTTGATTCCAATTTCAAACAACGAAAATGAAGCTACAAGTTGGTTTCAACTTCAAACGAGTCCAGAATGAAGCTACAAGTTGTTTTCAACTTCAAACAAGTCTAGTATGAAGCTAAAAATTATTTCCAACTTCAATCTAGTCAATAATGAAGCTACAAGCTGTTTCCGGGATCAAATGAGTCAAGAATGAAACTACAAGTTGATTCCAATTTCAATCAACCGAAAATGAAGCTACAAGTTGTTTTCAACTTCAAACGAGTCCGAAATGATGCTAAAAATTGTTTCCAACTTCAAACTAGTCAATAATGAAGCTACAAGTTGTTTCCGGGCTCAAACGAGTCAAGAATGAAACTACAA
The DNA here is from genome assembly GCF_001625215.2 of Daucus carota subsp. sativus. NCBI lineage: Eukaryota > Viridiplantae > Streptophyta > Magnoliopsida > Apiales > Apiaceae > Daucus > Daucus carota. The sequence goes on along the minus strand of NC_030389.2, from coordinate 23,655,616 downwards.
GTTGATTCCAATTCAAACAACTGAAAATGAAGCTACAAGTTATTTTCAACTTCAAACGAGTCCAGAATGAAGCTACAAGTTGTTTCCAACTTCAATCTAGTCAATAATGAAACTACAAGTTGTTTCTGGGCTCAAACGAGTCAAGAATGAAACTACAAGTTGATTCCAATTTCAAACAACCGAAAATGAAGCTACCAGTTGGATTCAACTTCAAACGAGTCCGGAATAAAGCTACAAGGTGTTTCCAACTTCAATCTATTCAATAATGAAGCTACAAGTTTTTTCCGGGCTCAAACGAGTCAAGAATGAAACTACAAGTTGATTCCAATTTCAAACAACCGAAAATGAAGCTACAAGTTGGTTTCAACTTCAAACGAGTCCGGAATGAAGCTAAAACTTGTTTCCAACTTCAAACTAGTCAATAATGAAGCTACAAGTTGTTACCGGGCTCAAACGAGTCAAGAATGAAACTATAAGTTGATTCCAATTCAAACAACCGAAAATGAAGCTACAAGTTGGTTTCAACTTCAAACGAGTCTGGAATGAATCTAAAAGTTGTTTTCCACTTCAAACGAGTCCGAAATGAAGCTACAAGTTGTTTCCAACTCCAACCTAGTCAATAATGAAGCTACAAGTTGTTTCCGGGCTCAAACGAGTCAAGAATGAAACTACAAGTTGATTTCAATTCAAACAACCGAAAATGAAGCTACAAGTTGGTTTCAACTCCAAACGAGTCCGAAATGAAGCTACAAGTTGTTTTCAACGTCAAACGAGTCTGGAATGAAACTAAAAATCATTTCCAACTTCAATCTAGTCAATAATGAAGCTACAAGCTGTTTCCGTGCTCAAATGAGTGAAGAATGAAACTACAAGTTGATTCCAATTTCAAACAACCGAAAATGAAGCTACAAGTTGTTTTCAACTTCAAACTAGTCCAGAATGAAGCTAATTTTTTTTTCCAACTTCAATCCAGTAAATAATGAAGCTACAAGTTGTTTCCGGGCTCAAACGAGTCAAGAATGAAACTACAAGTTGATTCCAATTTCAATCAACCGAAAATGAAGCTACAAGTTGTTTTCAACTTCAAACGAGTCCGAAATGATGCTAAAAATTGTTTCCAACTTCAAACTAGTCAATAATGAAGCTACAAGTTGTTTCCGGGCTCAAACGAGTCAAGAATGAAACTACAAGTTGATTCCAATTCAAACAACTGAAAATGAAGCTACAAGTTATTTTCAACTTCAAACGAGTCCAGAATGAAGCTACAAGTTGTTTCCAACTTCAATCTAGTCAATAATGAAACTACAAGTTGTTTCTGGGCTCAAACGAGTCAAGAATGAAACTACAAGTTGATTCCAATTTCAAACAACCGAAAATGAAGCTACCAGTTGGATTCAACTTCAAACGAGTCCGGAATAAAGCTACAAGGTGTTTCCAACTTCAATCTATTCAATAATGAAGCTACAAGTTTTTTCCGGGCTCAAACGAGTCAAGAATGAAACTACAAGTTGATTCCAATTTCAAACAACCGAAAATGAAGCTACAAGTTGGTTTCAACTTCAAACGAGTCCGGAATGAAGCTAAAACTTGTTTCCAACTTCAAACTAGTCAATAATGAAGCTACAAGTTGTTACCGGGCTCAAACGAGTCAAGAATGAAACTATAAGTTGATTCCAATTCAAACAACCGAAAATGAAGCTACAAGTTGGTTTCAACTTCAAACGAGTCTGGAATGAATCTAAAAGTTGTTTTCCACTTCAAACGAGTCCGAAATGAAGCTACAAGTTGTTTCCAACTCCAACCTAGTCAATAATGAAGCTACAAGTTGTTTCCGGGCTCAAACGAGTCAAGAATGAAACTACAAGTTGATTTCAATTCAAACAACCGAAAATGAAGCTACAAGTTGGTTTCAACTCCAAACGAGTCCGAAATGAAGCTACAAGTTGTTTTCAACGTCAAACGAGTCTGGAATGAAACTAAAAATCATTTCCAACTTCAATCTAGTCAATAATGAAGCTACAAGCTGTTTCCGTGCTCAAATGAGTTAAGAATGAAACTACAAGTTGATTCCAATTTCAAACAACCGAAAATGAAGCTACAAGTTGTTTTCAACTTCAAACTAGTCCAGAATGAAGCTAATTTTTTTTTCCAACTTCAATCCAGTAAATAATGAAGCTACAAGTTGTTTCTGGGCTCAAACGAGTCAAGAATGAAACTACATGTTGATTCCAATTTCAAACAACTAAAAAAGAAGTTGCAAGTTCTTTTAAACTTCAAACGAGTCCGGAATGAAGCTAAAAATTATTTCCAACTTCAATCTAGTCAATAATGAAAGTACATATTTAGCAAAAAAAATATAAAATAATGAAATTACAAGTTGTTTCCGAGCTCAAACGAGTCAAGATTGAAACTACAAGTTGATTCCAATTTCAAACAACCGAAAATGAAGCTACAAGTTATTTTCAACTTCAAACGAGTACGGAATGAATTTAAAAATTATTTCCAACTTCAATCTAGTCAATAAGGAAGCTACAACTTGTTTCTATGCTCAAAAGAGTCAAGAATGAAACTACGAGTTGATTCTAATTTCAAACAACCGAAAATGAAGCTGCAAGTTATTTTCAACTTCAAACGAGTCCGAAATGAAGCTACAAGTTGTTTCCAAATTCAATCTAGTCAATAATGAAGGTACAAGTTGTTTCCTAGCTCAAACGAGTCAATTATGAAACTACAAGTTGATTCCAATTTCAAACTACCGAAAATGAAGCTACAGGTTGTTTTCAACTTCAAACGAGTCCGGAATGAAGCTACAAGTTGTTTTCAACTTCAATCTAATCAATAATGAAGCTACAAGTTGTTTCCGGGCTCAAACGAGTCAAGAATGAAACTACAAATTGATTCCAATTTCAAAGAACGAAAATGAAGCTACAAGTTGGTTTCAACTTCAAACGAGTCCAGAATGAAGCTACAAGTTGTTTTCAACTTCAAACAAGTCTGGAATGAAGTTAAAAATTATTTCCAACTTCAATCTAGTCAATAATGAAGCTACAAGCTGTTTCCGGGCTCAAATGAGTCAAGAATGAAACTACAAGTTAATTCCAATTTCAAACAACCGAAAATGAAGCTACACGTTGTTTCAACTTCAAACGAGTCCGGAATGAAGCCAAAAATTGTTTCCAACTTCAAACTAGTCAATAATGAAGCTACAAGTTGTTTCCGGGCCCAAACGAGTCAAGAATGAAACTACAAGTTGATTCAAATTCAAACAACTGAAATTGAAGCTACAAGTTATTTTCAACTTAAAACGAGTCCGGAATGAAGCTACAAGTTGTTTCCAACTTCAATCTAGTCAATAATGAAGCTACAAGTTGTTTCCGGGCTCAAACGAGTCAAGAATTAAACTACAAGTTGATTCCAATTTCAAACAACCGAAAATGAAGCTACAAGTTGGATTCAACTTCAAACGAGTCCGGAATGAAGCTACAAGTTGTTTTCAACTTCAATATATTCAGTAATGAAGCTACAAGTTTTTTTCGGGCTCAAACGAGTCAAGAATGAAACTACAAGTTGATTCCAATTTCAAACAACCGAAAATGAAGCTACAAGTTGGTTTCAACTTCAAACGAGTCCGGAATGAAGCTAAAAATTGTTTCCAACTTCAAACTAGTCAATAATGAAGCTACAAGTTGTTTCCGGGCTCGAACGAGTCAAGAATGAAACTACAAGTTGATTCCAATTCAAACAACCGAAAATGAAGCTACAAGTTGGTTTCAACTTCAAGCGAGTCTGGAATGAAGCTAAAAGTTGTTTTCCACTTCAAACGAGTCCGAAATGAAGGTACAAGTTGTTTCCAACTCCAACCTAGTCAATAATGAAGCTACAAGTTCTTTCCGGGCTCAAACGAGTCAAGAATGAAACTACAAGTTGATTTCAATTCAAACAACCGAAAATGAAGCTACAAGTTGGTTTCAACTCCAAACGAGTCCGAAATGAAGCTACAAGTTGTTTTCAACATCAAACGAGTCTGGAATGAAACTAAAAATTATTTCCAACTTTAATCTAGTCAATAATGAAGCTACAAGCTGTTTCCGGGCTCAAATGAGTTAAGAATGAAACTACAAGTTGATTCCAATTTCAAACAACCGAAAATGAAGCTACAAGTTGTTTTCAACTTCAAACCAGTCCCGAATGAAGCTAATTTTTTTTTCCAACTTCAATCCAGTAAATAATGAACTACAAGTTGTTTCTGGGCTCAAACGAGTCAAGAATGAAACTACATGTTGATTCCAATTTCAAACAACTGAAAAAGAAGCCGCAAGTTCTTTTAAACTTCAAACGGGTCCGGAATGAAGCTAAAAATTATTTTCAACTTCAATCTAGTCAATAATGAAAGTACATATTTAGCAAAAACAATAAAAAATAATGAAAGTACAAGTTGTTTTCGAGCTCAAACGAGTTAAGATTGAAACTACAAGTTGATTCCAATTTCAAACAACCGAAAATGAAGCTACAAGTTGTTTTCAACTTCAAACGAGTCCGGAATGAAGCTACAAGTTGTTTCCAACTTCAATCTAGTCAATAATGAAGGTACAAGTTGTTTCCGAGCTCAAACGAGTCAAGAATGAAACTACAAGTTGATTCCACTTTCAAACTACCGAAAATGAAGCTACAAGTTGTTTTCAACATCCAACGAGTCCGGAATAAAACTTGTAGTCCTTAATACAGTCAATAATGAAGCTACAAGTTGTTTCCGGGCTCAAACGAGTCAAGAATGAAACTACAGGTTGATTCCAATTTCAAACAACCGAAAATGAAGTTAGAAGTTGGATTCAACTTCAAACGAGTCCAGAATGAAGCTACAAATTGTTTCCAACTTCAATCTATTCAATAATGAAGCTACAAGTTGCTTCCGGGCTCAAACGAGTCAAGAATGAAACTACAAGTTGATTCCAATTTCAAACAACCGAAAATGAAGCTACAAGTTGGTTTCAACTTCAAACGAGTCCGGAATGAAGCTACAAGTTGTTTTCAGCTTCAAACGAGTCCGGAATGAAGTTAAAAATTATTTCCAACTCCAAACTAGTCAATAATGAAGCTACAAGTTGTTTCCGGGCTCAAACGAGTCAAGAATGAAACTACAAGTTGACTCCAATTCAAACAACCGAAAATGAAGCTACAAGTTGGTTTCAGCTTCAAACGAGTCTGGAATGAAGTTACAAGTTGTTTTCCACTTCAAACGAGTCCGAAATGAAGCTACAAGTTGTTTCCAACTCCAACCTAGTCAATAATGAAGCTACAAGTTGTTTCCGGGCTCAAACGAGTCAAGAATGAAACTACAAGTTGATTTCAATTCAAACAACCGAAAATGAACCTACAAGTTGGTTTCAACTCCAAATGAGTCCGAAATGAAGCTACAAGTTGTTTTCAACATCAAACGAGTCCGTAATGAACCTAAAAATTATTTTCAACTTCAATCTAGTCAATAATGAAGCTACAAACTGTTTCCGGGCTCAAATGAGTTAAGAATGAAACTAAAAGTTGATTCCAATTTCAAACAACCGAAAATGAAGCTACAAGTTGTTTTCAACTTCAAACCAGTCCAGAATGAAGCTAATTTTTTTTCCAACTTTAGTCTGGTAAATAATGAAGCTACAAGTTGTTTCTGGGCTCAAACGAGTCAAGAATGAAACTACATGTTGATTCCAATTTCAAACAACTGAAAATGAAGCTGCAAGTTCTTTTAAACTTCAAACGAGTCCGGAATGAAGCTAAAAATTATTTCCAACTTCAATCTAGTGAATAATGAAAGTACAAGTTGTTTCCGAGCTCAAACGAGTCAAGATTGAAACTACAAGTTGAATCCAATTTCAAACAACTGAAAATGAAGCTACAAGTTGTTTTCAACTTCAAACGAGTCCGGAATGAAGCTACAAGTTGTTTCCAACTTCAATCTATTCAATAATGAAGGTACAAGTTGTTTCCGAGCTTAAACGAGTCAAGAATGAAACTACAAGTTGATTCCAATTTCAAACTACCGAAAATGAAGCTACAAGTTGTTTTCAACATCAAACGAGTCTGGAATGAAGCTACAAGTTGTTTTTAACATCAAACGAGTCCGAAATGAAGCTAAAGATTGTTTCCAACTTCAATCTAGTCAATAATGAAGCTACAAGTTGCTTCCAGGCTCAAACGAGTTAAGAATTCTACAAGTTGATTCCAATTTCAAACAACCGAAAATGAAGCTAAAAGTTGTTTTCAACTTCAAACCAGTCCAGAATGAAACTAGTTTTTTTTCCAACTTCAGTCTAGTCAATAATGAAAGTACAAGTTGTTTCCGAGCTCAAACAAGTCAAGATTGAAACTACAAGTTGATTCCAATTTCAAACAACCGTAAATGAGGCTACAAGTTCTTTTCAACTTCAAACGAGTTCAGAATGAAGCTACAAGTTGTTTCCAACTTCAATCTAGTCAATAATGAAGGTACAAGTTGTTTCCGAGCTCAAACGAGTCAAGAATGAAACTACAAGTTGATTCCAATTTCAAACTACCGAAAATGAAGCTACAAGTTGTTTTCAACTTCAAACGAAACCGGAATGAAGCTACAAGTTGTTTTTAACTTCAAACGAGTCCGGAATGAAACTAAAAATTATTTCCAACTTCAATCTAGTCAATAATGAAGCTACAAGTTATTTTCAACTTCAAACGAGTCTGGAATGAAGCTAAAAACTGTTTCCAACTTCAATCAAGTCAATAATGAAGCTACAAGTTGTTTCTAGGCCAAACGAGTCAAGAATGAAAATACAAGTTGATCCAATTTCAAACAACCGAAAATGAAGCTGCAAGTTATTTTCAACTTCAAACGAGTCTGGAATGAAGCTTAAAATTATTTCCAACTTTAATCTAGTCAATAATGAAGCTATAAGTTGTTTCCAGGCTCAAACGAGTCAAGAATTCTACAAGTTAATTCCAATTTCAAACAACCAAAAATGAAGCTAAAAGTTGTTTTTAACTTCAAACCAGTCCGGAATGAAGCTAAATATTTTTTTCCAACTTCAATGTAGTAAATAATAAAGCTACAAGTTGTTTCTGGGTTCAATCGAGTCAAAAATGAAACTACAATTTGATTCCAATTTCAAACAACTGAAAATGAAGCTGCAAGTTATTTTCAACTTCAAACGAGTACGGAATGAAGCTAAAAATTATTTCCAACTTCAATCTAGTCAATAAGGAAGCTACAAGTTGTTTCTATGCTCAAAAGAGTCAAGAACGAAACTACAAGTTGATTCTAATTTCAAACAACCGAAAATGAAACTACAAGTTATTTTCAACTTCAAACGAGTCCGGAACGAAGCTACAAGTTGTTTCCAACTTCAATCTAGTCAATAATGAAGGTACAAGTTGTTTCCGAGCTCAAACGAGTCAAGAATGAAACTACAAGTTGATTCCAATTTCAAACTACCTAAAATGAAGCTACAGGTTGTTTACAACTTCAAACGAGTCTGGAATGAAGCTACAAGTTGTTTCCAACTTCAATATAATCAATAATGAAGCTACAAGTTGTTTCCGGGCTCAAACGAGTCAAGAATGAAACTACAAGTTGATTCCAATTTCAAACAACAAAAATGAAGCTACAAGTTGGTTTCAACTTCAAACGAGTCTAGAATGAAGCTACAAGTTGTTTTCAACTTCAAACGAGTCAGGAATGAAGTTAAAAATTATTTGCAACTTCAATCTAGTCAATAATGAAGCTACAAGCTGTTTCCGGGCTCAAATGAGTCAAGAATGAAACTACAAGATGATTCCAATTTCAAACAACCGAAAATGAAGCTACAAGTTGTTTTCAACTTCAAACGAGTCCGGAATAAAGCTAAAAATTGTTTCCAACTTCAAACTAGTCAATAATGAAGCTACAAGCTGTTTCCGGGCTCAAACGAGTCAAGAATGAAACTACAAGTTGATTCCAATTCAAACAACTGAAAATGAAGCTACAAGTTATTTTCAACTTCAAACGATTCCGGAATGAAGCTACAAGTTGTTTCCAACTTCAATCTAGTCAATAATGAAGCTAGAAGTTGTTTCCGGGCTCAAACGAGTCAGGAATGAAACTACAAGTTGATTCCAATTTCAAACAACCGAAAATGAAGCTACAAGTTGGATCCAACTTCAAACGAGTCCGGAATGAAGCTACAAGTTGTTTCCAACTTCAATCTATTCAATAATGAAGCTACAAGTTTTTTTCCGGGCTCAAACGAGTCAAGAATGAAACTACAAGTTGATTCCAATTTCAAACAACCGAAAATGAAGCTACAAGTTGTTTTCAACTTCAAACCAGTCCAGAATGAAGCTAATTTTTTTTCCAACTTCAATCCAGTAAATAATGAAGCTACAAGTTGTTTCTGGGCTCAAACGAGTCAAGAATGAAACTACATGTTGATTCCGATTTCAAACAACTAAAAAAGAAACTGCAAGTTCTTTTAAACTTCAAACGAGTCCGGAATGAAGCTAAAAATTATTTCCAACTTCAATCTAGTCAATAATGAAAGTACATATTTAGCAAAAAAAATAAAAAATAATGAAAGTACAAGTTGTTTCCGAGCTCAAACGAGTCAAGATTGAAACTACAAGTTTATTCCAATTTCAAACAACCGAAAATGAAGCTACAAGTTATTTTCAACTTCAAACGAGTACGAAATGAAGCTAAAAATTATTTCCAACTTCAATCTAGTCAATAAGGAAGATACAAGTTGTTTCTATGCTCAAAATAGTCAAGAATGAAACTACGAGTTGATTCTAATTTCAAACAACCGAAAATGAAGCTGCAAGTTATTTTCAACTTCAAACGAGTCCGGAATGAAGCTACAAGTTGTTTCCAACTTGAATCTAGTCAATAATGAAGGTACAAGTTGTTTCCTAGCTCAAACGAGTCAATTATGAAACTACAAGTTGATTCCAATTTCAAACTACCGAAAATGGAGCTACAGGTTGTTTTCAACTTCAAACGAGTCCGGAATGAAGCTACAAGTTGTTTCCAACTTCAATCTAATCAATAATGAAGCTACAAGTTGTTTCCGGGCTCAAACGAGTCAAGAATGAAACTACAAGTTAATTCCAATTTCAAACAACGAAAATGAAGCTACAAGTTGGTTTCAACTTCAAACGAGTCCAGAATGAAGCTACAAGTTGTTTTCAACTTCAAACAAGTCTGGAATGAAGTTAAAAATTATTTCCAACTTCAATCTAGTCAATAATGAAGCTACAAGCTGTTTCCGGGCTCAAATGAGTCAAGAATGAAACTACAAGTTGATTCCAATTTCAAACAACCGAAAATGAAGCTACAAGTTGTTTTCAACTTCAAACGAGTCCGGAATAAAGCTAAAAATTGTTTCCAACTTCAAACTAGTCAATAATGAAGCTACAAGCTGTTTCCGGGCTCAAACGAGTCAAGAATGAAACTACAAGTTGATTCCAATTCAAACAACTGAAAATGAAGCTACAAGTTATTTTCAACTTCAAACGATTCCGGAATGAAGCTACAAGTTGTTTCCAACTTCAATCTAGTCAATAATGAAGCTAGAAGTTGTTTCCGGGCTCAAACGAGTCAGGAATGAAACTACAAGTTGATTCCAATTTCAAACAACCGAAAATGAAGCTACAAGTTGGATCCAACTTCAAACGAGTCCGGAATGAAGCTACAAGTTGTTTCCAACTTCAATCTATTCAATAATGAAGCTACAAGTTTTTTCCGGGCTCAAACGAGTCAAGAATGAAACTACAAGTTGATTCCAATTTCAAACAACCGAAAATGAAGCTACAAGTTGTTTTCAACTTCAAACCAGTCCAGAATGAAGCTGATTTTTTTTTCCAACTTCAATCCAGTAAATAATGAAGCTACAAGTTGTTTCTGGGCTCAAACGAGTCAAGAATGAAACTACATGTTGATTCCGATTTCAAACAACTAAAAAAGAAACTGCAAGTTCTTTTAAACTTCAAACGAGTCCGGAATGAAGCTAAAAATTATTTCCAACTTCAATCTAGTCAATAATGAAAGTACATATTTAGCAAAAAAAATAAAAAATAATGAAAGTACAAGTTGTTTCCGAGCTCAAACGAGTCAGGATTGAAACTACAAGTTTATTCCAATTTCAAACAACCGAAAATGAAGCTACAAGTTATTTTCAACTTCAAACGAGTACGAAATGAAGCTAAAAATTATTTCCAACTTCAATCTAGTCAATAAGGAAGATACAAGTTGTTTCTATGCTCAAAATAGTCAAGAATGAAACTATGAGTTGATTCTAATTTCAAACAACCGAAAATGAAGCTGCAAGTTATTTTCAACTTCAAACGAGTCCGGAATGAAGCTACAAGTTGTTTCCAACTTGAATCTAGTCAATAATGAAGGTACAAGTTGTTTCCTAGCTCAAACGAGTCAATTATGAAACTACAAGTTGATTCCAATTTCAAACTACCGAAAATGGAGCTACAGGTTGTTTTCAACTTCAAACGAGTCCGGAATGAAGCTACAAGTTGTTTCCAACTTCAATCTAATCAATAATGAAGCTACAAGTTGTTTCCGGGCTCAAACGAGTCAAGAATGAAACTACAAGTTAATTCCAATTTCAAACAACGAAAATGAAGCTACAAGTTGGTTTCAACTTCAAACGAGTCCAGAATGAAGCTACAAGTTGTTTTCAACTTCAAACAAGTCTGGAATGAAGTTAAAAATTATTTCCAACTTCAATCTAGTCAATAATGAAGCTACAAGCTGTTTCCGGGCTCAAATGAGTCAAGAATGAAACTACAAGTTAATTCCAATTTCAAAGAACCGAAAATGAAGCTACAAGTTGTTTTCAACTTCAAACGAGTCCGGAATGAAGCTAAAAATTGTTTCCAACTTCAAACTAGTCAATAATGAAGCTACAAGTTGTTTCCGGGCTCAAACGAGTCAAGAATGAAACTACAAGTTGATTCCAATTCAAACAACTGAAATTGAAGCTACAAGTTATTTTCAACTTAAAACGAGTCCGGAATGAAGCTACAAGTTGTTTCCAACTTCAATCTAGTCAATAATGAAGCTACAAGTTGTTTTCGGGCTCAAACGAGTCAAGAATGAAACTACAAGTTGATTCCAATTTCAAACAACCAAAAATGAAGCTACAAGTTGGATTCAACTTCAAACGAGTCCGGAATGAAGCTATAAGGTGTTTCCAACTTCAATCTATTCAGTAATGAAGCTACAAGTTTTTTCTGGGCTCAAACGAGTCAAGAATGAAACTACAAGTTGATTCCAATTTCAAACAACCGAAAATGAAGCTACAAGTTGGTTTCAACTTCAAACGAGTCCGGAATGAAGCTAAAAATTGTTTCTAACTTCAAACTAGTCAATAATGAAGCTACAAGTTGTTTCCGGGCTCGAACGAGTCAAGAATGAAACTACAAGTTGATTCCAATTTCAAACTACCGAAAATGAAGCTACAAGTTGTTTTTAACATCAAACGAGTCCGAAATGAAGCTACAAGTTTTTTCCGGGCTCAAACGAGTCAAGAATGAAACTACAAGTTGATTCCAATTTCAAACAACCGAAAATGAAGCTACAGGTTGTTTTCAACTTCAAACCAGTCCAGAATGAAGCTAATTTTTTTTTCCAACTTCAATCCAGTAAATAATGAAGCTACAAGTTGTTTCTGGGCTCAAACGAGTCAAGAATGAAACTACATGTTGATTCCGATTTCAAACAACTAAAAAAGAAACTGCAAGTTCTTTTAAACTTCAAACGAGTCCGGAATGAAGCTAAAAATTATTTCCAACTTCAATCTAGTCAATAATGAAAGTACATATTTAGCAAAAAAAATAAAAAATAATGAAAGTACAAGTTGTTTCCGAGCTCAAACGAGTCAAGATTGAAACTACAAGTTTATTCCAATTTCAAACAACCGAAAATGAAGCTACAAGTTATTTTCAACTTCAAACGAGTACGAAATGAAGCTAAAAATTATTTCCAACTTCAATCTAGTCAATAAGGAAGATACAAGTTGTTTCTATGCTCAAAATAGTCAAGAATGAAACTATGAGTTGATTCTAATTTCAAACAACCGAAAATGAAGCTGCAAGTTATTTTCAACTTCAAACGAGTCCGGAATGAAGCTACAAGTTGTTTCCAACTTGAATCTAGTCAATAATGAAGGTACAAGTTGTTTCCTAGCTCAAACGAGTCAATTATGAAACTACAAGTTGATTCCAATTTCAAACTACCGAAAATGGAGCTACAGGTTGTTTTCAACTTCAAACGAGTCCGGAATGAAGCTACAAGTTGTTTCCAACTTCAATCTAATCAATAATGAAGCTACAAGTTGTTTCCGGGCTCAAACGAGTCAAGAATGAAACTACAAGTTAATTCCAATTTCAAACAACGAAAATGAAGCTACAAGTTGGTTTCAACTTCAAACGAGTCCAGAATGAAGCTACAAGTTGTTTTCAACTTCAAACAAGTCTGGAATGAAGTTAAAAATTATTTCCAACTTCAATCTAGTCAATAATGAAGCTACAAGCTGTTTCCGGGCTCAAATGAGTCAAGAATGAAACTACAAGTTAATTCCAATTTCAAACAACCGAAAATGAAGCTACAAGTTGTTTTCAACTTCAAACGAGTCCGGAATGAAGCTAAAAATTGTTTCCAACTTCAAACTAGTCAATAATGAAGCTACAAGTTGTTTCCGGGCTCAAACGAGTCAAGAATGAAACTACAAGTTGATTCCAATTCAAACAACTGAAATTGAAGCTACAAGTTATTTTCAACTTAAAACGAGTCCGGAATGAAGCTACAAGTTGTTTCCAACTTCAATCTAGTCAATAATGAAGCTACAAGTTGTTTTCGGGCTCAAACGAGTCAAGAATGAAACTACAAGTTGATTCCAATTTCAAACAACCAAAAATGAAGCTACAAGTTGGATTCAACTTCAAACGAGTCCGGAATGAAGCTATAAGGTGTTTCCAACTTCAATCTATTCAGTAATGAAGCTACAAGTTTTTTCTGGGCTCAAACGAGTCAAGAATGAAACTACAAGTTGATTCCAATTTCAAACAACCGAAAATGAAGCTACAAGTTGGTTTCAACTTCAAACGAGTCCGGAATGAAGCTAAAAATTGTTTCTAACTTCAAACTAGTCAATAATGAAGCTACAAGTTGTTTCCGGGCTCGAACGAGTCAAGAATGAAACTACAAGTTGATTCCAATTTCAAACTACCGAAAATGAAGCTACAAGTTGTTTTTAACATCAAACGAGTCCGAAATGAAGCTACAAGTTTTTTCCGGGCTCAAACGAGTCAAGAATGAAACTACAAGTTGATTCCAATTTCAAACAACCGAAAATGAAGCTACAGGTTGTTTTCAACTTCAAACCAGTCCAGAATGAAGCTAATTTTTTTTTCCAACTTCAATCCAGTAAATAATGAAGCTACAAGTTGTTTCTGGGCTCAAACGAGTCAAGAATGAAACTACATGTTGATTCCGATTTCAAACAACTAAAAAAGAAACTGCAAGTTCTTTTAAACTTCAAACGAGTCCGGAATGAAGCTAAAAATTATTTCCAACTTCAATCTAGTCAATAATGAAAGTACATATTTAGCAAAAAAAATAAAAAATAATGAAAGTACAAGTTGTTTCCGAGCTCAAACGAGTCAAGATTGAAACTACAAGTTTATTCCAATTTCAAACAACCGAAAATGAAGCTACAAGTTATTTTCAACTTCAAACGAGTACGAAATGAAGCTAAAAATTATTTCCAACTTCAATCTAGTCAATAAGGAAGATACAAGTTGTTTCTATGCTCAAAATAGTCAAGAATGAAACTATGAGTTGATTCTAATTTCAAACAACCGAAAATGAAGCTGCAAGTTATTTTCAACTTCAAACGAGTCCGGAATGAAGCTACAAGTTGTTTCCAACTTGAATCTAGTCAATAATGAAGGTACAAGTTGTTTCCTAGCTCAAACGAGTCAATTATGAAACTACAAGTTGATTCCAATTTCAAACTACCGAAAATGGAGCTACAGGTTGTTTTCAACTTCAAACGAGTCCGGAATGAAGCTACAAGTTGTCTCCAACTTCAATCTAATCAATAATGAAGCTACAAGTTGTTTCCGGGCTCAAACGAGTCAAGAATGAAACTACAAGTTAATTCCAATTTCAAACAACGAAAATGAAGCTACAAGTTGGTTTCAACTTCAAACGAGTCCAGAATGAAGCTACAAGTTGTTTTCAACTTCAAACAAGTCTGGAATGAAGTTAAAAATTATTTCCAACTTCAATCTAGTCAATAATGAAGCTACAAGCTGTTTCCGGGCTCAAATGAGTCAAGAATGAAACTACAAGTTAATTCCAATTTCAAACAACCGAAAATGAAGCTACAAGTTGTTTTCAACTTCAAACGAGTCCGGAATGAAGCTAAAAATTGTTTCCAACTTCAAACTAGTCAATAATGAAGCTACAAGTTGTTTCCGGGCTCAAACGAGTCAAGAATGAAACTACAAGTTGATTCCAATTCAAACAACTGAAATTGAAGCTACAAGTTATTTTCAACTTAAAACGAGTCCGGAATGAAGCTACAAGTTGTTTCCAACTTCAATCTAGTCAATAATGAAGCTACAAGTTGTTTTCGGGCTCAAACGAGTCAAGAATGAAACTACAAGTTGATTCCAATTTCAAACAACCAAAAATGAAGCTACAAGTTGGATTCAACTTCAAACGAGTCCGGAATGAAGCTATAAGGTGTTTCCAACTTCAATCTATTCAGTAATGAAGCTACAAGTTTTTTCTGGGCTCAAACGAGTCAAGAATGAAACTACAAGTTGATTCCAATTTCAAACAACCGAAAATGAAGCTACAAGTTGGTTTCAACTTCAAACGAGTCCGGAATGAAGCTAAAAATTGTTTCTAACTTCAAACTAGTCAATAATGAAGCTACAAGTTGTTTCCGGGCTCGAACGAGTCAAGAATGAAACTACAAGTTGATTCCAATTTCAAACTACCGAAAATGAAGCTACAAGTTGTTTTTAACATCAAACGAGTCCGAAATGAAGCTACAAGTTTTTTCCGGGCTCAAACGAGTCAAGAATGAAACTACAAGTTGATTCCAATTTCAAACAACCGAAAATGAAGCTACAAGTTGGTTTCAACTTCAAACGAGTCCGGAATGAAAGTAAAAATTATTTCCAACTTCAATCTAGTCAATAATGAAGCTACAAGCTGTTTCCGGGCTCAAATGAGTCAAGAATGAAACTACAAGTTAATTCCAATTTCAAACAACCGAAAATGAAGCTACAAGTTGTTTTCAACTTCAAACGAGTCCGGAATGAAGCTAAAAATTGTTTCCAACTTCAAACTAGTCAATAATGAAGCTACAAGTTGTTTCCGGGCTCAAACGAGTCAAGAATGAAACTACAAGTTGATTCCAATTCAAACAACTGAAATTGAAGCTACAAGTTATTTTCAACTTAAAACGAGTCCGGAATGAAGCTACAAGTTGTTTCCAACTTCAATCTAGTCAATAATGAAGCTACAAGTTGTTTTCGGGCTCAAACGAGTCAAGAATGAAACTACAAGTTGATTCCAATTTCAAACAACCAAAAATGAAGCTACAAGTTGGATTCAACTTCAAACGAGTCCGGAATGAAGCTATAAGGTGTTTCCAACTTCAATCTATTCAGTAATGAAGCTACAAGTTTTTTCTGGGCTCAAACGAGTCAAGAATGAAACTACAAGTTGATTCCAATTTCAAACAACCGAAAATGAAGCTACAAGTTGGTTTCAACTTCAAACGAGTCCGGAATGAAGCTAAAAATTGTTTCTAACTTCAAACTAGTCAATAATGAAGCTACAAGTTGTTTCCGGGCTCGAACGAGTCAAGAATGAAACTACAAGTTGATTCCAATTTCAAACTACCGAAAATGAAGCCACAAGTTGTTTTTAACATCAAACGAGTCCGAAATGAAGCTACAAGTTTTTTCCGGGCTCAAACGAGTCAAGAATGAAACTACAAGTTGATTCCAATTTCAAACAACCGAAAATGAAGCTACAAGTTGGTTTCAACTTCAAACGAGTCCGGAATGAAAGTAAAAATTATTTCCAACTTCAATCTAGTCAATAATGAAGCTACAAGCTGTTTCCGGGCTCAAATGAGTTAAGAATGAAACTACAAGTTGATTCCAATTTCAAACAACCGAAAATGAAGCTACAGGTTGGTTTCAACTTCAAACCAGTCCAGAATGAAGCTAATTTTTTTTCCAACTTCAATCCAGTAAATAATGAAGCTACAAGTTGTTTCTGGGCTCAAACGAGTCAAGAATGAAACTACATGTTGATTCCGATTTCAAACAACTAAAAAAGAAGCTGCAAGTTCTTTTAAACTTCAAACGAGTCCGGAATGAAGCTAAAAATTATTTCCAATTTCAATCTAGTCAATAATGAAAGTACATATTTAGCAAAAAAAATAAAAAATAATGAAAGTACAAGTTGTTTCCGAGCTCAAACGAGTCAAGATTGAAACTACAAGTTGATTCCAATTTCAAACAACCGAAAATGAAGCTACAAGTTATTTTCAACTTCAAACGAGTACGGAATGAAGCTAAAAATTATTTCCAACTTCAATCTAGTCAATAAGGAAGATACAAGTTGTTTCTATGCTCAAAAGCGTCAAGAATGAAACTACGAGTTGATTCTAATTTCAAACAACCGAAAATGAAGCTGCAAGTTATTTTCAACTTCAAACGAGTCCGGAATGAAGCTACAAGTTGTTTCCAACTTGAATCTAGTCAATAATGAAGGTACAAGTTGTTTCCTAGCTCAAACGAGTCAATTATGAAACTACAAGTTGATTCCAATTTCAAACTACCGAAAATGGAGCTACAGGTTGTTTTCAACTTCAAACGAGTCCGGAATGAAGCTACAAGTTGTTTCCAACTTCAATCTAATCAATAATGAAGCTACAAGTTGTTTCCGGGCTCAAACGAGTCAAGAATGAAACTACAAGTTAATTCCAATTTCAAACAACGAAAATGAAGCTACAAGTTGGTTTCAACTTCAAACGAGTCCAGAATGAAGCTACAAGTTGTTTTCAACTTCAAACAAGTCTGGAATGAAGTTAAAAATTATTTCCAACTTCAATCTAGTCAATAATGAAGCTACAAGCTGTTTCCGGGCTCAAATGAGTCAAGAATGAAACTACAAGTTAATTCCAATTTCAAACAACCGAAAATGAAGCTACAAGTTGTTTTCAACTTCAAACGAGTCCGGAATGAAGCTAAAAATTGTTTCCAACTTCAAACTAGTCAATAATGAAGCTACAAGTTGTTTCCGGGCTCAAACGAGTCAAGAATGAAACTACAAGTTGATTCCAATTCAAACAACTGAAATTGAAGCTACAAGTTATTTTCAACTTAAAACGAGTCCGGAATGAAGCTACAAGTTGTTTCCAACTTCAATCTAGTCAATAATGAAGCTACAAGTTGTTTTCGGGCTCAAACGAGTCAAGAATGAAACTACAAGTTGATTCCAATTTCAAACAACCAAAAATGAAGCTACAAGTTGGATTCAACTTCAAACGAGTCCGGAATGAAGCTATAAGGTGTTTCCAACTTCAATCTATTCAGTAATGAAGCTACAAGTTTTTTCTGGGCTCAAACGAGTCAAGAATGAAACTACAAGTTGATTCCAATTTCAAACAACCGAAAATGAAGCTACAAGTTGGTTTCAACTTCAAACGAGTCCGGAATGAAGCTAAAAATTGTTTCTAACTTCAAACTAGTCAATAATGAAGCTACAAGTTGTTTCCGGGCTCGAACGAGTCAAGAATGAAACTACAAGTTGATTCCAATTTCAAACTACCGAAAATGAAGCTACAAGTTGTTTTTAACATCAAACGAGTCCGAAATGAAGCTACAAGTTTTTTCCGGGCTCAAACGAGTCAAGAATGAAACTACAAGTTGATTCCAATTTCAAACAACCGAAAATGAAGCTACAAGTTGGTTTCAACTTCAAACGAGTCCGGAATGAAAGTAAAAATTATTTCCAACTTCAATCTAGTCAATAATGAAGCTACAAGCTGTTTCCGGGCTCAAATGAGTCAAGAATGAAACTACAAGTTAATTCCAATTTCAAACAACCGAAAATGAAGCTACAAGTTGTTTTCAACTTCAAACGAGTCCGGAATGAAGCTAAAAATTGTTTCCAACTTCAAACTAGTCAATAATGAAGCTACAAGTTGTTTCCGGGCTCAAACGAGTCAAGAATGAAACTACAAGTTGATTCCAATTCAAACAACTGAAATTGAAGCTACAAGTTATTTTCAACTTAAAACGAGTCCGGAATGAAGCTACAAGTTGTTTCCAACTTCAATCTAGTCAATAATGAAGCTACAAGTTGTTTTCGGGCTCAAACGAGTCAAGAATGAAACTACAAGTTGATTCCAATTTCAAACAACCAAAAATGAAGCTACAAGTTGGATTCAACTTCAAACGAGTCCGGAATGAAGCTATAAGGTGTTTCCAACTTCAATCTATTCAGTAATGAAGCTACAAGTTTTTTCTGGGCTCAAACGAGTCAAGAATGAAACTACAAGTTGATTCCAATTTCAAACAACCGAAAATGAAGCTACAAGTTGGTTTCAACTTCAAACGAGTCCGGAATGAAGCTAAAAATTGTTTCTAACTTCAAACTAGTCAATAATGAAGCTACAAGTTGTTTCCGGGCTCGAACGAGTCAAGAATGAAACTACAAGTTGATTCCAATTTCAAACTACCGAAAATGAAGCCACAAGTTGTTTTTAACATCAAACGAGTCCGAAATGAAGCTACAAGTTTTTTCCGGGCTCAAACGAGTCAAGAATGAAACTACAAGTTGATTCCAATTTCAAACAACCGAAAATGAAGCTACAAGTTGGTTTCAACTTCAAACGAGTCCGGAATGAAAGTAAAAATTATTTCCAACTTCAATCTAGTCAATAATGAAGCTACAAGCTGTTTCCGGGCTCAAATGAGTTAAGAATGAAACTACAAGTTGATTCCAATTTCAAACAACCGAAAATGAAGCTACAGGTTGGTTTCAACTTCAAACCAGTCCAGAATGAAGCTAATTTTTTTTCCAACTTCAATCCAGTAAATAATGAAGCTACAAGTTGTTTCTGGGCTCAAACGAGTCAAGAATGAAACTACATGTTGATTCCGATTTCAAACAACTAAAAAAGAAGCTGCAAGTTCTTTTAAACTTCAAACGAGTCCGGAATGAAGCTAAAATTATTTCCAATTTCAATCTAGTCAATAATGAAAGTACATATTTAGCAAAAAAAATAAAAAATAATGAAAGTACAAGTTGTTTCCGAGCTCAAACGAGTCAAGATTGAAACTACAAGTTGATTCCAATTTCAAACAACCGAAAATGAAGCTACAAGTTATTTTCAACTTCAAACGAGTACGGAATGAAGCTAAAAATTATTTCCAACTTCAATCTAGTCAATAAGGAAGATACAAGTTGTTTCTATGCTCAAAAGCGTCAAGAATGAAACTACGAGTTGATTCTAATTTCAAACAACCGAAAATGAAGCTGCAAGTTATTTTCAACTTCAAACGAGTCCGGAATGAAGCTACAAGTTGTTTCCAACTTGAATCTAGTCAATAATGAAGGTACAAGTTGTTTCCTAGCTCAAACGAGTCAATTATGAAACTACAAGTTGATTCCAATTTCAAACTACCGAAAATGGAGCTACAGGTTGTTTTCAACTTCAAACGAGTCCGGAATGAAGCTACAAGTTGTTTCCAACTTCAATCTAATCAATAATGAAGCTACAAGTTATTTCCGGGCTCAAACGAGTCAAGAATGAAACTACAAGTTAATTCCAATTTCAAACAACGAAAATGAAGCTACAAGTTGGTTTCAACTTCAAACGAGTCCAGAATGAAGCTACAAGTTGTTTTCAACTTCAAACAAGTCTGGAATGAAGTTAAAAATTATTTCCAACTTCAATCTAGTCAATAATGAAGCTACAAGCTGTTTCCGGGCTCAAATGAGTCAAGAATGAAACTACAAGTTAATTCCAATTTCAAACAACCGAAAATGAAGCTACAAGTTGTTTTCAACTTCAAACGAGTCCGGAATGAAGCTAAAAATTGTTTCCAACTTCAAACTAGTCAATAATGAAGCTACAAGTTGTTTCCGGGCTCAAACGAGTCAAGAATGAAACTACAAGTTGATTCCAATTCAAACAACTGAAATTGAAGCTACAAGTTATTTTCAACTTAAAACGAGTCCGGAATGAAGCTACAAGTTGTTTCCAACTTCAATCTAGTCAATAATGAAGCTACAAGTTGTTTTCGGGCTCAAACGAGTCAAGAATGAAACTACAAGTTGATTCCAATTTCAAACAACCAAAAATGAAGCTACAAGTTGGATTCAACTTCAAACGAGTCCGGAATGAAGCTATAAGGTGTTTCCAACTTCAATCTATTCAGTAATGAAGCTACAAGTTTTTTCTGGGCTCAAACGAGTCAAGAATGAAACTACAAGTTGATTCCAATTTCAAACAACCGAAAATGAAGCTACAAGTTGGTTTCAACTTCAAACGAGTCCGGAATGAAGCTAAAAATTGTTTCTAACTTCAAACTAGTCAATAATGAAGCTACAAGTTGTTTCCGGGCTCGAACGAGTCAAGAATGAAACTACAAGTTGATTCCAATTTCAAACTACCGAAAATGAAGCTACAAGTTGTTTTTAACATCAAACGAGTCCGAAATGAAGCTACAAGTTTTTTCCGGGCTCAAACGAGTCAAGAATGAAACTACAAGTTGATTCAAATTTCAAACAACCGAAAATGAAGCTACAAGTTGGTTTCAACTTCAAACGAGTCCGGAATGAAAGTAAAAATTATTTCCAACTTCAATCTAGTCAATAATGAAGCTACAAGCTGTTTCCGGGCTCAAATGAGTTAAGAATGAAACTACAAGTTGATTCCAATTTCAAACAACCGAAAATGAAGCTACAGGTTGTTTTCAACTTCAAACCAGTCCAGAATGAAGCTAATTTTTTTTCCAACTTCAATCCAGTAAATAATGAAGCTACAAGTTGTTTCTGGGCTCAAACGAGTCAAGAATGAAACTACATGTTGATTCCGATTTCAAACAACTAAAAAAGAAGCTGCAAGTTCTTTTAAACTTCAAACGAGTCCGGAATGAAGCTAAAAATTATTTCCAACTTCAATCTAGTCAATAATGAAAGTACATATTTAGCAAAAAAAATAAAAAATAATGAAAGTACAAGTTGTTTCCGAGCTCAAACGAGTCAAGATTGAAACTACAAGTTGATTCCAATTTCAAACAACCGAAAATGAAGCTACAAGTTATTTTCAACTTCAAACTAGTACGGAATGAAGCTAAAAATTATTTCCAACTTCAATCTAGTCAATAAGGAAGATACAAGTTGTTTCTATGCTCAAAAGAGTCAAGAATGAAACTACGAGTTGATTCTAATTTCAAACAACCGAAAATGAAGCTGCAAGTTATTTTCAACTTCAAACGAGTCCGGAATGAAGCTACAAGTTGTTTCCAACTTGAATCTAGTCAATAATGAAGGTACAAGTTGTTTCCTAGCTCAAACGAGTCAATTATGAAACTACAAGTTGATTCCAATTTCAAACTACCGAAAATGGAGCTACAGGTTGTTTTCAACTTCAAACGAGTCCGGAATGAAGCTACAAGTTGTTTCCAACTTCAATCTAATCAATAATGAAGCTACAAGTTGTTTCCGGGCTCAAACGAGTCAAGAATGAAACTACAAGTTAATTCCAATTTCAAACAACGAAAATGAAGCTACAAGTTGGTTTCAACTTCAAACGAGTCCAGAATGAAGCTACAAGTTGTTTTCAACTTCAAACAAGTCTGGAATGAAGTTAAAAATTATTTCCAACTTCAATCTAGTCAATAATGAAGCTACAAGCTATTTCCGGGCTCAAATGAGTCAAGAATGAAACTACAAGTTAATTCCAATTTCAAACAACCGAAAATGAAGCTACAAGTTGTTTTCAACTTCAAACGAGTCCGGAATGAAGCTAAAAATTGTTTCCAACTTCAAACTAGTCAATAATGAAGCTACAAGTTGTTTCCGGGCTCAAACGAGTTAAGAATGAAACTACAAGTTGATTCCAATTCAAACAACTGAAATTGAAGCTACAAGTTATTTTCAACTTAAAACGAGTCCGGAATGAAGCTACAAGTTGTTTCCAACTTCAATCTAGTCAATAATGAAGCTACAAGTTGTTTTCGGGCTCAAACGAGTCAAGAATGAAACTACAAGTTGATTCCAATTTCAAACAACCAAAAATGAAGCTACAAGTTGGATTCAACTTCAAACGAGTCCGGAATGAAGCTATAAGGTGTTTCCAACTTCAATCTATTCAGTAATGAAGCTACAAGTTTTTTCCGGGCTCAAACGAGTCAAGAATGAAACTACAAGTTGATTCCAATTTCAAACAACCGAAAATGAAGCTACAAGTTGGTTTCAACTTCAAACGAGTCCGGAATGAAGCTAAAAATTGTTTCCAACTTCAAACTAGTCAATAATGAAGCTACAAGTTGTTTCCGGGCTCGAACGAGTCAAGAATGAAACTACAAGTTGATTCCAATTTCAAACTACCGAAAATGAAGCTACAAGTTGTTTTCAACATCAAACGAGTCTGGAATGAAACTAAAAATTATTTCCAACTTCAATCTAGTCAATAATGAAGCTACAAATTGGTTCCGGGCTCAAATGAGTCAAGAATGAAACTACAAGTTGATTCCAATTTCAAACAACCGAAAATGAAGCTACAAGTTGTTTTCAACTTCAAACCCGTCCAGAATGAAGCTAATTTTTTTTCCAACTTCAATCCAGTAAATAATGAAGCTACAAGTTGTTTCGGGGCTCAAACGAGTCAAGAATGAAACTACAAGTTGATTCCAATTCAAACAACTGAAATTGAAGCTACAAGTTATTTTCAACTTCAAACGAGTCCGGAATGAAGCTACAAGTTGTTTCCAACTTCAATCTAGTCAATAATGAAGCTACAAGTTGTTTCCGGGCTCAAACGAGTCAAGAATGAAACTACAAGTTGATTCCAATTTCAAACAACCGAAAATGAACCTACAAGTTGGATTCAACTTCAAACGAGTCCGGAATGAAGCTACAAGGTGTTTCCAACTTCAATCTATTCAGTAATGAAGATACAAGTTTTTTCCGGGCTCAAACGAGTCAAGAATGAAACTACAAGTTGATTCCAATTTCAAACAACCGAAAATGAAGCTACAAGTTGGTTTCAACTTCAAACGAGTCCGGAATGAAGCTAAAAATTATTTCCAACTTCAAACTAGTCAATAATGAAGCTACAAGTTGTTTCCGGGCTGGAATGAGTCAAGAATGAAACTACAAGTTGATTCCAATTCAAACAACCGAAAATGAAGCTACAAGTTGGTTTCAACTTCAAACGAGTCTAGAATGAAGCTAAAAGTTGTTTTCCACTTCAAACAAGTCCGAAATGAAGCTACAAGTTGTTTCCAACTCCAACCTAGTCAATAATGAAGCTACAAGTTGTTTCCGGGCTCAAACGAGTCAAGAATGAAACTACAAGTTGATTTCAATTCAAACAACCGAAAATGAAGCTACAAGTTGGTTTCAACTCCAAACGAGTCCGAAATGAAGCTACAAGTTGTTTTCAACATCAAACGAGTCTGGAATGAAACTAAAAATTATTTCCACTTCAATCTAGTCATAATGAAGCTACAAGCTGTTTCCGGGCTCAAATGAGTCAAGAATGAAACTACAAGTTGATTCCAATTTCAACAACACCGAAAATGAAGCTACAAGTTGTTTTCAACTTCAAACCAGTCCAGAATGAAGCTAACTTTTTTCCAACTTCAATCCAGTATATAATGAAGCTACAAATTGTTTCGGGGCTCAAACGAGTTAAGGATGAAACTACAAGTTGATTCCGATGCAAACAACTGAAATTGAAGCTACAAAGTTATTTTCAACTTCAAAACGAGTCCGGAATGAGCCTACAAGTTGGTTCCAACTTCAATCTAGTCATAATGAAGCTACAAGTTTGTTTCGGGCTCAAACGAGTCAAGAATGAAACTACAAAGTTGATTCCAATTTCAAACAACCGAAAATGAAGCTACAAGTTGGATTCAACTTCAACGAGTCCGGAATGAAGCTACAGGTGTTTCCAACTTCAATCTATTCAGTAATAAAGCTACAAGTTGTTTTATTTTTATATATACTTGATAGTGGTATTGTTCTGTATATGTTTATGAAGTCCAATTAGAAAATTCCAATGAGTTTGAATGATATGAGTGTTAGTGGATAACAATATTAGATTGTTTAACTTTCTCAAATGAGTTTATCAGAAATTAGAGTTGAAGAATGCATGTATTCTTATTTTATTTAACAATGAATGTGATAGTAGTTAGGAAACAAAGAAAAAGAAAATCAATTCATCATTAGAAACTTCATCATTTAAGCTTCATGCATGTGGTGTACCCATTTTAGAACTAAAACAACTTTGATTTCTTTATTGACTTTAATAGCACTTAAAAATCTAATGTTTCATGAGTAATTCTCAAACCCGGACAACATAATTATAGATTTTATTTCTCCCCCCCCTCCCCCTCCCCCCACCCCTCCCCCACACCATATTTGATAAGAAAATCACTTATTTTCATTCTATATTGTTTCGAGCTATGTTTATACATTTTCTTTTACTCTACTTTCTAGATTCAATTTCTTAATAAAGTCTTCTTTTGTGTTGTTTCCAAATATCATGAATACTATTAATAAAAATTACAAATGATTTATAATATTAGAGAATTTATCGAGTTCCAAGCCATTACCATATTTTTGAAACTATCCCATTGAGCACCTTCCACTACCTATGTGACACTTTTCACAATTGTTGGCACAAATATCTCAACTTCTTTTTGTATATAGTCGTATATTAACGACCTTTTACATGCTGGATGGAAGATATTTGTGGTAGACCTCTAACTGTCGGTGCCACATATATCTTTCGCACATTTTAACAATAGCCCGCCAAGAAATGTGCTAAAATAGGAAAATTTCAAATGTTGATGAAATGATACTTTTTTGTAGACATGAGTGGATCTTGAAAATGAAATCGTGCATGGAACAACCCCTAGACACTTACATAGTCATACACAATACACATGAGTCCCAATGAGTCCCTATTTTTTTCGACCAACCTCCTCCCACCCTCTCTGCATTGCACATTACCGCAAACTTAATATTTGGATACCTTACTTGTAGAGCGTTTTATATATATCATTTCTATAGTGTTTTTAAATAAAAACCATAAGCTAGTGCCCATTATTAAAAAAATAGAAAAAGAGAACATTATCTTTATAGTGTTTTAAATTGAATGCATTTAAGTGGAAACTTCGAAGGAGCAACGAAATTAACGCAATCTAAGTAAGTTTTTGATTTAATTTTTATTTTTTATATATACTTTGATAGTGGTATTGTTCTGTATGTGTTTACTGAAGTCCAATTAGGAAATTCTAATGAGTTTGAATGATATGAGTGTTTAGTGGATAACAATATTAAATTTTTTAACTTTCTCAAATGAGTTGATCAAAAATTAGAGTTGAAGAATGCATGATATATTATTTTTTAACAGTGAATGTGATATGTAGTTGGGAAACAAATAAAAAGAAAATCAATTCATCATTAGAAACTTCATCATTTAAGCTTCATGCATGTGGTGTACCCATTTTAGGAACTAAAACAACTTTGACTTTTCTTTATTGACCTTAATAGCACTTAAAAAATCCAATGTTTCATGAGTAATTCTCAAACATGGACAACATAATTTTAGATTTATTCCTTCCCCCCCCCCACTATTTGATAAGAAAATCACTTACTTTCATTCTATATTGTTTCGAGCTATGTTTATACATTTTTTTACCTCTACTTTCTAGATTCAATTGCTTAATAAGTCTTCTTTGTTTGTTGTTTCCAAATATCACGAACACTATTAATAAAAATTACAAATGATTTTATAATATAGAGAATTTATCGAGGTTCCACGCCATTACCATATTGTTGAAACTATCCGATTGAGCACTACATATGTGACACTTTTCATAATTCTCGGCACAACAAATCTCACCTTTTTTTTGTATATAATCGTATATAAACGACCTTTTACATGCTAGATGGAAGATATTTGTGGTAGACCTTTAACTATCGGTGCCACATATATCTTTTGCACATGTATTAACAATGGCCCGCAAGAAATGTGCTAAAATAAGAATATTTCAAATGTAGAAATGATACCTTGAAAATAAACTAGTGCATGAAACAGGGCCCTAAACACTTAGATAGTCATACACAATACACATTACTACAAACTTAAGATTTGCATACCTTACTTGTCAAGCGTTTTATAAATACCACTTTATAGTGTTTTTAAATTAAAAACCATAAGCTAGTGCCCATTATAAATCAATTAATTTGTTTTAATTTGCTGAATTTATTAGGACCGTTATCTTATCCGAATGGAGCTCAGAACTGGGATTTTTCAACAATTAATAGATCTTGGAGGACTTACAAATCGCGAATGAAGACAAAGTACTACTCATAGTATGAAACTGATGACGAGAGGTTGACGAATAGGCCCAATGATATTCCACTTGAGGATTTGAAAATGTTGGTCAAGTATCGGGGAGATGAGTCAGTAAAGGTAGCCTATTACTTGATTTTGACATGTTGAAGGTTTATGAAAAACGGATTGTGCGGTGAATTTTGTTTTTTGACAGAAATTATCGGATGATAACAAAGAGCATCGCAGTGGACTAACCGACCCACATACTCTAGGTGTCAGCAGCAGAGGTTGGAGAGAAGTTGGTATGTGTATGTCCTTGTTAATATCGTCATACTAAATTATTCATTTCGATGCTAAGTTTTGATATTAAGATGTGCACGTCTGTGGACTCCCATTTATCTAAGTCATTTTCTGAATAATTGTTGCATTAATAGCTTAGATTTTGGTGTTGAAATACTTATAAATATCCACATAAATTTATTAAAGAACTTAAATACTGCACTCACCATTTAGTCAATTTTAGCAGTTTCGGAACATTTGACGTGCAACATTAAAAAAATTACATGTAACAAATACCGTGTTTGCTTTATAACAGAAAACAATTGATCCCAATCTTGCATCGCCATCAAAGGCTGCCATATATTTGGAATCCCGTGAGCGAGAAGATGGTCGAAAATACAAGACTAAAGCTGCAGTGCAGAAAAGAGACGTAAGTATTTTATTTGTTTTTTTCCTTTTATATGGTACATGGAAAACAAAAGTGATTTGTTCGGCAAATTAGGAGATGTAAAAATGCTTTTTCAATGAGTAGGTGTTTTGGTTTAATTTATTTGGTAAAAAATGTTACATAATAGAACAGGTAATGTTAAGGTAGTTAAGAATAAAATATAACACTTTATTTCAATCACTAACTACACCTAAAAACAACCTGTAGATACTTGTGAAAATTATAATGCAATAGTAAACGCGATATTTTACACGAATTTTCTTGCAGAGTAAGAAAACGTAGATGGAATCAGATTCGACTTCGGCTACAGCTGACCGAGACCCGTATTTGGTCGAGTTGACTACGAAGATCTGGGAGAACTTGAGGCTGAATTGGAAGAGATGTTAATATGAAAGTCAAAGATAACATGTCAATGGTCCTCAAAAAACTGGCAGAAGCTAATCCAGCTTGAATCTGGACATTGGAGACTTTTGTTCCACTCTTTCAAGCGAGGATGACGAAAATGCTACACCACTCACTGTTGGGACTGCGAGGACATCCTCTTAGCTTTCTCTTATTCAAATCAGTAGTATGAATATTTCGTAGGAGTTGTAAATTTATTAGCTTTGAATTATGGGTTTATTTGGTTGGTGGTTATACATTTGGAGACTTGGTTGATACTGTGTTTTGGTATGTTGGTTTGGATTGTATTTTGTTAATTGGGGAAGAATGATGTTGGAGACTTGTTTGTTTTGCTGATACATTTGGAGATATGGGTTTATTTTGTTGGTGGTTTGTATTAGGTTCTTTTGTGGGTGGTTAGTATTAGGTTTTGGTGATTTGGATTGTATTTTGGTACATTTGATGTATTGAATGGTTGCTTTGGTAATGGATTGATGCATTTACAAGCAATATATTTCAAAAATTTTTTTATTAGTGTTACATTTGGTGATTCGATTAGTGTTGGGGTTCAGCTATATATAAAAAACTTAGGGGGTGTTTGGTTCATGGTTAATGAGCCCGGTTAACGGGAATCGGAACATTATTTCCATAACAAGTGTTTGGATTAGTTATTTGGTGCTATGGAACTATCCTTTTAGGTGATTAAATCATACTCTTCCCACCCCTTGGGTTACCATGTCATTCCCATTACCATTAACCCCATTCCCATACATTCCCGATTCCCATTCCCAACCTTAATCCAAACGCCAGCTTAGTGTTACATTACATTAAGACTGGGACCCTGTGTGGGACCCACCTCCACCTCAGCCTGTCCACGTGTATAATTGAATAATTACTCAATAAAAATATATAAATTAAGAGTTACGTGTATAATTGAATAATTACTCAATATAAATATATAAATTAAGAGTTAAGTTCTATGGAGTATACAATGGAGTATTGGAGTACGAGTTACAATTTTTTAAGTTTAATCAACAATAATATCTTTCATTATCCAAATTCTTATGTAATTTATCATTTATAAGTTGTCTTAAACAAAATTATCAATCAATGAATAATATTTTTCACTTTAATAAGTATTAAAATTTATGTCCTGCTTATTAGTTATATTGCATAGCATAATGTTCTCTGATTTATAAAAGTAAATGTTCTACATTTTGTTTACAATGTTTATATTGCAGATCATAATCTGCGGGTTGTCAGAATGATTACAAATATTATAGGACAAAAAAATTGAATTTTGTTTACTACATTATATTTTTTCCAATTTTCTACTCCAATACTCCAATTTTTATGTCTACTCCATACAACTTAACCCATTAAATATATAAGAATATATAAATAGATAATTACATGTGCAGCCCACATTAAATAATTAAATATTTCTTTATCCATAAGCAAAAGGTAACACTAAAGTAATGTTACCTTTGTTTAATTTAGTTTTTCTGTATGGCTCTAACGAGATGGTAGCACTGGCTTGCCTTAACAAAAAATGGTTCTAAGATAAGGGTGTCTTATTTGCCCCTATATGGAATAATATACTAATATTGTTATATTAGATAAATTATGTTGCCCACACCCTTATACTATCTTTAAAAAAAAAAGTTTTCATGATTTTATACATAAAGTCATGTCATTAATAGTTTTACCTATATTTCTAACTTGTCAAAAAATATAAGATAATAACCACGTATCCTTAATAACTAATACTATACAAATCACAACCATGTGATTCCATGCATTTCAAATTTTCATGAGCAAGAATAGAACAAATTTTTGAACTAGTACAATTGCAATGTGTGTCAAGAAATAAAAGAATTATGATTAGATGAACATAACATGTGTACACTTTAATTAATTTGTTTCACATACAAAAACTATCTATATTTTGAAAAAGAAAAAAAAACCATTATGGTGGGTAATTAATTATTTTCTCTTATGGGTTATAAAAAGTTACTTCACCAGTACCTGGTCATACATGTAGATTACTATTCTGAGCATATCTTTATAGATAAAGCCCATTATTTGATATGTAGTTTTTTAATTATATTACAAAAAAAATTCCCTAACAATAAAATGTGCCTGTTATAAAAATAATTTTTTTCACTATGATAGATAAGTGTATTTGTGACACTAAAATTACCATGGACCTCTAAGTGTAATATTTTAAAAATAAATCCGGACGCAAAAGGAGGAAAAATAAAAATTATTTCCACGAGATGAATAACATATTCTTACCTAAGTTAAATTTTTCTACAATTTTTAAAACTAAAAGTAATTTGAGAAAATATTATATATTCTTAGTTGAGAATTATGGTGTGTCATTTTGGACTAATATTCCCACTACTTGAACTGAATTCAATATATTCATAATAAATGGTGATAAAATAAACATTTTATAATATTGATAAATATATTAATTAACGTGTTCAAAAACAATAAACTAAAATATACCATTTAGTTCTTTTGGGAAAATATTCAAGACTTTACAGATTTCGTCAAAAGAAGTTTAGTGCCTAATTTTAGGAATATATGATAGATTTTCGGTTTTGTATTGATTTTATTGGTGTTCAAATTGACTTTTTCTTCGAATATATACACACTTTGAGTAAATAGACCAATGATATGTTTTTTACTTTTAAAAAAATTAAACAAAAAAAGGAATTATAAGGATGGCCTATTTTGGAAAAAGGAGTCATTTATTCTGGTTGAATACCAAAACAACTGTAATAACCCAATGGTACACCAACGAGGAATAAAGGATCCCTAATATATACTAATGTTACGAGAAAATTCCATGAATTAATATGTTTTTTCCATTTAAAAGATTATCATATGATCCGGCAATGCAAGTTTGTAAATGCTCATAGAATGAAATATTCCACACACCAATATTTTCTCGCTTTTTCCAATAGTGAACCTACCCAAGGGGTAGCATCCCTTTATAATCTGCTGTTCTATTTCATTGTATCAACTAAAGAGGCTAGAGAAACATGGCAACAAAGAGCAAGGGTCGCCAAAAGATTGTTATGGCAAAAATGAGCAAGGAAAGTAATCTCAAGGTTACATTCTCCAAGAGGCGTTCTGGGTTATTCAAGAAAGCGAGTGAGCTTAGCACCCTCTGTGGTGTAGAGATTGCAATCATCGTCTTCTCACCTGGGAAGAAAGTGTTCTCATTTGGATATCCGAATGTTGAACAAATCCTTGAGAAGTTCCTCAATGCTCAAAATCCCAGTCCAACGAATTTGACCATGCTTCAACTCGTACAAGCTCTTAGCAGTGCTAGGGTTCGCCTACTGAACACGGAACTCTCTGAGTTGCTTGATTATTGTGAGGAGCAGAAAAAACAAGGGGAGGAGCTCGTAAAACTAAGCAAGCAACGACAAGACATGTTCTGGTGGGAGACTCCGGTTGATGATCTTCGATTTGAACAACTTGATCTTTTGAAAACAGGAATGGAGGACCTTAAGAGAAACATCGCCACACAGGCTCAGAATCTTGTGATGATGGAGCAAGCACTAGCACTGGACGGGTGTAGCACTGGCACTGGACTTTCTATGACACCAGATGGATTTAATCTCAGGAGAGAACCCAACTACGGGTGTGAGGCATGAAGGAACTGAATTATAAGAACTTGTCGTACGTGGTGGCTTGTTAAAAGATTTTAAATATGTTTGTGCAATAAGAAAACCGAGCTATCTATCATGCTTTTTGTCTTGGTTTGTGTTACTCATTTAATCATTTCTTTCTTGATATCATGATGAATAAAAGATTTTAATGTTGTTTTCTCTATTTTGGTTTACTAATATTATCATTTAATTTATTCATTTGCTACAAGTTGTTAGTTCTTATACTCTTTATATATTGATGTTTGGTATAAGTTTCATTTCACAGATTGTTCATTTCTTTAATATATATACAAGAAGAGAAAAGTATGTGCTGGGGGGCAGCAGAAATCCTGCTCTTTGCGAGGCCACACAGAATCTGTGTTCAATCTTTTGGAAATATCTTGGTCATGGTCTCATGACATATCCTAGAGTAATATTCCACTGATGAAATAGTTCACATTTGTATATAGTCAAATTATTGAAAATCTTAGATAGCTTTGAATTATTTTTTTGGAAAAGGGGAGAACTTTGTTCTTTTTTTAAGAATGGAAAAAACAAATTGTACGTACTAATTATATATTTTTTGCAACCTTATACTCATAGCCTCTATATTCACTAGTGAAATTTCCTTGGTCTCGTTGGTAATACAGGTGATCATCTCCTGCAGAGTCAGAGTGAGAAGGCAGTGCAGTCCCATCTAATGGATAAAACACCTTCAACCTTGAAACTTAAAGCTGATGAAATTTAAATGCCCAAGGTTGGTGCCCCAAAATATGTCAACCAACAAAATAAGATATCTCAGCTTTTGAGAGGAATAGACCCATATGTTTGAAATTTGGCACATCCTTGATTTGTATCCTACATTTGTCTTTGTATGTATTGTGTACATATAAGATCATAATTAAAATAGAAAACTAACACTAGTCAATATAAGTCCCTCCTTTTTTTTCGACCAACCTCCTCCCACCCTCTCTGCATTGCAAATTACTGCAAACTTAACTTTTGGATACCTTACTTGTAGAGCGTTTTATAAATACCATTTCTATAGTGTTTTTAAAATAAAAACCATAAGCTAGTGCTCATTTTAATAAAAAATTAGAGAAGAGAACATTATCTTTATAGTGTTTTAAATTGAATGCATTTAAGTGGAAACTTCGAAGGAGCAACGAAATTAACGCAATCAAAGTAAGTTTTTGATTTAATTTTTATTTCTTATATATACTTTGATAGTGGTATTGTTCTGACTGACTTGAAAGTTCAACGTGGGTATTATAGGTGTGTGTAGTGAAGTCCAATTTGGAAATTCTAATGAGTTTGAATGATATGAGTGTTTAGTGGATAACAATATTAGATTGTTTAACTTTCTCAAATGAGTTTATCAGAAATTAGAGTTGAAGAATGCATGGTATTCTTATTTTATTTAACAATGAATGTGATATGTAGTTGGGAAACAAAGAAAAAGAAAATCAATTCATCATTAGAAACTTCATCATTTAAGCTTCATGCATGTGGTGTACCCATTTTAGGAACTAAAACAACTTTGACTTTTCTTTATTGACTTTAATAGCACTTAAAAATCTAATGTTTCATGAGTAATTCTCAAACACTGGACAACATAATTTTTAGATTTTATTCCTTCCCCCCCCCCTCCCCCACACACACTATTTGATAAGAAAATCACTTATTTTCATTTTATATTGTTTCGAGCTATGTTTATACATTTCTTTTACGTCTACTTTCTAGATTCAATTGCTTAATAAAGTCTTCTTTGTTTGTTCTTTCCAAATATCATGAATACTATTAATAAAAATTACAAATGATTTTATAATATTAGAGAATTTATCGAGGTTCCAAGCCATTACAATATTGTTGAAACTATCTCATTGAGCACCTTCCGCTACATATGTGACACTTTTCACAATTGTCGGCACAACAAATCTCAACTTTCTTTTGTATATAGTCGTATATTAAACGACCTTTTACATGCTAGATGGAAGATATTTGTGGTAGACCTCTAATTGTCGGTGCCACATATATCTTTTGCACATGTATTAACAATGGCCGGCAAGAAATGTGCTAAAATAGGAAAATTATAAATGTAGAAATGATACTTTTTTGTAGACATGAGTGGATCTTGAAAATAAAATAGTGCATGGAACAAGCCCTACACACTTAGATAGTCATACACAATACACATGAGTCCCATATGAGTCCCTCATTTTTTTTGGACCAACCTCCTACCACCCTCTCTGCATTGCAAATTACTGCAAACTTAAGTTTTGGATACCTTACTTGTAGAGCGTTTTATAAATACCATTTCTATAGTGTTTTTAAAATAAAAACCATAAGCTAGTGCCCATTATAATAAAAAATTAGAGAAGAGAACATTATCTTTACAGTGTTTTAAATTGAATGCATTTAAGTGGAAACTTCGAAGGAGCAAGGAAATTAACGCAATCAAAGTAAGTTTTTGATTTAATTTTTATTTTTTATATATACTTTGATAGTGGTATTGTTCTGACTGACTTGAAAGTACAACGTGGGTATTATATATGTGTTCAGTGAAGTCTAATTAGGAAATTCTAATGAGTTTGAATGATATGAGTGTTTAGTGGATAACAATATTAGATTGTTTAACTTTCTCAAATGAGTTTATCAGAAATTAGAGTTGAAGAATGCACGGTATTCTTATTTTATTTAACAATGAATGTGATATGTAGTTGGGAAACAAAGAAAAAGAAAATCAATTCATCATTAGAAACTTCATCATTTAAGCTTCATGCATGTGGTGTACCCATTTTAGGAACTAAAACAACTTTGACTTTTCTTTATTGACTTTAATAGCACTTAAAAATCTAATCTTTCATGAGTAATTCTCTTCCCCCCACCCCCTCCCACTATTTGATCAGAAAATCACTTATTTTCATTTTTATTGTTTCGAGCTATGTTTATACATTTCTTTTAGCTCTACTTTCTAGATTCAATTGCTTAATAAAGTCTTCTTTGTTTGTTGTTTCCAAATATCATGAATACTATTAATAAAAATTACAAATGATTTTATAATATTAGAGAATTTATCGAGGTTCCAAGCCATTACCATATTTTTGAAACTATCCCATTGAGCACCTTCCACTACATATGTGACACTTTTCACAATTGGCGGCACAACAAATCTCAACTTTCTTTTGTACATAGTCGTATATTAAACAACCTTATACATGCTAGATGGAAGATATTTGTGGTAGACCTCTAACTGTCCGTGCCACATATATCTTTTGCACATTTATTAACAATAGCCCGCAAGAAATGTGCTAAAATAGGAAAATTTCAAATGTTGATGAAATGATACTTTTTTGTAGACATGAGTGGATCTTGAAAATGAAATAGTGCATGGAACAAGCCCTAGACACTTACATAGTCATACACAATACACATGAGTCCCATATGAGTCCCTTATTTTTTTTCGACCAACCTCCTCCCACCCTCTCTGCATTGCACATTACCGCAAACTTAAGATTTGGATACCTTACTTGTAGAGCGTTTTATATATATCATTTCTATAGTGTTTTTAAATAAAAAGCATAAGCTAGTGCCCATTATAAAAAAATAGAAAAAGAGAACATTATCTTTATAGTGTTTTAAATTGAATGCATTTAAGTGGAAACTTCGAAGGAGCAACGAAATTAACGCAATCTAAGTAAGTTTTTGATTTAATTTTTATTTTTTATATATACTTTGATAGTGGTATTGTTCTGTATGTGTTTAGTGAAGTCCAATTAGGAAATTCTAATGAGTTTGAATGATATGAGTGTTTAGTGGATAACAATATTAAATTTTTTAACTTTCTCAAATGAGTTGATCAAAAATTAGAGTTGAAGAATGCATGATATTCTTATTTTATTTAACAGTGAATGTGATATGTAGTTGGGAAACAAAGAAAAAGAAAATCAATTCATCATTAGAAACTTCATCATTTAAGCTTCATGCATGTGGTGTACCCATTTTAGGAACTAAAACAACTTTGACTTTTCTTTATTAACCTTAATAGCACTTAAAAAATCTAATGTTACATGAGTAATTCTCAAACACTGGACAACATAATTTTTAGATTTTATTTCTTCCCCCCCACTATTTGATAAGAAAATCACTTACTTTCATTCTATATTGTTTCGAGCTATGTTTATACATTTCTTTTACCTCTACTTTCTAGATTCAATTGCTTAATAAAGTCTTCTTTGTTTGTTGTTTCCAAATATCATGAACACTATTAATAAAAATTACAAATGATTTTATAATATTAGAGAATTTATCGAAGTTCCACGCCATTACCATATTGTTGAAACTATCCGATTGAGCACTACATATGTGACACTTTTCATAATTCTCGGCACAACAAATCTCACCTTTTTTTTTTCTATATAGTCGTATATTAAACGACCTTTTACATGCTAGATGGAAGATATTTGTGGTAGACCTTTAACTGTCGGTGCCACATATATCTTTTGCACATGTATTAACAATGGCCCGCAAGAAATGTGCTAAAATAGGAATATTTCAAATGTAGAAATGATACCTTGAAAATAAACTAGTGCATGAAACAGGGCCCTAAACACTTAGATAGTCATACACAATACACATGAGTCCCTCATTTTTTTTTCGACCAACCTCCTCCCACCCTCTCTGCATTGCACATTACTACAAACTTAAGATGTGCATACCTTACTTGTCAAGCGTTTTATAAATACCACTTTTATAGTGTTTTTAAATTAAAAACCATAAGCTAGTGCCCATTATAAAATCAATTAATTTGTTTTAATTTGCTGAATTTTTTAGGACCGTTATCTTATCCTAATGGAGCTCAGAACTGGGATTTTTCAACAATTAATAGATCTTGGAGGACTTACAAATCGCGAATGAAGACAAAGTACTACTCATAGTATGAAACTGATGACGAGAGGTTGACGAATAGGCCCAATGATATTCCACTTGAGGATTTGAAAATGTTGGTCAAGTATCGGGGAGATGAGTCAGTAAAGGTAGCCTATTACTTGATTTTGACATGATTTGAAGGTTTATGAAAAACGGATTGTGCGGTGAATTTTTGTTTTTTGACAGAAATTATCGGATGATAACAAAGAGCATCGCAGTGGACTAACCGACCCACATACTCTAGGTGTCAGCAGCAGAGGTTGGACAGAAGTTGGTTGGTATGTGTATGTCCTTGTTAGTATCGTCATACTAAATTATTCATTTCGATGCTAAGTTTTGATATTAAGATGTGCACGTCTGTGGACTCCCATTTATCTAAGTCATTTTCTGAATAATTGTTGCATTAATAGCTTAGATTTTGGTGTTGAAATACTTATAAATATCCACATAAATTTATTAAAGAACTTAAATACTGCACTCACCATTTAGTCAATTTTAGCAGTTTCGGAACATTTGACGTGCAACGTTAAAAAAATTACATGTAACAAATACCGTGTTTGCTTTATAACAGAAAACAACTGATCCCAATCTTGCATCGCCATCAAAGGCTGCTATATATTTGGAATCCCGTGAGCGAGAAGATGGTCGAAAATACAAGACTAAAGCTGCAGTGCAGAAAAGAGATGTAAGTATTTTATTTGTTTTTTTCCTTTTATATGGCACATGGAAAACAAAAGTGATTTGTTCGGCAAATTAGGAGATGTAAAAATGCTTTTTCAATGAGTAGGTGTTTTGGTTTAATTTATTTGGTAAAAAATGTTACATAATAGAACAGGTAATGTTAAGGTAGTTAAGAATAAAATATAACACTTTATTTCAATCACAAACTACACCTAAAAACAACCTGTAGATACTTGTGAAAATTATAATGCAATAGTAAATGCGATATTTTACATGAATTTTCTTGCAGAGTAAGAAAACGTAGATGGAATCAGATTCGACTTCGGCTACAGCAGACCCAGACCCGTATTTGGTCGAGTTGACTACGAAGATCTGGGAGAACTTGAGGCTGAATTGGAAGAGATGTTAATATGAAAGTCAAAGATAACATGTCAATGGTCCTCAAAAAACTGGCAGAAGCTAATCCAGCTTGAATCTGGACATTGGAGACTTTTGTTCCACTCTTTCAAGCGAGGA
This sequence comes from Daucus carota subsp. sativus, assembly GCF_001625215.2. Taxonomy (NCBI): domain Eukaryota; kingdom Viridiplantae; phylum Streptophyta; class Magnoliopsida; order Apiales; family Apiaceae; genus Daucus; species Daucus carota. The sequence continues at coordinate 23,618,078 of NC_030389.2, read as the reverse complement.
TAACGAAAATGCTACACCACTCACTGTTGGGACTGCGAGGACATCCTCTTAGCTTTCTCTTATTCAAATCAGTAGTATGAATATTTCGTAGGAGTTGTAAATTTATTAGCTTTGAATTATGGGTTTATTTGGTTGGTGGTTATATCTTTGGAGACTTGGTTGATACTGTGTTTTGGTATGTTGGTTTGGATTGTATTTTGTTAATTGGGGAAGATAATTGGGGAAGAATGATGTTGGAGACTTGTTTGTTTTGCTGATACATTTGGAGATATGGGTTTATTTTGTTGGTGGTTTGTATTAGGTTCTTTTGTGGGTGGTTAGTATTAGGTTTTGGTGATTTGGATTGTATTTTGGTACATTTGATGTATTGAATGGTTGCTTTGGTAATGGATTGATGCATTTACAAGCAATATATTTCAAAATTTTTTTTATTAGTGTTACATTTGGTGATTCGATTAGTGTTGGGGTTCAGCTATATATAAAAAACTTAGGGGGTGTTTGGTTCATGGTTAATGAGCCCGGTTAACGGGAATCGGAACATTATTCCCATAACAAGTGTTTGGATTAGTTATTTCGTACTATGAAACTATCCTTTTAGGTGATTAAATCATACTCTTCCCACCCCTTGGGTTACCATGTCATTCCCATTACCATTAACCCCCATTCCCAGCCGATTCCCATTCCCAACCTTAATCCAAACGCCCGCTTACTGTTACATTACATTAAGACTGGGACCCTGTGTGGGACCCACCTCCACCTCAGCCTGTCCACGTATATAATTGAATAATTACTCAATAAAAATATATAAATTAACAGTTACGTGTATAATTGAATAATTACTCAATATAAATATATAAATTAAGAGTTAAGTTCTATGGAGTATACAGTGGAGTATTGGAGTACGAGTTACAAATTTTTAAGTTTAATCAACAATAATATCTTTCATTATCCAAATTCTTATGTAATTTATCATTTATAAGTTGTCTTAAACAAAATTATCAATCAATGAATAATATTTTTCACTTTAATAAGTATTAAAATTTATGTCCTGCTTATTAGTTATATTGCATAGCATAATGTTCTCTCATTTATAAAAGTAAATGTTCTACATTTTGTTTACAATGTTTATATTGCAGATCATAATCTGCGGGTTGTCAGAATGATTACAAATATTGTAGGACAAAAAAATTGAATTTTGTTTACTACATTATATTTTTTCCAATTTTCTACTCCAATACTCCAATTTTTATGTCTACTCCATACAACTTAACCCATTAAATATATAAGAATATATAAATAGATAATTACATGTGCAGCCCACATTAAATAATTAAATATTTCTTTATCCATAAGCAAAAGGTAACACTAAAGTAATGTTACCTTTGTTTAATTTAGTTTTTCTGTATGGCTCTAACGAGATGGTAGCACTGGCTTGCGTTAACAAAAAATGGTTCTAAGGTAAGGGTGTCTTATTTGCCCATATATGGAATAATATACTAATATTGTTATATTAGATAAATTATGTTGCCCACACCCTTGATACTATCTTTAAAAAAAAAAGTTTTCATGATTTTACACATAAAGTCATGTCATTAATAGTTTTACCTATATTTCTAACTTGTCAAAAAATATAAGATAATAACCACGTATCCTTAATAATTAATACTATACAAATCACAACCATATGATTCCATGCATTTCAAATTTTCATGAGCAAGAATAGAACAAATCTTTGAACTAGTACAATTGCAATGTGTGTCAAGAAATAAAAGAATTATGATTAGATGAACATAACATGTGTACACTTTAATTAATTTGTTTCACATACAAAAACTATCTATATTTTGAAAAAGAAAAAAAACCATTATGGTGGGTAATTAATTATTTTCTCTTATGGGTTATAAAAAGTTACTTCACCAGTACCTGGTCATACATGTAGATTACTATTCTGAGCATATCTTTATAGATAAAGCCCATTATTTGATATGTAGTTTTTTAATTTTATTACAAAAAAAATTCTCTAACAATAAAATGTGCCTGTTACAAAAATAATTTTTTTCACTATGATAGATAAGTGTATTTGTGACACTAAAATTACCATGGACCTCTAAGTGTAATATGTTAGAAATAAATCCGGACGCAAAAGCAGGAAAAATAAAAATTATTTCCACGAGATGAATAACATATTCTTACCTAAGTTAAATTTTTCTACAATTTTTAAAACTAAAAGTAATTTGAGAAAATATTATATATTCTTAGTTCAGAATTATGGTGGGTCATTTTGGACTAATATTCCCACTACTTGAACTGAATTCAATATATTCATAATAAACGGTGATAAAATAAACATTTTATAATATTGATAAATATATTAATTAACGTGTTCAAAAAAAATAAACTAAAATATACCATTTAGTTCTTTTGGGATAATATTCAAGACTTTACAGATTTCGTCAAAAGAAGTTTAGTGCCTAATTTTAGGAATATATGATAGATTTTCGGTTTTGTATTGTTTTTATTGGTGTTTAAATTGACTTTTTCTTCGAATATATACACACTTCAGTAAATAGACCAATGATATGTTTTTTACTTTTAAAAAAATTAAACAAAAAAGGAATTATAAGGATGGCCTATTTTGGAAAAAGGAGTCATTTATTCTGGTTGAATACCAAAACAACTGTAATAACCCAATGGTACACCAACTAGGAATAAAGGATCCCTAATATATACTAATGTTACGAGAAAATTCCATGAATTAATATGTTTTTTCCATTTAAAAGATTATCATATGATCCGGCAATGCAAGTTTGTAAATGCTCATAGAATGAAATATTCCACACACCAATATTTTCTCGCTTTTTCCAATAGTGAACCTACCCAAGGGGTAGCATCCCTTTATAATCTGCTGTTCTATTTCATTGTATCAACTAAAGAGGCTAGAGAAACATGGCAACAAAGAGCAAGGGTCGCCAAATGATTGTTATGGCAAAAATGAGCAAGGAAAGTAATCTCAAGGTTACATTCTCCAAGAGGCGTTCTGGGTTATTCAAGAAAGCGAGTGAGCTTAGCACCCTCTGTGGTGTAGAGATTGCAATCATCGTCTTCTCACCTGGGAAGAAAGTGTTCTCATTTGGATATCCGAATGTTGAACAAATCCTTGAGAAGTTCCTCAATGCTCAAAATCCCAGTCCAACGAATTTGACCATGCTTCAACTCGTACAAGCTCTTAGCAGTGCTAGGGTTCGCCTACTGAACACGGAACTCTCTGAGTTGCTTGATTATTGTGAGGAGCAGAAAAAACAAGGGGAGGAGCTCGTAAAACTAAGCAAGCAACGACAAGACATGTTCTGGTGGGAGACTCCGGTTGATGATCTTCGATTTGAACAACTTGATCTTTTGAAAACAGGAATGGAGGACCTTAAGAGAAACATCGCCACACAGGCTCAGAATCTTGTGATGATGGAGCAAGCACTAGCACTGGATGGGTGTAGCACTGGCACTGGACTTTCTATGACACCAGATGGATTTAATCTCAGGAGAGAACCCAACTACGGGTGTGAGGCATGAAGGAACTGAATTATAAGAACTTGTCGTACGTGGTGGTTTGTTAAAAGATTTTAAATATGTTTGTGCAATAAGAAAACCGAGCTATCTATCATGCTTTTTGTCTTGGTTTGTGTTACTCATTTAATCATTTCTTTCTTGATATCATGATGAATAAAAAATTTTAATGTTGTTTTCTCTATTTTGGTTTACTAATATTATCATTTAATTTATTCATTTGCTACAAGTTGTTAGTTCTTATACTCTTTATATATTGATGTTTGGTATAAGTTTCACTTCACAGATTGTTCATTTCTTTAATATATATACAAGAAGAGAAAAGTATGTGCTGGGGGCAGCAGAAATCCTGCTCTTTGCGAGGCCACACAGAATCTGTGTTCAATGTTTTGGAAATAGATTGGTCATGGTCTCATGACATATCCTAGAGTAATATTCCACTGATGAAATAGTTCACATTTGTATATAGTCAAATTATTGAAAATCTTAGATAGCTTTGAATTATTTTTTTGGAACAGGGGAGAACTTTGTTCTTTTTTTAAGAATGGAAAAAACAAATTGTACGTACTAATTATATATTTTTTGCAACCTTATACTCATAGCCTCTATATTCACTAGTGAAATTTCCTTGGTCTCGTTGGTAATACAGGTGATCATCTCGTGCAGAGTCAGAGTGAGAAGGCAGTGCAGTCCCATCTAATGGATAAAACACCTTCAACCTTGAAACTTAAAGCTGATGAAATTTAAATGCCCAAGGTTGGTGCCCCAAAATATGTCAACCAACAAAATAAGATATCTCAGCTTTTGAGAGGAATAGACCCATATGTTTGAAATTTGGCACATCCTTGATTTGTATCCTACATTTGTCTTTGTATGTATTGTGTACATATAAGATCATAATTAAAATAGAAAACTAACACTAGTCAATATAAGTCCCTCCTTTTTTTTCGACCAACCTCCTCCCACCCTCTCTGCATTGCAAATTACTGCAAACTTAACTTTTGGATACCTTACTTGTAGAGCGTTTTATAAATACCATTTCTATAGTGTTTTTAAAATAAAAACCATAAGGTGTGTGTAGTGAAGTCCAATTTGGAAATTCTAATGAGTTTGAATGATATGAGTGTTTAGTGGATAACAATATTAGATTGTTTAACTTTCTCAAATGAGTTTATTAGAAATTAGAGTTGAAGAATGCATGGTATTCTTATTTTATTTAACAATGAATGTGATATGTAGTTGGGAAACAAAGAAAAAGAAAATCAATTCATCATTAGAAACTTCATCATTTAAGCTTCATGCATGTGGTGTACCCATTTTAGGAACTAAAACAACTTTGACTTTTCTATATTGACTTTAATAGCACTTAAAAATCTAATGTTTCATGAGTAATTCTCAAACACTGGACAACATAATTTTTAGATTTTATTCCTTCCCCCCTCCCCCTCACACACTATTTGATAAGAAAATCACTTATTTTCATTCTATATTGTTTCGAGCTATGTTTATACATTTCTTTTACGTCTACTTTCTAGATTCAATTGCTTAATAAAGTCTTCTTTGTTTGTTCTTTCCAAATATCATGAATACTATTAATAAAAATTACAAATGATTTTATAATATTAGAGAATTTATCGAGGTTCCAAGCCATTACAATATTGTTGAAACTATCTCATTGAGCACCTTCTGCTACATATGTGACACTTTTCACAATTGTCGGCACAACAAATCTCAACTTTCTTTTGTATATAGTCGTATATTAAACGACCTTTTACATGCTAGATGGAAAATATTTGTGGTAGACCTCTAATTGTCGGTGCCACATATATCTTTTGCACATGTATTAACAATGACCCGCAAGAAATGTGCTAAAATAGGAAAATTTTAAATGTAGAAATGATACTTTTTTGTAGACATGAGTGGATCTTGAAAATAATATAGTGCATGGAACAAGCCCTACACACTTAGATAGTCATACACATACACATGAGTCCCATATGAGTCCCTCATTTTTTTTCCACCAACCTCTTCCCACCCTCTCTGCATTGCAAATTACTGCAAACTTAAGTTTTGGATACCTTACTTGTAGAGCGTTTTATAAATACCATTTCTATAGTGTTTTTAAAATAAAAACCATAAGCTAGTGCCCACTATAATAAAAAATTAGAGAAGAGAACATTATCTTTACAGTGTTTTAAATTGAATGCATTTAACTGGAAACTTCGAAGGAGCAAGGAAATTAACGCAATCAAAGTAAGTTTTTGATTTAATTTTTATTTTTTATATATACTTTGATAGTGGTATTGTTCTGACTGACTTGAAAGTACAACGTGGGTATTATATATGTGTTCAGTGAAGTCTAATTAGGAAATTCTAATGAGTTTGAATGATATGAGTGTTTAGTGGATAACAATATTAGATTGTTTAACTTTCTCAAATGAGTTTAACAGAAATTAGAGTGGAAGAATGCACGGTATTCTTATTTTATTTAACAATGAATGTGATATGTAGTTGGGAAACAAAGAAAAAGAAAATCAATTCATCATTAGAAACTTCATCATTTAAGCTTCATGCATGTGGTGTACCCATTTTAGGAACTAAAACAACTTTGACTTTTCTTTATTGACTTTAATAGCACTTAAAAATCTAATCTTTCATGAGTAATTCTCTTCCCCCCCCCTTATTTGATCAGAAAATCACTTATTTTCATTTTTATTGTTTCGAGCTATGTTTATACATTTCTTTTAGCTCTACTTTCTAGATTCAATTGCTTAATAAAGTCTTTTTTGTTTGTTGTTTCCAAATATCATGAATACTATTAATAAAAATTACAAATGATTTTATAATATTAGAGAATTTATCGACGTTCCAAGCCATTACCATAATGTTGAAACTATCCCATTGAGCACCTTCCACTACATATGTGACACTTTTCACAATTGGCGGCACAACAAATCTCAACTTTCTTTTGTATATAGTCGTATATTAAGCAACCTTTCACATGCTAGATGGAAGATATTTGTGGTAGACCTCTAACTGTCCGTGCCACATATATCTTTTGCACATTTATTAACAATGGCCCGCAAGAAATGTGCTAAAATAGGAATATTTCAAATGTAGAAATGATACTTTTTTTAGACATGAGTGGATCTTGAAAATAAACTAGTGCATGGAATAGGGCCCTAGACACTTAGATAGTCATACACAATACACATGAGTCCCATATAAGTCCCTCATTTTTTTTCGACCAACCTCCTCCCACCCTCTCTGCATTGCACATTACTGCAAACTTAAGATTTGGATACCTTACTTGTAGGGCGTTTTATAAATACCATTTCTATAGTGTTTTTAAAATAAAAACCATAAGCTATTGCCCATTATAAAAAAAATTAGAAAAAGAGAACATTATCTTTATAGTGTTTTAAATTGAATGCATTTAAGTGGAAACTTCGAAGGAGCAACGAAATTAACGCAATCTAAGTAAGTTTTTGATTTAATTTTTATTTTTTATATATACTTTGATAGTGGTATTGTTCTGTATGTGTTTAATGAAGTCCAATTAGGAAATTCCAATGAGTTTGAATGATATGAGTGTTTAGTGGATAACAATATTAGATTGTTTAACTTTCTCAAATGAGTTTATCAGAAATTAGAGTTGAAGAATGCATGGTATTCTTATTTTATTTAACAATGAATGTGATATGTAGTTGGGAAACAAAGAAAAAGAAAATCAATTCATCATTAGAAACTTCATCATTTAAGCTTCATGCATGTGGTGTACCCATTTTAGGAACTAAAACAACTTTGACTTTTCTTTATTGACTTTAATAGCACTTAAAAATCTAATGTTTCATGAGTAATTCTCAAACACTGGACAACATAATTTATAGATTTTATTTCTCCCCCCCCCCCTCCCCCCTCCCCCCACCCTCCCCCCCCACACACACTATTTGATAAGAAAATCACTTATTTTCATTCTATATTGTTTCGAGCTATGTTTATACATTTCTTTTAGCTTTACTTTCTAGATTCAATTGCTTAATAAAGTCTTCTTTGTTTGTTGTTTCCAAATATCATGAATACTATTAATAAAAATTACAAATGATTTTATAATATTAGAGAATTTATCGAGGTTCCAAGCCATTACCATATTTTTGAAACTATCCCATTGAGCACCTTCCACTACATATGTGACACTTTTCACAATTGTTGGCACAACATATCTCAACTTTCTTTTGTATATAGTCGTATATTAAACGACCTTTTACATGCTGGATGGAAGATATTTTTAGTAGACCTCTAATTGTCGGTGCCACATATATCTTTCGCACATGTATTAACCATGACCCGCAAGAAATGTGCTAAAATAGGAAAATTTTAAATGTAGAAATGATACTTTTTTGTAGACATGAGTGGATCTTGAAAATAATATAGTGCATGGAACAAGCCCTACACACTTAGATAGTCATACACAATACACATGAGTCCCATATGAGTCCCTCATTTTTTTTCCACCAACCTCTTCCCACCCTCTCTGCATTGCAAATTACTGCAAACTTAAGTTTTGGATACCTTACTTGTAGAGCGTTTTATAAATACCATTTCTATAGTGTTTTTAAAATAAAAACCATAAGCTAGTGCCCACTATAATAAAAAATTAGAGAAGAGAACATTATCTTTACAGTGTTTTAAATTGAATGCATTTAAGTGGAAACTTCGAAGGAGCAAGGAAATTAACGCAATCAAAGTAAGTTTTTGATTTAATTTTTATTTTTTATATATACTTTGATAGTGGTATTGTTCTGACTGACTTGAAAGTACAACGTGGGTATTATATATGTGTTCAGTGAAGTCTAATTAGGAAATTCTAATGAGTTTGAATGATATGAGTGTTTAGTGGATAACAATATTAGATTGTTTAACTTTCTCAAATGAGTTTATCAGAAATTAGAGTGGAAGAATGCACGGTATTCTTATTTTATTTAACAATGAATGTGATATGTAGTTGGGAAACAAAGAAAAAGAAAATCAATTCATCATTAGAAACTTCATCATTTAAGCTTCATGCATGTGGTGTACCCATTTTAGGAACTAAAACAACTTTGACTTTTCTTTATTGACTTTAATAGCACTTAAAAATCTAATCTTTCATGAGTAATTCTCTTCCCCCCCCCCCTATTTGATCAGAAAATCACTTATTTTCATTTTTATTGTTTCGAGCTATGTTTATACATTTCTTTTAGCTCTACTTTCTAGATTCAATTGCTTAATAAAGTCTTTTTTGTTTGTTGTTTCCAAATATCATGAATACTATTAATAAAAATTACAAATGATTTTATAATATTAGAGAATTTATCGACGTTCCAAGCCATTACCATAATGTTGAAACTATCCCATTGAGCACCTTCCACTACATATGTGACGCTTTTCACAATTGGCAGCACAACAAATCTCAACTTTCTTTTGTATATAGTCGTATATTAAACAACCTTTCACATGCTAGATGGAAGATATTTGTGGTAGACCTCTAACTGTCCGTACCACATATATCTTTTGCACATTTATTAACAATGGCCCGCAAGAAATGTGCTAAAATAGGAATATTTCAAATGTAGAAATGATACTTTTTTTAGACATGAGTGGATCTTGAAAATAAACTAGTGCATGGAATAGGGCCCTAGACACTTAGATAGTCATACACAATACACATGAGTCCCATATAAGTCCCTCATTTTTTTTCGACCAACCTCCTCCCACCCTCTCTGCATTGCACATTACTGCAAACTTAAGATTTGGATACCTTACTTGTAGGGCGTTTTATAAATACCATTTCTATAGTGTTTTTAAAATAAAAACCATAAGCTATTGCCCATTATAAAAAAAATTAGAAAAAGAGAACATTATCTTTATAGTGTTTTAAATTGAATGCATTTAAGTGGAAACTTCGAAGGAGCAACGAAATTAATGCAATCTAAGTAAGTTTTTGATTTAATTTTTATTTTTTATATATACTTTGATAGTGGTATTGTTCTGTATGTGTTTAATGAAGTCCAATTAGGAAATTCCAATGAGTTTGAATGATATGAGTGTTTAGTGGATAACAATATTAGATTGTTTAACTTTCTCAAATGAGTTTATCAGAAATTAGAGTTGAAGAATGCATGGTATTCTTATTTTATTTAACAATGAATGTGATATGTAGTTGGGAAACAAAGAAAAAGAAAATCAATTCATCATTAGAAACTTCATCATTTAAGCTTCATGCATGTGGTGTACCCATTTTAGGAACTAAAACAACTTTGACTTTTCTTTATTGACTTTAATAGCACTTAAAAATCTAATGTTTCATGAGTAATTCTCAAACACTGGACAACATAATTTATAGATTTTATTTCTCCCCCCCCCTCCCCCCACACACACACTATTTGATAAGAAAATCACTTATTTTCATTCTATATTGTTTCGAGCTATGTTTATACATTTCTTTTAGCTTTACTTTCTAGATTCAATTGCTTAATAAAGTCTTCTTTGTTTGTTGTTTCCAAATATCATGAATACTATTAATAAAAATTACAAATGATTTTATAATATTAGAGAATTTATCGAGGTTCCAAGCCATTATCATATTTTTGAAACTATCCCATTGAGCACCTTCCACTACATATGTGACACTTTTCACAATTGTTGGCACAACATATCTGATAGAGTACATATTTATATATATTTTAGATGATAATTATTCTCATATTAGTTATATTTTGCATTTAATTGGACATATATTAATTATATTTTAATATCTTATTGTAGGGAGCAAGGAATTCTAAATTGGAAAGGATTTGGACAAATTAGAGGAAAATTCGCAACTATTGGGCTACCCGCATTCGGAATATTGTTTGGTCCATATCTTGAGTTCTAGAAGTCGGATTTGGGCGATTCAACAGCCCACGCGAAGATAATTTAATTTTCTATCATTCTAGATGGGTCCAGATATCAAAAGTCCGCTGAAATAGCCCAGGAACAGGGGAGAAAGTCAACTGCGAATTTTGACCTTTTGGAAACCCATTCAGTTTCGGAATTGCCTTGTATATTCCTATTAGAATAAAAAAAACACTTTTGTATTAGGTATTATTAGAGACAGAGCTTTACATACGTGCTACGGAGGAGAGCCACGGAGAAGAAGAGAAAGGATCGGCATTCTGTATCGATTTCTATTCTTTTGATGATTCTTATGTGTTTTACTATGATTATGATTGGCTAAACCTCGATTGTTGGAGGGCTGTTTTGAAGCCCTAAACTTTATGACAATGATATTTTGATTTTCCGAGATATGTTATTGATTGCACTTATATATACGTCAATGCTTATAGATATTCTTGAATTAACTGTGGTATGTGGACATCCAATTCAGTTATGTGATTGATATATCTGTAAAGTCAATTAATCTTTCTATGTGGTCCATGGGATTAATTGTATCAGTGTGTAATCTGTTTAGCCTTTCTATGTGGTCCATGGGGTTATGCGGATAGCAGAGCTTGTTTCTATGTGGGCCATGACAAGTTCTCTATAAGTGTCTTTCAGTACATATCATAAGGGTTTCAGAGTATGTCATGGGTTTAGTGGTGGATTAATATGCTTTCCAACATGCTTCTTTAATTGTTAAAAACACATTTGCTTTAGTTTAATAATTAGTTTAATTAATAGATAAAACAAAATCCAATCGTTATTTCTTTGCAAAATATAAGTTAAGTGAGCCCTTGATTCCTGGCGTTGAACGATACCCTTACTTATTCTATATTATTATCGGCAGAAAAAGGGTTTAAATTGAGTCACACCAATTTTTGGCGCCGCGCCGCCGGGGATTGAAATTCACTTTACTTTTGTTTTGTGTTAATTTTTGTCGTTGTGGTTTAAACGGTTTGTGTTTTCAGGTACATGGTCAAGACCCGTACATCTGAAGAACCTCTTGAACCGTTTGAAGATAATCCAGAGAAGCTCTTTCGTAAGAAGAGTGAGACCGAAAAAGATCAATTAGACAAGGAAAGTGAAGGGAAGATCATTGTAGTCGATATGGCTATAATACCTACACTTCGTGATGATGTTGCTGTCTCGGTTGCTAATATTGGCCATTCATGTATGGTCTATCCCAATCCTGCTGTGGGGAAAAGCAACAGTTTTGAAATCAAGCAGAATTTACTCATGAGACTACCAGTCTTCCATGACCTTCCAACTGAGGAACCTAATCAACATCTCTCTAGGTTTGTGACTATTGTGGAAAGCATGGGACCTGACATGGCAGACCCTCAAATTCTGAAGATGAAGGCTTTTCCATTCTCTCTTGATGGATCAGCTCTTGACTGGCTAGAAGAATTGCCAGTGGGTTATATTACTTCTTGGGAGAAATTGGCCCAGGAATTCTTGCAGAAATTCTATCCGGCAACTCGAGTCATGAACATGAGAAGCCAAATAGCTGGAATTCATCAAAATGCCACTGAAACTTATGCTGAATATTATGCAAGATTCCAAAAGCTGCAAAAGAGATGCCCACAACATGGATTTTCTAAGGGGAGTCTTCTTCATTTTTTCTATCAAGGTCTTCATGAAGGTGAAAAGAAACTCTTGAATTCAGCTGCTGGTGGTGCTTATGTAGATTTATCTCATGATGCTGCAGAGAAACTAATTGCTAAGGGAGCTGCAAATGAACTTCAATATGGTAGTCGTGCAAGTTCTGGCATAACTCAGGGAGCTCAATCTGATCAAAGGCTCTCAAATATTGAGCAAAGTATCGAAAAACTGAATGCATTACTATTGAGCGCTAAAACACCGACAGCTCAAGTATGTGGTATTTGTTCAACTCCGGGACATTTTACTGATGGTTGTCCTACATTGGTTGAACCTACTTTTGAAGATGTTAATGTTGTTGGCTTTGGCAATCAAGGAGCAAACCAATTCTCTAATACTTTCAATCCAAGATGGAAGGATCACCCCAATTTGAGGTACGGGAACACTAACAATGCTTTAAATGGGTTTCAGTTTCAAAACAATTCTGCACCATCTGGTTTTCTACAAAGGGGTCAAGTCCCTCAAAGCACGAACAATGATAACACTATTGAGAAATTACTGTCCAAGTTGGTTGATGGGCAAACGGAAATGCAAAAACAATGCACTACCAATTCTCAAGACATTAGAGAGATGCAGAAGCAACTTGGGGATGTGATAAAGAAAATTAATCAAGAACATGAGCCTGGACGGTTGCCTGGAACTACACAACCAAATCTGAAATTCGAGCATGCTAACATCATTACTACTAAGAGTGGCCGGAATGTCATTCCCACTCAAAAGGTATTGGAAAATCAGGTTGATAAGCATGGTATCGAAAAAGACCCGGCAACTGAAAGAACTTCACACAACAAATTGGTTGAAGAAAGTGAGAATTCTCAAGCCAAGGAGGATAGTCATGAGAATGAAGATGGAGCTGAGATTGTGCACAACAATTCTGAGGAGAAACATACTTCTCTAATTTCTGGAAGTAAGTCTCTCAAACCTTCAAATTCAGTTATTACTAATAGTCGCTTCGATTCTGTCCCTTTCCCAGCTAGGTTGGTTCAGACAAAGAAGAGTGCATTAGAGACAAATATTTTGGAGACTTTTCGCAAGGTTCACATTAATTTGCCTTTACTGGAGTGCATTCAGAATCTTCCAGCATATGCCAAGGTATTGAAGGACTTGTGTACAAAACGAAGGAGGCTCAAGGGGAGTGAAGTTGTTGAGATGAAGGAGAATGTGTCTGCGGTTCTACAAGGAAGGTTACCAAGAAAGTGTAAGGATCCAGGAAGCTTCACTATTCCTTGCACCATTGGTAAATCTAAATTTGAGAATGCGTTACTTGATTTGGGTGCGTCAATTAATGTTATGCCATCTAGCTTGTATGAGAAATTGTGTATTAAAACTGAACTTAAAACAGATGGTGTTACAATTTTATTAGCTGACAGATCTCACGTTTACCCGAAAGGTGTTTTGGAGGATGTTCTTGTGCAGGTTGGCAGGTTTCAATATCCGGCTGATTTTTATATCTTAGACATGGGAGATGCAAATAATGCACAACTTATTCTTGGTAGACCATTCATGTGTACCGCTCAAACAAGAATCGATGTTGCAAGGGGAGAGCTCAGTATGGACTTTGATAATGAAACCATCAAGTTCAACATGTTTGAGATGATGCGATATCCCGTGGATACTGAGACATGCTTTACAATGAGTACAACTGGTAGCATGGCTCAAAAGTACTTCGAGCTGATGAAAGATGATGTATTAGAAACAGTGATTTCTCAAGGCATTGGTGTTAATCAGGAGGGAAATTCTCAAGCTCTTGAAGAGATTTCTATCATTCATATAGATGAAATTCTAGAGCAATGCAACGCCTTGCAAGGAGCAGAGATTACAGGAGAACGGAAGTTTGTACTCCCTAAAACCTCTAGCGAAAAGCAGTTGCCGTCAGTTGTTCAAGCACCAAAATTGGACCTTAAGCCATTGCCTTCCCATCTCAAGTATGTCTTTCTTGGAAAAGACGAGACACTACCGATCATAATCTCATCAAAGCTCACATCTGTGCAAGAAGAAAAAGTGGTGGAGTTGGTCCGCAATCACATCAAAGCTATTGGTTGGAGTTTGGCGGATATTAGGGGAATCAGCCCCACACTATGTGTTCATAGAATTCACTTGGAAGAAGGTGCCAAACCTGTTAGAGTTCCTCAACGGCGACTCAATCCTCCTATGATGGAGGTTGTGAAAAAGGAAGTCATTAAGCTGCTAGACAATGGGATCATCTATCCAATTTCTGACTCTAAGTGGGTTTCTGCTGTTCATGTTGTTCCTAAAAAATCTGGTATTACAGTGGTAGCAAATGAGGAGAATGAGTTGGTGCCTCAACGTACAGTGACTGGTCACCGTGTTTGTATTGATTACAGGCCTCTCAATAATGCTACAAGGAAAGATCATTTTCCCTTGCCGTTCATTGATCAAATGTTGGAAAGGTTAGCCGGTCATGGGTACTATTGTTTCTTAGATGGGTACTCTGGATATAATCAGATTGCTATAGCCCCAGAGGATCAAGAGAAGACAACATTTACATGTCCCTTTGGTACCTTTGCTTTTCGACGCTTGTCTTTTGGTCAATGTAATGCCCCTGGAACGTTTCAAAGATGCATGATGAGCATATTCTCTGATTATGTGGGAAAAATTATTGAGGTTTTCATGGATGATTTCAGTGTCTTTGGAGATAGTTTTGATGATTGCTTGAAGAATTTGGGGGTTGTTTTGAAAAGATGTGAAGAAACAAATTTAGTGCTCAACTGGGAAAAATGTCACTTCATGGTAACCCATGGGATTGTTCTTGGACATGTGATTTCTTCAAAAGGTATTGAGGTCGATAAATCTAAAATTGACTTGATACGGTACCTGCCCACTCCGTCAAGTGTAAAGGAGATTCGGTCTTTTCTTGGCCATGCTGGTTTCTACAGAAGATTTATTCAGGACTTCTCTAAAATAGCAAGGCCCTTAACTAATCTTCTTCAAAAGGATGTACTTTTCGAGTTCAATGATGAGTGCAAGGTGGCATTTGAGGAGTTAAAACAGAAGCTTACGTCATCTCCTATCATACAAGCACCTGATTGGAGCTTACCGTTTGAAATAATGTGCGATGCCTCAGATTATGCTGTTGGAGCTGTACTTGGGCAACGTAAGGACAAGAAGGTGCATGCTATTTATTATGCTTCTAGAACTTTGAATGATGCACAACTCAACTATGCTACCACTGAGAAAGAATTGTTGGCTGTCGTCTTTGCTTTGGAAAAATTTCGATCATACTTGCTTGGTACAAAGGTGATTGTATTTACAGACCATGCAGCTCTTAAGTACTTGTTGGCCAAGAAGGAGGCAAAGCCACGACTCATCCGTTGGATCTTATTACTACAAGAGTTTGACATTGAAATCAAGGATAAGAAGGGATCCGAGAATGTTGTAGCTGACCATCTAAGTCGATTGGTGAGGGAGGAAGAAGATGTGCCCCTGACTGAGACATTCCCGGATGAACAACTTCTCCAGATTGAGGTAAGTGCTCTTAATGAGGTCACGCCATGGTATGCAGACATAGTGAACTATCTCTTTGACAAAAGTCTGCCTAGTACACTGACTCGTGCACAAAAAGATAAGATTAAACATGATTCAAAATTTTATGTGTGGGATGATCCGTATCTCTGGAAGCATTGTCCAGATTTAATAATAAGGAGATGTGTGCCTGATAATGAATTCGAATCTGTGTTGAAATTTTGTCATAATTATGCATGTGGAGGACATTTTGGAGGAAAAAGAACTGCACATAAGGTGTTAGAGTGTGGTTTTTATTGGCCTACAATGTTTAAAGATGCTCAAGAATTTTGTAGGACTTGCGACAGATGTCAACGAGTAGGGAACATTACTGCTAGGAATGAGATGCCCATGAATCCGATGTTTAATGTTGAAATATTTGATGTTTGGGGTATCGATTTCATGGGTCCATTTCCGAAGTCTAATGGTTTTGAATATATACTTTTAGCTGTTGATTATGTGTCGAAGTGGGTGGAAGCTAAAGCCACCCGCACTAATGATTCGAAAGTGGTTTCAGATTTCTTGAGGACTAACATTTTTGCTAGGTTCGGGATGCCAAGAGTGGTTATCAGTGATGGAGGGTCCCATTTCTGCAATAGGACCATCGAGGCACTATTTCGCAAGTATAACATCTCACATAAAGTTTCCACACCTTATCATCCTCAAACCAATGGACAAGCAGAGGTGTTTAACAGAGAAATCAAGAAAATTCTTGAAAAGACTGTAGGATCTACACGGAAAGATTGGAGTCAACAGTTAGATGATGCACTTTGGGCTTATAGGACGGCGTACAAGACACCCATCGGTATGTCTCCTTATCGCATTGTTTATGGTAAGCCTTGTCATTTGCCAGTGGAACTTGAACATAAGGCATATTGGGCTATTAAGAAATTCAACATGAGTCTTGATGAGGCGGGTTTTCATCGCAAGTTGCAATTGTCTGAATTGGAAGAACTACGCAATGAAGCTTATGAGAGTGCTCGTATTTACAAGGAAAAGACAAAAGTGTTCCATGACAAGATGATTCAAAGGAAGAATTTTGAGGTTGGACAGAAAGTTCTTTTGTATCATTCTCGGTTACGTCTTTTTCCTGGAAAATTACGATCAAGGTGGATTGGCCCATTTGAAATTGTTGAAGTGTTTCCACACGGAGCTGTGAGCATTAAAAAAGATGATGGAAATGTGTTAAGGTGAATGGGCATCGTCTTAAACTTTATTTGGATGATCCTTCTAATTATATCAAGGAGAGCGAGACTCTTAATGATGTGATTATCTCTAGTGCTTAAGTTCCGTGGCATCATGTCTAGCCAAAGACGTTAAAGAAAAGCGCTTCTTGGGAGGCAACCCAAGCATATTGTACGGTTAGTTACAAATTTATTATAATTATTATAGTTCTTAGTAGTAAAATTAGTAGTATTATATTTATAGATTTTTTTTAGATTTCAAATTTTTTTTTATTCCCGCAAGGTGCCTTGATAATTTTTGTGAAGTGTTTCAGAAATTTTCTGTGATGGCATGAGGTAAAAATATTCAGAAAAAAAAAAGAGAGAAAAGAAAAAACAAGCGAGACATGAAGTTGGCCAATTTTATTTAGGAGGTCTGGCAGAACATTCCAGTAGCTGAATACGCCCGTTTACATTTAGGGGCCGTTTGGTTCATGCAGAGGAAACGGAATGGAATGCAGAAAGGGAAACAGACGGAATGGAAAGGAATGATCCAGAATTCCTTTACTCGTTTGTTTCACCTCCAGATCGGAAAGAAAATCTGTTGATTGCCTTTGATTGCCTTTGTATGTGTTTGGCAGGATTATACGAGGGAATCAACTTATGACTTTATATTTTTTATGTAAATCAAATAATATTATTTTTTTAATGTGAAAATTAAAGTAATAAATTGAAAAATTAATATATTAATTGGTAAGTTATTAAAAAAAATTATTTTCTTAACTTCTTTTACTTCTTTTCACATTTATAAAATAAGCCAATATGTGGAGCATAAACCAACTCCAAAGATAAGACATGTTGTAATGTCTCGATTTAGAAAAGTTATACTAATGGAAGCAGAGAGATAGAAAATTGCAGACTTTTAGAACTTACTACTTTGATCACTTGGCCGTGATGACTTTGTACAATTGTGTGACAGTATACATATTTTCTTAATTTTAGTATTTCTGTATGCAGACCTCAGTTGCACTCCTGAACACTTGAATTAGGTGGACAACTTGTTCCAATACTAACTATATAACACTTTCTGCAGTACTATATGACAAGCACTAGTCAAATTTCTTAACTTTTATGGTCGCAAAATAAAATCTCTGATGACATTAATCATCGAAGCCAGACATTTCTTTCACGAATATATTTTTCCCACAACAAAATTTATTTTTCTGTGCTGCAGCAGCACATTAACACATATACTGTAATTGGTATGTCTCACTCAGTCAGTCGGACTTCTGGAGTTAGGATCTGTTGAGATGCACACATAACTTAAAACTATAATCAAATCTATGTAACCAGACAATCGTGCCTCTGAAAATTAAAGCAACACAACTATCAGGCAGCAGCATAGTAAATTTCCTAATAAACTCCTTGAATCAGCATACCCCAAATCACTCTGCAAATCCCAGACCCCTTGCAGAATTAATACTCCACTTAGCCGCCGCCCTGAGTGCATTAGATGAGGTCAAGAAAATACTCCCAGCCAAAAAATAGGAAGCAACAACACTGGAGACTATTACTACTAGTAGCATAATTCTTATCACCACTATAAAAAATATAATCAAGCCACATCATTCACCACATATTTAATACAACAGTAGACGCCATATCAATTGCAACCAAGAAGCTAAAATCAAATCATAAAATTGCAATCAAGAAGCTAAACCAAAACATTAAATTGATAAAACAGAGCTACAAATTACAAATAAAGGTTTCACATAAGTGAACATTATCATCATCCTACCCAATGCAACTCATAAAATATAATAATCCTAGAAAATATGAGATGGAAAATCATTTAAGCCCTGATTAAATTAATAATTACTAATTTAACAGTAGCATTCTGCCGGAGAAAAAACAAACTACAAGACAAAGTACTACAAGATGTATAGTAGTTACCTGAATTTACAACACAAGTATGCTGTAGATGCCAAAAGTCTGTAGAATTTGTTAAGGAATTCTGCCACAATAATCTTTACCTGAAAATTCTGCAGGTTGCAAGTTGAGAACATACAGATTTAAACAAAAGACTAATGTATAGTATCAAGTAACAACCACCATAATTCACAGATAAAAGGCCTTGCAAATTAAATCATAAAATTGATAGAACATAGCAACAAATTACTAGTGACCAATGTAACTCAAAAAATCACATATCATTATCCCTGATATTCGACATGATACTGGAAAAATAAATTATAGATAAGAAAATAAACTTGTCTTCATAATTGCAATATAGTCACATATGGATCCTTCGGATTGTAGAAGCTCAATCAGACCTTCTGCTGTTCTCACCAATAAGATTTTTAACAAAGGCAGCTTTTAAAGAAGAAGGACACTTGTTAAAAATCATGAGCTTGTTCGGTTGTGATGTTAGAATGTCTGCTACCTCAAATACTTGAGTAGTAGTGACACCTTCCAAGTTAAATGATAGTAGTTCTTCTATAACTTTTTCACTTTTTTCAGCCAACTCTTGCTCTCTTTCATCAGCACGAGACATAACATTAGCCATGGTGGAGAGATGAACATTCATGTCTTTCATGAAGGACTGTAAGCTAGAAATTTCAGAAGCTGCAACACTCTCACTTTTTTTCCCTATTTTTTTAGTTTTCTCAACTTTTGCTTTCTTTGACGGTGGAGCCTCTGATTCATCCAGTTGTGTGACATTACCACTAACATCAATCTCTTCATCACTCGAGTCGAGTGTGACTTGAATAGGGGCTGCTTTTTCCATGCTATTAACCGCATCAACAAAGCCTTCAGCTGGTTTTCCGGTGGCATAGTCTTTGCCGTAAATAGTCATTAACTCATGGAAATGCGGAAAAGCAACTCCATACAAGTTCTTGCACGTAGTATGAGTCTAAACAAAAAAAATATTAATATATTATAACCAAAGATACACAAAATAAAATCAAATAACTAGCATGAAAAATTTTGGTCTTACCTTGCAATACTCATCATACACAGATCTATCTACAGATATCATCTTCCTATCATCATCCCACATAAACCCACTAGTAGAAAGCATTTGAGCAATGGCCCTGAACTTGCTAACAAGTGTCTTAAGCCGGGAGTCAATGTGTGGTGTAGCTTTTAAACCACATGTAGGAAGAGCCTTTCCTATGATCTCCTCCAAACGAACCATATATCCATTTCTAAAGCCATTATCACATTTCCAATGTGGATCACTAGCTAACTCTAACAAAGCAGAGACAAGAACTGTATCTTCTTCGGCAGTCCAAAAACGTTTATTCCTGCCTCGACCATTTCCGATGACACCACTTTCTTCCATCCTATCATAACAATCAAGTCATGTAAAACATGCAAGATAATATGAGAAAAGATAATATGAGAAAATTATACATATAGACAAATGAAATGATCAAATTGGTACAAGATTCTAATAAATCAAATTCAACCACAAGCTAGTTCCAATAAATTGCAACTAAAAACAATCACAAACAAACTAAGTGTATAACTAATTTGCTCTACGATTATGTGTAGCTCTCCATTCGTTGAACATGTTTTGAGCCATTTGATTTCTGAAATTAGTCCATGGGTCGGTGACAACAATTGTGTGTATGTACTCTGCTTGATCACCTTCATCACCTTCATCATCGTCACTATCAACCTCCTCATAAAGTTTATTGTCATTAAATGATCTTGGAGACATATATCTTTTAACCAGGTTATGTAATAAAGCACATGCAAGCACAATACGACCATGTGTTTGTAAGCTAAACCAGGATGGACTTCTTAGAATCCCCCATCTGCCTTTCAATAATCCAAAGCATCGCTCAATCACATTTCTAGCTCTAGCATGTTTCAAGTTGAAATACTCTTCAGCTGTGTGTGGTTGACGTGCACCATTATCCCACTCTCTAAGGTGATAAAGATGTCCTCTATATGGTGCTAAAAATCCCTCTCCATTAGTATATCCTCCATCACATAGATAATAACAACCTTGTCACAAGGAAAAAAAACAAAATTTATCATTATTAAGTTGTAATAATAATAAATTAGAGTACTAAATATGCTAACTACCTTTTGGAACTTTTAAACCATTAGGCCTAGAAATTGCATCTCGAAGAACCCGAACATCATGTGCGGATCCCTCCCAACCAGGTAACACATATATGAATTCCATGTCAGGCGAGCATACTCCTAAAACATTCATGGAAAGGATACCTTTTCTTGTTCGATATTTTGCTCGTTCCTCAGAAGGTACAGTCACACTAATCATTGTACCATCAAGTGCACCTAAAGAATTCTACAATAAATATAACAATCATTATAATTTATATATTATATTTAAACATTTTTTTTGTGAAAAATGAATATTATACCTGAAAGCAATTCCATCTCTCATCATCGCAGTCCTCGGATACAGGTGTTGGTTTTTTAAGGAGCACAACATGTAATCTCAGGATGGCAAGCAAACATGCATGAAATTGCCTACTAACAGTTTCACCACTTCTATAAAAATGAGCACTGATAGTTCTATTTTTTTTATGATGAGCTAGTGTGTATAAAAACCCTGCAAGAATCTCTTCTAAACACATATTTTTTGTCTCACTCAATCCACCCACATCTCTAACCATCTCAAGAAGAACACAAAATGTTCTTCGATTTACACGAAGGAAATTCCTACACACAGTGTCACTTTCCCGTATCATTTGATTCAAATTATACAATCTCCTTTTTCTTCTGGTCCTTTTGTCAAGTTGTATTCTTTGAGAATTATGTAATGTATTCCTAACCGAGTACCACAGTAGATGCAACATTACAAAACAATTAATCATTGTAACTATAAAACGAATATTGTCCCAATTTCTTCTATTTCTGAATGGAGCACCAATGCGAGCCATTCTCTGTAAAATTGAACAAAAATACTGAACAACTGAATAATCACAGTGCCTTGCTTATTCAACCCATAACATGTATATGTATCGGATATGCTATAACAGTGATCCACAAGCATGTAATAGTGAAAGGTTAATAAAAAAAGAGGAGGAAAGATAAGGAATAAGTACCGGAAAGTTTTCTCACAAATCCGATGATGAAGCAGATGAAGCAGAGGAGTGAAAAAGCGGAGCCCTTTTTTTTTGCGGGAGATGGTCGCGGGTAATGACCAGGGAAAGAGAATATAAAACCCTAGTATAGTGCGGGGAATGAAAATAGAAGAGTTTTGGGTAAACCCAAAACTTAAAATGGTCAAAGGGAATGCTTTTTTTTGGTAAACAAACAATAACAAACGGAATGAATATAGTTAATTCCCTTTCCCTTTGTAAATTACCCCAAAACAAACGGCCCCTTAGTAGAATGGGCATCTTCGCCTTCTGCCAAGCTGTTCTATTTTCTATTTCCTCTACGCGCATTACAGTTCCAAGCGCTTGCAAGTCACTTGGGTTTATTTCAGTCAAGCCCATTCAGCAAAGTCCAACACCTCTGAGCTCGGCCCAAGTTGGAAAGCCCAGCGCGCTCACTTCAGTTTTCTCGCGCTTGTTCCGGTTCAAGAGGATCGTGCTTAGAGAGGGTTTGAACCCCTGACTTCGGGCTTGCAAAACAATACACCAACCACTTGGCCAACTATATTCATGCTTCAAATGGATGCTAATGTTGTATATTTCTCCAGCTTCACAAATCAGTATCAAGCCACTTGTTAGGGGAGTTTTCTAAACCATTTGTTATCTATTTAATTATTATGTTATGTTATATTATATTATATTATATTATATTATTATTATATTATATAATATTTTTTATTATTCATTGAGGACAATGAACCATCCAAGTGTGGGGATGTGTTCTCACGAATAATAATATTATTTTTTTAAAAAAAATATATATATTTATAAAATCAAAAAAAATTGAAAATTTCAAAAAAATTTGTATATAATTATCTTGTCTCAAAGCATGTTTAGTGAGTACTTATACACATATTGTAGACTAATGTGCATGATTAATTCTGAGCATCATATTCATGATAAAAATCATTCAATGCATGATAATTCTTTGTGTGTGCTTGCGAAAATTTTAAAACTTGAGATGCATCTTAGTCAATTTCTATGAGTAAAGCATGCTTTCACCTGGTGAGATTTTGAGCCTAATTTATGATTGATACAATTTTTATCAATCTAATTTTTTGTGAGTGGTGTTCATCATTTGGCTTGTTTCTCTAGAACTTGATTTAAACCTTATTGAGATGAAATGTTATGTGTATGCATGAAAATGATAAAGGCACTAGGATTAACCTCGTCTATCCAAACAGTACCCGAGAATTATATCCTTAGTGAACCCTCTTGAGCTTATATCCATTTTTTTTTGTTTATCACCAATCAATGAATTTTGAGCCTACTTGTTTATTCTTGTCTTGATGACTAGTAGAGCATTTTTTGATTCACTGGAGCGGTGGTTAACATTCAAGTGTGGGGATTTTTTTTTGTCAAAGGGTGAAAGTTTGGTGGGAATCAAGAAAAAAAAAAAGAAAAAAAAAAGTATCAGGTACTCCTTTGAGATCAATGGGTGGTAATTGCAATGTCATATGAAAAGGACGATCCATGTGCACGTGCTGGTATTAAGCACAATTGTACTAGAAATTAAGGGGATCAAATTAATTCCTCTTATTTTTCTTGGTGACTTTTCACTGCCCTTGGTTACTGGAGAAAAACTTGACTTTGAAAAGAAAAAAAAGGAAAAGGAAAAAAAAATAGCAAGTGGAGAATGTGTTCATTGGTGTTACAATGTGAAAGGAGGGAAAGTACGTAATATGTACTTGGGCTTTAATGCTTGTGAAAGCTTGATCACCTTTTACATGATTCAAATTTCATGTTGAGTGCTTAATCAAAAGTGAACATTGTGCTCTATTAGTTATCGAGTTAGCCACTTGTTAGCTTATTTCTTTGATATCCTACCCATGCCTAAGCCTCGTTGCAACCCTTAACAAAGTCCTTTTGATTTGTGCGTGCATAAATACAGAGTAGTGGAGATTTGGTAGACAACCAAGTTTGTGGTAGTACATGTCCATATCGATTGAATTTGAGTGAAACATTTACACCCCAAACACTTGTGTGAATTGAGAGTAATGTGAGATCTTATATCCATAGCATGCTTACTTATTTGATGCGACTTTGATGTATATTTCATGATATTTTTGTCTATCTAGACATTGTGTGCACGCTTGGATTGTTGTGTATAAATGGTGCATAAGTGATAGTACTAGTACTTTCACACTTGTTCAGATTGTTATGTAATTGAAGGTTGCATATGTGGTACGATGATGTTGTTAGTGCTTGAGATTTGATGATTGAAAATATTTGATTTTGTGGGTATATCTTCTATAAACCCTCACGAGACAACACTCGTCCTACTAGGGCTGCCTAGGGGTTTAAAGGCTTGTTGCATACGCTCAATGCAATCGTGTCATCTACGAAAGTGATGTTAGTAGTTAGTTAGTAATATTTCTATTATATGTTGCCCGAGGACGTGCAATATGCTAAGTGTGGGGATATTTGATAGAGTACATATTTATATATATTTTAGATGATAATTATTCTCATATTAGTTATATTTTGCATTTAATTGGACATATATTAATTATATTTTAATATCTTATTGTAGGGAGCAAGGAATTCTAAATTGGAAAGGATTTGGACAAATTAGAGGAAAATTCGCAACTATTGGGCTACCCGCATTCGGAATATTGTTTGGTCCATATCTTGAGTTCTAGAAGTCGGATTTGGGCGATTCAACAGCCCACGCGAAGATAATTTAATTTTCTATCATTCTAGATGGGTCCAGATATCAAAAGTCCGCTGAAATAGCCCAGGAACAGGGGAGAAAGTCAACTGCGAATTTTGACCTTTTGGAAACCCATTCAGTTTCGGAATTGCCTTGTATATTCCTATTAGAATAAAAAAAAACACTTTTGTATTAGGTATTATTAGAGACAGAGCTTTACATACGTGCTACGGAGGAGAGCCACGGAGAAGAAGAGAAAGGATCGGCATTCTGTATCGATTTCTATTCTTTTGATGATTCTTATGTGTTTTACTATGATTATGATTGGCTAAACCTCGATTGTTGGAGGGCTGTTTTGAAGCCCTAAACTTTATGACAATGATATTTTGATTTTCCGAGATATGTTATTGATTGCACTTATATATACGTCAATGCTTATAGATATTCTTGAATTAACTGTGGTATGTGGACATCCAATTCAGTTATGTGATTGATATATCTGTAAAGTCAATTAATCTTTCTATGTGGTCCATGGGATTAATTGTATCAGTGTGTAATCTGTTTAGCCTTTCTATGTGGTCCATGGGGTTATGCGGATAGCAGAGCTTGTTTCTATGTGGGCCATGACAAGTTCTCTATAAGTGTCTTTCAGTACATATCATAAGGGTTTCAGAGTATGTCATGGGTTTAGTGGTGGATTAATATGCTTTCCAACATGCTTCTTTAATTGTTAAAAACACATTTGCTTTAGTTTAATAATTAGTTTAATTAATAGATAAAACAAAATCCAATCGTTATTTCTTTGCAAAATATAAGTTAAGTGAGCCCTTGATTCCTGGCGTTGAACGATACCCTTACTTATTCTATATTATTATCGGCAGAAAAAGGGTTTAAATTGAGTCACACCAATATCTCAACTTTCTTTTGTATATAGTCGTATATTAAACGACCTTTTACATGCTGGATGGAAGATATTTTTAGTAGACCTCTAACTGTCGGTGCCACATATATCTTTCGCACATTTATTAACAATAGCCCGCAAGAAATGTGCTAAAATAGGAAAATTTCAAATGTTGATGAAATGATCCTTTTTTGTAGACATGAGTGGATCTTGAAAATGAAATAGTGCATGGAACAAGCCCTAGACACTTACATAGTCATACACAATACACATGAGTCCCATATGAGTCCCTTATTTTTTTTCGACCAACCTCCTCCCACCCTCTCTGCATTACACATTACCGCAAACTTAAGATTTGGATACCTTACTTGTAGAGCGTTTTATATATATCATTTCTATAGTGTTTTTAAAATAAAAACCATAAGCTAGTGCCCATTATAAAAAAAATAGAAAAAGAGAACATTATCTTTATAGTGTTTTGAATTGAATGCATTTAAGTGGAAACTTCGAAGGAGCAACGAAATTAACGCAATCTAAGTAAGTTTTTGATTTAATTTTTATTTTTTATATATACTTTGATAGTGGTATTGTTCTGTATGTGTTAGGTCCTCTTAACTCACTATATAGATTAATATAGTGAACACAATCAATCACACAGAATGACAATATAAGAGATTGAAAGCAGTAAACTCTTATTCACAAAGCTTGGTCGGTTACAAAAACTCTCTCAGTGATATATATATTATCACTAAGAGCTGCTAGGGTTCTACTAAGAATATACTCGATAACTCAACTCGTATAGAGTAACCCTAATCTGTGTTTATATGGACACAGTTACAAAATCAATCTCTGATTTGATATCCTATAAATCAGCTATGTATTCTATCAATCAAAGATTGCTACTGTTTTCTGTTTAGTTTCCATAGTCTGCAAATCACTCCTCCGCTTCTATCCTTCCTTGACGTATATCCGCTTCTGAGCTCTTTCCACGTGTAAACTCTGACGAGTCTTGACTATGTAAACTCTGATCAGACTTTATCAAACTCTGATCAGCTCCCAGCTTAAACTCTGATCACTCCCGTTCTAAAACAAACTTTAAGAACATAATTAGTAATCATCAATTATATCTAACAATCTCCCCCAACTTGTGCATAAATATGTTATGTGCAAGTTAACAGATAATTGATGATGTCAAAACAAATAAGTCAAATGCACCAGAGTTTAGCTACATAACAGAAAACTTTTAAAACTTACTGATACTTTTACTCCTTAGCTTCATAGACACCATTGGCTGTCTTCATGTATTCTCTGAGGAGTTCTCTTTCAGCTTCTGCAAGTGCTGCAATCATCTGTCTTTTGACTTCTCTCAATTCTGGATCTGAAACTCCAGTTTGATAGATTGCAGCTCTAAGATCATAGATCTTGTTTCTTCTCATGTCTTTATCCAGCCTGATGTAGTAACCTTTGTCAGACTCTTCATTATCTTTATAGTGTTTTAAATTGAATGCATTTAAGTGGAAACTTCGAAGGAGCAACGAAATTAACGCAATCTAAGTAAGTTTTTGATTTAATTTTTATTTTTTATATATACTTTGATAGTGGTATTGTTCTGTATGTGTTAGGTCCTCTTAACTCACTATATAGATTAATATAGTGAACACAATCAATCACACAGAATGACAATATAAGAGATTGAAAGCAGTAAACTCTTATTCACAAAGCTTGATCGGTTACAAAAACTCTCTCAGTGATTTATATATTATCACTAAGAGCTGCTAGGGTTCTACTAAGAATATACTCGATAACTCAACTCGTATAGAGTAACCCTAATCTGTGTTTATATGGACACAGTTACAAAATCAATCTCTGATTTGATATCCTATAAATCAGCTATGTATTCTATCAATCAAAGATTGCTACTGTTTTCTGTTTAGTTTCCATAGTCTGCAAATCACTCCTCCGCTTCTATCCTTCCTTGACGTATATCCGCTTCTGAGCTCTTTCCACGTGTAAACTCTGACGAGTCTTGACTATGTAAACTCTGATCAGACTTTATCAAACTCTGATCAGCTCCCAGCTTAAACTCTGATCACTCCCGTTCTAAAACAAACTTTAAGAACATTAGTAATCATCAATTATATCTAACAATCTCCCCCAACTTGTGCATAAATATGTTATGTGCAAGTTAACAGATAATTGATGATGTCAAAACAAATAAGTCAAATGCACCAGAGTTTAGCTACATAACAGAAAACTTTTAAAACTTACTGATACTTTTACTCCTTAGCTTCATAGACACCATTGGCTGTCTTCATGTATTCTCTGAGGAGTTCTCTTTCAGCTTCTGCAAGTGCTGCAATCATCTGTCTTTTGACTTCTCTCAATTCTGGATCTGAAACTCCAGTTTGATAGATTGCAGCTCTAAGATCATAGATCTTGTTTCTTCTCATGTCTTTATCCAGCCTGATGTAGTAACCTTTGTCAGACTCTTCATTATCTTTATAGTGTTTTAAATTGAATGCATTTAAGTGGAAACTTCGAAGGAGCAACGAAATTAACGCAATCTAAGTAAGTTTTTGATTTAATTTTTATTTTTTATATATACTTTGATAGTGGTATTGTTCTGTATGTGTTAGGTCCTCTTAACTCACTATATAGATTAATATAGTGAACACAATCAATCACACAGAATGACAATATAAGAGATTGAAAGCAGTAAACTCTTATTCACAAAGCTTGATCGGTTACAAAAACTCTCTCAGTGATTTATATATTATCACTAAGAGCTGCTAGGGTTCTACTAAGAATATACTCGATAACTCAACTCGTATAGAGTAACCCTAATCTGTGTTTATATGGACACAGTTACAAAATCAATCTCTGATTTGATATCCTATAAATCAGCTATGTATTCTATCAATCAAAGATTGCTACTGTTTTCTGTTTAGTTTCCATAGTCTGCAAATCACTCCTCCGCTTCTATCCTTCCTTGACGTATATCCGCTTCTGAGCTCTTTCCACGTGTAAACTCTGACGAGTCTTGACTATGTAAACTCTGATCAGACTTTATCAAACTCTGATCAGCTCCCAGCTTAAACTCTGATCACTCCCGTTCTAAAACAAACTTTAAGAACATTAGTAATCATCAATTATATCTAACAATCTCCCCCAACTTGTGCATAAATATGTTATGTGCAAGTTAACAGATAATTGATGATGTCAAAACAAATAAGTCAAATGCACCAGAGTTTAGCTACATAACAGAAAACTTTTAAAACTTACTGATACTTTTACTCCTTAGCTTCATAGACACCATTGGTTGTCTTCATGTATTCTCTGAGGAGTTCTCTTTCAGCTTCTGCAAGTGCTGCAATCATCTGTCTTTTGACTTCTCTCAATTCTGGATCTGAAACTCCAGTTTGATAGATTGCAGCTCTAAGATCATAGATCTTGTTTCTTCTCATGTCTTTATCCAGCCTGATGTAGTAACCTTTGTCAGACTCTTCATTGAAATTGAGAGCTCTGATTCCAGCTACTGTTTCCAATTGTGCTAAATTTTTCTTCATCTCAACTAGCTGTCCTTGATCATTGAGGTATTTTGGAACAAAAGGTCCAGCATTCTTATTTCCAGTTATACCCATCTTTCTCCTGATTTGATCTTTGATCAGATTTGAGATGTGTTGACATGACTTGTTCTTCACTTGAAATATGTGTGAGACATATCTCAATTCCTCCCAGTGTTTAGCATAGAGATCAGCTTCAATAACTCTAAACACTGTTCCATCAGACATGAAGTAGATAAGAATGTTATCACCTCTGTCATTCTTCACCAGTTGGACTGAATCAAGTTTGTCCATTCTTTCTTGCAATGCTCCAGTCCTGGGTGCACAGAGAGATGAGGGGTCATCTGGCCTTGATCCTATGCTTTGATCAAATTTTTCATATTTAGATCCTAACCCTCCTTTATCTCTTCCTGCTTTTCGATGAGAGATTGGTTGAATTGAGCTCTTGTCATATGTTATCTCAGTCATCAGACTTGGCTTTGCAAATCCTGGCAATGGGGTTGTTGTTGGTTTAAACACAACTTGAGCCTTGTCAGAGGTTGTCTCCTTCTTATCTTCTTTATTAACTTGAGCTATGTCAGAGGTTAATCTTTCTTCTTGTAATTCTGCAATATGAGCTCTGTTAGAGATTGCAGCTTCTTTTTGTTTTTCTTCTACAACTTGATCTCTGTCAGAGGTTGTAGACTTCCTTTGAACCCAA
This sequence comes from Daucus carota subsp. sativus, assembly GCF_001625215.2. NCBI lineage: Eukaryota > Viridiplantae > Streptophyta > Magnoliopsida > Apiales > Apiaceae > Daucus > Daucus carota. Next base: position 23,588,255 of record NC_030389.2, on the reverse strand, counting down.
CCTTTCTCTAGGTGTTCATCTACTTTGCTTTTTCCCTTGGTTGTATACTCATCTTCAGAGTATACCTTTTTGATTGGTAAACTCTGATCAGCAATAGCAGTTTCCTTTATCAGTATCCCCTTTTCTTTTGGTCTGGCAGTTGATTTTGCAGGTTTCTGAATTTGTCCTGAGTTTATAGCTTCAACATATTCTTTCTTCAGTTCAGCTTCCTCTGCAGCAATCAACTCCAAATCCAATTTAGCTTCTGGATTTTCTTGTTCAAATATCAGTCTAGCATATTCTTCATCAGTCATTGGTTTATCTGATCCAGCCACTGGTCTTTGCTTTGATCCAGATGTGACATTGTGTGTTGGAGCTGGAGCAGACTTTGAGCTTTGCTTAGACTGTTTTGCACTGTCAGAGTTTGAAACTCTTCCACCAGTTGCAGTTTGAAACCTATTATGCTTAGTAAAGTCATCCATATCATCATCATCATCCTTGTTCTTTCTTTTCAGAGTTTGAGAAGTAGACTTGCATTTGACATTAGCTACTCTTGTAGGAACAATCGGACCTTGGTCCTGCGTTTTATGATACTAATTAAAAGTTCGAACAGAATATTAACCTTAATCGCTACGGCGCAAGCGATTCAAATCCACGTCTTCTACTGTATTCCTTGATTCTCCTTGGACGAAGTGTGGCCTTCGATCTCCCAAGGTGTGCCTCTCCTTAAAGCTCCGAAAACCCAAAACCCTAGCTGTCTCCTTGAGAAAAACGTCTGCCTCTCTCTGACTCTAGGATTAATTCGTTTTGGTGTGTTTTTCAGCTTTAGGAGAACGAGAATATATATAGGCTACAGCAGGGATCATGGATCATTAGGTCAGGCCTTCTAATGACATTCCGGGCCAGGCCCAATGTCATTAAATATTAATTCTATCCACTAAAGAACTAATATTTGCACTACCTTTCCTAATTCCGTAAATTAATTATTTAATTCGGCTCCCATATTAATTGCTTATAAATTCCCCATGTTTAAGATATCGCATGTCCATTAATTAAATTAATTTCTGACAATTAATTTAATCAATATCTTTTATCCTTGATCATCCACTCAACCTTATAATTATGCAAGAACAAATCTGCCTGCAGGACTAAAGCATAATTATCTTTATGAGCTTTCAAGAGGACATCATCACCCGAATATATTTTTCGGACACGGTTTCCTTCTATAGTCAATATCCCACTCTGTATATAATGTCATTGCCCAATACATAAATTCGTAATTTAAAATAAATTACTTAATTTATGAGTCAAGGCATGTGCATTAAATACAAGTGTCAATCACTATATCCGGATTAAGAACTTAAGCATTAATAACATCATAGAATCTTAGTTCTTTATTGTCAGAATTAAAGAAACAATTATTCTACTATTTTGATCCCGTTCAATATACACAAAGTATATAAATATTATTCAATAGTCAAGACAAACTATTTCCAAATAATACTTCAGCCGTTCCAGTGGTTTGTCTAACACCACTGCGACTGTGAACCTTTATTATATTATATAAGGAGTCTGACAATCTAATCTTCTGCTATCCCATTTGATACTAGATTGTCTACAATATATAATATACAGACAATGTGAAAACATGCATTGAAGATTCTCAAATAATTGTTATATACTTCAAACGAATATTTCAGTATAACCCTAACAATCTCCCACTTATACTCAAGATATTCTTTGAGTATATCAGTGTCTATTACAAGCAATCCACTACCAACTATATATAACTATGTGGCAAAGTATCTGACTCCTATCGCTTCCACGTGCTCCTCAAAAGCCTTAGCTGGTAAGCTCTTCGTGAAAGGATCTGCCCGGTTATCCTTCGATGCTATGTCAGCCACAATGATATCTCCTCGCTTAACGAACTGTCGTATGAGGTGATACTTACGCTCTATGTGTTTCGCTGCCTTATGGGCCCGCGGTTCCTTGGTATTCGCCACAGCACCAGTGTTATCACAATAAATCGTGATCTGCTGTGGCAGATTAGGAACCACATCCAAATCCAGCAGGAAGTTTCGGAACCATATAGCCTCTTTGGCTGCCTCCGAGGCTGCCACATATTCGGCTTCCATGGTTGAGTCCGCGATGCATTTCTGCTTCACACTCCTCCATATTACGGCTCCACCTCCAAAAGTAAAAACACATCCCGAGGTGGACTTTCTCTTATCCTTATCCGTCTGGAAATCCGAATCGGTATATCCCAGAGGCAATAAATCAGAGGACTTGTAAACCAGCATATACTCCTTAGTCCTTCGCAGGTACTTGAGTATTGCTTTTACGGCACTCCAATGTTCTTGTCCTGGGTTTGACTGGTATCTGCTAACCATGCCCACGGCAAAGCAGATATCAGGCTTCATACATAACATTGCATACATTAGGCTCCCACATGCCGAAGCATAAGGAACTACCTTCATGTTCTCTATCTCCTTAGGTGTCGAAGGACATTGCCTCTTTGATAGAGTAACTCCATGTCTGAAGGGTAAATTACCCTTCTTGGAGTCCAGCATGTTAAAACGAGCTAATACGTCATCTATGTAGGGCTCCTGAGATAAAGCCAACATCCTTTTCTTGCGATCCCTTATAAGTTTGATCCCAAGGATGTATGCTGCTTCACCTAAGTCCTTCATTTCAAATTGTTTGAACAACCATGCCTTTATTGAAGACAACATCTTAACATTGTTTCCAATGAGTAAAATGTCATCAACATAAAGCACTAGAAAAACCACTGCATTTCCCTCACATCTCTTATACACGCATGCTTCGCTTGGACATTGATCAAATCCATATGACTGGACTGCCTGATCAAAGCGAATGTTCCAATACCTAGAAGCTTGTTTAAGTCCATAAATAGACCTCTTCAGCTTACATACAAGATGCTCTTGGCCTTCTTTAATGAATCCCTCTGGTTGCTGCATATAGATGGTTTCCTCAAGATTTCCATTAAGGAAAGCTGTCTTGACATCCATTTGCCAAATCTCATAATCGAGATGAGCTGCTATAGATAAAAGAATACGGATTGACTTAAGCATGACTACCGGCGAAAAGGTTTCCTCATAATCGATACCTTCTTTCTGAGTATACCCTTTCGCAACAAGTCTTGCTTTCCAGGCTTTCACCTTTTTGTCTGATCCCCTCTTTTTCTTGTAGACCCACTTACATCCAATAGGTTTTACACCTTTGGGTGGTTCCACGAGCTCCCAGACCTGATTAGAATACATAGATTCCATCTCAGAATTCATTGCCTTTTGCCAAAGACTTGCATCTTTGTCTTGTATTGCCTCTTCGTATGTCCGGGGATCATCATCATGTTCACCAGAGACCAAGTCCGAAGACTCTCCCAAAAACATGAATCTGTCGGGCTGTCGAACAAACCTCCCACTACGATGAGGAACTGGTGCGGTATTAGTGACCGGTTGCACAGTCTGCTGTGGTTGTTCTACTTGTACTACAGGTTCATTATTCGTCCCTCCCACTAATTCCTCTAAAACGATACTACTCATGGGTTTGTGATTTATTATATAGTCTTCCTCTAAGAATCTTGCATTGGTGCTAACAGTGACATCCCGATCCTTAGGACTATAAAATAAATAACCTTTTGTTCCCATGGGGTAGCCTACAAACAGCTTTACTTCTGTACGAGATTCTAGCTTAGTCGCGTTCTTGTTCAGCACATGTGCTGGACAACCCCATATCCGAATGTGTCTCAGACTCGGTTTGTCCCCGGTCCATAATTCTAAAGGGGTTTTAGGAACCGACTTAGAAGGTACTAAGTTCAGAAGATAAGCTGCTGTCTCTAAGGCATGTCCCCAAAAGGACTTGGGTAAATCCGAATAACTCATCATCGATCTAACACTCTCTAAAAGAGTCCAGTTCTTTCTCTCTGCTACACCGTTCGGCTGGGGTGTGCCTGGTGCAGTCAACTGGGATTCTATCCCATTCTCTGATAAATATTCCCTGAATTCCCCAAGCAAGTATTCGCCACCACGATCAGATCGTAGTGACTTGATACTTTTATTATGTCGCTTCTCCGTTTTAGCTTTGTACTCTTTGAATTTCTCAAAGCACTCAGACTTACGGTGCAACAAATAAACGTATCCATATCTAGAATAATCGTCAATAAAAGTGACGAAATACTCATAACCACCTCTTGCTTGGATATTCATAGGTCCACATAAATCAGAGTGAACCAATCCTAACACTTGTTTGGCTCTATTCCCCTTTGCCTTAAAAGGCCTTTTGGTCATTTTACCTTCCAAGCAGGATTCACAAACTGGAAATGGCTCCACTGCCAATTAGCCTAAAGGCCAGTCTACTACCAGTCTTTGAATCCTCCTCAAGTTAATATGACCTAATCTCAAGTGCCAAAGATATGTTTGGTTCAAACTAGAAGGTTGCTTTCTTTTATTAGAGGTAGAAGATGTGTTGTTCAATACCCTATGTTGTAGTTGCAGTGCGGGTTGACTAGGATTAATTATATACAAATTGTCTTGCAATGTACCAGAACATATAATCCGTTTATTCATCATAATAGAAACATTACGATCCAAACAAACATTATAACCATTCATAGCAAGTTTAGAAACCGAAATCAAATTCCTTCTAAAAGAAGGTACATAAAAACAATTGTTCAAAACCAAAATCTTATCAGAACCAAAAGATAAATGAATAACTCCTACTGCAACTACTGCTACTTTCGTAGCATCTCCCATGAACACGTATATCTCGCCATCTCTAAGCATTCTGGATTGCTGGAACCCCTGCATAGAGTTACAAACATGATCAGTGGCTCCAGTATCTACACACCAAGTGCTCGTAGATATAGCCGCTATAAATGTTTCTGTAACTAGAGAAAGAGACATACCAGTATTGTTTGTCTTCTTAGGAAGAGGACAATCCTTTTTCCAGTGACCCGACTGCTTGCACCGGTAGCACTTCCCCTTAGGCTTTTTCACACCACCTTGAACCCCCACTGCTTTCACAGCTTGCTGTGTCTGAGCCTTTTTCTTCTTCTTATTGCCTTTCGGCTTAGAGGAAGAACCTTTCTCAGCCACATTCACTTGAACACTCTGGCGAAATAATCCTTCAGCTGCCTGAAGTTCTGTCAGCAGTTCCGCAAGACTATACTGCCTCTTGTTCATGTTGTAATTCAAGCGGAACTGCTCAAAACTCTTGGGCAAGCTCATAAGGACAATGTCAATCTGGGTTTCCCCGTCAAGCTCTGCACCAAGGATCTCTATCTCATTCAGATGTGACATCATCTTGAGAACATGATCACTTACAGGTGTACCTTCAGCCATCTGAGTGTTCATTAAAGCCTTCATGGCTACTTGCCTAGCAGCCCTATTCTGATCTCCAAAAAGTTCCTTGAGATTAAAGAGCATATCCGAAGCAGTGGCCATAGCCTGATGCTGATGCTGCAAAACACCCGACATTGCTGCCAGAATGTAACATCGCGACATCTCATCAGCCTTTGTCCACCGCTTATAATACTCTTTCTCCTCATCAGGAGCATCAGCAGCGGGCTGCTCAGGCTTGGGTTCATAAGTGCAAAACTTGTACTCCTCAGCAGTCAACACAATGTCCAAATTACGTTTCCATTCAATATAGTTAGGTCCGGTAAGTTTGTTATCCTTAGGTATGGTGAACAGTGGATTAAACCCCATTATATCCTGAGAATCATGCATGAAAAAATCACATTACACATAAAGAAGGGTGCATAAAAAATTAAGTCCTATTGGTTCCTCTAACAATTATTAAAATTAAATACACTAACGTTTAAACACCATAAGTTTCTGGTACGTCACGATGAGTGACATGTATACCACCTAAATTTGTTTAAACGTTACTTCGGTCCTATTACTAAACAATAAGCCACGTTGGGGTGGTCTATATTATTTTTCATAGCTAAGTGTATACCATCATCAAATCTTAAATTACCCGAAACCTATGGAACTTGGTACGCCACGATGGGCGGCATGTATACCTTCCAATATTTCTCGAACAGAATACTTCAATTCAATATTCGTGTCTGGTTTGACTTCTAGGCAGTGGAGGAGTCACATCGGTCTCACTTAATACCCATAAGCCTTAGAAATCGCCCCAAATCAGAGATAAAGAAAATTCGTATCTATTCGTATTAATTCAAGAAGTTCGTTCCAGTAATATCTATAACATTCTAGGCACCATAAATTACATGCCACGATGGGTGACGTATACATAATTTATATTCGCCTTATATGTTAAATTACATACAAACAATGATGGAGACCATGCGATTTAATACCATATTAACTCCCTCTCCCACTTAGAATTTACTTTGAGGATTTTAATCTAGATGCATCGCCCTATGTTATTTCTTCGAAGTCCACATGCATACTATCATGGTTATAGCAACATAAAGAACACATAAAGAACACATAACATGGCAGCATACTAGCATGATTAAAGCATTAATTAAAAACATCCCTATGTCCATGTCATTCTAGCATGCGAAGGGTTAGTATCACATGGCATAACAACACAGACAAGAAACACATAGTAGCAATAATCAAGAAAAGGCAGAAATTATGTAAAACATAATGAAACACATCCACTATTATGGCCCCGGAAAAACATCTTCGAAATCACCCTTCGAAAAATTCCGAAAATCTTCGAGAGCCCGTTTGGAGGCCTAAACAGCCTCAGAATGCCCTGAAAAACTGAACCAAATGGACTACGTCGATTTGGAGCCTGTCCGTCTAGTTCTGCCGTCCCCGAAAAGGTATTATGCGCCCAAATCGGACATCGTATGCAAAAGTTACCCTAAATAGCAGCGGCAACAGATCGCAGCAGCGGAAGATCTCTGTTTCTTACAGCCCCGTTGATCAAACAATTACATACAAATTGTACAGGCGAACCAGCCTATTCTATTACATCAGATCATAATCTAAAACAATTACAAATTGAATTACAAGATTAAACTATCACGATCAACCCTCGTGATTTACAACAGACTTGGCTTTGCAAATCCTGGCAATGGGGTTGTTGTTGGTTTAAACACAACTTGAGCCTTGTCAGAGGTTGTCTCCTTCTTATCTTCTTTATTAACTTGAGCTATGTCAGAGGTTAATCTTTCTTCTTGTAATTCTGCAATATGAGCTCTGTTAGAGATTGCAGCTTCTTTTTGTTTTTCTTCTACAACTTGATCTCTGTCAGAGGTTGTAGACTTCCTTTGAACCCAACCTTTCTCTAGGTGTTCATCTACTTTGCTTTTTCCCTTGGTTGTATACTCATCTTCAGAGTATACCTTTTTGATTGGTAAACTCTGATCAGCAATAGCAGTTTCCTTTATCAGTATCCCCTTTTCTTTTGGTCTGGCAGTTGATTTTGCAGGTTTCTGAATTTGTCCTGAGTTTATAGCTTCAACATATTCTTTCTTCAGTTCAGCTTCCTCTGCAGCAATCAACTCCAAATCCAATTTAGCTTCTGGATTTTCTTGTTCAAATATCAGTCTAGCATATTCTTCATCAGTCATTGGTTTATCTGATCCAGCCACTGGTCTTTGCTTTGATCCAGATGTGACATTGTGTGTTGGAGCTGGAGCAGACTTTGAGCTTTGCTTAGACTGTTTTGCACTGTCAGAGTTTGAAACTCTTCCACCAGTTGCAGTTTGAAACCTATTATGCTTAGTAAAGTCATCCATATCATCATCATCATCCTTGTTCTTTCTTTTCAGAGTTTGAGAAGTAGACTTGCATTTGACATTAGCTACTCTTGTAGGAACAATCGGACCTTGGTCCTGCGTTTTATGATACTAATTAAAAGTTCGAACAGAATATTAACCTTAATCGCTACGGCGCAAGCGATTCAAATCCACGTCTTCTACTGTATTCCTTGATTCTCCTTGGACGAAGTGTGGCCTTCGATCTCCCAAGGTGTGCCTCTCCTTAAAGCTCCGAAAACCCAAAACCCTAGCTGTCTCCTTGAGAAAAACGTCTGCCTCTCTCTGACTCTAGGATTAATTCGTTTTGGTGTGTTTTTCAGCTTTAGGAGAACGAGAATATATATAGGCTACAGCAGGGATCATGGATCATTAGGTCAGGCCTTCTAATGACATTCCGGGCCAGGCCCAATGTCATTAAATATTAATTCTATCCACTAAAGAACTAATATTTGCACTACCTTTCCTAATTCCGTAAATTAATTATTTAATTCGGCTCCCATATTAATTGCTTATAAATTCCCCATGTTTAAGATATCGCATGTCCATTAATTAAATTAATTTCTGACAATTAATTTAATCAATATCTTTTATCCTTGATCATCCACTCAACCTTATAATTATGCAAGAACAAATCTGCCTGCAGGACTAAAGCATAATTATCTTTATGAGCTTTCAAGAGGACATCATCACCTGAATATATTTTTCGGACACGATTTCCTTCTATAGTCAATATCCCACTCTGTATATAATGTCATTGCCCAATACATAAATTCGTAATTTAAAATAAATTACTTAATTTATGAGTCAAGGCATGTGCATTAAATACAAGTGTCAATCACTATATCCGGATTAAGAACTTAAGCATTAATAACATCATAGAATCTTAGTTCTTTATTGTCAGAATTAAAGAAACAATTATTCTATTATTTTGATCCCATTCAATATACACAAAGTATATAAATATTATTCAATAGTGAAGACAAACTATTTCCAAATAATACTTCAGCCGTTCCAGTGGTTTGTCTAACACCACTGCGACTGTGAACCTTTATTATATTATATAAGGAGTCTGACAATCTAATCTTCTGCTATCCCATTTGATACTAGATTGTCTACAATATATAATATACAGACAATGTGAAAACATGCATTGAAGATTCTCAAATAATTGTTATATACTTCAAACGAATATTTCAGTATAACCCTAACAACTCTCTCCCCCTTTTCGACATCATTATCTTCAGGAATCAGGACTGATGTGATTAGAGATAGAGAAGATTGGATGGCTTCCAGCTGTTTGGTCAATGTGGATTGAGTGGCCTCAATTGAAGTCATTCTTTGCTCCAGAGATTCATTTGCAGACACCAGCTTCTTCATGTCTTCCTTCAGAGGTAGTAAATGCCTTTTCTTGTCCATATTCTGAGTTTCAGACAAGTTAGCTACCTCTGTTCTAAGACAATCTACTGACTTAGATGTCTGAGCATGAGCAGTATGAAATGTCTTCAGATATAGAACTGTGGCTTTGAGGCTTGACATGACATCAGAGTTTGTAATTTTATTCTCCGCCAAGGATAGAAATTCTTCAACCTTTACTGGCTCCAGAGAATGCTGGTGACTCAGCCAGAGTTTATCCCATACTTCATTAGGTGGATCAACCTGAAGATCCCTGGGAAGAGGCTCAGAGTTTGTCTTCAGAGTCTGCAGTCTGGCATTGTATTGACTGGTAGACTCCCACTTCTGTTGTTGAAGAGACATGGGGACTTCATCCTCATTTTCATCATCTTCATCTTCATCATCCTCATCATTATCAGATGCAGGATCAACATCATCTTCAACAGGATCTGGAACAACATTCTCTTGATCTGCAGATTCTGATTTGCTGGGCTCTTCACCAGTCTTAGCAACAGAAGCAAGTGACTGCAATGCTTCCAATACTACCTTGTCAGAGTCTGCAATTACAGCATCTGACTTGTAATTTTCTGGAGCTGTATCATGAATAATGGCACCCTCAGGAAATTTCAATGGAGATTGAGGAATTTGAGTGGAGGGTCCATGATCAGAGATTGGAGTGTGAGGATCAGACAATGTTGTCCCAGCTTCAGTTGTAACTGGTTCCTTGCAGATTATTTCCTCATCTACTTCAGATGAAGTAGAAGATGCTGTAGCAGTAGAGAGTGGAACAGCTTGAAAAGGATGCACCATCAGAGCTTGAGAAGAATCAGGAAGTGTAGTAGATGGTGTTTGCTCTTCCTCAATAGTGAAATCAGTGATCTCAGTAATGGGTACCTTTGCCTTCTTAGGCTTGTTTGCCCTTGCTTTAAATCTAACTTTTCTTGGCTGAGGGCTAGCCTGAGGAGGTTCAGAGTTTGTTGCATGAGAGGGTTCCAGATCATCATAGTCATAAGCTGCAACAAGTCTCCTTCTTTTCTGCTTTGGTGGAGAAGCAGCTTCAGTGTTTAAAGTCTTAGAGACTGTATCAGAGTTTACAGTAGGTACTGTATCAGAGTTTGTTGGCACATCAGACTTTGTCTTCAGAACTTGTGTAGCAACAGAGGTTCTGGTCTTCACAGTGGAAGGGGCTGCATCAGACTTTGTAGCCCTTGTTGACTTGGATGCAGAAGATCTGCTTGCTGTGGGAGGTCTGGAAGTTTGAGGTTGTTGTTGTTGGACTGGGGGCAAATCCATCCTAGCTCTAACTGGAGCTGGAATTAGGAGAGGCCTCTGGATTGGATACTTCTCATCTTTTGAGATGAGGTCCTTGAACACCCTTTTATGAAGCCTAAAGGGCTTGATCTCATCATCAACAACAAAATCCACCTCACCAACAGTGGCATTAAACAGTAATTGACAAAATCTTGAGAAATATATGATTTGTCTATTTTCATGCATTCTTTCACCAATATTTCTAAGAACTAATCTACCAAAATCAAAATTAGTAGAGTAGATCAGAGAATACCCAATTTGTAGCATATCCATGGGTATAGCATCCCAGTTGGTGCTTTTCTTCTGGAAAGCCCTCGTGATACAGTCAAAGAAGAAGCTCCATTCTCTTCTTAGTCCTGGACGCTTTAATTGTCCCAATTTATCAAGCGATTCACTGTAGCCCAGAGCATTCATCATGCCCCTGAGATTGGTATCTCCATTTGTGATGTAAGCTGCATTCTCTGGCATGTTGAATGCTTGACGAACTGTGGCTGGAGTAACAGCATACTCCTCCCCTTCATATGCGAACACAATAGATGGTGATCCATCTGCACCACCATTATCATATTGCCCTGTCCTCCAAAAAGTGATGATTTGGCTTCCAGAGAGTCTGGCAGGAGCGGTAAGAGCAGTAGCCAGGGCACTCTGTGCCAAGAATTGCTGGATTGGATGATAATCCCTTGGAGCATCTGCTGTGTTAAGAATGGCAGCGTGGTTGTTGGGGACAAATTCCACACCTGCATGAGTAAACGCTGAAGTCGCCATTAGAACAGAATTTGTAAAGGAAGAAAGGTGTTTGAGAAAGTGTGTAAGAGAAGATTTGAGTTGCAGAAAGAAAAGCTTAAGAGTTTGTTGAGAGAGTGTGTATAAAGATGAAGTGTATAAGTGAATAACAAGCAATAAAATCTGATTTGATAAACTCTTCAGATTTTGTTTAGCTGTACACGCTTGGACTTTTGTTCAGCTGTACACCTGTCAGATTTTAACTGGTAGATGAGTGTTAGTGGCATGGAGAAAAGAAAATAGTAATCATGAGCGCAGTAAAACTTGTGCAGTTATAAATGCTGATTACACGTTCTCCTATTAAAATGTTTTACATGTAAGCCCACTAACAATACAGCCGTTTGGAACACTCTCTTCACATTCTCTGAATATTTAAACTCCTGAGATGTACAAGATTTTAAAAAAAAATAAAGATCAAATCCCTCGAATTTTAAACTCTGAGATTTAAAACAAAGAAAATAAATTTCTAAGTACCTCAGAATAAGACATAATGTTTAGAAAATTCATCAGAAATCAGATTTTGTCATAAAATCCATAGCTCAATAATGTGCTTGTGAAAAAATGTGTGTGATTTAACATATTAAATCAGAGACTAAAGAATTTCATAATTTCCTAAGAATAAGGAAGACAAATATAATCTGTTCAAACTCTCAAGACATAGAGAAGTGACATACTCTGATGAAGAATTATGCAATTAAATACCCCCTATATATAATATATATTTTTTATTATAAAAGGACGCTTCTCAGTGTAAATGAGCCACGACCTTTAAATATAATATTGCATCAGTATTTCTCCAGTAATCAGAGATTGTGACTGGTCACCATAGATTATAAAATCTTAGCAATTACTTAATACCAGCAAATGTTTGGGTCTTCCCAGTCACTGTCATATAGACATTTAAGATCTCAAAGGAGTACCATGCTTATCATCTGGGGTGTATTGGCTTAGAAATAAAGTCATCAGAGTTTATAACCACTATGCATCTCTAATTTAATGAAAGAAAATTCAAATTAATCAGTCTCACTTATAATTAAGATATGTGAAGTAAAAGAGTCTCAATGATATTAACATGCTTCTTGTGTAATACAGTTGCACAAAATTGAGATCAAGATTGAAGAACTTAACTGAGATTCATGATTACTAATTCAGATCATGCTTCATAGTATCTTCACAGGTTATTTGTCTCAAAGAAATAAAATGAGATCATTTATCAAGATTCAGAGTTTACAAACATCAGAGAATATCGTCAGAGAATGACAATCAGAGTATAACAAACAGAGTATATCATCAGAGAATGTCATCAGAGTTTAACAATCAGAGTATATCATGGCAAATTTGTGAGCAATACATATGGTAATTTGACAATTTAAACTTGAAAGATCTGACCATTATGTTTACTCAGTTCCTGATATCATTCCTAGCTCATTCACCAGCCTAGTAAAGGTTGCTTCACATAGTGGTTTGGTGAATATGTCTGCTAGCTGCTGTTCAGTGGGAACAAAGTGAAGTTCAATGGTTCCTTCCAGCACATGCTCCCTTATAAAATGATATCTTATACTGATGTGCTTTGTCAGAGAATGTTGAACTGGGTTTCCTGTCATAGCAATAGCACTTTGGTTATCACAATAAATAGGAATTTTAGAAAAGGATAACCCATAGTCCAACAATTGATTCTTCATCCAAAGAATTTGAGCACAGCAGCTGCCTGCAGCTATATACTCTGACTCTGCTGTTGATGTTGATATTGACTTTTGCTTCTTGTTGTACCAAGAAACAAGTCTTCCACCCAGAAATTGACAACTCCCACTTGTGCTTTTCCTGTCAATTTTGCAACCTGCAAAATCTGCATCAGAGTATCCAATTAGACTAAAATCTGATTCTCTAGGATACCATAATCCCAATGATGTGGTTCCCTTGAGATATCTGAATATCCTCTTTACTGCAATCAGATGAGGCTCTCTTGGATCTGCCTGAAATCTTGCACATAGACATGTGGCATACATTATGTCTGGTCTACTTGCAGTCAGATAAAGCAAAGATCCAATCATTCCTCTATAGTTTGTGATATCCACTGATGCACCAGTATCTTTGTCTAGCTTGGTTGCTGTTGCCATAGGAGTAGTTGCAGCTGAACTGTCTTGCATACCAAATTTCTTCAAGAGATTTCTGGTATACTTGGCTTGATTGATAAAAATCCCATCTTCAGTCTGTTTAACTTGTAAACCCAGAAAATAACTGAGTTCCCCCATCATGCTCATTTGGTACCTAGACTGCATGAGCTTGGCAAATCTTTGACAGAGTTTAGCATTAGTGGAACCAAAAATGATATCATCAACATAGATTTGAACTAAAAGCAGATCATTACCATGATTCAAATAAAACAAGGTTTTGTCTATGGTACCTCTAGTGAATCCACTTTCAATAAGAAATTGAGCTAGAGTTTCATACCATGCCCTTGGAGCCTGCTTTAGTCCATAGAGAGCTTTGTCCAATCTGTAGACATGGTCTGGATGCTTTGGATCCACAAATCCTGGAGGTTGTTCAACATATACCTCTTCATCCAGTTTCCCATTAAGAAAAGCACTCTTGACATCCATCTCGAATACCTTGAATTTCTTGTGCGCAGCATAGGCCAGAAAGATTCTAATTGCCTCCAATCTTGCAACTAGAGCAAATGTCTCATCATAATCAATACCTTCCTGTTGTGAATACCCTTTTGCCACAAGTCTTGCTTTATTCCTTGTAATGACACCTTCACTATCAGTTTTGTTTCTGAAAACCCATTTTGTACCAACTATGGATCTATCTTTAGGTCTTGGTACTAGGGTCCAGACTTTATTTCTCTCAAACTCATTTAGCTCTTCTTGCATTGCTTGAATCCAGTCAGCATCTTGAAGAGCTTCCTCCACCTTTTTAGGTTATGTTTGTGACAGAAAGCAATGATGTAAACACTCATTTGCTGTAGCTGTCCTTGTTTGCACACCTGCTTCTGGATTTCCAATTATCAAATCAGGTGTATGAGATTTTGTCCACTTCCTAGCATGTGGAAGTTGGCTACTTTCATCATTGGATCCTCCCCCCTGATCCATGCTCTCTTGATTCTGTTGATCTTTCTCTGTAGCTCCCCCTGAATTTGTGCTATCAGAGTTTGAATCAGTATTCTCTGATGAGTTTGAGTCAGCATTCTCTGATGAGTTTGAGTCTTGGGTAGAGTCTGAAACATTCTGATGCTCCCCCTCAACATATGCTTCATCATCATGAACTTGTAAATTTTCACCAGAGTTTGCTGTATTTTTCTCACAGTCAGAGTTTGACTGTTCATCAGAGTTTGTCGAATCAGAGATTATTTCTTCATTTTCAAAATGCAGTTCTTCATGATCATCCATATCTGCTAAACCCATAATTCTCTTGTCATCAAATGACACATGTATGGATTCCATGATCACCTTAGTTCTTAGATTATAGACTCTGAAGGCCTTTGTTGTCAGAGGATAACCTACAAAAATGCCTTCATCAGCTTTTAAATCAAACTTGGTAAGCTGTTCTGGATGAGTCTTCAATACAAAGCATTTGCACCCAAATACATGAAAGTACTTCAGATTTGGCTTCTTTTTCTTCACCATCTCATACGGGGTCTTGCCATGCTTATTAATCAGTGTTGCATTTTGAGTGAAACAAGCTGTTTGAACAGCTTCTGCCCAGAAATAAGTAGGTAACTTGGCCTCATCAAGCATAGTTCTGGCAGCTTCTATTAGAGTTCTGTTTTTCCTTTCAACTACACCATTTTGCTGTGGTGTTCCAGGTGCAGAAAATTGTTGCACTACACCTCTTTCTTTGCAGGACTCTTCCATTATTGAATTTCTGAACTCAGTTCCATTATCACTTCTAATGATCTTTACTTTGTCTTCAGATCCATGGTCCAGTTGCTTCACATGATCCATCAGATGCAAAGCTGTTTCATCTTTAGAGTGAAGAAAATATACCCAAGTGTATCTAGAATACTCATCAAGAATGACAAGAGCATATTTCTTCCTTGCAATGGATGGTACATTAACTGGTCCAAATAGATCAACATGTAGAAGATGATATGGCTTCTTTATTGAGAATTCAGTCTTACTCTTGAAGGATGTCTTTCTCTGCTTGGCCTTTTGACATGAATCACATAGACCATCTGAAGTGAGTAGTGATTCAGGGAGTCCTCTCACAAGCTTTTTCTTTATAAGCTCATTTATGGAGTTGAAATTGAGATGTGAGAGCTTCTTATGCCACTTCCAACTTTCTTCTGCAGAGATTCTTGTAGATAAGCAAATTGCTTTTCCTTCAGAGTTTGTAGGCAAGTTGATTTCATAAATGTTTCCATGTCTGTGAGCAATCACTGCCACCTTGCATGTTGACTTGCTTACTATCTCACTGTGTTCTTCATAGAAATCAACATGATATCCTCTGTCACAGATCTGACTGACAGAGAGTAAATTGTGTTTTAGCCCTTGAACAAGAGCTACATTTGAGATGATGACATTTCCAAGATTGATGTTGCCATATCCCAGAGTCCTTCCTATGTTGCCATCTCCATAAGAAACACTTGGGCCAGCTTTCTCCACAAACTCTGACAGCAGGGCCTTATTTCCAGTCATGTGTCCTGAACACCCACTGTCCAAGACTAGGATATTCTTCCTGTTGCCCTGCAATCACAAAGACCACTAATTGTTAGTTTTAAGGACCCAGACTTGCTTGGATCCCTTGGCCTTATTAAGTTTGTTAGCTTTTGCAGCGGAATTATTATTATCAGAGTTTGAGCTAACAGACTTTGGAACAGAGTTTGTACTAGAAACAGATTTTGTACTTGTAGAGTTTTTATTAACCTTTTTCAAAGAAGGTTTCAATTGATAATAATCATAATACAAACTATGATATTCTTTGCAAGTATAAATAGAATGCCATAAACTACCACAATGAAAACATGGATCTTGTGGTTTATATCTAATACTACTTTTTCTAACTCCAGACTTTGTAGGTAAGGAGTTAATGTCCTTGTTCTTCCTGCAAAAATTAGCAAGATGATTAGTATTTCCACAGTTATGGCATGTTTTCCTAGGTGCATTTGGAATAGGCATGTAGTTATTACTCTTGTCTATTCCAACCTTGCCATTTATATTTTTCCTAGGCTCCTTGTCTTTGTTATCAGACTTTACCTCTTTAAGCTTATGCTTAAGCTGTTTCTAAGTCATCAGTCCTATGTTAACCTGTTTGGGCTTATCAGATTTTAAATTGTTGTTAATCTCTGATTCTGATCTACTCTGTTTAGACTTAGAGGATTCAGCAACAAATTTAACAGGTTTAACCTTAGGTTTTTCAGTTTTAACAAACTCTGTTTTTGATGACTCAGCTTCTGAGTTATCAGTGTAACCTAGTCCCTTCTTCCAGTTTCCACTACCTAAGATATCCTGAGTAGTTTTGCCTGAATTAGTCCATGTCTTAATAATATCCCTTTCCTTAGCAAGTTCTGATTGAAGAGATGCATACCTCTTTAATAGTTCATCTTTGACAATGACAGCATCATCTCTCTCTTTCTGAACTTCTAACATTTGAACTAATTCTTTTTCTAGATAATCATTCCTTTTCTTTACACTTAGAGTTTCAGATTTTAATCTTTCATTCTCTAAAGTCTGATCTCTAAAGCTGATATGCAAAGTTTTAAGGAACAATATTAACTCAGTTATATCTTCAGTATCAAAGGCAAGAGTAGAATGAGGTACCTTAGCAGTAGATTCAGAGTTGTTGTCAGTGTTTGCCATCAGAGCATAATTGACTTCTTCCTCTGAATCAGATGTATCTGTCCAGTTTCCTTTCTTGGTGATAAAGGCTTTTTCCTTTTCTTTCTTGGCTTTCTTGCATTCAGATGCAAAGTGACCCTTTTCACCACAGTTGAAACAGGTATACTTGTCAGCTTTTCCAGCTTTTCCTTCCTTGCCCTCATTCTTCCTGAAGTTCTTCTTATCATAAACTCTGTCAGAGTTTCTGTCTTTCCTTGAGAAACTTTTGCCTTTGTTGAACTTTTTGTAAGCCAACTTCTTGAAGCTTTTCACCATCAATGCTGCTAACTGCATCATCTCATCATCACTGTCTTCAGAGTCTGAGGGAACATCAGAGTTTGAGTCATCAGAGTTTGATGACTCAATGTCAGACTTTGTGACATGAGCTTTTCCTTTGCTCTTAGCAGCTTCCTCTTGAACTTTTAGAGCAACAGACTTTGATTTGCCTCCATGACGTTTGCTCCTCTGCTCCATCTCAAGTTCATGAGTCTTCAGTCTTCCAAAAACACATCAAGAGACATTTCTCCAAGATCAAGATTGTCTCTTATTGTAGTGACTTTCAAATCCCATTTTTCAGGAAGAGCCAGAAGGAATTTGAGGTTTGAATCTTCAAGATCATATTCCTTGTTCACCAGAGATAAGTCATTCAACAGTTTGACAAATCTGTCATACAGATCTGTCAAGGACTCACCAGATTTTGAGTCAAAGTGCTCATAATCCTGTGTAAGGATGGTTTTTTTGTTCTTCTTGATGGCTTGAGTTCCCTGACATCTGGTTTCCAGAGCATCCCAGATTTGTTTAGCAGTTTTGCACCCAATCACCCTATTAGACATTGCATTATCAAGGGCACTGTGCAGAAGGTGTTTCACCTTTGAGTCTTTACCAATTGACAAGATGTCCTCAGGGGTATAATCTTTCTTGTCTTTTGGAACCATCTTCTGAGGTTCATCTCCAAGCCCAACAGAGAGCTTGGTGGGCATATGTGGTCCATCATAGATCCTGTCAAGGTATTCTGGATCGACAGAGTCTAGAAATATAATCATTCTCTCTTTCCAGACTGGATATTCAGATGCCTTAAGGATTGGAACTCTAAAAGACGAAGCTTGTGATTTTTCAGACATGATTGTGATTAAGATCTCACTGTAGTTATCTTAACAGACTTCGCTCTGATACCACTTGTTAGGTCCTCTTAACTCACTATATAGATTAATATAGTGAACACAATCAATCACACAGAATGACAATATAAGAGATTGAAAGCAGTAAACTCTTATTCACAAAGCTTGATCGGTTACAAAAACTCTCTCAGTGATTTATATATTATCACTAAGAGCTGCTAGGGTTCTACTAAGAATATACTCGATAACTCAACTCGTATAGAGTAACCCTAATCTGTGTTTATATAGACACAGTTACAAAATCAATCTCTGATTTGATATCCTATAAATCAGCTATGTATTCTATCAATCAAAGATTGCTACTGTTTTCTGTTTAGTTTCCATAGTCTGCAAATCACTCCTCCGCTTCTATCCTTCCTTGAAGTATATCCGCTTCTGAGCTCTTTCCACGTGTAAACTCTGACGAGTCTTGACTATGTAAACTCTGATCAGACTTTATCAAACTCTGATCAGCTCCCAGCTTAAACTCTGATCACTCCTGTTCTAAAACAAACTTTAAGAACATTAGTAATCATCAATTATATCTAACAGTATGTGTTTAGTGAAGTCCAATTAGGAAATTCTAATGAGTTTGAATGATATGAGTGTTTAGTGGATAACAATATTAAATTTTTTAACTTTCTCAAATGAGTTGATCAAAAATTAGAGTTGAAGAATGCATGATATTCTTATTTTATTTAACAGTGAATGTGATATGTAGTTGGGAAACAAAGAAAAAGAAAATCAATTCATCATTAGAAACTTCATCATTTAAGCTTCATGCATGTGGTGTACCCATTTTAGGAACTAAAACAACTTTGACTTTTCTTTATTGACCTTAATAGCACTTAAAAAATCTAATGTTTCATGAGTAATTCTCAAACACTGGACAACATAATTTTTAGATTTTATTCCTTCCCCCCCACTATTTGATAAGAAAATCACTTACTTTCATTCTATATTGTTTCGAGCTATGTTTATACATTTCTTTTACCTCTACTTTCTAGATTCAATTGCTTAATAAAGTCTTCTTTGTTTGTTGTTTCCAAATATCATGAACACTATTAATAAAAATTACAAATGATTTTATAATATTAGAGAATTTATGGAGGTTCCACGCCATTACCATATTGTTAAAACTATCCGATTGAGCACTACATATGTGACACTTTTCATAATTGTCGGCACAACAAATCTCACCTTTTTTTTGTATATAGTCGTATATTAAACAACCTTTTACATGCTAGATGGAAGATATTTGTGGTAGACCTTTAACTGTCGGTGCCACATATATCTTTTGCACATGTATTAACAATGGCCCGCAAGAAATGTGCTAAAATAGGAATATTTCAAATGTAGAAATGATACCTTGAAAATAAACTAGTGCATGAAACAGGGCCCTAAACACTTAGATAGTCATACACAATACACATGAGTCCCTCATGTTTTTTTCGACCAACCTCCTCCCACCCTCTCTGCATTGCACATTACTACAAACTTAAGATTTGCATACCTTACTTGTCAAGCGTTTTATAAATACCACTTCTATAGTGTTTTTAAATTAAAAACCATAAGCTAGTGCCCATTATAAAATCAATTAATTTGTTTTAATTTGCTGAATTTTTTAGGACCGTTATCTTATCCGAATGGAGCTCAGAACTGGGATTTTTCAACAATTAATAGATCTTGGAGGACTTAAAAATCGCGAATGAAGACAAAGTACTACTCATAGTATGAAACTGATGACGAGAGGTTGACGAATAGGCCCAATGATATTCCACTTGAGGATTTGAAAATGTTGGTCAAGTATCGGGGAGATGAGTCAGTAAAGGTAGCCTATTACTTGATTTTGACATGATTTGAAGGTTTATGAAAAACGGATTGTGCGGTGAATTTTTGTTTTTTGACAGAAATTATCGGATGATAACAAAGAGCATCGCAGTGGACTAACCGACCCACATACTCTAGGTGTCAGCAGCAGAGGTTGGAGAGAAGTTGGTATGTGTATGTCCTTGTTAATATCGTCATACTAAATTATTCATTTCGATGCTAAGTTTTGATATTAAGATGCGCACGTCTGTGGACTCCCATTTATCTAAGTCATTTTCTGAATAATTGTTGCATTAATAGCTTAGATTTTGGTGTTGAAATACTTATAAATATCCACATAAATTTATTAAAGAACTTAAATACTGCACTCACCATTTAGTCAATTTTAGCAGTTTCGGAACATTTGACGTGCAACGTTAAAAAAATTACATGTAACAAATACCGTGTTTGCTTTATAACAGAAAACAACTGATCCTAATCTTGCATCGCCATCAAAGGCTGCTATATATTTGGAATCCCGTGAGCGAGAAGATGGTCGAAAATACAAGACTAAAGCTGCAGTGCAGAAAAGAGACGTAAGTATTTTATTTGTTTTTTTCCTTTTATATGGTACATGGAAAACAAAAGTGATTTGTTCGGCAAGATGTAAAAATGCTTTTTCAATGAGTAGGTGTTTTGGTTTAATTTATTTGGTAAAAAATGTTACATAATAGAACAGGTAATGTTAAGGTAGTTAAGAATAAAATATAACACTTTATTTCAATCACAAACTACACCTAAAAACAACCTGTAGATACTTGTGAAAATTATAATGCAATAGTAAACGCGATATTTTACACGAATTTTCTTGCAGAGTAAGAAAACGTAGATGGAATCAGATTCGACTTCGGCTACAGCAGACCCAGACCCGTATTTGGTCGAGTTGACTACGAAGATCTGGGAGAACTTGAGGCTGAATTGGAAGAGATGTTAATATGAAAGTCAAAGATAACATGTCAATGGTCCTCAAAAAACTGGCAGAAGCTAATCCAGCTTGAATCTGGACATTGGAGACTTTTGTTCCACTCTTTCAAGCGAGGATGACGAAAATGCTACACCACTCACTGTTGGGACTGCGAGGACATCCTCTTAGCTTTCTCTTATTCAAATCAGTAGTATGAATATTTCGTAGGAGTTGTAAATTTATTAGCTTTGAATTATGGGTTTATTTGGTTGGCGGTTATATCTTTGGAGACTTGGTTGATACTGTGTTTTGGTATGTTGGTTTGGTTTGTATTTTGTTAATTGGGGAAGAATGATGTTGGAGACTTGTTTGTTTTGCTGATACATTTGGAGATATGGGTTTATTTTGTTGGTGGTTTGTATTAGGTTCTTTTGTGGGTGGTTAGTATTAGGTTTTGGTGATTTGGATTGTATTTTGGTACATTTGATGTATTGAATGGTTGCTTTGGTAATGGATTGATGCATTTACAAGCAATATATTTCAAAATTTTTTTTATTAGTGTTACATTTGGTGATTCGATTAGTGTTGGGGTTCAGCTATATATAAAAAACTTAGGGGGTGTTTGGTTCATGGTTAATGAGCCCGGTTAACGGGAATCGGAACATTATTCCCATAACAAGTGTTTGGATTAGTTATTTGGTGCTATGGAACTATCCTTTTAGGTGATTAAATCATACTCTTCCCACCCCTTGGGTTACCATGTCATTCCCATTACCATTAACCCCCATTCCCATACATTCCCGATTCCCATTCCCAACCTTAATCCAAACGCCCGCTTAGTGTTACATTACATTAAGACTGGGACCTGTGTGGGACCCACCTCCACCTCAGCCTGTCCACGTGTATAATTGAATAATTACTCAATAAAAATATATAAATTAAGAGTTACGTGTATAATTGAATAATTACTCAATATAAATATATAAATTAAGAGTTAAGTTCTATGGAGTATACAGTGGAGTATTGGAGTACGAGTTACAATTTTTTAAGTTTAATCAACAATAATATCTTTCAGTATCCAAATTCTTATGTAATTTATCATTTATAAGTTGTCTTAAACAAAATTATCAATCAATGAATAATATTTTTCACTTTAATAAGTATTAAAATTTATGTCCTGCTTATTAGTTATATTGCATAGCATAATGTTCTCTGATTTATAAAAGTAAATGTTCTACATTTTGTTTACAATGTTTATATTGCAGATCATAATCTGCAGGTTGTCATAATGATTACAAATATTGTAGGACAAAAAAATTGAATTTTGTTTACTACATTATATTTTTTCCAATTTTCTACTCCAATACTCCAATTTTTATGTCTACTCCATACAACTTAACCCATTAAATATATAAGAATATATAAATAGATAATTACATGTGCAGCCCACATTAAATAATTAAATATTTCTTGTTACATATTTGATGATGTCACAGGTATCTAACTTGTTTAGTGTGCAGAAGCAAATATCAGAGTTTAACTGGAAATCAGAGTTTAGCGACTGCCAGCTGGATCAGAGTTTAAGCGATGATCAGAGTTTGCAGGCGGCTGATTTTCAGGAGCATATCTGACTAAATAAGGAAGATAAATATCAAGAGAGATTGTGCAAATCAGGACAGCAGAAAGATAGCTACTGATTAGATTATTTTAGGAAGCAGATAATTGTAAATCAATCAGTAGATATCATGTAACTGTGTATATAAACACAGCTTAGGGTTTACTCTAGATGAGTTAACAATTGAATATCATTCGTGTAACCTAGCAGCTCTTAGTGATAAGATATAAATCACTAAGAGATTATTTGTAAGCTACTGTGATTTGTGAATAAGAGATTATTGATTTGTTCTCTTATACTTGTGTTTGTCTTGGATTGTGTTCACTATATTATAACATATATAGTGAGTTTATTCGGCCTAACAAGTGGTATCAGAGCCAGCTCTGTTGATATACCTACAGTGAGATCTTAATCACACAATCATGTCTGAGAAATCACAAAACAGTAGATATGAGTCTCTTAGGGTTCCGGTCCTCAGGGCATCTGAATATTCTGTCTGGAAAGTAAGAATGATCATGTTTCTGGAATCTACAGATCCAGAATATCTGGATAGAATTTATGATGGTCCACACATGCCAACAAAGCTCTCTGTTGCAGTGGGAGATGAACCCCAGAAGATGATTCCTAAAGAGAAGAAGGACTATACTCCAGAGGACATCTCATCTATAAGTAAAGATGCAAAGGTGAAGCATCTGTTGCATAGTGCTCTGGACAATGCTATGTCAAATAGAGTAATTGGATGCAAAACAGCAAAGGAGATATGGGATGCTTTGGAAGTCAGATGTCAAGGAACCAAAGCCATCAAAAAGAACAGAAGGACCATACTTACTCAAGAGTATGAACACTTTGATTCAAAATCAGGTGAATCACTGACTGATCTTTATGATAGATTTGTCAAGCTGCTGAATGACTTGTCTCTTGTGGATAAAGAATATGATCTGGAAGACTCAAATCTCAAATTTCTGCTTGCTCTTCCTGAAAAGTGGGATTTGAAAGTAACCACTATAAGAGACAATCTTGATCTTGAAGAGATGTCTCTGGATGAAATCTTTGGAAGGTTGAAAACTCATGAACTTGAGATGGAGCAAAGGAGCAAACGACATGGTGGGAAACCCAAACCAGTTGCCCTAAAAGTTCAAGAAGATTCAACTGTGAAAAGCAAAGGAAAAGCTATTGTCAAAAAGTCTGATACTGAGTCATCAAACTCTGATGTTGACTCAGACTCTGATATTCCTTCAGACTCTGATGACAGTGATACTGAGATGATGCAGCTGGCAGCATTAATGGTAAAAAGCTTCAAGAAGATGGCTTACAAGAACTTCAACAAAGGGAAGAAGTTCTCAAGGAAAGACAGAAACTCTGATAAGAAGGTCTTCAAAAGGAATGAAGGCAAAGAAGAAAAATCTGGAAAGTCTGATAAGTCTAAATACACCTGCTTCAATTGTGGAGAAAAAGGCCACTTTGCAACTGAGTGCAAGAAAGCTAAGAAAGAAAAGGAACAGGCCTTTATCACAAAGAAAGGAAGCTGGGCAGACACATCAGAATCAGAAGATGAAGTCAACTATGCACTGATGGCAAATATGGACAACAGCACTGAGACTGTTGAAACAAAGGTACCTCATTCCACTCTTGCTTTTGATACTGAAGATGTAACTGAGTTAAGATTGTTTCTTAAAACTCTGCATGTTAGTTATAGAGATCAGACATTAGAAAATGACAGATTAAAATCTGAGATCTTGAATGTTAAGAAAAGAAATGATTATCTTGAAAAGGAACTAGTTCAGATGCTTGAAGTTCAGAAGGAAAGAGATGATTCTATCTTTGTTAAAAATGAACTCTTAAAGAAAAATGCTTCTCTTGAATCAGAACTTGCTAAGGAAAGAGAGATAATCAGAACTTGGACTAACTCAGGGAAGACTACTCAGAATATCTTAGAAAGTGGGAACTGGAAGAAAGGGTTAGGTTACTCTGATAAAAATGAAGCTGAGTCATATAAACAAGAAACCATTAAGATTAAAAAACCCAAAGTAGTTCCAGTAAGATTTGTTGCAGAATCAAAAACTGATACTCCTAAACAGGTTAATATTGGTTTAATGACTCAGAAACAGCTTAAGCATAAACTCAAGGAGGTTAAGAAAGAAAACAGGATTAAGGAACCTAGGAAAAATAGGAATGGAAAGGTTGGAATAAACAAAAGCAACAATTACATGCCTGTTCCAAATGCTCCTAGGAAAACTTGTCATAATTGTGGTAATCCTAATCATCTTGCTTCTTTTTGCAGGAAAAATAAGGACATAAATGCTATGTCTCCAAAATCAGAAGTTAAGACTAGGAATACTAGATTTAGACCAGAGAATCCTTGTTTTCATTGTGGTAGTTTATGGCATTCCATTTACACTTGTAAGGAATATCATAGTCTGTACTACAATTATTATGAATTAAAACCTTCTTTGAGGAAAAAGATTGATTCTCCTAGTTCAGCATCTGTTAAAAAGTCTGTTAGCACAAACTCTGATATAAACTCTGATAAATCTTCCGCTGCTAGTGTTAACAAACTTAACAAGAACAAAGGATCCAAGCAAGTCTGGGTCCTTAAAACTAATCATTAATTGTGTATGTGATTGCAGGGCAACAGGAAAAACATCCTAGTTCTGGACAGTGGATGCTCAGGACATATGACAGGAAATAAAGCCCTGCTATCAGACTTTGTGGAGAAGGCTGGCCCAAATGTTTCTTATGGAGATGGCAACATAGGGAAAACTTTGGGATATGGCAACATCAATCTTGGAAATGTCATCATTCAATCTGTAGCTCTTGTCTCAGGACTTAAGCACAATCTGCTGAGCATAAGTCAAATCTGTGATAGAGGATATCATGTCAATTTCTTGGAAGAACACTGTGAGGTCATTAGTAAAGGAACTGGAAAAGTTGTTCTGAAAGGATACAGACATGGCAACATCTATGAAGCTAAGCTATCTTTAAACTCTGAAAGCTCTGCAATCTGTCTACTTGGCAGAGCCAGTATTGAAGAAAGCTGGAATTGGCACAAGAAATTATCTCACCTAAACTTCAATAATATAAATGAGCTTGTGAAGAAAGATCTTGTGAAAGGACTTCCAAAATCAGTTTTTACACCAGATGGACTCTGTGACTCCTGTCAGAAAGCAAAACAGAGGAAGTCTTCCTTCAAAAGTAAAACTGAGTCCTCAATTCTTGAGCCTTATCATCTGCTGCATGTTGATCTTTTTGGACCAGTAAATATAATGTCCATTGCAAAGAAGAGATATACTCTGGTCATTGTTGATGAATTTACCAGATATACATGGGTATATTTTCTACACAGCAAGGATGAGACACCATCTTTATTGATTGACCATGTCAGACAGCTGGACAAAATCTCTAAAGATGCAGTAAAGATCATCAGAAGTGATAATGGCACTGAGTTCAAGAATTTCAGAATGGAGGAGTTCTGTAAAGCAAATGGCATTAAACAGGAATTTTCAGCACCTGGAACACCTCAACAAAATGGTGTTGTAGAAAGAAAGAACAGAACTCTAATTGAAGCTGCTAGAACCATGTTGGAGGAAGCAAAGCTACCAACCTACTTCTGGGCTGAAGCTGTGCAAACTGCTTGTTTCACACAGAATGCATCATTAATAAACAAGCATGGGAAAACTCCATTTGAGATGGTCAAAGGCAGAAAACCAAATTTCAAGTACTTCCACATATTTGGGTGTAAATGTTTTGTTCTGAAAAATCATCCTGAACAGTTAACCAAGTTTGATTTAAAAGCTGATGAAGGAATCTTTGTTGGGTATCCTTTATCAACAAAAGCCTTCAGAGTTTACAATCTGAGAACAAGGGTAGTCATGGAATCCATTCATGTGTCCTTTGATGATAAGAAAATTACTGGGATGGAAGATTTTGAAGATCATGAGCAACTGAGATTTGAAGATGAAGATGCATTCTCTGATTTAGGGATAAACTCTGATTCTGAAATAATATCAGAGCATGTCACTTCAACTCACCAACCTCAAGCACATGTTGAGGGGGAGCACCTTCAAGATGAAAATCTGGATGAAAATGTTGAAGACTCGGCAGAAAACACAAACTCTGATTCTGACTCCTCAAACTCTGATCATTCTGCATCAGAGAATCAAGAGAACACATCTTCAGGGGGAGCATCAGAAACTCAGAATGCTCATGGAGATAGCACGCATAATGGGGGAGAGGCATCAGAAAATCAAAATGATACTGGCATGGATCATTCATCAGAAAATCAAAATGATACTGGCATGGATCATGGGGGAGGATCTAGTTCCAGAAATCAACTGCCACATGAAAGAAAATGGACTAAGTCTCATACACCAGATCTGATTATTGGGGATCCAGATGCTGGAGTACAAACTAGAACTGCAACAGCAAATGAGTGTTTATTTCATTCATTTTTATCTCAAACAGAACCAAAGAAAGTGGAAGAAGCCTTAAAGGATGCAGACTGGGTAACAGCAATGCAGGAGGAGTTAAATGAATTTGAGAGAAATAAAGTCTGGACACTTGTACCTAGACCAAAGAACAGATCAATAGTTGGTACTAAATGGGTTTTCAGAAACAAAACAGACAGTGATGGTGTAATTACCAGAAATAAAGCCAGACTGGTAGCTAAGGGATACTCTCAACAAGAAGGAATTGACTATGATGAGACTTTTGCCCCGGTTGCCAGATTGGAAGCAATCAGAATTTTCTTGGCTTATGCAGCACACAAGAAGTTCAAAGTGTTTCAGATGGATGTAAAAAGTGCTTTTCTCAATGGGGAGCTGGAGGAAGAAGTGTATGTTGAACAACCTCCAGGATTTGTGGACACAAAATTTCCAGATCATGTCTACAGATTGGATAAAGCACTGTATGGACTAAAGCAAGCACCTAGAGCATGGTATGAAACTCTGGCTCAATTTCTTTTGGACAGTGGTTTCAACAGAGGTACAATTGATAAAACTCTTTTTATCTCAACCATGGTAATGATCTGCTATTAGTTCAAGTCTATGTAGATGATATTATTTTTGGGTCTACTAATCCTAAACTCTGTGAGAGATTCTCAAAGCTTATGCAGTCTAGATATCAGATGAGCATGATGGGAGAAATGAGCTATTTTTTGGGACTTCAAGTTAAACAGACTGAGGAAGGAATTTTCATTAATCAGTCTAAATATACTAGGAACCTGCTAAAGAAATTTGGCATGCAGGATAGCTCAGCTGCTACCACTCCAATGGCAACTGCCACTAAGTTAGATAAAGATACTGGTTCACCAGTAGAAATTACTAACTACAGAGGTATGATAGGCTCACTCCTGTATCTGACTGCTAGTAGACCTGATATCATGTTTGCAACCTGTCTCTGTGCAAGATTTCAAGCAGATCCAAGAGAACCACACCTTGTAGCAGTCAAAAGGATTTTCAAATATCTCAAAGGAACAATTGAGATGGGACTCTGGTATCCCAGAGAATCAGACTTTACACTGATTGGTTACTCTGATGCAGATTTTGCAGGATGCAAAATAGACAGAAAAAGTACAAGTGGGAGCTGTCAATTTCTAGGAGGAAGATTAGTTTCTTGGTTTAGTAAGAAACAAAAATCTATCTCCACATCCACTGCAGAAGCAGAGTATATTGCTGCAGGAAGCTGCTGTGCTCAGATTTTATGGATGAAGAATCAGCTACTGGACTATGGGTTAACTCTGACTCAAATTCCTATTTATTGTGATAACCAAAGTGCTATTGCCATGACAGGAAATCCAGTACAGCATTCTATGACCAAGCATATCAGCATAAGGTATCATTTTATCAGAGAACATGTGATGGAAGGAACAGTGGAGCTACACTTTGTTCCAACAGATCAGCAGTTGGCAGATATATTCACCAAACCATTGGCTGAAGCAACATTTACAAGGCTTGTAAACGAATTAGGGATGATCTCTGGTCCTCTCTAAACTCTGACACATTGCACAAACACTTTATCTGTCAGTATTTGTTGTTATAAATCTTATCTGCAACTGCATCTGTTATTCTCCATTCAGACTCTGATGATTATACTCTGATTTGATAAACTCTGATATTTAAACTCTGACCCGACAAACTCTGATGACTTGAATTTTTCATGATGAAAGAGATTCCTGTGAAGAATATGTTGCACTTAACTGAATTTAGTCATAAGCCTCTCTAAAGTCTGAATTTTGTGATATTACAGCTGTGGAAATCTTTAACACATAACACATGAGTTAATTTTGTCACCTAGATTGTCTTACTTCTTAAATATTAGACATGTACTCAGAAAAGAATCTGATTTATTCCTCTTCTAAGCTAAGAGTTAAGACAACTCAGTTATGGGTCTTCAAGAAATTTCTTCTCAGTAAAGAAAATCAAAAGAAAAAAAAAAAACAAAAGGAATAATCTCAGGTACTCCTTTGAGATCTTAGAAAATTTGTGAAAGGAAAGAACCAAGTGCACTGCTGGTATTAAGCAAATGCATCAAAAATTGAAACAATTTTTTGGTGACTTTTCACATTCTCTGATTACTGGAGAAATACTCTGAGAAAACAAAAAGTCTAATAAAGGTAATAACTCACTTACCATGAGGAGTTTCCTTTCAAAAAGACATTTGTGATTCCCAAGAGAAGAAATAAGTATACTCTGATTCATTTGTGAGAAACTCGGCTTATGAGATGCTTAAAACATTTTCTTATTATCTGATTCTTTCTAATATTAATTAAGAAATTTGACAATCTCTGTAACATTAGAATATTCATGTTAACACACACCTCACTCCACTTCTGTGATTAACAATTTTTTTGGCTTCGAGTAATTTTTGACTAGAGTTCAAAAAAATATTTGCAAACTCTGAGGAGCAAGTGTCGTTTAGATCTTGAATATCTATCTCTCATCATTACAAGATTCTATGATCACTCTCTGATTTGTCAATTTATAAGTCATTTATTTAAACTCTGGTCAATGGTCAGTCTCTGATCGAAGTCCGAGTTAAAATAAATATTTTGGTCAGATAATATTAGTTTTTATTATCAAACGGTAGAAAAACCATTTGAATTCCTGAGTGGAGAAAAACACGGTAAATAATTGTGTTTTATTGGTAAATGGTGCATGTTTGTTCAGATTCACACGCCACTAATTATTACTTCTCCACTACCAAGTTTTTTACCGTTCAGCTTTTGCCACGTGCCCCACTAACGGGAAAATCAAAGTTTCGTATATACAATCGTATATATATCGATTTTGAATTTTCTCTCTTCACTTTTCACACACGTATTTTACTCTCTCTCTCTCTCAAACCCTCTTCTCATTTTATCTCAAACATTTTGTCAAACACCATACCTGCATAACTTCAAACTCTCATTTTCTTTTCAGAAATCATGTCGACCACTGCCTTCGAGTTCAATGGAGCAAAGTTTGTCACCAATAACTACTCAGCCATTCTGGATAACGATGAAGCACCCAAGGAGTTTCATCTTATTCAAGATTTCCTGGCGCACAGTGAGCTGATGTATGCTCTGACTGAGCCAGAGTTAATCTCTCCTTCTCAAGTTCTCACCCTCTGGAGATCAGCAAACTACGATGATGGAGGTGAAAATGGTTGTCCATCTCTGACCTGCAATTATGAAGGTCAAGAATATGCTATCACACCTGCAACTATCAGGAAGGCTCTTCATCTTCCTGAAGAGAAAAAGTTTGATTCATCAGTCCCTACTCAAACTCTGAGGGACATGATGATTTTTCTTGGGTACACAGCAAGCACAGACAAAATGGGGGAACTTAAGCGTCCACATCTTTGCAAGGAGTGGAGCTTCTTTTATGATTGCATCACCAGGGCTTTCGGCAACAAATGTAGCAACTTTGATGCCATTCCCATCTTCAGCCAGCAAATTGGGTATTTTCTAATTCACAATCTCAAATTTGATATTGCCACTTCTATCTTGAGATTTATTGGTGATAGGAGAAAAGAAAATATGAATATTGTCTACTACTCAAGATTTTGTCAGCTTATATTTTCTTACTGCTTCCCTGATGTGCCTCTTCCTGAAGATGGCAATGAACTCCCTTTTAAAATCACCAAAAGAGCTTTTACTGATCTGATTAAAAAGGATAGTAAAAAGAATGCTGCACCTGTATTTGCTATTCCTGTGACTGTACAGGATAAGCTGAAGTTAGCTTTACCAGACAAGTATGGAGCCTTATTCTCTGATGATAATATCCCACAGCCTCCATCTCCAGTTCATAACCCAACACCAACTGCTGATCCCAAACCAATCTCTGGTTCTTCTCAACAAGGACCAGTTGTAATATCTTCACCAAAAAGAGTACTGAGGTCTTCTAGATCCCCATCCAAACAGCCATCACCTCCTCCCAGGAAAAGAAGATTCCTTCAGAAGATTTCAGATTCTGAATCAGAAGAAGACATTCCTCCTCCTCCACCAGCAAAGAAACTGAGAAAGAAAATAAAGGCAACCTCTGTTACTGATCTGACTGTGGAACCACCACAATCAGACGATCCTAAACATCCTTTGATTCCATTCTCTGATCAATCTGCAGAACCATTGTTGATAGAACCTATCTCTGCAGTGCCACTTGATATTGCTGCAGCTGACCAACAAATGTCAGAGTCAACCCCTGATCACAATGACCAATCTGAAGGGGCAAAGTCTGTTGAAGAGAAATTAGCACCTGATATTCTTGTGTCAGAAACAGTTCCTGCTGTCCCCAATCAATCAGAAGATGCACAGATAGAGTTGGTCTTGCAAATGATTCAGGATTCTCTGCTTCAACCTGAAGTTCTTATTGCAGCTCCTGCTCAGGAGATTACTGAAGCTGCAAACTCTGATGCAGCTACTGAAGCTCTAGAGTCACATACTCTGAGTATTTGTCTTGCAGACATTGATGATGATGAAGGAACAGAAGTCACATCAACCCCTATAATCTCTGAGCCAGTCAGAGAAAATTCACCAGAAAGGGTTGATTCTCCAGTCAAGATTCTGTCACCAGTTAGGGAATCCACTCCCTTTACAGCACCTGCAGTTCCAAGCTCTCCAATTCCATTTTCTGAGCCTGCTAGAAGGAAAATTTGCCACTTGTCATATATTCATAGGATGTGCAGAACCACATCACCTTCTGTGGACGACAGGCTTACCTCTATTGAAGCCACTCAGGCTTCAATGAATTATACTCTGGCAGATTTGAGTGCTTCTGTGGCACAGCTGGTACAGGTTCTCACCTCTGCTGATGTCAAAAAGGGGGAGAAAACATCCAAAGACAAATGCAAACCTGATCAGCAATTAAAAAGGAAAAAGCCAGATGATGATGAGGCAGAAAAAGGGGAAATAAACAAACAGCAAAAGCTGAAGCTGCTGCAAAGTAAAGAAACAAAGAAGAACAGTAGAGAAGCAGCAAGCTCTGAGAGACCACCCAGAGAATCTCAAAAACACAGATCAATGGAACTGACTGTTGTAACTCAAGCTCAGAACATAACCAAAGCAGTCAGAGATTCAGATGCATTATCCAAAGAAATTGATCTTGTGAACTCTGAAGTGGAAAAGAAGAAAGAAAACTTGGTTGCTGAAGCTGAAAAGCTGATTGAAGCTGGAGACCCTGAGTCTCAGAGATTTTGTCAAACTCTGAAGTTCAGAGGCAAAGAAACTACTCTCTTTTATAAATCTCCTTCCTTGCAAGCAATTGATGAAGCTATGGCAAGAAAAATCTTTGAAAAAGAAAATCCAGGAGTGGATATTGAGGCCATCAGACTGGAAGAAGAAAGATTGGCTGCTGAGAAGAAGATCAGCAAAACAAAATCTGATGAGCAAAGACAGATTACTGATTCCTCTCAGAAGTAGAAAATTCCAAAACAAAAGGGAATAGTAATCAGTGAAGTAAACTACACTGATATCAACAGACCAAGAACTAGATCTCAGACTCAATCTGAATCTGATATAGCAGACAAAGGAAAGAAACCTGTTGATGGAGTTCCTTCAGCTACTCCTGTGATAAAGAAGTCAATGATCAAGATAGCATCAGAGATTCCTTCTAAGAGGATGTTAGAGCTGAGCAGAAATGCAAATATAATTACTGATGTATCTGATCAAGTTATAGAAAGAGAAGCTGGATTAATCAGAAGAAGAAGAGATGAAAGCAAGCCAATATCTGATATAGCTTTAACCTCTGACAATGCTCAAGTTAAAGTTTCAGTTGAAGAAGAGAAAGTTGAAGACACTAAAGCCTCTTGGTTAAAGTTAAATTCTGAGAAGACTCAAGATCAGAAGAAGAAAAAAAGTTTATATGGGAGTCTTGGTACAAATTTATACAAGGAAAGCTCAATGCTTACCAGAGTAAGAACACATGGTACCAGAGGGAAAGAGGCTTATGACACAACTGGTCTTGGTCACAGAAAAGAAAAGATTCAAACAGGCTCAGCAACTACTTTCAGGGATCCTTATCCTCTGACTGAAAAAGTAGGAGAAGCTGTTACACAGAAGGATCTTGACAAAGTTGAGTCAGTACAGATTCTGATGGACACTCATGATGGGCCAGAAGATAAAGAAAAGATTGCTATATTTCTAGGATCTGGCAGAGTGTACAGGATATCAGAAGCTGATTTATTGCTGAAATCTCTAAGAGAACTGGAGCATTTTCACTATTTGTTGGAGATCAAGAATGAAGCAACTCAGAGATGGTCAGATCTGATGAAGAAAACAATTAGTGAAAAGAGAAGATTCTATGGAATAAAGTCTGATGAAGAATACATTCCACAAATAGCTCAAGATGATGGTTCTGAGATCAGCATGGAGAAGAATAGCTCTGTGATGGAGACTATTGCAAACACCAGAATCTTGGGTTATAATAATGAAGCAGACAGGCCTAGAGTCATTCAGCTTGGAGAAGCAATGAAGAGAAGCAAAGCAAATGCTTTGAGATCAGCCATATACCAGACAGGAGATGAAGATGAAGAACTCAAGACTGTCAAAGCTCAAATGATACAGACTCTGAAGCAAATTGAAGAAGATCTGATTACCAAGTTTGTTAAGGAGAGCTATGGGTATAGACTGATTGGCTGACTAAGTTCTGATATGTACTGTAAGTTGTAATTAGTTCTGCTCAATATGTAAGTTATAATTCATTTATGCAGATTAATTATTTCTTGCATTTGTCCTTGATTGTTTTTGACATCATCAGTAAATATATAGAACTTGTTCATTCTGTCTAATGTACAAGTTGGGGGAGATTGTTACATATTTGATGATGTCACAGGTATCTAACTTGTTTAGTGTGCAGAAGCAAATATCAGAGTTTAACTGGAAATCAGAGTTTAGCGACTGCCAGCTGGATCAGAGTTTAAGCGATGATCAGAGTTTGCAGGCGGCTGATTTTCAGGAGCATATCTGACTAAATAAGGAAGATAAATATCAAGAGAGATTGTGCAAATCAGGACAGCAGAAAGATAGCTACTGATTAGATTATTTTAGGAAGCAGATAATTGTAAATCAATCAGTAGATATCATGTAACTGTGTATATAAACACAGCTTAGGGTTTACTCTAGATGAGTTAACAATTGAATATCATTCGTGTAACCTAGCAGCTCTTAGTGATAAGATATAAATCACTAAGAGATTATTTGTAAGCTACTGTGATTTGTGAATAAGAGATTATTGATTTGTTCTCTTATACTTGTGTTTGTCTTGGATTGTGTTCACTATATTATAACATATATAGTGAGTTTATTCGGCCTAACATTTCTTTATCCATAAGCAAAAGGTAACACTAAAGTAATGTTACCTTTGTTTAATTTAGTTTTTCTGTATGGCTCTAACTAGATGGTAGCACTGGCTTGCGTTAACAAAAAATGGTTCTAAGGTAAGGGTGTCTTATTTGCCCATATATGGAATAATATACTAATATTGTTATATTAGATAAATTATGTTGCCCACACCCTTGATACTATCTTTAAAAAAAAAAGTTTTCATGATTTTACACATAAAGTCATGTCATTAATAGTTTTACCTATATTTCTAACTTGTCAAAAAATATAAGATAATAACCACGTATCCTTAATAATTAATACTATACAAATCACAACCATATGATTCCATGCATTTCAAATTTTCATGAGCAAGAATAGAACAAATCTTTGAACTAGTACAATTGCAATGTGTGTCAAGAAATAAAAGAATTATGATTAGATGAACATAACATGTGTACACTTTAATTAATTTGTTTCACATACAAAAACTATTTATATTTTGAAAAAGAAAAAAAACCATTATGGTGGGTAATTAATTATTTTCTCTTATGGGTTATAAAAAGTTACTTCACCAGGCATGTAGATTACTATTCTGAGCATATCTTTATAGATAAAGCCCATTATTTAATATGTAGTTTTTTAATTATATTACAAAAAAAATTCCCTAACAATAAAATGTGCATGTTACAAAAATAATTTTTTTCACTATGATAGATAAGTGTATTTGTGACACTAAAATTACCATGGACCTCTAAGTGTAATATTTTAAAAATAAATCCGGACGCAAAAGGAGGAAAAATAAAAATTATTTCCACGAGATGAATAACATATTCTTACCTAAGTTAAATTTTTCTACAATTTTTAAAACTAAAAGTAATTTGAGAAAATATTATATATTCTTAGTTCAGAATTATGGTGTGTCATTTTGGACTAATATTCCCACTACTTGAACTGAATTCAATATATTCATAATAAATGGTGATAAAATAAACATTTTATAATATTGATAAATATATTAATTAACGTGTTCAAAAACAATAAACTAAAATATACCATTTAGTTCTTTTGGGAAAATATTCAAGACTTTACAGATTTCGTCAAAAGAAGTTTAGTGCCTAATTTTAGGAATATATGATAGATTTTCGGTTTTGTATTGTTTTTATTGGTGTTCAAATTGACTTTTTCTTCGAATATATACACACTTTGAGTAAATAGACCAATGATATGTTTTTTACTTTTAAAAAAATTAAACAAAAAAGGAATTATAAGGATGGCCTATTTTGGAAAAAGGAGTCATTTATTCTGGTTGAATACCAAAACAACTGTAATAACCCAATGGTACACCAACGAGGAATAAAGGATCCCTAATATATACTAATGTTACTAGAAAATTCCATGAATTAATATGTTTTTTCCATTTAAAAGATTATCATATGATCCGGCAATGCAAGTTTGTAAATGCTCATAGAATGAAATATTCCACACACCAATATTTTCTCGCTTTTTCCAATAGTGAACCTGTCCAAGGGGTAGCATCCCTTTATAATCTGCTGTTCTATTTCATTGTATCAACTAAAGAGGCTAGAGAAACATGGCAACAAAGAGCAAGGGTCGCCAAAAGATTGTTATGGCAAAAATGAGCAAGGAAAGTAATCTCAAGGTTACATTCTCCAAGAGGCGTTCTGGGTTATTCAAGAAAGCGAGTGAGCTTAGCACCCTCTGTGGTGTAGAGATTGCAATCATCGTCTTCTCACCTGGGAAAAAAGTGTTCTCATTTGGATATCCGAATGTTGAACAAATCCTTGAGAAGTTCCTCAATGCTCAAAATCCCAGTCCAACGAATTTGACCATGCTTCAACTCGTACAAGCTCTTAGCAGTGCTAGGGTTCGCCTACTGAACACGGAACTCTCTGAGTTGCTTGATTATTGTGAGGAGCAGAAAAAACAAGGGGAGGAGCTCGTAAAACTAAGCAAGCAACGACAAGACATGTTCTGGTGGGAGACTCCGGTTGATGATCTTCGATTTGAACAACTTGATCTTTTGAAAACAGGAATGGAGGACCTTAAGAGAAACATCGCCACACAGGCTCAGAATCTTGTGATGATGGAGCAAGCACTAGCACTGGATGGGTGTAGCACTGGCACTGGACTTTCTATGACACCAGATGGATTTAATCTCAGGAGAGAACCCAACTACGGGTGTGAGGCATGAAGGAACTGAATTATAAGAAATTGTCGTACGTGGTGGTTTGTTAAAAGATTTTAAATTTGTTTGTGCAATAAGGAAACCGAGCTATCTATCATGCTTTTTGTCTTGGTTTGTGTTACTCATTTAATCATTTCTTTCTTGATATCATGATGAATAAAAGATTTTAATGTTGTTTTCTCTATTTTGGTTTACTAATATTATCATTTAATTTATTCATTTGCTACAAGTTGTTAGTTCTTAAACTCCTTATATATTGATGTTTGGTATAAGTTTCACTTCACAGATTGTTCATTTCTTTAATATATATACAAGAAGAGAAAAGTATGTGCTGGGGGGCAGCAGAAATCCTGCTCTTTGCGAGGCCACACAGAATCTGTGTTCAATCTTTTGGAAATAGATTGGTCATGGTCTCATGACATATCCTAGAGTAATATTCCACTGATGAAATAGTTCACATTTGTATATAGTCAAATTATTGAAAATCTTAGATAGCTTTGAATTATTTTTTTGGAACAGGGGAAAACTTTGTTCTTTTTTTAAGAATGAAAAAAACAAATTGTACGTACTAATTATATATTTTTTGCAACCTTATACTCATAGCCTCTATATTCACTAGTGAAATTTCCTTGGTCTCGTTGGTAATACAGGTGATCATCTCCTGCAGAGTTAGAGTGAGAAGGCAGTGCAGTCCCATCTAATGGATAAAACACCTTCAACCTTGAAACTTAAAGCTGATGAAATTTAAATGCCCAAGGTTGGTGCCCCAAAATATGTCAACCAACAAAAGAAGATATCTCAACTTTTGAGAGGAATAGACCCATATGTTTGAAATTTGGCACATCCTTGATTTGTATCCTACATTTGTCTTTGTATATATTGTGTACATATAAGATCATAATTAAAATAGAAAACTAACACTAGTCAATATAAGTCCCTCCTTTTTTTTCGACCAACCTCCTCCCACCCTCTCTGCATTGCAAATTACTGCAAACTTAACTTTTGGATACCTTACTTGTAGAGCGTTTTATAAATACCATTTCTATAGTGTTTTTAAAATAAAAACCATAAGCTAGTGCCCATTATAATAAAAAATTAGAGAAGAGAACATTATCTTTATAGTGTTTTAAATTGAATGCATTTAAGTGGAAACTTCGAAGGAGCAACGAAATTAACGCAATCAAAGTAAGTTTTTGATTTAATTTTTATTTTTTATATATACTTTGATAGTGGTATTGTTCTGACTGACTTGAAAGTTCAACGTGGGTATTATATGTGTGTGTAGTGAAGTCCAATTTGGAAATTCTAATGAGTTTGAATGATATGAGTGTTTAGTGGATAACAATATTAGATTGTTTAACTTTGTTATTTTACACCAACTATGAGAAAGATTGTAGAAGGGGGGGTTGAATACAATCTTTTACAAATTTAAAAGATTCAAGAACAATACACTAAGAACACAATAAACAGAAAAACACCAAGTATTAAAAATACGGGTGGATTGAATGATCCACCCGTGAGATTTTATATAGAAGAATCTGTGGATTGTTTTACAATTCGCACAGCTGCTGGTTCATCACTCAAAACAAGTTCTAACTCTCAGATTTTTCTCTCAAGTAATTTGAACAAGTTCAACTGATGCTACTAACTTGGTTATATACTCCAAGTTTTACAAAGCTTTTAGCTGGATTACAAAATGCACTCTAATCTAAAAACAATGCTGCACAACTTTGTCTTATGCATGCTTTCTGAGATGTCTTCATCTTTGACCATCATCTTGATTTGATCCAGATTGCACTGCATGAGATAAGTATGTTTCTGCTTCTTCTTTATTTTCCTAATTAGGCTTCCATGTCTAGTTTAGTGTAATTCGATCCATGTGATTTGTCAGACTTAAGCTCTAGTCACTTTCAACTGCTCTTTGCTTCATCAGTTGAAGGTTCTGGTTGCTTTCAACTGCTATTGACTTTATCAGTTGAATGCCTGGCTCATCAGTTGAATGAATTACAAACTCCATCAGTTGAATGCTGTTCCAGTCTCATCAGTTGAATTCCTCAGCATTATCCGTTGAACACTTTGTCTTCAGTTGAATGCTTGATTTTCATCAGTTGAAACATCATCCAGTCTTTATCAGTTGAACAGTTACATCTCATCAGTTGAATATCCTTCACTTAGATAAAATTACATGGCATTGGATATTTACAATTAGCCATCCTATTCTACCCATCCGTTGATAATTCCCAAAGACAAGAAATGTAACAATTACAACTGAAATTTGATAAAGATTCTAAGTAAGACATGTTACAAAAATGTTTATGTTATCATCAAAAATTATTGATTCCTAACAATCTCCCCCAATTTATGACTGGAGAAGATGCAGACATAAATTCTACACTTGATGATAACAAAACATTAATAAAATAAAATGCAGAATTTAAATACTAGAGTTAGAAAAGATTACAGATGATTATGCTCCTCTAGACTGAGCAGTTACTTGTTCCTAGAAGATCTTCTTCTTCTGGACTTAAGTTTTTCTTCAAGAATATTGATCTGTTTCTGAAAGATCCTGTAGAACCATTCTTCATCACTGTCTTGTCTGTTGAGCTTGGATTGGAGAGTCTTCAGAGTATTCAAGCTAGCAACTTTGAGTTGATCTTTAGGTCTGAAAAATCTCCTAACACCTTGATTGTCCCTAAATTCCATGACTGGAGTAGGTTCATGATGAATTTTCTTTCCAGTGTAGGGAATTTTCAGCCTTCTTTGTAGACTAGCATCTGAGTTCCATTCCTTCCTGATCTCAAGGATTCTCTTTAGTACCATTTGCTTTGCAGGTGGTGTAAATCCTCCAGTCCTCTTCATAGATCCATATATTTTTGTTAGAGAACTGAATCCCTCAGAATTCAGAACTCTGTGAAGAGGCCAGATGACATCACCCTTGTTTTTGTAAGAGAATACCAATCTTTCAGGTAACTTTGAAGTTGCTTCTATTCCTCTTACTTCTTGAAGATCATCCAGCCCCAGATCCAACTCAGAAATTTCTTCAATGTTAGCAATGATGAGATAGTCATCAGGGTTCTCAGGTTCTTTTGGAGGTTTAGGAGGGTTAGCTATCCTCTTAGCCACAGACTTGACTTTCTTCTTTGGCTTGGAAGATTCTTGGACAAGAAAAGCTGGAATTGGAATATCTTCCAAGTCAATTGGCTCCTCCTTTGGCATTATTGGCTCATCATGGAAGTTGACATCTGGATGTACTACTGTGGTATCCTTGATTGGAGAAGAAGGCTTTGAGATAGGCTTTTCTGGCACTTCTTCTCTTCTCTTGGATGCCTCAGCCATCTTAGTTTTAGATTTGACTCTCTTTTTCTTTGGAGAAGATTCAAGAGGCAATCCTTTCTCATTTAAAAGCTCAGCTGCCAACTCCTCTTCCAGCTCAATAGCATACCTTTCATCCACCTCTATTTGGTTCAAAGAGAGTTGGGATTCAAACTCCTCTTTTTCACATTCTCTGGCCACCTCTTCAGCTTTTGCAAATGAGTAATGAGGATGGCCAATTCCAATAAACAGCTTCTGGCCTTCTCTGTAGATGATGGCAAAATGAGCCTTTAAGGCCACATCTGCACAATCTTTATAACTTTTGATTTCTTGGCCCAAAAGCTTGTATTCATTTTTGTCAGGCCTGGCTAGTGGAAAGTAGATTGAGCTTGAGTCTTTTCCAGGCCTGGAGTAACCACAATTGTTTGGAAACAGAATTGGCTTGAACTCATTCAGAAATGATGGCTCACCCTTTTCTGTCTTGGAGGGAATAACAATCTCAGGTGTAATTACCCCGAGAATTGTGGTTGTGGTTGGAAAAGAGATTTGAGCTGTGGTGGCTGTAGAAGATGTAGATGATTTCTTGCCCAGTTGAGCCACTCTCTTTGCAATGGAGTCCAATTCTTTCATCCTTGCAATCTTCTGCTTTTCCCTTTCAGTGTGGAAAGGGGGAGGAATTTGACTGATCAATTCTGCAGGAGTTGGTAATTCTTTCTCCCCCTTTTTGTTAGCAGCAAGTGTAGGGGATGAACTGGGAAGTGAAACACCAGAGGCAAGAAGAAGATGTTGAAGCAGTCCAGTCTGAATTCTTTGATGCTGCAACATCTCATCCATTCTAGAGTTTAAGGTGTAGACATTTCCTTCCAGAGCTTCCACTTGCTTCTCCAATTGTAGTTGTTTTTGCTCAGATGCAGAAAGAGCTGATTTGACCTGAGCTGGAAGCTTTTCATCAATTTGCTTGGTCAGATCAGTCTTAACAGAGGCAATAAGAGAATTGAGATGCTCTATCTCATGCTGAAAATGGAGAGATTGAAACTTGTGAAGCTTGAGATTGTCTAGTGCTTGACTGGCAATGGTGGCAGAGATGACTGGAGAAGAGGATGAGCTTCCAGGTTGTGATTGAAGAATGGTGGAGGCTTGCCTTTCCAGCTCCATGCTAACAACAGTTGCATTGGCAGACTGCATGGAGAGCCATGAAGGTAGAGAAGTTGTAGGTTGTTCAACAAGGGATTCCTCAAGAGCATCATTGAGGTCTTCATCACTATCATCATAATGAAAATCATCTCCAGCATTGGCAGGCAGAGCTGTAAATGCCTCCTTTGCTCTAAGCATTGAAGATGTAGTGTGAATCAGATTGAGGTGCCTCTCAGCTGCTTGATTGTCCAATCTGGCAAAGTCTTGAATGGAGGACATCCCATGAGTAAAAGTCTCAGGGTCTAGTGAAACACCATCCAATATGGATCTGTATTCAGCTTGAAACTCTTGTTCACTAAACCCTTCATTGACACCTGCATTTCTCTCAATTTCTCTCTGTTCTTGCATCAAGGGCTCCCCTTGGCTCACCACACCACTCACCTCTCCCTCACTTACCCTTACTAAAGGGTCACTCTTATCCTCTCCTTTTTCCTGGCTAGAAGAAAATGCCAGACTCTCCACACCCTCTCCTTTTGCCAGCTCACTAGGCTGCCTCTCCACTCCATAGCTCACTCCACTCAATCCTAGAAGTGTTTGTGCTACCATGTGATCAACTGCTGTAGAAAGAGGTAAATTAATTGAAGTAGCAGCAGTTGTCAACTGATGAGAGACATCAGTTGAAACATGAGTAGAAGAGGCATTCAACTGATGAGAGCTGTTAAGCAGATCAGTTGAAGAAAATGAAGAAATAGGTTTAGAGGCTGTGACAGTTGAGTCTGTGGTGATTGATTTTAAAGGAAAATCCACAGAACACATTGTCACAGAAGAAGGAAATGGAAGAGAAAGATCCAACAAATCATCAAAATGATGATGATCAATCTCAGATGGGGGCTTCTCCATGAAATCCAAAGATGGAGAATTTACAAGTGTGGTGTGAATTAATTCCACATCCACAGAAGAGGTTGGAGATTGTGTTTGTGTTGTAGAGATGGTAAGATCATAAATATGGGTGATTGGTTGAGATGAAGAAGGGGGCTGTGACTCCACATTTATTGGAGTCACATCAATCTGACTTTGAGAAGTTAAAAGCATAAAATCCAGAATGGATGCCTGTGTGTGTGCAGAGTGCTTCAGTTTTTCACTTCTTAGCTTCTTTCTCCCATAAGCTTTTACTGGTGAAGAAGTGGTGTCCCTCCCCCTTTTTAACTGTGTCCCTGGTTGAGGACTATTTTCAATAGCAACATCCTTTTGGGAGGATGCTGCTTGGGATGAGTTTAATTCCATATTAACATCTACAGTCTTTTGGGAGACTGCAGAGTGGCTTGGCTGGTTAACACACATCTCTCCATCCTTATTCTTAGGGCTTCTTTTATGTTCACCCTTTCCCTCCCCCTCACAACCTCCAATCACACTCCCCTCAGGTTTGTGTTTCTTGGATTTTACAACAGATGTCTTTTGGGAGGCATCTGAGGTTGGTTTAGAAGACTTGTTTTTAGAAGGTTTTGCCACTTGTGTGGACTGTTGATGGGCCTCTTCAACAGCCCTGATGGCAGAAAGCAAAGAAGGTGAGGGTTGAGAAAGAGTAGTAGGAAAGCCATGTACCTCTTTGTGCTTTCCAGCCTCCATTGTTGGCAGGTACACCACCTCCAAGGAGGGATATAAATTCATCCTAAAGAGGTCTTTAAAGACTCTCTTTTCCTGCACAAAACTGGGAAGCTTGGCTTCCTTGTTAGTAATAACTAGCTTTTTGTTGAGATGATTAGCTAGCATCATGAGAAATCTGACATAATAAATATTCCTAGGTCTACCAATTTTATCACCTAGTTTCTCCCCAATTTCTTGGATCATCAAACCACCAAAGTTGAAATATTCATTAGTCAGGTACATGTAAAGCATCTGTAAAATCTGGGAAGTGAGAGCATTGAAATTACTAATCTTACCAGAAAATGCCTTAATAAAAGCATCACATAAATAACTCCATTCTCTCCTAAGACCCCTTCTTTCTATTTTACCTAAGGCATCAGTTGGCAAAACATAATTCATGGCATAAAGTAAATTAACCAACTGATTATCACTAGGCAAAGATAAAACAGTATCTTCAGGAATCTTAAAGCATGCTTTCATAACATCAGCATTGACAGAATGAATTTCATTATTCACAAAGAAAGTTAGAGTTTCATGCTCACTATTAAACTCTGCAGAGGTCCACATCTCCTCCACTATTTCATGGTAGATGGTAGGAGCTTCAAGCATAGCATAAGAGAGCTGGCTTGACTTGATGAACTCCATCATCCTGTGATACTCCTTCTCCTCCACAGCCTTGATATCCACAAATGACGCGAAGTTGTTCTTCTCATAAATAAACCCACTTGGTGCAGTATACTTCTTCATTGGTGCCATTGTAGTTACAGAGAAAGCTTGAGGAAAAATTAGAGTTTGCTTTTGCACAGAGAGAGAAGAGAACTTGAAGAATTCGAAAGAGTGAGATGAAAAGAAATGAAAATAAATTAAAACACTTAAATACTTTCTCAGAAAATTGCTGTGATTGGCTGAGAAATTACCGTTGAGAAGAAATTACTCTTATTTATCTCTACAAAAATTACACACACGATCGTGTGTATAAAGTAGGTGAGAGACAAAAGAAATTTCAACGGCTCAGATCTGATAATACTTTCAACGGATGAAAT
Source organism: Daucus carota subsp. sativus (assembly GCF_001625215.2). Lineage (NCBI taxonomy): Eukaryota > Viridiplantae > Streptophyta > Magnoliopsida > Apiales > Apiaceae > Daucus > Daucus carota. The sequence continues at coordinate 23,544,531 of NC_030389.2, read as the reverse complement.
AAGCGCCTCTTTAAACTTCCTATTCAACTGATGAAGATCAGTTGAAGGCGTCTTCAACTGGTGTCATCAGTTGAATGAAAAACAACGCAAGAGGATATTGTTTCAAGCATCAGTTGAAACAATTTCACTAGTTCATCAGTTGAAATATTATAGACTTCATCCAGAATTATAATTAATTCAATTTTGATAAATCAAAATTAATCAAATTCTGGCTGCCAAATTACAGAAAAATTCACTCTAAATTAGGAGAAATTTAACATACCTAATTTACTTACCAACCTTGTGAATGTGGATTCATCAAGAGGCTTTGTGAAAATATCTGCAATATGTTCTTCACTTGGAACAAAATGCATTTCAACAGTACCAGCCATCACATGTTCTCTTATGAAGTGGTATTTGATGTCAATGTGCTTGGTTCTTGAGTGTTGTACTGGATTTTCAGTTATAGCAATAGCACTGGTGTTGTCACAAAATATTGGGATTTTTGAGAGATTTAATCCATAATCAAGTAATTGATTTCTCATCCACAATAATTGTGCACAACAGCTTCCAGCTGCAATGTACTCAGCCTCAGCTGTAGAGGTTGATACAGAATTTTGCTTTTTGCTAAACCAAGAAATCAATCTGTCACCAAGAAATTGACAGGTGCCTGTTGTACTTTTTCTATCAATTTTGCATCCTGCAAAATCAGCATCTGAATATCCAATTAGATCAAATCCAGAGTCTTTAGGGTACCAAATACCAAGATTTGGTGTTCCCTTAAGATATCTGAATATTCTTTTTATAGCAATAAGATGTGATTCTTTAGGATCAGATTGAAATCTAGCACAGAGACATGTAGAAAACATAATATCTGGTCTACTAGCTGTCAAATATAAAAGAGAACCAACCATGCCTCTATAATTAGAGATGTCCACAGATTTCTCATTAGGACTTAATTCTAATTTAGTGGCTGTTGGCATGGGAGTCTTAGCTTCTTTGCAATCCAATAAATCAAACTTTTTAAGTAGATCATAAATGTACTTAGTTTGATTTATGAATATACCTTCCTTTACTTGTTTAACTTGTAAACCAAGAAAGTAGGTGAGCTCTCCCATCATGCTCATCTCATACTGACTTTTCATTAGATTAGCAAACTTCTTGCAAAGTTTCTCATCTGTAGAACCAAAGATTATATCATCTACATAAATTTGAACCAGAATAAAGGCACCATTTACATTTCTGTAAAATAGTGTTTTATCCACAGTTCCTCTGGAAAAATGATTATCTAACAAGAATTGAGACAGAGTTTCATACCATGCCCTAGGTGCTTGCTTTAGTCCATAGAGAGCTTTTAATAAAAAGTAAACATACTCTGGAAATTCTGGATCTTCAAAACCAGGAGGCTGACTGACATATACCTCCTCTTCCAGTTCACCATTTAGAAAAGCACTCTTGACATCCATTTGATAAACTTTAAAGTTTGCATGAGCAGCATAGGCCAGGAAGATTCTTATTGCTTCCAGTCTTGCAACTGGTGCAAAGGTCTCATCAAAATCAATTCCTTCAGATTGAGAGTATCCTTTAGCAACAAGCCTTGCCTTGTTTCTGGTGACAACTCCATTCTCATCCACCTTGTTTCTGAATACCCACCTTGTTCCTACAATTGTTCTGTTTTTAGGTTTGGGTACCAGCTTCCATACATTGTTTCTCTCAAATTGATTTAATTCTTCTTGCATAGCAAGAACCCAATCAGCATCTTTGAGAGCATCTTCTATGACTTTAGGTTCATCCTGTGAAAGGAATGCACTATACAAACACTCATCTTGAGTTGCTCTTCTTGTTTGTACAGATGCATTTGCATCTCCAATAATTAGCTCAAAAGGATGATCCCTTGTCCACTTTCTTTGTGATGGAAGTGATTGTCTTGATGATGTGGCTTCATTATTGAAGTTCAGGTTTCCATGTTGGAAAGCTCCCCCTAAATTTGACATCTCATTATTTCTAGACTGATTGAAACTTTGAGACATTCTTTCAACTGATGATCCTTGAGATGTTTCAACTGATCCTTCCAATGTAGTTTCAACTGATGCTTCAGTTGAGTTTCCAATAGCAGTTGTTTCTTGCACCAGAGAGTCATCAGTTGGAATATTAATTCCAGGATTAATTCCAACATTTTGAATAATGTCATCATCATCATCACTGTCATACAGATCACCTTCACCTTCATTCTCAAATCTGAGATTATCATGAAATCCTTCATCTGAGAATCCTTGAATCTTCTTATCATCAAAAACTACATGGATTGATTCCATAACAATGTTGGTTCTCAGATTATATACTCTAAATGATTTTCCATCAGAGTATCCAACAAAAATAGCTTCATCTGCCTTGGCCTCAAATTTTCCAAGATTTTCACCTTGATTTCTTAGAACATAACACTTGCATCCAAATACATGAAGAAAGCTAATTGTTGGCTTCTTTCCTTTGAAGAGTTGAAAGGGAGTTAGATTATGAGGTTTGGTAATTAGTGAGATGTTTTGAGTGAAACAAGCAGTGTTCACAGCTTCAGCCCAAAAATAGGTTGGAAGTTGAGCTTCATTAATCATGGTTCTTGCAGCCTCAATAAGAGTTCTATTCTTCCTTTCAACAACACCATTTTGTTGTGGAGTTCTTGGTGCAGAGAACTCATGAATAATTCCCTCTTCTTCACAAAATTCTTTCATCACAGAGTTCTTGAATTCTGTTCCATTGTCACTTCTTATCCTTCCAACTTTGACATCTGGATTGTTGTTTAATGCCTTGATATGATTGATGATGATTTTCCCAGCTTCATCCTTAGAATGTAGGAAGAAAGTCCAAGTAAATTTTGAAAAATCATCAACAATCACTAAGCAATATTTCTTCTTTGAAATGGACATTATGTTGACTGGTCCAAATAAATCCATATGCAAGAGCTGAAGGGGCTTCACAATTGATGAAAGAGTCTTGCTTTTGAAAGAGCTTCTCTTTTGCTTTCCTAGCCGACAGGCTCCACAAAGTCCATCTTTTGAGAATTCCAGCTTTGGTAGACCTCTTACCAAGTCCTTCTTTACTAACTCATTCAAGGTTTTGAAATTTAGATGAGACAATCTCTTATGCCATAGCCAACTGTCATCTGAGCTTGCTTTGCTGAGAAGGCAAGTGATAGATTCAGACTTGACAGAATTGAAGTCAGCTACATACACATTTCCTTTTCTTTGTCCAATCAGAACCACATTGTTGTCATCTCCTTTGGTGACAACACAGGCTGCAGGAGTGAAATTGACTTTGTAACCTTTGTCACAGAGCTGACTGATGCTAAGCAAGTTGTGCTTAAGACCAGACACCAATGCAACTTCATCAATGATGACATTCTCTTTTGCAATCAAGCCATATCCCATAGTATATCCTTTGCTGTCATCTCCAAAGGTAATGCTAGGGCCAGCTTTCTCCACAAACTTTGTGAGCAGGGAGGAATCACCAGTCATGTGCCTGGAGCATCCACTATCCAAGTACCACAAATTCTTCTTGTGGTTTCCCTGCACACATTTTACAAACAGATCAAGTTGATTTTGGTACCCAAATTGCTTTGGGTCCAGATTTGTTAGTCTTAGCAGCCTTTTCCACTTTCTCAACCTTTTCGTTGGATTGAATTGGTTCAATCTTTGGTTTTGGTTGAGAAATTGGAACATCAACTCTATTTTCAAACACAGGCCTTTGAGACATGCATAAATTGTTCATTCCATGCAAGTTTGAATGAAATTGAGGCATGTTAAAGGCATTGAAATAAGGATTGAACATATATGGCATGTTAGGCTGAGAATAAGGATTGTGAGGCAATAAACCAGGCATCATATTCATAGCAGATAAATTCATGTGAGGAACAGATGTCATAGGAATAGGCAAGGATAAATTAGGAGCAACCACAGTTTTACAATTAGCAGATAAATGATTTACACTACCACACTTACTGCAGGTTTTCCTAAGAGCACTAGCATTGGGAGTGTAATTGGTGTGCTTGTTAACTCCTATTTTGCCATTTCTATTTCCTTTCTTCTTTTTAGTCTCCTCAGATTTATGCTCACTAGTATCCAACTTCTTCTTGTTCTTGTTACTGGAATGAAGAGTGTTATTAACACTATCACTGGTCTCAGAAGAACTATTCTCACCTTTAACAAAATTCTTTTTAACAGGACCATATTTCTTGTTAAGCTTCTTGAGAACACTCTTGTCAACTGATGAGTTTTTGTTCAACTGATGACTCTCATCAGTTGAGACTTTGTTCTTCAACTGATGATCATCATCAGTATTCTCATCACCTGAACTGTTCCCAGATATCTCAAGCACTTTCTTATTCCTCTTCCACTCATTCTCTACAAAGGTCTCTCTACCTTGCATGTTGATGATATTGGTGGAAACATCCCTACCAGATTTCCATTTGGCAATAATCTCTTGTTCCTTATCAAGCTGCTTTCTTATGATCTCTTCTCTTTTCAGAACAACCAAGAGATCATCCTTGGCTGTCTGACACTCAATTTTCAGCTTCTCAAACTCAATAAATTGAGCTTCTAAGGCACTGTTTCTATCACTTAGAAAGGTGTTAGCTTCCTTAATTCTACTATTTTCCTTAGTAAGAGATTTTAAAGAAACATGCAAATGATATAATTCTGTAGACATTTCATTAATAGTAGCATTGCATTCATCTTTAGTTAACTCAACTAAGTTTGTAGTGAATACCTGACTACTGCTTCCAGTGTTTTCTTCTTGATCTGTGGAGTTGGCCATTAGAGCTAGATTGACAAACTCCTCCTCTTCATCAGAATCATCTCCAGCTGCCCAATCATCCTTTGTGATGAATGCTCTTTCCTTTTGTTTGAGAAGTTCATAATATTTCTTTTTGTAGTCAATGTTTTCACTTGACTTTTTCTCAACTTTAGGCTTTCTGCACTCATTTGCAAAGTGACCTGCATTCCCACAGTTGAAGCACTTGAATTTTGATATGTCTACCATGCTTCTATCAGACTTGGGATTGCCTTTAAAAGATTTTGCAGAATTAAAATTCTTTTTGAATTTCAGTTTGGAGAATCTTCTTGACAGGAAGGCTAGATGTTCATCAATTCCATCACTTTCTTCACCAGAATCAGCTACTTCTTTCTCCTTTCTTCTTCCTTTGCTTGACTCTGAGCTCTCCTCTTTGACCAACTTCTCAGTTTCTTCAACTTGAGACTTTCCCTTGTCCTTGACAGTATCCTCCAGAGATACAACTAGAGCCACAGATGAATGCCCTTTCTTTTGGCTTTTCTCAATTTCTTCATCTTGCTCCATTTCAAGCTCATAAGTTTTTAATGTTCCATACAGTCTCTCTAGAGTATAGTCTTTAAACTCTTGTGTATTTCTGAGAGAGACTGTCATGGGCTTCCATTCTTTAGGAAGAGCTCTTAAGAATTTCAAGTTTGAATCCTTAAACCATTTAACAGTTTTTGAAATCTGTTAAATGTATCACTCAAACTTTCACCAGCCTTGAAATGGAATGACTCATATTGTTGAATCAGAAGCTGCATCTTGTTCTCTCTCACTTGCTCATTCCCTTCACAGATGGTCCTGATGGTGTCCCAAACTTCTTTGGCACTTGTGCAGCTAATAACACTATCAATCATTTCTTGATCCAAACCATTGAACAGAAGATTCATGGTTTTCTTGTCCTTGTGCACTTCTTCAGTATCTTCTTGAGAATATTCATGGATAGGTTTTGGAATCATCTTACCTACCATGTCTTCACCATCAGCTCCCATACTTGTGCAGACCTTCATGGGGACATGAGGTCCTTTTTCAATACAGTTCACATAGCTTTCATCAATGGACAACAGATGCAGATGCATTCTCACTTTCCAGTGAAAATAGTTGTCTTTGTCAAGAACAGGAATCTTCACTCCAGCATCCTTCTTTCCCATCTTTCTCTAGCAGTGTTGATCTTTTTCCCTGTTTGTTGGGAACCTGGCTCTGATACCAATTGTTATTTTACACCAACTATGAGAAAGATTGTAGAAGGGGGGGTTGAATACAATCTTTTACAAATTTAAAAGATTCAAGAACAATACACTAAGAACACAATAAACAGAAAAACACCAAGTATTAAAAATACGGGTGGATTGAATGATCCACCCGTGAGATTTTATATAGAAGAATCTGTGGATTGTTTTACAATTCGCACAGCTGCTGGTTCATCACTCAAAACAAGTTCTAACTCTCAGATTTTTCTCTCAAGTAATTTGAACAAGTTCAACTGATGCTACTAACTTGGTTATATACTCCAAGTTTTACAAAGCTTTTAGCTAGATTACAAAATGCACTCTAATCTAAAAACAATGCTGCACAACTTTGTCTTATGCATGCTTTCTGAGATGTCTTCATCTTTGACCATCATCTTGATTTGATCCAGATTGCACTGCATGAGATAAGTATGTTTCTGCTTCTTCTTTATTTTCCTAATTAGGCTTCCATGTCTATTTTAGTGTAATTCGATCCATGTGATTTGTCAGACTTAAGCTCTAGTCACTTTCAACTGCTCTTTGCTTCATCAGTTGAAGGTTCTGGTTGCTTTCAAATGCTATTGACTTTATCAGTTGAATGCCTGGCTCATCAGTTGAATGAATTACAAACTCCATCAGTTGAATGCTGTTCCAGTCTCATCAGTTGAATTCCTCAGCATTATCCGTTGAACACTTTGTCTTCAGTTGAATGCTTGATTTTCATCAGTTGAAACATCATCCAGTCTTTATCAGTTGAACAGTTACATCTCATCAGTTGAATATCCTTCACTTAGATAAAATTACATGGCATTGGATATTTACAATTAGCCATCCTATTCTACCCATCCGTTGATAATTCCCAAAGACAAGAAATGTAACAATTACAACTGAAATTTGATAAAGATTCTAAGTAAGACATGTTACAAAAATGTTTATGTTATCATCAAAAATTATTGATTCCTAACAAACTTTCTCAAATGAGTTTATCCGAAATTAGAGTTGAAGAATGCATGGTATTCTTATTTTATTTAACAATGAATGTGATATGTAGTTGGGAAACAAAGAAAAAGAAATTCAATTCATCATTAGAAACTTTATCATTTAAGCTTCATGCATGTGGTGTACCCATTTTAGGAACTAAAACAACTTTGACTTTTCTTTATTGACTTTAATAGCACTTAAAAATCTAATGTTTCATGAGTAATTCTCAAACACTGGACAACATAATTTTTAGATTTTATTCCTTCCCCCCCCCCTCCCCCACACACACTATTTGATAAAGAAAATCACTTATTTTCATTCTATATTGTTTCGAGCTATGTTTATACATTTCTTTTACGTCTACTTTCTAGATTCAATTGCTTAATAAAGTCTTCTTTGTTTGTTCTTTCCAAATATCATGAATACTATTAATAAAAATTACAAATGATTTTATAATATTAGAGAATTTATCGAGGTTCCAAGCCATTACAATATTGTTGAAACTATCTCATCGAGCACCTTCCGCTACATATGTGACACTTTTCACAATTGTCGGCACAACAAATCTCAACTTTCTTTTGTATATAGTCGTATATTAAACGACCTTTTACATGCTAGATGGAAGATATTTGTGGTAGACCTCTAACTGTCGGTGCCACATATATCTTTTGCACATGTATTAACAATGGCCCGCAAGAAATGTGCTAAAATAGGAAAATTTTAAATGTAGAAATGATACTTTTTTGTAGACATGAGTGGATCTTGAAAATAAAATAGTGCATGGAACAAGCCCTACACACTTAGATAGTCATACACAATACACATGAGTCCCATATGAGTCCCTCATTTTTTTTCGACCAACCTCCTCCCACCCTCTCTGCATTGCAAATTACTGCAAACTTAAGTTTTGGATACCTTACTTTTCGAGCGTTTTATAAATACCATTCTATAGTGTTTTTAAAATAAAAACCATAAGCTAGTGCCCATTATAAAAAAAAATTAGAGAAGAGAACATTATCTTTACAGTGTTTTAAATTGAATGCATTTAAGTGGAAACTTCAAAGGAGCAAGGAAATTAACGCAATCAAAGTAAGTTTTTGATTTAATTTTTATTTTTTATATATACTTTGATAGTGGTATTGTTCTGACTGACTTGAAAGTACAACGTGGGTATTATATATGTGTTGAGTGAAGTCTAATTAGGAAATTCTAATGAGTTTGAATGATATGAGTGTTTAGTGGATAACAATATTAGATTGTTTAACTTTCTCAAATGAGTTTATCAGAAATTAGAGTTGAAGAATGCACGGTCTTCTTATTTTATTTAACAATGAATGTGATATGTAGTTGGGAAACAAAGAAAAAGAAAATCAATTCATCATTAGAAACTTCATCATTTAAGCTTCATGCATGTGGTGTATCCATTTTAGGAACTAAAACAACTTTGACTTTCCTTTATTGAATTTAATAGCACTTAAAAATCTAATGTTTCATGAGTAATTCTCTTTCCCCCCCCCTCCCACTATTTGATCAGAAAATCACTTATTTTCATTTTTATTGTTTCGAGCTATGTTTATACATTTCTTTTAGCTCTACTTTCTAGATTCAATTGCTTAATAAAGTCTTTTTTGTTTGTTGTTTCCAAATATCATGAATACTATTAATAAAAATTACAAATGATTTTATAATATTAGAGAATTTATCGACGTTCCAAGCCATTACCATATTGTTGAAACTATCCCATTGAGCACCTTCCACTACATATGTGACACTTTTCACAATTGGCGGCACAACAAATCTCAACTTTCTTTTGTACATAGTCGTATATTAAACAACCTTTTACATGCTAGATGGAAGATATTTGTGGTAGACCTCTAACTGTCCGTGCCACATATATCTTTTGCACATTTATTAACAATGGCCCGCAAGAAATGTGCTAAAATAGGAATATTTCAAATGTAGAAATGATACTTTTTTTAGACATGAGTGGATCTTGAAAATAAACTAGTGCATGGAATAGGGCCCTAGACACTTAGATAGTTATACACAATACACATGAGTCCCATATCAGTCCCTCATTTTTTTTCGACCAACCTCCTCCCACCCTCTCTGCATTGCACATTACTACAAACTTAAGATTTGGATACCTTACTTGTACAGCGTTTTATAAATACCATTTCTATAGTGTTTTTAAAATAAAAACCATAATCTAGTGCCCATTATAATAAAAAATTAAAGAAGGGAACATTATCTTTATAGTGTTTTAAATTGAATGCATTTAAGTGGAAACTTCGAAGGAGCAACGAAATTAACGCAATCTAAGTAAGTTTTTGATTTAATTTTTATTTTTTATATATACTTTGATAGTGGTATTGTTCTGTATGTGTTTAGTGAAGTCCAATTAGGAAATTCCAATGAGTTTGAATGATATGAGTGTTTAGTGGATAACAATATTAGATTGTTTAACTTTCTCAAATGAGTTGATAAAAAATTAGAGTTGAAGATTGCATGGCATTCTTATTTTATTTAACAATGAATGTGATATGTAGTTGGGAAACAAAGAAAAAGAAAATCAATTAATCATTAGAAACTTCATCATTTAAGCTTCATGCATGTGGTGTACCCATTTTAGGAACTAAAACAACTTTGACTTTTCTTTATTGACCTTAATAGCACTTAAAAAAATCTAATATTTCATGAGTAATTCTCAAACACTGGACAATATAATTTATAGATTTTATTCCTTCCCCCCCCACTATTTGATAAGAAAATCACTTACTTTCATTCTATATTGTTTCGAGCTATGTTTATACATTTCTTTTACGTCTACTTTCTAGATTCAATTGCTCAATAAAGTCTTCTTTGTTTGTTTTTTCCAAATATTATGAATACTATTAATAAAAATTACAAATGATTTTATAATATTAGAGAATTTATCGAGGTTCCAAGCCATTACAATATTGTTGAAACTATCTCATTGAGCACCTTCCGCTACATATGTGACGCTTTTCACAATTGTCGGCACAACAAATCTCAACTTTATTTTGTATATAGTGGTATATTAAACGACCTTTTACATGCTAGATGGAAGATATTTGTGGTAGACCTCTAACTGTCGGTGCCACATATATCTTTTGCACATGTATTAACAATGGCCCGCAAGAAATGTGCTAAAATAGGAAAATTTTAAATGTAGAAATATTACTTTTTTGTAGACATGAGTGGATCTTGAAAATAAAATAGTGCATGGAACAAGCCCTACACACTTAGATAGTCATACACAATACACATGAGTCCCATATGAGTCCCTCATTTTTTTTCGACCAACCTCCTCCCACCCTCTCTGCTTTGCAAAAACCTTCAAACTTAAGTTTTGGATACCTTACTTGTAGAGCATTTTATAAATACCATTTCTATAGTGTTTTTAAAATAAAAACCACAAGCTAGTGCCCATTATAATAAAAAATTAGAGAAGAGAACATTAAGTTTACAGTGTTTTAAATTGAATGCATTTAAGTGGAAACTTCGAAGGAGCAAGGAAATTAACGCAATCAAAGTAAGTTTTTGATTTAATCTATATTTTTTATATATACTTTGATAGTGGTATTGTTGTGACTGACTTGAAAGTACAACGTGGGTATTATATATGTGTTCAGTGAAGTCTAATTAGGAAATTCTAATGAGTTTGAATGATATGAGTGTTTAGTGGATAACAATATTAGATTGTTTAACTTTCTCAAATGAGTTTATCAGAAATTAGAGTTGAAGAATGCACGGTATTCTTATTTTCATTTAACAATGAATGTGATATGTAGTTGGGAAACAAAGAAAAAGAGAATCAATTCATCATTAGAAACTTCATCATTTAAGCTTCATGCATGTGGTGTACCCATTTTAGGAACTAAAACAACTTTGACTTTTCTTTATTGACTTTAATAGCACTTAAATATCTAATGTGTTATGAGTAATTCTCTGCCCCCCCCCCCCTCCCACTATTTGATCAGAAAATCACTTATTTTCATTTTTATTGTTTCGAGCTATGTTTATACATTTCTTTTAGCTCTACTTTCTAGATTCAATTGCTTAATAAAGTCTTTTTTGTTTGTTGTTTCCAAATATCATGAATACTATTAATAAAAATTACAAATGATTTTATAATATTAGAGAATTTATCGATGTTCCAAGCCATTACTATATTGTTGAAACTATCCCATTGAGCACCTTCCACTACATATGTGACACTTTTCACAATTGGCCGCACAACAAATCTCAACTTTCTTTTGTATATAGTCGTATATTAAACAACCTTTTACATGCTAGATGGAAGATATTTGTGGTAGACCTCTAACTGTCCGTGCCACATATATCTTTTGCACATTTATTAACAATGGCCCGCAAGAAATGTGCTAAAATAGGAATATTTCAAATGTAGAAATGATACTTTTTTTAGACATGAGTGGATCTTGAAAATAAACTAGTGCATGGAATAGGGCCCTAGACACTTAGATAGTCATACACAATACACATGAGTCCCATATCAGTTCCTCATTTTTTTTGGACCAACCTCCTCCCACCCTCTCTGCATTGCATTGCACATTACTGCAAACTTAAGATTTGGATACCTTACTTGTAGAGCGTTTTATAAATACCATTTCTATAGTGTTTTTAGAATAAAAACCATAAGCTAGTGCCCATTATAAAAAAATTAGAAAAAGAGAACATTATCTTTATAGTGTTTTAAATTGAATGCATTTAAGTGGAAACTTCGAAGGAGCAACGAAATTAACGCAATCTAAGTAAGTTTTTGATTTAATTTTTATTTTTTATATATACTTTGATAGTGGTATTGTTCTGTATGTGTTTAGTGAAGTCCAATTAGGAAAATCCAATGAGTTTGAATGATATGAGTGTTTAGTGGATAACAATATTAGATTGTTTAACTTTCTCAAATGAGTTGATAAAAAATTAGAGTTGAAGATTGCATGGCATTCTTATTTTATTTAACAATGAATGTGATATGTAGTTGGGAAACAAAGAAAAAGAAAATCAATTAATCATTAGAAACTTCATCATTTAAGCTTCATGCATGTGGTGTACCCATTTTAGGAACTAAAACAACTTTGACTTTTCTTTATTGACCTTAATAGTACTTAAAAAAATCTAATATTTCATGAGTAATTCTCAAACACTGGACAATATAATTTATAGATTTTATTCCTTCCCCCCCCCCCCACTATTTGATAAGAAAATCACTTACTTTCATTCTATATTGTTTCGAGCTATGTTTATACATTTCTTTTACGTCTACTTTCTAGATTCAATTGCTCAATAAAGTCTTCTTTGTTTGTTTTTTCCAAATATTATGAATACTATTAATAAAAATTACAAATGATTTTATAATATTAGAGAATTTATCGAGGTTCCAAGCCATTACAATATTGTTGAAACTATCTCATTGAGCACCTTCCGCTACATATGTGACGCTTTTCACAATTGTCGGCACAACGAATCTCAACTTTATTTTGTATATAGTGGTATATTAAACGACCTTTTACATGCTAGATGGAAGATATTTGTGGTAGACCTCTAACTGTCGGTGCCACATATATCTTTTGCACATGTATTAACAATGGCCCGCAAGAAATGTGCTAAAATAGGAAAATTTTAAATGTAGAAATATTACTTTTTTGTAGACATGAGTGGATCTTGAAAATAAAATAGTGCATGGAACAAGCCCTACACACTTAGATAGTCATACACAATACACATGAGTCCCATATGAGTCCCTCATTTTTTTTCGACCAACCTCCTCCCACCCTCTCTGCATTGCAAAAACCTTCAAACTTAAGTTTTGGATACCTTACTTGTAGAGCATTTTATAAATACCATTTCTATAGTGTTTTTAAAATAAAAACCACAAGCTAGTGCCCATTATAATAAAAAATTAGAGAAGAGAACATTAAGTTTACAGTGTTTTAAATTGAATGCATTTAAGTGGAAACTTCGAAGGAGCAAGGAAATTAACGCAATCAAAGTAAGTTTTTGATTTAATCTATATTTTTTATATATACTTTGATAGTGGTATTGTTGTGACTGACTTGAAAGTACAACGTGGGTATTATATATGTGTTCAGTGAAGTCTAATTAGGAAATTCTAATGAGTTTGAATGATATGAGTGTTTAGTGGATAACAATATTAGATTGTTTAACTTTCTCAAATGAGTTTATCAGAAATTAGAGTTGAAGAATGCACGGTATTCTTATTTTCATTTAACAATGAATGTGATATGTAGTTGGGAAACAAAGAAAAAGAGAATCAATTCATCATTAGAAACTTCATCATTTAAGCTTCATGCATGTGGTGTACCCATTTTAGGAACTAAAACAACTTTGACTTTTCTTTATTGACTTTAATAGCACTTAAATATCTAATGTGTTATGAGTAATTCTCTGCCCCCCCCCCCCTCCCACTATTTGATCAGAAAATCACTTATTTTCATTTTTATTGTTTCGAGCTATGTTTATACATTTCTTTTAGCTCTACTTTCTAGATTCAATTGCTTAATAAAGTCTTTTTTGTTTGTTGTTTCCAAATATCATGAATACTATTAATAAAAATTACAAATGATTTTATAATATTAGAGAATTTATCGATGTTCCAAGCCATTACTATATTGTTGAAACTATCCCATTGAGCACCTTCCACTACATATGTGACACTTTTCACAATTGGCCGCACAACAAATCTCAACTTTCTTTTGTATATAGTCGTATATTAAACAACCTTTTACATGCTAGATGGAAGATATTTGTGGTAGACCTCTAACTGTCCGTGCCACATATATCTTTTGCACATTTATTAACAATGGCCCGCAAGAAATGTGCTAAAATAGGAATATTTCAAATGTAGAAATGATACTTTTTTTAGACATGAGTGGATCTTGAAAATAAACTAGTGCATGGAATAGGGCCCTAGACACTTAGATAGTCATACACAATACACATGAGTCCCATATCAGTTCCTCATTTTTTTTGGACCAACCTCCTCCCACCCTCTCTGCATTGCATTGCACATTACTGCAAACTTAAGATTTGGATACCTTACTTGTAGAGCGTTTTATAAATACCATTTCTATAGTGTTTTTAGAATAAAAACCATAAGCTAGTGCCCATTATAAAAAAAATTAGAAAAAGAGAACATTATCTTTATAGTGTTTTAAATTGAATGCATTTAAGTGGAAACTTCGAAGGAGCAACGAAATTAACGCAATCTAAGTAAGTTTTTGATTTAATTTTTATTTTTTATATATACTTTGATAGTGGTATTGTTCTGTATGTGTTTAGTGAAGTCCAATTAGGAAAATCCAATGAGTTTGAATGATATGAGTGTTTAGTGGATAACAATATTAGATTGTTTAACTTTCTCAAATGAGTTGATAAAAAATTAGAGTTGAAGATTGCATGGCATTCTTATTTTATTTAACAATGAATGTGATATGTAGTTGGGAAACAAAGAAAAAGAAAATCAATTAATCATTAGAAACTTCATCATTTAAGCTTCATGCATGTGGTGTACCCATTTTAGGAACTAAAACAACTTTGACTTTTCTTTATTGACCTTAATAGTACTTAAAAAAATCTAATATTTCATGAGTAATTCTCAAACACTGGACAATATAATTTATAGATTTTATTCCTTCCCCCCCCCCCCCACTATTTGATAAGAAAATCACTTACTTTCATTCTATATTGTTTCGAGCTATGTTTATACATTTCTTTTACGTCTACTTTCTAGATTCAATTGCTCAATAAAGTCTTCTTTGTTTGTTTTTTCCAAATATTATGAATACTATTAATAAAAATTACAAATGATTTTATAATATTAGAGAATTTATCGAGGTTCCAAGCCATTACAATATTGTTGAAACTATCTCATTGAGCACCTTCCGCTACATATGTGACGCTTTTCACAATTGTCGGCACAACGAATCTCAACTTTATTTTGTATATAGTGGTATATTAAACGACCTTTTACATGCTAGATGGAAGATATTTGTGGTAGACCTCTAACTGTCGGTGCCACATATATCTTTTGCACATGTATTAACAATGGCCCGCAAGAAATGTGCTAAAATAGGAAAATTTTAAATGTAGAAATATTACTTTTTTGTAGACATGAGTGGATCTTGAAAATAAAATAGTGCATGGAACAAGCCCTACACACTTAGATAGTCATACACAATACACATGAGTCCCATATGAGTCCCTCATTTTTTTTCGACCAACCTCCTCCCACCCTCTCTGCATTGCAAAAACCTTCAAACTTAAGTTTTGGATACCTTACTTGTAGAGCATTTTATAAATACCATTTCTATAGTGTTTTTAAAATAAAAACCACAAGCTAGTGCCCATTATAATAAAAAATTAGAGAAGAGAACATTATCTTTACAGTGTTTTAAATTGAATGCATTTAAGTGGAAACTTCGAAGGAGCAAGGAAATTAACGCAATCAAAGTAAGTTTTTGATTTAATTTTTATTTTTTATATATACTTTGATAGTGGTATTGTTGTGACTGACTTGAAAGTACAACGTGGGTATTATATATGTGTTCAGTGAAGTCTAATTAGGAAATTCTAATGAGTTTGAATGATATGAGTGTTTAGTGGATAACAATATTAGATTGTTTAACTTTCTCAAATGAGTTTATCAGAAATTAGAGTTGAAGAATGCACGGTATTCTTATTTTCATTTAACAATGAATGTGATATGTAGTTGGGAAACAAAGAAAAAGAGAATCAATTCATCATTAGAAACTTCATCATTTAAGCTTCATGCATGTGGTGTACCCATTTTAGGAACTAAAACAACTTTGACTTTTCTTTATTGACTTTAATAGGACTTAAATATCTAATGTTTCATGAGTAATTCTCTCCCCCCCCCTCCCACTATTTGATCAGAAAATCACTTATTTTCATTTTTATTGTTTCGAGCTATGTTTATACATTTCTTTTAGCTCTACTTTCTAGATTCAATTGCTTAATAAAGTCTTTTTTGTTTGTTGTTTCCAAATATCATGAATACTATTAATAAAAATTACAAATGATTTTATAATATTAGAGAATTTATCGACGTTCCAAGCCATTACTATATTGTTGAAACTATCCCATTGAGCACCTTCCACTACATATGTGACACTTTTCACAATTGGCCGCACAACAAATCTCAACTTTCTTTTGTATATAGTCGTATATTAAACAACCTTTTACATGCTAGATGGAAGATATTTGTGGTAGACCTCTAACTGTCCGTGCCACATATATCTTTTGCACATTTATTAACAATGGCCCCCAAGAAATGTGCTAAAATAGGAATATTTCAAATGTAGAAATGATACTTTTTTTAGACATGAGTGGATCTTGAAAATAAACTAGTGCATGGAATAGGGCCCTAGACACTTAGATAGTCATACACAATACACATGAGTCCCATATCAGTTCCTCATTTTTTTTGGACCAACCTCCTCCCACCCTCTCTGCATTGCACATTACTGCAAACTTAAGATTTGGATACCTTACTTGTAGAGCGTTTTATAAATACCATTTCTATAGTGTTTTTAGAATAAAAACCATAAGCTAGTGCCCATTATAAAAAAAATTAGAAAAAGAGAACATTATCTTTATAGTGTTTTAAATTGAATGCATTTAAGTGGAAACTTCGAAGGAGCAACGAAATTAACGCAATCTAAGTAAGTTTTTGATTTAATTTTTATTTTTTATATATACTTTGATAGTGGTATTGTTCTGTATGTGTTTAGTGAAGTCCAATTAGGAAATTCCAATGAGTTTGAATGATATGAGTGTTTAGTGGATAACAATATTAGATTGTTTAACTTTCTCAAATGAGTTGATAAAAAATTAGAGTTGAAGAATGCATGGCATTCTTATTTTATTTAACAATGAATGTGATATGTAGTTGGGAAACAAAGAAAAAGAAAACCAATTAATCATTAGAAACTTCATCATTTAAGCTTCATGCATGTGGTGTACCCATTTTAGGAACTAAAACAACTTTGACTTTTCTTTATTGACCTTAATAGCACTTAACAAAATCTAATTTTTCATGAGTAATTCTCAAACACTGGAAAATATAATTTATAGATTTTATTCCTTCCCCCCCACTATTTGATAAGAAAATCACTTACTTTCATTCTATATTGTTTCGAGCTGTGTTTATACATTTCTTTTACCTCTACTTTCTAGATTCAATTGCTTAATAAAATCTTGTTTGTTTGTTGTTTCCAAATATCGTGAACACTATTAATAAAAATTACAAATGATTCTATAATATTAGAGAATTTATCGAGGTTCCAAGCCATTACCATTTTGTTGAAACTATCCCATTGAGCACCTTCCACTACATTTGTGACACTTTTCAGAATTTTCGGCACAACAAATCTCAACTTTCTTTTTTTATATAGTCGTATATTAAACGACCTTTTACATGCTAGATGGAAGATATTTGTGGTAGACCTCTAACTGTCGGTGCCACATATATCTTTTGCACATTTATTAACAATCGCCGGCAAGAAATGTGCTAAAATAGGAAAATTTTAAATGTAGAAATGATACTTTTTTGTAGACATGAGTGGATCTTGAAAATAAAATAGTGTATGGAACAGGCCCTAGACACTTAGATAGTCTTACACAATACACATGAGTCCCATATGAGTCCCTCATTTTTTTTCGACCAACCTCCTCCCACCCTCTCTGCATTGCAAATTACTGCAAACTTAAGATTTGGATACCTTAATTGTAGAGTGTTTTATAAATACCATTTCTAGAGTGTTTTTAAAATAAAAACCATAAGCTAGTGCCCATTATAAAAAAAATTAGAGAAAGAGAACATTATCTTTATAGTGTTTTAGATTGAATGCATTTAAGTGGAAACTTCGAAGGAGCAACGAAATTAACACAATCTAAGTAAGTTTTTGATTTATTTTTTATTTTTTATATATACTTTGATAGTGGTATTGTTGTGTATGTGTTTAGTGAAGTCCAATTAGAAAATTCTAATGAGTTTGAATGGTATGAGCGTTTAGTGGATAACAATATTAGATTGTTTAACTTTCTCAAATAAGTTGATCAAAAATTAGAGTTGAAGAATGCGTGGTATTCTTATTTTATTTAACAATGAATGTGATATGTAGTTGGGAAACAAAGAAAAAGAAAATCAATTCATCATTAGAAACTTCATCATTTAAGCTTGATGCATGTGGTGTACCCATTTTAGGAACTAAAACAACTTTGACTTTTCTTTATTGACCTTAATAGCACTTAAAAAATCTAATGTTTCATTAGTAATTCTCAAACACTGGACAACGTAATTTATAGATTTTATTCCTTCCCCCCACTATTTGATAAGAAAATCACTTACTTTCATTCTATATTGTTTCGAGATGTGTTTATACATTTTTTTACCTCTACTTTCTAGATTCAATTGCTTAATAAAGCATTCTTTGTTTGTTGTTTCCAAATATCATGAACACTATTAATAAAAATTACAAATGTTTTTATAATATTAGAGAACTTATCGAGGATCCAAGCCATTACCATATTGTTGAAACTCTCCCATTGAGCACCTTCCACTACATGTGTGACACTTTTCATAATTGTCGGCACAACAAATCTTAGCTTTCTTTTTGTATATAGTTGTATATTAAACCACCTTTTACATGCTAGATGGAAGATATTTGTGGTAGACCACTAGCTGTCGGTGCCACATATATCTTTTGCACATTTATTAACAATGACCCCTAAGAAATGTGCTAAAATAGGAATATTTCAAATGTAGAAATGATACTTTTTTGTAGACATGAGTGGATCTTTAAAATAAACTAGTGCATGGAACAGGCCCTGGACACTTAGATAGTCATACACAATACACATGAGTCCCATATGAGTCCATCATTTTTTTCCGACCAACCTCCTCCCACCCTCTCTGCATTGCACATTACTACATACTTAAGATTTGTAGAGCGTTTTATAAATACCATTTCTATAGTGTTTTTAAAATAAAAACCATAAGCTAGTGCCCATTATAATAAAAAATTAGAAAAAGAGAACATTATCACATGAAAGTAATTTATTCCCTGATTTACCAAATTCCTCATGTAACATTATTTTCAAAATCTCTTAATTAAAGTAATTTATTCCCTGATTTACCAAATTCCTATTTTACGGTGTAAATTATATTTAATTACTCAAAAATAAATCTTTCATTCCAAAAATTGTTTTCCATCCAAAAGAAAGATTCACTCTATCAAAACATTAATATTTGGATGATCAAATATTAATATTCATTTTTTTTTGTTCTTTAAATATTTTCTCCAAGGTCTCTCAAATTACTTATTTTTCGGAAAACATATTTTAATACTTAGAATGCACTTTAAAATTGTCAAAACCATGATTTATCATGATTCCCATTATTCTAAGTATTTTGGTATCAAAAAATAGTTAAGGGTCTACTCGTCTTGACCAAATACTAATTTTCTCGGTTTCGGTATATTTTCTTATTTATCAAAGGAAATTAATTTAAATGCTCAAAATTATTTCCATAAACTCCAAACTATTTTATTCTCCTGAAAATATATTTGTTGTATTTATTTAAGTAAAAAATTCCTGCCAAAAACGTTTTACAAATAGTCAAAAGGATTTTCGTATTTTATTCAAACCCGAAAAACGGTTTTTATGGTTTTAATTCCGGAGAAAATACTTCCACATTCTAGAATGACTTGAAACTTTGGAGCTATCATTTTTATGATGTGATGTATGTTAGGTAAAAGTTTCGTGATTTTTGGAGAATGTTTGTCGGGGTGTGTTTCTAAAAGGTTGACCTGAGAAGATTTGACAGAGCGTTTGACCTAGGAGACTTTGACCAAAAATTACCAAACTTCACAGATTTCCATTTTCCAATATTTAAAAAAAATTCATATTTTTTTTGGATTTATTGGAGATGTTTATAAATAAACTATTTTTTAATTAACTATACTTGTTCGTTAATTAATACTACCTCCGTCCCTATTTACTTGTCACTTTGACTTTTTGCACGTAACTTAAGGTGATTAAAAAACATAGTTCCGCTCATTGTTTTTAATTTTTTTTTTTCTGAATTAAAATTTATAGTTTATATTTTAATTTAGAAAAAGAAAATTTTAAAAACAATGAGCAGAACTATGTTTTTTAATCACCTTAAATTACGTGAAAAAAGTCAAAGTGACAAGTAAATAGGGACGGAGGGAGTAGTTAATTGGGTTGCATTGGCATGTGTGCTTTATCCTCTTCCAAGCATTAAGTGCTGAGATAAGGTGTCACATGTTGGTTGTCAAGTTGCTAGGCTAGTGGACAAAAACAATGTAGTCATCCCTTACATCACCTACCCATTTACATCATCCCTTACATCACCTTCTACTACCCACTACCCAAAACTTTCCCTATAAATACCACCCGATCCCAATTCATTTTCTACCCAAGCTAAAGAGCCAATTAGTTGTTGGGAAATTTTAGAAGTATTCTCTCTTTCATCTCTACAACCACTATCTACAAATACTTCCTCTCTAAAACCTCCTTTTTTATACATATATATATATATATATATATATATATATTTATATTTATATATACAAGGTTTTAGTTATATAAGCTTAGTTTAACCAACCAAGCTCTCTCCCAACCCAACTAGCTCAACCACTACTACTTTAGGCCTCCCGTAGGGCTGCCCAAATTCCGCCACTAAGCAAAAATCCGGACGAACCTCCGGCGAATTTTTCCGGCGAACTTTACGGTCGTTTTTGTAAGTGGTTATTATTTTAGCTTCGATCCGAGTCTTAACCGACCAGTATATACACAAGAGCTCGCTATAATTCTTGATCAATTCATCTTAAAGCTCTTTATCTTATATCTCTTAGAAAAGAGATTTCTTATTTCGAATTAATTTTAAACACAAACTAACAAGTCGTGTTATTCGAAATATAAATATATACACGAACTAAAAAGTCGTTATATATTTACACGAACTAATATTCGTTATATTTGAGTTATATTACACAAGAACAAAGACTCATATCTTTCGAAATATTCAAACTCAAATATATATATATATATATATATATAAACACAAACGTACTTTATTTCATATTCTTGCTTTTATTGTGTTTAAAGACTTTCTCTCTCTTCGCTCTAAATTTACTTCATCTAGTCTAAAAGACTACATCAAGAGAAGAGTTGTCTCAGGAAAAGTTAATAGCTAAAGAGCTAACCAAAAAGCTTTCTTAATTTTATTACTTCGATATTAAAAATACAAACGAAGTAATAATTAATACTTGTCATAAAGGATGAGTAGGATGAGTAACCAAGTCGTAAGCCTTTGAGCCATAGACGACAATTTAAACTCCGAAGATCTTTATAAGCATTATCTAACGGGGAGTTTAAATTAACAAGTATTCGTAATTTGTAACAACACGAGAATACTTGAAAAATTCTAAAGCGAAGCATGCTTATAAGACTTTATTTACTCCAACCAAATACGTATCCTTAGTATTGGAGTAAGTTAAGAAGTATACTTATATCTTTCTATATCATTACAGAAGTATACTTTATATATATATATATATATATATATATATATATATCATCAATATATATATACACTAGCGGCCTAGTCGTGTCTAGTCCAAAACTCTTTTTATAAACAAGGATTATTTGTCGTAGATATTGTTTTCTAAGTTTTACAGTGAGGTGAAGTGAAGTGAGGTGATCTTCGTTCTAAGACCGAAGTCCTAGACGAGCTAACGGGGAGTTAGTCGTCTTTGCACCGTGAGGAAGAGGAAAGGCCCAAGACCTAAGACCTTAGATCCAAGACCCGCAAAAGTTTAGAAGTTCGAAGACTACACCCGGAGTACAATCTAAGACCCAAGTCCTAGACGAGCTAACGGGGAGTTAGTCGTCTTTGCACCGTGAGGAAGAGGAAAGGCCCAAGACCTAAGACCTAAGATCCAAGACCCGCAAAAGTTTAGAAGTTCGAAGACTACACCCGGAGTACAACGACTTTGAGGAGGTGACGGGGAGTTACGCTCCAAGACGAGTCTTGTAAATTTACATTTATAGTGAGGAGGTAACGGGAAGTTACGCTCCAAGATATATATTTGTAAAGGCTTCTCCGCCTACTGTAAAGGAGTTTCTTTATAGTAGAGAAAATCTCGAGTCCGGGGAGGAGCTCATGGACTGGAGTAGGGGTGAGTGGACTCCAAGTGTTGAGTTAGCCACCGCGAACCAGGATAAAATCTCGTGTGTCGTATTACTCTTACATTGCTTCCGCACACATTATAATCTGCTCATACTCTGGATACAAGCTATTTAAAAAGGGGATAAATTTTATTACACCACATCAATTTTTAAATTGGTGATTAAGCTATTCAACCCCCCTTCTAGCTTAATTTACACTCTAGTGGGACCTAACAATTGGCATCAGAGCTGTTGCTTTTAAACGTGCTATTTGAATTTCAAGCACAAAGAAAAGTAGATCCGATATGGCTTATATAAATGCCATCGCTTGTAGTGAAGGTCTCTCAAATTCTAGACCTCCTCTATTTGATGGCACAAACTTTGCTTCTTGGAAAACGAGACTTAGAATATATGCAAGATCTCAAGGAGTCAAAGTTTGGATGGCCATAGAAGATGGAACAATTATACCGACTAAAATTGTCGACGATACCATCATCGAAAAGAAAGTAAGTGAATACACTCACGAAGAGGAAGATAAAATGAATATCACCGCAAAAGCGGAAATGGTTCTCACAAGTGCACTTGCTGAAAAAGAATATAAACGAGTATACAATTGCAAATCGGCACAAGAAATGTGGAACAAATTAGTGGTAACCTATGAAGGTACCACCGATATAAAAGATTCTCGAATGGACACATTGATCCGAGAATACGAGAACTTTAAACTCCAAGATGGAGAAAATATCATCGATATGGAAATAAGATTTACTCGTATAATCGATGAATTATCTCAACTCGGAAAGAACTATACTCAAAATGAAAAGAATCGTAGAGTTCTTAAATCTCTACCTCTGAGTTGGAAAGTAAAAGTCACTACCATTAAAGAGATGCATAATCTAAATGACTTTCACATTGATAATTTGTTCGGAAACCTTCGTGCTTACGAAGAAGATAATATTCCGGATGTTGTTGTTCCCAAAGTGGAAGACAAGAAGAAAAATATGGCACTAAAGACATTTCAAGTAGAAAAATAAGATCAATTACTGACTTTAAGGACAATGAAATGGGGATGGATTTCACAGATAACTTAGACGCCATGTTTAATTTCACGGGTATGAAGTTTAATAACCTAGCAGACTGTGAAGGTGTACCACATGCAGAGGCTAAGAGATTTTATCAGCATGTCAAAGAAGGAAAACAACCTTTATACCCAGGCTGCACTAATTTTTCTCGATTAAGCTTTATGGTCAGACTTTTTATTTAAAGTCTGTCCATGGAATTAGTGAGTCAACCTTTGGTGATTTATTAAAGTTGATAAATGAAGCTTTTCCTCAGGCCGACCTGCCTTTATCATTCAACGCTGCGAAGAATATTATTAAGGACCTAGGTCTAGATTACAAAAAAATGCACGCATGCCCAAATAGTTGCATGTAGTATTGGGCTGAAAATGAAGGTAAAGACAGTTGTGATGTTTGTGGTTCTTCGCGGTGGGTTATACATGAAAAGAAAGGCACTGCGGCAAATAATGATCCGGAGCAGTTAATTCAGAAAGTGCCGGCAAATGTTATGAGGTACTTTCCTTTAAAGTCACGGCTGCAAAGGATGTTTATGAGCATAGAATTCTCGAAAATGATGACATGGCATGCAGTGGGACGCATATCTGATGGCAAACTAAGGCATCCGGCCGATGCAAATGCCTCGAAAATGATGGATTCTCTTTATCCTGATTTTTCTTTAGAAAACCGTAACATTAGGTTGGTTTTAGCAGCTGATGGGTTTAACCCTTTTCGAACTATTAGTTTAAGTCACAGCACCTTGGTTGTGCATGAAACAAGAGAACTTGATTCTCTCAACTTTAATATCTGGACCAGAATCTATGATGAACAATATTGACGTGTATATGCAGCCATTAATTGCAGAGTTAAAAGAACTTTGGGCTGTTGGTGTCGAAACTTATGATGCGTTAACCAATGAAAATTTTAATTTATGTGCACGTCTGTTGTGGATCATAAGCGACTTCCTGAGATATGCCATGTTGTCGGGATGGAGCACAAAGGGGTATCAGGTTGTCCATTATGCCATTATGAAACATCTTCAAATTATTTGAAACACAGCAAAAAAATTTGTTACATGGACCACAGGAAGTTCCTCGATCCTGCACACAAGTGGAGGTTTGATAAAAGGAGATTTAATGGCAAAATTAAAATGAGGAAGGCTCCTCCAGTTCTATCCGGGGTAGATATTGAAGATTTGCTGAAGGGTTACACTAACAAATTTGGTGCTGCTAAGGAAAAGGTTAAAAAAGGAGACAACCCTTTCAAAAAAACTCAATATTTTATGATTTTCCATATTGGCGTCACAATCCACTTTATGATTTTCCATATTGGCGTCACAATCCACTTCGGCATAATCTTGATGCAATGCACATAAAAAATAATGTGCGTGATAGCATATTAGGTACATTACTTAATATCAGTGGAAAGACGAAAGATGATATAAATTCACGTTTGGATTTACAGGAATTGGGTATAAGAAAGCCCCTACATCCTGTTTAATCCGCCGATGGGAATAATCTTGAAATAAGGGCAGCCATATTTAATATGATGTTACATATTTGATGATGTCACAGGTATCTAACTTGTTTAGTGTGCAGAAATGAAGATCAGAGTTTAACCAGAAATAAGAGTTTATCGACTGCCAGTTGGATCAGAGTTTAGCTATGATCAGAGTTTGCAGGCGGCTGATTTCTAGGAGATGATCTGGATAAGCAAAGAAGATAAAGATTAAGGAAGATTGTGCAGATCAAGACAACAGAAGGATAACTACTGATTAGATTATTTTAGGAAGCAGATAATTATAAAATCAATCAGTAGATATCATGTAACTGTGTATATAAACACAGCTTAGGGTTTACTCTAGATGAGTTGAATATCGAGCATTATTCTTGTAACCCAGCAGCTCTTAGTGATAAGTTATAAATCACTAAGAGAGTATTTGTAAGCTACTGTGTTTTGTGAATAAGAGTTTAGTTAATTTATTCTCTTATTCGTGTGTTTTGTCTTGATTGTGTTCACTATATACAATAATATAGTGGTTTTATTCGGCCTAACAAGTGGTATCAGAGCCAGCTCTGTTGATATACCTATAGTGAGATCTTAATCACACAATCATGTCTGAAAAATCACAAACTTCAAACAGTAGATATGAGTCAATTAGGGTTCCGGTCCTTAGGGCATCTGAGTATCCTGTCTGGAAAGTGAAGATGGTCATGTTTTTGGAGGCCACAGATCCAGAATACTTGGATAGGGTTTATGATGGTCCACACATGCCAACCAAGCTCTCTGTTGTAGTTGGAGATGAACCTCAGAAGATGATTCCCAAAGAAAAGAAAGACTATACTCCCGAAGACATCTCATCAATCAGCAAGGATGCAAAGGTGAAGCACTTGCTGCACAGTGCTCTGGACAATGCCATGTCTAATAGGGTGATTGGATGCGAAACTGCAAAAGATAGATGGGATGCTTTGGAAATCAGATGTCAAGGAACCAAAGCCATCAAGAAGAACTGAAGGACCATACTTACTCAAGAGTATTAACACTTTGATTCAAAGACTGGAGAATCATTAACTGATCTTTATGACAGATTTGTCAAGCTGCGGAATGACTTATCTTTGGTTGATAAAGAATATGACTTGGAAGATTCAAATCTCAAATTCCTACTGGCTCTTCCTGAAAAGTGGGATTTGAAGGTAACCACCATAAGAGATAATCATGATCTTGAGGAGATGTCTCTTGACGACATTTTTGGAAGATTGAAAACCTATGAGCTTGAGATGGAGCAACGAAGCAAAAGACATGGAGGAAAACCCAAATCTGTTGCTTTAAAAGTTCAAGAAGAAACAGTTGTGAAAAACAAAGGAAAAGCTCATGTTACTAAAACTGATACTGAGTCATCAAACTCTGATGATAACTCAAACTCTGATATTTGCTCAGACTCTGAGGACAGTGACACTGAGATGATGCAGCTGGCAGCTCCGATGGTCAAAAGCTTCAAGAAGATGGCTTACAAGAATTTTAACAAAGGAAAGAAATTTTCAAGGAAGGACAAAAACTCTGACAGGAAAGGCTTCAAAAAAGAATTAAGGCAAGGAAGAAAAATCTGGAAAAGCTAATAAGTCCAAGTATACCTGCTTCAACTGTGGTGAAAAGGGTCATTTTGCAACTGAGTGCAAGAAAGCCAAGAATGAAAAAGGACAAGCTTTTATCACCAAGAAAGGAAGCTGGGCAGACTCATCAGACTCTGAGAAAGAAGTCAACTATGCCTTAATGGCAAACACTGATAACAGCTCTGAGACTATTGAAACTAAGGTACCCCATTCTACTCTTGCCTTTAACACTGAAGATATAACTGAGTTAAGATTATTCCTTAAAAGCTTGCATATCAGTTATAGAGATCAGACTTTGGAAAATGAAAGGTTGAAATCTGAAGTCTTAGATGTTAAGAAAAGAAATGATTATCTTGAGAAAGAACTAGTTCAGATGTTGGAAGTTCAGAAAGAAAGAGATGACTCTGTTTTCATTAAAAATGGATTGTTAAAGAAAAATGCTTCTCTTAAATCAGAACTTGCTAAGGAAAAAGAGATAATAAGAACTTGGACTAGCTCAGGGAAAACCACTCAGGATATCTTAGGAAGTGGAAATTGGAAGAAAGGATTGGGATACACAGATAAAAATGAAGCTGAGTCATCAAAATCAGAGACTATTAAAATTGAAAAACCTAAGGTTACACCAGTAAGGTTTGTTGCAGAATCAGAAATTCACTACAGGTCAAAAACTGATAAACCCAAACAGGTTAACATAGGCTTAATGACTCAGAAACAGCTTAAGCATAAGCTAATGGAAGTCAAGCAAGAAAACAGGATAAAGGAACCTAGGAAAAACAGAAATGGAAAAGTAGGTATAAACAAAAGCAATAACTATATGCCTATTCCTAATGCTCCTAGGAAAACTTGTCATAACTGTGGTAATCCTAACCATCTTGCTTCCTTTTGCAGGAAGAATAAGGACATAAATACTATCTCTCCCAAATCAAAAGTTAAGATTAGGAATGTTAGATTTAGATCATAAAATCCTTGTTTTCATTGTGGTAGTTTGTGGCATTCCATTTACACTTGTAAGGAATACCATAGCTTATATTATGATTATTATGAATTGAAACCTTCCTTGAAGAAAAAGATTGATTCCCCAATTTCAAATTCTGTTAAAAAGTCTGTTAGCATAAACTCTGATTTAAACTCTGATAAATCTTCCGCTGCTAGTGTTAACAAATTTAACAAGAACAAAGGATCCAAGCAAGTCTGGGTCCTTAAAACTAACCATTAGTGGTTTGTGTGATTGCAGGGCAACAGGAAGAACATCCTAGTTCTGGACAATGGATGCTCAGGACATATGACAGGAAATAAAGCCATGCTATCAGAATTTATGGAGAAGGCTGGCCCAAATGTTTCTTATGGAGATGGCAAAATAGGGAAAACTTTGGGATATGGCAACATCAATCTTGGAAATGTCATCATTCAATCTGTAGCTCTGGTCTCAGGACTTAAGCACAATTTGCTCAGAATAAGTCAAATCTGTGACAGAGGATATCATGTCAACTTCTTTGAAGAACACTGTGAAGTGGTTAGAAAAAGCATTGGGAAAGTTGTTCTGAAGGGATACAGACATGGAAATATCTATGAAGCCAAGCTATCCTTAAACTCTAATAACTCTGCAATTTGTCTACTAGGCGGAGCTAGTATTGAAGATAGCTGGAATTGGCACAAGAAACTTTCTCACCTGAACTTCAACAACATAAATGAGTTAGTAAAGAAAGATCTTGTAAGAGGACTGCCCAAATCAGTGTTTACACCAGATGGGCTCTGTGATTCCCGTCAAAAAGCAAAACAGAGAAAGTCCTCATTCAAAAGTAAAACTGAATCCTCAATTCTTGAGCCTTATCATTTACTACATGTTGATCTATTTGGACCAGTGAATGTTATTTCCATTTCAAAGAAAAGATTTACACTGGTTATTGTTGATGAGTATACCAGATACACTTGGGTATACTTTCTTCACAGCAAAGATGAGACATCATCTCTTCTGGTTGAACATGTCAAGCAACTGGATAAAATTTCTGAAGATGCAGTATAGATCATCAGAAGTGATAATGGCACTGAGTTCAAGAATTCTAAAATGGAGTTCTGTAAATCAAATGGAATTAAACAAGAATTTTCAGCACCTGGAACACCTCAGCAGAATGGTGTAGTGGAAAGAAAGAACAGAACTCTAATTGAAGCTGCAAGAACCATGCTAGAAGAAGCAAAATTGCCAACCTATTTTTGGGCTGAAGCTGTGCAAACTGCTTGCTTTACACAGAATGCAACTCTGATAAATAAGCATTAGAAAACACCATTTGAAATGGTTAAAGGCAGAAAACTAAATCTGAAATACTTTCACATATTTGGTTGAAAGTGCTTTGTTCTCAAAAGTCATCCTGAACAGTTGACCAAATTTGACTTAAAAGCTGATGAAGGAATTTTTGTTGGCTATCCACTGTCAACAAAGGCCTTCAGAGTTTATAATCTGAGAACAAGGGTGGTCAAGGAATCTATTCATGTATCTTTTGATGATATGAAGATAACTGGCTTGGAAGATTTTGATGAACATGACCAGCTGAGATTTGAAGATGAAGAAGCATTCTCTGATTTGATAAGCTCTGATTCTGAATTTATGTCAAAGCCTGTTATTCCAAATCATCAACCTCATGCACATGTTGAGGGGGAGCACAATGACAATGAACATTTGGAAGAAAATGATAAGGAATTATCAGACAATACAAACTCTGGTGCAGATTCATCAAACTCTGACAGATCACTATCAAAGAATAATGCGAGCACATCTTCAGGGGGAGCATCAGCAAATCAGAATGCTCATGAAGACAGCATGAATCATGGGGGAGAAGCATCAGAGAATCAGAATGATAATGGAAACAACATGGATTATGGGGGAGGATCTAATTCCAGAAGTCAACTGCCACATGCAAGAAAGTGGACAAAGTCTCATACACCAGATCTGATAATTGGAGATCCAGATGCAGGAGTGCAAACTAGAACATCAACAGCAAATGAATGTCTGTTTCATTCATTTATATCACAGACGGAACCTAAGAAAGTGGATGAGGCTCTTCAGGATGCTGATTGGGTGACAGCAATGCAAGAAGAGCTAAATGAATTTGAGAGAAATAAAGTTTGGACTTTGGTACCAAGACCCAAGAACAGATCAATAGTTGGTACTAAATGGGTGTTCAGAAACAAAACTGACAGTGAGGGCATAATCACCAGAAATAAAGCAAGACTGGTAGCCAAAGGATATTCTCAACAAGAAGGAATTGATTATGATGAGACCTTTGCTCCGGTTGCAAGGTTGGAAGCAATCAGAATCTTTCTGGCCTATGCTGCTCACAAGAAATTCAAAGTTTTTCAGATGGATGTGAAGAGTGCATTTCTCAATGGGGAACTGGAGGAAGAAGTGTATGTTGAGCAACCTCCAGGTTTTGTAGACTCCGAATTTCCAGATTATGTCTACAGACTTGACAAGGCACTCTATGGACTAAAGCAAGCTCCAAGAGCATGGTATGAAACTCTGGCTCAATTTCTTTTAGAAAGTAGATTCACCAGAGGTACAATTGACAAAACTCTATTTTATCTCAACCATGGTAAAGACATTCTTTTAGTTCAAGTTTATGTGGATGATATCATTTTTGGCTCTACTAGTTCTAAACTCTGTGAAAGATTTTCAAAGCTTATGCAGTCTAGATATCTGATGAGCATGATGGGAGAGATGAGTTATTTTCTGGGACTTCAAGTCAAACAGACTGATGACGGTATTTTCATTAATCAGTCCAAATATACCAGGAACCTGCTAAAAAGATTTGGCATGCAGGACAGTTCAGCTGCCACCACTCACATGGCAACAGCCACTAAGTTAGATAAAGACACTAGAGCATCAGTGGATATTACTAACTACAGAGGTATGATAGGCTCACTTCTATATCTGATAGCAAGTAGACCTGATATCATGTTTGCTACCTGTCTCTGTGCAAGATTTCAAGCAGATCCAAGAGAACCACATCTGGTAGCAGTTAAAAGAATTTTCAAATATCTTAAGAGAACAGTTAAGATGGGACTCTGGTATCCTAGAGAATCCGATTTTACACTAATTGGCTACTCAGATGCAGATTTTGCAGGATGCAAAATAGACAGGAAAAGCACTAGTGGAAGCTGCCAATTTCTGGGAGGTAGATTAGTTTCTTGGTTCAGTAAGAAACAAAAATCCATCTCCACATCCACTGCAGAAGCAGAGTATATTGCTGCAGGAAGCTGTTGCGCTCAGATTTTATGGATGAAAAATCAACTGCTAGACTATGGGTTAACTTTAACTCAAATTCCTATTTATTGTGATAACCAAAGTGCTATTGCTATGACAGGAAATCCAGTACATCACTAAATGACCAAGCACATCAGCATCAGATATCACTTCATCAGAGAACATGTAATGGAAGGGACAGTGGAACTACATTTTGTCCCTACAGATTAGCAGCTGACAGATATCTTCACCAAACCTTTGGCTGAAGCAACATTTACAAGACTTGTAAATGAACTAGGGATGATCTCTGGTCCTCTCTAAACTATGCTTAGTTATCTAAATACATATCAGTAATCACTATCAGTTACAAGTATGTGTTATAACTAACTCTGATATTCTCTGATTTAAACTCTGATGGTTATGTTCTGATATGCTAAACTCTGATGATTATACTCTGACTCGACAAACTCTGATTGCATGATTTTTCTCTGATTGAGTGACATTCCTGTGAAGAACTTGTAGCAATCCTGAATTGAGACATAAATAATTCTAAAGTCTGATATTTGTGACATTACAGATGTGGAAATTTATTTAACAACTTTCATGATCTTACTCTGACACTTAGACTGACTTGCTTCTTAGATCTTAGATATATAATCAGTGTAGAATTTTCTGTATTCCCTTTATGAGCACAGAGTCATTAAATCTTAAGTCTGGATTAGTCGAAATTATGCGTTCTCTATTCAGAAAAGAAAAGAAATTCAAAGAAAACAGCAAGAATCTACTCAGGTACTCCTTTGAGATCTTCGATATTTTGTGTTAGGAACGATCCAAGTGCATTGCTGGTATTAAGCAAAATGCATCAGAAAAGCAATATTTTTCTTGGGGACCTTTCACATTCTCTGATTACTGGAGAAATACTCTGACTCTGAGCAAAAGAAAATTGATCTGATGGTGGTTATAACTCACTTACCCTGAGAAGTTTCCATTCTAAAGATTATCTGTGATTCAAATAAGAGAAGCTTATACAAACTCTGATCCATACCATAGTAGACTCTGCTGCCTACGAAGTGTTTAAATAATTTTCTGACAATCTGGTTTTTTCTAAAAATCTTGTGAAATTTTTCATTCTTGGTGTCAAAATTAGATTCGTGAATTTACACACTTTACACTCTACGTCTGTGATTAACAATATTTAGCCTTAGAATGATTTTTGATTTAATTCAAAAATATATTTGCAAACTCTGAGGACAAACTTGCGTCTTACATCAAGACTATTGATATGTCATCTCCCATCAGACAAATTTGTTGCGTCTTCCGACTATGTCGTATATTCTAATCTTTACTTAAATTCTGAATCAAGTCAATCTCTGATTGACTTCGGAATTTATTAAATGAATATTTGTCTTGGTAAAAATCAGATAAAAATCTTCAACGGTACAAAAATCTGTTTGAATTCTTTAAGTGGGGTAAAACACGGGTAATTATTGTGTTTTATCGGTAACAGTTGTGTTACACAAGTTTACACGCAACAGTGATTATTACCTCTCCATTACATTTCTTTTTACCTTTAAGGGAGTGCCACGTGTCCCACTACATTTTTTTTTCAGCAGTTCGTGTGCATAAATATAAATACAGAGTAAAAAGATTTTTTTTTTTCACTTTTTACACACACTTTTCACTACTGTTAATTTCTATCTCATCCCTAATCTCTCTTGCAAATTTTGTTAGGTCCAAAGTATCGTAGAAGGGGGGTTGAATACGATACTCACTACAATTGAAAATTCTTTCGAATCTTGCGAGTAAACAAATTGCAGTTCTGTAATGGGTTTCGTGTTCCGGATATTTATTGGGTCGATTTCTGAGGATATGAAAATATTAAACCAACACACAATATTTTCCAAGGTATATCTGTATATTGATAAATACCTCCAAGGGTGCTATAAATCCAAACCCGAAGGTTGGCTACAATGGCTACTACTACGTACACTCACAAATCCTAGCTTCTAAATATATATATATTACAAAACTAAGCTATGATTTATTTGTGTGTAGTAGTGTGCAAGGCACAAAGCCATTCCACCATAAAGGCGGTGAAGAGTGTGTGTAAATTATGAACCCACATCTCAAGTATTTATAGACTTTTCATTAACTAACCCTAGTTAACTTCATGAAGTGGTGCCACTGAGTTTGTTCCACTTTGAAGTTGCGCCCCAACTTGAATTTGCGCCCAAGGAATGAGTTCGCGCCTAAGACTTCACAGTAGAATGACTTAAAATATTTTCAAGTCCTTGAACTTGCGCTAGTAGCCAAACTTGCGCTAGAGTGTGAGTACGCCCAGTTCTCACTCCAGGTTAAGTTGTTAACCAACTTGCGCCACAACACAATAATCCACTGATCTTGTCTTAGAGGAATCTGCATAGTTGTGCTCTGTTAATCTCACAGTGGCTACAG
This sequence comes from Daucus carota subsp. sativus, assembly GCF_001625215.2. Taxonomy (NCBI): domain Eukaryota; kingdom Viridiplantae; phylum Streptophyta; class Magnoliopsida; order Apiales; family Apiaceae; genus Daucus; species Daucus carota. The sequence continues at coordinate 23,511,386 of NC_030389.2, read as the reverse complement.
AGATAGCACTTGAGCGCAACCTGTGTTTTCTCCATTGTAACCTTGCGCTAATGATGAGTAACTCACTGCAGGGTGTAGGGTCTTTAACTGATACATCAACTTGCCCTCCATGAATCATTCTATGTATACTTGCAAGTGCCTTAGAATATAAATTAAATGGCGCTCCAATGTTTCCCATTGTGCACTGTGAGTTTTATGGTGACATGCATGGCCACATTTAACCTAGACACCTGACATCATCATATGCATGCATAATATATATATAATATAATATATTAAGTTGTTATTATATTAATAAATAAAAGAATATATAAATATATACACATATATATATTTTATTTATATGAACATAATAATAATATATGTACATATATTTAAATATATTCTCATATATTTAAATATATATAATATATAATTATATGTAAATACAAATGTAAATATATATATAAATATATATAGAGATATATATAGTTATTTATAAATATAAATATAAACATAAATATATATAAAGAAAAGTATATATAAATATATACATATATATAATATTTATATAAACATATAGTAACATATATATACACATATATTTAAATATATTTTCATATATTTAACTATATATAATATACATATAACAATGTGTAAATATAAATATATAAATATATATATAAGGATATATATAACTCTCTCTAAATATACATATATTTATGCACATAATATAATATATATATACACTTCATTATATAAATGTTTATGTAAAATATATATATACATATACTATATACATATATATTTATTTAAATATATATACATATAAATATACATATACATATGTTTAAGAACATATATACACATATATTATATATATTATATTTAATTAAATATACATATATACAGATATATAAATATATTTGTACATATACACATATATAAGTGCACACATATATAGAAATGTCACTTCCCCATATCGATCTGTGTGGAAGCTTTGACATATGGCATTTGAGTAGAGACTTGGCATAGCTTGCAGAGACTAGGCATTTGGCTTGGCTTGGCTTTGGAACAAATGACTTGTTAACTTGATCAATTTCTTCGATTGATAAATACCATGCATAAACACTTAGTGCACTGGTCTGGTTCCGGGTTAGTTTATGCTTCAGTTTGTTGATTATAAATAATCAACCAAGATATCCTCAAATATCTTGCTTCAGGGGTTGCTTTGAAATCTTTCGAGTACTTGGACAACATCTTCATTGCTTCCACAATCTTGAATACTTCAATCTTTATTCAATCTTTATTCTTCACTGAGGCATGAACATATTAATGAACTTCTTCCAGTGAACTTATTCCTTCAAGACTGTAGATGACTTCTTCAACCTTTGTCTTCGTATCTTCCGATTCCGGTGCAAGCGTAGTGTTATTTACTTGTCCTGTTCTATTGTTGAGTTATCATCCCTATGTAACAGATAGGGTTGTCTTTACATTTAGACTTACAATCTCCCCCTATTTGTTTGTTAATCATAACAAGCAAATCTTCTGGAGGATAACTCAACTAACACTAGAAAAAGTAAAGTCCTGGACTAGTAAATAATGCTACAAAGTTTCTCGATCATATCATACATTTCCAGATTTCATGAATAGAAATAACAGATGTGCATATCACCTTTATTTCTCTGGCTCTTGCTTACCTGCCAGATCATCCTCATAGTCTGTCTTGAAGAGAATTCAAAACATTCTATTATGCAAAGAACAATCAGCAGCTTCATTGAATTCTTCAGTGGTAATGAATAAGTTCATGTCTACCACTTACTGAAGAATAGATGTATCACCTTATACTTCTCCTACCGTTACCTTGATCGGGTTCCCCTTAGTTATAAGTAGCTATCTTCCTTAGATGAAAGATCAATCCTCCTCCTTAGTTGAAAGATCAATCTCCCCTCAGTAGTACACCACTAAAGAGTAGTTTCGTCCCCCTTAGTTGTAGACAGCAGAATAAAGCTAACTTACTTTTTCTTCCCCCTTTCATATATTCTCCCCCTAAATATATTCTCCCCCTTAGTTGTGGAATCCTCCGAGGATATATGGTATCAAATAGGTCAAGGAACGTGTACAATACTTCCTGTACCAAAAGATAATCTCCCCATAGAGAACTAAACAACACTAAAGCTGGGGCCGAAGAAAGAGTTCATAAAAAGGGTTTACTTTGATTGGGTTGGTCCCTATGCTAAAAGAATAGGTTCCAAACGGAAAAGTAAGGATTAAAAACTGACATTCCAGTAACAACATCCACTTTGTCTTTAGGTATAAATTTGGTAATTAGTAGGTGTCTCACTAAAATGTTCTGCAGGTGTATCACTCGACACTCAAATTTCTCTCGGTTTTTGGTAAGGGTGTCACTCACGAGTTCTGTAAGTATATCCCTCCACACAAATACTGAGCTTCCAGAATTCTGAGTACCTACAAGAAAATCACCTTAGCCACCCTTAAAGGGGTCACCGGTGGTGCAATGGGAGTTCATAATTCCCAGTCCCTGCAGACTCATCAGATAAATCCGAATCATTGTCCACAAGTTGCCAACCACTAAGTGGCTTATCCAATTAAGGATCCAGAGTTGTTTGCTCTGGGAGGTTAAACAAAGGCTTAATTATGGCAAAGGCCTAAGTCCTCCTCAATGTCTGTGAAGACACTTGATTCAAGAGAATCATCAACCATAAGTTCACAATGTGAAATGGAATGAACCGTAGTTGCTTCCGTCAATTCTTTCAACAACTTGTGAGCTTTCAATACCAATGATTATTATATGTACCTCACAAGTGTTTCACGCTTCTCAATTTCCTATGTGTTTGCACTCACTCATGCTCACATATTTGTCATTCTATCATCTCATCGTTTCTTCTCAGAATCTCACCAAGTGTTTAACTCTCAGTGTTTGGCTCACAATGTTTCTCTCAGCACTCAAAGTATGGTCTTCTGTACCTGCATGAGAAAATCACCATAGCCCCTTCAAGAGAGGTCACTGGCGGTGCAATGGGGTTTCGTAAATCCCCGATCCTCAACTGACTCATCAATAAATTGACTCATAGTCAGAGAGTTGCCGATCTCCTATAAATAGGAAATCCTTTCCGATTGGATCCAGATCTGTTCTTATCTGGGGAGGGAGACGAGAATCCTGAAGATTTGGCAATTGAGATCCTCGTTTCCTCCTTACACCTGTAAAGGCATCAACCATCTTATTTACCATAAAATGGTGAATGAAGAAGTTGCTTCTGGAACAAAACCTTTAACCTTATTGTGCACTCTCTTGTATTGTGTCCATAATATTTTCTGTTTAGGCTCTTCATCAGAGTGATTACTGATGATGTGCTTGACTCAATACAAGATGCTCTGGCTGACGAGCGAATTTCAATGGACTCATCCTTTTGAGAGAATGATTCCAGAGACTGTTTAATTGCCTTTTCAGCTCTATATTCTTTTGGGAGAATACAGATGAGCAACAGTTACCTCAAGTTTGAAAACACCTTTTCTCCTTGAGAGGTAGAGCTGTGGGTACACTATCCCTCACATCCTTATTTGCTGCAACGAGTACAGTTTCTCCCTCATTGACTTTTTGTTTGAAAAGTTCCTTATTACTCTAGGGGGAAAGTTGGGATGTGTTCTGAATTTGGTTTTATAGTCTGGGATAAAGATTGTTGGTTTTCAACCTTATGACTATCTAGGAAAGCCAAGAGGCTGATTAAGTTCCGAAGAACAGAAGGAGATATAAATGCATTTTAGAAAATCTATGATTTTGAATGAGAGCAAATGCATTTAATCTTTTGAGGAAAAATAAATCAGTTGTGATTGTAAAAATGATTTTCATAAAGAATGACAATCACAACCGATGAAAAAAATCAAAGTTTTCCATTAAAAATTGGTTTGAGTACGAGAGTCTGAATCTATGCATAAAAGGTTTAAATGAAAAGGAAACAAGAAAATTTATGCGCTACAGTGTATAAAGCACTCGCCACACTAATTAGTGAAAAGGCCTCATACTAGCACATCGTCAAAACAGACGCTGCAAGTGACAAAGATCACCAAGTACACAAATACAAGATAATCAATGTCTCGTCCTATGACGCTACATGTATAGATGCAAAATATTCTAAGAAATATTTATGAAATAGAGTAGTGGATACCGATTGTTGAAATCAATTGATAAGAAAATTTCTTTGAAGAAACTCACCACTCCAAAACATAAATATGAGACAATAAAGATTATGTTGTCTCCCTTTGTACTCAGAATATTAAACACCTAAAATATATTAGCACCAGTGGTTTTAAGAAATATGCAACAATATTTCACCAGTGCCAATACATCACAATCAATTCACAAATAAAACATCAATAAAGCATCAAAAATAGATACCAATTAAATATTTCAAAAAATTAATTAATCATGCTTCTATTATTCTATCAAAGTCAATCATGAAACAAATAAGCATATAATTGTCATGGATCACAATTTAACTAAGATAAAATAATAATTACCTACGCAATATCATATAATTATTAGATCAGCATATAACAACCAAAATCATGACAATCATACAAAGATATTAGCAAGCCCGAGGGAAAGTTGAGGAAAAGTTCACGAGTCTTATACAAATAATCATTGAGTACAAGTAAACTCACACAACTTCTCGCAGAAAATATTAACAATTAATATTAGTGATCTACATATAAGCATCCAAAATATCACTAACACTAAAAGTATCACAACTATATGCAGTTAGACATGAAATAAAATATCAATTAATAAATCATCAAATATCCAACACAAATAGTTATGCTTCAAGTATATACACTAATATAAATGGATTCATCCTAGAGAGAATCTAAGTAACTCCACAAATACTAGTATATCATGACTAAATTCTAACTAGATTCTAACCAGATACCAATTACTGATACAAGTCACAAGTCTAGAAACAAATAAGTCATGCTTCAGATTTTATACCTATAGAAATGAATTCAACCTAGAAAATAATCCTAAGTATGTTCACAAATACAAATATATCACGACCAAATTATGACAAAGTTCTCTACTAGATACCAATTGTTAAAGAAGTATAGTTCAAGAAAAATAACATAATTAAGTCATGCTTCATGTCATCTCTAATCATTTAAATCATGAACAAATAAGTCACTTAATTGTCATGCAACACAATTTAAATAATTGAAATATCAAACACTCATGCTAAAACATATAATCACCATCTAAGCATGCAAAGCAATAAACATGGCAATCACATAGAATAGCAAAAACCACGAGGTACTGGATTTTAAATAAATTCACAAGTCCTATGTATAGACAATTTAATACTCATGAATTCATTCAAGAAATATGATAGACATGCTCATGAAAGAAGTAGTACCTTATAGAAAATATAGTATGTGATCCACTTGCAGTTGAGTAAAGTGATGAGTTGAATGCCTCTGAGACTTGACATTTCAGTTGATGTACCTTTCTTGTACTGATCAAGTTCAGTGGTTGTTGGCTTAAGTCTTGGCAGGTCTAGAATCTTCCAAAATGCGCATATTCAAAAGATCCTTGACTTCCTCTTATTGCCATCATTCTTTAGGCAGACTAGTAGACCATAAAGAATTGCAACTTTCCAACAAATTACTCATCATATCACTAATCTGCATTCACTTAGCAATTATCTTGCACAAGTGATGTTAGTCCACATATAATATAATCATGGTATCACAGCACAGATAGTTGTATTGTGTGTGCCTTGTATCATGAGAGATAATAATTTGGTTACCAAATATGATTCTAGCAAACAGATATTAAAATAATATGCTAGTCAGAAGTCATACCATGTCTGTGACGATCATCAGGTGTTGGATAACAACTCATAGAGAGCTGGTGAAGAATGAGAATACAAATTCCGTTGGATCTGCAACTGCAATGTCCTTGAAATGTTGCATGAAGCTTCATCTTCTAGCTCACTGTAATATCCTGAACCCGAGTCTCGTCAATGGTGCTTTAGTTCAATCATGAAGGTCGTTGAGTCCCCTAAGATGTAGAGTCCTGAACTTGAAGATTCTGTTTCCATCATCTTCATAACCTTCTCTTTGAAGTTACTCTAAGCAACCAAACTGGCTTGTCCCTCGTAACAGAGCCAAAATTATCCAGTTGGAATCTGAATACCCGACAAGTACTAGTTACCGAATTGTCTTTAGGTCAGGGTATCAGAATCCGCACAATCTGCTTTTCAAATTGATTGAGATCATCTTGCTGTGCAATCACTCAATCTGGATCCCTTTAAGAGCTTCTGAATCTTCCTCAAGTTTCACTTCAGATTGAAACTAAAAGAAATAACATTCTTTCACAATAGCTCTCCTAGTCTTCACTTCACCATTAGGAACATTTAAGAACTAGAATCCGGGAGTGATATAGACTCAAACCCTTTGTCTAAGCAGATACGTTCTTGATATGTCCTGTTCATCTTCAATGTGGTGTTGAGTTTGACTAGTGGATCCACCAAATGCTCCTTCTAAGCTGTTGCTGGGATTTCCTTAATAATCCTTATCCTTGCAAAGAGATTCTGCTTGGATTTGAATCATCATAATTAATACCACTGATATCACCTTTAACAGCTTGGAGCAAAGTGTCGTTCAATGTCCCGTCCAGACTTACAATCACCTTATGTTGATTAATCACAATCACCCTGTAGACTGTAGACTCCATTGAGTAGCCGAGGAAAATATTCTTTGAGCTTCAAATGCAAGACTTGCAAAGAGGCATTTTCCACCAAACACATACCAAGAGTTAGTGTTTGCTTCTGATTGGCCACTGGCAAGAATGGTGTCTTTCTGGATTTATCAATGATCAGGGTTCATCTTGATCAACCTCTATTTGTGATGTCTTGTCCTTCGAACACATATGAACAACACGAAAGAATCTAGAGTAGTCAATGATCATCGCAAAAGGATATCTGACTTTGTTGGAGACATGACATTAACTGATCCTTAGAAATCCATACGTATCATCTGAAGCGGCTCAGTAATGTTGATCATATCTTTGCTTCTTTGCGATGCTCCTTCGACTTCCTTATTGACATACCTCATAAGATTCATCCATATAGAATCCCAAATGAGGTAGTCCTCTCACCAATTCTCTTCTTACGAATAGAAAGAGCTCCTTGTTTTGACATACAAGTGCGAGAGCTTCAGATGCCATAGCTAACACTTATCTGATGAAGTTTTACTATAGAAACAGCTCATTCCATCTTCAGTTAAAGTTACATATTAGCTACGAGCAACTTCACATCCTTCCTGATTTGAGATAAAACACTATTCCATGAACTGACATAATGTTCTTTGTCAGAGAACCGTCTGATACTAGGAATGTGTGCTTTGACTCCTTGCAAGAAAGATATGCTTCCATGATGACATTCTATGAAAACAGGCATGTCCCGCAAGAGAATCTTTGTTGTCATCTTTCAAAGATTATTGACGGAACTGCTGATACGATCACATTTGCTAACAGGGTACTTTTGGTGAACCGTATGATTTCAGTTACTCAGCAAACAGAGTGCACCAACAATCATGTGGATAATATGTAACCTGCAATCACAAATAGAAAGAGTTCTATGGTCTCCAATCATAACTGGGTCTGGATGGATTAGAGATTTTTCTTTAACAGTGGTAACAACAGAAGCAACCTTAACATGCTAATTCTTATCTAGTCATTGCCCTAATGTGATTCTCAAACATGCTTTTCTAAAATCAATGCAAGTACAAAGACATGCATTCATGACATGAAAATAAGCAGACATGATGTTGAATACACATGGCAAACAATCAAAGATAAAACAAGAGCAAGACAGGCAGTTATGCAATTTAGAAGATTCAGTACTCTCTACTTAAACCAATTAACACAAGTGCAACAGGTATAAAGTAGAATTACATATATTCAATAATCTTCTAAGAGCATAAGGATCTTATTCCAATATGTTGTTATATGGCATTATACTATCTCTATTACCTAAGTCAGTTTTAGATCTAACATGAAGTTCTAAAATTTCTACTGACACAAGGTAGACATTCCATCATAGAACAAATAAATTCCTTAACAAACAATTCAGATAAATAAGCAAGTCTAATTGTACTAGAGAATCTGAAACAAAATGTTTTAACAAAGTTATACATGCTAGGATCATAACCCCTAAAACTAAGAGTTGTGTTCCAAAGGAAAGCTTCTAATCTCACCATTGCAAATAATCAAATCCTAAATATTCATACACATGTTAAGAATCTGCTAAAGACACATGCACAAGATTATCATCAATCCTAGTTACCAGAATAGTGATCTAGCATACTAGTCCAATCATTATCTATTGTGATGTTATCATGCTTGTGCTTGTGTGTTAAACAATTCTACTTAGAGATTTATAACATGCTTTGAATATAAAGAAATATGTATTGCATAGATAGAAAGAATTCATACCTGAGATGTGCGAATTGAGTCATCTTCAGAGAATTCTAGGATCGCCAGATAACCGTAATCATCCTTCTCATCAGCAACTGATCCATCTCACACCTTTCCTAAAATAGCATAAGAACTTCTTGTGATGCTTCTTTCAAAACATCCACTTGAAATTCAGACAAGCCCTATCATCCTTGTTTTTCGAGGCTTCAATATATATAGCAACCCACCTTTGCTAAAGATACCAATCAATATTGTGTGTACTGACCAACTCAGTTCTCAAACAGCCTGTCAAACTGAACCCCGAAGAGTCTCCACTTGAAACCAATGGATTCCATCTAAATCTGACATCACTAAACCTCTCAGACAGTGTTATGCTAATCCTTGAAGTTCTGTCCTCACATTATTCAAAAGTGTTAACTTTCGTTAACTTGAGCTTCCCCAAATTCAGCAGTTACAAACTCTTTTGTTCAATCCTAAGGTTCTGACATAAATGCACGAAACTGATTTGGTGCGGTAGTAACTCGATAATTATATCCTTAAACCTCCACAGTTTTTTGTCTTTGATCTCAGCTGATTCCAGATAGATTTAGCATTGATACAATCCATTGAGTAATTGTATATTCCTGAATCACTGAGTTAGATTGAAATCCCTTGAAGATTCTTCTGCAAAAACTTCTCTTTTCCTACTACTAGTGGTGCCATTCAAAGTTGACATTCTGAGCCCTGAAAAGATGCTTCATTGTAGATTTAGCAAATTCCCATCCTGATCTGGTGATCTGATAATCAAGTCGGAGTAATTACTCAGATCAAGGCCTGAAGTACCTTCTTCAAAATCCACTTTTAGTAGTACCAAATTAGTCTTCAATAGAATCTTCTTCGAATCACAATCAGCTTTGTCGAACATAGAAAACTGCTTCTAATAATCCTTTGAGAAATCAATTGGATTGGGTCATCAATGTACATCCATTACCGGTTCTGAGAATCTGGTATTAGAAATCCCGGTGTTTGTCTTGTAATCTGTCAGCCTGATCGGTCTCAACTAATGTCAATCTGATTTGTCTTGGAGTAGAATAATTAAAAAGGTTACGGGACACTTGATTATTTAAACTAAGTTTAAATTATAAAGAAAATAAATTTAAAAATAAGTTTTTTAAAAAAAAGAAAAATAAAGTATAAAATAAACTTAGTTAAATCTATAAAGTAAATTTAAATATATTTAAAAAATAAATTCAAATAAATTCATAATAAACTGAATAAGTTTAGAATAAATTTATTTCAAATTCATTTAGTAAATATATTAAAATTTATTAGATAAATTTAATTTTTGAAAATATTCAAGTGTCTCGTCTCCAATTAAATCATAGCTTCCAAAACAAACTAAATTGAACCCTTGAACTTGAACTTATATCCATAATCAATAAAATCCTCTTAAATTTATATTTTATATTTTAACTTAAATTTAAATCAGAAACTATAAAAATTTAAATAATAAATTTATAAAATTTATGATAAACTTAATAAAGTCTAAGAGTAAACTTTACAAGTCTAAAATAAATTTGAACAAATTTATTAAATGAATTTGATAAGGTTTATAAAATAAATTTAATTAAGTTCATAAAATAAATTTAATTAATTTATAATAAACTCAATTAATAAGTTGAAAATAAATTAAATCAAATTTATAAAATAAATTTATTAAAATTTAAAGTATAAATTTATAAGTCCCGGTCCAAAGTTTAGTATCCAACAGATAATCCTTGCTTAGGCCTACAGACAAATTTAGCAACACAAACCAGAAGAACATTTCCCCTAATCAAATATCAAAAACTAGGTTCTTGATTTTCCGTACGATAAGGATCCTGATTTGTATATCAATCAACCTGGCTCTGATACCAATTGTTAGGTCCAAAGTATCGTAGAAGGGGGGTTGAATACGATACTCACTACAATTTAAAATTCTTTCGAATCTTGCGGATAAACAAATTGCAGTTCTGTAATGGGTTTCGTGTTCCGGATATTTATTGGGTCGATTTCTGAGGATATGAAAATATTAAACCAACACACAATATTTTCCAAGGTATATTTGTATATTGATAAATACCTCCAAGGGTGCTATAAATCCAAACCCGAAGGTTGGCTACAATGGCTACTACTACGTACACTCACAAACCCTAGCTTCTAAATATATATATATATTACAAAACTAAGCTATAATTTATTTGTGTGTAGTAGTGTGCAAGGCACAAAGCCATTCCACCATAAAGGTGGTGAAGAGTGTGTGTAAATTATGAACCCACATCTCAAGTATTTATAGACTTTTCATTAACTAACCCTAGTTAACTTCATGAAGTGGTGCCACTGAGTTTGTTCCACTTTGAAGTTGCGCCCCAACTTGAATTTGCGCCCAAGGAATGAGTTCGCGCCTAAGACTTCACAGTAGAATGACTTAAAATATTTTCAAGTCCTTGAACTTGCGCTAGTAGCCAAACTTGCGCTAGAGTGTGAGTACGCCCAGTTCTCACTCCAGGTTAAGTTGTTAACCAACTTGCGCCACAACACAATACTCCACTGATCTTGTCTTAGAGGAATCTGCATAGTTGTGCTCTGTTAATCTCACAGTGGCTACAGAGATAGCACTTGAGCGCAACCTGTGTTTTCTCCATTGTAACCTTGCGCTAATGATGAGTAACTCACTGCAGGGTGTAGGGTCTTTAACTGATATATCAACTTGCCCTCCATGAATCATTCTATGTATACTTGCAAGTGCCTTAGAAATGGAATGACGCTGCAGCTTTATTTCAAATCTGGAGAATCATTAATCAGGCACCATCAATTTGGATTTCCTGGCTTAATGCTTATGAGCTTGATAAAAATCATTTCTGGACGCTAAAAATTCCATCTAAATGCTCTTGGTGCTGGAGACGTATTCTTCGTTTACGGCCTATTGCTCTTCAACACCTTCATTATAAAGTTGGCTCCCAATCCAACTTCTCTCTTTGGCATGATCCTTGGTGTAATGGTGCTCCCTTATTACATCAGTTTGATGCGAGTCTTAGGTCTGCTATGCGATCCCCGTTGCATGCTAAGCTGAGTACAATTATTTGGAATGGCCAGTGGAACCTGAGAGATTGCTACTCCGTCATTCACCTAAGACTTCTCTGCCAGAATATCACTCCTTCAGGCCGTGATGCTATTCTATGGAACAATGATAGTGAGGCTTCAGTATCTTCTGTTTATAAGAGCCTAGTGCAACACAACACCGCTCCTGTTTGGTTGGACTTTATTTGGCACGAGTTTCACATTCCTCGGTATGCAGTTAACGCTTGGCTTGTTTTGCAAAAACGTTTGTTCACTAAGGATCGTATGCTGAGATTCGGTCTTTACACTGATCCAATATGTGTTCTCTGTGCTACTCACCCGGAAACGCATTCTCATCTGTTTTCTCACTGTGCCTACAGCAGAATTGTTCTTAATGCATGCCCCTTCAAAGTGTCCTCGACTTGGGACAACTTTATTAGTGGACGATTTCTTGAACCTGAACCGAATGATTTTGAGAAGCATATTGGTTATTTATTCATCTCGGCTGTCTTTTATGCTATTTGGACTGAGAGAAATAATCGTATTCACCGTGACACCAGATGCAATCCTTCCACTATGATTAGCAAGATCAAGCAGATTGTTCGAGAGAAACTTTATTCATGTGCTGCTTTTAGAGCTAGAATTAAACGGGACCCTTCCTTTGTAGCCATTCTCTACTGATTTAATTTGCTAGCTTGTCTTTTTTAACAATCTGTAGCTTGGTACTAGTGCCTGTACTGGTCTTCGTATTATAGTCCCCCCTTTTCATTAAGGGTTGGACCCTATCCTTGTAATCTTTTCAGATTAATTCATTTTTAATATTTAGCAAAAAAAAAAAAGTGCCTTAGAATATAAATTAAATGGCGCTCCAATGTTTCCCTCTGTGCACTGTGAGTTTTATGGCTTCTTGAGTGCATCGAGTAATATGCAGTAGTGAGAGACATGCATGGCCACATTTAACCTAGACACATGACATCATCACATGCACATGCAAACCCTAGGTGCCCTAGACACCTGACATCGCATGCATAATATATATAATATAATATATTAAGTTGTTATTATATTAATAAATAAAAGTATATATAAATATATACACATATATATATTTTATTTATATGAACATATAATAATATATGTACATATATTTAAATATATTCTCATATATTCTCATATATATAATATATAATTATATGTAAATACAAATGTAAATATATATATAAATATATATAGTTATTTATAAATATAAATATAAACATAAATATATATAAAGAAAAGTATATATAAATATATACATATATATAATATTTATATAAACATATAGTAACATATATATACACATATATTTAAATATATTTTCATATATTTAAATATATATAATATACATATAACTATGTGTAAATATAAATATATAAATATATATATAAAGATATATATAACTCTCTCTAAATATACATATATTTATGCACATAATATAATATATATATTCACTTAATTATATAAATGTTTATGTAAAATATATATATACATATACTATATACATATATATTTATTTAAATATATATACATATAAATATACATATACATATGTTTAAAAACATATATACACATATATTATATATATTATATTTAATTAAATATACATATATACAGATATATAAATATATTTGTACATATACAAATATATAAGTGCCCACATATATAGAAATGTCACTTCCCCATATGGATCTGTGTGGAAGCTTTGACATATGGCATTTGAGTAGAGACTTGGCATAGCTTGCAGAGACCAGGCATTTGGCCTGGCTTGGCTTTGGAACAAATGACTTGTTAACTTGATCAATTTCTTCGATTGATAAATACCATGCATAACTCCGTACGTGTTGACACTTAGTGCACTGGTCTGGTTCACAAGCGACTAACACTGAAGTCAAACATTGTACCTTCTTTGTCAGCAAACATTGATCAGTCGGTTCCGGGTTAGTTTATGCTTCATTTTGTTGATTATAAATAATCAACCAAGATATCCTGAAATATCTTGCTTCAGGGGTTGCTTTGAAATCTTTCGAGTACTTGGACAACATCTTCATTGCTTCCACAATCTTGAATACTTCAATCTTTATTCAATCTTTATTCTTCACTGAGGCATGAACATATTAATGAACTTCTTCCAGTGAACTTATTCCTTCAAGACTGTAGATGACTTCTTCAACCTTTGTCTTCGTATCTTCCGATTCCGGTGCAGGCGTAGTGTTATTTACTTGTCCTGTTCTATTGTTGAGTTATCATCCCTATGTAACAGATAGGGTTGTCTTTACATTTAGACTTACAAATTTCATCAAACACCTTACCTACATCTCCTTTTTCATCCTTTTTACAGCAAAATGACGACCAGTGCTTTTGATTTCGATGGCGCTCGGTTTGTAACAAATAACTATGCTGCTATCCTGGATAATGATGAAGCTCCAAGCGAGTTTCATCTCATTCAAGACTTCCTGGCTCACAGTGAGCTAATGCACGCTAGAGCTCAGCTTCTCACTTTCTGGAGAACAGCAAACTATAATGACGGCGATGAACATGGCTCTCCTTCTCTCACTTGCCAGTATGTGGGTCAGGAGTATTTTGTATATCCTGAGACAATACACAAAGCTCTTCATCTCACAGAACACAACAAGTTCAATGCATCTGTTTCCACTCAAACTCTGAGAGATATGATGAACTTCTTCGGCTATTCTGGCAGTACAGAAAGAATGGGGGATCTCAAACGCCCAAATCTCTGTAAAGAATGGAGTTTCTTCTATGACTGCATTACCAGAGCCTTCGGGAACAAGTGCAGTAATTTTGATGCTGTTCCTCTCTTTAGCCAGAAAATCGGGTACTCTCTCATTCACAATCTCAAATTTGACATTGCAACACCTGTTTTGAGAATTATTGGTGAGCGAAGGAAAGAGATCAGGAATATAGTATATTATGCTAGATTCTGCCAGGTTATATTCTCTTATTGTTTTCCTAATGTTCCATTGCCTGAAGATAATACTGACCTACCTTATAAAATCACTAAAAGGGCATTCACTGATTTAATTAAAAAGGATAGCAAGAAACCCCAACTTCCTGTATTTGCAATTCCTGTCACAGTACTGGACAAGTTGAAACTGGCCTTACCAGAGAAATATGGTCCCTTATTCTCTGATGAGAATATCCCACAACCTTCATCCTCTACTCCACATGATGTGCCAACCTCTAGTCCTTCCCAACAAGGGCCAGTTGTAAAATCTGACCTCCCTTCTCCAAAGAGTACCTTTAGATCCTCTAAGACCTCACCACAACCTTCTCTTTCAACACAGCCTAGAAGAAAGAGGAGTTTTCTTCAACCTCTTTCTGACTCTGATGATGAAGATATACCACCTCCATCACCTCCACCAGTCAAAAACCCAAGAAAGAAAGTCATGGCCACAACTATCACTGATCTGACTGTTGACCCGCCTCAATCAGAAGATACTCTTCAGGCCTTGGTTCCATTCTCTGATCAACCACAGGCTACAGATCCTGTACTGGTTGAACCAATCTCTGCCATGCCACTTGAGGAGCCTGGTACTACAGCTGCCATTCCTATGTTAGAGACTACTCCTGATTTATCACATAAATTAGATGATCTTCCAGCAGCAACTCCAACTCTTAATCAGGATACTCTGGTTGAAGCAGAAGTTCAGGAAAAACCCATCTTGCACTTGAATCAGGAATCTCTGATTCAAGTTGAAGAACATGATGCAGCTCATGTTCAGGAGATCTCTTATGCTGCAAATTCTGATGCAGCCACAGAAACTCTGCCTTCTCAAACTCTGAGCATTTTAGCAGTTGATGATGATGAGGCTGAGGAAGTCACTTCTATTCAGACTCCAGTCCAAGTCCCAAGCTCTGATCCTCCTCAACCCGCAGCACAGCCTTCAATATCTGAACTTCTCAAAATCTCTGCCAAAGTTAAAATCTGCCAAGTTGCATATCATCATGGTATGTGCAGAGATGTGCCTCCATCTCTTGAAACTAGGGTTGCTGGTATTGAAGCAACTCAAGCTTCTATGCTCCACACTTTATCTGAGCTCAACTCTTCTGTTGCACAGTTAGTTGCTCTTCTCACCCCTGCTGATGTCAAAAAGGGGGAAAAAATATAAAAAGACAAATGCTCTAAGGAACAACACTTGTCAAAGAAGAAGCCAGATGATGACAAGGATGGAAAGGGAGTTGATGATGGAAACTCTGAAAAACAAGTTGTTGTTTTGAAATATACTCAGGCTGAGGGAAGTAGGAGTAATAAGGATGGAAAATCTGAAGCAGTCTATAAATCAAAGCAAGTTTTTAAGGAATTGACTATAGGTGATCCTTTAATGCCTATAGTTGAACAACAAGGAGAAAATCTGATCTCTGAATCAGATAAATTAATTGAAGCTGGAGATCCAGAATCTCAGAAATTCTGTCAAACTCTGAAGTTCAGAGGAAGAGAAACAACCCTGTTCTACAAATCTCCATATCTTCAAGCCATAGATGAAGCTGTTGCCAGGAAAATCTTTGAAAAGGAGAATCCAGGAGTAGACATTGAAGCCATCAGACAAGAAGAAGAGAGATTAGCAGCTGAGAAGATGAAGATCAGCAAGCTAAAGTCTGATAAGAAGCAACCAATCTCTGATTCCTCAAGGAAACAATCAAGACCAAAAGAAAAAGGGATTGTGATTGGAGAAATTAATTATTCTGATATCAACAGACCCAGAACCAGAGCTCAAGCAAAGTCTGAGATTGAGTCTAAAGATAAAGGGAAGAAAGCTGTTGATGGTGTTCCTATCACAAATAAGACTTCAATTGTCAAGACTGCAACAGAAGCTCCTTCTCAAAGACTGGTACAGTTAAGCAAAGCTACAAAGATAATCTCTGATGTGTCTGGTATAGTTGAAGAAGAAGAAGAAGTTGGACTGACCAGGAAAAGGAAGATTTCAGAAACAGTGGTCAAATCAGCTTCTGACCTAAACTTAACATCTGACATTGCTCAAGTTAAGGTTCAAGAAGTAAAAGAAAAATCTGATAAGTCAGAGCCTGTAGAGACAAAAGCTTCATGGCTAAAGTCAAGTTCTGATGAATCTCAAGATCAGAACAAGAAGAAAAGCCTCTTTGGA
The DNA here is from genome assembly GCF_001625215.2 of Daucus carota subsp. sativus. NCBI lineage: Eukaryota > Viridiplantae > Streptophyta > Magnoliopsida > Apiales > Apiaceae > Daucus > Daucus carota. The sequence goes on along the minus strand of NC_030389.2, from coordinate 23,494,679 downwards.
AGTCTTGGAACCAGTCTATACAAAGAAAGCTCAATGCTGACCAGAATAAGACTTCATGGAACCAGAGGAAAAGAAGCATATGACACAACTGGATTGGTTCATTGGAAAGAAAAGCTGAAAACCAGCTCAGCTGTCAACTTCAGAGATCCATATCCTCTGACTGACAGAGTTGGTGAAGTTGTAACCCAGAAGGATCTTGACAAGATAGAATCAGTACAAATTCTGATGGATACTCATGATGGTACATGAGAAAAAGAAAAGATAGCAATCTTTCTCAACACTGGCAGAGTATACAGAATTTCAGAAGCTGATTTATTGCTGAAATCTCTAAGGGAACTTGAGCATATTCACTATATGCTTGAGATAAAGAATGAAGCAACCCAGAGATGGTCTGTTCTGATGAAAAGGACTATTGTTGAAAAGAGAAGATTGTATGGAATAAGACCTGATGAAGAGTACATTCCCAAGATATCTCAAGATGATGGTTCTGAGATTGAAATGCAGAAAAATAGCTCTGTTATGGAGACTATAGCTAATACCAGAATCTTGTGGTACAATAATGATGCAGATAGACAAAGGGTAATTCAGCTGGGAGAAGCAATGAGAAGAAGCAAGGCAAATGCCTTGAGATCAGATATATACCAAACTGGGGAAGACACTGAAGAGCTCAGTAATGTTAAAGCCCAGATGATACAAGCTCTGAAGCAGACAAAAGCTTCATGGCTAAAGTCAAGTTCTGATGAATCTCAAGATCAGAACAAGAAGAAAAGCCTCTTTGGAAGTCTTGGAACCAGTCTATACAAAGAAAGCTCAATGCTGACCAGAATCAGACTTCATGGAACCAGAGGAAAAGAAGCATATGACACAACTGGATTGGGTCATTGGAAAGGAAAGCTGGAAACCAGCTCAGCTGTCAACTTCAGAGATCCATATCCAATGACTGACAAAGTTGGTGAAGCTGTAACCCAGAAGGATCTTGACAAGATAGAATCAGTACAAATTCTGATGGATACTCATGATGGTACATGAGATAAAGAAAAGATAGCAATCTTTCTCAACACTGGCAGAGTATACAGAATTTCAGAAGCTGATTTATTGCTGAAATCTCTAAGGGAACTTGAGCATATTCACTATATGCTTGAGATAAAGAATGAAGCAACCCAGAGATGGACTGATCTGATGAAAAGGACCATTGTTGAAAAGAGAAGATTCTATGGAATAAGTCCTGATGAAGAGTACATTCCCAAGATATCTCAAGATGATGGTTCCGAGATTGAAATGCAGAAAAATAGCTCTGTTATGGAGACTATAGCTAATACCAGAATCTTGGGGTACAATAATGATGCAGATAGACCAAGGGTAATTCAGCTGGGAGAAGCAATGAGAAGAAGCAAGGCAAATGCGTTGAGATCATCTATATACCAAACTGGGGAAGACACTGAAGAGCTCAGTACTGTTAAAGCCCAGATGATACAAGCTCTGAAGCAGATAGAAGAAGATCTAATAAATCAGTTTGTCAGAGAAAGCTATGGATATAGACTGATTGCATAAGTAGTAACTGCTGGTTTTGTAAGTTGAAATTAGTTCTGTGAATTAATTGTTAATGCATTTGTCCTTAGTTATTTTTGACATCATCAGTATATATATAAAGTAACTTGTTCATTCTGTCTAATGTATAAGTTGGGGGAGATTGTTACATATTTGATGATGTCACTGGTATCTAACTTGTTTAGTGTGCAGAAATGAAGATCAGAGTTTAACCAGAAATCAGAGTTTATCGACTGCCAGTTGGATCAGAGTTTAGCTATGATTAGAGTTTGCAGGCGGCTGATTTCTAGGAGAAGATCTGGATAAGCAAGAAAGATAAAGATTAAGGAAGATTGTGCAGATCAAGACAGCAGAAGGATAGCTACTGATTAGATTATTTTAGGAAGTAGATAATTATAAAATCAATCAGTAGATATCATGTAACTGTGTATATAAACACAGCTTAGGGTTTACTCTAGATGAGTTGAATATCGAGCATTATTCTTGTAACCCAGCAGCTCTTAGTGATAAGTTATAAATCACTAAGAGAGTATTTGTAAGCTACTGTGTTTTGTGAATAAGAGTTTAGTTAATTTATTCTCTTATTCGTGTGTTTTGTCTTGATTGTGTTCACTATATACAATAATATAGTGGTTTTATTCGGCCTAACATAAGACCAACAAGGAAAAAGAAATTTTTTGCTCGGTGTTGAAGAATTTCAAACTCCCATATAGTTGTGCTTCTAATATTAGCAGGTACGTGCACTCAAGTGAGAGAAAGATCACCGGGTATAAGAGCCATGACGCACATTTTATACTTCACTATTTGTTGCCATTTTGTGTGAAGAAAACATTGAAGCCAGAGGTTGTGTTGCCATTAATTAGATTAAGTCACTACACCATATTTGGCCTGTTGCAACGGCAAAAGTCAAAAATGTTGCTAAAAATGTTGCTATAGGGAAAAAGTAGCTATGCTGTTGCAACATTTTCTGAAAATGTTATCTAAAACTGAAAAGTGTTGCACGCATGGTAATTTTTTCACAGATTTTAAAATTGTGATACCAATTGTAACATTTTTTATTAACGTTACAATAGTTTGCAACATTTTGGTGAAATTGGTACCAAAAAAATAGGCCGGCTCTTTAATTTTATGTTCGCGGGTACAATGAAATAAACCCCCAAAATAAACCCCCAAAATTACAATTTCACTCCACTCCACTTTCCTCTCTTAGTGTGCTCTCCTCACTCACCGCGCTCTTTCCACTCGCTCTCTCCACTCTCCTCACTCACCGCGCTCTCTCCACTCTCGCCGGGCTCCTCTCCTCTCTCACGCTGCTCTCTCCTCTCCTCTCTCACACTGCTCTCTCCTCGCTCAGGCTGCAAATCTTCAAATCAATCAGGTAATATTCATATTTTTGTCCTAATGCTTGTCTTAATATTTCGATTAGAGCTTTGTGTTGATATTTTGTGTCTTAAAATTCGTTTCTTTTGAGGGTTTTTTATCTTGGTTTGTGTTCTTCTCTGTGTTCTGATTTTATATCTTAATTTGTTTGATTAGGGGTAGGTTGGAGATTTATCAATGTTGTTGTGTATCTAATATGTTTTTTTGTTCGATTTTGTGTCTTATTTATGCTGCTATGTATCTACTATGTTGCTCTGTTCGATTGTGTATTTGATTGAAACTTTAAATTTTGTGCCCTTTTTTTGCCTCTGTTTATGCTTCTGTATAGTGCTCTGTATTTTGTTAAGTATTTTCCTATGTTTCTCTGTATTTGAATATGTATTGGGTGTTATTAATGAATTATGTATTTAAAAAAATATGTAGAAAATGGATGTTGAAGGAAGTAAATGGGTAACTCTACCCAAGTACAGTGATGGATATAGGAAAGGGGTGGGAGATTTTATTACAAATGCATTTAGGAAATATGCATTAGGCAATGAGTTGAAATGCCCTTGTAAAAAATGTGGTAATCGGTATTGGACGAATGAAAAGGCTATACATGAGCATTTGATTTGCAACGGTCCTAGTGTTCAATCTATAGAATGGATTTATGAAGTATCAAACTTTAAAATAATAGAAGAAGATGAGATGGACACTGATATAGGTGTGGGTTTAGGAGGTGATTTTGAGGCAATGATACGTAACACGTATAGGAATACAGATGAATATGATCCACCAGTTAGAAAAGGACTGAACGATTATGCAAGGAATTTTTACAAGCGTGTTGAGGAGGGTCGACAACCTTTACATCCAGATTCGAAAAAATTTACCCACTTAAGTTTCATTGTGAGGCTTTACCATCTGAAGTGCATCCATGGTTTTAGTGAGTCGGCATTCACTGATTTACTTGCGTTGATAAAGGAGGTCTTTCCTAATGTCAACATACCCGTAACCTTCAATCATGCAAAAAATATGATTAGAGACTTACGCCTCGATTACCAAAAGATCCATGCTTGTCCAAAAGATTGTATGTTATTCTGGGCTGAAAATGAGAAATTGGAGTCTTGTAAAACTTGTGGAACTTCACGCTGGAAGGTAGTGGATAATAAGAACACTTCAGTTGAGAATAGGGATAGCTCAAAAGAATATAAAATCCCAGCAAAAGTGTTGAGATATTTTCCCTTAAAACCGAGGCTGGAAAGAATGTTCTTATGCAGTGATTTCTCTAAGTCAATGGTATGGCATGCTTTAGCACGAAATAAAGATGGCCGGTTAAGGCATCCATCTGATGCCCAAGGCTGGAAGTCCATGGACGCTAATTATCCACAATTTGCATCTGAAATCCGAAACATTAGACTAGGCTTAGCTTCAGATGGATTTAATCCCTACCGTTCCATGAATATATCTCACAGCACCTGGCTAGTTGTGCTACTAAATTACAACCTTCCCCCATGGTTAATTATGAAGCCGGAAAATTTGATACTTTCAATTATAGTTTCTGGCCCCATTGCTCCTGGTAAAGAAATCGATGTATACATGCAGCCACTGATTTCAGAGTTGAAGGAATTGTGGAATGTTGGAGTTCAGACTTACGATGCTAGAGTTGATAGCACATTTAAGCTACATGCAAGTCTCTTATGGACGATAAACGACTTTCCGGGATATGGTGTTTTATCAGGATGGAGTACCAAAGGTAAACTAGCATGTCCTTCGTGTCATTATCAAACCTCATCACAATATTTAAAATATAGCAAGAAGGTTGTCTATCTTAACCATAGAAAATTTCTGCCTCTCTCTCACAAGTGGAGGTCTGATAAGAAGAGGTTTAATGGTGAAATAGAAGTGGAAGAAAGCCCTGAATTGTTGACTGGAGTGGAGGTTGAGGAGCTACTACATGGTTTTCAGAATAATTTTGGGAAGCAAAAGAAGAAGACTAAGGGCTGCTCATCATCAAATTGCCCTTGGAAGAAAAAATCTATTTTTTTTGAATTGCCATATTGGAGTAGTAGTATGGTTAGGCATAACCTTGATGTTATGCATATAGAGAACAACATTGTCGATAAAATTTTGGGGACTTTGTTAAATATTGGCGGGAAGACAAAAGATCATCTTAATGCACGTAGAGATTTAGAAGAAATGGGGATACGAAAGACTCTTCATCCTATCAATACTGGTGATGACAAACACTTGGAGATTACGGCTGCCAGCTTTGATATGACAAAACAAGAAAAAGAAACCTTCTGTTCAGTTTTAATGAATGCAAAATTACCATATGGGACAGTATCTAATATCAGTTGTTGTGTCCATATGAAGGAGCGGAAGATTTCTTGTTATAAAAGTCATGACGCGCATTACATTCTCCAATGTCTATTACAATTTGCTGCTGCAAAAACACTAAAGCCAGAGGTAGCAATACCTCTTATCAGGTTAGGTGCTTTCTTCCGGGGTATTTGTGGTAAAGTGATCGAGTTAGATGAAGTTGGGAAGTTGCAAGAAGAAATTATCGAGATACTTTGTCAACTTGAAATGATTTCCCCCCCCCCCCCGGCATTTTTTGATATAATGGTTCATTTACCGATCCACTTGTGTAAAGAAATTGAATGGGGGGGGACCGGTGCACTTGAGGTGGATGTATGGAATAGAAAGATATCTGTGCAAACTCAAATCTTACGTTCGAAACAGGGCCAGACCAGAAGGATGTATCGCAGAAGGCTACCTGGCAGAGGAGTGTTTGACATTTTGTTCAAAATTTTTAAGTGTTCATGATAAAAATAAAATTGATGAGGACTGTTGTCAAGGAGCTGGATATCCTATCGGAACTCGAAAAAACAAAGATGGAACATCAATACAGTTGGACAATGAAACTTGGACAAATGCTCATCGAAACATATTATTCAATTGTGACAATATGGAAGTCGAGAATCTAAGAAAGTAAGTCGTTATATATGTATAATATATATATATATATATATATATATATTACTAGTTGATGCTTATATAATTAACTATGCTAATTATGTATTATCGTGAGTGCAGTGAACACCATAATTTGGTTGAAAAGGATGCAAAGTTAAAGAGATTTAAAAGAGAAAGAACGCACACAACTGAATTTCATAAGTGGTTGAAAGAGGTGGTGGGAATGAAAGATAATGTTTCATCAGAATTGTCCTCCTTGGCAAAAGGTCCTCATCGAGCAGCTAAGAGGTTCACTAGTTACATGGTGAATGGATTTAGATTTCACACAAAACGCAGAGATGATAGGTGTACATCACAGAACAGTGGAGTCTTTGTCACAGCTTTAACCACTAGTTATGCGAGTGTGAAAGACAATAATCCTATAGTTGGGGATGTAGGTTATTATGGTGCAATTGAAGACATTGTTGAAGTCCATTACTGGGGTGCATTGACTGTTGTTTTATTTAAATGCTGTTGGTATCAAAAAGAAAAGGATTGCTATGGGTTAACACGAGTAAACTTCAATAGGTTGTGTCATAAGAATGATCCATTTGTTCTCGCCACCCAAGTGCAACAGGTTTTTTATATCGAAGATCCTACTGTAAGGGATGTTCATTTTGTTGTCAAGAAAATGGCCAAGGATCAATTCTCAGAAGTAGAAGATAAATTGAGTGCGGTTGATGATGTTAGTGACACAGGTTATTTGGCAAGAGGAGAAATACCAACTGTAAATGATATAAGTTGGTCTAGAGATGACATTCCTATGAAAACAATTCTTGTATCACCTGATGAAGAATGATAAAATTTTAATTTGAGTAATCAATTTTACTTTGTAAAATTCTTGTATTATTTGAAGAAATTCTTGTATTATTTGAAAAAATTCCATGGTTTGTATTATTTTACTTTGTGTTAATAGGTTTTGACACTCTATTTTTGCATTGTTACCTCTGATTCATTAGAATTTGTAGTTGTGTTCTGATATTTTTGTGGCTTTATTTTGGACAGGATGGCTGAAAAAGATTATGTCCTAAAGTTCTATCATAAGGGAGAATTTATGAAAACAACATATGTAGGAGGGACAACCTCGGAGGTACCTGAGTTTGTTGATGCTAATAAGATGTCCTACTCTATTGTCATGGAGTATGTGAAGGAGCTGGAATACACTGAAATTGGTGGACTTTATGTGAAGATGGTGCCACATGGTTGGTATCTAATATCCAACGATAACGATCTAATTCGGTTCATTGATGGAGTTAAAGGGGATAAATTGGAATTTTATATTGATACTGTGGTTGACAAATCCATACAACCACGCGAAGAAATGCAACCACATGTTATCGTGCGGCCAAGAACACAATTTTTTAAAGGTAATTTATTTTATTTGTTTCTTATTTCCATGTTAAGCAAATTTACACTAACGACTGATTGCACAAACAGGTTTAGCATCAAAGCGTACGTTTGTGACCATACAAGGGCTACAAAAAGGGAGGAAAAAGGGAAAATTGGCCAGTGAAAAAGCAAGTCCAGAAATTGAACCTTGGGACCAAGAGAAAATGCTTCCAAGGGTCAGTAATTACTGTAAATTGATTTTTTACAGTAAATATATGAGATTTTTTTGGCAAATTGAGATGTGCTAAATGATATATATATATATATATATATATATATATATATATATATATATATATATATATACATACCAGATCACAGCGTACGAACGAGAAAGATTGTTGCAAATTCAGGAAAACAAAAAGAAGGTAGATGAGCTTGGATTAAGGGAGATAGCACATGGCCTTAATTTTGTGACAGGGAAAACAGTGAGTAATGAAAAAGAAGAGGATGACTTGCATTTGGATAAAGAGTATGTTCTGGAGGATGATGGCTTGTCAGAGGAGGAAGAGGAGGCTGAAAATGTCAAGCCAAAGAAAGATACAAAAAAGAAGGAGTTGAAGCGAAAGAAGGGGGACAAGCCACCGACTAATCCTGCAAGACCGAGAACTCGTTCAACAGCTCCTCTGACTAAGGTTTGACTATGGGAGTTTTTTTAATTTTGTAGTAATAAAATTTCAATATACATACATATTTTGCATCATGCATCATAATACTTTCTAATAATGTTGGTAATATTTTGATTGGATGTTAGACTCAAGATGCACCTCCTGCAACTCAAGATGCACCTCAGCCCCCGATAAATAAAACTGTATCCCCTGTCCAAACTGAGATCTTACCACCACCCCCTCCCTTGCCTAAAAATTTCCCACCCCATCTTCTGACAACTGTGTCTACTAACAATGATGGAGTTGGTACGATGGAAGCTTATGTAGAGATGCGACGTCGTCAAAAGGCCCAAGAGGTTGAAAATAACCAAGTGCATGATGTTGGTCAACCATCTAATGATGAGACACTTGAAACTGATGAAGGTATCTAATTATGTCAATTAATTACTTGGTATTGTTAATTACTTGCTTGGTGTTGTCCTTACTGAAATCTAATTTTATTTAGGTGAACCAACAAATAAAAAGCGTAGAGGACCAACATTGATGAATGATGTGTACACAAGGCAGGAGAAGAAGGTGATTAAGCTGAACGAACATCTGCAGGCTATAGCGGATGATGATAAGGTTCTTTCTGAATTTACAAACTTCTTAGGGACATTGGCTAGGTAGTCGGTACCACTTACTTACGTAAGTTGGCATAAATTTCCCGATGAACGGAAAACTGAGTTATGGGAATTTATTAAGGTAAATAGATTATATTATAACTCTAATAACTACGTGGTTAAGTTGATTTTCATGCATCTAATCTTTTTTATATATTGTATAACTAGACAAAATATGTCATCCCTGAGGAAGGAAAAACCTTTGCATTACGGACTGTGTGTGATTTGTGGAGGATATACAAAAGTCGGGTGAAGAAAGAACATTATAACCGTTATGATGATGATGAGGAGAGGCTAAAAAACAAGCCGGAAACAATTTCAGTCGAGGAATTCAAGGTCCTACTGAACTACTGGGGGGATGATGAAATCAAGGTACATAGGCATTTATATATATATATATCACTCACTTATTTGCACCTTCACTTCTGAATATTCTAATTTTAAATTTTCTTGATTCATGACTATATGCTATTTTCACTTCACTGAATTGTTAGAGAAAAGCCAAGACAAATTCGGAGAGTCGGCAAATTATTGTAGAAACTCACACTGCTGGCCGTAAGAGTTTTGCACAAATTGGCAAAAAAATCGTAAGTCATATTAATGCAAGGCCTATAAGTTTTATTTTCTGTTATGGTTGTAGTATACTTTTGTGTACTTGCTATGTTTCTCTTGAATTTTGTTTGCAGAATGTTGAAAATAACATTGCAGCTGAAAAAGCCTTTCCAAAGGATGAAGTTTATTTGGTAACTCGTAAAAGAAATCCAGGACGTAAATACAAGGTATATCATCTTAAATAATTATATGTATTTTTTTTCGTGTTTATTGGCCTTTGTTAACATATTCGCCATCAATATATGTAGATTCCAGTTGGTAAAGAGGATGATGATGGGGCAAATAACGATGATGCAAATAACGGTGATGCAAATAATGGTGATGCAAAGAACGGTGATGCTGAGGCAAATAATGGTGATGCAGATAAGAATGATGCTGATACTATTGTCGAGAAAATTAAAAAACCAGCCCATGGACCAAATTGGCTTCTTGGCAGATCAGGAATATCCAGAAAAAGAAAGAAGGAACATTTGAATTTGGAGAATGCTCAGAGTACTGCTGATCATACTGGTTTAAAAAAGGCTATACGAGATGAACTTTTAGCTGAAATGGAGGAGATGATCGAGAAAAAGGTTCGTGATAAGGTGACAAAGGTATTTTGCAAATTGGGAGAGGTAGATCCTTATTTCAATGACATTGATCTTGAAGCAGTGTTGCGTGCTTCCGATGATGAACTTGATGACAAGGAGGATGGAAATGTAGCTGCTGAACATGGTGATAAATGAGGATTTTTAGTCTCTTTTGTGATGAACTTTTATGCTTTTGGATTAACTTTTGTATGGATGGTTCCTAACTTAGTACCTTAGACTGGTTTCTTTTTTATCTATCAAGTTGATGACTCAGATTGTACTTTGAATTCTACTTAATTTGGTCATTTTTCAAGTTAAGAAATTTTCAGAGTATTGCATATGTATATAGTATTACCATAGATCAGGCCCACCAGTTTAAAAGCGTTACAATACACACGAAACTGTTGCAGAATTGTGTTGCTAAAACAATGAAAAGTATTGCAATTGGTTTAATATTGTTGCACAAAAGTGTTACAACAAAATTTCAAAATATTGGCATGCAACAGTTTTTAAGTACATAGTGTTACAAAGAAATGTTACAATAAATTTATTGTAACACTATAAAATTGTTACCAAAGGCCTCGAAAATGTTACAACAGATTACAATTGAAAGTCTATTGCAATACGTCAAAAATGTTGCAAGAAACTAAATTTCTGTTGCAACAGGGGTCTATTGCAACGGCAGCAAATGCAACACCGAATTTTGGCAAAAATGTTACCAAATGGTGTACTGTAACAGTTTTAGGCCCTAAGGCCACATTTTTTAGCCGTTGCAACAGGTGAAATATGGTGTAGTGCATTTCATAGAGGTTTACGGAACAAAGGCAATCAACTTAGAAGATATCAAGGGGCTGCAACAAGAAATTGTTGAGATTCTTTGTGTTAGGTCCTGGAACGATTGTAGAAGGGGGGGTTGAATACAATCGTCACTTAAAAATAATCGCGGCGGAATAAATCTGATTGGAATGTAACTTGTTAATTAGATTAAGATTAATTAATACAACAATGTTTTAAGTCGTTATATAATTAATATGGTTCATTTTAATGTCCACTAGTTCGTAGAATAAATTTGACAGAAAGTATTCTAAGTCAGCGGAACAAAACAACCGAATGATCAAAGCACAGTAAACTGTGGTTTTAACGAATAGCAACTTTAGCACAACTTGAAAGCTTACAAGCACTTTGAACACTTTGAAATGAAGGAGAATGAGCCATATTTATAGGCAAATCTCAAGAACTAGGCAAGACAATGGTGGCAAAGACAATCTAGAGGTTGCTATGACAATTTGGCACTTTGTCTTGCTGAAAAACATAAGGTAAGACAATCATAAGCATTGTCTATAGCTTAGTAAGACAATCAGAAGTGGTAAGACAATCTCTGGGAAGCGGTAAGACAATCTGGGACACAGTAAGACAATCTGTAGGATTGTCTTACACTCCAAACGGTAAGACAATCATCCTGATTGTCATTGTAGCCACACGGTAAGACAATCAGAATGATTGTCTTGCCAACCATGCGGTAAGACATTTGAAGGGCACGGTAAGACAATCTGTGGGATTGTCTTACCGTGTGTTGGAGGAGGGAAAAGGCACGGTAAGACAATCTGTTTGATTGTCTTACCTTGTTATTTCTTAAGACAATCAAGGAAATTGTCTTTCCTTTTGATTCCAACAAGACAAATGCATATTTCTCTTTAATTAATTAACCAATTAACATCCACTTAATTATATTAAATGCATAAATTCATAAATTAAATTAATTCGAGATAGAATTAATTTAATAAATAAATTACACATCATATATAATTATTTTGAGAAGTGAATTAAATAATTAGATAATCAATTATCCCTTTTCTTCTTCTTCAGAGTCTCCAGTCTTCTGTAGACAATTAAGATCTTCGACTTGAGTGAACTGCCACTTTCTTTTGACGTAGAATATTTAATCAGATGAGCTGATACACAAATGTACTGTCTGGTTCATCTGTAACTAGCTTAATTAAATATTCCTTGTCATTTAAACAGTTAAGCTGTGACTTGTTCGTCGATCCTTCGTCTTCTTAGTTCTTCTTCATTTGTAGACACAATGATGGAATCTTCTGAAGAAATAAAGTATTGAAACTTTATACCTTCTGATCTTCTGGACGTGCTACAAAAGATTATTTGTACACTGAGGCCTGATCATATTAATGAACTTCTTCCAGTGGTTTGCAGCAGCATCCTGAATTTCTTCTGACATAAAATCTTCAATAAATCATTTGACGTTCTTCGTACGGATTCCGGATAACAGTACTTGCTATTTACTTGCTTTCTTATCAGAGTTGAGTTGATTCCTCTGAATTACAAATAGGCTTAACATATGCCTTTCAATCTCCCCCTATTTGTTTGTTAACATAACATTCAAATTATCGAGAGGATAACTCAACTAACTGATAAGACAAAGGATTAAACATTGAAAGATAAATAGCAAAAGTTTCTGGTATTCATTAAACATTTACCAGATTCAAACATAATAAGTAGATTACAAAGGGGGTGTTCTTTTAGAACATATGTTACAATACCCTATATAATCTAAGTATCAACTTCTCCTTCTTCAGTATCAGAACTGTGAAGAATAGGAGTTGAAGGTTCTTCCCTGGATGGCTGAGCAGCAGTAGTGGCTTCACCATGTTTCTTCCTTTCATTAGCTAGAGCCAGTTGATGCATAACTTCCAAATCCACAGGGTCCTCCTGAAAGTCAGCAGGCTGAGTCTTTGTGACTTGCTTCATCTTCCTTGTATATTTGGAAATACCATTCCGAAGACAGTAGTCAGCTATAACTTTATCTGCATCAACCTTCTCTTTCGAAGCGAATCCCTTGGTTCTCAGGAGAGTAGATGCAAGGATCAGTTGGTTCACTGGGTACTTTGGGAAGGACTCATCATTCAGATATAAGGTATTTATGACGTCGTCATTGATGAACTTCAAACAATAAGGATTCTTGACAATCTGAGGGCTATTGAAATCAGCATGTTCCATCAGCTTGTCTCGAAGGAGTTCATTCAAATTAGAGCTTCGCTTGACTTTGTTACGAAGCACCCAGAGCTCAGTTACTGTAAATGACTTTAAGAATTCAACTGAGAGTCTGAATGTCCCGTTTCTCCTTTTGTATATGATGAGTTCCCATTGATCTAGCAGATTCCTGACTGCAACAATAATGTACCACAACTCCAGAGAAAGGGCATGCATGAATAAATCCTCATCAGGGTTTATCTCCCTTAGATCATAGATAAGAGACATGAACTTTCTGTCATCGAAGGGTTCCCTCTGAGGTCCATTGAAAATTCTGCGAGCAATGTCCCAACTCTTACCAACTTTATGCTTCACATCAAGATTCTTCTGCACACAGGCAGCATCATAGATCTTTTGCTTTTCCTTCTTGATTTCCTCTTCTGTAATGAGCTTGTCCTCCAGAAGCTTTTGAAAGTCCCTGAGCTTTCTCTTTCTAGCTTCATTCTCCTGCTTAAACTTTCTCACAAGCTCCTCATGTTCTTGATCCACAGCTTCCTCTTCAGTCTGGAATACATATGCTTCATCAAATGCACCATCTTCGTGATTCTGGCAGTAAGTGGCATCAAACACATCATCATCATCCATTTCCTTAGGAAAGGCATCATAATTGTCTTCCTGTTGATGCATGGGTTGCTTGCCTTTTGACTTTTCAGATTCTCTGCCAGGTGCAGAATCAGAAGTGTTGGTGTTTGTGTTCCCTTTGTTACTTTGATTGGAGCTGTTTCCTTTGTCTTCTCCTCCCTTGTCTCTATTCTCCCCCTTAGTTGAGGGATCCTCTCCAGAGGTTGGAGCATCAGACTTGGAGTTCCTGAGAAGTTGATCTAGTTTGCTGTCGATCTCATCAAATTTAGACATGTAGAGCTCATGATTGGATCTCATCTCGACAGTCAAACAATGAATATCAGCTTTGAGCTCATCCCTGTAAGAACTGGATGGCTCCTCCTCTACTTTCTTCTCTAAGGTGACCAGTTGTGCACCTTTCAATTTCTTATTCTCCGCAATCATCCGGGCAAGTTCAGCTTGTAACCTTGCAATATGTTCCTCAAATGGAGCTGTGTTAGTGTGTGCACTCACCTCACGTACACTCAAAGCTGTTTCACTAGCCTCACGTGCATGTGTATCGCTCGGTGTTTGCCTTTCATCACTCGATTCACTCATAGCTCCAGATGTACCTGTGTATACTACCAATGTTCCCTGAAATGGGTTCAAAGGTAGTGGAGGAACAAATTGTCCTCCGGAAGCCAGTGACGGCAAATCTACTTGCACATTGCCAAGCAGTTCCTGATCATGAAAGAAAGGGTGATCAGCAAAGTTTTCATACATAGTAACTTTATTTTGAAAAACTGTGCTCTCAGAAAGTGTAGTAACCTGTGTATTGGCTTGATTTTGCACTAGCGTGAGTGCTAGAGCAGTGCTAGACTCTGTACAGGATACCGTGGCTGGACGGTCAACTTCAATGGCTTCATTCTGTTGAGAGAATGAATCCAGAGACTGTATTGCCATTTCAGTGTCCAAGCCCTTTTGGGAAGGCGAAGATGAGGCTGCAATTGTCTCCGAGGCTTCGACTCTTTGTTTCTTTTGAGAAGACAGAGCTGCGGGTTGATCCATTAAACTACTCAAACTCCTCTTTCTGGCAACCTTCTTAACAGGTTTTGAAGTAGTGATGTTTGTTGTGTTTGGAGAAGAGAGAGTTTGTTGAACAGAAACATCAGCGGGGTTATGAACCTGTGTGTTGTCAGGTTCATTGCTGGCAGGCTGACAAAACAAGTCAAAGTTACAACCATAATCAGATATATCAATATTAAAGTTAGATGAGAAGTCAGTAAGTACCTGAGCTACCTGTAAGTTATCTCTGAATTCCTGAAGATCAGGATTGATATCTGAATCTGATGGCAGTGGTTGTGAGGTTGATTGTGTTTGTGGAGAGTATTGTGGTTGAGCAGTAGGTTGTGTGGGTGCAGATGAAGATGGTTGAGCTTCGAAGAAGTCAAAAGGTAGAGGCTCATCTTCATATGATGGAAACTGTCGTTGTGGGATAGGTGATTGAACTGGTGATTGGTCAGGGGATTGATCTGGTGATTGTTGATGTTGTTGTTGTTGTTGAGGTTGAGGTGGTTGTTGATCTTGTTGCTGTTGTTGTTGATGTTGTTTTTGAGCCACTTGAACTTGATAAGGAACAACTTGAGCATTGAACCTTTCCAACATAAATGGAGTAACAATGAGTGGTACTGCGTTGTACTTACTTCCTTTAGCCAGCTTGTTGATCAATTTGAGACTGGTCTGTTTGACATTGAGTCTCTCAGCATTGAAGTAGAAGTTCTTGTCCGCTTCAGTCATCTTATCATTTAACAGCAACATCAGGAATCGTGGATAAAAGCATTCAACTTTAACATTAGTTTCCACGTTCCGACTTCCAAGTGGTCCCATCTTCCTCAGAATTTCCTTCAGAATAGTTGTACCAAAATCAATCTGACGATTTTGGATATGTTGTGAAAATTCCTCCTGTCAGTGGGAGAGAACACCTTAGCAAGCGTGTCGAAGAAGATCTCCCATTCTGGCTTCAGTTTTCCCTTCGTCATCTTTGACAAGTGAATTTCCCCTTGATATTGAATAGTCTCAAAGAACTGCATCAACTCAGGTTCTTCAGGAGCATTAACAAAGTTAGCACGGGGGAAACCCAACACACGATTCACATCATCAGCAGAGATTGTGATCGTCCTTCTTCCATTCACGTCACCTACCCTTATATCTCCCATAACTCTATGATTGTCCAGAAGAGTAGTATTTAGAGCCGTGGAGTAGAAGTCATACAACGGTTGGATTTGTAATTCTGCTGAGGCAGTGATTGCAGTACTTGCCAGACATTGTTCATTCAGAAATTTGACCCAGGGTCTGAACCGGGCAGCAACTGCTTCAGGGTCTTGAAATCCGTTGTAGTTAGTCTCCATGATTTTGAATTTTCCAACCATTTTGTTAATTAAAAGGTGAATCAAGCGAGAAGTTTTCAAATAAAATGATAATTCTCAAATATCTCGCAAATTTCACGTAATAATTAATTTAACGATTAATTAATTAATTAATAATTCACAATATTAAGTAATTCCGAATTAAAATTTAATTAATTTATAACGGTTGTAAATCCAAATACAATCCAAGCAAGGGGTCCAAATTAGTCCAAGAGTCTCCAAAAGCTTCACAAAATTCGAAAATCCCAAATTCAAACTTAAGAACCCTAATTTTCGAAAAGCCTCAAATCACAAACTCGAGAGTTTCACTTCGAAATAGACACGAACTCAGTGAATACTTGCTTAACAACTCAATCCAAACCCAAAACGTACCCAATCCAGTTCGATTAGGTCCAGAACTTAGTCGAAAATCCGGCGAAATCGAGGTAAAAATCCGGCAGCAGTTCGGTAGGAGAAGAGTATAAAACCAAACCAGCAAGTTTTGAGAAAACTTGAAAAACGGGAGCAAGAACTAGCAAGTTTGTGGATTAAAACTTGAAAAATCGTGTGTGAGTGTGTGTATATGCGAATGGAGATAAATGTAAGTGAAGAAGATGATAATGGAGGGGGGTAAGACAATATATGTGATTGTCTTGTCGTTTTGAATCTCGGTAAGACAATCTCGTCGATTGTCTTGCCGTTTCAAAACACGGTAAGACAATCGACTTGATTGTCTTGCCGTCCCGAGAGGCGTATGCGAGAAGCTTAACACGGTAAGACAATTGGCGAAATTGTCTTGCCATGTATGTATATACAGTAATTAAAAGAAAAGCGGTAAGACAATGATAGAAATTGTCTTGCTGCATAGAAGATAAAGAAAATAAAGGAAAATGAAATTTAAAACACGGTAAGACAATTAAACGAATTGTCTTGCCGCGTTTTTCATCCAGAAAATTAAAGAAAAAATAGTAAAATTATGATTTTTGATTTATTTTAAAAGATAAAATGTTTTGCACATTAAATCAAAAATCTAATTTAAAAACAATATTATATAATACAAAAATATTTTGTAAAATTCAACTTTAATTAAATATAAATACTTATGAACTTAACTTTAATTCATGAAAATGAATTAACTTAAATTCAAATATTTATGCTTAATTAATTTTGAAAAATACAAAATAAATACAAATAATTATCTAAATGCTTGGAGAATAATACAGGGGAGTAATCAGGCATTTAGAAAATTACAGGCAAACATATGAACATGCATAATTACACAGATAATTATCAAATAATATACAGACAATCATATAAAATCTAATAAACTACCTATAAATACACAGAAAATTCCTAAAATTATATAAAAATATATAAAACATATTAAAAATATATACAAAGAGAATCATGTCATATTTAACATCCCTAGCTCACAAACCAACTTAGAGAAAGTGGATTCATCAAGTGGTTTAGTGAAGATGTCAGCGATTTGATCAGCCGTGGGCACAAAATGTAACACCACTGTACCATTCATGACATGTTCTCGAATAAAATGATACCTGATATCTATGTGCTTGGTTCTGGAATGTTGAACCGGATTGTTGGAAATGGCTATGGCACTTGTGTTGTCACAAAATATTGGAATTTTGTCGACAGAAATCCCATAATCATTCAATTGGTTTCTGATCCACAGTATCTGAGCACAGCAGCTTCCAGCAGCTATGTACTCAGCTTCAGCAGTAGAAGTAGACACTGAATGCTGCTTCTTGCTGTACCAGGAAACCAACCGACGTCCTAGAAATTGACAGCTTCCAGACGTACTTTTCCTATCAATCCTGCATCCTGCATAATCAGAATCTGTATAGCCGGTTAAGTCAAAACCAGTATTCTTAGGGTACCAAATACCTAAACCAGGTGTACCCTTAAGATATCTAAAGATTCTTTTGACGGCTATAAGATGTGATTCTTTAGGATCAGCTTGGAACCTAGCACACAAACATGTTGCAAACATAATATCTGGTCTACTAGCAGTGAGATAGAGTAAAGAGCCAATCATACCTCGATAGCTTGAGATATCAACTTTCTTACCAGATTTATCCTGGTCAAGTTTTGTGGCAGTGGCCATGGGTGTCTTTGCCGGAGAAGAGTCTTCTAGATTGTACTTTCGCAGAAGATCTCTGACATACTTTGACTGGCAAATGAAGATGCCATCTTCCTTTTGGCTTACTTGAAGGCCAAGAAAGTAGGATAGCTCACCCATCATACTCATTTCATAATTGCTCTGCATTAACTTAGCAAACCTCTTGCACAAGTTATCGTTAGTAGAACCAAATATAATATCATCAATATATATTTGAACAAATATCATATTATTATCATGCAATTTGTAAAAGAGAGTTTTGTCTATGACACCTCTAGTGAAATTGTTTTCAATTAAAAATTCAGAGAGAGTGTCATACCATGTTCTTGGTGACTGCTTGAGCCCATAGACAGCTTTGAATAAGAAGTAAACAAAATCAGCAAATTCTGGATTTTCAAAGCCAGTGGGTTGTTCCAGATATACTTCTTCTTCTAGCTTTCCATTCAGAAATGCACTTTTCACATCCATCTGATAAACTTTGAAGTTGGAGTGTGCAGCAAATGCAAGGAATATTCTGATGGCTTCAAGACGAGCAACTGGAGCATAGGTTTCATCATAATCAATTCCTTCTTCTTGAGAATAACCCTTTGCGACCAGTCTGGCTTTGTTTCTTACAACAATGCCATCACCATCTAACTTGTTACGGAAGACCCATCTAGCTCCAATTGTAGACTTTCCTTTTGGCCTTGGAACCAGGGCCCAGACTTCTTGTCTCTCAAATTGATTGAGTTCTTCTTGCATGGCAAGAACCCAATCAGGATCAGCAAGTGCTTCATCTATTTTCTTTGGTTCTAATTGTGATAGAAAACCAGAGAATAGACATTCATTTGTCGTAGCACTTCTAGTCCTTACACCAACATCAGGATCACCAATTATAAAATCAAAGGGATGATCTCTGCTCCAAATCCTTTCCCTTGGAAGTTGTGTCCTAGATGATTCAGCTGTATTGTCAGTAAGCTGATGTGTATGACTAGTTGATCCACCAGCTCCCCCTGAGTTGTTGCCAGGTTGACTTGATGATCCACCACTAGCATCAGTGGAATCTCCAGCATTATTGCCATTTCCTCCACCATTGCCTGGATCATTATCATTATTGATGACATCACCTGTTGCAACCTCAGGTGGCACATCATCATCTGAATCAGAATCTGGATAGTTGTCAAACTTCAGAGATTCAGATGGATCAGCAGATTGTATACTTGGAAGTTTAGTGTCATCAAATGTAACATTGACACTAACTTTCACTGACAGAGTATCAATTACAAAGACTCTATAAGCATTATTAGTATAACCAACAAAAATTGCTTCAGATGCCTTTGGTTCAAACTTGTTCAAGTTCTCTTCTCCATCTTTGAAAACATAACACTTGGCTCCAAAGACATGAAGATGTTTGACATATGGTTTCTTGTTGTTATACAGCTGAAATGGAGTTTTCATATGATCCTTATTGATCAAAGTTCTATTCTGGGTATAGCAGGCAGTAGACACAGCTTCAGCCCAAAAGTACAGAGGAAGCTTTGCTTCAGCAATCATTGTCCTTGCAGCTTCAATCAATGTACGATTCTTTCTTTCGACGACTCCATTCTGCTGAGGAGTCCTTGGTGCTGAATACCGCCTTCTAATTCCCTTTTCAGAGTAAAAGTTGATTAGAGTTTGATTCTTGAATTCTGTGCCATTATCTGACCTTACAGCTTTCACTGGCACACCCTTATCCAATTCAACTAACTTTATATGATCAATAACTGTCAACGGAGTTTCATCCTTGGAAGTAAGGAAGTAAACCCAAGTAAATTTCGAGAAGTCATCCACAATAACCAAGGCATATCTTCCTCCATCAATTGATGCAACATTTACGGGGCCAAACAAATCCATATGCAGTAAATGGAGTGGATCTGTAATGGTATTGATGGTCTTGCCTTTGAGAGATGCTCTCTTCGCGCGCTTTTCCTTTCTGACAAGCTTCACAGAGATCATCAGTTGAGAATTCCAGGGAAGGCAAACCTCTCACTAGATCTCTCTTGACTAGAGAGTTCATGGTTTTGAAGTTGACGTGTGAGAGTTTCTTATGCCATAACCAACTATCTTCAGTAGACGCTTTAGCGTAGAAACAGTGAACTTCGTTTCCTGGTCCTGAAGATAAATCAGCTACGTATATGTTGCCTTTCCTTACGCCACATAGTGAAGAACGCTTATCCTTGATATGTTTGATGATACATATCTCTTTTTCAAAGTGAACATAATATCCTTTGTCACAAAATTGACTGCCACTTAGGAGATTATGTTGAAGTCCTTCAACTAAAGCAACATCCTCTATGATGATTCTTCCAATTTTGTACTTGCCATATCCCACAGTACGACCTTTGCTATTATCAGCAAAACTGACTGTTGGGCCAGCTCCTACTCTTATGTCTTCCAGCAGGGATCTATTGCCAGTCATGTGCATTGACGCTCCACTGTCAAGCACCCAAGTAACTCGAACCACTCCACTGGCACCCTGCACAAGACAACTTGATTAAACATTCTTTGGGACCCACACTTGATTGGGTCCAGTAGACTTAAAGAATTGATTTCTATCAGGTAATACAACAGAGCCTCTTGGACTGATACTTGGTTCAGACTTGACTGAACTTACTTCCGTAACAACAGCCTTATAAACCTTAGTTTTAGGCTTTGGAACATAAGTCTCCTTCCTAACACGAGTAGGACTAGCAGTCTTTGATCTAGCATGCTTGTAGTTTGTGTGTTGTCTAGGTGATGTGTTTTCATTTTTAGCATGCAAATTTTTAAAATAAGCAGACATCAAATTGAAAGCACAAGTCATACAATTATCAACACTACCAGATTTATGACATGCATCAAAAGCAGGAACAACAGGAGTATCAGTCATAGTAGTAGGAACATCAATGGATTCTACTCTAACCTTGTTATCAGATTTAAAGTTTTCAGTAGAATGACATCTATTGTTCTTGTTCTTACTATTCACAAAATTATTAGGCTTGTTGAATTTAGTTCTCTCAGAGTTGACACCTAAACCAGCTTTAGGCAACCTAACATTGCCTTTCACTTTGATTGGTTTCAGTGATGTCAGGATCTCATCTCTAATCTCATTACTCTCTTTCATTTTAAGATCTTCCTGTTTGAGTTCGTATCTAATGACAACAGGAGTTTCTAACAGAGGTTCAGCTACTGAGGATTTAAACAATGGTTGAGGGGAATCTTTCAAAACAAAAGGAATCCCTCTCTCTTCAGCACTCTTCTTAAAGGGAGTAATGTTACTAGCCTTACCTACAGATTTGTTATAGTCAAAACCTATTCCAACAGTTCTCTTGATCTCTTGTTTATCATTAAGTTCTTTGACTATCATGGAGGCATCCTTAAAGGCTTTACATTTCACTTTCTCTTCGTCTAGCTGAAGTCTTAAAGCAATCTCACCTTTCTCTAGAACTTTGACTTTAGCACATTGTAATCCTAAATCCATAGTCAATTGTTCTATTTTAGGTTTTAATACTTTCATCTCATTCATCTTATAAGCATGAATTTCTAAGACTAAAGTATCAATTTTAAGATTGGCAGCTTTCATCTTTTTAATAGCATCATCTCTTTCAAGTCCTAATTGCATAAAAAGTTTAGGGCATGTAGGATCTACCTGAAAGCTTCCAGCAGGAGGAGGTGAAGATGATCCAGCATTAGCCATGAGAGCAACATTCCCAATCTGCTCTTCTTCATCACTATCTGTATCATCCCAGCTTTTCCCTTCTGCTAGATATGATTTGCTCTTGAATCTTTGACCTCCAGAAGTACCCTGATGCTTTCTAACCAATGCATCATACTTCTGCTTCAGCTCATCGTACGAATCTTTTCTCTTTCCTTGAACCTTGGGCTGTTTGCATTCAGTTGCAAAGTGTCCAGGTTCACCACAGTTGAAGCATTTGAATTTGCTTCTATCCACCATCCCAGTCTTGTATCCTCCTTTGCTTGTAGAAGATGAGTAACCTCCTTTTTGAAACCTATTGACAGTAGGTTTGTACTTGTAGGAGGGGTTCTTCCTGAATCTCATGTTTCCAAACTTCTTGGCAAACAGTGATAGAGATTGATCTTCTAACTGTTCAAGCTCTTCCATTGTATAGAACTCTTCGTCACCACTGGAAGAAGTAGTCTGACCCATCTCAGGTACAACAAATTCCTGAGTGGTCTTAGAAGGAACAACAACATCCTTCTTTTCTTCCGGTACAGGTGACTCAACAACTAGAGCTCTCGAATGGTTCTGTGTTTTACCCCAGCCATATCTCTGTTTACTCTGAACTTGCTCCAGTTCATAAGTTTTTAAAACTCCGTAGAGTCTTTCCAGAGAAATCTCATTCAAATCTCTGCTTTCCCTGATGGCAGTGATTCTGTGTTCCAGATGTTCGGGAAGTGTTAAAAGAAACTTCATGTTGACCTCTTTCTTGTCATAGAATTTCCCATTCAGATTTAAATTATTTATCAAATTATTAAGTCTGATAAAAACTTCTGAAATCCCTTCTCCGGGATTGGAACCAAATTGTTCATACTGAGCCATCAGTATCTCTTTCTTGTTTTCCCTAACTTCCTCTGAGCCTTCATTGATAATCTCTAATGTATCCCAGATTTGCTTGGCGTTTGTACAATTTACAACAGCATTGTACATCACTGGATTTAGAGATTCAACCAAAATTAGTTGAAGAGCGTCATTTAAGTTCATCTGTTCACTCTCTTCATCTGTGTACTCAGAAAGTTCTTTCGGAATGACCTGATGAGGTATTAACACACCATCCTCTTCGTGTGCTAATATGACATTCATCGGAGTAGTAACACCTTTGTCCAAAATCCCGATGTATTTTCTGTTCGCTGTTCGGAGGAATAGGAACATGTGCCTTTTCCATAGGCCAAAGTGTTCTTGGCTGAACGGTGGGATTTTAATGCTACTGATCTTTTGGGTACTCATTTTTAAGGATTTAAAGTGAATAGTGTTTGGATGAGAAATGGATTTTTGAAAGAAAAATATTTTAAATCAAAATTAATTTTTTTTTTTAAAAAAATTAATTCGAATTAAAATATTTGGATTTGAAGTGAATAGTGTTTGGATGAGATTTGAATTTTTGAAAGAAAAATATTTTTAATCAAAATTAATTTTTGGAATAAAATTAATTCGAATAAAAAATATTTGGACGTTACAGAGTGTGTATAGGATCTGATACGGTAAAATGGTATCAACCGCTCTGATGCCAATTGTTAGGTCCTGGAACGATTGTAGAAGGGGGGGTTGAATACAATCGTCACTTAAAAATAATCGCGGCGGAATAAATCTGATTGGAATGTAACTTGTTAATCAGATTAAGATTAATTAATATAACAATGTTTTAAGTCGTTATATAATTAATATGGTTCGTTTTAATGTCCACTAGTTCGTAGAATAAATTTGACAGAAAGTATTCTAACTCAGCGGAACAAAACAACCGAATGATCAAAGCACAGTAAACTGTGGTTTTAACGAATAGCAAGTTTAGCACAACTTGAAAGCTTACAAGCACTTTGAACACTTTGAAATGAAGGCGAATGAGCCATATTTATAGGCAAATCTCAAGAACTAGGCAAGACAATGGTGGCAAAGACAATCTAGAGGTTGCTATGACAATTTGGCACTTTGTCTTGCTGAAAAACATAAGGTAAGACAATCATAAGCATTGTCTATAGCTTAGTAAGACAATCAGAAGTGGTAAGACAATCTCTGGGAAGCGGTAAGACAATCTGGGACACGGTAAGACAATCTGTAGGATTGTCTTACACTCCAAACGGTAAGACAATCATCCTGATTGTCATTGTAGCCACACGGTAAGACAATCAGATTGATTGTCTTGCCAACCATGCGGTAAGACATTTGAAGGGCACGGTAAGACAATCTGTGGGATTGTCTTACCGTGTGTTGGAGGAGGGAAAAGGCACGGTAAGACAATCTGTTTGATTGTCTTACCTTGTTATTTCTTAAGACAATCAAGGAAATTGTCTTTCCTTTTGATTCCAACAAGACAAATGCATATTTCTCTTTAATTAATTAACCAATTAACATCCACTTAATTATATTAAATGCATAAATTCATAAATTAAATTAATTCGAGATAGAATTAATTTAATAAATAAATTACACATCATATATAATTATTTTGAGAAGTGAATTAAATAATTAGATAATCAATTATCCGTTTTCTTCTTCTTCAGAGTCTCCAGTCTTCTGTAGACAATTAAGATCTTCGACTTGAGTGAACTGCCACTTTCTTTTGACGTAGAATATTTAATCAGATGAGCTGATACACAAATGTACTGTCTGGTTCATCTGTAACAAGCTTAATTAAATATTCCTTGTCATCTAAACAGTTAAGCTGTGACTTGTTCGTCGATCCTTCGTCTTCTTAGTTCTTCTTCATTTGTAGACACAATGATGGAATCTTCTGAATAAATAAAGTATTGAAACTTTATACCTTCTGATCTTCTGGACGTGCTACAAAAGATTATTTGTACACTGAGGCCTGATCATATTAATGAACTTCTTCCAGTGGTTTGCAGCAGCATCCTGAATTTCTTCTGACATAAAATCTTCAATAAATCATTTGACGTTCTTCGTACGGATTCCGGATAACAGTACTTGCTATTTAGTTGCTTTCTTATCAGAGTTGAGTTGATTCCTCTTAATTACAACACTACGCCATAAGTGGGCTACTGCAATGGTATTTCGAAAGTGTTACAAGCACTTCGTTGCGGTAGCTCAAAAAACTGAGGTCTATTGTAACACGGTGAAATCGGTGTTACAATAGTCGTTAACCTAGTGTTACATGAATGTGATGGTGTTACACGATATGTAACACTAGCAACTGGTGTTACAATAGATAGTATTTTTATTTTTTTCCAATTAAAGTAAATATTTATCATAAAATTACATTTTTAATTATATTCTGGATTATTAATTACTGTAAAATATTATATTTCATATTTTAACTTTTTTTTAAATTTTTTGCATTTTATTTCAAAAACAAATAATTATATATAAAATTAAAAAAGACACTTTTTACTTATATAATAAAATAATCTGTTAATTATTAATACAAAGTAAAATCAAAATGTTATTATCGAGGTGAATTGTCTGGGCGGTAGTTTTCCCCCCAACTGAAAATTAGGCCAAGTCAAAACACACTCACATCACAAAGACACTCTGTCTCGAACATACTCTCCCTCTCTCTTTCTCTCTCGAACACACTCTCTCGGCTCTCAGCTTTCTTCTTCGATTCAAGCATGGATTCAGGCATCGATTAGGTACTTGAATACACAAACACACATGTTTTCTTCGATTTAGTTACTAACACTACGCCATATATGGCCTTCAACAACATCAAAAAAATGATGCAATAACCCCAAAATATGTTGCCATAGCCCGAAAATGGGCTATTGCAACATAAAATTTAAGTTGCTTTTTTCGATGTTGCCCTAGGCTTCTATTGCAACATTATGGTTACCTACTGCAACACGGGCTTTTCTGTCACAATAGACCGCTATTGCAACATCTGACTACCTTATAGCAACAAATATAGGATAGGAATGATAAATCGGAAAACCCTAATTCCGCGGAATGAAGAAGCTCTCAATTGAACTCCCGATTGAAGGCCTGATTCCAAACCCTAATTAATTAAGAGTTGATTTTGAGGGGAGAGGTTCCCGATTTTACCTAATCACCGGTGAGTTTGAGCAGCGGAGATGGTGTATTTGATGGAGAGTTGAGTTTTAGCAGCCGAAGGATGTTTCAACGAAGGCGCAGTGTGAGTGTGTAGAGTTTTGTTTCTGTGCTGAATGACTAACTCAAATGAAACAGGGGGGAAAGTTTGCCGCTTGCTTTTTGAGCACACAACATATCAAATTTTTATTTTGTTTTAATAATTCATTTTATTTTCAATTTTCTTAATTATTTAAAAATATAAATATTTTATATGTTTAAAAATATAATTCAATTACAGTATTATTATTTTATTCATAATTAATTAATTTCAAAATTATTTCTTTTAATATAATTAATTATGTTAAAGAGATGATATAAAAAATAATATTTGTATTCCAAAATTTAGTGTTTTTATGTTTAATATATTACATTTTTCCAATTTATCATTTAAACTTATTTGAGCTTTATTTTATGTAAATTTTATTGTCATATTATAAATAATTATTATACTGACACTCTATGCAACACATATATTCGGCTATTGCAACATCGAACGGACATGAATGGTTATCGTTGCGGTAGGTATGGATTAGTGACTTTAATGCAACATAATTTTGCAACACTCACGTTTATACCATTGCGGTAGGCCATATATGGTGTAGTGTAACACATCGAGTTTTTTCTTGTAGGTAATTAGGGTTCGTCGATTTGGGGTTCTTCGATTAACTGGTAATACATCTTATATTTATAGTTTTTAATCTTGCATTTAGTTGTATATCTTGTATAAACTGTTTTACTAAGAGTTCATATCATGCATTTTAGGGGATTGAAGTTTCTGAGGGGATTTAACTTTTTGAGGGGATTGAAGTTTTATACATTTTAAGGGTTTCATTGGGTAAAAAGCTTTGATTAAGGTAAAAAGCTTTCAATGGGTTTATGTCTTTATATGTTTATGTGTTTAATTTTAATTTTTTGTATTTGCTCGATTGGGTTTATTTTGTGTTCGATTGGGTTTATTTTGAGTATCATTGGGTTGATACATGATATTTAGGTATGGGTTTTCAGAGACTAGATTTGATTGTCATGAGCTTCTTTAGTGTATGTTTAAACCTAATTCACTGCATTTATTTTGTTGATAAATTGATTGTTGTTGGTCGATTCGTGCATATGTGATTAACAGTAGACTTTTGGTATACAAGTGTGTACTTGTCAGTGGTTTACAAAGTGTTATTGTTCAGGTTATTAAGGTGATAAAGAAAGCACAGAGGATTGGGACAGGGTTAGTCCTGCTATTCTTCTCAAAGCAGATGGTTTTGTCTTAGTTGCATTTCAAACATATAATTCTTCGACATTTGGATTCCTCTTTAATTTCTAATTTGATTGTGGAAGAAAGAACACGATACAGTTTACTCCATGTTCATTTCATTAGTCTCAGAGTAGTTTGATTTGTTATGACCGTACAGATTCTAACAATTTTATGGCTACTGGATAATCATACAGTACATATGAACTTTCAAGAATCAGCAAAAATGATTATTCCAGCAATTTTATGGCTCCATATTGTAAGGATTCCAAGGACTAGAAATACAGTTATGCAGTTATGTTCATGGTTCTCATTATTTAAAGAATAATAATAAAGCCAAGGAGTCTGATAATTTTTTAGCTTTTCATGCTTGCAGGCATATGACATACGGTCCAGAATATATTTTATCCAGAGGTAAATATATGTTTAGAACCTGACTTTAGGAAAGGCTATCTAGTATTCTATTGTTTCTCTCAACTAAATATATTTTAATTATAGACTGTGAACCAAGTTATATCCTTTTGGCGAATGTAAATGAATATTTTTAATCACCAATAAGTTTCTCTTGGACAGGTTGATGGTTAAGATGTCTCATATATTTATCATGTAAATAGTCCAATTGTACTGGTACAAATTTGAGTCATATGATTCGGGCGCTTAAAATTGTAGTCTTAGTTTGAGCTCTGAGGTGTAAACTCTGTCGAGGAATTGTACGTATCAAACTTCAGACATATAAAGAGTAGAAGTAGTGTAGCTCAGTTGAGATGATAAGCTCTTGATTTCTTACATCAGATCAAACAAAGGTCCTAAATAAAGGAACAAGTGCGAAGTAATCTAATTACCAGCCTCATAAGCAGGTCCTGTTTTTGCTGATTTGATAAGATAATAACAGACTTAATGGTAATTAAGACATGATTAATTTTTTTGGATCAGGTACCTATCTAAATAAATTTTAATAGTTAAAGAGCGACTTTAATGGGTACTTGTGGAAAGATTGATTTGTCATACAAGATGGAAATATAGTAGGCTGATGTTTAAGTTTAGTTGAATTCATTCATTTTAACTTCTCCCTTTTAGTTTGGGTTGTATAGTGATTTGTTGTTGGCAGTTTTTAATATTAACCTTCAACATAGTTTTTGTCCACTATAACTAATCAGTTCCATTCTTGTTTTTTCACTCTATTATTGTTTAAATATCTTGAGGATCTTTTTATATGTCACACTAAGTTTTTTCAAAAATGCTTGTGGTTTCTTACAATTGCTGACATCAGTACTGCAACTATGCAGGTAACCAAGAATCATTTTAAAGATCTTGCTTACATTTGTGTTAGTGGTGAAGGCACCAGTTTGCAAAAGTTACTTGTTTATACAGACTCTACACGTGACGTAGCAAGCTTGAATCAGAGGAAGAGGAAGTTGAAGAGGTTGAGGATAAAAAAGAAGCGACACAAGAAGAACCTTAAACTAGGGAAGATAGGCAAAAACACAGGACATCAAGTCTGTTAGCTGGCATAAGGCGCTTCAGTTTACATGGATGGTGCTCTCTCTATTGTATACCATGTTATCCACTAGTTTGTTCCACTGTCTAGTTCTTTTATCATAGTTTGGGCATGTATCGGGGTAGTTGTTGAAATAGATGAGAATGATATGGAAATGTAGTTTAATATTGTGTTGTTAGGATTGTTGTCTCACAGAGCATATTTGATATAGGGATTGTTGTTTAAATGGAGCATGTATTTTAAAATTTATATATTAAGTGTTACATTAGCCTCGTTTACTGTTATAGTATCTTAGATTTAGTGTTACATTATTTCTACCTGCTGTTATATTATTGTGAACTTTAGTGTTGCAATAAATAAATATACTGTTACAATAGGTTATGTGGACCCCACGGGTGGGCCCCAAATGTAGGACCCACTTTAAGGCCCTCTTATGGGGCCCACTTTAAAAAAATCAGTCAAGCTATTGTAACATTTTTCAGGTGTTACATTTGGACATTCTGATGTTACAATAAGGTCCTATTGTAATGTTTTTACTGGTGTTACAATAGATCAAACATGTGTTACAATAGACAGGCTATTGTAATGCTCGCAGATGTAACGCCCCGTAGTGTTACAATAGACCAATTGTAACAGTTTATTGGCCTATTGTAACGGCAGAAGTGGCATTACAATAGCCCACTTTTGGCGTAGTGCAAATAGGCTTAACATATGCCTTTCACTTTGTTACGTTGAGATGATTTTTACACAACCTTTCTTTGATATAATGGTCCACTCAATTGTCCATTTATGCCATGAAGTAGAGTATGGTGGACCAGAACACCTACGTTGCATGTTTTCAATTGAGAGATATCTTGGAAAACTGAAATCATATATTCGAAATACAAGTAGGCTGGAAGGATGCATTGCAGAAGGTTACTTGGCTGAGTAATGTGTGACATTCTGCTCAAGATTTTTGGGTGGTGAAGGTAGATTCTCAGATAACTTGAAAAGTTGTTCAGGAGAAGTGCAATATCACATAGGAACACGAAAGAATAAAGATGGAAAAATCTTTAAATTAAAAGAAAGTGACTGGGAAGCATCTCATCCCTACGTCCTATTCAACTCTGGTAATGAGGATATTGGGAAACTAATTGAGTAAGTTCTTAAAGTCTATTTTGTATGTTATTTAATACTTTAAACCTCAATTTTGGGTAGAATAAAATAAATAATACCTTGAGGCATATAAATTATTAGACTGTATGTAACTTGATTTTTTTTTGGGAGCATCATGCTTTAATGAATGGTCATGCTGGTTCAAAAAGATACAGAAGTGAGCATGCACATAATGAGGAATTCTGGCAGTGGTTGAAGGAAGTGGTTCTGAAAAGGGGCCATATTTCAAGAGATTTAGAGGTATTGTCATTGGGTCCCAATCGTAGAGCTAGGAAGTTTTCTGGCTATGTAATAAATGGTTATAGATTTCATACAAAATCTAGGGATTCTCGATGTACCACACAGAATAGTGGAATATTTTTAACTGCTATAACCACCAGTTTTGCAAGTGCAAAGGACCAAAATCCTATAGTTGGAAATGTAAACTACTTTCGATCAATTGAGGAAATAATTGAACTTGATTATTGGGGATCTTTTACAGTGGTCCTTTTTAATTGTTGTTGGTACCAATAAGAGAATGACAACTATGGTCTGACCAAAGTGAATTTCAGTAGGTTATGCCATAAGTCGGATCCTGATGTGCTTGCTTCGCAAGTTCAACAAATTTTTTATGTGGGAGATCCAACTGAAAAGATGATGTATTATGTCATTAAAAAACTACCTAGGGACTGGTCTGATTCTGATATTGGCAATGCAACTGAAGAAGATGTTAGAAAAGCTAATTCTTTGAGGGATGATTTCAGACCGCGATAAAGACTAAAGTTGTTGCTGGGAGCTGGACAAGGGATGATGTCCCCCTAATCCAGATCCCATTTTAATCTTAATTTCATGATTTATGTTCAAGTTTAGTCGATCATTATTTCTGAGAATGTAATAGGCCCTAAACTATTTGAATCGAATCTAATTGCCACTATTTGTATTCTTGTCTCAGCTTTTTAATTGTATTTGGCCTTCTTTATATTTGTTTTAAGTATTTGTCTAAATTTAAATTCATAATTTGGTTTAATTCTTTAGTATAATTCAGAATATGTAGTTGTGTCAAATTTCATAGTGTTGTTTGTTCTCTTTTTTCATATTTGTCTTGAATATAACTAGTTCCCGTGTGTGCTTTTGTTGCAGAATGGGAGAAAAGGAAATTCATGTTAGGTTCTACCATGCTGGAGAGTTTAATAAAACAAGCTATATTGGTGGAGAGTCGTTTACCATAACACGTGTTGAACTCGACACATTCTCTTATACTGTTTTGATGGAGTTTGTTAAAGATTACCTCCATTATACAGAAATCGGAGGAGTCTATAGCAAAGGGGAAAGTGGTGGTTGGGAATTGGTTAGCAATGACAAGGAGTTACTCGAGTTTGTTGACAGCTGTGACCAAGGGGAAGAGGTAGAGTTTTATATCGACAACAACATTGACAAGGATATTCAGCCTCTAACTCAAATGCAACCACATGTCATTGTGCGGCCCAGAAAAACCCTATTTCAAGTTACATGTATACTTGTAGTGTAATCAGAATAAGCAATGATGCATATATCATCTAACGTTGATGCTATTCACACACACACACACACACACACACATATATATATATATATATATATATGCATGTATAATTTGGTACAGTTTCTGCTAAAAAACCAAAAAAGTGTAAATTCGTTACGGCGCATCACCTCAAGCAGCAACAGCTTCAGAAGAGGAGTCGAATGTCATCTCGGCTGAATAAGTGTAATAAAGAAGATGCCACTGCATAGGATAAAATAACTGGCAGAAGGATATTGGATCTCCATCCAGCTGATGGAGAAAATACAAGAGAAAATGAAATAATTGCGACAAAGGTTCTTTGTGCCTTAATTTACAGAAAAATACTTAAAAATATATTAACTATCTTTTAGATATGTGCACATATACTTAATTACTTATAATTTGTTATGCAAAATATACAAATAATAAGTTAAGAATATTAATTTTCTTGATAATCTTCTTGGACTTTCTTTTATGTAATTAGTTTCTGAATTATCTTCCTGCACCTTCACTTATATAATTATTTTATGATTTATATGCATTTTCTTAGAATACATGATAGATGTAGCTTGTTAGCTAAAATTACATATTATCTAGTCATCCCCCTTCATGTCTGCTATTTAATCTCTGTAGTCATAGTTCATTACATATGCCTAATAAATAAGTGAATCAGAACATACTTGTGTGTTAGTACTTTTATAATTTAATTAAAATGTCTTGTGCAGAACCCACCACTTACACAATATGAAAAGGAAAGAAATAGCCAGTTGAAGAAAAATGATGAAAAGCTTGAGGAACTTGGAATGAGGCCGCTAGTAAGTAGCCTAAAAAGTTTTGGTGTCAAGAATATCAAGGGAAAAACAAATGCTGATGATCAGAGTCATGATAAGGAACATGATAATGATGAAGAGTACAATCCGGAAGAAGAGATTGACATTCAGAGTGATGATACGTCGGAGGTTCATGACAATAAATTATAAATTTATCACAATTATGTCTACATATAATTTTTTATATATTGTACTGACCTTAATCTTAAAATGAATGGTAGAAATTAAAAGTTGTTGAGAAAAAGAAGCTTGCCCAAGGTCCGAGGACTCGTTCACGAGCAAATATAAGTTCAACTTTGAAAGATGCAATTCGGAAGGATACACTCAAGAAAGATGCAACTAGGAAGGAACCAAATAAAGCTCGAAAACATAAGGAAAATGAAGTTACAAGTTCCTACCGTCCACCAGCTTTAAAACCTACATGCAGTAAAGTGCTTAAACAGGTGGAAAATGGTGTTGCTACAGGTTCTGTATTTGCTTACTTGGTATTAAGAGAATGCCAGAAAAAGGGTATTGAAATTACACCAGCACCAGAAAGTGCTCTTGAACTGAACTTGGAAAAGTCTACAGCTGAAGTAGAAAAAGAAGCAGGTAACATTACAATTGTATTGTTTCATTACTTGAAATTGATAATTTTGAGGATTTGCACGGATTTTAATATATGTACTATTTTCCTGGTTGAAAATATAAATAGCTCCTAGAAAGCCAAGAGGACGGACAAAAATGGCCAAGGTATATACAAGGAGTGCTAATGACAAAGTGGTCATTACTTTAAATGAAGATTATCAACCCGTTTCAGATGACCAAAAAATTATAACTAAATTGAATAATTATGTGGGGACTTTAGCGAGGGATAATGTGTCTCTTATGTGAATTGGCCTGTAGTTCCGGCAAATTTGAAGACTGAATTGTGGGTATCTGTCTGGGTATATTTTATTACCTAGTCAATTGTGTAAATCACTTTTTATTTTTCTACATATTTCTAATCAGTTTACTTATTCTATTTTGTATGCAATATATTGTAGGCTAACTATGTCATACCCGATGAAGCTCAAAAATAGGTATACACTACACTCAATGACGCTTAGAGGGGTTAAAGTGTCGTACAAAGGTAAAGTATATATTATTCCAGTCTTAAAACTCAAGAAGAAATAATGGCCGAAAAGCCCGAAGATTTTAATATACTCTTAGAGTATTGGGGGATGAAGAAGTCCAGGTACTGAAATAATTTTGGATTTTAAATTATGCAACTCTTATCTTGGTAGAAAATAAACATTGATATATTATTGTAAGTTAAAGGAAGTGATATATTTGGATATTATTATATGTGTGATGTTGCTGAGTATTGTGACCATTATGAATTTTGTTTACAAATTTTAAACTGTGTTATGACTTCTTTAGGAAATGGTAAATGATAACTCGGCCCGTCGCTGCTGTATCACTGATACACACACCATGGGTCCAAAAAGTCTGGCACAAGTTAGGAACAAGATGGTATCTGTCACTCTCTCTCCTGAACTCTAAGATGAACACTACACCATAAGTGGCCTATTGCAACAAATAATTTTAGTGTTACAAGATAAAATGTTACCATAAGTGCCTTAAAATGAATTTTATCTACATATGCCTACACCTTTTTTTAGTGTAACCATAGGTAAACTCTAATGTAATCGTAGATGTAATGAGACATCTATGGTGTAGTGAGAATCATATTAAGTTTTTTGTTAATATTGGTATAAATATATTTTGGCAACTATTTGAGTATGTGACTGTTTTGCATATATATATATATATATATATATATATATATATAGGAGCAGATGCAACACGTGCAAAGTATTGCATATGACATAATGCAACACAAAATGGGATATAATGCAATACTAAATGCTATTGCATATGAGCAGTTACGGTGTTGTGGCTGGACAGCCTAAGGGGTCGAAAGTAAAGTGCTTCATATGTGATGGACAACCTATGGCAGTTGCATGTCCTATGAAATGGTTTGGGCTATGCTTGGTGTGGGCAGTGATGTGAGTAGCGACTTTTAAGAAGTTGCAGAATGCTCCGGCAGGAGGGGCTACTCTGAAGTTTGATCGAGGGCAACGGCTGGCAGGCGAGCCAAAGAGTCTGCACAATTAGGCAACCGAGTGCCCTGGTTTAGTCTAATTGTTTGGGAAATGGGCAACACCGTGCGAGGTTAAAGATGTTGGCAGATCTCAAGTCAATGAGGGCTTTGACTGAGGTGGTGTGGGAGAATTTGTAACGGGCTTTGACCCGGTTTGAACTTTGATTATGGGTGGTGATGATTTTGGGCGTCTAAGGAAGAGTCCAAGGGTTATTGGTCTCAGGACGCAGCAAGGGCGCTGAGTGGATGCTGGCGAGCGCTGGGTTAAAGGGCAGGCCACAAAGAGGTGAAAAGTTGAAGTTGAAAAATTACCCCCATGACATCGACCATGGTGAGCTCCTCAGGCGCTCCTCGGGAGCTATACGGCGCTCCCGAGGCGCTTCTCGGGCGCTCTCGGGCGTTTTGAGTTAAACATGTGTTTAACTTGTAGGATTATCACTAACCTTTGGATTTTGCAAAGATTAGGTGTAATCATGACTGATAATTACCTGTTAATAGCCTGAGCTAAAGATTAGGTTAATCACTTTTCTAGGCTAATCTCTTTTCTAGGCTAATCCCTTGATTAGGGGCCTTTAATAGCTTAAGCATTCTCATTTCTCACTTCTCACTTCTCACTTCACAAGTTCACAAAATCTCTATAGAATTCTCTAAAGCCTCAAGCTTTAACCATCAAGGTTCCTTCGAGCTCAAATGGCTGATTGGGAAGCATAACGCGTGGCCAAGATCTCCAAGGCCAAGGGCATCTCCTCTAAGTCCAAGAGAGGTACTCCGATAATTATAAACTCTTCTTGTTCATCTTTACTTTATTTCATCAATATTATGCGGGATGAATACCCCTCCCTAGATGAGCTAGGTTCTTATGGTTATGCTGCCAATGTTTTGCCCTCATTGGTTAAGGTCTACCATGGATTTCTTAACTTACCCAAGGCTTATTCCCTGGTCTGTGCTGAACCCCTTGGATAGGACCTGCCATTAGGATCCTCTGAACTTTTTTGTATATAGGCATGCTTTACTAGCTGGACTTAGGTTTCCCCTCCATCCCTTCATCCCTAAGCTCTTAGCTGATGTGGGACTCAATCCTTGCCAATTAACGCCCAATGTTTGGCGTATAATCCATTGCTTCATGGCTTAATGCCTATCTAAAGGCCTTTCCATGTCTATCCCATCATTTCATAAAATTTTCCAATTCAAGAACTACCCAACAGGTTCTACGTGTTGGGTTCTTATTAGTCATCGGCCTGACCAGCCTCATATTTTCAACAATTCCTCCATTCCGGGTAACAACCCTCGTTGGCAGAAAGAATTCTTCAAGCTACACTAGGAAGGGGGAGATTGGGGGACTCTATTCAGATCCAAGTTTTGTAAGATCGTTGATGGGAGTGTCGACTCCATCCATCTGTCGGATGTCGAGAAGGCAGCCTATGCTGAATTGGTCAAAGACAATGGCCAATCCAAGTGCTGGCACTACTACATTTCTGAACCTCTTGTAACACCAAAATTGTAACGGTGTTAATAAACAAGTGTCTATTGTAATGGTGTGTACATATTTAACAAAAAATAAAACATATTGTAACGATAGAATTTAAGATGTTGCATTTGCTTCAATTTATTATTGTAAATACAAATTTAATGTAATGAGACATACCTATTTGTAACTGATTTTACTTATTGAAAATGGTGTAATATTAATATATTAAAAAAGGATCCCAAGATACACAAGAGTTTCACTTTTTCATTTATAAAATTTACCGCTAAAAACTTTTGGGCGGCGGGTTAAATTTTTTCAGTGAGCGGGCTTGCTTTTCATCTTCCAAAATTGTGTTTTGATGACACTAGCGGGCTGGTCATATTTTCTTTCTCATTTCTTACTTCTGTTCTTGCCGAACTTCACAAAAACCTAAATTTTCACATCTGAAAACCTCCCCACAAAATCCCATCTGAAAACGCATCTTCAGCCTAATCGAAGCTTACAAGGTGATTTTCTTGTCATATTTGTCTTTTATCTTCTGCGAATCTCTTGTTCTATTGGATTTTTTTACTAAACTGGGTTTGTGCTAATTAACTAATGCTTTTGTTATTTGCCTTTAATCCAAGTAGTTTGTTTGCTCGAGTGATATATGCTTCCTTTATTTTCTATGATTCCTTTGTTTATAGTTCAATTTCTTTTGATTTGTAGGTTTAATTAAATCTTTAATTTTTGTTATCAATGAATTATTTTGGGGTTTGGATTGTAATGTCAAATAATCTGATATCCATACAAGGGTTTAATCACTTAAATTCATGATAATATTTTTGAGATTAGTTTCATGATCTAAAGAGTTGTTAGATTTAAATTTTTGTTTTAGTACAGGGAGCCTTTTAATGAAAATGTGGTGTTACAATAGCCCTATTGTAACGGTTTTTAACCATTTTGTAACAATATTAACCATTACAATAAGTCACAAAATATAGTAGTGTGGGAGCTCCTTGATGAGTTCAATCTTAAAAAGCTCGACCTTTCATGGGTTAGTGATGAAGGTATAAACCTTTTCACCTAGGACTTCTCTCGGGCCTGCCCCATTATTCATAACTTACTTATTTCTTATTTTCCTTTTGCAGCTGCCACACGAATCAATGAGCAGAATGAGCCCCTCCAAGAGGAGACGGGCCGGATGAAATGGCAAAGGTTGTCCAAGGACCTTCGGGTCCCTCGGGAGTTGCCCGCCTTCCTTCAACCTCATTCGGCGGAGGGCGGATCATCTGGTCAGCTTAGGGCTTCCAGGTCTCAAGCCTTTAAACCGGCTTGGGGTTTTTGAAGGACTGATACGGTGCTGGGATCGCCTATTCATGCCTCTGATTGGTCCCATCACTCTATTACCCCAGCCGACTACCATGATATGGTGCTGCAGTCGGAGATAGGAGGGATTGATGGCCTTGGCTCTCAAGCCCTTGCTAATGTGAGTATCTTTTCTTGACACATTGTTTAGGTTTTTCGAGCCTCCCTTAACCCGTCTGTCTACTTGTCTCAGGCCAATGCTCAATTCTAGGCTGCCCTCCATCAGGCTAAAGCTTAGAAAAAAAAAAGCTGAGAGCCACAAGAAGGTTAATGAATCCATGAAAGAAGGCATGGAGGCCCATCAAATCAAGGACAGGGGGACGAGATCGTGGCTAGAGATCAATCGTAGCTGGTTGAAGCTCGAAAGGTTAAGGAGACCATCATCGACAACTGGATGGACTCTGATGAATTCAAGAGGCTGATGGAGAAACAAAATGAGATCTAGGATTTTTTCAGGCTTTCCTCAGCCTTGATGTACTTCTCGGCTCTCTCGTGGAGCTCATTCATGTTGTCAGGGGCCCTCTTGGCTAGTGATCGGTGGAATTTATCATTTGTGGTTCCTTGCGGTAGGGCAATCATTGCTACTTTCTCGTCCAAATCCGGGACCTTAAGCGCCTCCTTGGTGAACCTATTCATATAGTCACGATGGGATTCATTCCTGCCTTGGTGAAGGTTCATACACGAAGCTGAACTCCTAGCATCGGTCTTACTGTTAGGGTTTATACTGAAATATTCGTTTGAAGTATATAACAATTATTTGAGAATCTTGAATGCATGTTTTCACATTGTCTGTATATTATATATTGTAGACAATCTAGTATCAAATGGGATAGCAGAAGATTAGATTGTCAAACTCCTTACATAATATAATTAAGGTTCACAGTCTAAATGGTGCTAGACAAACCATTGGAACGAGTGAAGTATTATTTGGAAATAGTTTATCTTGACTATTTAATAATACTTATATACTTTGTGTATATTGAACGGGATCAAAATAGTAGAATAATTATTTCTTTTATTCTGATAATAAAGAACTAAGATTCTATGATGTTATTATTGCTTAGGTTCTTGATCCGGATAAAGTGATTGACACTTGTATTTAATGCACATGCCTTGATTCATACGTTAAGTAATTTATTTTAAATTACGAATTTATGTATTGGGCAATGACATTATATACAGAGTGGGATATTAACTATAAAAGGAAACCGTGTCCAAAAAATATATTCGGGTGATGATGTCCTCTTGAAAGCTCATAAAGATAATTATGCTTTATTCCTGCACGCAGATTTGTTCTTGCATAATTATAAGGTTGAGTGGATGATCAAGGATAAAAGATATTGATTAAATTAATTGTCAGAAATTAATTTAATTAATGGACATGCGATAACTTAAACATGGGGAATTTATAAGCAATTAATATGGGATCCGAATTAAATAATTAATTTACGGAATTAGGAAAGGTAGTGCAAATATTAATTCTTTAGTGGATTGAATTAATATTTAATGACATTGGGCTTGGCCCGGAATGTCATTGGAAGGCCTGACCTAATGGTCCATGATCCCTACAGTAGCCTATATATATTCTCGTTCTCCTAAAGCTGAAATACACACAAAAAACGAATTCACATCCTAGGGTTTGAGAGAGGCAGCCGTTTTTCTCAAGGAGCCAGCTAGGGTTTTGGGTTTTCGGGGCTTTAAGGAGAGGCACACCTTGGGAGATCGAAGGCCACACTTCGTCCAAGGAGAATCAGGAAATACAGTAGAAGACGTGGATTTGAATCGCTTGCGCCGTAGCGATTAAGGTTAATATCCTGTTCGAACTTTTAATTAGTATCATAAAACGCAGGGTCAAGGTCCGATTGTTCCAACACTTACTCCTAGTAAACTGGCCTATGAAAGCTCGTCTCTGTTAGGTCCAACGTATCGTAGAAGGGTGGTTCAATACGATACTCACTATAATTTAAAATTCTTTCGAATCTTGCGGATAAATAAAGTGCAGTCCTGTAATGGGTTTCGTGTTTCGGATATTTATAGGATCGGTTTCTGAGGATATGAAAATATTAAACCAACACACAATATTTTCCAAGGTATATCTGTATATTGATATACACCATCTTATCTTTTGACTTAGTCAAAAGTTGCTCCACCATCTTGTCTTTTGACTTAGTCAAAAGTTGCTCCACTATCTTGTCTTTGACTTAGTCAAAAGTTGCTCCACCATCTTGTCTTTTGACTTAGTCAAAAGTTGCTCCACCATTGTAAATGCTTCCCTTGTTATCACTCCTTGGACCAAGTTGACTTGAGTTTTCTCCTCCATAGTAAATGCTTCCCTACTTAGCCAAATTAGCTCAAATCTTGAGTTGGCACAATTCATATGTTATGTTACATATTTGATGATGTCACAGGTGTCTAACTTGTTTAGTGTGCAGAAGCAAATATCAGAGTTTAACTGCAAATCATAGTTTAACGACTGCAAGATGGATCAGAGTTTAGCGAAGATCAGAGTTTACAGGCGGCTGATTTTCAGGAGCAGATCTGGATAAACAAGGAAGATAAAGATCAAGGAAGATTGTGCAGATCAGGACAGCATAAGGATAGCTACTGATTAGATTATTTTAGGAAGCAGATAATTGTAAATCAATCAGTAGATATCATGTAACTGTGTATATAAACACAGCTTAGGGTTTACTCTACAGGAGTTAGAAAATTGAAGATATTATTCTTGTAACCCAGCAGCTCTTAGTGATAAGCTATAAATCACTAAGAGAGTTTTTGTAACCTACTGTGCTTTGTGAATAAGAGTTTACTTAGTTTATTCTCTTATTGGAGTGTTCGAATATTGATTGTGTTTACTATATTCATAGTTTAATCGGCCTAACAAGTGGTATCAGAGCGAGGTTTGTTGATATACCTACAGTGAGATCTTAATCACACAATCATGTCTGAAAAATCACAAACTTCAAACAGTAGATATGAGTCAGTTAGGGTTCTGGTCCTCAGGGCATCTGAATATCCTGTCTGGAAGGTTAGGATGGTTATGTTTCTTGAATCCACAGATCCAGAATACCTGGACAGAATTTATGATGGTCCACACATGCCAACAAAGCTCTCTGTTGCAGTTGGAGATGAACCCTAGAAGATGATTCCCAAAGAAAAGAAAGACTATACTCCTGAGGACATCTCATCAATCAGTAAGGATGCAAAAGTGAAACACTTGTTGCATAGTGCTCTAGATAATGCTATGTCTAATAGGGTGATTGGATGCAAAACTGCAAAAGAAATATGGGATGCTTTGGAAATCAGATGTCAAGGAACCAAAGCCATCAAGAAGAACAGAAGGACCATACTTACTCAAGAGTATGAACACTTTGATTCGAAAACTGGTGAATCATTGACTGATATTTATGACAGGTTTGTCAAGCTGCTGAATGACTTATCTCTAGTGGATAAAGGATATGATCTGGAAGACTCAAGTCTCAAATTCCTACTTGCTCTTCCTGAAAAGTGGGATTTGAAAGTAACCATATAAGAGATAATCATGATCTTGAAGAGATGTCTCTGGATGATATCTTCGGGAGATTGAAAACCTATGAACTTGAGATGGAACAAAGGAGCAAACGACATGGAGGAAAACCCAAACCAGTTGCTCTAAAAGTTCAAGGAGAAACAGCTGTGAAAAATAAAGGAAAAGCACATGTCACAAAGTCTGATACTGAGTCATCAAACTCTGATAATGACTCAAACTCTGATATGCCTTCAGACGCTGATGACAGTGATACTGAAATGATGCAGCTAGCAGCATTGATGGTTAAAAGTTTCAAGAAAATGGCTTACAAGAACTTCAACAAAGGGAAGAAATTCTCAAGGAAAGATAGAAACTCTGATAAGAAGGTATTCAAGAAGAATGAAGGCAAGGAAGAAAAATCTGGAAAAGCTGATAAGTTTTGTGGTGAGAAAGGTCATTTTGCAACTGAGTGCAAGAAAGTCAAAAATGAAAAAGGACAAGCTTTTATCACCAAGAAAGGGAGCTGGGCAGACTCATCAAATTCTGAAAAAGAGGTCAACTATGCCTTGATGGCAAACACAAACAACATCACTGAGGCTGTTGAATCTAAGGTACCTCATTCTACTCTTGCTTTTGATACTGAAGATATAACTGAGTTAAGACTGTTTCTTAAAAACTTGCATGTCAGTTATAGAGATCAGACTTTAGAAAATGAGAGATTAAAATCTGAAATCTTGGATATTAAGAAAAGGAATGATTATCTTGAGAAAGAACTTGTTCAGATGCTGGAAGTTCAGAAAGAAAGAGATGATTCTGTGTTTCATTAAGAATGAACTCTTAAAGAAAACTGCCTCTCTTGAATCAGAACTTGCTAAAGAAAAAGAGTTAATCAAAACATGGACTAACTCAAGTAAAACCACTCAGAATATCTTAGAAAGTGGAAACTGGAAGAAAGGACTAGGATACACTGATAAGAATGAAGCTGAGTCATTTAAACATGAGACTGTTAAGATTGATAGAACCAAAGTTGCACCAGTTAGATTTGTTGCATAATCAAAAGCTCAGTTTGATAAACCAAAACAGATCAACATAGGTTTAATGATCAGAAACAGCTTAAGCATAAGCTCAAGGAAGTCAAACAAGAAAACAAGATTAAGGAACCCAGGAAAAACAGAAATGGAAAGGTAGGAATAAACAAAAGTAATAATTATATGCCTATTCCTAATGCTCCTAGGAAAACTTGTCATAACTGTGGTAATCCTAATCATCTTGCTTCTTTTTGCAGGAACAATAAGGACATAAATTCTATGTCTCCCAAATCAGAAGTTAAGACTAGGAATAGTAGATTTAGACCAGAAAATCCTTGTTTTCATTGTGGTAGTTTATGACATTCCATCTACACTTGTAAGGAATACCATAGTTTATATTATGATTATTATGAATTGAAACCTTCTTTGAAGAAAAAGATTGATTCTCCTGGTTTAAACTCTGTTAAAAAGTCTGTTAGCATAAACTCTGATTTAAACTCTGATAAATCTTCCGCTGCTAGTGTTAACAAACTTAATAAGAACAAAGGATCCAAGCAAGTCTAGGTCATTAAAACTAATCATTAGTTGTGTATGTGATTGCAGGGCAACAGGAAAAACATCCTAGTTCTGGACAGTGGATGCTCAGGACATATGACAGGAAATAAAGCCCTGCTATCAGACTTTGTGGAGAAGGCTGGCCCAAATGTTTCTTATGGAGATGACAACATATGGAAAACTTTGGGATATGGCAATATCAATCTTGGAAATGTTATCATTCAATCTGTAGCTCTGGTCTCAGGACTTAAGCACAATCTGCTCAGCATAAGTCAAATCTGTGACAGAGGATATCATGTTGATTTCTTTGAAGAACACTGTGAAGTCATTAGCAAAAGTACTGGGAAAGTTGTTCTGAAGGGATATAGAATGGAAATATTTATGAAGCCCAGCTCTCTTTAACCTCTGAAAGCTCTGCAATCTGCCTACTTGGCAGAGCTAGTATTGAAGAAAGCTGGAACTGGCACAAGAAACTTTCTCATCTGAACTTCAACAACATAAATGAATTGGTAAAGAAAGATCTTGTAAGAGGACTACCAAAATCAGTTTTTACACCAGATGGTCTTTGTGACTCCTGTCAGAAAGCAAAACAGAGGAAATCTTCATTCAAAAGTAAAACTGAGTCCTCAATTCTTGAGCCTTATCATCTGCTACATGTTGATCTTTTTGGACCAGTAAATATAATGTCCATTGCAAAGAAAAGATATACTCTGGTCATTGTTGATGAATTTACCAGATACACATGGGTATATTTTCTACACAGCAAGGATGAGACATCTTCTCTTCTAATTGAACATGTCAAGCAACTGTATAAAATTTCTAAAGATGCAGTAAAGATCATCAGGAGTGATAATGGCACTGAGTTCAAGAATTCTAAGATGGAAGAGTTCTGTAA
Source organism: Daucus carota subsp. sativus (assembly GCF_001625215.2). Taxonomy (NCBI): domain Eukaryota; kingdom Viridiplantae; phylum Streptophyta; class Magnoliopsida; order Apiales; family Apiaceae; genus Daucus; species Daucus carota. Next base: position 23,451,833 of record NC_030389.2, on the reverse strand, counting down.
AGCAAATGGAATCAAGCAGGAATTTTCAGCACCTGGAACACGTCAACAAAATGGTGTTGTAGAAAGAAAGAACAGAACTCTGATTGAAGCTGCTAGAACCATGCTGGAGGAAGCAAAATTGCCAACTTACTTCTGGGCCGAAGCTATGCAAACTGCTTGCTTCACACAGAATGCAACTTTGATAAATAAGCATGGGAAAACACCATTTGAGATGGTCAAAGGCAGAAAACAAAATCTCAAATACTTCCATATATTTGGGTGCAAATGTTTTGTTCTCAAACGTCATCCTGAACAGTTGACCAAATTTGATTTGAAAGACGATGAAGGAATCTTTATTGGCTATCCTCTGTCAACAAAAGCCTTCAGAATTTACAATCTGAGAACAAGAGTAGTCATGGAATCCATCCATGTCTCCTTTGATGATAAGAAAATAACTGGGATGGAAGATTTTGATGAACATGAGCAACTGAGATTTGAAGATGAAGATGCATTCTCTGACTCAATAAACTCTGATTCTGAGATCATATCAGAGTATGTCACTCCAACTCATCAACCTCAAGCACATGTTGAGGGGGAACATTTTCACAATGATCATCTGGATGAAAATAATGAAGACTCAGTAGAGAACGCAAACTCTGATACTGATTCATCAAACTCTGATAACTCTACATCAGAAAATTACTCAGATAACACATGAAGACAGCATGAATCATGGGGGAGAAGCATCAGAGAATCAGACTGACACTGGAAATAGCATGGATCCTGGGGGAGGATCAAATTCCGGAAGTCAACTGCCACATGAAAGGAAGTGGACAAAGTCTCACACTCCAGATCTAATAATTGGAGATCCAGATGCTGGAGTACAAACTAGAACTGCAACAACAAATGAATACCTATTTCATTCATTTCTATCTCAGACAGAACCTAAGAAAGTGGTAGAGGCTCTTCCGGATGCTGATTGGGTAACAGGAATGCAAGAAGAGCTAAATGAATTTGAAAGAAACAAAGTCTGGACACTAGTACCAAGACCAAAGAACAGATCAATAGTTGGTACCAAATGGGTGTTCAGAAACAAGACAGACAGTGATGGCATAATCACCAGGAAGGAATTGACTATGATGAGACCTTTGCTCCAGTTGACAGATTGGAAGCCATCAGAATTTTCTTGGCCTATGCTGCACACAAGAAATTCAAAGTTTTTTAGATGGATGTGAAAAGTGCATTTCTAAATGGGGAGCTGGAGGAAGAAGTATATGTTGAACAACCTCCAGGTTTTGTAGACTCTAAATTTCCAGATCATGTATACAGACTTGACAAGTCACTCTATGGACTAAAGCAAGCACCAAGAGCATGGTATGAAACTCTGGCTCAATTTCTTTTGGACAATGGTTTCAACAGAGGTACAATTGACAAAACTCTGTTTTATCTCAACCATGGTAATGACCTGCTTTTAGTTCAAGTTTATGTGGATGATATCATTTTTGGATCTACTAATCCTAAACTTTGTGAAAGATTTTCAAAGCTTATGCAGTCTAGATATCAGATGAGCATGATGGGAGAGATGAGCTATTTTCTGGGACTACAAGTCAAGCAGACTGATGAAGGCATCTTTATTAATCAGTCTAAGTATACTAAAAATCTGCTAAAGAAATTTGGTATGCAGGATAGCTCAGCTGCTACTACTCCCATGGCAACAACCACTAAGTTAGATAAAAAAACTGGAGCATCAGTAGAAATTACTAACTACAGAGGTATGATAGGCTCACTTCTATATCTGACTGCCAGTAGACCTGATATCATGTTTGCTACCTGTCTCTGTGCAAGATTTCAAGCAGATCCAAGAGAACCTCATCTAGTTGTAGTCAAAAGGATTTTCAAATATCTTAAGGGAACAGTTGAGATGGGACTCTGGTATCCCATAGAATCAGACTTTACACTGATTGGTTACTCTGATGCAGATTTTGCAGGATGCAAAATAGACAGGAAAAGCACAAGTGGGAGCTGTCAATTTCTTGGAGGCAGATTAGTGTCTTTGTTAGGTCCTGAAATGATTGTAGAAGGGGGGGGTTGAATACAATCGTCACTAAAAATCGCGGCGGAATAATCTGATTTGAATTAAACTTGTTAATCAGATTTTAATTAATTAATATAACAATGTTTTAAGTCGTTATATAATTAATAAGGTTCGTTTTAATGTCCACTAAAGTTCGTAGAATAAATTCGACAGGATGTATTCTAGTTTAGTGATTAAAACAACCGAGTGATCAAAGCACATAAAACTGTTGATATAACAATTGCAAGTTACAAACAACTTTAAAGCTTTTACAATGCTTGAACAACTTGGAAATGAAGAAGTGAAGCCATATGTATAGGCAAATCACTTGGAACTAGGTATGACATAGAAAGGAATGACTTACTAGCTTAGGAATGACATTACAAAGCAAAGCCATGCCAAAAGGAAGGAAGGAATGACATTTAAAAGGAATGTCATACTGCCATACACGGTATGACATTAATTCCCTGGCCTTCAAGGGTCATTTGGCATGACATAACTAGCCAAAGTCATAAGCAATCAAGAGGTATGACTTAATAAGTCATAGAGCATCAAAGGGTATGACATTACAAGTCATACAACACAAGACATAAGGACAAAAGGAAAATGTCATTCTGGATGACACGGTATGACTTTTTAAGTCATACCACTGAATGTCATTCAATGACAAACGGTATGACAATCTGTGTCATGCCAGAATAAGTCGTTTCCATAGACACGGTATGACTTTATATGACAAAGTCATTTCACCTGCTAAAGTCGCTTTGCTAGACACGGTATGACATATTTAGACAATGTCATCTCACCAGTTTAAGTCTTATTACTTCACACGGTATGACATTAGTTAATAAAGTCATGCCGAGGTGTTTAATGACTAAAACACTTGATTTTAATTGAATAAATATTCAATAATTACTCACTTAATTATATTAATTCGAAGGAGAAGCAATTTAATAAATATATTATACAACTAATTTAATTATTTTGATAAGTGAAATAATTAAATAAATACTTATAAAATTATATTCCTTTAGCAGCAGAGACTTCTGACATTGTTGAATGCAGTAGATCTTTGTCTTGATCGAACGGCCACTTGTAGTTGATGTAGAACACTTAATCTGAGTAGTTGACACACAAATGTACTGTCTGGTTCATCTGTATCTAGCTGAATTAAATATTCTTTATCAAATAAACATTTGAGACGTGGCTTGTTCGTCGATTCTTTGTCTTCCTAGTTCATCTTCATCAGTAACAATAGTTTAGAATCTTCAGAATAAGTAAAGTATTAAAACTTTATACCTTCTGGACTTCTGGACGTGCTACAAAAGATTATTTGTACACTGAGGCTTGAACATATTAATGAACTTCTTCCAGTGGTGTGCAGCAGCATCCTGAAATTCTTCAGACATATAATTTCAATAAATCACTTGACGTTCTTCGTACGGATTCCTTCAACAGTACTTGCTATTTACCTTGCTTTCTTATCAGAGTTGAGTTGGTACCTCTTTAATTACAAATAGGCTAAACATATGCCTTTCAATCTCCCCCTATTTGTTTGTTAACATAACATGCAAATTATCGAGAGGATAACTCAACTAACTGATAAGACAAAGGATTAAACATGAATTGTAAATAGCAAAAAGTTTCTGGTATTTAATTAAACATTGACCAGAATTCAAAAGATTACATTAGATTACAAAAGGATGTTCTTATTGAACATATATTACAAATCCCTAATGAATATAAAGATCAACTTCTCCTTCTTCGATATCAGAATTGTGAAGGATAGGAGTTGATGGTTCTTCCCTGGTTGGCACTTCAGATGTAGTGGATTCACCACGCTTCTTTCGTTCTCTTGCCAGAGCCAGTTGGTGTAGCACTTCCAATTCCACAGGGTCTTCGCGGAAGTCTGATGGCTGAGATTTTGTAACATTTTTCATCCTTCGAAAGCCTGAGCAACATTCTTTCGAGTGCAGTAAGCAAGAATCACATCATCAGCATCAGACTTATCTTTAGAAGCGAAGCCCTTGGTTCTTAAAAGAGTGGAGGCAAGAGCAAGTTGCTTAGCAGGATACTTTGGCAAGGCTTCTTCGTTGAGATAGACAGTGCTGAAGATCTCCTTGTGAACGAACTTTACACAGTACGGATTCCTGACAACCTGAGGACTGTTGAATACAACACATTCCAGCAGTTTGTCACGAAGGAGTTCGTTCAGGTTGGAGCTGCGCTTTACCTTGTTCCGAAGCACCCAAAGCTCAGATACAGAGAATGATTTCAGAGATTCGATAGATAGTCTGAAAGAACCATTCCTCTGTGTATAGACAATTAGCTCCCATTCTTCTAACAAGTTATTGACTCCCACAGTCAAATAATTCAATTCCAAAGCAAAGGCATGCATAAAGACATCCTCGTCAGGGTTTACCTCTCGAAGATCATAGATCAGAGATAAGAACTTTTTGTCGTTGAAAGGTTCCCTTTGAGGTCCATTGAATATTCTCTTTGCAATGTCCCAGCTTTTTCCGAATTTCCTTTTAATATCAAGATTCTTCTGCTTGCACGCAGCATCATAGATTTTCTGTTTCTCGATCTTGATTTGCTCTTCTGTGATCAACTTGTCCTCTAGAAGTTTTTGGAAATCTCGAAGCTTACGCTTTCTAGCTTCATTTTCAGCTTTGAACTTCCGGACATTCTCCTCATGCTCTAGGTCAACAGGTTCCTCATCCTGAAACTAATAACCCTCATCAAATTTAACTTCTTCTTCTGCTTGATGATAGGTAGCATCGAAGACGTCATCATCATCCATATCATTTGGATAGTCATCATAACTATCAGAGTTGAAAACATTGTCGGACTGATGTAACGGTTCTTTGCCTTTAGATTTAACATATTCTTTGTCAGGGGCAGATCCAGAAGTGGTATTCCCTTTGTTGCTTTGATTTGAGCTATTGCCTCTATCATCCCTGTCACCTTTGTCTTTTCTATTCTCCCCCTTAGTTGAGGGATCCTCTCCGGAGGGTTGATCATCAGACTTGTTGGAGTTCCTGAGGTGTTGATCTAGTTTTCTGTCGATGGTTTCAAACTTAGACATGTAAAGTTCATGATTAGATCTCATCTCAACAACTAACTCATGAATTTCCTCTTTAAGCTCATCCTTGTAAGAACTGGATGGCCTCTCCTCAGCTTTTTCTGCTAGGGTCACCAACTGTGCACCCTTCAACTTTTCATTCTCAGCTATCATTCTGGCAAGCTCAGCTCTTAGCTTTGCCATTTGTTCCTCGAACAGAGTAGGGTCAGTGTGTGCACTCACCTCACGTACACTCATAGCTGTTTCACTAGCCTCACGTGCATGTGTATTGCTCGGTGTTTGCCTTATATCACTCATAGTATTCACTCTTCCTGCTGTACCTGTATATACTACCAATGTCCCCTGAGATGGGTTCAAAGGTAGTGGAGGAACAAATTGTCCTCCGGAAGCCTGTGAGGGCAGATTAACTTGCACGCTGCCAAGTTCCGCCTGATCAGAAAAGAAAGTGTGATCAGCAAAGTTTTCATATATTATACATTGATTTTGAAAATCTGTGCACTCATAAACATAGTAACCTGTGTATCTGTTTGGGCTTGCACTAGCGTGAGTGCTAGCGCAGTGCTTGACTCTGTACAAGGTACCGCGGCCGGACGGTCAATTTCAATGGCCTCAACTTGTAGAGAGAATGGGTCCAGAGACTGTTTATCTGCCATTTCAAAATTTGAGCCTTGTTGGGAAGGCAAAGATGAGGCTACGGGTGTCTCCAAGGCTTCCACCCTTTGCTTCTTGGAGGGGGACAGAGCTGTGGGTTGACTTATTAAACTACTCGTACTCTGTTTCCTTGCAACTTTACGAACAAGTTGCATTGAAGTGTTGGTTGATGTGTTTGGAGAAACGAGAGTTTGTTGAAGTGAATCATCAGCTAGGTTATGAACCTGTGTGTTTTCAGGTTCATTGCTGGTAGGCTGGAAAACAAAATCAAGGTCACAAATAAGATCACAACCATAATCTGACGTATCAACATTGAAATTAGATGATAAGTTCGAAAGTACCTGAGCTACCTGTAGGTCCTGTCGAAAGGACTGCAGCTCCTGGTTGATAGGAGAGTCAGAGTGAAGAGGTTGTGAGGTAGATTGTGTTTGTGGCATGATTTGGGATTGTGTTTTTTGTGGTAGTGGTTCAGATGAAGAAGGTTGATTTTCGAAGAATATGTATTCTTGTGGTTGATCTTCAAATGAAGGGATATGTTGTTGTTGTTGATGAGTAGGGGAGTGATATGAGGATTGGTTGGATGAATGGTGTGATGACTGTGCTTCTTGAGATTGTTGGGGTGAGTTCATCTTCAGTAGGGAGTTCAGCAAAATTCTCCCTCGGAAATCCAAGTATCCTATTCACATCATCAGTGTTGATATGAATGGTATGTCCACACCATGTGCTTCTCCAGACATACGATAATTATCCAACAACGTAGTATTTAATGCTGACGAGTAGAAATCCTGTATCGGTTGAATCTGGAGTTCTGCAGAAGCTGTAATAGCAGTGCTGACGAGCGACTGACTATTCAGAAAACAGACTCACGGTCTAAACCAAGCCAAACTTGCTTCCGGGTCGAAAAATCCATTCAAATTCGTCTCCTCAATTACAAAGCGACCGGCCATTTTTAAAATTAAAAATTGAATTAAGTGAGAATTTTTCAAATAAATAATTTATTCTCAAATTTCTCACAAATTTCAATTAATAATTAAATATCAATTAATTAATTAATTAATAATTTGATTTATATATGTAAAATCGAATTAAAACTTAATTAATCTTAAAATGGCTAGACAAGCTCTCAAACACTGCCTTAATCTCCACACAATCCAAAATAATATCCCCAAATTACCTCCAAAAACCCTAACTTCGAAATTCAAGAAAAGGGGTTTCGAAAACCGTTGAAAAAATCCACCACAAACTGACTAAAACTAACGATTTAGAGTCACAGGAGCACAAAACGGTCACAAACTCGGTCAGAATCGTCCAGAATCGGTGAAAACTCGTGCAAATCGTTCAACTCAGTCCAACTCGCGAATAGGGTTTCGAATTTTTCAAAATTTCAGCAGCAATTCGACTGATTTTGCAATTAAGACGAGTAACCAGCAAGTATAATACACTTGTAAATCGAAACCATCAAGTTTTGGGGTTAAAACTTGAAAACCGAAGCTTCAACAATGGAGGGCTGTATGTATGCGTGTGTGTGTGTAAATGATGAAGTGGAGAAGATGATTAAAAGCGGTATGGCATTTGATAGAAAAGACATGGGCGATTTAGGGGTCGGTATGACATTATAAGGAAATGTCATACCGTGCTCTTGAATATGTCATTCTCGAGCAGGCGGTATGACATTCCTAGAATATGTCATACCGACGAAGGCAGGTGCATGAACAAACTCGGTATGACTTTCTTTTTGGAAATTCATGCCGCGTTGAAGAAGCTTATCGACGAAGCTACAGCCGGTATGACATTTTATAAAAATGTCATACCGAGCTTAAAAACTGATAAATAAAAATAAAAAAATAGAATATTACTCCCTCCGTCCCCCTGAGTTGTATACATTGGGGGACGGGGACGCGACACGGACTTTAATGCTCCTGTAAAGTGTAGTTGTGCAATTTATTTTTAAAATTTTTCTTTTTTGAATTAAAGTTTAGATGTTATATTTTTATACAGAAAAAGAAAATCTCAAAAATAAGTTACGGAACTATATTTTATAAGAGCATTGAAATGCGTGTCGAACAGTTAAAAAGAAACGTATAGAATTAAATGGGACAGAGGGAGTATGATTTTGATTAATTAAAAACAATAAAACCTTTTGCACATTTAATCAAAAATCTAATACACAAAATATATACTATATTAACACATATATTTTGTAAAATTCAACTTTAATTAAATATAAATACTTATGAATTTACCTTTAATTCATTAAAATGAATTAACTTAAAATCAAATATTTATGCTTAATTAATTTTGAAAAATTCAAAATAAATACATATAATTATCTAAATGTATAGAGAATATTACAGGGGAGTATGCAGCACTTAGAAAATTATAGAGAAATATATGAACATGCATAATTATACAGAAAATTATCAGATAATTTACAAACAATTATATAAAATCTAATAAAATAGATATAATTATACAATAAATTCACAAAAATATATAATAATACATAAAATACATATAAAATATATACAAAGAGAATCATGGCATATTTAACATCCCCAGCTCACAAACCAACTTAGAGAAAGTGGATTCATCAAGTGGTTTAGTGAAGATGTCTGCAATTTGATCATGTTAGGCCGACTAAACTCACTATATATAATAATATAGTGAACACAATCCAAGACAAACACAAGTATAAGAGAATAATTCAATAAACTCTTATTCACAAATCTCAGTAGTTTACAAATAATCTCTTAGTGATTTATATCTTATCACTAAGAGCTGCTAGGTTACACGAGTGATATTCAATTGATAACTCATCTAGAGTAAACCCTAAGCTGTGTTTATATACACAGTTACATGATATCTACTGATTGATTTATAATTATCTGCTTCCTAAAATAATCTAACCAGTAGCTATCCTTCTGCTGTCCTGATCTGCACAATCTCTCTTGATCTTTATCTTCCTTACTTAGTCAGATATGCTCCTGAAAATCAGCCGCCTGCAAACTCTGATCATCGCTTAAACTCTGATCCAGCTGTCAGTCGTTAAACTCTGATTTCCAGCTAAACTCTGATATTTGCTTCTGCACACTAAACAAGTTAGATACCTGTGACATCATCAAATATGTAACAATCTCCCCCAACTTGTACATTAGACAGAATGAACAAGTTCTATATATTTACTGATGATGTCAAAAACAATCAAGGACAAATGCATGAAGTAACTGATCTGCATAAATAAGTTAATACTTACAGAATAGGTAGAACTAATTACAACTTACAGATCATAGCAGAACTAATTATCCAATCAGTCTATACCCATAGCTCTCCTTAACAAACTTGGTAATCAGATCTTCTTCAATTTGTTTCAGAGTTTGTATCATTTGAGCTTTGACAGTCTTCAACTCTTCATCTTCATCTCCTGTCTGGTATATGGCTGATCTCAAAGCATTAGCTTTGCTTCTCTTCATTGCTTCTCCCAACTGAATGGCTCCTGGTCTTTCAGCTTCATTATTATAACCCAGAATTCTGGTTCCAGCAATAGTCTCCATAACAGAGCTATTTTTCTCCATATCAATCTCTGAACCATCTTCCAAGGTTATCTTAGGCACATATTCAGCATCAGAACTTATCCCATAGAATCTTCTTTTCTCTTGGATAGTTCTCTTCATTCCATCAGACCATCTTCTGGATGCTTCATTCTTTATCTCAAGCATATAGTGAATATGCTCAAGTTCCCTCAGAGATTTTAACAGTAGATCAGCTTCAGAAATTCTGTAAACCCTGCCAGATTCCAAAAATATAGCAATTTTTTCTTTGTCTTCTCGTCCATCATGAGTGTCTATCAGAATTTGTGCTGATTCTATTCTGTCAAGGTCTTCCTGTGTTACAGTTTCTCCAGCCTTTTTAGTAAAAGGAAATGGATCTCTGAAGTTAGTTGCTGCACTTGTCTGTATTTTCTCCTTTCTGTGACCCAGACCTGTAGTGTCTCTTGCTTCTTTCCCTCTTGTTCCTTTTGCTCTGATCTGAGTAAATAAAGAGCTTTCCTTGTACTGACCTGTACCAAGGCTTCCAAATAAACTCTTCTTCTTAGATTCAGCTGTGTCAACTTGAGCCTTGTCAGAGATTGACTTGATCCAGGTAGCTCTGTCTTCAACTGGCTTCAGCTTTTCTTTCTTCACATCTTCAGCTTGAGCAATGTCAGAGGCTAAACTCTGATCAGTGGACTCAGGAATGATCTCAAGAGTTTGGTTAACTTCTGATTCAGCCTTCCTTTTAGATGGAGCACCATCTATAATCTTTTTCCCTTTTTCACTGGAATCAGATTCAGACTTCTTCTGATAAACTCTGGGCCTATTGATATCAGAGTAATTAACTTCACTGATCACAATTCCTTTTCTTCTTGAAGAAGTTAATTTCCTTGTAGAGGAATTAGTGACCAGTTTCTTGCCATCAGAGCTTACTTTTAGATGATCAGTTTGAGCTTCCTTTTCATCAGACTTTGATTTTCTTGTCTTGTTCTTCTCAGCAGCCAACCTTTCTTCTTCTTTTCTAGCATCTTCAAGTGACACTCCTGGATTTTCTTCTTCAAATAAGTTCTTTGCAACTGCTTCATCAAAATCCAGTTGTGTAGGGGCCTTGTAGAAGAAGGTTGTTTCCTCTCCTTGAAACTTCACTGTGTGACTCAGAATCTTAGATTCAGGATTACCAAGCTTAATTAATTGCTCAGAGAGAGCTCTGGTTTTACTGTCAGCTGGTATCAGAGGTTGAGATTTTGTTTTCTGAGATGGATGAGAACTGCTTCCAGCCTTATCACTCCTCTTTTCTTCAGATTGACTCTGAGAGTGTAAGATTATTTCAGAGTTTAAATTTTCAGACTTCTTCTTATCTTCATCCTCTTCCTCATCATCAGGTTTTCTCTGTTGCTGATCAACCTTGCATTTGTCTTTTAGTACTTTCTCCCCCTTTTTGACATCATTGGGGTTGAGAAATTTCACCAGTTGAGCAACAGAAGAGCTCAACTCAGCCAGAGTTTGCTGCATGGATTGCTGAGTGAATTCTATAGAGGATAGTCTGGCTTCCACAGAGGAAATTGGAGCTCTGTGCATCCTCTTAGAGTAACTGAGAGTACAAACTCTGTTCTCTGTAGGTTTGGAAGGAGGAATTTCACAAACAGGAGCCGTTGATGCAGGTTGAACAGGTGAAGGATCTCTGATTGGAGAAACTTCCCTGACTGAAATGCTTACTCTGTTCTCAGCAGAGACTTCAGCTGCAAGAATAGCTGAGTCAATAGGATGAACAGAAGTGACCTCTGTAGTATCTGTATCATCATCATCATCATCAACTGCAATACTGAGTGTCTGTGAACACAGAGGAGCTGTAGCTTCCTCAGAATTTGCAGCAGATAATATCTCCTGATCAGGAGCTGCAACTAAATTTTCAACAGGGGTCAGAATTTCTTGAGCAATGTCTGGAGTAGTTACAATTGCTTCTGGAGTGGAGACATGTGCTTCTGGAGTATGTTCTGAGAGAGTTATAGCATCTGCTGGTGAGTGTGGCACAAGATCCTCTGACTGAGGAATGTGCTCTGTCATTGGAATGTCAGCTTCTGATGTAGTAGATAGGGGTACTGCAGATAGAGGTTCTACCATCAGAGGATCAGAAACTGTGACCATCTCAAGAGGATTGACTGTGGATTCCTGAGGAGGGTCCACAATAAGATCAGTAATTGTGGAGGTGGGCTTGATCTTCTTCCTGGGCCTTGAGATTAGAGGAACTGGTTCTGGCTCAGGGTCAGAGTCAGAGTCTGATAATCTCTGCAGAAATCTTCTCTTCCTAGGTGGAGGAGATGGCTGTTTGGATGGAGATTTAGAAGACCTCAGTACCCTTGTTGGTGAAGATATTACAACTGGCCCTTTTTGGGAAGGACCAGAGGTTGTGTTTAGATCAGATTTTACAACTGGCCCTTTTTGGGAAGGACCAGAGGTTGGTATATCTTGTGTCTGGTGGGTGGAGGATGGTAAATTCTCATCAGAGAATAATGCATCATATTTATCTGGCATTGCCAGCTTCAGCTTATCCTGAACAGTTACTGGTATAGCAAAAACAGGCAATTGAGGTTTCTTACTGTCCTTTTTGATTAAATCAGTGAAAGCTCGTTTTGTGATTTTAAAGGGTAGTTCAGTGTCAGTATCAGGAATAGGGACCAGAGGAAAACAGTAAGAGAAAATAAGCTGACAAAATCTAGCAAAGTAGACAGTATTTTCATCTTCTAATCTCCTATCACCAATAAATCTCAAAATGGATGGTGCTATATCAAAATTGAGATTATGGATAAGAGCATACCCAATCTGCTGACTGAAGAGAGGAATAGCATCGAAATTGCTGCATTTATTCCCAAAAGCTCTTGTTATACAGTCATAGTAGAAACTCCATTCTTTGCAGAGACAAGGGCGCTTGAGTTCCCCCATCTTATCAGTGTTACCAGAGTATCCAAAGAATTGCATCATATCCTTCAGAGTTTGTGTAGAGACAGAGCTGTGATACTTGGAATGCTCTGGAAGGTGAAGAGCCTTTCGAACCGTTGCAGGAGTTACAATATACTCCTGACCCTCATAAGAGCATGTCAAAGATGGTGATCCGTGTTCACCACCATCATTATATCTTGCTGAACGCCAGAGAGTCAAAATTTGTGCTGGAGAAATAACTTCTGGTTGTGTGAGTGCATACATGAACTCACTGTGAGCAAGATAGTCCTGAATGAGATGAAACTCGGTTGGAGCTTCATCATTTGACAGGATTGCAGCATAGTTGTTGGTGACGAACTTTGCACCAGCATATTCAAAAACTTTGGTCGACATTTTCTGAGAAAAAATCAAGAAAATCGTGAAGTGTAGATGAGATGTTTGATGAAATGCGCACAAGAGCTTTTGAAAATATTATCAGAGAGAGAGAGAGAGATATCGTGTGAAGTGAGAAGAAAATACTCGATTTCTGAGAATATATATGTATGTACGCATGCGGGTGAGATATAAACGCTGTAGTGGGGCACGTGGCAAGTTCTGAACGGTAAAAAAATATGGTAGTGGAGAGGTAATAATGAGTGGCGTGTGAATCTGAACAATTATGCACCATTTACCAATAAAACACAAATAATTACTGTGTTTTTCTCCACTCAGGAATTCAAATGGTTTTTCTACCGTTTGATAATAAAAACTAATATTATCTGACCAAAATATTTATTTTAACTCGGACTTCGATCAAAGGCTGACCATTGACCAGAGTTTAAATAAATGACTTATAAAATGACAAATCAAAGAGTGATCATAGAATCTTGTAATGATGAGAGATAAATATTCAAGGTCTAAACGACACTTGCTCCTCAGAGTTTGCAAATATTTATTGAACTCTAGTCAAAAATTACTCGAAGCCAAGAAAAATTGTTAATCACAGAAGTGGAGTGAGGTGTGTGTTAACATGAATATTCTAATGTTACAGAGATTGTCAAATTTCTCAAATAATATTAGAAAGAATCAGATAATAAGAAAATGTTTTAAACATCTCATAAGCCGACTTTCTCACAAATGGATCAGAGTATATCATTTCTTCTCTTTTGAACAACATTTGTCTTTTGAAAGGGAACTTCTCGTGGTAAGTGAGTCATAACCTTTATCAGACTTTTGTTTGCTCAGAGTATTTCTCCAGTAATCAGAGAATGTGAAAAGTCCCCAAAAATTAACTTAATTTTTGATGCATTTGCTTAATACCAGCAGTGCACTTGGATCTTTCCTTTCACAAATTTTCTAAGATCTCAAAGGAGTACCTGAGATAATTTCTTTTGTTTTTCTTTTCTTTTGATTTTCTTTTCTGAGAAGAAATATCTTGAGGATCCATAACTGAAATATATTAACTCTTAGCTCATAAGAGGAGAAAAGCAGATTCTTTTCTGAGTACATATCTAATATTTAAGAAGTAAGACAGTCTAGGTAACAGAATTAACTCATGTGTTGTGTGTTAAGGATTTCCACAGCTGTAATATCACAAAATTCAGACTTTAGAGAGGCTTATGACTAAATTCAGTTAAGTGCAACATATTCTTCACAGGAATATCTTTCATCATGAAAAATTCAAGTCATCAGAGTTTGTCGGGTCAGAGTTTAAATATCAGAGTTTATCAAATCAGAGTATAATCATCAGAGTCTTGATCAGAGAATAACAGATGCAGTTGTAGATCATGTTAATAATAACAAACATTAACAGATATAGTATTATGCAATGTATCAGAGTTTAGAGAGGACCAGAGATCATCCCTAATTCGTTTACAAGCCTTGTGAATGTTGCTTCAGCCAGAGGTTTGGTGAAGATATCTGCCAGCTGCTGATCTGTTGGAACAAAGTGAAGCTCTACTGTTCCTTCCATCACATGTTCTCTGATAAAATGATACCTTATGCTGATATGCTTGGTCATGGAGTGCTGTACTGGATTTCCTGTCATAGCAATAGCACTTTGGTTATCACAATAAATAGGAATTTGAGTCAGAGTTAACCCATAATCCAGTAGTTGATTCTTCATCCATAAAATCTGAGCACAGCAGCTTCCTGCAGCAATATACTCTGCTTCTGCAGTGGATGTGGAAATAGATTTTTGTTTCTTACTGAACCAAGAAACTAATCTTCCTCCTAGAAATTGACAGCTCCCACTTGTACTTTTTCTGTCTATTTTGCATCCTGCAAAATCTGCATCAGAGTAACCAATCAGTGTAAAGTCTGATTCTCTGGGATACCAGAGTCCCATCTCAACTGTTCCTTTGAGATATTTGAAAATCCTTTTGACTGCTACAAGGTGTGGTTCTCTTGGATCTGCTTGAAATCTTGCACAAAGACAGGTTGCAAACATGATATCAGGTCTACTAGCAGTCAGATATAGAAGTGAGCCTATCATACCTCTATAGTTAGTAATTTCTACTGGTGATCCAGTATCTTTATCTAACTTAGTGGCAGTTGCCATTGGAGTGGTGGCAGCTGAGCTATCCTGCATGCCAAATTTCTTTAGCAAGTTCCTGGTATATTTAGACTGATTAATGAAAATACCCTCATCAGTCTGTTTGACTTGAAGTCCCAAAAAGTAGCTCATTTCTCCCATCATGCTCATCTGATATCTGGACTGCATAAGCTTTGAGAATCTCTCACAGAGTTTAGGATTAGTAGACCCAAAAATAATATCATCTACATAGACTTGAACTAATAGCAGATCATTACCATGGTTGAGATAAAATAGAGTTTTATCAATTGTACCTCTGTTGAAACCACTGTCCAAAAGAAATTGAGCCAGAGTTTCATACCATGCTCTTGGTGCTTGCTTTAGTCCATACAGTGCTTTATCCAATCTGTAGACATGATCTGGAAATTTTGTGTCCACAAACCCTGGAGGTTGTTCAACATATACCTCTTCCTCCAGCTCCCCATTGAGAAAAGCACTCTTTACATCCATCTGAAACACTTTGAATTTCTTGTGTGCTGCATAAGCCAAGAAAATTCTGATTGCTTCCAATCTGGCAACTGGGGCAAAGGTCTCATCATAGTCAATTCCTTCTTGTTGAGAATATCCCTTAGCTACCAGTCTGGCTTTATTTCTTGTAATTATACCATCACTGTCTGTTTTGTTCCTAAAAACCCACTTGGTACCAACAATTGATCTGTTCTTTGGTCTTGGTACAAGTGTCCAGACTTTATTTCTCTCAAATTCATTTAACTCCTCCTGCATTGCTGTTACCCAGTCTGCATCCTTTAAGGCTTCTTCCACTTTCTTTGGTTCTGTCTGAGATAAAAATGAATGAAATAAACACTCATTTGCTGTTGCAGTTCTGGTTTGTACTCCAGCATTTGGATCCCCAATAATCAGATCTGGTGTATGAGACTTTGTCCATTTTCTTTCATGTGGCAGTTGATTTCTGGAACTAGATCCTCCCCCATGATCCATGCCAGTATCATTTTGATTCTCTGATGCCTCTCCCCCATTATTCATGCTATCTCCATGAGCATTCTGAGATTCTGATGCTCCCCCTGAAGATGTGTTCTCCTGATTCTCTGATGCAGAGTGATCAGAGTTTGAGGAGTCAGAATCAGAGTTTGTGTTTTCTGCCGAGTCTGCAACATTTTCATTCAGATTTTCATTTTGAAAGTGCTCCCCCTCAACATGTGCTTGAGGTTGGTGATTAGAAGTGACATGCTCTGATATTGTCTCAGAGTCAGAGTTTATGGAATCAGAGAATGCATCTTCATCTTCAAATCTCAGTTGCTCATGATCTTCAAAATCTTCCATTCCAGTAATTTTCTTATCATCAAAGGATACATGAATGGATTCCATGATTACCCTTGTTCTCAGATTGTAAACTCTGAAGGCTTTTGTTGATAAAGGATAACCAACAAAAATTCCTTCATCAGCTTTTAAATCAAATTTGGTTAGCTGTTCAGGATGATTTTTCAGAACAAAACATTTACATCCAAAAATATGGAAGTATTTGAGATTTGGTTTTCTGCCTTTAACCATTTCAAATGGAGTTTTCCCATGTTTGTTAATCAGAGTTGCATTCTGTGTGAAACAGGCAGACTGCACAGCTTCAGCCCAGAAGTAGGTTTCTGACAGGAATCACAGAGTCCATCTGGAGTAAAAACTGATTTTGGAAGTCCTTTCACAAGATCTTTCTTCACAAGCTCATTTATATTATTGAAGTTCAGGTGAGATAATTTCTTGTGCCAGTTCCAGCTTTCTTCAATACTGGCTCTGCCAAGTAGACAGATTGCAGAGCTTTCAGAGTTTAAAGATAGCTTAGCTTCATAGATGTTGCCATGTCTGTATCCTTTCAGAACAACTTTTCCAGTTCTTTTACTAATGACCTCACAGTGTTCTTCCAAGAAATTGACATGATATCCTCTGTCACAGATTTGACTTATGCTCAGCAGATTGTGCTTAAGTCCTGAGACAAGAGCTACAGATTGAATGATGACATTTTCAAGATTGATGTTGCCATATCCCAAAGTTTTCCCTATGTTGCCATCTCCATAAGAAACATTTGGGCCAGCCTTCTCCACAAAGTCTGATAGCAGGGCTTTATTTCCTGTCATATGTCCTGAGCATCCACTGTCCAGAACTAGGATGTTTTTCCTGTTGCCCTGCAATCACATACACAACTAATGATTAGTTTTAAGGACCCAGACTTGCTTGGATCCTTTGTTCTTGTTAAGTTTGTTAACACTAGCAGCGGAAGATTTATCAGAGTTTATATCAGAGTTTGTGCTAACAGACTTTTTAACAGATGCTGAACTAGGAGAATCAATCTTTTTCCTCAAAGAAGGTTTTAATTCATAATAATCATAATATAAACTATGGTATTCCTCACAAGTGTAAATGGAATGCCATAAACTACCACAATGAAAACAAGGATTCTCTGGTCTAAATCTAGTATTCCTAGTTTTAACTTCTGATTTTGGAGACATAGCATTTATGTCCTTATTTTTCCTGCAAAAAGAAGCAAGATGATTAGAATTACCACAATTATGACAAGTTTTCCTAGGAGCATTTGGAACAGGCATGTAATTGTTGCTTTTGTTTATTCCAACCTTTCCATTCCTATTTTTCCTAGGTTCCTTAATCCTGTTTTCTTTCTTAACCTCCTTGAGTTTATGCTTAAGCTGTTTCTGAGTCATTAAACCAATATTAACCTGTTTAGGAGTATCAGTTTTTGATTCTGCAACAAATCTTACTGGAACTACCTTGGGTTTTTCAATTTTAATGGTTTCTTGTTTATATGACTCAACTTCATTCTTATCAGAGTAACCTAACCCTTTCTTCCAGTTTCCACTTTCTAAGATATTCTGAGTAGTTTTACCTGAGTTAGTCCAAGTTCTGATTATCTCTCTTTCCTTAACAAGTTCTGTTTCAAGAGAAGCATTTTTCTTTAAGAGTTCATTTTTAATAAAGATAGCATCATCCCTTTCCTTCTGAACTTCTAGCATCAGAACTAGTTCCTTTTCAAGATAATCATTCCTTTTCTTGACATTTAAGTTATCAGATTTTAGTCTTTCATTTTCTAAAGTCTGATCTCTATAACTAACATGCAGAGTTTTAAGAAACAATCTTAACTCAGCTATATCTTCAGTGTCAAAAGCAAGAGTGGAATGAGGTACCTTAGTCTCAACAGTTTCAGTGCTGTTGTCCATGTTTGCCATCAAGGCATAGTTGACTTCATCTTCTGACTCTGATGTGTCTGCCCAGCTTCCTTTCTTTGTGATAAAGGCCTGTTCCTTTTCTTTCTTAGCTTTCTTGCACTCAGTTGCAAAGTGACCTTTTTCTCCACAATTGAAGCAGGTGTACTTAGACTTATCAGATTTTCCAGATTTTTCTTCTTTGCCTTCATTCTTTTTGAAGATCTTTTTGTCAGAGTTTCTGTCTTTGGTTGAGAACTTCTTCCCTTTGTTGAAGTTCTTGTAGGCCATCTTCTTAAAGCTTTTTACCATTAGTGCTGCCAGCTGCATCATCTCAGTATCACTGTCATCAGAGTCTGAAGGGATATCAGAGTCTGAGTCAATATCAGAGTTTGATGACTCAGTATCAGACTTTTTGACATGAGCTTTTCCTTTGCTTTTCACAGTTGAATCTTCTTGAACTTTTAGAGCAACTGGTTTGGGTTTCCCACCATGTCGTTTGCTCCTTTGCTCCATTTCAAGTTCATGAGTTTTCAACCTTCCAAAGATTTCATCCAGAGACATCTCTTCAAGATCATGGTTGTCTCTTATAGTGGTTACTTTCAAATCCCACTTTTCAGGAAGAGCAAGTAGAAATTTGAGATTTGAGTCTTCCAAATCATATTCTTTGTCCACAAGAGACAAGTCATTCAGCAGCTTGACAAACCTATCATAAAGATCAGTCAGTGATTCACCAGATTTTGAATCAAAGTGTTCATACTCTTGAGTAAGTATGGTCCTTCTGTTCTTTTTGATGGCTTTGGTTCCTTGACATCTGACTTCCAAAGCATCCCATATCTCCTTTGCAGTTTTGCATCCAATTACTCTATTGGACATAGCATTGTCCAGAGCACTATGCAACAGATGCTTCACCTTTGCATCTTTACTTATAGATGAGATGTCCTCTGGAGTATAGTCCTTCTTCTCTTTAGGAATCATCTTCTGGGGTTCATCTCCCACTGCAACAGAGAGCTTTGTTGGCATGTGTGGACCATCATAAATTCTATCCAGATATTCTGGATCTGTAGATTCCAGAAACATGATCATTCTTACTTTCCAGACAGAATATTCAGATGCCCTGAGGACCGGAACCCTAAGAGACTCATATCTACTGTTTTGTGATTTCTCAGACATGATTGTGTGATTAAGATCTCACTGTAGGTATATCAACAAAACCTCGCTCTGATACCACTTGTTAGGCCGACTAAACTCACTATATATAATAATATAGTGAACACAATCCAAGACAAACACAAGTATAAGAGAATAATTCAATAAACTCTTATTCACAAATCTCAGTAGTTTACAAATAATCTCTTAGTGATTTATATCTTATCACTAAGAGCTGCTAGGTTACACGAGTGATATTCAATTGATAACTCATCTAGAGTAAACCCTAAGCTGTGTTTATATACACAGTTACATGATATCTACTGATTGATTTATAATTATCTGCTTCCTAAAATAATCTAATCAGTAGCTATCCTTCTGCTGTCCTGATCTGCACAATCTCTCTTGATCTTTATCTTCCTTACTTAGTCAGATATGCTCCTGAAAATCAGCCGCCTGCAAACTCTGATCATCGCTTAAACTCTGATCCAGCTGTCAGTCGTTAAACTCTGATTTCCAGCTAAACTCTGATATTTGCTTCTGCACACTAAACAAGTTAGATACCTGTGACATCATCAAATATGTAACAGATCAGCTGTGGGTACGAAATGTAACACCACGGTACCATTCATGACATGTTCTCGAATGAAATGATACCTGATATCTATGTGCTTGGTTCTGGAGTGTTGCACTGGATTGTTTGAAATGGCTATGGCACTGGTGTTGTCACAAAATATTGGAATTTTGTCGACAGAAATACCATAATCATTTAATTGGTTTCTGATCTAGAGAATCTGAGCACAGCAACTGCCAGCAGCTATGTACTCAGCTTCAACATTAGAAGTGGACACTGAGTGTTGCTTCTTGCTGTACCAGGAAACCAACCGACGTCCGAGAAATTGACAGCTTCCAGACGTACTATTTTTATCAATCCTGCAACCGGCTTAATCAGAATTTGTATAGCCGGTTAAGTCAAAACCGGTATTCTTAGGGTACCAAATACCTAAACCAGGTGTACCCTTAAGATATCTAAAGATTCTTTTGACGGCTATAAGTTGTGATTCTTTAGGATCAGCCTGAAACCTAGCACACAAACATGTTGCAAACATAATATCTGGGCTACTAGCAGTGAGATAGAGTAATGAGCCAATGATACCTCGATAGCTTGAGATATCAACTTTTTTACCAGATATATCCTGGTCAAGCTTAGTGGCAGTGGCCATGGGTGTCTTTGCCGGTGAACAGTCTTCTAGATTGTACTTTCTTAGAAGATCTCTGACATACTTTGACTGGCAAATAAAGATTTGTTAGGTCCTTTAAGAACACTATATAAGTTGATATAGTGATCACAATCAGTAACACAGTATGACAATATAAGAGATTGTAAACAATAAACTCTTATTCACAAAGCTTGAATGGTTACAAAAACTCTCTCAGTGATTTATATTGTATCACTAAGAGCTGCTAGGGTTCTTAACAATGTACTCGATAACTCAACTCATATAGAATAACCCTATTCTGTGTTTATATAGACACAGTTACAAAATCAATCTCTGATTTGATATCCTATAAATCAGCTATGTATTCTATCAATCAAAGATTGCTACAGTTTTCTGTTTAGTTTCCATAGTCAGCAAATCACTCCTCCGCTTCTATCCTTTCTTGAAGTATATCCGCTTCTGAGCTCTTTCCACGTGTAAACTCTGACGAGTCTTGACTATGTAAACTCTGATCAGACTTTATTAAACTCTGGTCAGACTTTACTAAACTCTGATCAGCTTCATCAAACTCTGATCAGCTTCCAGCTTAAACTCTGATCACTCCTGTTCTAAAACAAACTTTAAGAACATTAGTAATCATCAATTATATCTAACAATCTCCCCCAACTTGTGCATAAATATGTTATGTGCAAGTTAACAGATAATTGATGATGTCAAAACAGATAAGTCAAATGCAACAGAGTTTAGCTAAATAACAGAAAACTTTTAAAACTCACAGATATTTTACTCCTTAGCTTCATAGACACCATGAGCTGTCTTTAGATATCCTCTGAAGAGTTCTCTTTCAGCTTCTTCAAGTGCTATGATCATCTGTCTCTTGATCTCTCTTAGCTCTGGATCTGAAACTCCAGTTTGGTAAATTGCAGCTCTGAGATCATAAATCTTGTTTCTTCTCATGTCTCTATCCAGCCTGATATTGTAAGCTTTATCAGACTCTTCATTGAATGCAAGAGTACTGATTCCAGCTATTGTTACTATTTTTGCTGAATTCTTCTTCATCTCAACCAGCTGTCCTTGATGATTGAAGTATTTAGGAATAAAAGGTCCAGCATTTTTGTTTCCTGTAATACCCATCTTTCTTCTGATTTGATCTTTGAGCAGATTGGAGATGTGTTGACATGACTTGTTCTTTACTTGAAATATGTGTGAAACATATCTCAATTCCTCCCAGTGTTTAGCATAAAGATCAGCTTCAATTACTCTAAACACTGTTCCATCAGACATGAAGTAGATAAGAATGTTATCTCCTCTGTCATTCTTCACCAGTTGGACTGAATCCAGTTTGTCCATTCTTTCTTGCAATGCTCCAGTCTTGGGAGCACAGAGAGATGAGGGGTCTGTTGACATTGATCCTATACTCTGATCAAATTTTTCATATTTAGATCCTAGCCCTCCTTTATTTCTTCCTGCTTTTTGACGAGAGATTGGTTGAATTGAGCCCTTTTCAAAGTTTATCTCAGTCATCAGACTGGGCTTTGCAAATCCTGGCAATGGAGTAGTTGTTGGTTTGAACACAGCTTGAGCCTTGTCAGAGGTTGTGTCTTTCTTTGCTTCCTTATTAACTTGAGCTGTGTCAGAGGTTAATTTTCCTTTTTGTGATTCTGCAACATGAGCTTTGTCAGAGATTGCAGCTTCTGATTTCTTTTCCTTTACAACTTGAGCCTTGTCAGAGGTTGTAGGCTTCTTCTTAACCCAGCCTTTCTCAAGGTGTTCATCTACTTTGCTTTTTCCCTTGGATGTATACTCATCTTCAGAGTATACCTTTTTGACTGGTAAACTCTGATCAGCAACAGTAGCTTCCTTGATCAATATCCCTTTTTCTTTTGGCTTGGTAGTTGATTTTGCAGGCTTTTGAATTTTTCCAGAGTTTATAGCTTCAACATGTTCTTTCTTCAGTTCAGCTTCCTCTGCAGCAATCAACTCCAAATCCAATTTGGCTTCTGGATTTTCTTGTTCAAAAATCAATCTAGCAAGCTCTTCATCAGTCAATGGTTTATCTGATCCAGCCACTGGTCTTTGCTTTGAGCCAGATGTGACATTATGTGTTGGAGCTGGAGCAGACTTTGTGCTTTGCTTAGACTGTTTTAGACTGTCAGAGTTTGAAACTCTTCCACCAGTCCCTGCTTGAAATCTCTTGTGTTTTGTGAAGTCATCCACATCATCATCATCATCATTCTTCTTTCTCTTCAGAGTTTGAGAAGTAGATTTGCATTTGACTTTAGCTACTCTCTCCCCCTTTTTGACATCATCCTCATCAGGATTCAGAATTGATGTGATCAGAGAAAGTGAAGATTGGATGGCTTCAAGCTGTTTGGACATTTTCTCTTGAGTAGACTCAATGGTGGTCATCCTCTTTTCCAGAGATTCATTTGCAGACACCAGCTTCTTCATGTCTTCCTTTAGAGGTAGCAAATGCCTTTTCTTATCCATATTTTGAGTTTCTTTGAAACTGGCTACCTCTGTTCTGAGAGTGTCTATAGACTGAGATGTCTGAGCATGAGCAGGATGAAATGTCTTTAGATAAAGAACTGTAGCTTTGAGGCTTGACATGACATCAGAGTTTGTAATTTTATTCTCTGCCATAGATAGGAAATCTTCAGCTTTTGTTGGCTCTAGAGAATGCTGGTGGCTCAGCCAGAGTTTATCCCATACTTCACTTGGTGGATCAACCTGAAGATCCCTGGGAAGTGACTCAGAGTTTGTGTTCAGAGTTTGCAGCCTGGCATTATATTGGCTGGTAGACTCCCACTTTTGTTGAAGATGAGACAGAGGGATTTCATCATCATTTTCATCATTGTCATCATCTGAACTTTTATCATCCTCATCATTATCAGATGCAGGATCAACAACTTTCTCAACAGGAACTTGAACAGATTTTACTTGAGCTTCAGACTGTGATTTGATAGGCTCTTCACCAGCCTTAGCAAGAGACTGCAGTGCTTCCAGTGCTACCTTGTCAGATTCTTCAACTACAGCATCTGACTTGTAGTTTTCTGGAGCTGTATCATGAACAATGGCACCCTCAGGAATTTTCATTGGAGAAAAAGGAATTGGAGTGGAGGGTCCATGATCAGATATTGGAATATGAGAGTCAGACACTGTTGTCTCAGCTTCAGCTGTAGCTTGTTCCTTGCATATAATTTCCTCATCTACTTCAGATGAAGTAGAAGATGCTGTAGCAGTTGAGAGTGGAACAGCTTAAAGAGGATGCACCATCAGAGCTTGAGATAGATCATCAGGAATTGTAGTGGATGGTGCTTGTTCTTCCTCAACTGTAAAATCTGTGATCTCTGTTATGGGTACCTTTGCCCTCTTAGGCTTTTTAGCCCTTCTTTTGAATCTAGCAGTCTTTTGCTGAGGACTGACCTGAACAGGTTCAGTGTTTGTTGGAGGAGAAGGTTCAGAGTTTGGTGCATGTGTAGGTTCAAGATCATCATACTCATAGGCTGCAACCAGTCTCCTTCGTTTCTGCTTTTGAGGAGAAGCAGCTTCAGAGTTTACAGGATCAGTGTTTACAGCATCAGAGTTTACAGCATCAGAGTTTGCTGGTTTATCAGACTTTGTCTTCAGAACTTGTGTAGCAACAGAGGTTCTGGTCTTCTTAGTAGAGGGGTTTTCTTCAGACTTTGTAGCCCTTTTAGACCTGGATGCAGAAGTTCTGGGTTGTTTGGGGATTGTAGGAGAGACTGGAGGTTGAGGCTGTTGTGGTTGTGGTTGTTGTTGTTGTTGTACTGGGGGCATATCCATCCTGACTCTAACTTGAGCTGGAATTAGAAGGGGTCTCTGAATTGGATACTTCTCATCTTTGGAGATGAGGTCCTTGAACACCCTTTTATGAAGCCTGAATGGCTTGATCTCATCATCAACATCAAAATCCACCTCACCAACAGTGGCATTAAACAATAATTGACAGAATCTTGAGAAATATATGACTTGTCTATTCTCATGCATTCTTTCACCAATATTTCTAAGAACTAATCTACCAAAATCAAAATTAGTAGAGTAGATCAGAGAATACCCAATCTGCAGCATGTCCATTGGTATGGCATCCCAGTTTGTAGACTTCTTTTGAAAGGCCCTGGTGATGCAGTCGAAGAAGAAACTCCATTCCCTTCTGAGCCCTGGACGCTTCAATTGTCCCAATTTGTCGAGTGATTCACTGTAGCCCAAATCAGTCATCATTGTTCTAAGATTTGCATCTCCATTAGTGATGTAAGCAGTATGCTCTGGCAGGTTGAATGCTGCTCTGACTGTGGCTGGAGTAACAACATACTCCTCCTCTTCATATGAGAACACAATGGTTGGTGCTCCATCTGCACCACCATTGTCATATTGACCCGTTCTCCAAAAATTTATGATCTGGCTTCCAGAGAGTCTGGCAGGAGCGGTAAGGGCGGTAGCAAGGGCACTCTGTGCCAAAAATTGCTGGATGGGATGATAATCCCTTGGAGCGTCGGCAGTGTTGAGAATGGCAGCATGGTTGTTGGGAACAAATTCCACACCTGCAAAGGTAAAAGCTGTAGTGGCCATTAGAACAGAGTTTGTGAAGGAAGGTGTTTGAGAAAGTGTGTAGGAGAAGATTTGAATTTTAGAGAGAAAAGCGTAAGAGTTTGTTGAGAGAGTGTGTGTAAAGATTAAGTGTATAAGTGAATAATAAGCAATAAAATCTGATGTGATAAACTCTTCAGATTTTGTTTAGCTGTACATGCTTGGGCTTTTTGTTCACTTGGACACCTGTCAAATTTTAACTGGTAGATGAATGTTAGTGGCATGGAGAAATGAGAGTAATAATCATGAGCGCAGTAAAACATGTGCAGTTATAAATGCTGATTACACGTTCTCCTATTTAAAATGTTTTTCATGTAAACCCACTAACAATACATCCGTTTGGAACACTCTCTTCACATTCTCTGAATATTTGAACTCCTGAAATATATAAGATTTTAAAAAATCAAGATCAAATCCCTCGAATTTTAAACTCTGAGATTTAAAACAAAGAAATTAAATTTCTAAGTACCTCAGAATAAGACATAATGTTTAGAAAATTCATCAAAAAATCAGAGTTTGTCATAAAGTCCATAGCTCAATAATGTGCTTGTGAAATAATGTGTGTGATTTAACATATTAAATCAGAGACTAAAAAATTTCACAATTTCGTAATTATAAGGTAGACAAGAATAATTTATTTAAACTCTCAAGACATAGACAATAGACATACTCTGATGGAGAAATATATAAAATAAACTAACCCCCTTTTTTTTTTCATCAAAGGACGCTTTTCAGTGTAAATGAATCACGACCTTTAGATATAGTATATCAACAGTATTTCTCCAGTAATCAGAGATTGTGACTGGTCACCATAGATTATAAAATCTTGGCAGTTACTTAATACCAGTAAATGTTTGGGTCTTCCCAGTCACTGTCATATAGACATCTAAGATCTCAAAGGAGTACCATGCTTATTTGCAGGGGTGTGGATAGCATCAGAGTTTATAAACACTGTCTAATTTACTGAGAGAAAATGCAAATTAATCAGTCTCACTTATAATTAAGATATGTGAAGTAATCGAGTCTCAATGATATCAATATGCATATAGTGTAAAATAGTAGCACAAAATTGAGATCAAGATTAAGGAACTTAACTGAGATTCACGATTACTAATTCAGATCATGCTTAATAGTATCTTCACAGGTGATGTGTCTCAGAGAAATAAAAAATGAGATCATTTATCAAGAATCAGAGTTTACAAACATCAGAGAATATTGTCAGAGAATGACGTCAGAGAATGTCAATCAGAGTATAACAAACAGAGTATATCATCAGAGAATGTCATCAGAGTTTAACAATCAGAGTATATCATAGCAAATGTGTGAGCAATACATATGGTAATTTGACAATTTAAATTTGAAAGATCTGACCATTATGTTTACTCAGTTCCTGATATCATTCCTAGCTCATTCACCAGCCTAGTGAAGGTTGCTTCACTTAGTGGTTTGGTGAATATGTCTGCTAGCTGCTGTTCTGTTGGAACAAAGTGAAGTTCAATGGTTCCTTCCAGTACATGCTCCCTTATAAAATGATATCTTATACTGATGTGCTTTGTCAGAGAATGTTGAACTGGGTTTCCTGTCATAGCAATAGCACTTTGGTTATCACAATAAATAGGAATTTTAGAAAAGGATAACCCATAGTCCAATAGTTGATTCTTCATCCAAAGAATTTGAGCACAGCAGCTGCCTGCAGCTATATACTCTGATTCTGCTGTTGATGTTGAGATTGACTTTTGTTTCTTGCTGTACCAAGAAACAAGTCTTCCACCCAAAAATTGACAACTCCCACTTGTGCTTTTCCTGTCAATTTTGCAACCTGCAAAATCTGCATCAGAGTATCCAATTAGACTAAAATCTGATTCTCTAGGATACCATAATCCTAATGATGTGGTTCCCTTGAGATATCTGAAAATCCTCTTTACTGCAATCAGATGAGGCTCTCTTGGATCTGCCTGAAATCTTGCACATAGACATGTGGCATACATTATGTCTGGTCTACTTGCAGTCAGATAAAGCAAAGATCCAATCATTCCTCTATAGTTTGTGATATCCACTGATGCACCAGTATCTTTGTCTAGCTTGGTTGCTGTTGCCATAGGAGTAGTTGCAGCTGAACTGTCTTGCATACCAAATTTCTTCAAAAGATTTCTGGTATACTTGGCTTGATTTATAAAAATCCCATCTTCAGTCTGTTTAACTTGTAAACCCAGAAAGTAACTGAGTTCCCCCATCATGCTCATTTGGTACCTAGACTGCATGAGCTTGGCAAATCTTTGACAGAGTTTAGCATTAGTGGAGCCAAAAATGATATCATCAACATAGATTTGAACTAAAAGCAGATCATTACCATGATTCAAGTAAAACAGGGTTTTATCTATGGTACCTCTAGTAAATCCACTTTCAAGAAGAAATTGAGCTAGAGTTTCATACCATGCCCTTGGAGCCTGCTTTAGTCCATAAAGTGCCTTGTCCAATCTATAAACATAGTCTGGATGCTTTGGATCCACAAAGCCTGGAGGTTGTTCAACATATACCTCTTCATCCAGTTTCCCATTAAGAAAAGCACTCTTGACATCCATCTGGAATACTTTGAATTTCTTGTGAGCAGCATAGGCCAGAAAGATTCTGATTGCCTCCAATCTTGCAACTGGAGCAAATGTCTCATCATAATCAATACCTTCCTATTGTGAATACCCTTTTGCCACAAGTCTTGCTTTATTCCTTGTAATGACACCTTCACTATCAGTTTTGTTTCTGAAAACCCATTTTGTACCAACTATGGATCTATCTTTTGGTCTTGGTACTAGGGTCCAGACTTTGTTTCTCTCAAACTCATTTAGCTCTTCTTGCATTGCTTGAATCCAGTCAGCATCTTGAAGAGCTTCCTCCACCTTTTTAGGTTCTGTTTGTGACAGAAAGCAATGATGTAAACACTCATTTGCTGTAGCTGTCCTTGTTTGCACACCTGCTTCTGGATTTCCAATTATCAAATCAGGTGTATGAGATTTTGTCCACTTCCTAGCATGTGGAAGTTGACCATTTTCATCATTGGATCCTCCCCCTTGATCCATGCTCTCTTGATTCTGTTGATTATTCTCTGTAGCTCCCCCT
The DNA here is from genome assembly GCF_001625215.2 of Daucus carota subsp. sativus. Lineage (NCBI taxonomy): Eukaryota > Viridiplantae > Streptophyta > Magnoliopsida > Apiales > Apiaceae > Daucus > Daucus carota. The sequence continues at coordinate 23,423,750 of NC_030389.2, read as the reverse complement.
GTATTTGTGCTATCAGAGTTTGAATCAGTATTCTCTGATGAGTTTGAGTCAGCATTCTCTGATGAGTATTGGGTAGAGTCTGAAACATTCTGATGCTCCCCCTCAACAAGTGCTTCATCATCATGAACTTGTAAATCTTTACCAGAGTTTGCTGTATTTTGGTCACAGTCAGAGTTTGACTGTTCATCAGAGTTTGTTGAATCAGAGAATATTTCTTCATTTTCAAAATGCAATTCTTCATGATCATCCATATCTGTTAAGCCCATGATTCTCTTGTCATCAAATGACACATGTATGGATTCCATGATCACTTTGGTTCTTAGATTGTAGACTCTGAAGGCCTTTGTTGTCAGAGGATAACCTACAAAAATACCTTCATCAGCTTTTAAATCAAACTTGGTAAGCTGTTCTGGATGAGTCTTCAATACAAAGCATTTGCACCCAAATATGTGAAAGTACTTCAGATTTGGCTTCTTTTTCTTCACCATCTCATATGGGGTCTTGCCATGCTTATTAATCAGTGTTGCATTTTGAGTGAAGCAAGCTGTTTGAACAGCTTCTGCCCAGAAATAAGTAGGTAATTTAGCCTCATCAAGCATAGTTCTGGCAGCTTCTATAAGAGTCCTGTTTTTCCTTTCAACTACACCATTTTGCTGTGGTGTACCAGGTGCAGAAAATTGTTGCACTACACCTCTTTCTTTGCAGAACTCTTCCATTGTTGAAATTCTGAACTCAGTTCCATTATCACTTCTAATGATCTTTACTTTGTCTTCAGATCCATGATCCAGTTGCTTCACATGATCCATCAGATGCAAGGCTGTTTCATCTTTAGAGTGAAGAAAATATACCCAAGTGTATCTGGTATACTCATCAACAATGACAAGAGCATATTTCTTCCTTGCAATGGATGGTACATTAACTGGTCCAAATAGATCAACATGTAGAAGATGATATGGTTTCTTTATTGAGAATTCAGTCTTACTCTTGAAGGATGTCTTTCTCTGCTTGGCCTTTTGACATGAATCACATAGTCCATCTGAAGTGAGTAGTGATTCAGGGAGTCCTCTCACAAGCTTTTTCTTTATAAGCTCATTTATTGAGTTGAAATTCAGGTGTGAGAGCTTCTTATGCCACTTCCAACTTTCTTCTGCAGAGATTCTAGTTGATAAGCAAATTGCTTTTCCTTCAGAGTTTGTAGGCAAGTGGATTTCATAAATATTTCCATGTCTGTGAGCAATCACTGCCACCTTGCCTGTTGACTTGCTTACTATCTCACTGTGTTCTTCATAGAAATCAACATGATATCCTCTGTCACAGATCTGACTGACAGAGAGTAAGTAGTGTTTTAGCCCTTGAACAAGAGCTACATTTAATATGATGACATTTCCAAGATTGATGTTGCCATATCCCAGAGTCCTTCCTATGTTGCCATCTCCATAAGAAACACTTGGGCCAGCTTTCTCCACAAACTCTGATAGCAGGGCCTTATTTCCAGTCATGTGTCCTGAACATCCACTGTCCAAGACTAGAATATTCTTCCTGTTGCCCTGCAATCACAAAGACCACTAATTGTTAGTTTTAAGGACCCAGACTTGCTTGGATCCTTTGGCCTTATTAAGTTTGTTAGCTTTTGCAGCGGAATTATTTTTATCAGAGTTTGAGCTAACAGACTTTGGATCAGAGTTTGTACTTGAAACAGATTTTGTACTTGCAGAGCTTTTATTAATCTTCTTCAAAGAAGGTTTCAATTGATAATAATCATAATACAAACTATGATATTCTTTGCAAGTATAAATAGAATGCCATAAACTACCACAATGAAAACATGGATCTTGTGGTTTATATCTAATACTACTTTTTCTAACTCCAGACTTTGTAGGTAAGGAGTTAATGTCTTTGTTCTTCCTGCAAAAATTAGCAAAATGATTAGTATTCCCACAGTTATGGCATGTCTTCCTAGGTTCATTTGGAACAGGCATGTAGTTATTACTCTTGTCTATTCCAACCTTGCCATTTCTATTTTTCCTAGGCTCCTTGTCTTTGCTATCAGACTTTACTTCTTTAAGCTTATGCTTAAGCTGTTTCTGAGTCATCAGTCCTATGTTAACCTGTTTGGGCTTAACAGTTTTTAAATTGTTGTTAATCTCTGATTCTGGTCTACTCTGTTTAGACTTAGAGGATTCAGTAACAAATTTAACAGGTTTAACCTTAGGTTTTTGAGTTTTAACAAACTCTGTTTTTGATGACTCAGCTTCTGAGTTATCAGTGTAACCTAGTCCCTTCTTCCAGTTTCCACTACCTAAGATATCCTGAGTAGTTTTGCCTGAATTAGTCCATGTCTTAATAATATCCCTTTCCTTAGCAAGTTCTGATTGAAGAGATGCATACCTCTTTAATAATTCATCTTTAACAATGACAGCATCATCTCTTTCTTTCTGAACTTCTAACATCTGAACTAATTCTTTTTCTAGATAATCATTCCTTTTCTTAACACTTAGAGTTTCAGATTTTAATCTTTCATTCTCTAAAGTCTGATCTCTAAAGCTGATATGCAAAGTTTTAAGGAACAATCTTAATTCAGTTATATCTTCAGTATCAAAGGCAAGAGTAGAATGAGGTACCTTTGCAGTAGATTCAGAGTTGTTGTCAGTGTTTGCCATCAGAGCATAATTGACTTCTTCTTCTGAATCAGATGTATCTGTCCAGTTTCCTTTCTTGGTGATAAAGGCTTTTTCTTTTTCTTTCTTGGCTTTCTTGCATTCAGATGCAAAGTGACCCTTTTCACCACAGTTGAAACAAGTATACTTGTCAGCTTTTCCAGCTTTCCCTTCCTTGCTCTCATTCTTTCTAAAGTTCTTCTTATCATAAACTCTGTCAGAGTTTCTGTCTTTTCTTGAAAAACCTTTGCCTTTGTTGAACTTTTTGTAGGCCAACTTCTTGAAGCTTTTCACCATCAAAGCTGTTAACTGCATCATCTCATCATCACTTTCTTCAGAGTCTGAGAGAACGTCAGAGTTTGAGTCATCAGAGTTTGATGACTCACTGTCAGACTTTGTGACATGAGCTTTTCCCTTGCTTTTAGCAGCTTCCTCTTGAACTTTTAGAGCAACCGACTTTGATTTTCCTCCATGACGTTTGCTTCTCTGCTCCATCTCAAGTTCATGAGTCTTCAGTCTTCCATAAACATCATCAAGAGACATTTCTCCAAGATCAAGGTTGTCTCTTATTGTAGTGACTTTCAAATCCCATTTTTCAGGAAGAGCCAGCAGGAATTTGAGGTTTGAGTCTTCTAGATCATATTCCTTGTTCACCAGAGATAAGTCATTCAACAGTTTGACAAATCTGTCATACAGATCTGTCAAGGACTCACCAGATTTTGAGTCAAAGTGCTCATACTCCTGTGTAAGGATTGTTTTTCTGTTTTTCTTTATGGCCTGAGTTCCCTGACATCTGGTTTCCAGAGCATCCCAGATTTGTTTAGCAGTTTTGCACCCAATCACCCTATTAGACATTGCATTATCAAGGGCACTGTGCAGAAGGTGTTTCACCTTAGAGTCTTTACCAATTGATGAAATGTCCTCAGGGGTATAATCTTTCTTCTCCTTTGGAATCATCTTCTGAGGCTCATCTGCAATCCCAACAAAGAGCTTGGTGGGCATGTGTGGTCCATCATAGATCCTGTCAAGGTATTCTGGATCAACAGAGTCTAGGAATATGATCATTCTCTCTTTCCAGACCGGATATTCAGATGCCTTAAGGATTGGAACTCTAAAAGATGAAGCTTGTGATTTTTCAGACATGATTGTGATTAAGATCTCACTGTAGTAATCTTAACAGAGCTCGCTCTGATACCACTTGTTAGGTCCTTTAAGAACACTATATAAGTTGATATAGTGATCACAATCAGTAACACAGTATGACAATATAAGAGATTGTAAACAATAAACTCTTATTCACAAAGCTTGAATGGTTACAAAAACTCTCTCAGTGATTTATATTGTATCACTAAGAGCTGCTAGGGTTCTTAACAATGTACTCGATAACTCAACTCATATAGAATAACCCTATTCTGTGTTTATATAGACACAGTTACAAAATCAATCTCTGATTTGATATCCTATAAATCAGCTATGTATTCTATCAATCAAAGATTGCTACAGTTTTCTGTTTAGTTTCCATAGTCAGCAAATCACTCCTCCGCTTCTATCCTTTCTTGAAGTATATCCGCTTCTGAGCTCTTTCCACGTGTAAACTCTGACGAGTCTTGACTATGTAAACTCTGATCAGACTTTATTAAACTCTGGTCAGACTTTACTAAACTCTGATCAGCTTCATCAAACTCTGATCAGCTTCCAGCTTAAACTCTGATCACTCCTGTTCTAAAACAAACTTTAAGAACATTAGTAATCATCAATTATATCTAACAAGATTCCATCTTCCTTTTGGCTTACTTGAAGACCAAGAAAGTAGGATAGCTCACCCATCATACTCATTTTGATAATTACTCTGCATTAACTTAGCAAATCTCTTGCACAAGTTATCGTTAGTAGAACCAAATATAATATCATCAACATATATTTGAACAAATATCATATCATTATCATGCAATTTGTAAAAGAGAGTTTTGTCTATGACACCTCTAGTAAATTTATTTTCAATTAAAAATTCAGAGAGGGTGTCATACCATGTACTTGGTGACTGCTTGAGTCCATAGACAGCTTTGAATAGGAAGTACACAAAATCAGCAAATTCTGGATTTTCAAAGCCTGGGGGCTGTTCCAGATATACTTCTTCTTCCAGCTTTCCATTCAGAAATGCACTTTTCACATCCATCTGATAAACTTTGAAGTTGGAGTGTGCAGCAAATGCAAGGAATATTCTGATGGCTTCAAGACGAGCAACTGGAGCATAGGTTTCATCATAATTAATTCCTTTTTCCTGAGAATAACCTTTTGCAACCAGTCTGGCTTTGTTTCTCACAGCAATGCCATCACCATCTAACTTGTTACGGAAGACCCATCTAGCTCCAATTGTAGACTTTCCTTTTGGTCTTGGAACCAGGGCCCAGACTTCTTGTCTCTCAAATTGATTGAGTTCTTCTTGCATGGCAAGAACCCAATCAGGATCAGCAAGTGCTTCATCTATTTTCTTTGGTTCTAGTTGAAATAGAAATCCAGAAAATAAACATTCGTTAGACGTAGCACTTCTAGTCCTTACACCAACATCAGGATCACCAATAATCAGATCAAAGGGATGATCTCTGCTCCAAATCCTTTCCCTTGGAAGTTGTGTCCTTGATGATTCAGCAGTATTATCATTAGGCTGATGTGTATGACTAGTTTATCCACCAGCTCCCCCTGAGCTGTTGCCAGGTTGACTTGATGATCCACCACTAGCATCAGTGGAATCTCCAGCATTATTGCCATTTCCTCCACCATTGCCTGGATCATTATCATTGTTGTCATCACCTGTTGCAACCTCAGGTGGCACATCATCATCTGAATCAGAATCTGGATAGTTGTCAAACCTCAGAGGTTCAGATGGATTAGCAGATTGTAAACTTGGTAGTTTAGTGTCATCAAATGTTACATTGACACTAACTTTCACTGATAGAGTATCAATTACAAAAACTCTATAAGCATTATTTGTATAACCAACAAAAATTGCTTCAGATGCCTTTGGCTCAAACTTGTTCAAGTTCTCTTCACCATCCTTGAGAACATAACACTTGGCTCCAAAGACATGAAGATGTTTGACATATGGTTTCTTGTTTTTATATAGATGAAATGGAGTTTTCATATGATCCTTGTTGATCAAAGTTCTATTCTGGGTATAGCAGGAAGTAGACACAGCTTCAGCCCAAAAGTACAGTGGAAGCTTTGATTCAGCAATCATAGTCCTTGCAGCTTCAATCAGTGTATGATTCTTTCTTTCGACGACTCCATTTTGCTGTGGAGTCCTTGGTGCTGAATACTGCCTTTGAATTCCCTTTTCAGAGTAATAGTTGATTAGAGTTTGATTCTTGAATTCAGTGCCATTATCTGACCTTACAGCTTTCACTGGCACACCTTTATCCAATTCAACTGACTTAATATGATCCATCACTGTCATCGGGGTTTCATCCTTAGAAGCCAGGAAGTAAACCCAAGTAAATTTCGAGAAGTCATCCACAATAACCAAGGCATATCTTCCTCCATCAATTGATGCAACATTCACGGGACCAAACAAATCCATATGTAGTAAGTGAAGTGGACTTGTGATGGTATTGATGGTCTTGCCTTTGTGAGATGCTCTCTTCGCTTTTCCTTTCTGACAAGCTTCACAGAGATCATCAGTTGAGAATTCCAGGGAAGGCAAACCTCTCACTAGATCTCTCTTGACTAGAGAGTTCATGGTTTTGAAGTTGAGGTGTGAGAGCTTCTTATGCCATAACCAACTATCTTCAGCAGACGCTTTGGCGTAGAAACAGTGAACTTCGTTTCCTGGTCCTGAAGACAAATCAGCTACGAATATATTGCCTTTCCTTATGCCACATAGTGAAGGACGCTTATCCTTGATATGTTTAATGATACATATCTCCTTTTCAAAATGAACATAATATCCCTTGTCACAAAATTGACTGACACTGAGGAGATTATGTTGAAGTCCTTCAACTATAGCAATATCTTCTATGATGATCCTTCCAATTTTGTACTTGCCATATCCCACAGTACGAACTTTGCTATTATCAGCAAAACTGACTGTTGGGCCAGCTCCTTCTCTTATTTCTTCCAGCAGGGATCTATTGCCAGTCATGTGCATTGACGCTCCACTGTCAAGCACCCAGGTAACTCGTACAATTCCACTGGCACCCTGCAAAAGACAACTTGATTAAACCTTCTTTGGGACCCACACTTGATTGGGTCCAGCAAACTTGAAGAATTGATTTCTATCAGGTAATACAACAGAGCCTCTTGGACTGATACATGGTTCTGATTTGACTGAATTTACTTCCTTAACAACAGCCTTATAAACCTTGGTTTTAGGCTTTGGAACATAAGTCTCCTTCCTAACACGAGGAGGAGTAGCTAGCAGTCTTTGATCTAGCATGTTTATTGTTTGTGTGTTGCCTAGGTGATGTGTTTTCATTTTTAGCATGCAAATTTCTAAAATAAGCAGACATCATATTGAAAGCACAAGTCATGCAATTATCAACACCACAACATTTATGACATGCATCAAAAACAGGAACAACAGGAATATCAGTCACAGAAGTAGGAACATCAATAGATTCTACTCTAACCTTGTTAACAGATTTAAAGTTCTCAGTAGAATGACATCTATCGTTCTTGTTCTTACTATTCACAAAGTTATTAGGCTTGTTGAATTTAGTTCTCTTAGAGTTGACACCTAAACCAGATTTAGGCAACCTAACATTGCCTTTCACTTTGATTGGTTTCAGTGATGTCAGGATCTCATCTCTCTTTTCATTACTCTCTTTCATTTTAAGGTCTTCCTGTTTAAGTTCATATTTAATGACAACAGGAGTTCTTAACAGAGGTTCAGCTTCTGAGGATTTAAACAGGGGTTGAGGGGAATCTTTCAAAACAAAAGGAATTCCTCTCTCCTCAGCACTCTTCTTAAAGGGAGTAATGTTACTAGCCTTACCTATAGATTTGTTATAGTCAAAACCTATTCCAACAGTTCTCTTGATCTCTTGTTTATCATTTAGTTCTTTGACTATAGTGGAGGCATCCTTAAAGGCTTTACACTTAACTTTCTCTTCGTCTAGCTGAAGTCTTAAAGCAATCTCACCTTTCTCTAGAATTCCGACTTTAGCAACTTGTAATCCTAAATCCATTGTCAGTTGTTCAATTTTAGGTTTTAATACGTTCATCTCATTCATCTTATAAGCATGAATATCTAAGACTAACGTATCAATTTTTAATAGCATCATCTCTTTCAAGTCCTAATTGCATAAAAAGTTTAGGGCATGTAGGATCTACCTGAAAGCTTCCAGCAGGAGGAGGTGAAGATGATCCAGCATTAACCATAAGAGCAACATTCCCTAGCTGCTCCTCTTCATCACTATTTGTATCATCCCAGCTTTTCCCTTCTGCCAGATAAGACTTGCTTTTAAAACTTTGATTTCCAAAAGTACCCTGATGCTTTCTCACTAGTGCATCATACTTCTGCTCCAGCTCGTCGTAGGAATCTATTCTCTTTCTTGAACCTTGGGATGTTTGCATTCAGTTGCAAAGTGTCCTGGTTCACCACAGTTAAAGCATTTGATCTTGTATCCTCCTTTGCTCGTAGAAGATGAATAACCTCCTTTTTGAAACCTGTTGACAGTAGGTTTGTACTTGTAGGAGGGGTTCTTTCTGAATCTCATGTTTCCAAACTTCTTGGCAAACAGTGATAGAGATTGATCTTCTAATTGTTCTAGCTCTTCCATTGTATAGAACTCTTCGTCACCACTGGAAGAAGCAGTCTGACCCATCTCAGGTACAACAAATTCTTGAGTGGTTTTAGAAGGAACACCAACATCCTTCTTCTCTTCCGGTACAGGCGACTCAACAACTAGAGCTCTCGAATGGTTCAGTGTTTTACCCCAGCCATATCTCTGTTTACTTTGAACTTGTTCAAGTTCATAAGTTTTCAACACTCCGTAGAGTCTCTCCAGAGATATCTCATTCAGGTCTCTGCTTTCCCTGATGGCAGTGATTCTGTGTTCCAGATGTTCAGGAAGTGTTAAGAGAAATTTCATGTTGACCTCTTTCTTGTCGTAGTATTTCCCATTTAAATTTAGATTATTAATCAGATTATTAAGTCTGATAAACACTTCTGAAATCCCTTCTCCGGGATTGGAAGCAAACTGTTCATACTGAGCCATCAGTATCTCTTTCTTGTTTTCTCTGACTTCATCTGAGCCTTCATTGATGATCTCTAACGTATCCCAGATTTGCTTGGCGTTTGTACAATTAACAACAGCATTGTACATTACTGGATCTAGAGATTTCACCAAAATTAGTTGAAGAGCGTCATCTAAGTTCATCTGTTCACCCTCTTCATCTGTGTACTCATGAAGTTCTTTCGGAATAGTCTGATGAGGTATTAACACACCATCTTCTTCGTGTGCTAATATGACTTTCATCAGAATAGAAACACCCTTGTTTAATATCCCGATATATTTTCTGTTGGCGGTGCGGAGAAATAACAACATCTGCCTCTTCCATAGGCCAAAGTGTTCCTTGCTGAACGGTGGGATTTTAATGCTACTGATCTTTTGTGTACTCATGTTTAAGGATTTGAAGTGAATAGTGTTTGGATGAGATTTGGATTTTTGAAAGAAAAATATTTTAAATTAAAATTAATTTTTGGAATAAAATTAATTCGAATAAAAAATATTTGGACGTTAAAGAGTGTGTATAGGATCTGATACGGAAAAAGGTATCAACCTGGCTCTGATACCAATTGTTAGGTCCTGAAACGATTGTAGAAGGGGGGGTTGAATACAATCATCACTAAAAATCGCAGCGGAATAATCTGATTTGAATTAAACTTGTTAATCAGATTTTAATTAATTAATATAACAATGTTTTAAGTCGTTATATAATTAATAAGGTTCGTTTTAATGTCCACTAAAGTTCGTAGAATAAATTCGACAGGATGTATTCTAGTTTAGTGATTAAAACAACCGAGTGATCAAAGCACAGAAAACTGTGGATATAACTATTGCAAGTTACAAACAACTTGAAAGCTTTTACAATGCTTGAACAACTTGGAAATGAAGATGTGAAGCCATATATATAGGCAAATCACTTGGAACTAGGTATGACATAGAAAGGAATGACTTACTAGCTTAGGAATGACATTACAAAGCAAAGCCATGCCAAAAGTAAGGAAGGAATGACATTTAAAAGGAATGTCATACTGCCATACACGGTATGACATTAATTCCTTGGCCTTCAAGCGTCATTTGGCATGACATAACTAGCCAAAGTCATAAGCAATCAAGAGGTATGACTTAATAAGTCATAGAGCATCAAAGGGTATGACATTACAAGTCATAAAACACAAGACATAAGGACAAAAGGAAAATGTCATTCTGGATGACACGGTATGACTTTTTAAGTCATACCACTGAATGTCATTCAATGACAAACGGTATGACATTCCGTGTCATGCCAGAATAAGTCGTTTCCATAGACACGGTATGACTTTATATGATAAAGTCATTTCACCTGCAAAAGTCGCTTTGCTAGACACGGTATGACATATTTAGACAATGTCATCTCACCAGTTTAAGTCATATTACTTCACACGGTATGACATTAGTTAATAAAGTCATGCCGAGGTGTTTAATGACTAAAACACTTGATTTTAATTGAATAAATATTCAATAATTACTCACTTAATTATATTAATTATATAAATTCATAAATTAAATTAATTCGAAGGAGAATCAATTTAATAAATAAATTATACAACTAATTTAATTATTTTAATAAGTGAAATAATTAAATAAATACTTATAAAATTATATTCCTTCAGCAGCAGAGACTTCTGACATTATTGAATGTAGTAGATCTTTGTCTTGATCGAACGGCCACTTGTAGTTGATGCAGAACACTTAATCTGAGTAGCTGACACACAAATGTACTGTCTGGTTCATCTGTATCTAGCTGAATTAAATATTCTTTATCAAATAAACATTTGAGACGTGGCTTGTTCGTCGATTCTTTGTCTTCCTAGTTCATCTTCATCAGTAACAATAGTTTGGAATCTTCTAAATAAGTAAAGTATTAAAACTTTATACCTTCTAGACTTCTGGACGTGCTACAAAAGATTATTTGTACACTGAGGCTTGAACATATTAATGAACTTCTTACAGTGGTGTGCAGCAGTATCCTGAAATTCTTCAGACATATAATTTCAATAAATCACTTGACGTTCGTCGTACGGATTCCTTCAACAGTACTTGCTATTTACCTTGATTTCTTATCAGAGTTGAGTTGGTACCTCTTTAATTACAAATAGGCTAAACATATGCCTTTCAGTCTTGGTTCAGTAAGAAACAAAAATCTATCTCCACATCTACTGCAGAGGCAGAGTATATTGCTGCAGGAAGCTGTTGTGCTCAGATTTTATGGATGAAAAATCAACTGTTGGACTATGGGTTATTTCTCACTCAAATCCATATTTATTGTGATAACCAAAGTGCTATTGCCATGACAGAAAATCCAGTACAGCATCCCATGACAAAGCACATCAGCATCAGATACCATTTCATCAGAGAACATGTGATGGAAGGAACAGTGGAACTTCACTTTGTCTCTACAGATCAGCAGTTAGCAGATATCTTCACCAAGCCCTTGGCTGAAGCAACATTTACAAGACTTGTAAATGAACTAGGGATGATCTCTGGTCCTCTCTAAACTCTGCTATATTACATTAGAATGTATCTGTTGTTGATTGCTACCACGAGCATGTTTTATAACTGCATCTGCTATTCTCTGATTCAAACTCTGATGGTTATGCTCTGTATGACAAACACTGATATTTATACTCTGACCTGACAAACTCTGATTACATGAAATTTTATTTGATAAGTGGCATTCCTGTGAAGAATATGTTGCAAATTCTTGAATTCAGTCATGAACATCTCTAAGGTCTGATATTTGTAACATTACATATGTGGAAATCTATCTGACACATAACATGATCTAAATCTGTCACTTAGACTGCCTTACTTCTTAAATATTAGATATGTAACCAGTATAGAATTTGTTTTACTCCCTTTATGAGCTCAGAGTTAAGTAAATCTTAAATATGGATCAATAAAGTCTATTTCTTCTCTTATACAAAATATATATATATATATATATATATATATATATATATATATATATATATATACTCAGGTACTCCTTTGAGATCTTAGATAATCTGTGAAAGGAATGATCAAAGTGCACTGCTGGTATTAAGCAAAATGCATTAGAAAAATCTTATTTTTCTTGGGGACTTTTTGCATTCTCTGATTACTGGAGAAATACACTGAGAAATAATAATCTGATGAAGGCTATGACTCACTTACACTGAGAAGTTTCCATTCAAAAGATTAGTGACTTAGTAAAGAGAAGAAAATTTAAACTCTGATTCATATTGTAGTCAACTCGGCTTATGAAGTGTTTAAAAATATTTTCTGATAATCTGATTCATTCTAATGTTATTCAGAATTTTGTCAATCTCTGGGACTATGTTGGAATCATGTCAATACACTTACACTTTGCACTCCATATTTGTGATTAACAAATTCTGTGACAACGAGTAATGTCTGACTAAATTCAAATAACTGTTTGCAAACTCTGAGGAAATTTGTTGATAAGACTCTAAATTGCTATCATTCATCAGTACAATATTTTATGTCAACACTTGGATTGTCACATAATCTGATATTTATTTAAACTCTGGTCAAGTGGTCAATTCTATGATCAACTTTGGAGTTTAATTAAATAATATTTGGTCGAGTAAATATCAGTTTTAATTGTCAAACGGTACAAAATCCATTTGAATTCCTGAGTGGAGAAAAACACGGTAAATAATTGTGTTTTCTCGGAAATTGTTACACAATTGCACGATTCACACGCCACTAATAATTACCGCTCCACTACACTCTTAGTTACCGTTAGACATCTGCCACGTGTCCCACTACCACTTTCAGTCAGTAAATCGTGCATATACATATATATATCAGTCTTAAAAAGTTTTTAACTTTTTACACACGATTTTTACAGCCCTTCTCTCTCTCATTCTCTACTCTCTATTCTCTCTTACGCAAATCATCAAACACCTTACCTACACTCTTTAAACTCTTAATTTTTTTTTCAGAATCATGTCGACAACAGCGTTTGAGGTTGATGGGGCTAAGTTTGTGACCAATAACTATGCTGCCATTCTCGACAATGATGAAGCCCCCAAGGAGTTTCATCAAATACATGATTTTCTGGCTCACAGCGAGCTGATGTATGCTCTGACTCAACCAGAGTCTATTTCTCCTTCACAAGTCCTCACATTCTGGAGGACAGCTCGTTATGATGATGGGGGTGATCATGGCTCTCCATCCTTGACCTGTGACTATGAGGGTCAAGAATATTTTGTCTCACCAGCGACTGTTAGGAAGGCTCTTTATCTTCCTGAACATAACAAGTTCGATTCTTCAGTCTCCACTCAAACTCTGAGGGACATGATGACTTTCTTTGTGTACTCAGCAAGTACAGAAAAGATGGGGGAACTCAAGCGTCCACATCTATGCAAGGAGTGGAGCTTTTTCTATGATTGCATCACCAGGGCTTTCGGCAACAAATGAAGCAATTTTGATGCCATTCCTATTTTCAGCCAGCAGATTGGGTATTCTCTGATCCATAATCTTAAATTTGATATTGCTACTTCAATCTTAAGGTTTATGGGTGATAGGAGACAAGAGAATATGAATGTTGTATATTATGCTAGATTTTGTCAGCTCATATTTTCTTACTGCTTCCCTGATGTTCCTATGCCTGAATCTGGTAATGAGTTGCCTTTTAGAATAACCAAACGTGCATTTACTGATCTTATCAAAAAGGATAGCAAGAAACCCAACCCTCCAGTATTTGCCATTCCTGTTACAGTTCAAGATAAATTGAGGGTAGCTATGCCTGATAAGTATGGATCTTTATTCTCTGATGAGAATGTACCACACCCTCCTTCTTCATCTGTTCAGCCAGATGTTGAACCAACCTCTGGTCCTTCCCAACAAGGGCCAGTTGTAAAATCTGACCAAAGCTTACCCTCTGGTCCTTCCCAAAAAGGGCCAGTTGCAACAACTTCACCTAAGAGGGTTCTTAGATCTTCAAAATCTCCAACCTAACCATCTCCTCCATCCAGGAAGAGAAGATTTCTGCAGAAGATCTCAGACTCTGACTCTGATGAAGAACCTCAGCAGCCTCCACCAGTTAAGAAACATAGAAAGAAAGTCAAGCCCACATCTATCACTGATCTGACTGTTGAGCCTCCTCAGTCAGAAAATCCTAACCAGGCTTTAATCTTATTCTCTGATCAATCACAAATTGCAGATCCAGTAATGTTTGAACCTCTATCTGCAATGCCACTTGAAACATCTACAGCTGACATTCATCTGTCAGACCCAAATCCTGATTATCAAGCTCAATCAGAAGATGCTAATACAGAGGCTGTGTTGAAAATGATTCAAGATTCTCTGCTCCAACCTGAAGCCAATGTTGCAGCTCCTATTCAGGAGGTATCTACAGCTGCAAACTCTGATGCAGCAACAGAAGCTCTGGCATCTCATACTCTGAGCATATTTGTTGATAATGATGATGATGATGCAACAGAGGTCACATCTGTTCCCATTCAGACTTCTGTTCCTCCAGTCTCAATCTCTGATCCAGTCAGAGAAACTGCACCAGAAAGAGTTGATTCTCCAGTTCAAGCACTGTCACCAGTCAGAGAATCTTCTCCTCTCAAGACTCCTACTACAGTGCATGCTTCTCCAATTCCACATCACTTGTCTGCACAGAGAAAAGTTTGTCATTTAACCTATTTCCAGAGGATGTGCAGAGCTCAGCCTCCCTCTGTGGAAGACAGACTTGCCTCAATTGAGGCTACTCAAAAATCCATGCAACATACTCTGGCTGACTTGAGCTCCTCAGTAGCTCAGCTGGTTCAAGCTCTTACCTCTGATGTCAAAAAAGGGGAGAAAGTGATTAAAGACAAATGCAAAATTGACCAGCCAATAATAAAGAAAAAGCCAGATGGTGATGAAGATGACAATAAGGAGAATGCAGAAGGAAACTCTGAGCAATTAAAGATGCAAATCAGAGATAAAGAAGGGAGTGATAAGGGTGGACACTTTGATAGACTCATAAAATCTCAACAGAAGGAAAGCTCTCAAAAGCAAAGCTCTCTGGAAATGATTACAATGTCTCAAGTATAGAGCATAAATGAAGCAGTCAGAATTTCTCAGGAAATCTCAAAGGAGCTGGCTGTTGTGAATTCTGAAGTTGAACAGAAGAAGGAAAATCTGATTTCTGGATCAGATAAATTAATTAAAGCTGGAGATCCTGAATCTCAGAAGTTTTTTCAGACTCTGAAGTTCAGAGGTAAAGAAACCACTTTATTCTACAAATCTCATTCTCTGCAAGCAATTGATGAAGCTGTAGCAAGAAAGATATTTGAAAGGGAAAATCCAGGAGTGGATATAGAAGCTATCAGACTTGAGGAAGAAAGACTAGCTGCTGAGAAGATGAAGATCAGCAAGACAAAGTCTGATGAGCAGAAGCAAATCAATGATCCCTCACAGAAACAGAAAAGACCAAAACAAAAAGGGATAGTGATCAGTGAGATGAACTATGCTGATATCAACAGACCAAGAACCAGGTCTCAAGCTCAATCTGAGACTGATTCAAAGGACAAAGGAAAGAAACCTGTTGATGGAGTTCCTACTGTAATGAAGAAATTTATAGTCAAGATTGCATCAGAGAATCCCTCTCAGAGGATGATAAAGCTAAGCAAGGATGCAAACATAATCACTGATGTATCTGATCAAGTCGAAGAAGAAGAAGCTGGATTGACCAGAAGAGGAAAGAATGAAGTCAAGCCAATCTCTGATATAACTTTAACCTCTGATAGTGCTCAAGTTAAAGTTCCAGCAGCAGAAGAAAAATCTGAGAATAAAGGAACTAAGGCCTGATGGCTGAAGATAAACTCTGGGAAACCTCAAGACCAGAAGAAGAAGAGTCTCTTTGGAAGCCTTGGTACAAGTCTGTACAAGGAAAGCTCAATGCCTACCAGGATCAGAACTCATGGAACCAGAGGAAAGGAAGCTTATGATACTACTGGTTTAGGGCACTGGAAGGAAAAGATAGAAACAAGCTCAGCAACCACTTTCAGAGATCCATATCCTCTGATGAGAAGGTGGGAGAAGCTGTCACTCAAAAGGACCTAGACAAAGTAGAGTCAGTGCAGATTCTCATGGACACTCATGATGGTACTGGAGAAAAGGAGAAGATTGCTATATTTCTGGAGTCGGGCAGAGTTTACAGAATCTCAGAAGCTGATTTATTGCTGAAATCTCTGAGGGAGCTTGAACACTTTCATTATATGCTGGAAATCAAAAATGAAGCTACTCAGAGATGGTCTGATCTGATGAAGAAGACTATCAATAAGAAAAGAAGATTCTATGGAATCAAGTTTGAGGAAGAATATACTCCAAAGATAGCTCAGGATGATGGTTCTGAAATCTGTATGGAAAAGAATAGCTCTGTGATGGAGACTATTGCAAATACTAGAATCTTGGGTTATAATAATGATGCAGACAGACCAAGGGTTATTCAGCTAGGAGATGCTATGGCAAGAAGCAAGGTGAATGCCTTGAGAGCGGCTATCTATCAAACTGGGGAAGATACAGAAGGGCTCAGAAATGTCAAAGCCCAGATGATACAGACCTTGAAGCTAAAGGAAGAAAATTTGATCAACCAGTTTGTCAGAGAAAGTTTTGGATATAGGTTGATTTGATAGATAGTTCTGCTGGTTCTGTAAGTTGTAATTAGTTCTGTGAATTAATTATTTCATGCATTTGTCCTTGATAGTTTTTGACATCATCAGTATATATATATATATATATATATATATATATATATATATATATATATATATATAACTTGTTCATTCTGTCTAATGCATAAGTTGGGGGAGATTGTTACATATTTGATGATGTCACAGGTGTCTAACTTGTTGAGTGTGCAGAAGCAAATATGAGAGTTTAACTGCAAATCAGAGTTTAACGACTGCAAGCTGGATCAGAGTTTAGCGAAGATCAGAGTTTATAGGCGGCTGATTTTCAGGAGCAGATCTGGATAAACAAGGAAGATAAAGATCAAGGAAGATTGTGCAGATCAGGACAGCAGAAGGATAGCTACTGATTAGATTATTTTAGGAAGCAGATAATTGTAAATCAATCACTAGATATCATGTAACTGTGTATATAAACACAGCTTAAAGTTTACTCTACAGGAGTTAGAAAATCGAAGATATTATTCTTGTAACCCAGCAGCTCTTAGTGATAAGCTATAAATCACTAAGAGAGTTTTTGTAACCTACTGTGCTTTGTGAATAAGAGTTTACTTAGTTTTTTCTCTTATTGGAGTGTTCGAATATTGATTGTGTTTACTATATTCATAGTTTAATCGGCCTAACATATTATATATTATATTATATTCATAATATTATATAAATATATGTATAAATAAAGTATATATATAAATATATATAAATAATATTTATATAAACATATAGTAATATATATATATATATATATATATAGACACACACACACACATATATTTAAATATATATAATATACATATAATTATATGTAAATATAAATATAAATATATATAGAGATATGTAACATCTGGGATTATTCGCGTAATTATTTGACTGATTAATGAATATTATATGAATTTTATATGAATTTCTGTGAATTAATTGGTTCCTGTTATATTAATTTAGTTATGTATTTCTGATTAAATTTGAGGAATATCAATTTTTATATGTTCAGTACAAAATATAGTTTATTTAGATATGTTCATATCGATTTATGTATTGTCAGATGATTTTATATTTGATTTACGGATTTAATTATGTATATTTTTAATTAATTATTAATTATTTTGATTTCTTCGAAAACCGTCAACCTACAACGATACCGAGATTTTACTTCCCGAAAATTTCAACAAAATTCACCTGTAGCTTAATTTGAACATTCCGGACATTTTTCATGTTTTGACTTTTTCGATCCGGAGTACGGTTTGTTCCGGAGTCGGTCCGGCGGAGTTTTTCGGTATTAGATAATTATCTAGTTGTCTCGATAAACGTGAAATACAATATTTTATTCTCATCCTTATCTTGTAATAATGACGGTGGGACCCGCGTATTAATGACGGATTAAAAAGCCCCGTTTGATGATTATCTCGAAAACCGGTACCGATTGGACCCGTTTTATTAGTATAAAGCTATTAAACAGTGTATTTTCATGCCATATATGATCCAAAGGGGTATTAATTATTCTTAAGTATAAATATACTTAACTGTACTTTATTTTATTACGAAAATCATAAAACCAGTTAAAACCGAGAAATTTCCGAGAGAGTTTATCGCGTTCTTGAGATTCAAACGGAGAATCGGAGGTGTTATCGGACTCGGATTTTGGTGTTCAAGTATCCAAATCGAAGGTTTCGACGTGTAGAATCCATTTTCATCATCAAAAACACTCAGAAATCATCAGGTGGGTTCGGATTTTGAGTTTTAAATTCGAAATAAATAAGCTCAAATTAGGGCTTTTTGATTTTGAAGTTGTTTATGTGTTTTGATGATTGTATGTTGTAGATAATGTTCTCCTGATCATTTTGGTATATTATATGCTTGATTTGGAGTTCAATAACATGTTCAAAATTGGGGTTGATTAATCGAATTGGAAATTAGGGTTTATAACCCGTTTGAATGTTTTTAATTGAGATTGGGCGTTTTTAATCTAGGAATCCAGAGGATGATTGGGTAGTACCATTAGAACGAGCATTTAGAGAGGAATCTATTCGTGTAATCAAAAGTAGTGAACGAAGCGGATTTGGTTCGCCGGAATCTGGAGAAGTTCGCCGGCGGCGAAGCTTCTTCACGATTTTCCGGCTAAACCATGTCGTTTTTAACGATTCTAATAACATAGTTGGATTGCTGGAAGTTTAGTCTTTTATTCTGCAGTTCTTGGTTGATTTCTGGGTGGAGGAACGCGTCCGGCAGCGTTTCCGGCGCCGTCGCCGGTGTAGCAGGGCGAAATTACAGTTTCGTCCTTGTAGTTTTGAAGGCGATGAAGTTTCTGTACCGTAGTTGTATTTCTGTCATTTTAAACCCTGCAGTTTTCAAAGTTTACAAATCAAACCTTGAACTTTTAAAATCTTTTAAAAGTTTTAATTATTTAATTTTTTAATTTCGAAAATCAATTATTTTAATTTCAAAAATAGTTTTTAAATATTTATTAATTCAAAAATAAATCTGATTTAATTTATTAATTAAATTTAATTAGTAATTAATTATAATAATTAGTCAATTAATTTAATTATTAATTGATTAATTGTTTTAATTAATTATTAATTGATTTTAATTGATTTATTAATTGGATTTAATTATTTTAAATATTTTTAAATGATTTTAAAATTCCGAAAATAGTTTCGAGCTTTAAAATATTATTTTAAAATATGGTTGAAGCTCGTTAATTGTTTTCAAATGATTTCGGACTTGATTTCGAGTATCCAAAATTGATTATTTATGTATAAAATGATTCTTTGACCCGTTTTAATTCCGAAAAATGTTTAAAAATTCATAAGAAATACCAGAAAAATCCGTTTGACTTCAAACCTCTTTTGAAAAATATATTTTAGTAAATATTTTATGTGATATGTGCTATGTGCTATCTAATTGACATGTTATGTGTCTACGTGATTAATATAAAATTATTTTTGCATATCTTTTGATCCGTAAATCGGATTTGGGTGAAACGAAGGGTAGATAGAAGCTCGTTTCGAATAAAGGATGATGAGAATAGTATGAGATCACATATTGATAATTAGTTGTGATGATTAGCAGAGAAGCGAGGCGTAATAAAAGGGGAAAGCAAGTGGATATAGTATAGTTTATCGAGCAGGAGCTATTGAAATTTGAAATCGTCAGTATAAGGCAAGTTTCCTTGATACTTTCCTTCAATTATATATATATGATCCTTGATGTGATTGCTTTGCTAGCTTTCTAATTCACTCATGACACTTATTGAGCCATATTATGAATTGTTTAATTCATCGATTCTTAAACCATCAACCAGATTCTTTGACTATCACTTGAACTATTCCTTCATTGATTCTTGAGCCATTAACTTGATTCTTTGATATCTATTTTGGAAACCTTATTCAATTGTAAACCTTCAAACCTTGAGATTTTTGGATAACTACCATATAAACCTTATTTCAATGTTCTGACACACCTTTGATATCCAAACCAATTGACTGGAAGTCAATCATACCTGGAATACCATACACCCCACAATTGTGATTCCTTTTCAAGAACCTAATTTCTTTGGACTTGACAACACCCTTTTGACATGTGAATTCTTTAATAAAACCAGAAACCTTCTTTCATACAAACCATGACTATTGTTTCACTTGAAATCCAGATATGCTATATTTGATCCTTTGACTCGTGGAATTATTCCTGATTCTTATTGTAGAATATCTTAAAGATATTGCTGAAATGAATTCTGTTTCTGCTCCAAAATTTAATCATGTTCTTAATGATTCTGTTTATTGCATTATATTGTTATTCATCCTGATTTATAATAGAATTGGATAGTTTTTCTTAAATGGACCAAATGAATGGTCAGACCAGATGAGTGGTCACTTTAGGCCAATGTGTGCCTTGGATCCAGTAAACGAGCATGGCGGGGCCTGCTCGGGGTTAGTGTCTGACTGATCAGCAGCCTAACCTTTGGTTTTTAAAAAATAAAAAAAATTTAATATCCAATTCTAATTGAAAATCTAAAAAGAAACTTTGTTATTGAGATTGATTCTCTTAAATACTGATTTCCATCATCTTTTGATAAATGTTTAAATGGATATTGTTATACTTGCTGAGCTTGTTAGCTCACTCTTGCGAAACTCTATTTTCTTTCCAGTGAAAGCAGAGAAGGTTGGTAACGATGATCCGCAGGCTAGTGGTAAGGCCAGGATTCCAGGCTGAGAGATGGAGAGAGCTATCGGCAGCACTTGACTTTTTATATATGTATTAGTTTGAATAATGAGACACAAATGACGTGTAAGCTTGTAAGATTTAAGATTATATTTTGGGATTTGGGTTTGTAATAATTAAAGTTGTGTTGTGGCTTGTTTTATACTTTAACCTGTTGCGATCCATGGACAGTTAAGGGTCACTGCATATATTATATTATTAATTACAGGTTTATGTTATGGTGTGGACCCCAAACTTCTGACCCGGGTTTGGAGGGCGCCACAGGTTGGTATCAGAGCGACAGGTTTAAGTCAATGAAACAAGCCTAGATTGTTAGGTTGGGTAGAAGTTTAGGATTAGAGATGAGTGATAGGTAGATAGAACGTTGAGAGGTTGAGGATTATTCGTAATAGATTTAGGATTGATGTTGGTAGTGGATGCAGATTCTCATACGTGTTTGTTCATGTTGATTCTCAGACTATCAGGCATGTCAGGCCCCAGTACCCCGGTTCATTCTGATCATTCAGAGTCGACAGTTGAGGGACTTCCACCCCGTCCAGGAGTTGTACCTATATCTCCACCCAGGGCACTTACACCCCCACCTGTAGCAGGACCTTCACGTCCACCTGGATACCCTCATAGTGGACAGACCCCTATCGCAGCTGTACCGCTTAGGGCTATACCCCCACCTGCACCTGAGATGCCCCCACCTGCTCCCATTGTACGACCTCCTATCCGTGGACCTCCACCAGAGCATGAGTCTTCGGGATTTTCAGGTGTTGGACCCTCTTATCCGTGTTCCCCTCTTTCAGTACCCTATCACTACTATCAGGCACTCTTGATGGAGAGAGATGAGTTGTTGGGTCAGATTGGAGAGCTGACACAGGCGATGGGGGATTTAGATCCTAACAGGGTAGAGCGACAGTTGAGAGAGGAGATACGTGTTTTTAGGACAGAGGCAGTAGAGAGGTTATGTGGGATCACCGCACCACTTGGTACCCCTGGAGATATTATAGACTGGGCTCGTTGGGTCTTGGAGCGGCTGGATGTTATCGGAGGACCAGACTTTCCATAGGTCTGGAGTGTATCAGATGTTGGAGATGATCAGTACTATAGTGAGTAGTGTGTATGATGCAGCATAGTGAGTAGTTGTATCAGGTCAGCCGATTTTGACATGTACATATAGACTAGCGGAGCTGGCCAGATGATGTGTATGTGGTATGGTCATCAGCAGATTTTGACATGTATATATAGACTAGCTGAGTTGACTGGATAGCCTTGTTGTTGCTGTTGTTGTACTTTACTTTTGATGAAGCGCTTGACGCTTGTATCTCCAGTACTGACTTATATATATCAGCATCTTTTACTTTACAGTCTTGTTCTTTACTTTATTGCACTTGTTTTACTTTACTTTACTTTCAGTACCGATCATAAACTCTTGTAATCATATTGCAACCTTTCTTTTATTGTTTTACATTCTGTAAAGGAGCATGCAATTTATTTAGTTAAACAATCTCAAAAATGTTTTCAAAAATGTATAATTCTGTTTTCTTAAAAAACCTTTTTATAAAAAGAGAATTTGAATTAAAACGACTAAGTGAATTGTTTCTTCTTTACAGAATGATTCCAACAAGACATACTCGTGCCAACAGTGATCCTGAAGGCACCAACAGCATCAATGATAACAATGATAACCAGAATGTCAACATAGGCCCAGTAGATCCTGCTGTGGCCCAACTTATTCAAATTTTGGCTCAACAAACTGCTCATCTTACTCGACAACAGCAACATCAAGAGAATCCTAGGGTAACTTTTAAAACTTTTCAGGCAGTTAACCCTCCAGAGTTTAAGGGCTCGGCAGATCCTATTGCAGCCCAAACATGGTTGAAAGAAATGGAAAAGTGTTTTGAATTAGTTCCAGCAAGTGAGGACCAGAAAACAAAGTTTGCTAGTCATTACTTAAAGAATGAAGCAACGTATTGGTGGGAATCTGTGAAGAATATGGAAGGTACAGTTGAGATGACTTGGGAGAGGTTTAAGGAATTGTTTTTAGAAAAGTATTTTCCTAGGTTTCTTCAAGATCAAATGGAGTTGAACTTTTTAGAGTTGAAACAAGGAAATATGTCTGTGGTGGAATATGAGAATAAGTTTGCGGAATTGGCTAGGTTTGTGCCAACTTATGTAGAGACAGATAGGCAGAAAGCAAAAAGATTCCAACAAGGTTTGAAGCCTTGGATTAGAAGCAAGTTAGCTATTTTACAATTAGAAACGTATGCGGCAGTGGTTGAAAAGGCAATGATTGCGGAGACTGAGAATGAGTTGTTTCAGAAGTCTAAGGAGGATAAGAAGAGAAAGCCAGACAATAGAGGAGGATCCTCTCATCAAGGGAGGTTCCAGAAGAAAGGGAAGTTTCAAGCAGGAGGAAATCCTAATTTTAAGAAAATAGGCAGTGGTGGACAAGGAGGACGTTTTCTTACGGGAAGTCAGGCCAATCAACAAAGGTTTTCAATGCCAGAATGTCAAACGTGTGGCAAGAGACATGGAGGAGTATGTAACAAACTGAATGTGGTATGTTTTAAATGCAACCAGAAAGGACACTACTCTAGAGAATGTCAGAACCAGCCAGCAATAAAGGATCAGATCAATAAAGGCTCAACAAGTAAGACTTCAGCCATAGGATATACATGTTTTAAATGTGGAAAGCCAGGACACATGGCTAAGGACTGCAAGACACCAGCCCCTGTTAGTAATGCACTTGGAATCATGGGAACTGTTCCAGAAGTGAATGAACCTCCTAGGGCAAGAGTCTTTGATATGTCAGTGAAGGATGCTATTCAGGATGCCGATGTGGTGACAGGTACGCTTAATGTAAACTCTATAAATGCCAAGGTGTTAATTGATTCTGGAGCCACTAGATCATTTATTTCTCAAGCTTTTGTTGATAAGTTGAATTGTCCGGTTGAATTGTTGAATGAGGTTATGAATGTAGAACTAGCAAATCAGGATCGTATTTCTGTTAATCGAGTTTGCCCTAATTGTGAAATTGAGATTTTAGGAAATAAGTTTTGTGCCGACTTGATACCTTTCAAGTTGGGGGAGTTTGATGTAATCCTAGGGATGGATTGGTTGTCTAAATATAGTGCGCAGATAGATTGTAAAAATAAGAAGGTAATATTAATATCACCAGATGACAAGGTAATAACGTTTAGAGGACAAAAACAAGTAAAGAAGTTTTTAACCATGATTCAAGCAAAGCGGATGTTACGACAAGGATGCGAAGCCTATATTGCTTATGTAATTGATAAAAGTCAGGAACCAGTAAAACTTGAAAATATTCCGGTAGTGAATGAATTTCCAGACGTGTTTCCGGATGAGTTATCAGGACTTCCCCCAGATAGAGAGATAGAATTTGCAATTGACTTAGCACCTGGAACGGAACCAATATCCAAAGCCCCGTATAGGATGGCACCAGTAGAGATGAAAGAATTGGCAAAACAATTACAAGAGTTATTGGAGAAAGGAGTGATTAGACCTAGTGTATCCCCATGGGGAGCACCAGTGTTGTTTGTAAAGAAGAAAGATGGAAGTATGAGGTTATGCATAGATTACAGAGAGCTTAATAAGCTTACTATCAAGAATAAATATCCTTTACCTCGTATTGACGACTTGTTTGACCAGTTGAAGGGAGCAGAGTATTTTTCTAAGATTGACCTTAGGTCAGGATACCATCAGCTCAAAATCAAATCTGAGGATATACCTAAGACAGCTTTTAGAACAAGGTACGGTCATTATGAATTTTTAGTGATGGCTTTTGGATTAACGAATGCACCAGCAGCTTTTATGGACTTAATGAATAGAGTCTTTAAGAAGTATTTGGACAAGTTTGTGATTGTTTTTATAGATGATATTCTGATATATTCTAAGACAGCGGAGGAGCATGCAGAACATTTAAGAACAGCCTTAGAGATATTAAGAAAGGAGAAGTTGTATGCAAAGTTTTCTAAATGTGAATTCTGGTTACAAGAAGTTCAATTTTTAGGACACATAGTGAGTCGTGAGGGAATCAAAGTAGATCCAGCAAAGATTGAAGCTATAATGAATTGGGAAAGACCAAAGACCCCCACAGAGATCAGGAGTTTCTTGGGGTTAGCAGGTTATTATAGAAGGTTTGTACAGGATTTCTCAAGAATTGCAACCCCACTGACTAAGTTAACTAGAAAGAATGAGAAGTTCATATGGAATGAGAAATGTGAGGAAAGTTTTCAGGAGTTGAAGAAGAGATTAGTGTCAGCACCAGTATTGTCCCTTCCAGATGAGCAAGGAAATTTTGTGATTTATAGTGATGCCTCGTATAAAGGATTAGGATGTGTATTGATGCAACATGATAAAGTTATTGCGTATGCGTCTAGACAACTTAAACCTCATGAACAGAAGTACCCCACTCATGACTTGGAGTTAGCAGCTATTGTATTTGCATTAAAAATATGGAGACATTATTTGTACGGAGAAAAATGTGAGATTTATACAGACCATAAAAGTTTAAAGTACATCTTTACTCAGAAAGAGCTGAACATGAGACAAAGGAGATGGCTGGAGTTGATTAAGGATTATGATTGTACGATTAAATATCATCCAGGAAAAGCCAATGTTGTAGCGGATGCTTTAAGTAGAAAGGAAAGATTAAATGTATTGACTGTGCCAGAGGAGGTGTATAAAGAGTTCCAAAAGTTGGAAATTGAGGTAAGAATTCATGAACCATCAAAGATAGCGATGTATACCATGACCTTCCAACCAGAGCTATTAGAAAGGATTAAGAAGTGCCAGGAAGAGGTAATGGATCAGGATGTAAACAAGTTAGTGGGAGAAGAGTTATGTACACAGAAAGATGATCAAGGCATTCTTAGATTTTCTTCCAGGATATGGATTCCACCAGTGACAGAGTTAAAGAATGACATATTGCAGGAAGCACACAATTCCAAGTATTCAATTCATCCAGGCAGCACTAAAATGTATAGAGATTTAAAGGAGAACTATTGGTGGCCAGACATGAAAAGAGAGATTGCAGAATGGGTGAGTAAATGTTATACGTGTCAAAGAGTGAAAGCGGAACACCAAAGACCAAGTGGATTATTGCAACCTTTAGAGATTCCAGAATGGAAGTGGGAACATATTGCTATGGATTTTATTGTAGGATTACCAAGAACTAAAGCAAACCATGATGCCATTTGGGTTATAGTGGATAGACTAACCAAGTCAGCGCATTTTCTTCCGATCAATGAGAGATTCTCTTTGGATAAATTAGTTCATATGTACCTGAAAGAGATTGTAGTTCGTCATGGAGTTCCTGTAACCATTGTGTCAGATAGAGATCCAAGATTTAATTCGAGATTTTGGAAAAGTTTTCAGGAATGCTTGGGCACTAAATTGAATATGAGTACGGCATATCATCCACAAACAGACGGCCAAAGTGAGAGAACGATTCAGACGATCGAGGACATGCTACGTGTTTGCGCAATCGATTTCAAAGGCAATTGGGACGAGCATCTACCTTTAGTGGAATTTGCATACAATAATAGTTATCACGCAAGTATTGGGATGCCTCCTTATGAAGCTCTTTACGGACGTAAATGTCGATCACCAGTATATTGGGATGAAGTTGGAGAACGTAAAGTACTTGGACCGGAATTAGTACGGCAAACAAAGGAAGTCGTTGAAATTATTCAGAAACGATTAATTGCAGCACAGAGTCGTCAACGAAATTATGCAGATCAATTCCGGAAGGACGTAGAATTTGAAGACGGAGAAGCAGTGTTGCTGAAGGTGTCACCATGGAAAGGACTATCTAGATTTGGAAAGAAAGGCAAGCTGAGTCCCCGATACGTGGGGCCATTTGAAATCTTGAGACGTGTAGGCAAAGTAGCGTACGAATTGGCGTTACCCCCGCAAATGGAGCACATTCATAACGTCTTTCATGTATCGATGCTCAAGAAGTATAATCCAGATTCAAAACATGTGATAGAATATGAGCCGGTAGAACTCGAGGCGGATTTATCGTATGTAGAAGTACCAGTGGAAATCTTAGATAGAAAAGAGAAGGTGTTAAGAAATAAGGTAGTGAACTTAGTCAGAGTGTTGTGGAGGAACCCAAAGGTTGAAGAGTCAACCTGGGAATTAGAAAGTGATATGCGTGAAAAGTACCCTCATTTGTTTACCTAAATGATTCTGAGGACAGAATCCTTTTAAGGGGGGAAGGATGTAACATCTGGGATTATTCGCGTAATTATTTGACTGATTAATGAATATTATATGAATTTTATATGAATTTCTGTGAATTAATTGGTTCCTGTTATATTAATTTAGTTATGTATTTCTGATTAAATTTGAGGAATATCAATTTTTATATGTTCAGTACAAAATATAGTTTATTTAGATATGTTCATATCGATTTATGTATTGTCAGATGATTTTATATTTGATTTAC
Source organism: Daucus carota subsp. sativus (assembly GCF_001625215.2). Taxonomy (NCBI): domain Eukaryota; kingdom Viridiplantae; phylum Streptophyta; class Magnoliopsida; order Apiales; family Apiaceae; genus Daucus; species Daucus carota. The sequence continues at coordinate 23,396,461 of NC_030389.2, read as the reverse complement.
GGATTTAATTATGTATATTTTTAATTAATTATTAATTATTTTGATTTCTTCGAAAACCGTCAACCTACAACGATACCGAGATTTTACTTCCCGAAAATTTCAACAAAATTCACCTGTAGCTTAATTTGAACATTCCGGACATTTTTCATGTTTTGACTTTTTCGATCCGGAGTACGGTTTGTTCCGGAGTCGGTCCGGCGGAGTTTTTCGGTATTAGATAATTATCTAGTTGTCTCGATAAACGTGAAATACAATATTTTATTCTCATCCTTATCTTGTAATAATGACGGTGGGACCCGCGTATTAATGACGGATTAAAAAGCCCCGTTTGATGATTATCTCGAAAACCGGTACCGATTGGACCCGTTTTATTAGTATAAAGCTATTAAACAGTGTATTTTCATGCCATATATGATCCAAAGGGGTATTAATTATTCTTAAGTATAAATATACTTAACTGTACTTTATTTTATTACGAAAATCATAAAACCAGTTAAAACCGAGAAATTCCCGAGAGAGTTTATCGCGTTCTTGAGATTCAAACGGAGAATCGGAGGTGTTATCGGACTCGGATTTTGGTGTTCAAGTATCCAAATCGAAGGTTTCGACGTGTAGAATCCATTTTCATCATCAAAAACACTCAGAAATCATCAGGTGGGTTCGGATTTTGAGTTTTAAATTCGAAATAAATAAGCTCAAATTAGGGCTTTTTGATTTTGAAGTTGTTTATGTGTTTTGATGATTGTATGTTGTAGATAATGTTCTCCTGATCATTTTGGTATATTATATGCTTGATTTGGAGTTCAATAACATGTTCAAAATTGGGGTTGATTAATCGAATTGGAAATTAGGGTTTATAACCCGTTTGAATGTTTTTAATTGAGATTGGGCGTTTTTAATCTAGGAATCCAGAGGATGATTGGGTAGTACCATTAGAACGAGCATTTAGAGAGGAATCTATTCGTGTAATCAAAAGTAGTGAACGAAGCGGATTTGGTTCGCCGGAATCTGGAGAAGTTCGCCGGCGGCGAAGCTTCTTCACGATTTTCCGGCTAAACCATGTCGTTTTTAACGATTCTAATAACATAGTTGGATTGCTGGAAGTTTAGTCTTTTATTCTGCAGTTCTTGGTTGATTTCTGGGTGGAGGAACGCGTCCGGCAGCGTTTCCGGCGCCGTCGCCGGCGTAGCAGGGCGAAATTACAGTTTCGTCCTTGTAGTTTTGAAGGCGATGAAGTTTCTGTACCGTAGTTGTATTTCTGTCATTTTAAACCCTGGAGTTTTCAAAGTTTACAAATCAAACCTTGAACTTTTAAAATCTTTTAAAAGTTTTAATTATTTAATTTTTTAATTTCGAAAATCAATTATTTTAATTTCAAAAATAGTTTTTAAATATTTATTAATTCAAAAATAAATCTGATTTAATTTATTAATTAAATTTAATTAGTAATTAATTATAATAATTAGTCAATTAATTTAATTATTAATTGATTAATTGTTTTAATTAATTATTAATTGATTTTAATTGATTTATTAATTGGATTTAATTATTTTAAATATTTTTAAATGATTTTAAAATTCCGAAAAATAGTTTCGAGCTTTAAAATATTATTTTAAAATATGGTTGAAGCTCGTTAATTGTTTTCAAATGATTTCGGACTTGATTTCGAGTATCCAAAATTGATTATTTATGTATAAAATGATTCTTTGACCCGTTTTAATTCCGAAAAATGTTTAAAAATTCATAAGAAATACCAGAAAAATCCGTTTGACTTCAAACCTCTTTTGAAAAATATATTTTAGTAAATATTTTATGTGATATGTGCTATGTGCTATCTAATTGACATGTTATGTGTCTACGTGATTAATATAAAATTATTTTTGCATATCTTTTGATCCGTAAATCGGATTTGGGTGAAACGAAGGGTAGATAGAAGCTCGTTTCGAATAAAGGATGATGAGAATAGTATGAGATCACATATTGATAATTAGTTGTGATGATTAGCAGAGAAGCGAGGCGTAATAAAAGGGGAAAGCAAGTGGATATAGTATAGTTTATCGAGCAGGAGCTATTGAAATTTGAAATCGTCAGTATAAGGCAAGTTTCCTTGATACTTTCCTTCAATTATATATATATGATCCTTGATGTGATTGCTTTGCTAGCTTTCTAATTCACTCATGACACTTATTGAGCCATATTATGAATTGTTTAATTCATCGATTCTTAAACCATCAACCAGATTCTTTGACTATCACTTGAACTATTCCTTCATTGATTCTTGAGCCATTAACTTGATTCTTTGATATCTATTTTGGAAACCTTATTCAATTGTAAACCTTCAAACCTTGAGATTTTTGGATAACTACCATATAAACCTTATTTCAATGTTCTGACACACCTTTGATATCCAAACCAATTGACTGGAAGTCAATCATACCTGGAATACCATACACCCCACAATTGTGATTCCTTTTCAAGAACCTAATTTCTTTGGACTTGACAACACCCTTTTGACATGTGAATTCTTTAATAAAACCAGAAACCTTCTTTCATACAGACCATGACTATTGTTTCACTTGAAATCCAGATATGCTATATTTGATCCTTTGACTCGTGGAATTATTCCTGATTCTTATTGTAGAATATCTTAAAGATATTGCTGAAATGAATTCTGTTTCTGCTCCAAAATTTAATCATGTTCTTAATGATTCTGTTTATTGCATTATATTGTTATTCATCCTGATTTATAATAGAATTGGATAGTTTTTCTTAAATGGACCAAATGAATGGTCAGACCAGATGAGTGGTCACTTTAGGCCAATGTGTGCCTTGGATCCAGTAAACGAGCATGGCGGGGCCTGCTCGGGGTTAGTGTCTGACTGATCAGCAGCCTAACCTTTGGTTTTTAAAAAATAAAAAAAATTTAATATCCAATTCTAATTGAAAATCTAAAAAGAAACTTTGTTATTGAGATTGATTCTCTTAAATACTGATTTCCATCATCTTTTGATAAATGTTTAAATGGATATTGTTATACTTGCTGAGCTTGTTAGCTCACTCTTGCGAAACTCTATTTTCTTTCCAGTGAAAGCAGAGAAGGTTGGTAACGATGATCCGCAGGCTAGTGGTAAGGCCAGGATTCCAGGCTGAGAGATGGAGAGAGCTATCGGCAGCACTTGACTTTTTATATATGTATTAGTTTGAATAATGAGACACAAATGACGTGTAAGCTTGTAAGATTTAAGATTATATTTTGGGATTTGGGTTTGTAATAATTAAAGTTGTGTTGTGGCTTGTTTTATACTTTAACCTGTTGCGATCCATGGACAGTTAAGGGTCACTGCATATATTATATTATTAATTACAGGTTTATGTTATGGTGTGGACCCCAAACTTCTGACCCGGGTTTGGAGGGCGCCACAAGATATATATAATTACCTATAGATATAAATATATATATTTATGGACATAATATAATATATATATATATATATACACACTTAAATATATAAATGTTTATGTAAAATATAAATACATATACTATATACATATATATTTATTTAAATATATATACATATAAATATACATATACATATGTTTAAAAACATATATACATATATATTATATATATTATATTTAATTAAATATACATATATACATATATAATTATATTTGTACATATACTAATATATAAGTGCACACACACATATATAAACTGTCACTTCCTGATATGACTTTTTGTGGAAGCTTTGACATATGGCATTTGAGCAGTAAGCTTTGGCATAGCTTGCAGAGGCTGGACATTTGGCTTGGCTCGGCTTTGGAACAAATGACTTGTTACGACTTGATCAATTCTTCGATTGATAAATACGTTGCAAACTCCGTACGTACTGACGCTTAGTGCACTGGTTTGGTTCACAAGCGACTAACACTGAAGTCACACATTGTACCGTCTTTGTCAGCAAATATTGATCAGTCGATTCCAGGTTAGTTTATACACTACTAGAAAAAATAGAATAGACATCGCATTTCAGACATCAGTTAGAATTGCCACTGATGTTAAAAATGCTTTTAACATCATTTTCACTTAAACTGATGTGTTAAAGTACTTTAGACATCAGTTATTAATGCAACTAATGTGTAAGGTACGTGTTTAAAAAAGTTTACACCATTCTGATAAGTGGTATTTATACACACTTATAGGCCTTCATTTCCACTTAAATTGGTTGGTTGTACTTAAGTGTTTAGTGTCTTTTGATGTGTTTTTAGTGTTTTTCTGTGCAGGTCACGAGTTGAGGTGATGAAGTGATTTTCTCTCATTTTAGGTTGTTTTTGGTGCATTAATTGCAAGAATAGAGAATTGTGGATTCATCACGACTTGGGATTTTGTGGGTACATCTTCTACAAACCCTCACGAGAACACACTCGTCCACTAGAGCTGTCTAGGGGTTTAAAGGGCTTGTTGCATGTGCTAAATGCAACCGTGATCACCTACGGAAGTGGTACTAGAGCGAGGAAGGGCATGCACGCAAGAACGAGCTAAAAAACGAAGAAACGGGCTGCATGTGGCAGACAGTAGCGCGCCCGCGCTAGATCTTAGCGCGCCCGCGCTAGCTACTGTCCCACTAGCGCGCCTGCGCTAGTTTAGCGCCGCCGCGCCCAGCAGAGTTGTTCCGGGCCGATTTTTGGAGCTTTTCTGATGGATTTTAGCAGCGGTCAAGGCCCGGTTGACTTGGTCAATGTATCTAATTTCTCATGTGTAAAAACCCTAGCCTCACTTGTATCGTAGAATATCGGAATATAGTTTTATCAGTTTTTCTCTTGTAAAAAAACACATTAGTGAATTGTATTGGATCGTTCTTCGCAAGGAAGTGACAGTTTCGAGCGAGATCGTGAACATCAATTCTGTAACGTTGTGTTCTTATTTATTAATTCAAGCAATTGTCTTATGTTTACTTCTCGTCTTTTATTTATCATGTTTTCATTAGAACCCATGATGTCGATTAGTTCGATTAAGAACTAACCGCCTTCATGGGATTCTAATGGACTTATCGATGTAGTCTAGTAAAGAATATTAATTGCTTGATTTTGTGACGTACGTTGATTTCTTTGCATGCGCCGTGCTTATTCTTCTTAGGAGCGTAGCTAACTTCTAAGTTGTTTGTTAATTCTTTCTGAAGCGAGAGTGGATGATTGAATTTAGAACTATGCCATGTAAACATAGGATTATGTGAATGAAACATAATTTGTGGTAGACTTGAACTATTTTTATCACCCTGTGTAATCACGATAGACGACTTGCTATTAAACCTCTCTGCTTACACTACCGCTATAGAGATATAGGGTCTGAGCTTTGTTGGTGTCCATGAGATTTCTGTCTTAATTGTGGATTTTGATTGGTATGATATGTGTGCAACGAGAGTTGGCATGTATTACTTTCGTGTTGTCTGATTAGGATCAACAGTCGCATGTTAATCAGTAATTTCAATTCTAGATGAATTCGATAATGAAGTTAGAATCCCATGTGTTTTCCTATTCTGATTTTGATTAGTAAATTTAGTTATTAGTATAAAAGAACACATCCTTGTTAATTGTCTTAGCAGTGAAAATTACTCATACATTGTTGCATAGGTGCGTATTCTTAATTCACCAGTCTCTGTGGGAACGAACAAATATATTACTTGTGATCACGTGCGCTTGCGTGTAGATTTTTGCGAACAAGTTTTTGGCGCCGCTGCCGGGGACTCGGTGTTAATTAATTAGTTTATGTACTTGTCATCAGTGTGCATTAAAATTCACTGACTAGGATTCTATTCTTTTCTCACTTTTCTTCTTTTCTTTATTTCAGGTACTTGGGTCGCGTTTATGCTAACACGTTCTAAAGCTCGTAAGGAAGCAATTGATTCATCTTCTTCTTCTGATTCTGAAACAATGGATTATGCAAGGACAGCAGTTGGTGAGGCGTCACATGAATTTTCTCGTTTGAAAATCAATGATAATCAGGCTGACACAATTGAACCAGCGATATCAGCCAGGGGTATTCGAATTAAGCCATCAATCATTCTCAGGCTGCAGGATACTATTCAATTTGGGGGGTCTGTTCTTGAGGACCCAAACCTGCATCTAAGGAAATTCGAGGAATTCAGTATTGCATTGGATTTCAATATCGGACCTAAGGATCTGGTGAAGCTGAGACTCTTTCCATTCACGCTACGTGATGTAGCACGATCGTGGTTTCTCTCTCTCTCGGCAAGCACTACTAATAGCTGGAACAAGTTGGAGAAAATATTCTGTACCAGGTTTTATCCTCTAATTAAAGTATCAGCTATTAGAAACACCGAAAGTAAATTCTCTCAATTCTCGGGAGAATATCTTTGTTTAGCTTGGGACCAGTTCAAGAAGATTCTCGAAAATCTCAATGAAGATGGCATGCCTCCTGGAATGGCAATTCATTATTTCTACAGGGGTCTTAATGGTCAATGTAGAGCAGTGTTAGACGTGGCAGCTGGAGGAAATCTGTGGAGCAAGGGCTTCGATGATGCTTACGAACTGATAGAGAACCTGGCTGCTGCTGAGCACAGAGACCTAAAGTGGAAAATTCCAAAAGAGAAAGAATCAGAGGATGATGAAGCGGTCGAAGTCACTCAGGAACTTCAGATGACTAATTGGCACAGAATTAGAGCTCACTCCGACTCAATTCCTAATGCATGTGGAGACACTTGTCCTCTACTTTCTACCAGTGCGAGTAGCCAATCTGTAATTCAATCACCTGCTGATTCAACATTGAATGAAGCACAATACCGAAGGATAATCCGGCGTATTGACGCGGTTGAAGAACGAATCGGTCGCTTTGCTGATATATTAACGGACTCTCTTGCTGAAGCATTCTTAGCACTAGATGTTAATGTTACTTGGAATTCGTTTGGTTATGGAACGAGGTATCCTCCATAGGATACTTCATCGGAATCGGATTAATTCTGGACTTCACGTCGAGCTAACGACGTTAAACAAGCGCTTCGTGGGAGGCAACCCGCGCATTGCAACCATGTTGTATCGTTGTAAACCTCAAAAAACGCAAAAAACGAAAAAAATTGACCCTGGGTGGCAGACACTAGCGCGCCCGCGCTAGTGTCCAGCGCGCCCGCGCTACAGTGTACAGCGCGCCCGCGCTACACTTAGCACGGCCGTGCTACTGTCTGCCCAGGAATCGATTTTTTCACCAAAAATATTTTATTCTCCGTTTTTAAAAGCCCACAATCCTAATTTTGCATGCCTAGCCCGAAATATATCCTCCATAACCCTAACTCAGCTCTCAAAATCCTATATAAACACAAAATCCATCTCCAATTCCTATTCTAATTCTATAAACCCTACTTATATATATACACCTCCATACACACAACCACCATCAAATCTCTCAAACCCACTACACACAAATCTCTTGCAACTTTCGATCTCTATCAATGGCACCCAAAAGAGCCCGAAGATCACAAGGACCAAGCACCCAAGCCCCTACATCTAGCGATTCTTCCTCGATGGGTGAGGTTGAATTCACCTCCGATGGTGCACGAACCGAGTTTCAACGGCTTATGAATAAGTCGATAGTCAAGGAGAGGGGATTCCTACCCACAGTGGAAGATGGTGAGCTCTTAAGCATGATTCAAGAAAGGGGATGGGAGTCTTTTTACGAGGCTCCGGAGGCGGTTCCCTTGGCTATTATTCGCGAGTTCTATGCTAATGCCAAGGAGAATCGCGATGGTTTCACGGTGGTGCGAGGCACCCGGGTGGAGTATAGCGCGGAGGCGATCCGTAGAGTGATTGGGGGGCGTGCCAAGCGCCGTAATGAAGAAGATTGGGTTGTAGAGAGGATTGGGCGTGCCAAACGCCGGTTTGATGAGGATCCGATTGATCTTGATAGGTTGGTGTATGACATGTGCGTGCCGGGTACGAGTTGGAAGATGACGGCACCTCCTTTGCCGGCACATGTTTCTTTTCCAGCAGCCGCTTTGAACCGGTATGCGAAGGCGTGGAACGCCTTCATCTGTGCTAATATCATGCCATCTTCACATGGGCATGAGGTGACGGTGGATAGAGCTATTCTGCTCTTTGGGATTGTCTCGGACAAGTATATTGATCTGGGACATGTGATTCATCAGGGGATTCTGAGGTTCTTACAAGGAGGAACCACTGGTGCCATTCCGTACGGCACAATTGTTACAAAGCTATGTCGAGCAAGCGGTGTTCGTTGGCCAGCCAACGAGCAATTACAGTTACCAGCAGCACCGCTTGATCATTCGGCGATCAGCCGGATGACGGAGTGGGAAGGAGAAGTTCCCCACCCTCGAGGACTCGGTTACATATATGATGAGATGCCAGGGGGACGTCCAGGATTTATTAGGTGGGAGCGTACTAGAGCTTCTGGAGCTGGTACTTCTCAGACGGAGAGGAGCTCCGAACCGATGGGAGATGTTCATTATCGCCGGCTAGCGAGACGGATGGACACCATGCATGACATCCACCAGAGGTTTGCGTTTGACTTGACACAGGCTCTTGGTAATGCTTTTGAGGCGCAAGGGGTCACGGTTCAGTGGCCAGTATTCGGAGCAGGGATGCAGTATCCTCCACCTGATTCACCTCCAGCAGAGGAGGGGGAGGATTCGGACTCCGAGTAGGTACGTGGGTGCTCTAGCCTTTTTACCGCTTTCAATGGGGACATTGAAAATTTTAAGTTTGGGGGTGGTAATCTAAGGAAGAGCATGTTATTGTAATTTTGTTTATTATTGCATGTGTTAGTTAGTTCATGTAGTTCACGTTTTTTTATTTTGTTTTGATTATTTCTCACGTTTTTTTCTATTTTTCTCAATTTTTTTTTATTTTACATGTTTAGTAGTAATTGTTGTAGTTAGTATCACGAGCATTTGCATGAATTATGAAGTATAAGCCAAGTTAATTGCCTATGATGAGTTATGTGCGTAGTTCTTGATTAGTAGTTTCAATCGCAATGCTAGGTTAGTACTTGGAAATTGCTTGTGTTGGAAATTGTAATTCACATATGTTCTTGAGATAGGATTTAGACGAAATTCCTTGAATTCTAGGATTGAATTGAGCACCCTTCAGCTTAGGTCTGTAAATCTTAAGTTTGGGGGAACTGAGGAGTAGATATACCTTTCTAGAAAAAAAAAATATAGAAAAAAAGAAAAGAAATAGTAGTAAATAAAATTCACTAGAAAAATAAGTGGTAGAATTAACTAGGTTGAGCTCATTAGTACTCAAGTAATTAAGTCTGAGGGGACTTTGTGCCTAACAACCTAATGCCCTTCGTGGTTTGGGATTGTTGACCCAACACTCGCTACATGGGTACTAGTGTATAAATCTTTAGGGATCTCAACCATTGCACGGTTAAATAAACCACTAGAATAGAGTGAATAATTGGTGTGTGAAGTCTTGTGGTGTTCGTAACGCATTTACACTGCGAAGCGCTCTGACCTTAGACCGAGCAATTAATCACCAATAAAAAAAAATAGTGAATAAAATAGAAGGGTGTGGACATTCTTTGGGACCTTGGCTTTTAGTTGGACTTGAGTGACGGGGTGTTAGTTTTAAACTTTTACGATTCTTGATTGGGATTCTGTGGGAGTAGTAGTTTTTATCTTTTCTCAATAAAAGAGCATGCTTGCACACACTGGCACTCCACACTTGTAAATAGAAGAGTATTTGACTTAGTAGCGAGAGAAGTAAAATTCGAGAACATTAGCACAATCTGAGGTATTATAATTGGCAAGGCAATTACTTCATAGTTCACTCATTCATCACGTAGTTGCATTCATGCATTGCATTGTATTATTGTATAGTGTCGTTGACGCTTGAGGACAAGCATCAGTTTAAGTTTGGGGGTGTGATAAGTGGTATTTATACACACTTATAGGCCTTCATTTCCACTTAAATTGGTTGGTTGTACTTAAGTGTTTAGTGTCTTTTGATGTGTTTTTAGTGTTTTTCTGTGCAGGTCACGAGTTGAGGTGATGAAGTGATTTTCTCTCATTTTAGGTTGTTTTTGGTGCATTAATTGCAAGAATAGAGAATTGTGGATTCATCACGACTTGGGATTTTGTGGGTACATCTTCTACAAACCCTCACGAGAACACACTCGTCCACTAGAGCTGTCTAGGGGTTTAAAGGGCTTGTTGCATGTGCTAAATGCAACCGTGATCACCTACGGAAGTGGTACTAGAGCGAGGAAGGGCATGCACGCGAGAACGAGCTAAAAAATGAAGAAACGGGCTGCCAGTGGCAGACAGTAGCGCGCCCGCGCTAGATCTTAGCGCGCCCGCGCTAGCTACTGTCCCACTAGCGCGCCTGCGCTAGTTTAGCGCCGCCGCGCCCAGCAGAGTTGTTCCGGGCCGATTTTTGGAGCTTTTCTGATGGATTTTAGCAGCGGTCAAGGCCCGGTTGACTTGGTCAATGTATCTAATTTCTCATGTGTAAAAACCCTAGCCTCACTTGTATCGTAGAATATCGGAATATAGTTTTATCAGTTTTTCTCTTGTAAAAAAACACATTAGTGAATTGTATTGGATCGTTCTTCGCAAGGAAGTGACAGTTTCGAGCGAGATCGTGAACATCAATTCTGTAACGTTGTGTTCTTATTTATTAATTCAAGCAATTGTCTTATGTTTACTTCTCGTCTTTTATTTATCATGTTTTCATTAGAACCCATGATGTCGATTAGTTCGATTAAGAACTAACCGCCTTCATGGGATTCTAATGGACTTATCGATGTAGTCTAGTAAAGAATATTAATTGCTTGATTTTGTGACGTACGTTGATTTCTTTGCATGCGCCGTGCTTATTCTTCTTAGGAGCGTAGCTAACTTCTAAGTTGTTTGTTAATTCTTTCTGAAGCGAGAGTGGATGATTGAATTTAGAACTATGCCATGTAAACATAGGATTATGTGAATGAAACATAATTTGTGGTAGACTTGAACTATTTTTATCACCCTGTGTAATCACGATAGACGACTTGCTATTAAACCTCTCTGCTTACACTACCGCTATAGAGATATAGGGTCTGAGCTTTGTTGGTGTCCATGAGATTTCTGTCTTAATTGTGGATTTTGATTGGTATGATATGTGTGCAACGAGAGTTGGCATGTATTACTTTCGTGTTGTCTGATTAGGATCAACAGTCGCATGTTAATCAGTAATTTCAATTCTAGATGAATTCGATAATGAAGTTAGAATCCCATGTGTTTTCCTATTCTGATTTTGATTAGTAAATTTAGTTATTAGTATAAAAGAACACATCCTTGTTAATTGTCTTAGCAGTGAAAATTACTCATACATTGTTGCATAGGTGCGTATTCTTAATTCACCAGTCTCTGTGGGAACGAACAAATATATTACTTGTGATCACGTGCGCTTGCGTGTAGATTTTTGCGAACACATTCCCACCCCCATTTCCCCCCTTATCAAAAATCTCTCTCCCTTATAAAATTTCAACTTCCCTCCCTTGAACAAATTTCATCTCCCTCCAATTTTCGTAACATAAAACTTTAAACTAAAATCATTCAACTACAAACACATACATATAAATATTTATATAATGAAAATCAATAAAAATTTAAAATACACAAATCATATATACAACTTTAAAATATTAAAAATGAATATTAAAAATTATAATTATTCAACTTTAAAATATTAAAACTAAATCATATATACCACTTTAAAATATTAAAAAATATATTAACAATTATAATTATTCAACTAAAATATAAAACTAAAACTACTCACAAACACATAAATTAACATAAAATCATTACAACCCAACACATTACAAACATAAAACAAAAAACAAAAAACTACACCGATATAATAAAAACGTAAAATATAAAACAACAAATCATTCAGACACACTCAACACACTCATTTAAACAAAAAAACTCCCCGACACAAGGGGAGCTCAAGAACCCAAAAATCGCCCCCAGAAGAATCCACCAGCGTGTTCCTCAATTCCGTCCCAGTTTAGGCGCTCCAAGAGTTGTAAACCCTCGATCCCGTCCCTACTTCTTCAGTCCCGACGTGTCTTCCGTACATCTTTCTAGTCGCTGCTCTGTTGTGGAGGCTCGAAGCTTGAGCTTAATCAGTGGATTGGGAGCTTATTTTTTGACTTGGTAAACTTTAATTGGTGTATACATGGTGTATTTGCTTGTTTTTTGGGTTAATATTATGCTATTATGTATATATGAAGTTTCTTGATTTTGGTGTTCTTGTATATATATGAGGGCTACTGATATTAACCACTTTGCTTGTAATTTATCTCTTATGATTTAATTGATTTGGTGTGCTTATGGTTTGCTTATCATTTTTTTGAATTGAGGTGTTCTTGTATTTTCTTTTGGTTTTGAATGAACCATATTTTGGGCTGAGTGAAGAGCACGTGCCTGTTATTGCCATACAGAGTAGTGATAGTTAGAAATATCTCAATCCAAATGTTGAGGCAGATCAAATTGCACGTTGAAGGAATACACGGTATATTCTTATTTTTTAGTTACATGTTATACTAATTACTGTATAGGGAGTAATTGTCATCTTTATGATGTGATTATGATATATGTGTCGCTAATTGGAATGTCTTTGTCAACTATATATACACCAACCTTTTAGGATGGAAAACTGAAGCCATTTATAAAGTCGGAACCTGTCCCTGAAGTTAACAATGAACCCTAGAGGTGGTTGTTCGTACAGTATTCAAGATATGATTTTCAACTCTAGAAAGAATGGTATGTGTCTATTATTTGTTATTGCATTACCCATTTCCTCTCTTTAGTTACCATCTCGTAATATTTATATTAGTTGGAGCCTACCTGTGCCTGATAGATTCAGTCAGACCCTAGACATTATAATGGGGATTAATATCTTCAAAATATGTTTATCTTTTGAGCATAGAGTCTTTATTTAATAAGAGCTTGCCTATATTGATGTTCATTCAACTAACCCTTTCTGACATATTATTCATGCTTTCCTTTGTATGATGCTACAACAAATGATACTTTAATGTTGCTCTTATATGCTTTTTAAGGAGAAAAATGCTTACTGCAGGTATGGACTCAGAAGTGCCATCAGTTTTGCACCAGAAGTGCAGCCAACATTTATAGTAGCCAATGCTCGAGCACAAGGCACAACAATACAGAGAAGCTAGCAAGGCACATCAATACAGAGAAACAATATAGACTAACTAATATTTTCTAACCCTGAAAATATCAATAGTCTGGGTCCTGTCCTTGCCCTGCAAGTCTAGTCAAGAGCTGTGGAACTGTCAAGGTACTGAACAAACATCGTTTGTTGTATGTTAGATATTTGATCATGAAGGTTAAAACTTATAATTTATTCACGTAATTAATGTATTTACATGTATTTGATTGAACTCTCCGCTCTGTTTCTTAATTGACTATCGGAGAACTAGAATTATTTATTGTCTTCTTGTTTGATTATTGAAGAACTGTATTCTTTGTGTGCCAGCTCAGATGTCCAAGTTGTTACTTAAGATAGTTAGTTGGAGTTTGTTACAAATAAATTATCCGGTTTGATTCTGTTAGTTTACATTTTTTGTTAGTATATAGTCAAAGAGACAACTAGTAGTAGAGTTCAGTTTTCATAATGCTCATTTTCTGATACATCAGAAAGCTTGTAAATACAAAATGCCCCGATCTATATTTTAGTGTGCTGTATATACAAATTTTGCAAGTTTAACACTGAGCTAAACGACCCTTGTATATATTGTTAAGTGACCCCGTCTTCTGACAAAAAAAAGGAAACTAATTTGAATTTTCAGCTCCTGTCAACTTGCTGAAAGATATACTAAGTACTAATCATGTTCCAGTCTGCACCTTATTTACATGTTTTTGTATGTGCCTATATTTCTATGCATTATTTATACATTGATTTTGATTCATATAATTTTAAGACTTAAAACTGCATCTTAGACACATAATGCATGAGTATAATTGATCCTTTCTTGATACTTCTCTTGTCTGATATAGGTGTTTGGTGGTATATATGCAGGAAATGTCCATGGTATCACAAGCACAAATCTTGAATAGCTTATTGATCTTCCGTTATGTATGATGCAGAGCAAATGAATCGCATTCTTGCAGTTGCTTCTATGTAGGAACTTAATTGATGTCTTCACTTGGAGACCCTTAATTATATACAAGTAGTTTTTACACTATTAATTATAGTTCTTACATTATATTTAGATTAAATGGATGTGTAGTAGTTAATTGATATTGGAATTGATGGATGTATAGTAGGTGAGATTGGAATTTTACGGATGTATAGAGTACACTTGGTTTATATATGCATTAATAAGATTCAATTGTTGATTTGGTTGTTTTCTTAGTTTGGTATTTTTGGCGTATAAAATGATGTTAATTCAATGTTATTACATCAGTTAATGAGTAAAGAAATGATGTTAATTAAATATTATAACATCGGTTTCTTTAAAGTTGAAGTGATGTTAAAGGCTATAGACATCAGTTATTAGCTGATGTAAGCAAAAATTTCAAGTGATGTCTTTGTGGGCAATGTTAAAGGCACTAAACTTTAACATCAGTTATTAACTGATGTAAATGAGTACAGTAGACATCATCCAAGCTTACAGAACTGATGTTAAATAGTATAATATACATCATTTAGGGTGTAAGAACCGATGTTAAATCCAACAATAGACATCAGTTATTAACTGATGTTAAAGATATGTACCTTTAACATCGCCCACAGTAACATCAGTTACAAATCTGCGGGACATCAGATTTTAACTGATGTGTATTATCATATTTCTAGTATGCTTCAGTTTGTTGATTATATATAACCAACCAAGATATATAGAAATATCTTGCTTCAAGGGTTGCACTGAAATCTTTCGAGTACTTGGACAACATCTTCATTGCTTCCACAATCTTGAATACTTCAATATTTATTCTTCACTGAGGCATGAACATATTAATGAACTTCTTCAAGTGAACTTATTCCTTTAAAACTGTAGATGGCTTCTTCAACCTTTGTCTTCGTATCTTCCGATTCCGGTGCAAGCGTAGTGTTATTTACTTGTCCTGTTCTATTGTTGAGTTATCATCCCTATGTAACAGATAGGGTTGTCTTTACATTTAGAATTACAGGCTCAAATCAGCAAACGAGGATATAGAGTTAGGGGGTAGTCGGCTATACTAGTGTTTTGTGCCATCCCGCTCAAGGTTTGGGGAAAGGCTCGACACTTGATGGCCTCCGTGACTGGTTGCAACAACAATGCATTCATGAAGGTTCGTACATGATTCGCGGGTCACCCGTTCTATAATACGCCTTAATAGTAGGCAATTTGAACTTCTGAGGAATCCTTGTTGCCATGATCTCCTCGGTGAATGGGGGGATTGGGTTATCTGGATCACCTGCAGCTAACAAGTGAATTCTATTCATACCTGAGTTTTGAGGGTTTTCCGTCCTTGGTCGAGGTTTGCTGCTTGTCCTGGTGTGCCGCCATGTGTCTCTTCAATTGAACTATCTCCTCTTCAAAAGCCCGAATCCTAGCCTCGTATTCTTCGTCTGTAGGTCGAGGGACTCGGTGTTATTCTGCCTAGAGTTGTGCTGGGAGCCTCGGCTCTGGTTTCCGTCTCTTCTTCTTCGTGGGGGAATATCATAGTCCCTCTCTGAATCTTCAGAGGAGTCACTGTATACACTACGTACTCATTTGTCGGTCCCCTTGTGGTCGTCACGACTGTTGAGTAATGAATCCCAAAATTGGTGGTTGTTGCCACAACACTAGTCATAGGGGGCAATGTGCCGTAAATCAATGAAACTGAGGTTTGAGCAGCTGTGGTTGTGCCACTACTAGCAAGGGTCAACGTGACTGGTGGTGTGGTGGTGACGGGATTTGAGGTTCCAGCGGTGACCTGAGAAAAGGGTAGATCCTGGGTTGGGGTGTTGTCTCCGGTTGAAGGAGCGTGAATTTCTGAGCGTAATCTGGTGGACACCATGGTTGTCGTCTTCTTCCCACAGACGGAGCCAAATGTTATGGACTCTTGGAGTCCTGGACTCATCAATCCGACTCCTAGGTAGGCCATGGTCGGGCTGGGGACTCGTGCCTTGAGATTGGGAAGCCCATGTTTCTGAAACATGGATGCCCAGCGGGCTTTCCATAACCTCAATTTGCTAGTTAAGAATTCTGGGTGATAAACCTAGAGCCCGGGCCTTATACTCAGGCTTTTCATCACACCTGGGCTCAAAATAACCTAATAATTTTTAGGGTCAATTTCAGACCCATACCAAGTATTATCACAAGAGTTTATGATTGGTGCTGAACTTAAAGTAAAGTAAAATGACTGCAATAAAGTAAAGAACAAGACTGTAAAGTAAAAAATGCTGATAATATATATGTAAGTGCTGGAGATACAAGCGTCAAGCGCTTCGCCAAAAGTAAAATACAACGACAGCAACAACAACCCTATCAGCTAGTCAACTATGATAATCTGTATATACATGTCAAAATCTGCTGACTTGATACATGCTACACACTACACACTACACACTACACACTACACACTATACACTACACACTACCCACTACATAATGCACACTACACACTACCATACTAGTCATCTCCAACATCCGATATACTCTAGACCTATGGAAAGTCTGTGCCTCTAATAATGCCCAGCTACTACAAGAACCAACCACCCCAGTCTATCACATTCCCAGGGGTACCGAACTGTGAAGTGGCCCCAAATAGTCTGATTGCTGCTACCCTTTTGAAGACAATGATATCCTCTCTCAACTGTCTCTCTCCCTTACTGGTATCTGTAGTCCTCAGCACCTGCTCCATTTCTTTGATCTGGCCCATCAACTCCTCCTTCTCAATCAGGAGTTCCTGATAATAGTGATAGGGTACTGAATGAGGGGTAAAAGGATAAGAGGGTCCGACACCTAAAGATCCGGTAGAACCCTGATTTGGTCACGAACAAGAGGTCGTATCATAGAAGCAGGTGGGGGTATAGCCCTAAGAGGTATAGTTTCAATAGGGGTCTGTCCAGTGTGATGGCCAAGTCCAGCTGGGTGTGAGGGCCCAGCTATAGGTGGGGGTACGGGTGCCCTGGGTGGGGATAAAGGTGCAACTCTAGGGTGAGGTGGGCGTCCATCAACCGTCGACTCGGAATGATCAGAAGGAACTAGAAAACTAGGGCCTGACAAACCTGCTAGTCTGAAAATCAACACAACAAAACACATATAAAAATCTGTATCGACTACCATGATCAATCCTAAGTCTATTAATAATTATCCTCAACCTTCCAACGTTCTATCTACCCATCACTCATATCTAATCCCAACCCTCTACCTAACCCAACAGTCTATGGTTGTTTCATTGACTTATAACCTATCGCTCCGATACCAACCTGTGGCGCCCTCCAAACCCAGGTCAGAAGTTTGGGGTCCACAACACAATATAAACCTATAATTAACATTATATATGCAGTGACTCTAAATATCCACAGATCGCAACAGGTTAAAGTATAAAACAAGCCACAACTCACCTTAATTATTACAAACCCAAATCCCAAATATAAAAGTAAGTCTTACATAATATCGATCTTACAAAGTTTACACATTACAAGCGCCACACTATCCAAAACTAGTAACTGTAGCCAAAAGCAGCTAATAGCTTCCTTCCTCTTTCAACCTGGAATCCCAGCCTTACCACTACTTTGAGGGTCTTCGGTACCCATCTTCTCTACTTCCACTGGAAAGAACATAAAGTATCACAAGAGTGAGCTAAGTAGCTCATCAAGCATAACAATAATAATTTGAATATGAATCATAAAATGATGATGAGTAGTGATCATTATAATCAAGTCAAGATTTTATGTTTCTTTTAAGATATTGATTAGAATTCGATATTACATTTTTATTTTAAAATCCAAGGTTAGGCTGCTGATCAGTCAAACACTAACCCTGAGCAGGCCCCGCCATGCTCTATCACTAGATCCAAGGCACACATTGGCCTAATATGACCACGAATCTGGTCTGACCACTCATTTGGTCCACATTTAGAAAACTATCCAATTCTACAACAATTCAAGATGATCAACAATATAATTCAATAAAATAGAATCATCAACACCATAAATAAACTTTTAATTAGAAGCAGTATGCTATTCAAGAGTATCTCAAGTATATTTCAAAACAGGAATGAGGAATAACCTCAAAAGTTGTCAGAGAATCAGGTATAACATGAGTGGATTGCAAGGTATATAAAAAGCATTGCTTGTATGAAGAAAGGTTTTAGGGGTACAAAAGAATTCAAGTATAAATGAATGTCTTCAAGATCAAAGAAATCTGGGTTCGTGGAAGAAAACAAATAACTGTAAGGTCTATGTTGTATTAGGTATCACTGGGTTCTGTCCAACTGGTTGAGGTCTGGAGGGTTATGTAATTGAAATGAAATAAGGTTCAAATGGTATTCACTCAGGGGTTTCAAGAATTGAAGGTATACAATTGAAATAGGTTACACAACAAGTATCAAAGAATCTGGTTGAAGACTCAAGAATCAATAGAATAACAACTTATGCTATAATCAATTGGATTACAAGGTTTAAGAAGAGGGCTTACTAAATAATCACAAAAAATGCATTATATTCAAAGGAAAGTCTCAGGGAATTTGTCTTATTTTGATGATATCCAGTCTCAAGTACACTCGCTCGATATTCTATTCTATTGCCACTTGCTTCCCCTTTCTATTTCTTACTTCATCTGCTAATCAGAACAATTATTCATCAATATAAGATCTCATACTATTCTCATCATCACACAATCGAAACGATCTTCAATATACCATTCGTTTCACACAAATCCGATTTACGAATTATAAGATACGCTAAAACAATCATATACTCCCTCCGTCCCTTTTTAGTTGTCAGATTTCTATTTTTATTGGTCAAATTGACTAATTTTTGACCAAAAATTATAATTCACTCTTTCATTATTTTAAAAAACTAAAAATTCATCTAACAGTAAATTAGAAGTTATTTTCGGTGACATATTTTTTGTATTTAATCAACTGATATTATATTAAAAAACTTCAGTCAAATTTTGGTCCATCTGACCGGCACAAAATCAAATGTGACAACTAAAAAGAGACGGAGGGAGTAACGTTCACATAGGCATATAATACATCAATCAAATAGCACATAACACGTATCACACAAAATATTCAATAAAACTATTTTTCAAAGAAGGTTTGAGGTCTCAAGGATTTTTCTGGCATTTAATATGAATTTTGGAATATTTTTCAGAATTAAAACGGATGAAAGAATCATTTTCTAAATAGATAATCGAGTCTGAATGCTTGAAATCGGGTCCAAAATCATTTGAAATCAATTTACGAGCCTCTAACATATTTTAGAAAAATATTTCAAATCTCGAAACTATGTTTCAGAATTTTTTAAATTAGTTAAAATAATTAAATCTAATTAATTATTCAATAGAAATTAATTAATAAATAATTAAAAAATGAACAAATTAATATTTAAATTTAATGACTAATTATAATAATTATTTATTAATTAATATTAATTAATTAAATAAAATTTATTTTTAAATTAATAACTAATTAAAAACTATTTTTTTGAAAATACAATAAATAATTTAAAAAAGATTTTTGAAAATAATTTTAAAATGGTTATTTTGGAAACTTCTCAAAGTTTTGTGTTGTGGTGTAAACTGTAAAGATTAAAGTTTCAGGGTTATTTGGTAAGTATGCAAAAGATGGGTGATGAAACAACATTTTCAATTTTTCATCACCATCTTCACACACCACCGCCGGCAACCATGGCCGCCGCCACTGAGCTCGTCGGCAGTCACCAGAACTGCCCAGAAGACTTCCAAAAAGTGCAGATTTATCCCACATACTCCCAGGAATCAGTCCTCGTTGCTGGTTTTGGCAAAGGATCACCGTGGCAGCCGGAAAACACGGCCGAACGTAGTGCAGCCGCCGTGTTTCCCAGGCTCCGGCGACCTCTACGGAGGTCGTTCACAACATTTGAGTATACCTACAGACTCCCCTTGACATGCTTGATCTAATGACGTCCAAATTTAAAGTATAATATATAAAAATGACCAGGAGAAGATTATCTACAACATGGAATCATCAGAACATATGAACAACATTAAAATCAAAAAGCCGTAATTTAACCTTATTTTAATCCGAATTTAAAATCCCAAATTAGTGCCCTAATTTAACCTTATCAAAAAGCCCTAATTTAACATTAAAATTAGTTGTTGCACTGATTCTAATGCTAGATATGGATTCAACTCCTCAAAACCTTCGATTTGAGCACTTGAACGCAAAAATCCGAGTCCGTTAACGCTTCCAACTCCTCGTTCGATCCTCAAGAACACGAAGAACACTCTCTCGAAAAACCCATATTTAATTATGATATACGGAATAAAATAAAATAAGGTTAAGGCTATTTATATTTACGAATAATTAATACCCTTTTGGATCATATATGATACAAAAATACGACATTTAATAGTTAAATATTAATAAAACGGGTCAAGTCGGTACTGGTTTTCGAGATAATTATCAAAACGGGGTATTTTAAATCAATGATTGGTCAGCAGGTCCCATTTGCATGTATTTCGATAAAATGAATAATATAATCATCAAAATATCTTGCTTTCACGTATATCGAGATAACCAGATAATTATCGGTAATTAAGATACCCGAAAAACTCCGTCGGACCGACTCTGGGGGAAACCGTACTCCGGATCCAAAAAGTCAAAACATGAAAAGTGTTCAGAATATTCAAATTAGGCTAAAGGTGAGTTTTGTTGCAACTTATGGGATGTAAAATCGCGGCACCGTTACAAGTGGATGGTTTTTAAAAAATCAAAATAATTAATAATTAAATATAATATACGTAATTAAATCCACAAATCAATTATAAAATCATATAGCAATACATAAATCAATAAGAAAATACCTAAATAAACTATATTTTTTCCTGAGCATATGAAAATTAATATTCCTCAAATTTAATCATATACAAGCAGCCAAATTAATAGGACAGGGAATAATTATTTCACAAAACTCACATAATATTCATTAATCATCAAAATAATTACACAGATAATCCTAGATGTTACATCGAACCTCCTTTACATTCCTAGGGGATCTCTTCTCAATTAAAGCCTTGATTTTTGCAGGGTTCGCTTCAATCCGTCTGTGATTGATAATAAACCCCAAATACACACTTCTGGGGGTTTAGCTTCATCCTGTAAACCCTTAATATATTGAACATCTCTGATAGATGTGCCACGTGATCCACTACCTCCTTTGATTTGACCAACACATCATCTACGTACACTTCCATGGTTTTGCCAATTTGGTCTTTGAACATCTTGTTGACTAGCCGCTGATAGGTAGCTCATGCTTTCAGTAATCCGAAAGGCATCCCAATATACCCGTAGAGACCCCTATCTATGATGAAAGAGGTTTGTTCCTGGTCTGGTTCAAACATGAGATCTGGTTGTAGGCTGAGTATGCATCCATAAACCTTAGTAAGACATGCCTGCATTGGAGTCCACTAGTTGGTCTATTCGTGGGAGTGGGAAGCTATCCCTCAGGCATGCCTTGTTCAGATTCGTGAAATATATGAAAGTTCTCCACTTCCCATTTGGCTTCCTTACTAGCACTGGATTTTCCAGCCATGTAGGGTAAAAGGCCTCCTTTACTAGGCCTGCCTTCAATAGCCGGTCTACCTCCTCTTGTAGGAAGGTAGCTCCCTTTCTATTTGGATCAACATTAAGATTGTGACACATGACATCAGGGTCGATCATGTCTGAATGATCCCAAGCAAAGACACCTAGGTTGTTCCTTAAGAACGAAACTAGGGCTTCCCTTAGTTCCAGCCCCAATTGCTTCCCAATCTTCAGCTCTTTTGAAGGGTCGTATTCATCTACCAACTTGGACAGGGTGTCCCTAGCTGCTCCTGTCTTCACCTGAGTTTCTGGCATCAATTTTAACTGTAACCCCCCTGCTTGCTGCCATTTCAAGGTTGCACATCCAGGACCTCATGAACGGGATGCATTTTCTCGGTCCTCAAATTGGTAAGTAATCATAGCATTGTTCAAGCCATTGGGCATTCCACGGTTGCCCTCCTATTTTTCATTCTGAGGCTGCACTTGCTTAACCTCCTCTGAATCACTGTCAACGACATCCTCCACGACTCCCTCAACTAAGGGTTCAATTTCTAGGGCTTTCTTTGTTTGAGATGCGTCCATGAGAGCTGCCCCTCCATCACTCATGTGAGAAACCTCCACGTATGGTTCCTCTCCTGGGTGTTACATAATAATAACCATATTACAAGTTTTCTTTACAAACTTTATTAATACCTCTCCATGGGGGTTGTGCCTTGGGCTTCTCCTCGGGTTCCACCAGCTTGTAACAGTTCACGGTGGTACCCTCACCACCTAGTGGAACCTCGTGGTCTCAGTTATGTGATCCCGAGCTTCTCTCATCATCGTGAATAGAGATTACTTTCAAAGGCCTGGGGTTCTTATCTTGGGACTTGGCTCAAGACGGGGGCTTCTACCTCCTTTGATTGGGAGTAGCCCCTGATTGTGACCCTTGTCCTTGTGAACAGCCTCAATATCAAGCCGGCACCTTAAATTTTGCTCAGTCAATTTCTTTCTCTAACGATCAAACGCATTCAGACTAGAACCTAGTGAGTGTTCCTTTTCATTCTCATCCAAATCAGCCTCTTTTTCGGGGTTGCCATCCTCCTTCCTGCCATTTTCGCCCTCAAAATTCAGCCTTGCGGCGTGATGTCTCGCGCCTTTTTAGACCTTTTCGAGTTCTTCTTCAATGAGGCAATTTTTCTGCCAATCCTCTTAATCTTATGTTGCATTTGTTCATGTGTTAACTCCTCACCGGATGCATTGCCATTGCCTTTAGTACCTTCCTCCGGTGTCTTGAGATTTTCTGAATTTTCGGGAATTTCTGACATCTCTCCTCTTTAAGATCAGTAATCCCCACCATCTAGCGCCAAAAAGTGTTGTGAGAGGAATTGGTACAACACCCCTAGAATTATATGCCGTAATTATAGGGATAATTGTTGCAAATAAATGAATAGCTGACTATGCCCAGGGGCGCAACTACCGAGAAAAGTGGTGAAATGAGTGTATTTAATTAGGGGCTGAGCTTGCAAAATGCCAAACAATGAGGCCGGAATAATGAAATTCCATCCTGCGAGTGCCCGGAGAAAATGTCACTAAGGTTACATGTGCCTCTCTTTAGAGTGTAGGACTTGTGAATCTGAATCCTTTTGCAAGGTGTCTACATACCTTATTTATAGAGGGATCAAGCCCATGTAGTTCTTGATAAGTGTTTCCAAGAGATAAGCTCTTATCCCCTCTAGTTTGGGATAAATCAGCCTTCTTTAATAGTTATCCAGTGATCTCCTACCCCAAGTAAACCACTTGAAGCCTTCATAATTGATATATATCCGAGTATATATAAGAGATTTGTATATATGTAGTTATTAATGAAAGGCACATGTTTAGCCTATTTGTATTTAAGAGTATTAACTTAACTCTGATTAGAAAGCAATTAAATAGCAAATACTATTAACCGGAATCCGTACGAAGAACGTCAAATGATTTATTGAAGATTTTATGTCAGAAGAATTTCAGGATGCTGCTCCAAACCACTGGAAGAAGTTCATTAATATGATCAAGCCTCAGTGTACAAATAATCTTTTGTGGCACGTCCAGAAGATCAGAAGGTATAAAGTTTAAATACTTTATTTATTCAGAAGATTCCAAATTGTGTCAACAAATGAAGAAGAACTAAGAGGACGAAGAATCGACGAACAAGCCACCGCCTAATTGTTTAATTGACAAGGAATATTTAATTCACACTATACCATAGATTGGATTGTGCAACCACTCAACAGAAAATTTCTTCAAAATCGTTGCTGTTGAAAAAATAAAATCAGAGTATTGTAACGCCAAAAAAATCGTTACAATAGAATCAAAATTTTGTTACGAATTTCGGAATGAATAGTCTATTGCAATGTTATTTAAACATCATTGCAATAGATGTTAATTTTTGAGCCAAAAAACTTGGCGGGCCAGTGAAAATTCAAGAGCGGGATAAAATTATTTTTGTCGGGTTAATAAAATTAAAGCAGATTGAGAAAAAAGAACACTCAGTCTATAGCCTCATTAGCACTCAGACATAAACCTGGCCATGGAGAGAGAAAATAGAAGGCGATATATAGAGAGAAAGAGAGAACGAGAGAGAGAGAAGATCGAAGAAGGCGAGAAGGTGTGATCGAAGAGAGCTGTTGATGGAGGGATCAATATTCTTTCGGTAATAACTTGAAGTATCAAGTATGTAATGGGTTAGATTTATGTTCAATAGAGTTTATACATGTGTTTAATTGAATTTGTTCATGTGTTTAATCGATTATATATTGTTGATTTGGTCTTAAGTTTGTTAAATTAAGCATTCATAGTCTCAATTAGGTCTTACTTTTGTTTAATGAAGAGTTCATAATTTAGGGGTATTGTTTGTTTGTTAATTTAGGGGTTTAATTTATGTCCTAAGCAATGGAATAATCACACACCCATGAGCGCATTGGTTTGGTAAGTTAGTTTTTTTTAACCCTTTCTTTGCCACCACTCTGCAATTAATCTGATGAGCAAGATATATTTCCAATGAACCAATATATTTCCAAAAAATGAATACTAATCTTCTAGAATTCGGTGAAAATTGTATGTTTTCTATTAATCTGATGAGCAAGATATGTTGCCATTTTACGTACACAGATTCTAGTTGTCCAAGAAAATAATGGCATATTCAAAGGCTCAGGCTTGTGGAAGCTAAGTACTCGTACTGTTGATGTGGTAAGCAGACAAAGTCGTTTCACTTTAATGTTCATTAATTCACATAAGACCATTGTTTATGTTTTAATCCACAAACTTTATGTCAACCTAACAGGGAGAGGATATATGTGAATCTGCAATCAGAGAAGTAAAAGAAGTAAACTTGTTGTTTTAATCTTTTGTTCTTTATATCATTGAAGTACCCCATTTCTAGTTCTATATAAAATTTTATGTGCTACACTTGCATCCTGAGTTCCAGCATTCATGTCTAGTTCTAGATCCTAATTGTTTTTGAAATTTAAGAATATGTCAAGTTGATCTGTCCCAGCGTTCGACTCCCACAGCCCTAACCGAGTGTGGGTAACGTTCATATTTTCTTCCATATTCTTGGTACATTTATACTGCATATATACTGATGACTAATCTTTATTTTTTCATTTGTAGAAGTTGATTTAACTTGTAATCTACTTTAGCTATTATCATTAGCACTAGCACATAATATATAGACTTATTTGGACCAGTGCGTGGTTCTTAATGTAACTATATAAACAACCTAGAGTCTAGTAAAAGAGAAAATTGACGCATTCAGGAGGATAACTTGGTATATAGGGACAGAGAAGCACCTTAAAAATCTAGATGCTGCTACTTCTTTCTGCTCATGATATATATCTCTATTATTATTTACTAATTTCATGATTATCATCATTCATCAGTGAACAAGATTTAGCTATGATAATTAGTCAGTGAGGATGCATTCTAGATATAAAGATCACAGTAACTAAACTATCTTATATTTGGTGTTTGTAATTTTTTTTCTTTTTATTGATATTTTGGACATTGAACCAAATAAAATATTGATATGAACTAATCTTTTGTTTTCCTCATCTCTTTTCAGGTCTGCTTAATCTATGTTCCAGGTAACATTCCATTTAAAGTTGAGATTATCTTTACAAGCTCAGTATGAACTTAACTCTTTACCTTTAGCTTGGTTGAGAACTAGTTGATTGCAGTTTTTGATTGGGTAGCTATTGTGTCGCCATGACTTGACCTCATTCTTTACGAAGTTATATAATCATATGTCTTGAAACTAAATTCTTTTGTTGTTTATAAAACATTAAAATAAAACATCAATGCCTTATATTGTGCAATCATATAAGGACACACTTATTCTTCGATAGACTTGGGTTGAGACTTTAGAAGTCCAGATGAATTGTTTGATTATGCAGTCCCGGTCTTGGCTCCTTGTTGCAAGTCAAAAACATTTAATTAAAGTCTTGTGCCTTCTACTCTGTTTTTAAAAGATTATAATCAAATTGTGGTAACCTGTATCTTTGGGATCGGACCATCTTTTCTGACTCTTTTCCAAATTCTGACTTCTCTGACTCTTTGGTCTGGATTACATTTATATTGTAACTGAGAGTATATAGATTTTTCCTAAGGTCTCACCTAGTGGAGTTTGTAGATTTTTGTTTATTTCACCAATATTCTAGCCATCTGTGACAACCCATCCTTATATTGTCCCTTGCTATATTAAAAGGTCGTGCCCATACACAAGACTGCCATTCAAATTGACCGAGGAAAGGATCCCTGATTAAGCGGAAGGTTGCTTCAGGGGTTTTGAACCCCTAATCCAGGGGATATCAAGAAACACCAAACCATCACACGAAACCCGACCTTTTATGTGTTAATTTCGTTGTATAGAAGTATCATGTGTGGAATAATGCCTACATGTGAATTTGGCAGTTGACCTTTAGATGAAAATAAGTGAAATGTGTGCGGACCAGAGCTAATATTTAGTTCTATATAATAATTTTAGTACTATATAATTAGAAATCTTCTAATTTTAGTACTCTATAATTAGCAATCTTCTAATTGTTCTGGTTTCCCTATTTGCCCAAATAGCCTGAAAATGGATACCAGTAGAATATGATGTTTCTTATGATAATTCTCAGAATTGGTTTTTAGGACATAAATATCTATAACCCTTGCCGCAATCTACAAGGTGAGAGATCGTCCCTGTATACATGCTTGTCCTTCCCCCACCTGATTCAGAACATGATGTGATAGTTGTTGAGTTAGTTAGAGCTTTTTGGTCAATTAATAGCACACTTAGAAATACACAATGCTAGATTTATCGCGTGGCCTTTAAGATGGTGCAATTCTAGTTGTAATGTGCTTTGTTTTAACTTTACCATTAATATGTTATATAGAACTTTATATGCGTATACTATTACCACTGATATTCTGTTTGTCAATCTTGACATTTTCTATTATGTTAGGCCGAATTAAATCACTATATAAATCAATATAGTGAACACAATCAATAACAGAATACTCAAATAAGAGAATTAACAAAGTAAACTCTTATTCACAAAACTCAGTAGGTTACAAAAACTCTCTTAGTGATTTATATCTTATCACTAAGAGCTGCTGGGTTACAAGAATAATATTTTTGATGTTCTAACTCTTATAGAGTAAACCCTAATCTGTGTTTATATACACAGTTACATGATATCTACTGATTGATTTATAATTATCTGCTTCCTAAAATAATCTAATCAGTATCTATCCTTCTGCTGTCCTGATTTGCACAATCTCCCTTGATCTTTATCTTCCTTATTTAGCCAAATCTGCTCCTGAAAATCAGCCGCCTGCAAACTCTGATCACCGATAAACTCTGATCCAGCTGGCAGTCGTTAAACTCTGATTTCCAGCTAAACTCTGATATTTGCTTCTGCACACTAAACAAGTTAGATACCCATGACATCATCAAATATGTAACAATCTCCCCCAACTTGTACATTAGACAGAATGAACAAGTTATATATATGTACTGATGATGTCAAAAACTATCAAGGACAAATGCATAAGATAATCAATATACAGAATTAATTGCAACTTACAGAACCAGCAGAACTATCTATCAAATCAATCTATATCCATAGCTTTCTCTAACAAACTGGTTGATCAGATTTTCTTCCTTCAGCTTTAAGGTCTGTATCATCTGGGCTTTAACATTTCTGAGTTCTTCAGTTTCATCCCCAGTCTGATAGATAGCTGCTCTCAAGGCATTCACCTTGCTTCTTTGCATTGCCTCTCCCAGCTGAATTACCCTTGGTCTGTCTGCATCATTGTTGTAACCCAAGATTCTGGTGTTTGCAATAGTCTCCATCACAGAGCTATTTTTCTCCATACATATTTCAGAACCATCATCTTGAGCTATCTTTGGAATGTATTCTTCATCAGACTTTACTCCATAAAATCTTCTCTTCTCATTAATAGTCCTTTTCATCAGATCAGACCATCTCTGAGTAGCTTCATTCTTGATTTCCAGCATATAGTGAAAGTGTTCAAGCTCTCTCAGAGATTTCAGCAATAGATCAGCTTCTGAGACTCTGTAAACTCTGCCAGACTCCAGAAATATGGCAATCTTCTCTTTATCTTCTGGCCCATCATGAGTATCCATGAGAATCTGCACTGATTCTACTTTATCTAAGTCCTTTTGAGTGACAGCTTCTCCCACTTTTTCAGTCAGAGGGTAAGGATCTCTGAAAGTGGTTGCTGAACTTGTTTGAATTTTCTCCTTTCGGTGACCTAGACCAGTAGTATCATAAGCTTCCTTTCCTCTGGTTCCATGAGTTCTGATTCTGGTGAGCATTGAGCTTTCCTTGTACAGACTTGTACCAAGGCTTCCAAATAGACTCTTCTTTTTCTGATCTTGAGTCTTCTCAGATTTTATCTTCAGCCAAGAGACTACAGCATCTTCAGTCTTAGTCTTCTCTTCTGTTACTGGAACTTTAACTTGAGCGTTGTCAGAGGTTAAAGTTATATCAGAGATTGATTTGTCTTCACCCTTTCTTCATCTGGTCAATCCAGCTTCTTCTTCTTCTGTTTGATCAGATACATCAGTGATTATATTTGCATTCTTGCTTAGCTCTTTCATCCTCTGAGAAGGATTCTCTGATGCTATCTTGATCATTGACATCTTTATCACGGGAGGAACTCCATCAACAGTTTTCTTTCCTTTGTCTTTTGAAACAGACTCAGATTGAGTTTGAGATCTGGTTCTTGGTCTGTTGATATCAGTGTAGTTCACCTCACTAATTACTATCCCTTTTTGCTTTGGATTCTTCTGTTTCTGTGAGGGATCAGTAACTTGTTTTTGCTCATCAGACTTTGTCTTGCTGATCTTCCTCTTTTCAGCAGCTAGTCTCTCTTCCTCAAGTCTGATAGCTTCTAGGTGCACTCCTGGATTTTCTTTTTCAAATATTTTCCTTGCTACAGCTTCATCAATGCGCAAAGAAGGAGATTTGTAGAATAGGGTGGATTCTCTGCCTCTGAACTTCAGAGTTTGGCAAAACCTCTGAGATTCAGGATCTCCAGCTTCAATCAGCTTATCTGATTCAGGAATCAGATCTTCTTTCTTCTTCTCAACCTCAGAGTTCACAACTGCAAGTTCTTTAGATATATCATCAGATATTCTGACTGCTTCACTTATGCTCTGAACTTGAGACATAACAGTCAACTCCATAGACTTGTGTGTTTGTTGAGAATCTCTGGGTCTATCAGAGTCTGCTTCCTTATCACTCCTTTCCTTCTCTTTGATTTGTAACAGCTTTAGCTGCTTGTCAGCCATCTTCCTATTACCTTCTTCATCACCATCTGGCCTTCTCTTTGTCATTTTCTGGTCAGATTTGCATTTGTCTTTAGATATTTTCTCCCCCTTTTTGACATCAGTAGAGGTGAGAAATTTAACCAGCTGAGCTACAGAGGAGCTCAAATCAGCCAGAGTGTGCTGCATTGATGTTTGGGTGGCCTCAATAGAGGTCAGTCTGTCTTCCACAGATGGAGGTGGAACTCTGCACATCCTCTTGAAATATGATAGTTGACAGACTTTTCTCTGTGCAGAAATGGGATGTTGAATTGGAGAAGCATGAACTGGAGTAGGAGTAGATTCTATGACTGGTGACAGTGTATGTACTGGAGAATCAATGCTGACTGGAGTTGATTCCCTGACTGGATCAGAGAAGGGAGAAGCAGAAGTTTGAATAGGAACAGAGGTGACCTCTGTTGCATCATCATCATCATCATTGACAAATATACTTAGAGTATGAGATGCCAGAGTTTCTGTTGATGCATCAGAAATTGCAGCTGTAGGAACCTCCTGAACAGGAGCTGCAACATCAGCCTGAGTTTGAATCAGAGAGTCTTGAATCATTTGCAGTACAACCTCTATATGTGCATCTTCTGATTGGCTTGGAATATCAGGAATTTTATCTGACACATGAGTGTCATCTGCAATAATGTCTTCATGTTGAATCAGAGATTCCTGATTCAACTTCAACCCTTCATCTGATTTGGCCAATGCTGGTTGATCATTAAATTCTGATGTTGATTCTGACATGTGAATGTCAGCTTCCAAAGGTTCAAGTGGAACTGCAGAAATAGGTTCAATCATGACTGGCTCTGCACTTGAAGGTTGATCAGAGAATTGGATCAAGGCCTGTGTGAGATCCTCTGACTGAGGTGGCTCAACAGTCAGGTCAGTGATGTTGGTGGGCTTGATTTTCTTCCTCTGTTTCTTTGCTGGTGGAGGAGGTGGAGATGCTTCGTCAGAGTCTGATATTTTTTGCAAGAATCTTCTTTTTCTGGGAGGAGGAGAGGGTTTGGTTGGGATTTTGAGGACCTGAGAACCCTCTTAGGTGGAGATGTTTCAACTGGCCCTTTTTGGGAAGGACCAGAGGTTAAGGTTTGATCAGATTTTACAACTGGCCCTTG
This sequence comes from Daucus carota subsp. sativus, assembly GCF_001625215.2. Lineage (NCBI taxonomy): Eukaryota > Viridiplantae > Streptophyta > Magnoliopsida > Apiales > Apiaceae > Daucus > Daucus carota. The sequence goes on along the minus strand of NC_030389.2, from coordinate 23,365,742 downwards.
TTGGGAAGGACCAGAGGTTGGGACAATGTCTGGTTGATCAGTAGTGGAGGCAGGATGTGGTATATTCTCATCAGAGAATAATGGTCCATACTTATTTGGCAAACACTGGTTGGGTTTCTTACTGTCCTTTTTGATGAGATCAGTAAAAGCACGTTTAGTGATTTTAAATGGCAATTCATTACCAGTCTCAGGGATGGGTACATCAGGAAAACAATAAGAGAATATAAGCTGACAGAATCTAGCATAATACACAATGTTCATATTCTCTTTTCTTTTATCTCCAATAAAGCGCAGTATGGATGTAGCAAGATCAAGTTTAAGATTATGAATCAGAGAGTACCCGATCTGTTGGCTGAATATTGGAATGGCATCAAAGTTACTGCACTTGTTTCCAAATGCCCTTGTGATGCAGTCATAGAAAAAGCTCCATTCCTTGCAGAGGTTTGGACGCTTAAGCTCCCCCATCTTGTCTGTACTGGCCGTGTACCCAAAGAAAATCATCATGTCCCTCAGAGTTTGAGTAGGGACTGGAGAATCAAATTTCTTCTGTTCAGGATGATGAAGAGCCTTCCTGATTGTTGCTGGTGAAACGACATACTCCTGACCCTCATAGTCACATGTCAGAGATGGAGAGCCTTGATCACCCCCATCATCATAGTTGGCTGTTCTCCAGAAGGTGAGGACTTGCGAAGGGGAAATGGACTCTGGCTGAGTTAGAGCGTACATAAGCTCACTGTGAGCCAAAAAATCCTGAATAAGATGAAACTCCTTGGGGGCTTCATCATTGTCTAGTATGGCAGCATAGTTATTTGTCACAAACTTTGCTCCATCAATCTCAAACGCTGTTGTCGACATGATTCTGAAAGAAAATGAGAGTTTAAAGATTGCAGGTAAGGTGTTTGATGAAATGCGTAGTAGAAATTGAGAAGAGAGTGTATGAGAGAGAGAGACAGTAAAATATCGTGTGTAAAAAGTGAAAAACTTTTCAAAGCTGACATATATGTGTGTATACACGATTTACTGACTCGAAGTGGTAGTGGGACACGTGGCAGGTGTCTAACGGTAACAAAAAAAATGGTAGTGGAGAGGTAATGATGACAGGCGTGTGAATCTGTATGTCTGTGCAACAATTACCGAGGAAACACAGTTATTTACCGTGTTTTTCTCCACTCAGGAATTCAAATGGATTTTGTACCGTTTGACAATTAAATCTAATATTCTCGTGACCAAAAATCATTTATGTTAAACTCCGACTTTGATCAGATATTTGACCATTGACCAGAGTTTAATTAAATGGCATATTATGAGACAAATCAGAGATTATTCATAAAATTTCGTACTAATGAGAGATAGATATTGAAAGTCTGAATATCAATTTTTCCTCAGAGTTTGCAAACGATTATTTGAATTTAATCAAAAATCACTCGATGTCATAAAATTTGTCAATCACAAATGCGGAGTGAAAGGTGTGTGTGGACATGATTCCTCTATTGTCATAGAGATTGACAAACTTCTTAAAAAACATTAGAAATAATCAGATTAACCGAAAATGTTTTAACCACTTCATAAGCCGAGTTGTTCACAATATGGATCAGAGTATAATTTTTCTTCTCTTTTGTAAGACATTTATCTTTTGAAAGGAAACTTCTCATGGTAAGTGAGTCATAACCTTCATCAGATTTTTATTTCTCAGTGTATTTCTCCAGTAATCATAGAATGCGAAAGGTCTCCAAAAAAAATACGATTTTTCTGATGCATTTTGCTTAATACCAGCAGTGCACTTGGATCTTTCCTTTCACAAAATTTCTAAGATCTCAAAGGAGTACCTGAGATAACCTTTCTTTCTTTTCTTTTCTTTTCTTTTCTGAGAAGAAACAAATTTTTGTTGATCCATATCTGAGACTTATTCACTCTTAGCTCATAAGGGGAGTAAAGCAAGTTCTTCACTGAAGACATGTCTAATATTTAAAAAGTAAGGCAGTCTAGGTAACAGCTTTAAATCATGTTTTGTGTAACATAGATTTCCACATATGTAATATCACAAAAATCAGACTTTAGAGATGTTCATGACTTAATTCAAGTATTTGCAACATATTCTTCACAGGAAATGCTCTTATCAGTGAAAATTCATGTCATCAGAGTTTGTCAGGTCAGAGTATAAACATCAGAGTTTGTCAAATCAGAGCATAATCATCAGAGTTTAGATCAGAGAATAACAGATGCAGATGTAGATCAAGTATATAAAAGTGATTAATAACAGATATTTTATTACGAAATGTAGCAGAGTTTAGAGAGGACCAGAGATCATCCCTAATTCGTTTACAAGTCTTGTAAATGTTGCTTCTGCCAAAGGTTTGGTGAAGATATCTGCTAACTGCTGATCTGTTGGAACAAAGTGAAGTTCTACTGTTCCTTCCATCACATGTTCTCTGATGAAATGATATCTTATGCTGATGTGCTTGGTCATGGAATGCTGTACTGGATTTCCTGTCATGGCAATAGCACTTTGGTTATCACAGTAAATAGGGATTTGAGTAAGAGATAACCCATAGTCCAACAGTTGATTTTTCATCCATAAAATCTGAGCACAGCAGCTTCCTGCAGCAATATACTCTGCCTCTGCAGTAGATATGGAAATTGATTTTTGTTTCTTACTGAACCAAGACACCAGTCTTCCTCCAAGAAATTGACAACTCCCACATGTGTTTTTTTTGTCTATTTTGCATCCTGCAAAATCTGCATCAGAGTAACCAATCATTGTAAAATCTGATTCTCTGGGATACCAGAGTCCCATCTCAACTGTACCCTTGAGATATTTGAAAATCCTTTTGACTACTATCAGATGTGGTTCTCTTGGATCTGCTTGAAATCTTGCACAGAGACAGGTAGCAAACATAATATCAGGTCTACTAGCAGTTAGATATAGAAGTGAGCCTATCATACCTCTGTAGTTAGTAATTTCTACTGGTGATCCAGTATCTTTATCTAACTTAGTGGCTGTTGCCATGGGAGTAGTGGCAGCTGAACTATCCTGCATACCAAATTTTATTAGCAGGTTTCTGGTGTACTTAGACTGATTAATGAAAATTCCCTCATCAGTCTTCTTAACTTGCAGCCCCAGAAAATAGCTCATCTCTCCCATCATGCTCATCTGATATCTAGACTGCATAAGCTTTGAGAATCTTTCACAGAGTTTAGGATTAGTAGATCCAAAAATGATATCATCTACATAAACTTGAACTAAAAGCAGGTCATTACCATGGTTGAGATAAAACAGAGTTTTGTCTATTGTACCTCTGTTGAAACCACGTACTGTCCAAGAGGAATTGAGCCAGAGTTTCATACCATGCTCTTGGTGCTTGCTTTAGTCCATACAGTGCTTTATCCAGTCTGTAGACATGATCTGGAAATTTTGTGTCCACAAAACCTGGAGGTTGTTCAACATATACTTCTTCCTCCAGCTCTCCATTTAGAAAAGCACTCTTTACATCCATCTGAAAAACTTTGAATTTCTTGTGTGCTGCATAAGCCAAGAAAATTCTAATTGCTTCTAATCTGGCAACTGGGGCAAAGGTCTCATCATAGTCAATTCCTTCTTGTTGAGAGTATCCCTTGGCTACCAGTCTGGCTTTATTTCTGGTGATTATTCCATCACTGTCTGTCTTGTTTCTGAACACCCATTTGGTACCAACTATTGATCTGTTCTTTGGTCTTGGTACTAGTGTCCAGACTTTGTTTCTTTCAAATTCATTTAACTCCACCTGCATTGCTATTACCCAATCAGCATCCTTAAGAGCTTCTTCCACTTTCTTTGGTTTTGTCTGAGATAAAAATGAGTGAAATAAGCATTCATTTGTTGTTGCAGTTCTGGTTTGTACTCCGGCATCTGGATCTCCAATTATCAGATCTGGTGTATGAGACTTTGTCCATTTCCTTTCATGTGGCAGTTGACTTCTGGAACTAGATCCTCCCCCATAATCCATGCTGTTTCCAGTGTCATTCTGATTCTCTGATGCCTCTCCCCCATTATTCATGCTATCTCTATGAGTATTCTGAGTTTCTGATGCTCCCCCTGAAGATGTGTTCTCATGATTCTCTGATGTAGAATGATCAGAGTTAGAGGAGTCAGTATCAGAGTTTATGTTTTCTGCTGAGTCTTCAACATTTTCACCCAGATTTTCATTGTGAAAGTGCTCCCCCTCAACATGTGCTTGAGGTAGGTGAGTTGGAGTGACATACTCTGATATGATCTCAGAGTCAGAGTTTATGGAGTCAGAGAATGCATCTTCATCTTCAAATCTCAGTTGCTCATGGTCAGCAAAATCTTCCATTCCAGTAATTTTCTTGTCATCAAAGGATACATTAATGGATTCCATGACTACCTTTGTTCTCAGATTGTAAACTCTGAAGGCTTTTGTTGACAGAGGATAGCCAACAAAGATTCCTTCATCAGCTTTTAAATCAAATTTGGTCAACTGTTCAGGATGATTTTTCAGAACAAAGCATTTACACCCAAATATATGGAAGTATTTGAGATTTGGTTTCCTGCCATTTACCATCTCAAATGGTGTTTTCCCATGCTTATTTATCAGAGTTGCATTCTGTGTGAAACAAGCAGTTTGCACAGCTTCAGCCCAGAAGTAAGTTGGCAACTTTGCTTCCTCCAACATGGTTCTAGCAGCTTCAATCAGATTTCTGTTCTTTCGTTCCATAACACCATTTTGCTGAGGTGTTCCAGGTGCTGAAAATTCTTGCTTAATTCCATTTACTTTACAGAACTCTTCCATCTTAGAATTCTTGAACTCAGTGCCATTATCACTTCTGATGATCTTGACTGCATCTTTGGAAATTTTGTCCAGTTGTCTGACATGCTCAATTAAAAGAGATGTTGTTTCATCCTTGCTGTGTGGAAAATATACCCAAGTATATCTGGTAAATTCATCAACAATGACCAGAGTATATCTTTTCTTTGCAATGGACATTATATTTACTGGTCCAAAAAGATCAACATGAAGCAGATGATATGGCTCAAGAATTGAGGACTCAGTTTTACTTTTGAATGAGGATTTCTTCTGTTTTGCCTTCTGACAGGAGTCACAGAGTCCATCTGGAGTAAAAACTGATTTGGGAAGTCCTCTCACAAGATCTTTCTTCACTAACTCATTTATATTGTTGAAGTTCAGGTGAGATAGTTTCTTGTGCCAGTTCCAGCTTTCTTCAATACTCGCTCTGCCAAGTAGACAGATTGCAGAGCTTTCAGAGTTTAAAGAGAGCTTGGCTTCATAGATGTTTCCATGTCTATATCCTTTCATAACAACTTTCCCAGTGCTTTTACTAATGACCTCACAGTGTTCTTTTAGGAAATCAACATGATACCCTCTGTCACAGATTTGACTTATGCTCAGCAGATTGTGCTTAAGTCCTAAGACCAGAGCTACAGATTGAATGATGACATTTCCAAGATTGATATTGCCAAATCCCAAAGTTTTCCCTATGTTGCCATCTCCACAAAGTCTGATAGCAGGGCTTTATTTCCTGTCATATGTCCTGAGCATCCACTGTCCAGAACTAGGATGTTTTTCCTGTTGCCCTGCAATCACATACACAACTAATGATTAGTTTTAAGGACCCAGACTTGCTTGGATCCTTTGTTCTTGTTAAGTTTGTTAAGACTAGCAGCGGAAGATTTATCAGAGTTTAAATCAGAGTTTGTGCTCACAGACTTTTTAACAGAGTTTAAACCAGGAGAATCAATCTTTTTCTTCAAAGAAGGTTTTAATTCATAATAAACATAGTATAAACTATGGTATTCCTTACAAGTGTAGATGGAATGCCATAAACTACCACAATGAAAACAAGGATTTTCTGGTCTAAATCTAGTATTCCTAGTCTTAACATCTGATTTGGGAGACATAGCATTTATGTCCTTATTCTTCCTGCAAAAAGAAGCAAGATGATTAGGATTACCACAATTATGACAAGTTTTTCCTAGGAGCATTTGGAATAGGCATATAATTGTTGCTTTTGTTTATTCCTACCTTCCCATTTCTATTTTTTCTAGGTTCCTTAATCCTGTTTTCTTTCTTAACCTCCTTGAGCTTATGCTTAAGCTGTTTCTGAGTCATTAAACCAATATTGACCTGTTTAGGTTTATCAGTCTTTGATTTGTCCTGAGCCTTTGATTCAGCAACAAATCTTACTGGAACAACCTTAGGTCTCTCAATTTTAATGGTTTCTTGTTTTTGTGATTCAGCTTCATTTTTATCAGAGTATCCTAAACCTTTCTTCCAGTTTCCACTTTCTAAGATATTCTGAGTAGTCTTTCCTGAGTTAGTCCAAGTTTTGATTATCTCTCTTTCCTTAGCAGTTTTCTTTAAGAGTTCATTTTTAACAAAAACAGAGTTATCTCTCTCCTTCTAAACTTCTAGCATCTGAACTAGTTCTTTCTCAAGATAATCATTCCTTTTCTTAACTTCTAAGATCTCAGATTTTAGTCTCTCATTTTCTAAAGTTTGATCTCTATAACTAACATGCATATTTTTGAGAAACAATCTTAACTCAGTTATATCTTCAGTGTCAAAAGCAAGAGTGGAATGGGGTACCTTAGTTTCAACAGCCTCAGTGTTGTTGTCCATGTTTGCCATCAAGCCATAGTTGACTTCTTCCTCTGATTCTGATGAGTCTGCCCAGCTTCCCTTCTTTGTGATAAGGGCTTGTTCATTTTCTTTCTTGGCTTTCTTACACTCAGTTGCAAAATGACCTTTCTCACCACAATTGAAGCAGGTGTATTTAGACTTATCAGCTTTTCCAGATTTTTCATCTTTGCCTTCATTCCTTTTGAAGACCTTCTTATCAGAGTTTCTGTCCTTCCTTGAGAACTTCTTCCCTTTGTTGAAGTTCTTGTAAGCCATATTCTTGAAGCTTTTCACCATCAGTGCTGCCAGCTGCATCATCTCAGTATCACTGTCATCGGAGTCTGAAGGTATATCAGTGTCTGAGTCATCATCAGAGTTTGATGACTCAGTATCAGACTTTTTGACATGTGCTTTTCCCTTGCTTTTCACAGCTGTTTCTTCTTGAACTTTTAGAGCAACTGGTTTGGGTTTCCCACCATGTCGTTTGCTCCTTTGCTCTATCTCAAGTTCATAAGTTTTCAATCTTCCAAAGATATCATCCAAAGACATCTCTTCAAGATTATGATTATCTCTTATAGTGGTTACCTTCAAATCCCACTTTTCAGGAAGAGCAAGCAGAAATTTGAGATTTGAATCTTCTAAGTCATATTCTTTATCCACTAGAGATAAGTCATTCAGCAGCTTGACAAACCTGTCATAAAGATCAGTCAATGATTCACCAGTTTTTGAATCAAAGTGTTCATACTCTTGAGTAAGTATGGTCCTTCTGTTCTTTTTGATGGCTTTGGTTCCTTGACATCTGATTTTCAAAGCATCCCATATTTCTTTTGCAGTTTTGCATCCAATCACCCTGTTTGACATAGCATTGTCTAGAGCACTGTGCAATAAGTGTTTTACTTTTGCATCCTTACTGATTGATGAGATGTCCTCAGGAGTATAGTTTTCTTTTCTTCGGGGATCATCTTCTGGGGTTCATCTCCAACTGCAACAGAGAGCTTTGTTGGCATGTGTGGGTCATCATAAATCCTGTCCAGGTACTCTGGATCTGTGGATTCCAGAAACATAGCCATCCTAACCTTCCAGATAGGATATTCAGATGCCCTGAGGACCGGAACCCTAAGTGACTCATATCTACTGTTTGAAGTTTGTGATTTTTCAGACATGATTGTGTGATTAAGATCTCACTGTAGGTATATCAACAGAGCTGGCTCTGATACCACTTGTCAGGCCGAATTAAATCACTATATAAATCAATATAGTGAACACAATCAATAATAGAATACTCAAATAAGAGAATTAACAAAGTAAACTCTTATTCACAAAACTCAGTAGGTTACAAAAACTCTCTTAGTGATTTATATCTTATCACTAAGAGCTGCTGGGTTACAAGAATAATATTTTCGATGTTCTAACTCTTATAGAGTAAACCCTAATCTGTGTTTATATACACAGTTACATGATATCTACTGATTGATTTATAATTATCTGCTTCCTAAAATAATCTAATCAGTAGCTATCCTTCTGCTGTCCTGATTTGCACAATCTCCCTTGATCTTTATCTTCCTTATTTAGCCAGATCTGCTCCTGAAAATCAGCCGCTTGCAAACTCTGATCACCGATAAACTCTGATCCAGCTGGAAGTCGTTAAACTCTGATTTCCAGCTAAACTCTGATATTTGCTTCTGCACACTAAACAAGTTAGATACATGTGACATCATCAAATATGTAACATATTACTTTTTGTTAGAATACCATGCAATAGTTCGGATATGCTATGAGATTTGGTTGGGGTCTTGAAGCCCTCTTTTTTTTGTCAGGTTGAAGCCTTTGTCTTAAAAGAAACAACGCTCTGTAAAACTATATGAACCGGCACAATCTACTGAAAATTGTTGTTGAGGAACTTGCTATGCGCCCGTCTTTCAACAATCGAATTGAGGGTGTATGCTTTGCTGGTTTTCACACAAGCCCCAGAAGATGCTGTTCTTGGAATAATCGATGACCATGGGGCTGATATGAAAAGTCTTCTGTTCTGGATTTTTTATTTATAAAAAATTGGTGTAATAAAATATTGATGTATTTTATTTAACATTCTATATTTAGGATAATTATTAATAATTTTTGTAACAATGGTATTGCTCTTGGGTGTGGTTTTGTAGGCATCGTTAGATTTGTGGTGGGTAACATTCTTGGTTCTTTTTTGGGATTTTCTTGTGATGAACCTTTAATGATGGAATAATATACTTTTGGAATGGTCATGTCAAATTTTTTTAATCATACTGTTGCAGTATATGATTGAAATGTTGTCTTAGAGGTTGTTTTGGTACTGTAAATCATTTAAATAGCAATGCATTATGACAAAAAATTGTTGCCACAAGTGGTATATGGCAATGCTTAAACCAAAAAAAAAAGTGTTGCCAACTTTGTTGCAATAGAAGAACAAACTACAGCATTGATTTAAAAAGCATTGCTATAGAGGAAAAGTTGTTGCAATATGTGGCTTTGGCAATGATTTGATCTTGTTGCAATATATGTGTTAATTCATTGCAAAAAGGGCGCTATGGCAACGGGGGTAAAGTTAACGGTCGATTTTTTGAAAATCATTGCAATAGACACTATTGCAATGATTTTTTATAATATAGCAACTATTTTTAAGGGTTGATAATTGAAATCTATGGTATAGTGTCAGCTAGTTACAGATGAAACAGACAGTACATTTGTGTATCAGCTCATCCGGTTAAATATTCTGAGTCAAGAGAAGGTGGTCGTTCAATCAAGTCAAAGATCCTAATTGTTTAAAGAAGACTGAAGACTCTGCTCAAGAAGAAAAAGGATAATTGATTATCTAATTAATTATTTCACTTCTCAAAATAATTATATTGGATGTGTAATTTATTTATTAAATTAATTCTATCTCGAATTAATTCAATTTATGAATTTATGCATCTAAAATAATTAAGTGAATATTAATTGGTTAATTAATTAAAGGGAAATTGGATTGTCTACTTGTATAATACAAGGAAAGACAATCTATTTGATTGTCTAAGTGTTAAACTACAAGGAAAGACAATCCAAGGCTTTTTCTTGCTAAAATAAGCAAGGTAAGACAATCCAATGGATTGTCTTGCTGTTTTTAAGAAAGGTAAGACAATAAAAAGGATTGTCTTACCGCCTGTTGCCCTTTCCTAATGCGGCAAGACAATCGAAAGGATTGTCTTACCGCCTGTTCTACTTTCTTAATGCGGCAAGACAATCATTCAGATTGTCTTACCGCCTATAGACATTGTCTTGCCAAGTGAAGTGCAGCAAGACAATCCCTCAGATTGTCTTACCGCACTTCCAGATTGTCTTACCGGCCTCCAGATTGTCTTGCCCACGGATTTCATTATCTTACTAGTTGTAGACAATTAATTTTGTTGTCTTACAAGGCCTAAATCAGCAAGACAAAGTGCCAGATTGTCTTAGCAAGCTCTAGATTGTCTTTGCCACAATTGTCTTAGTAGTTCAAGAGGTTTGCCTATAAATATGGCTTCCCCTCCTTCATTTTCAAGTGTTCAAAGTATTGTAAAGCTTTCAAGTTGTGCTAAACTTGCTATTCGTTAAATCCACAGTTTACTGTGCTTTGATCATTCGGTTGTTTTGTTCCGCTAAGTTAGAATACTTTCTGTCAAATTTATTCTACGAACTAGTGGACATTAAAACGAACCATATTAATTATATAACGACTTCCACATTGTTATATTAATTAATTAAAATCTGATTAACAAATTTATATTCAATCAGATTATTCCGCCGCGATTATTTTTAAGTGACGATTGTATTCAACCCCCCTTCTACAATCGTTCCAGGGCCTAACAATTGGCATCAGAGCGGTTGATACCATTTTACCGTATCAGATCCTATACACACTCTGTAACGTCCAAATATTTTTTATTCGAATTAATTTTATTCCAAAAATTAATTTTGATTTAAAATATTTTTCTTTCAAAAATCCAAATCTCATCCAAACACTATTCACTTCAAATCCTTAAACATGAGTACACAAAAGATTAGTAGCATTAAAATCCCACCGTTCAGCAAAGAACACTTTGGCCTATGAAAAAGGCACATGTTACTATTCCTCCGCACTACGAACAGAAAATACATCGGGATTCTCAACAAAGGTGTTTCTACTCCGATGAACGTCATATTAGCACACGAAGAAGATGTTGTGTTAATACCTCATCAGACTATTCCGAAAGAACTTTCTGAGTACACAGATGAAGAGAGTGAACAGATGAACTTAGATGACGCTCTTCAACTGATTTTGGTTGAATCTCTAGATCCAGTCATGTACAATGTTGTTGTTAATTGTACGAACACCAAGCAAATCTGGGATACACTAGAGATCATAAACGAAGGCTCAGAAGAAGTTAGGGAAAACAAGAAAGAGATACTGATGGCTCAGTATGAACAGTTTGGTTCCAATCACGGAGAAGGGATTTCAGAAGTATTTATCAGACTTAATAATCTATTAATAACTTGAATCTGAATGGGAAATACTACGACAAGAAAGAGGTCAACATGAAGTTTCTCTTAACCCTTCCCGAACATCTGGAACACAGAATCACTGCTATCAGGGAAAGTAGAGATCTGAATGAGATTTCTCTAGAGAGACTCTACGGAGTTTTGAAAACTTATGAACTCGAGCAGGTTCAAAGTAAGCAGAAATATGGCTGGGGTAAAACACTGAACCATTCGAGAGCTCTAGTTGTTGAGTCACCTGTACCGGAAGAAAAGAAGTATGTTGTTGTTCCTTCTAAGACCACTCAGGAATTTGTTGTACCTGAGATGGGTCAGACTGCTCCTTCTAGTGGTGACGAAGAGTTCTATACAATGGAAGAGCTAGAACAGTTAGAAGATCAATCTCTATCAAAAAGGAGGTTACTCATCTTCTACAAGCAAAGGAGGATACAAGACTGGGAAAAGCTGGGATGATACAGATAGTGATAAAGAAGAGCAGATAGGGAATGTTGCTCTCATGGCTAATGGTGGATCATCTTCACCTCCTCCTGCTGGAAGCTTTCAGGTAGATCCTACATGCCCTAAACTTTTTATGTAATTAGGACTAGAAAGAGATGATGCTATTAAAAAGATGAAAGCTGCCAATCTTAAAATTAATACGTTAGTCTTAGAAATTTATGCTTATAAGATGAATGAGATGAAAGTATTAAAACCTAAAATTGAACAACTGACTATGGATTTAGGATTACAATGTGCTAAAGTCAGAGTTCTAGAGAAAGGTGAGATTGCTTTAAGACTTCAGTTAGACGAAGAGAAAGTGAAATGTAAAGCCTTTAAGGATGCCTCCACTATAGTCAAAGAACTTAATAATAAACAAGAGATCAAGAGAACTGTTGGAATAGGTTTTGACTATAACAAATCTGTAGGTAAGGCTAGTAACATTACTCCCTTTAAGAAGAGTGCTAAGGAGAGAGGAATTCCTTTTGTTTTGAAAGATTCCCCTCAACCATTGTTTAAATCCTCAGAAGCTGAACCTCTGTTAGAAACTCCTATTGTCATTAGATATGAACTCAAACAGGAAGACCTTAAAATGAAAGAGAGTAATGAGAATAGAGATGAGATTCTGACATCACTGAAACCAATCAAAGTGAGGCAATGTTCGGTTGCCTAAAGCTGGTTTAGGTGTCAACTCTGAGAGAACTAAATTCAACAAGCCTAATAACTTTGTGAATAGTAATAACGGAGAGAATAGATGTCTTTATACTGAGAACTTTAAATTTGTTAACAAGGTTAGAGTAGAATCTATTGATGTTCCTACTACTATGACTGATATGCCTGTTGCTCCTATTTTTGATGCATGTCATAAATGTTGTGGTGTTGATAACTGTATGCTTTGTGCTTTCAATACTATGTCTGCTTATTTTAGAAATTTGCATGCTAAAAATGAAAACACATCACCTAGACAACACATAAACAATAAGCATGCTAGATCAAAGACTGCTAGTCCTCCTCGTGTTAGGAAGGAGACTTATGTTCCAAAGCCTAAAACCAACGTTTACAAGGCTGTTGTTAAGGAAGTAAGTTCAGTCAAAAGTGAGCCAAATATCAGTCCAAGAGGCTCTGTTGTATTACCTGATAGAAATCAATTCTTTAAGTTTGCTGGACCCAATCAAGTGTGGGATCCAAAGAAGGTTTAATCAAGTTGTCTTTTGCAGGGTGCCAGTGGAGTTGTTCGAGTTGCTTGGGTGCTTGACAGTGGAGCGTCAATGCACATGACTGGTACAAGATCCCTGCTAGAAGAAATAAGAGAAGTAACTGGTCTATCAGTTACCTTTGTTGACAATAGCCAAGGTCGTACTGTTGGATATGGCAAGTACAAAGTTGGAAGGATCATCATAGAGGATGTTGCTTTAGTTGAAGGACTTCAACATAATCTCCTGAGTGTCAGTCAATTTTGTGACAAGGGATATTATGTTCACTTTGAAAAGGAGATATGTATCATTAAACATATCAAGGATAAGCGTCCTTCACTATGTGGCGTAAGGAAAGGCAACATATACATAGCTGATTTGTCTTTAGGACCAGGGAATGCAGTTCACTGTTTCCATGCAAAGGCGTCAACTAAAGATAGTTGGTTATGGCATAAGAAGCTCTCACATCTCAACTTCAAAACCATGAACTCTCTAGTCAAGAGAGATCTAGTGAGAGGTTTGCCTTCTCTAGAATTCTCAACTGATGATCTCTGTGAAGCTTGTCAGAAAGGAAAAGCGAAGAGAGCATCTCACAAAGGCAAAACCATCAATACCATTACAGATCCACTCCATTTACTGCATATGGATTTGTTTTGCCCCGTGAATGTTACATCAATTGATGGAGGAAGATATGCCTTGGTCATTGTGGATGACTTCTCAAAATTTACTTGGGTTTACTTCCTTACTTCCAAGGATGAAACTCCGTTGACAGTTATTGATCATATTAAGCAAGTTGAATTGCATAAAGGTGTGCCAGTGAAAGCAATAAGGTCAGATAATGGCACAGAATTCAAGAATCAAACTCTAATCAAGTTTTACTCTGAAAAGGGAATTAGAAGGCAGTATTCAGCACCAAGGACTCCTCAGCAGAATGGAGTCATCGATAGAAAGAATCGTACATTGATTGAAGCTGCAAGGACAATGATTGCTGAAGCAAAGCTTCCTCTGTACTTTTGGGCTGAAGCTGTGACTACTGCCTGCTATACCCAGAATCGAACTTTGATCAATAAGGATCATACATTTCAGTTGTATAACAACAAGAAACCATATGTCAAACATCTTCATGTCTTTGGTGCTAAGTGTTATGTTCTCAAGGATGGTGAAGAGAATTTGAACCAGTTTGAACCAAAGGCATCTGAAGCCATTTTTGTTGGTTATACTAATAATGCTTATAGAGTTTTTGTAATTGATACTCTGTCAGTGAAATTTAGTGTCAATGTAACATTTGATGACACTAAACTCCCGAGTCTACAATCTGCTAATCCATCTAAGTCTCTGAAGTTTGATAACTATCCAGATTCTGATTCAGATGATGATGTGCCACCTGAGGCGGCAACAGGTGATGACAACAATGATGATAATGATCCAGGCAATGGTGGAGGAAATGGCAATAATGCTGGAGATTCCACTGATGCTAGTGGTGGATCATCAAGTCAACCTGGCAGCAACTTAGGGGAAGCTGGTGGATCAACTAGTCATACACATCAGCTTACTGACAATACAGCTGAATCATAAAGGACACAACTTCCAAGGGAAAGGATTTGGAGCAGAGATCATCCCTTTGATCTTATAATTGGTGATCCTGATATTGGTGTAAGGACTAGAAGTGCTATGACAAATGAATGTCTATTCTCTGGTTTTCTTTCACAATTAGAACCAAAGAAAGTAGATGAAGCACTTGCTGATCCTGATTGGGTTCTTGCCGTGCAAGAAGAACTCAATCAATTTGAGAGACAAGAAGTCTGGGCCGTAGTTCCAAGGCCAAAAGGAAAGTCTACAATTAGGACTAGATTGGTCTTCCATAACAAGTTAGATAGTGATGGCATTATTGTGAGAAACAAAGCCAGACTGGTCGCAAAAGGTTATTCTCAATAAGAAGGAATTGATTACGATGAAACCTATGCTCCAGTTGCTCGTCTTGAAGCCATCAGAATATTCCTTGTATTTGCTGCACATTCCAACTTCAAAGTTTATCAGATGGATATGAAGAGTGCATTCCTGAATGGAAAGCCAGAAAAATAAGTATATCTGGAACAGCCCCCTGGCTTTGAAAATCCAGAATTTGCTGATTTTGTTTACTTCTTATTCAAAGCTGTCTATGGGCTCAAGCAGTCACCAAGGACATGGTATGACACTCTCTCTGAGTTTTTAATTGAAAATAATTTCACTAGAGGTGTCATAGACAAAACTCTCTTTTATAAATTGCATAATAATAATATGATATTTGTTCAAATATATGTTGATGATATTATATTTGTTTCCACTAACGATAACTTGTGCAAGAGATTTGCTAAGTTAATGCAGAGCAATTATAAAATGAGTATGATGGGTGAGCTATCCTACTTTCTTGGTCTTCAAGTAAGCCAAAAGAAAGATGGCATTTTCATTTGCCAATCGAAGTATGTCAGAGATCTTCTGCGAAAGTACAATCTGGAAGACTCTTCTCCGGCAAAGACACCCATGGCCACTGCCACAAAGCTTGACCAGGATAAATATGGTAAGAAAGTTGATATCTCAAGCTATCGAGATATAATTGGCTCTTTACTCTATCTCACTGCTAGTAGACCAGATATTATGTTTGCAACATGTTTGTGTGCTAGGTTCCAAGCTGATCCTAAAGAATCACATCTTATAGCCGTTAAAAAATCTTTAGATATCTTAAGGGTACACCTGGTTTAGGTATTTGGTACCCTAAGAATACTAGTTTTGACTTAACCGGCTATACAGATTCTGATTATGCAGGATGCAGGATTGATAGGAAAAGTACGTCCGGAAGCTGTCAATTTCTAGGACGTCGGTTGGTTTCCTGGTACAGCAAGAAGCAGCACTCCGTGTCTACTTCTACTGCTGAAGCTGAGTATATAGCCGCTGGGAGTTGCTGTAACGCCCCCAGATCTGTATATCCCGGATCTAGGCCGTCACACTATTTTAGCATACCAGTCTTATGTTACATAACTCGCCCCACAAGTCCAGGGTCGATCTTACACTTCCACACAGTCCATCATATCATTACAATGATAAGTTCAAGAGTACAAACTAGTATTACTATTATCACAAACATCCTCGTTACGGGAACAAGTCTTCGTACCCTTCGTTTGCCACAGCCTCATGTTTTGCCTTTGACTTTGCTGTTATATGCTTCCGAATTATCCTTCTCATTTGTGCCATTTTCTGTCTATACTGTTTAAAGAAAATAAAAAGTTGCAAGTATGAGCATTTGAATGCTCAGCAAGTTCACAGTTCAAGTGCAAACATCATAGATAATATAGGGGAATTTAAGCAGATATAACAATTCAGCAGATTCAAAATGAGAGCTGCTGATAATCACATATTGAGCTCAAGAAATCAAAGAATAATAATAATAGTACTGGTCTCCATCCTTGATGGTTCCACCATATGGCTCGATCACCGCCACTAAGTAGATACCACCCCGTGTCACCTTCGCAGTCTGATCGCGACTTTCGAATGGCGCCACACAGTTTCCCCCATTTATTTGCTAGCATAAGGGTTATCACTTTCAACCCTTAAAGTTGTCCCACACATAGGGCCAACAGATATTTCCACTCTTCCACGAATGCAAATCATTCGTGTTGACCAGTTTATGAAATTCATCCCCTAAGTACAAATTGGCTCACTTCATATTGAATAAATCTTCCCCTTTCTTACAAGAATGCGAACAAATGCATTCTTACAATTCAGAATTAAATACCTCTCGGATTACGAAGAAACAAGTAATCCGATCACAACATCCCAAGAACAATAAGATGGAACCAAACTTGGTTATCGATTTTCGTATAAATCGATTAATCGTTGTTCGAATAAAAGATTAGAAATCTGAGAGCTTGAACAAGAACAAGTAAATAGAAGAGTAAATCAATAATCAGGCAATTTATCCGCTTTAAGGTGTATCGAAAGAATAATCTGTTATCCAATGAAAATACATCTGAATCATATATCTAGAAAGAGCAGATCAACGGTAGAGATCTTGATAATTGAATTCAAGAGGTTGGCGAGTAATCATAGATTAAAGAAAATTGATTAAGTTATTCTCGTAATAATAACTCGAGAATATGAAGAAGTAGACTTCTCAAATGCGAGCAAGGTTGGAATCAAATATGAATTTTGTAATGAAACAAAGATTTCAGAGTTGAATAATCATTTCAAAAAGTATGATAGGTTAAAGAATTGAAAGTTAATGGTAATTTTGGTCTCCCAAATTAATGAGTCAACCCGAACAATGGTTGGACTCGGGTAACGAAGAAAGGTTGTTTAATAATAATCTAAATAAATGTCAAATTTTCAAGTTTCCGTCAATCCCGATTTTCTCGAAATATTCAAATATAATAAAGTATTGGGTTTTAATCACAGAATCAATTATCAGGCATAATCACATTTGATAAATCAACAACACACATTTGGCACCACAAGAGAAGGAATTAAGTGAACTTGCCTGATCTCCTCTGAAATACAATTCCTGATTCCGGGTTTGATACTCAGCTTGATTTCCGAGTAAATTTCTTCTACTATACAAAATAAATAACTTAGTATTTTATTCCAAATCAATAGTTTTACACTTTATCAACATCTCTTTTATTTCCAACTCTTATCTCATATTCTTTTCCTTTTAATCATATACTTCTTTAATAATTAACACTCTAACATTCCTCGATTATTATAACAACTTATATTATTCTCTATTTGTTAATCTTTGCTCTTTTAAAAATTATAATAATAATAATCATCTTAATTATCCATATATCCTTATTCTTCCCATAAATTTCTTCAATCTATAAATACCCTTTTTAATATTAAAACAATCTGAATCCGAATTTCATTTATTATTTATTAAATCACCCAAATTATAAATTTATCTAATATCTCTCAAACCCAAAATTAGGCTTCACCGTTAAATCCGAAAAATTATTTACTTAAACTTTCATACTTTACACTTTTACTAATTTCATCATTTAATCCCTCAAATTAATTAAATACTATTATTCAATATTCTAGCCAATCAAAAACTGACACATCATCATCTTCTCCAACACACCCACCAACACTTTCTTTCACCTCGAAGTCAACTCTAATGGTGAAACTTTGACCGCTAATATCTCCTTCATTTCTAATCCGTTTTCGATGATTCTAAAGCCCATTCCATCTATTTTTTCGTAAGAAATCCAAATATATAATTTATTTTACAATCCGTCAACAACTTCTTACCCAGCAGACTAATAATCAGAACCATTTATAACCAAATTACCAATATGCCCCTCCTTCATCTCCCTCATCTTTCTTCTCTCCCCAGCCATACACCACCATAGCCGGCCGGAGTTCGACTCCGGCGGCTCCCTCTCCTCCTCTCTCTCTCTCTCTCTCCATCCTTCTCTCTCGCGCTTCTCTTTCCTATTCGACCTTCACCATTCCCGACCTCCATGCCGCCATAAACCCGCACAATCAAACCCCCTTCCTCCTCTCTCTCACCTGCTATCTCTCTCCCTCTCCCCCGGTTTCCCTCTTCTCTGCCGCCACCGTGAGCTCCGTCGGTGTTGCCGACATGAACTCCGGCCGCCCCCTTCTCCTTCCACAAATCCAACCCGTATCCAACACCATAAACCTCACCAATTCAACAATTCTCAAGCACAAAGGCAAAACCCCAAATTATATATATAAACCCTAATTAAAATTTGGGGGACTAATTCCCACAGCCACGCATATGCATAAATCAGGATATATACATATATGAATTCAACATAATTTTAAATTTTATAACATTATATCACATTATATAAATTTGTGATACCCGGCAGAAATTTAAAAGCATGCATCATTCTCTTCTTTGCCATAAATACATGTATGTATATAAATTTAGGGTAATAATTAGATTATTACCTTCTTTAGAAAGGGTAGAAGAAATGCTTTAATCTTCTCCTCTTTAATTTTCTCAAATCTTCTTCTTGCAAATTTCCTTTCATTCTCCTCTTTTCTCTAGTTCCCAAATCTCTAAGTTTTCTCTCTTTTTGCTAAGCAAAATCTTTTAAGAAATCTCATATTTTATATTTAATGCACTTCCACTAATTGTAATTACTTCTAATTGTTATTCTAACACTCAATCAATAACTTGATTAGTCCTAACATTACTTAGGCACCAAGTAACATTACTTGGGCGCCAAGTCTCGTTACTTGGGCGCCAAGTTACAATGCTTGGGCTCCAAGAAACCTCTTAATCAAATAAATAGCTCGTTAAATGCTAATCTCACGATTCTAATTTAATTATTGCGAATTTTCGAAATTTTAAATAATTGCTAAATAAATATTCTTCGATCTCATCTCGCATCGATAAATATATTAAATCTGATTATTAAGCAATATCATTATTCTCGAGTTATCTATTTATTAATAATCGCATCAAAATAATACTCGCGTTAAACGAAATCTAATAACAACAAATATTATTTGAATATTAGCAAATAACTTTGCATCCTCGAAAATTCTAGTACTAACCAAATCTCAACTAATATTTCATGTTCTTAAAATCTAAAATTGATTATTTATAAAACAATTAAATAATATGATCGCAAAATAGATAAAAGGAATTAAAGATTCGCGCAAATACGGACTTGGAATTTTGCGGTCGTTACAGTCTCTCCCCCTTAAAGGATTCCGACCTCGGAATCATGACGGGTTATTAAATAAATAAGGATGATTCATCCTCATTTCGTCTTCTGTTTCCCATGTCGCTTTTTTCCATAACTTGGTTTTGCCAAATTACTTTAACTAATTTCACCTTCTTATTCTCTAGCTCTTTAAACTTGGAATCTATAATCCCTACTGACCTTTCTTCGTATGTCAAGTCAGACCGGATATTTATTGGCTCGTGTTTCAAATCGTGACGATTATCTGTCCTATAAACTCTCAACAGTGTCATGTGGAAGACGTCATAGATATGCTGTAAGTCCAGGGGTAAAACTAACTGATAAGCAACCCCAACTTTCCTCAATATCTCAAATGGTCCTATATACTATATACTATGGGTTCAGTTTACTTCTCTTCTCAAATCTAATCACTCCATCCTGTGCCAATACTTTCAAAAGTACCTTCTCTCCTAGGTCAAACGATTTTTAAAATCCGCATATTCCTTCTGCCCATCTTGAGTTGCGGTTAATCTTTTTCGTATCTTCTCAATTGATTGTTTGGTCTGTTAAACTATTTCTGGTCCTCAAATCTTTTTTTTTCAACAAAGAGGCTATCTACATTTCCTATCATATGATATGGCTTCGTAAGGTGCCAGCCCTACTTCACTTAAGCGAATTCCACTTAAGGGCAAATGATAATCCCAATTTCCCTTTGACACTAAATACACAAACTTTTATCATCCCTTCACTTGTTTGAATCGTTCTTTCACTCTGTCCATCAGTTTATGGAAAATAAGCAGTATTTAGATTCAACTTAATCCTTAGACAATTCTTGAAAAGTTCGGTAGAATCTCGAAGTGAATCTTGCATCTATGTCCAATACTATTGGCGTTGGGACTCCATGTCGACTCACAATCTCTTTCAGGTACCTATTCACTAATTTCTCAATTGTGTACGTTTTAATGATTGGTAAGAGGGACCGATTTCATGAGTATATCTATGATAACCCAATAGCGTCATGGTTTGTTCGTGTTTGTGGTAATCTTTCAATAAAATCCATAATAATATGTTCCCTCTTCCACTCCGGGGTTTCCAAGGGTTGTAATAATCCTCTGGGTTTTCGTTGTTCTATTTTTATCTTTTGACATTTTAAACATTTACTCACTCAATCTGCAATTTCTCTTTTAACATTTGGCCACTACTAATGTCTCTTAAAGTGTTGAAACATCTTTGTGCTTCCTAGGTGTATGAAATATCTCAGGTTATGTGCATTGCTCAAAATCTCACTTTTGAATTCTGTTACTGTGGAATCTGTATCCTTTTTGCAAATCTCTTAATTATTTCCTCATCCTTGGACACCAGCATTCCTCTCATGTCAACTTGTTCCTTTGAATCTCCCATTACTTTTCCCCGACACCTCCAAAATGTTATTATTATTTAACAATTCTGTTTGTACCAAAATTTCAAGAAGCTTTTCTTTCTCTAGACTCGAATCTTTAAGTTCCAATGCTAATTCCTTCAATTCTTTTCTCAATTCCTCAAACATTGTTAACACATTCAACTTCTCCTTCCTATTTAACGCATCTGCAACTATATTTGCCTCCCTTGCAAGATATTTAATTATACAATCATAGTCCTTAATCAACTCTAACCATCCCATTTGCCTTATATTTAATTCCTTCCGAGTAAACCAATACTTCAAGCACTTATGATCCGTATAAATTTCACGCTTCTAGCTCTATAATTAATGTCAACATATCTTCAGTGCGAAAATAATCGTGACTAATCGCTAGTCATAAATAAGATATCTCAGTCTATAATCTTTTAGTTGCCTTAAAGCGTAAACAATTTCTTTTTCGTGCTACATTAATACACATCCAATACTTTAGGAGAAACATCATTGAAGTTTATAAATTGCCACTTTCATCTATAAAAGTCACATAGGAGCTATCATGAATCTTTTCTTTAATTCCTGAATATTTCCTCTGTGCTTTGGCATCCATTCAAACTTCTCTTCTTTTTAGATTAGTCGTGTCAATGGTGGTGTAACCTTTGAGAAATCTTGAACGATTCTTTATTAATAGCCTACAAGTCTAAGAAAACTTCCGACTTCAGTCGGACTTCTAGATCTTTCCTAATTTTATACCACTTCAACCTTCACAAGGTCTACTGATATGCCGTCTTTAGAAACTATGTGTCCATAAATTGTTCTTGCTCCAACCAGAATTCACAGTTTGAGAATTTTGAGTACAACTTCTCTTTCTCAAGATTTCCAATGTTGTTCTTAAATGCTCTTCATCCCCCTTTTTTGTGTCTTAGGATAAATTAAAATGTCATCCATGAAAGTATCACGAATTTATCCAAATATTTCTTAAATATATTCTATTCATAAGATCCATAAAGACATCACTAAGATCTCACAATGTTGATAAATGGTTCTAAAGTTGTCTTAGGGACATTTCTAGGCTTAATTTTTAAGTCAATGATATCCAAACGTTAAATAAATCTTAGAAAAGTGAGCTGCTCCTTTTGATTGGTCAAACAAATCATCAATCCTTGGTAAAGGGCACTTATTAATTATTGTCATCTTATTCAATTTCCTAAATTAAATACACAACCTTGTACTCCCATCTTTCTTCTTAGCAAACAACACTGCGGCTCTCCACGAGGATACACTTGGTCAAATGATTCCTTTTTCTAGTAATTCTTGTAATTGTGTTGCTAACTCTTTCATTTATGTTGGTACCATTTTATAGGGAGCTTTTGATACAGGTGCGGTTCTTGGCACAAGGTCTATAGTGAACTCAATCTCTCTATTTGGGGGTAATCCCGTAACTTTTTCAAGAAACACATCCATATACTCATTTACCACTGAGGTTTCTTCCATCTCAGGACTCTATTTCTCCATATCTATCACGTGCGCCAAATAGGCCCGACATCCTTGCCGAAGCAATTTCTTAGCTTGTATCGTGAATAAAACTTCTTATCGTGCTTTTATCCTCTTACATTCACTTTCTTCTCATTATCACCTCTTAGACACTTTCGTCCACAATTAATCTGAGCGTCGTAACTCGTTAACCATTCCATTCCAAATATCACGTCAAACTCCACTAACTTAAAATGAATTAAATCTACTTTGAAAAGTTGTTTCTAAATCGTTACTTCAAAACTAGGACACACTTGGTCCATATAAATCATTTCTTGATTCGCTATTTTCACATTCAAGGGTTATTCTAGAGGTATTGTATCAATTCCGAACTTTTGAATGAAATCTACAAAAAGTTAAACAATATGATAATGCCCGAATTAATCGACACGCAAGCATGCATCTTGAAAATTATTATAAGCGTAACTAGAAATGTCATTGTTGACTATGGAGTTTTGCAGCGTCATATTAAAGGTGTACGATATTGGCATGCTCCATTCTAGAAGAGTTTATAATCTCAGAATAGTGTTTTCTTTGTGTCAGGCTCGACCATCCCTGGCTATGTGGCCCGTCTTTTCATAGTTGCAGCGAGTATCAACTTTCTTTTTGCATTTTGAAATATAACATCCTTTATATTCGTAGGTAAAACAAATGGTAGACTCCTGTTAGCACGGAGTTGGCTGCTTCTTCCTACAATTCTTTCATTCACGCAAAAAGGGTCTTCTTTGGAGAAGATTTGCAGTTTATTGAGGCCTGAACCTTTGATTCCTTTCGCGGCTTTCTTGATTTTTGATTCTCAAATTCCTGATTCGAAGTATTCTATCCTTGTTGAATAGCCTTTTAACAAAAAGGTCCTTTATATTTAAGTCCCATGTCTTCTTTCCTTGGCTGTGGTGCCCTCTTTTTCTTGCCATTCTTTTCACGGTTGTATAGTTCACTCTCTCTTTCTACGATAGCAGTCTTCTGAACGAGAGTCGCATAACTACTAAGTTCAAAATTACTACCCTGCTTAGGATCCAGGGTTTCAATACTGGTTGAAAAACGCCGGGCTCTCTTTTCATTAGTATTAGCATAGTGTTGTATGATGCTCGCAAGTTATGTAAATTTGGCTTCATAATCAGCATCAGATACGTTCCCTTGTTTGAGTTTTAAGAATCTGAGTTACGTGATTTTCATTGTATTTAGGAGAATGTTTCTATATGAATAATTTCGTAAAGCATTCCCACATCAAGACACTAGTCCTTTCTAGACCGTTTTAGCATCCCACCAATAGTTAGCTTCCATGTTTAACATATATATTGCAGATAGAGTTTTCTTTATCATCCTCAACTCCCACAATCTCAAAAGTCCTTTTTAAATTTCTTTCAACCAGGTCCTAGCCTCAATAGGATCTGTGGTTCCTTTAAACTCAGGGGGTGTACACACTTAAAAGTTTTTGAATATAATAAATGATTTCGGTGGTTGGTTGATTGATGCTCCGTTGGTATTGGTTGGTAGGTTTGGATCACGTTGTTGTAAGAGATCAAAGAGCATTTATATCATATCAGGATTGGCTGGAATATTCTCTGGTAGAGTTCTATTCTTGGTTTTACCAATTTCAGAGTTCATCTTGTTTCTACAAGGGAGGAATAAAATAGGTTACCATCACATGGTGTACAGGTTTATTTGACATGTAGAAGTGCAAAGGACAACATATTGGTGCAAAATTGTATAAGAGAATTTTAACAAGAGTTTCGCTTGTGAAATAGATATTAGATGGTAAAAACAGTTAAGGTTCAGTAATTGTTCAAGGGAGTATATCAACATGCCCAAGGTTTCACATATATTAGCAAAAGATAGGTGGTTTTAAAAGTAAAAGCGGTTTCAGAAAGAATTAGGTATGTGAAAGGTTTTCAATAAAAAGGTGCTACAAGATATCATGATCAAGGTTTATACAGTGGTTTTATAAGTACAAAGATCATGCATATCAAGTAATGTAAATAATCTCAAAATAATACCATCCATTTCCACTAGTCGTCATCATATGCACCCGTAGTTTGAATACCATTCTATCATTATCCGAGGACACAGTTGTTCTGATCATCACTGGGATATCAATTCAACCATGATTAATAAGATGTCTACCTACATCCCTATCTGCTCAAAAGATCTTACATCCGAATCTGCATCGTTATAATAAGAAAATGCAAGGCTCTCATGCCCGCTATTGTGCAATGTCAATAGTCATAGACTATGAACAAAAATAGAACCCGAGATCCTCGTAAATTATAAATGTTATCTTACAAAAGATCAAATTATACCAAAGAAATCCGAATCATTAGTGTCTGGATATCTCTGTAACTTTACAGCAAGATCTTAATGATTTTCGATCCACAAAAGTGGCTCATATATGTTTGAAGTTAGTCGAAGTAGTCTATTGAATATCTATCCAAAGTCTCTCGAATACATAATAACTATTTGATAGATTCCTTTATCATAATTTCCCGGGCCAGAAATCCGGGATCTCTTGAACAATTACAAAATTATATAATTCTTGCATCCCCAAATTCGTCATGAAAACTTAAAACTCAAGGTAATACTTTGCTAGCATCACATACTGTTGTACAAATATAAAGTGTGCCAAGTGTGGCACTGCCTCCCTCCCAACATATGGAGCATAAGAAGAAACTAGAACTGAGTGGTGTTTGAATAAAATCTGGTGTTGAGTTTGATGTGGAAATTGGAACTGAAATTTATATTTAAATTTAAAGGGTTTCCAAGTAGAAAAGAAGAAACCTTGTAATAGAAAAATTGGTATCTTAATATAACATGAGGTGGGAACAACAGTCCTTTGGGGTAGAAATATCTGGCAGTAACATTCGAGCTCATGGCCTGGTATTTGAATATATATATTGAACGGAACTTGCAAAATATGGGAAAAGAATCTCGCCAATAGATGTGGTGTTCATAAAGATATGGAACTTGAATCAATACCGATAAGGAGTCGGCATTGCAATGGAATCAAAAGTGAATGAAGTAGCCTTTAGAAAAGTCAGCTGAAAGTGTCTAACTCTATCAAACAATCATTGATCACATCTACCCTCTAATATGGGTAATGAAAGAATGAAATATGGGGGTAGATATCTGAGTAGTCAATGATAGTGCAGAAGTTATTTGTGACGAAAATTTATAAGGTAAAATTGATGTTTATCCCCTGGCATAGCAATAAATACTAGGTAACTAGTAGGTTACCTAACCAATAATCTCAAATGGTGGAGGCCCAATGATTTGATAGTCGTGTTCTCTGAATTACTATCAGTAATCCTAATTTCCTTTGATGGGGCACTTTCGATATTACAATCTGAGTATTATGAGTATAGGGTGTAAAAAGAGCGTCCTCGAAGAGAACTAGCTACTATTATCTTCACAGATAATCAAACAATGTCACTTTAAGTTTCTTATCTTAAAGATACTTGTATATACATATATGTATCATAACCATGGGTTTAATGTCCCACTAAAGGTTTCTGGATCTCGTATATACCCTTGCATAAACTCGTAGATGTATAACTATCATATACCCATATCTTATATCTCATATTATCGTCTCTTACTCTCTCGATATATTCCTAGGGTTCCCGTGTCCTAAGAATATAACCTCAGCTCTGATACCAAATCTGTAACGCCCCCAGATCTGTATATCCTGGATCTAGGCCGTCACACTATTTTAGCATACCTGTCTTATGTTACATAACTCGCCCCACAAGTCCAGGGTCGATCTTACACTTCCACACAGTCCATCATATCATTACAATGATAAGTTCAATAGTACAAACTAGTATTACTATTATCACAAACATCCTCGTTACGGGAACAAGTCTTCGTACCCTTCGTTTGCCACAGCCTCACGTTTTGCCTTTGACTTTGCTGTTATATGCTTCCGAATTATCCTTCTCATTTGTGCCATTTTCTGTCTATACTGTTTAAAGAAAATAAAGAGTTGCAAGTATGAGCATTTGAATGCTCAGCAAGTTCACAGTTCAAGTGCAAACATCATAGATAATATAGGGGAATTTAAGCAGATATAACAATTCAGCAGATTCAAAATGAGAGCTGCAGATAATCACATATTGAGCTCAAGAAATCAAAGAATAATAATAATAGTACTGGTCTCCATCCTTGATGGTTCCACCATATGGCTCGATCACCGCCACTAAGTAGATACCACCCCGTGTCACCTTCGCAGTCTGATCGCGACTTTCGAATGGCGCCACACAGTTTCCCCCATTTATTTGCTAGCATAAGGGTTATCACTTTCAACCCTTAAAGTTGTCCCACACATAGAGCCAACAGATATTTCCACTCTTCCACGAATGCAAATCATTCGTGTTGACCAGTTTATGAAATTCATCCCCTAAGTACAAATTGGCTCACTTCATATTGAATAAATCTTCCCCTTTCTTACAAGAATGCGAACAAATGCATTCTTACAATTCAGAATTAAATACCTCTCGGATTACGAAGAAACAAGTAATCCGATCACAACATCCCAAGAACAATAAGATGGAACCAAACTTGGTTATCGATTCTCGTATAAATCGATTAATCGTTGTTCGAATAAAAGATTAGAAATCTGAGAGCTTGAACAAGAACAAGTAAATAGAAGAGTAAATCAATAATCAGGCAATTTATCCGCTTTAAGGTGTATCGAAAGAATAATCTGTTATCCAATGAAAATACATATGAATCATATATCTAGAAAGAGCAGATCAACGGTAGAGATCTTGATAATTGAATTCAAGAGGTTGGCGAGTAATCATAGATTAAAGAAAATTGATTAAGTTATTCTCGTAATAATAACTCGACAATATGAAGAAGTAGACTTCTCAAATGCGAGCAAGGTTGGAATCAAATATGAATTTTGTAATGAAACAAAGATTTCAGAGTTGAATAATCATTTCAAAAAGTATGATAGGTTAAAGAATTGAAAGTTAATGGTAATTTTGGTCTCCCAAATTAATGAGTCAACCCGAACAATGGTTGGACTCGGGTAACGAAGAAAGGTTGTTTAATAATAATCTAAATAAATGTCAAATTTTCAAGTTTCCGTCAATCCCGATCTTCTCGAAATATTCAAATATAATAAAGTATTGGGTTTTAATCACAGAATCAATTATCAGGCATAATCACATTTGATAAATCAACAACACACATTTGGCACCACAAGAGAAGGAATTAAGTGAACTTGCCTGATCTCCTCTGAAATACAATTCCTGATTCCGGGTTTGATACTCAGCTTGATTTCCGAGTAAATTGCTTCTAATATACAAAATAAATAACTTAGTATTTTATTCCAAATCAATAGTTTTACACTTTATTAACATCTCTTTTATTTCCAACTCTTATCTCATATTCTTTTCCTTTTAATCATATACTTACTTCTTTAATAATTAACACTCTAACATTCCTCGATTATTATAACAACTTATATTATTCTCTATTTGTTAATCTTTGCTCTTTTAAAAATTATAATAATAATAATCATCTTAATTATCCATATATCCTTATTCTTCCCATAAATTTCTTCAATCTATAAATACCCATTTTAATATTAAACCAATCTGAATCCGAATTTCATTTATTATTTATTAAATCACCCAAATTATAAATTTATCTAATATCTCTCAAACCCAAAATTAGGCTTCACCGTTAAATCCGAAAAATTATTTACTTAAACTTTCATACTTTACACTTTTACTAATTTCATCATTTAATTCCTCAAATTAATTAAATACTATTATTCAATATTCTAGCCAATCAAAAACTGACACATCATCATCTTCTCCAACACACCCACTAACACTTTCTTTCACCTCGAAGTCAACTCTAATGGTGAAACTTTGACCGCTAATATCTCCTTCATTTCTAATCCGTTTTCGATGATTCTAAAGCCCATTCCATCTATTTTTCGTAAGGAATCCAAATATATAATTTATTTTACAATCCGTCAACAACTTCTTACCCAGCAGACTAATAATCAGAACCATTTATAACCAAATTACCAATATGCCCCTCCTTCATCTCCCTCATCTTTCTTCTCTCCCCTGCCATACACCACCATAGCCGGCCGGAGTTCGACTCCGGCGGCTCCCTCTCCCCCTCTCTCTCTCTCTCCACCCTTCTCTCTCGCGCTTCTCTTTCCTATTCGACCTTCACCATTCCCGACCTCCATGCCGCCATAAACCCGCACAATCAAACCCCCTTCCTCCTCTCTCTCACCTGCTATCTCTCTCCCTCTCCCCCGGTTTCCCTCTTCTCTGCCGCCACTGTGAGCTCCGTCGGTGTTGCCGACATGAGCTCCGGCCGCCCCCTTCTCCTTCCACAAATCCAACCCGTATCCAACACCATAAACCTCACCAATTCAACAATTCTCAAGCACAAAGGCAAAACCCCAAATTGTATATATAAACCCTAATTAAAATTTGGGGGACTAATTCCCACAGCCACGCATATGCATAAATCAGGATATATACATATATGAATTCAACATAATTTTAAATTTTATAACATTATATCACATTATATAAATGGGTCCTGTTCCCTGACAACTGTGTGTCAGGGAACAGTTATCCAACACATCACTCCCCAGCCGTTGGATCAACCGTTGGATCGTTGATCCAACGGCTGGGGTAAAAGCAAAAATTTTTAGCGTTCCGCGGTTTTTTTCCGCGGATGGTCTGTTTTCAACATGCGTTCCGCGTATTTTTTCCGCGGATCGTCGGGACTTTTTTAAGCGATCCGCGGTAAATAACCGCGGAACTATCAGACGGGTGCAGTTGATGATTTATAACCTAGATGTGATCATTCAACACTTCAATTCCAAAAAAATCCCCATTTCAGCATTTTGAGCAGCAGAATTTCTTCATTTCTCTCTTCCAAGACCCATCCTTCCCTTGGGTAAGCTCCATTTGTAGTGGTGTGTTGTTGTTATTTTGTTGTGTTGTAATGGATAAGATGTTTGCAAGATTTGAAGGTAGAAAAAGTTAAAAAAAAATGATTATGTTGATGTACATGATGATGATGGTAAATGTGGTAATGATAGAGATAATATTGATTATGTTAATGTTGATAGTGATGGTGAGGAGTTTTTTTGTAGTGAGCAATTAGATGAAGAAGAAATTTTGCATGAGAATAGAGGTAGTATGCATGAAAGTAGTGATAATTTGCATGATAGTAGTGATAATATTGTGGACGAAGATGAGCCTATTAGTATCCCTTGCTTGAATCAAAAATTTGCTAATTTACAAAGGGCGAAAAATTTATTTAGGGCGTATGCTTTAAACCATGGTTTTGCAATTAAGATACAAAACACACAGAGGCGAGTCAAGGATAAATCCATATATGGTCGAATGTACGTCTGTAATTTAGCGGGGGAAAATCGCGGGAAAAACCCCGTTGAGGAAGAAGAAATATTGATTGGTAGTGTTGGGAGTGTTAAGGGCAAACGGCGTAGAGATGTGCTGCCTAGAAGTGGTTGCAAAGTTAGAATGTACGTGGTTAATAAGAAAAAATCAACTCATTGGGAGATAACCTCTTTGGAATTAGAACACAATCACGAAGTCGTTACTCCTTCCAAGATGAGTTTGATAAGACAGGAGAGACATGTGACCGCGGCTCAAAGAAATTTAATCAAGACCTTACATGCTTCGGGTGTCCCACCAAGACAACAAATGAATATTTTTGGTCAAATGCACGGGGGAGCGGAACAAGTAGGTTTTAATAGCCAACATTTAAGAAATGTCGTGCGCGATTTTAGAAAGGACAACATGGGAGTAAACGATGCTCAAGCCGGTTTGGATTTGTTGTATCGTTTGAAAGAAGAGAGTGGCGGTAAGTTTTTTATCAAGACTCTCCTTGATGACGAACAAAGATTGAAGTGTCTTGTATGGGTCGATCCCCGCTCTATGATGGCCTATCGAAATTTTGGTGATGTGGTTGCGTTTGACACAACATATCGAACTAATAGATATGCTATGCCGTTTGTGCCTTTCACCGGAGTCAATCATCACTATCAATCAATAGTTTTTGGTTTTGCACTCGTGCGGGATGAATTGAAGACAACTTTTGAGTGGGTTTTGAGTACTTGGCTAGAGGCGATGGAAGGCAAAGAACCCCTAGCTATCATAACCGATCAAGATCAAGCCATGGCCGCGGCTATTGAATCACAACTACCGAATACCTCACATTTGTTATGCTCATGGCACATTAGCAACAAATTCCCCGAGAAACTTGCAACATATTACTCAAAGGAAGGGTTTAAATTTGATTTCAACAATTACATCTATCACTCTTTGACTGAAGTTGTGTTTGAGGATCGGTGGAAGGCTTTGATTTTGAAATACAATTTGGAAGGCAATACATGGCTTCAAGGGTTATATGCTTTGAAACATAAGTGGGTGGAGGCTTACACAAGAAACACTTTTTCTGCGGGTCAGAAAACCACATCAAGAAGTGAAGGAATGAATGCCTATTTTGATGCCTATGTTGGTTCTTGCACCGGTTTGAAGGATTTTGTTGAGGGTGCACAAAAAGCTTTGGAGAGGCAATTTATGCGTGAGAAAGATGAGGATTACAATACGTATCATAGAAGTCGTTGCATGCTGTTCGCAAAAATCTACACGCAAGCGCACGTGATCATAAGTAATATATTTGTTCGTTCCCACAGAGACTGGTGAATTAAGAATACGCACCTATGCAACAATGTATGAGTAATTTTCACTGCTAAGACAATTAACAAGGATGTGTTCTTTTATACTAATAGCTAAATTTACTAATCAAATTCAGAATAGGAAAACACATGGGATTCTAACTTCATTATCGAATTCATCTAGAATTGAAATTACTGATTAACATGCGACTGTTGATCCTAATCAGACAACACGAAAGTAATACATGCCAACTCTCGTTGCACACATATCATACCAATCAAAATCCACAATTAAGACAGAAATCTCATGGACACCAACAAAGCTCAGACCCTATATCTCTATAGCGGTAGTGTAAGCAGAGAGGTTTAATAGCAAGTCGTCTATCGTGATTACACAGGGTGATAAAAATAGTTCAAGTCTACCACAAATTATGTTTCATTCACATAATCCTATGTTTACATGGCATAGTTCTAAATTCATCCATCCACTCTCGCTTCAGAAAGAATTAACAAACAACTTAGAAGTTAGCTACGCTCCTAAGAAGAATAAGCACGGCTCATGCAAAGAAATCAACGTACGTCACAAAATCAAGTAATTAATATTCTTTACTAGACTACATCGATAAGTCCATTAGAATCCCATGAAGGCGGTTAGTTCTTAATCGAACTAATCGACATCATGGGTTCTAATGAAAACATGATAAATAAAACACGAGAATTAAGCGGAATAAAAGTGCTTGAATTAATAATAAAGAACACAACGTTACAGATTGATGTTCACGATCTCGCTCGAAACTGTCACTTCCTCGCGAAGAACGATCCAATACAAAACTGATAATGTGCTTGATTACAAGAGAAAAACTGATAAAACTATATTACGATATATTACTCTCTAAAACTACTTGGAGGCTAGGGTTTTACACATGAGAAAATAAATTACATTGACCAAGTCAACCGGGCCTCGACCACTGCTAAAATCCATCAGAAAAGCTTCAAAAATCGGCCCGGGACACTTCTGCTGGGCAAGGCCGCGCTAAACTAGCGCAGGCGCGCTAGTGGGGACAGTAGCTAGCGCGGGCGCGCTAAGCTTTAGCGCGGGCGCGCTACTGTCTGCCACTGGCAGCCCTTTTCTTCGTTTTTCAGCTCGTTCTCGCGTGCATGCCCTTCCTCGCTCTAGTACCACTTCCGTAGGTGATCACGGTTGCATTTAGCACATGCAACAAGCCCTTTAAACCCCTAGATAGCTCTAGTGGACGAGTGTGTTCTCGTGAGGGTTTGTAGAAGATGTACCCACAAAATCCCAAATCGTGATGAATCCACAATTCTCTATTCTTGCAAATAATGCACCAAAAACAACCTAAAATGATAGAAAATCACTTCATCACCTCAACTCGTGGCCTGCACAGAAAAACACTAAAAACACATCAAAAGACACTAAACACTTAAGTACAACCAACCAATTTAAGTGGAAATGAAGGCCTATAAGTGTGTATAAATACCACTTATCACATGCAAATGAAAACCGCCTTGGAGCACCACGCGGCTTCCATTTATACCAAAGAAATGTTTCGAAGATTTCAAGAACAATTGGTTGAAGCAAATAAGTACTTCGTGGAGAAAGATAGAGATCGGTCTTTGGAAGATGTTGAAGACACATTCTACAAATATTATAGACCGTTGACGGGTGCATCTCAGAGAACCATGTATCTTGTATCATTCAACAAGGTGTCATTACGGGGTTCATGCATTTGTAGAATGTATGACCATGTTGGCATACCATGCCGTCACATTATTGCCGTGTTGACGAAGAGGTGTGTGGCGGAACTACCGGAACATTTTGTGAAACGGCGTTGGACAAAGGATGCCAATAGAGTTGATGGCGTGTTGCCATATCAAACATCCGAAGTTGAATCACCATCTCATGAGTTGACTCCCACGGAAAGATTTAACCACATGACCTTACTTACCATGGCTTTTAGTCATAGTTGCTCCGCGTCGAAAGAGCGGTATGAATATGCCGTTGGGGTTATTAATCGAGAAACGGAGATTATTGAGAAAATGCCCGTTGACGGGGTAGAACGTGAAGGAGGTGAATTCAATACACAAACAACACAAGGAAGCGGTGAAAAGTTGCATGAGAATATCCTTGACCCCTTGGTGTCGAAAACGAAGGGGCGGAAAAAAGAGCACCGTCATAAAAGTCCACTTGAGGAACTTACAAAAGCAAAAAGAAAATGCCGCTATTGCACTATGTTAGGACATGATGTTAGAACGTGTCCGAAAAAAAAACAAGATACTTTAACAAAAGCTTCAACTGCCCAATTGTAATTACAAATCCCTTATGTTTTATTTGTGCTTTATATGTTCTTCGTAGTAACTAACTTGTTCATTGTTGAATTTGTAGGTAAAATGACCGACGCTTCGGATAATGACTCAGTGTCACACGTAAGCAATTCATTCTCGGACTCGGATGAAATGGTAGATTCACCTACCTTTAGTGAGTTGGAGGAAGCATGGCGTCATCTTGACGAATTAGCAGAAATGTACGAACCACCTCCCCTAGTGGAAAAAGAAGACAATGCGTTGTACCCAGCTGACGAAGAGGCCTACCGGTCAAGATGTTGGACTGAAGCATGTCAGTGGTGTGCAAGCGATAACATGTTCGAAAGGGTGGCGTACAACTTGACCCCATATTTTCTCCCAATTTTGAACTTGGGTCAGGAGTACCCCGGTGGCCCAAACAAAGTCTCCCCGTGGGATGGTGGTTGGATTGTTGAGTGTGATAGGATAGCCGACATTCACAAATTGAGGCCTCGCGCGGGTTGCATGCGTGACCAAATGCGTATTGAATATGTGAAGGGTTGGGTGTCCCATCTAGATGATCCCCATCCGAATCCCCTTCCATCTCATGAAAATGGGAATAGGGTGTCCAACTCAGTAAGTCTGATGCTACTCCATCAAACTCACCCCTGTAATGTGGCAAGCTATGATGAGGCGCCACTCTACTGTCACGCCTAACCCGTTTCCTCTTCCCACCCACAATCCAGCCCTGCTCCTCAATCTCCTCCTCCTCCTCAATCTCCTCGGGAATATCAGGCTCCTTCCCCTTCCCCTTACCACTCTTCCCCTTCCCCTTCCCCACTTCCTTCCCCTTCCCCTTGCCCTTCACCTCTTCCTTTCCCTTCCCCTTCCCCTTGCCCTTCGCCTCTTCCTTTCCCGTCCCCTTGCCCTCCACCTTCCCCTTCTTCCCCTTACCCTCGTCCTCCTCCTCATCCTCGTCAGGCATAGCCCAGAACTCAGCTACCGGATAGCTGCCCCTGCTCTCATCGGGAATAGGTCTACCAATCTCGAACCTCTCATAAGACCATAGCATCAACAACCACACACAACATGATATCTTCTTGGCATCCTTCTGTGTGGCGTGATACAACCCCCTGTACAAGTAAGACAACACTGCCGAACCCCAAGACCATGTAGGAATCTCCCTCAGTCTGCGAAGATGGCGGAGATACCGGGGATGCACCACATTCCTACTAGTAGTAGGAAAAAGAACAGCACCTACAACAACGAACAAATAGGCCTGCGTGTGGATGAGAATCCGCTCTGGATCAGGACCGGGATCAGCTCCGTACGTCTCAAACAAACATGTGTACCTCACCCCGCCCCTAGTATGAGCCGAATCCACGTCAGCTGTCGACAACTCCTCAAACCAGTTCCTCCAAAAAAAGTCCTCCTGGTTGTCAATAGCATCTCCTACTAAAGGCCGACCATGAATGGGCAACCCCAATATGTAACCAACATCCTCCAAGGTCACAGTCATCTCCCCCTGTCTCATGAAGAATGTGTTGGTCTCCGGACGCCACCTCTCAACAAGAGCACTCACTAGCCTCGCGTCAGTCTGAAGTATAAGTCTGGGATTGGCAAACAAGCCAAACCCTATAGCATGTAGAATTTCCTTCTGAGCATCAGAAAGAAACCAGCTCCTCATAGACCGGTTGCCACAGAAACACTCCAATGGACCCCGATCAACACCAGCCCAAACAGCAGCACTCACATGATACGAGTTATCTAAGATAACTTCCTGACTAACTGGCCCTGGTAGAATATCTTCCATCCTGAAAATTCAACATGAAATCAACATCAGACAACATAAAACTAAAAGATTCAAGTAAAGCATAAGAAGTTCATAAGAAGCGCAGAAGAACCTATACTATATTCAAACTACCTATATATACTATATCCACACAACCATTTATATGATCATATTCATTAAAATATCAGTAGGAAAAGCACTAATTCCATAATCACAATCACAATCTACCTACATATACTACCTACATATACCACAATTCAAGCACACATATATATATACCAAAATTTATTAAAATACCACTAGGAAATTAAATTAATTAATTAAATTATACTGACAATGCTACATTCAAAAAAGGATAGCAAGTTAAATCAGCAAATCACACAGCTTCACTGACAAAAACTAACAAAAACAACAATATTTTCTTTGAGGCATTTTACCAAACACTTCGCACTCAGAAATATATATGAACTAGAATACATGAATTACACAACATGTATCAAGCCTAAATCAAGTAACAATCCAACAATCCATTATACATCCAATCGTAAATAATGTATGCTTAAAACTAAAGATTGAAACACCAAACAAAAATAAGCACAAAACTGTTATGCAGGGATACAAACAAAGCAGAAAATGGGGATTTGCAGGCACCTTGTGATTGCAGGCAAGATGATCGCACGCAGGATGATCGCAGGAGGCTGTGGTTTTTGTGTGTGATTGTAACTGATCGCGAGGGTTTGTGATGTATACAACTGATATGTTTGTGTTTCAGCGGTTTCTTTTGTTTTAAACTCGTCTGATAGTTCCGCGGTTATTTACCGCGGATCGCTTAAAAAAGTCCCGACGATCCGCGGAAAAAATACGCGGAACGCATGTTGAAAACAGACCATCCGCGGAAAAAAACCGCGGAACGCAAAAAAAATTTTCTTTTACCCCAGCCGTTGGATCAACGATCCAACGGCTGGGGAATGATGTGTTGGATAACTGTTCCCTGACACACAGTTGTCAGGGAACAGGACCCTATATAAATTTGTGATACCCGGCAGAAATTTAAAAGCATGCATCATTCTCTTCTTTGCCATAAATACATGTATGTATATAAATTTAGGGTAATAATTAGATTATTACCTTCTTTAGAAAGGGTAGAAGAAATGCTTTAATCTTCTCCTCTTTAATTTTCTCAAATCTTCTTCTTGCAAATTTCCTTTCATTCTCCTCTTTTCTCTAGTTCCCAAATCTCTAAGTTTTCTCTCTTTTTGCTAAGCAAAATCTTTTAAGAAATCTCATATTTTATATTTAAAGCACTTCCACTAATTGTAATTACTTCTAATTGTTATTCTAACACTCAATCAATAACTTGATTAGTCCTAACATTACTTAGGCACCAAGTAACATTACTTGGGCGCCAAGTCTCGTTACTTGGGCGCCAAGTTACAATGCTTGGGCTCCAAGAAACCTCTTAATCAAATAAATAGCTCGTTAAATGCTAATCTCACGATTCTAATTTAATTATTGCGAATTTTCGAAATTTTAAATAATTGCTAAATAAATATTCTTCGATCTCATCTCGCATCGATAAATATATTAAATCTGAGTATTAAGCAATATCATTATTCTCGAGTTATCTATTTATTAATAATCGCATCAAAATAATACTCGTGTTAAACGAAATCTAATAACAACAAATATTATTTGAATATTAGCAAATAACTTTGCATCCTCGAAAATTCTAGTACTAACCAAATCTCAACTAATATTTCATGTTCTTAAAATCTAAAATTGATTATTTATAAAACAATTAAATAATATGATCGCAAAATAGATAAAAGGAATTAAAGATTCGCGCAGATACGGACTTGGAATTTTGCGGTCGTTACAGTTGCTGTGCTCAGATACTGTGGATCAGAAACCAATTGAATGATTATGGGATTTCTGTCGACAAAATTCCAATATTTTGCGACAACACAAGTGCCATAGCCATTTCCAACAATCCGGTTCAACATTCCAGAACCAAGCACATAGATATCAGGTATCATTTTATTCGGGAACATGTCATGAATGGTACAGTGGTGTTACATTTTGTACCCACGACTGATCAAATCGCTGACATCTTCACTAAACCACTTGATGAATCCACTTTCTCAAAGTTGGTTTGTGAGCTAGGGATGTAAAATATGACATGATTCTCTTTATATATATTTTTAATATGCTTTATGTATTTTTAGATATTTTTTGTGAATTTTCTGTGTAATTATAGGTATTTTATTAGATTTTTTATGATTGTCTGTATGTTATTTGATAATTATCTATGTAATTATGCATATCTATATCTTTATCTGTAATTTTCTAAATGCCTGCATACTCCTCTGTATTATTCTCTAAGCATTTAGATAATTATTTGTATTTATTTTGTATTTTTCAAAATTAATTAAGCATAAATATTTGAATTTAAGTTAATTCATTTTTATGAATTAAAGTTAAGTTCATAAGTATTTATATTTAATTAAAGTTGAATTTTACAAAATATATGTGTAATATTTAATATTGTTTCTATATTAGATTTTTGATTTAATGTGCAGAATATTTTATTTCAAAAATAAATCAAAAATCACCTTTTAAATATATTTTTCGTTTGTTTTTTATTAAGAAAAACTCGGCAAGACAATTGTTTCAATTTTCTTACCGAATTTGTCAGATTTTAAATTATTTTTTCTGTTATTTTCATGCGGCAAGACAATTTTAGCGATTGTCTTACCGATTTTTATATTTTTCTTTTTCTTTTGGTGAGTAAATAACTCGGCAAGACAATCGAAATGATTGTCTTACCGAGTTCTGAGTCTTCCTGCATACGCCACACGGCAAGACAATTCACAAGATTGTCTTACCGTGTTTCTCACATTCACTCAGTTGGGTTTTCTCGGCAAGACAATTTATAAGATTATCTTACCAAGATTCAAACCAGTAAGACAATCTTAAAAATTGTCTTAGCCTCACTTTACTTCATCTTCTTCATCTCCATTCGCATATACACATATACACACGCTCTCGCACTTCGGTTTTTCAAGTTTCCGACTTACAACTTGCTGGTTCCTTTGAGTTTTTCAAGTTTTGTGGTTAAAAAACTTGCTGGTTTGGATCTTTAGTCCATTTTGTACCGAAGTGATTCCCGTTTTCGAGTTTAATCCAACGTTAAAACTGTGATTACGATCGCGATTCGAACTGAACCGCTGTGTTTGCAAGTGATCTAAGATTCGTGTATTTACAGTCAATTTGAGGGGACTTAACTGCTGTTTGGACTTCGAATTAGGATTTCAAACCCTCGATTTCGATTTTTGGGGCTTTTTGGAATTAGGGTTCTTGAGATTGAATTGGGGATTTTCGAATTTTGTGAAGTTATTGGAGATTATTAGACTGATTTGGACTTTGTTGGCTCAAATTTTCACACCTTAAATTAATTAAATTTTAATTCGAAATTAAATCAATATTTTGAATTATTAATTAATTAATTAATTGTTAATTAATTATTAAGTGAAATTTGCGAGAAATTTGAGAAGTATCGTTTAATTTAATAAATTCTCGCTTAATTCATTTTTTAATTATAAAAATGGTTGGAAAATTTGTAATCCAAGAGACCAATTACAATGCATATCTGGATCCTGAAGTCTGCCAGAGCCGGTTCACGCACTGGGTGAGATTTCTCAACGAACAATGCATTGCCGGTACTGCCCTCACCGCATCTGCGACTTCTACTCAACCGCGCTGAACTCTACACTGCTAGAAGAGTACAGGATGATCGGAGATATAAGGCTTGGTGATGTGAACGGCCGAAAGAGTATATTGATTACATCTGATGATGTTAATCGTGTTTTGGGTTTTCCTAGGGGCAACTTTGCGGAAGTTCCCGAAGAACCGGAGTTGGTATAGTTCTTTCAGACCATACAGTATCAGGGAGATATCAATCTGCCCAAGATGTCTAAGGGTCACTTGAAGCCTGAGTGGGAGATTTTCTTTGACACCTTGGCTAAGGTGTTCTCCCCTACCGATCGCAGAAACTTCCACAACATCTCCAACATCCTTCAGGTTTTTGGACTTTGCATTGCTTATAATCGTCCAATTGACTTTGGAAAGATAATCCTGAAGGAGATTCTGAGGAAAATGGGACCACTAATGAGTCGATCAGTGGAAAACAATGATAAAGTTGAATGCTTCTACCCTCGGTTTCTTATGCTGCTTCTGAATGACAAGATGACAGAAGCTGATAAAAACTTCTACTTCAACAGTGTACGAGCTTTGGTCAAGAAGGTCAGTACTAAGTTGGTGAATAAGCTCGCAAAATCCACGAAGCATAATCAAGTTCCACTTGTAGTCACTCCATTCATGTCAGAGATGTTCAACGCTCTGTTGGCACCTCTTCAGTTTAATGTGGCTCAACCTGAACCTCTGCAACAACAACAACAACCTCAACAACAACAGCAACCACTACAACAGCTACTTCAACAACAACAACAACACTCTCCACAACAATCACCTCAACCATCACCTCAACAATCACCTACTCAATCACCTATCCACCAACAACATCAATTCCATTCATTTGAATATGAGCCCCTGCAGTATGACTTCTTCGAAACTCATCCATCTTCATCTGAACCCATCATACCACTCACTCAAACATCACCTATCCCTCAAACACAATCAACCTCACAACCACTGCCATCAGATTCTACCATCAATCCAGATTTTCAATCATTCAGAGATGACTTACAGGTAGCTCAGGTACTTTCTGACTTCTCATCTAACTTTAATGTTGATATCTCTGATTATGGTTGTAACTTTGACTTGTTTTTTCAGCCTGCCAGCAATGAACCGGACAACACACAGGTTCATATCCCCGCTGATGTTTCATTTCAACAAACTGTCTCTTCTCCAAACACTTCAACCAACACTACTTCAAAACCTGTTAAGAAAGTTGCCAGGAAGAGGAGTTCGAGTAGTTTGATGAGTCAACCCGCAGCTCTGTCTTCCCAAAAGAAGCAACGAGTTAAAACCTCGAAGACAACTACAGCCACATCCTCGCCTTCCCAAAAAGGCTTAGACTCTGATATGGCAATACAGTCTCTGGATTCATTCTCTCAACAGAATGAAGCTATTGAAGTTGACCGTCCAGCCATGGTAATCTGTACTGAGTCAAGCACTGCTCTAGCACTCACGCTAGTGCAAAATCAAGCCAATACACAGGTTACTACACTTTCTGAGAGCACAGTTTTTCAAAACCAAGTTACTATGTATGAAAACTTTGCTGATCACTCTTTCTTTAATGATCAGGAGCTGCTTGGCAATGTGCAAGTACATCTGCCATCAATGGCATCCGGAGGAAAATTTGTTCCTCCACTACCTTTGAACCCATCTCAGGGAACATTGGTTGTATATACAGGTACAGCTGGAGCTATGAGTGAATCGAG
This sequence comes from Daucus carota subsp. sativus, assembly GCF_001625215.2. NCBI lineage: Eukaryota > Viridiplantae > Streptophyta > Magnoliopsida > Apiales > Apiaceae > Daucus > Daucus carota. Next base: position 23,325,057 of record NC_030389.2, on the reverse strand, counting down.
TGATGAAAGGCAAACACCGAGCGATACACATGCACGTGAGGCTAGTGAAACAGCTTTGAGTGTACGTGAGGTGAGTGCACACACTGACCCAGCTCTTTTTGAGGAACAAATTGCAAGGTTACAAGCTGAACTTGCCAGAATGATACCGGAGAATGAAAGGTTGAAAGGTGCACAACTTGTCACCTTAGAGAAGAAAGTGGAGGAGGAGCCATCCAGTTTTTACAGGGATGAGCTCAAAGCTGTGGCTGTCGAGATGAGATCCAACCATGAGCTTTATATGGCTAAATATGATGAAATTGACAGCAAACTGGATCAACTTCTCAGGAACTCCAAGTCTGATGATCCAACCTCCAGAGAGGATCCCTCAACTAAGGGGGAGAATAGAGACAAGGGAGAAGAAGACAAAGGGAACAGCTCTAATCAAAGCAACAAGGGGAACACAAACACCAATACTTCTGATTCTGCACCCGGCAGAGAAACTGAAAAGTCTAAAGGCAAGCAACCTATGCATCAACAGGAAGACAATTATGATGCCTTTCCTAAGGAAATGGATGATGATGATGTGTTTGATGCCACTTACTGCCAGAATCACGAAGATGGTGTATTTGATGAAGCTTATCTGTTCCAGACAGAAGAGGAGGCTGTAGATCTTGAACATGAAGAGTTGGTGAGAAAGTTCAGGATGGAAAATGAAGCTAGGATGCGAAAGCTCAGGGACTTTCAGAAGCTCCTAGAAGACAAGCTGATAACTGAAGAAGAAATCAAGAAGGAAAAGCAGAAAATCTATGATGCTGCCTGTGTGCAAAAGAATCTTGATATTAAGCATAAAGTTGGTAAGAGTCGGGACATTGCACGGAGAATTATCAATGGACCTCAAAGGGAACCCTTCGATGACAAGAAGTTCATGTCTTTAATCTATGATCAAAGGGAGTTAAACCCTGATGAGAATTTATTTATGCATGCCCTATCTCTTGAACTGTGGTACATTACAGTTGCTATCAGGAACTTGCTAGATGAATGGGAGCTTATCATTTATACCAGGAGGAACGGAACATTCAGACTCTCAGGTGAATTTCTAAAGTCATTTACAGTAACTGAGCTCTGGGTGCTTCGTAACAAAGTCAAAAGAAGCTCTAATTTGAATGAACTCCTTCGAGACAAGCTGATGGAACATGCTGAATTCAATAGTCCTCAGATTGTCAAGAAACCTTATTGTCTGAAGTTCATCAATGACGACGTCATAAATACTGTGTATCTGAATGATGAAGCATTCCCAAAGTATCTTTTGAACCAACTGATCCTTGCATCTACTCTCCCACAAACCAAGGGATTCGCTTCTAAAGAGAAGGCTGATGCTGATAATGTTATCTCTGACTATTGTCTTCGTAATGGTATTTCTAAATACACAAGGAAGATGAAGCAAGTCACGAAGACTCAGCCTGCTGACTTTAAGGAGGACCCGGTGGATCTGGAAGTTATGCACCAACTGGCTCTGGCTAACGAAAGGAACAAACGTGGTGAAGCCACTACTGCAGAAAAGCCATCTAGGGAAGAACCGTCAACTCCTGTCCTTCATAGCTCAGATACTGAGGAAGGAGAAGTTGATCTACAGATTTTAGCGTATTGTAATATATGTTCTAAAAGAACACCCCTTTTTTAATCTACTTATTATGTTTGAATCTGGTGAATGTCTAATGAATACCAGAAACTTTTGCTATTTATCTTTCCATGTTTAATCCTTTGTCTTATCAGTTAGTTGAGTCATCCTCTCGATAATTTGCATGTTATGTTAACAAACAAATAGGGGGAGATTGAAAGGCACATGTTTAGCCTATTTGTATTTAAGAGTATTAACTCCACTCTGATAAGAAAGCAAGTAAATAGCAAGTACTTTTAACCGGAATCCGTACGAAGAACGTCAAATGATTTATTGAAGATTTTATGTCAGAAGAATTTCAGGATGTTGCCGCAAACCACTGGAAGAAGTTCATTAATATGATCAAGCCTCAGTGTACAAATAATCTTTAGTGGCACGTCCAGAAGATCAGAAGGTATAAAGTTTAAATACTTTATTTATTTAGAAGATTCCAAATTGTGTCAACAAATGAAGAAGAACTAAGAAGACGAAGAATCGACGAACAAGTCACCGCCTAATTGTTTAATTGACAAGGAATATTTAATTCAGCTAGTTACAGATGAACCAGACAGTACATTTGTGTATCAGCTCATCCGGTTAAATATTCTGAGTCAAGAGAAGGTGGTCGTTCAATCAAGTCAAAGATCCTAATTGTTTAAAGAAGACTGAAGACTCTGCTGAAGAAGAAAAAGGATAATTGATTATCTAATTAATTATTTCACTTCTCAAAATAATTATATTGGATGTGTAATTTATTTATTAAATTAATTCTATCTCGAATTAATTTAATTTATGAATTTATGCATCTAAAATAATTAAGTGAATATTAATTGGTTAATTAATTAAAGGGAAATTGGATTGTCTACTTGTATAATACAAGGAAAGACAATCTATTTGATTGTCTAAGTGTTAAACTACAAGGAAAGACAATCCAAGGCTTTGTCTTGCTAAAATAAGCAAGGTAAGACAATCCAATGGATTGTCTTGCTGTTTTTAAGCAAGGTAAGACAATCCAAAGGATTGTCTTACCGCCTGTTGCCCTTTCCTAATGCGGCAAGACAATCGAAAGGATTGTCTTACCGCCTGTTCTCCTTTCTTAATGCGGCAAGACAATCATTCAGATTGTCTTACCGCCTATAGACATTGTCTTGCCAAGTGAAGTACAGCAAGACAATCCCCCAGATTGTCTTACCGCACTTCCAGATTGTCTTACCAGCCTCCAGACTGTCTTGCCCACGGATTTCATTGTCTTACTAGTTGTAGACAATTAATTTTATTGTCTTATAAGGCCTAAATCAGCAAGACAAAGTGCCAGATTGTCTTAGCAAGCTCTAGATTGTCTTTGCCACAATTATCTTAGTAGTTCAAGAGGTTTGCCTATAAATATGGCTTCCCCTCCTTCATTTTCAAGTGTTCAAAGTATTGTAAAGCTTTCAAGTTGTGCTAAACTTGCTATTTGTTAAATTCACAGTTTACTGTGCTTTGATCATTCGGTTGTTTTGTTCCGCTAAGTCAGAATACTTTCTGTCAAATTTATTCTACGAACTAGTGGACATTAAACCGAACCATATTAATTATATAACGACTTCCATATTGTTATATTAATTAATTAAAATCTGATTAACAAATTTATTTTCAATCAGATTATTCCGCCGCAGTTATTTTTAAGTGACGATTGTATTCAACCCCCCCCCCCCTCTACAATCGTTCCAGGACCTAACAATTATCCTCGAAATAATAGTGTTTATCCCTTAATTTGTGGATAATGGATGGCTATAAAACTCTCAATACATATCTAACTCGTCCGCCTAATAATAAGGAAGAAGAGTCCTAACATGACATTGCTAGGTTTTTGTCCCGGCAGGTGTAGCCCTGCCAGCTGCATCCCCTCACTGCAACCTCACAGCTGCAACCCGGGGTGCAACCAGTGGTAACTGCTTGCAGGAGTAGCCCCTGGAACCCCACCAAATGAAGCCCCATCTTGATGAAAGCCTCCCTTATTGTAATAACCCGGATTTTAAAAATATTTTTATTAATATTATAAATGATTTTCTTAAAAAGAAGGAATAAGATTTAATATTTTATTCCAGTTTAAGGAGTTTTCAAAATTTTATATTAAACCCTGGGTTATGGTGTTATTGATAAATAATTGTATTTTTAAAACTGATTTTCATATATTGTTTCGAAAATTCTAGATGATTATTATGTGAATATATGTGTGATGTGAGTAAGTGGTATTGGTGGATTTGTTGGTTAATTAATGATGATTAGTTATGAGTATTATATGATTAATATACGAATTTTTGTGAATTTTATATTATCTGATTTATTGGGTTGACTGCTCATATGTGTTCGTATTTGAGAGATTTCAATTTCTATATGCTCAGAATGAAATATAGTTTATTTGGAAATTTTCATATCGATTTATGGAATGTTAGATGATTTTATAATCGATTTACGGATTTAATTGTGTATATTTATATTTATTTATTAATTATTTGACTTCCGTAAAACCGTCCACTCGTAACGAGGTAGCAAATTTTCTTCCCGGAAGTTTCAACAAAACTCACCTTTAGCCTAATTTGCATATTCCGGACACTTTTCGTGTTTTGACTTTTTCGATCCGGAGTACGGTTTTCCCCGTAGTCGGTCCGGCGGAGTTTTTCGGGTATTTTAATTGTTGATAATTATCTGGTTGTCTCGATAAACGTGAAACTAGATATTTTGATTCATCCTTATCTTGTAATAATTGCAGTGGGACCCGCATACTAATGACTGATTAAAAAGCCCCGTTTTGATGATTATCTTAAAAACCAGTACCGATTGGACCCCGCTTTATTATATAAAGCTAGTAAATATCGTATTTTCATGTCATAAACGATCCAAATGAGTACCAATTATTTATAAATATAAATAGACCTTTCTAGAGCTTATTTTCAACCGTAAATCATTTTCACCAGTTTCTGTTCACGAATACCGAGAGAAACCGAGCTGCGTTCTTCGTGTTCTTCGTAATCAAACAAGGTTTTGAAGGTGTTATTGGAATCCGATGGAGGCGTATGAATAGTCAAAACGAAGCTATCGACGCGTAGAATCTAGTACAATCATCCGTTTATGTGCAGATTGGTCAGGTGATTTTATATTGATTTTTCAAAATTCGAATTTATATGATTTAAATGATGAATTTTTGTAAACGATCTTGTTTGATTGTTTTGATGGTTCTATGATGTAGAGCGTGTTTTTCTCGTCGTTTTGGTATATTATATGTTGAATTTCGAGTTCGGAAACATCTAGAAAAGTGGGTTTGATTATTTGGATGTGTTCTTGAATGTTCTTGAAGCTTTTCAATTGAAATTTGGGGGTTTCCTTTCTGTTGATTCTGGGTGTGCATGGTTTATACCATTAGAAAGAGTGTGAAGAGAGGAATCCGGTGGTGGTGTTGGTTTGAGTGTGGGACGTTTAATTGAGGCTCGCCGGAGTTTTAAAACTCAACGGCGGCGAGCTTCTTTTCGAAGCTTTTGCGGCCATTTCTTATGGCTTTTGGTGATTCTGAGTTTGTAGATGTGTCGCTTGTAGTGTGGGCATGAATTCTGGAGTTTATGGTGAGTGGAGGACGTCGGAAAATCGTTTTCCGGCGAAGTTAGTGGTGGCCGGCGGCAAATTGCCGTTTGGCCACCCAACTTATGAAGATGATGAAGTGCAAGCACTGCACTTTCGTTTTTCGCAAACAGTCCATCAAACTTCTCAAAAGTTACACTTTACACCCTTGCCAGAAAGTTTTAAAAACTTACAAAATAAACCTTTTGATTTTAATTTTCAAAAATTGTTTTTAATTATTTATTTTAAATTCCAAAAATAGTTTTTAATTATTTCTTTATTCAAAAATAAATCTAAATTAGTTTATTAATTAATTTTAATTAGTAATTAATTATTTTAATTGGTCAATTAATTTAAATATTAATTGATTAATTATTTTAATTAATTATTAATTGATTTTAATTGATTAATTATTTGGATTTAATTATCCTTTTTGATTTAAAAATTCCGAAAAATAGTTTCGAGCTTTGAAATATTTTTCTAAATTATTTTCAAGGCTCTATTATTGTTTATGAATGATTTCAAGTCCAATTTCAAGTATTTGGGACTTGATTATTTATCCGAAAAGTGATTCTTTTATCGATTTTAATTCCGAAAAATGTTTAAAAATTCCAGAAAATTCCCGAAAAAATTATTTTAAACCCAAGACTTGATTTAATATCAATTGGGATGGGAGACCTTATATGAAATATATTGTATGCTATCTGTTTGATGTGTTATGTGGCGATAGGAGAGTGAGAAAATTGTTTTGAGCATAACTTTTGATCCGTAAGTCGGAATCAAGTGAAACGAAAGAGAGACAGAAGCTTATAAAGTCTAGTTTGATATAACATAATAATATGATGGAGTCGAGAATGTGAATAATTGTTGTTAAATGTGCACAATGTGATTATATATTATTTGATTGCTATTAATTGATGATTACGTGATATACATGTTTATTCATGATAGTATACAGGTGTGATAAAAGATTTGGATGACATAGTGTCGTGAGTTGATTGATATTGGATAAGAAGATATGGATTATAATGATTGGATTTGGTTGGTTGATTGTTGATTGAGATAGGATAACAGGTGGATAGTCTAATAAATAGACGAGATGATGTCGGATTTTCGATAGGATTCATATGATAAGTGATTGGTAATATGTTATGTGGAATACGACTTGACTATATGATAGAGTCCAAGCATGATTACGTGTTAAGTGATATGTGATAAGTTTAAAGGGGTATATAAGTGGGTATCGATATACGTGATATGTATATGTGATATATTGTTTAGTGACTATAGTATTATCTTATTCTTGTAAAGGACTTAGACGAGACGTGTACGCTCGAAGTCATCAGGAAGTCGAAATGGTATTGCAAAGCGAATAAGGGACGAATCGAGTAAGCGAAGCGATGTGGCGAATAGAGTATAGCTAGAGATGGTCTAGAAATTATGATATGGATAGATTGTGAAAGTGGAAAGATGAGGTTGAGCTATGAAACTGGAGTCAGATTTAAGGCAAGTATCCTAAACCCTTCTCTTGAATATATTGCAAATATTCTGATCCATTCCTTTGGTATCTGTTGCAAGAATTCGTACCTTTCCTTTCTATATTTAAAAGTGCATATGTTCGGATCTATTCTTTCTATTCTTCAAGTTTCTAAAGAATTTCCGTTTTATTAATTAATTCGAAGTTCAGATTGTCATTGAAGCATGTGTTGCTCAGTGATAGTTGGAGCTTTGAATGAATTGGGATCTTCTTGATTATTCAACCTGCCATTGTCATGCTGGTTTAGCAGGCTAAATTCAGTTGCTTAGCCGATAATGGAGGATACTGAATAGTTGAGGATTTCCTGAACTGTAATTTATGAAATGAAGGATCATGATTTATGAATAAATTATTATCAAAGTTTGAATTGGAATTATTCTGTTATTGATGATATTTATGATGATGTTCTGTTAATTTACATTGGCTTCTTGAATTGAATTAGAGAATTGGATTATTGTTTTTATATAAACCTGTGGACCAGATTCGTGGTCATGTTAGGCCAATGAGTGCCTTGGATCCAGTGATAGAGCATGGCGGGGCCTGCTCGGGGTTAGTGCGGAACTGATCAGCTGCCTAACCTTGGTTTTAATTAAAATGTGATAGTCCAATTCAATAATTCTTTTGGGAAAGATTGAATTCCTCAGTATTCAATTGCTGCAAGGTATTGTGATTTTCTTATACAATACCTAAACTTGTGAACTCAGGTTGAATCCTTTTATATCTTGAACTCGTGAACTTCTGTTATATCATTTCAGAATTTTCATTGTTTATTACTACTTGCTGAGCATTGTTGCTCACTTTTGCTATTCCTTTCTAACCATTTCAGAAAGGCTTAAAGATGAGATGATTGATTGCGATTGTGAGTAAGGCTAATGCTAGGCGAGGAGACAGAGTTGAGGATCCAGTGATCGAGGAGTGATCAGGAAAGTTGATGAGGTTGGTGCAAGCTGGAATAGTTGACAGTGATTCTTCTTATCGAAGATGATCTGAGTTGGTAAGAGATGTTGTGTAATAATAGTGGTAGATTCTAATTTCAATACTGTAACCTGGATGCGATCCTGTTGCTTTTAGGGGGTTTAAATGTTCTCTTTCGAATCATTTATTAAAGTTTAAATGTTCTCTTGAAATTCTCCTATTATGGCTTTCAAGTTTGAAATTCAGGTTTTGAAATCATTTGATTTATGTTCTCATTCAAATATTTTATTAAATGTTTTCAGGTTTCAAATTCTTTTGATCTTCATTATCTTTTAAAAAGAAAAAAAAATAAAATACAGGTTTTCAAAAGTGTTTAAAAATGGGTTTTATATGGTGACGTCAGAATCCAGACCCCCGGATTCTCGGGCTGTCACAGTTGGTATCAGAGCAACAGGTTATCAGTTATTGAATTAGAATATAGATTATAGTTTTAAGTTCTATTGATGAGGAATGTTGTGTGACCTCATATAGAGGTATGACCAGACTATCTAAGAATAGTCTAAGGATGAGAGAGAAGAATAGAGTCTAGTTAGACGATTAAGTTGAGTGTATAGGTTTAGAGAGATTTTGATTCCTAAGTTTAGACATTTCATTTCTAGCGATCGAGTAACCGAGAATGGTACTATTGTGAGAAAGGTCAAGATTAGACCTAGATAGAAGAGTTTGATAATGAATGATTGAGTTGAAAATGGTGAAAATGCAGTGTTCAGATTATTCTGACTATACTGCATAGTTGAAAATGGTCTACTGTATTGATTTGAGAATGATAAAGATGCATGGTTCATAGTATGTTGACCATGTTGGATATTTGGAAAAGTATATTGTTTTGTGAGATATGAAGAGTTAGTGTAAGATATGAGTTGTACTGAATCAGAAGGAGAGATTTATAGATAGAGGTGGATAGGTGAGAAGTGAATGATAGAGAGTATGTGGAGTTGAGTCCAGCTATTAGAGGTAATGTCTGCGAGTAAGTTAGAACGTTAGTCCTCGACGACGACGCTTCAAGCTAATCGGGACTTCAAACGATATCAAGGTGGGCCCATAACCCACAGGTTGACGATCCAAACGATTGAAGATATGTTACATGTCATGCTATGGACTTCAAAGGCAATTGGGATGAAATAATGTAAACTACTTGGGCCAGACTTATTACGAACAATGACATCTTACGACGCTATTACGATTGAACGTCGATCAATTATCGAGAAGGCTGAAAAGGAGATATACAACGAACGATGATTTTTGAAGTAGAGCAGTAATTTGAGAAGACCTTGGCAGTACCTCTCTTCAACTAAAGATTCTTTTGATTATATGTTTTTCATCAGTGAGTTATTATGATATCATTTTGATAAACGAGATTTTCAATTTCTCAAATTCTAAGGTGACATTGATATTGATTATTGGTATGAGTTGGAAAGCAAAGATGTGTGATAAAGGTTTGTTGTGAAGAGATAGTGATGTTCCTTGATATTGTTTGACATTTCTTGACATTCCTTGATACCCTTTCATCTTCCTTGATATCCTTTGATGTTCTTTGATATCTCTGATATTCCTTGATATTCTTTGATATTCCTTAACATTTCTTCAATTTGATTGGGATGAACAACCCTATTTATAGGGGACACAAGGTATACCTGTCTGTGTGATAGGAGTTGGATGGGACGCCATCACTTGTGTGTGTTGTGATTACAAGAAGGTTAACAACCTTTAGTAGTGTCTAATATGGACACGCAACATTAAGTTCATTTGATCGTATGGATCTCCCAGTCATTCTTGTATTCCAATGTGACCTATTTTGAAAATATCTTGTTCCTCCGAAATTTCCAAAAGATTGATTCTTGGGAAATGAATTCTGCAGTTGCGAAAGCCTGATTTTTGTTATTTCTTTAAAGTTAAAGGTATGCCAAGGCCGATCCAAAATGAATGATGATACGTTATTACGAAGTGTATAGTGGAATCTTCAAAGTGATACGTTTGAGTTCTCTTTGCGGATTCCGAGGGCGGAATCCTTATAAGGGGGGTAGAATGTAATATCCCATATTATTAAATTTAGATTTGATTATTATAAATCTATTTGTCTAAATATTGTTGTTGGCTTTAATTGAAAAGTGAATTGACTATGTGAATAGTGCTATGTGATGATACTTGTTCTATGGATTAATATGGATTATACTGATTATGCGTCCTCTTCCTTTCTCTGATTCCGAGGACGGAATCCCTGTAAGGAGGGTAGATTGTAATAACCCGGATTTTAAAAATATTTTTATTAATATTATAAATGATTTTCTTAAAAAGAAGGAATAAGATTTAATATTTTATTCCAGTTTAAGGAGTTTTCAAAATTTTATATTAAACCCTGGGTTATGGTGTTATTGATAAATAATTGTATTTTTAAAACTGATTTTCATATATTGTTTCGAAAATTCTAGATGATTATTATGTGAATATATGTGTGATGTGAGTAAGTGGTATTGGTGGATTTGTTGGTTAATTAATGATGATTAGTTATGAGTATTATATGATTAATATACGAATTTTTGTGAATTTTATATTATCTGATTTATTGGGTTGACTGCTCATATGTGTTCGTATTTGAGAGATTTCAATTTCTATATGCTCAGAATGAAATATAGTTTATTTGGAAATTTTCATATCGATTTATGGAATGTTAGATGATTTTATAATCGATTTACGGATTTAATTGTGTATATTTATATTTATTTATTAATTATTTGACTTCCGTAAAACCGTCCACTCGTAACGAGGTAGCAAATTTTCTTCCCGGAAGTTTCAACAAAACTCACCTTTAGCCTAATTTGCATATTCCGGACACTTTTCGTGTTTTGACTTTTTCGATCCGGAGTACGGTTTTCCCCGTAGTCGGTCCGGCGGAGTTTTTCGGGTATTTTAATTGTTGATAATTATCTGGTTGTCTCGATAAACGTGAAACTAGATATTTTGATTCATCCTTATCTTGTAATAATTGCAGTGGGACCCGCATACTAATGACTGATTAAAAAGCCCCGTTTTGATGATTATCTTAAAAACCAGTACCGATTGGACCCCGCTTTATTATATAAAGCTAGTAAATATCGTATTTTCATGTCATAAACGATCCAAATGAGTACCAATTATTTGTAAATATAAATAGACCTTTCTAGAGCTTATTTTCAACCGTAAATCATTTTCACCAGTTTCTGTTCACGAATACCGAGAGAAACCGAGCTGCGTTCTTCGTGTTCTTCGTAATCAAACAAGGTTTTGAAGGTGTTATTGGAATCCGATGGAGGCGTATGAATAGTCAAAACGAAGCTATCGACGCGTAGAATCTAGTACAATCATCCGTTTATGTGCAGATTCGTCAGGTGATTTTATATTGATTTTTCAAAATTCGAATTTATATGATTTAAATGATGAATTTTTGTAAACGATCTTGTTTGATTGTTTTGATGGTTCTATGATGTAGAGCGTGTTTTTCTCGTCGTTTTGGTATATTATATGTTGAATTTCGAGTTCGGAAACATCTAGAAAAGTGGGTTTGATTATTTGGATGTGTTCTTGAATGTTCTTGAAGCTTTTCAATTGAAATTTGGGGGTTTCCTTTCTGTTGATTCTGGGTGTGCATGGTTTATACCATTAGAAAGAGTGTGAAGAGAGGAATCCGGTGGTGGTGTTGGTTTGAGTGTGGGACGTTTAATTGAGGCTCGCCGGAGTTTTAAAACTCAACGGCGGCGAGCTTCTTTTCGAAGCTTTTGCGGCCATTTCTTATGGCTTTTGGTGATTCTGAGTTTGTAGATGTGTCGCTTGTAGTGTGGGCATGAATTCTGGAGTTTATGGTGAGTGGAGGACGTCGGAAAATCGTTTTCCGGCGAAGTTAGTGGTGGCCGGCGGCAAATTGCCGTTTGGCCACCCAACTTATGAAGATGATGAAGTGCAAGCACTGCACTTTCGTTTTTCGCAAACAGTCCATCAAACTTCTCAAAAGTTACACTTTACACCCTTGCTAGAAAGTTTTAAAAACTTACAAAATAAACCTTTTGATTTTAATTTTCAAAAATTGTTTTTAATTATTTATTTTAAATTCCAAAAATAGTTTTTAATTATTTCTTTATTCAAAAATAAATCTAAATTAGTTTATTAATTAATTTTAATTAGTAATTAATTATTTTAATTGGTCAATTAATTTAAATATTAATTGATTAATTATTTTAATTAATTATTAATTGATTTTAATTGATTAATTATTTGGATTTAATTATCCTTTTTGATTTAAAAATTCCGAAAAATAGTTTCGAGCTTTGAAATATTTTTCTAAATTATTTTCAAGGCTCTATTATTGTTTATGAATGATTTCAAGTCCAATTTCAAGTATTTGGGACTTGATTATTTATCCGAAAAGTGATTCTTTTATCGATTTTAATTCCGAAAAATGTTTAAAAATTCCAGAAAATTCCCGAAAAAATTATTTTAAACCCAAGACTTGATTTAATATCAATTGGGATGGGAGACCTTATATGAAATATATTGTATGCTATCTGTTTGATGTGTTATGTGGCGATAGGAGAGTGAGAAAACTGTTTTGAGCATAACTTTTGATCCGTAAGTCGGAATCAAGTGAAACGAAAGAGAGACAGAAGCTTATAAAGTCTAGTTTGATATAACATAATAATATGATGGAGTCGAGAATGTGAATAATTGTTGTTAAATGTGCACAATGTGATTATATATTATTTGATTGCTATTAATTGATGATTACGTGATATACATGTTTATTCATGATAGTATACAGGTGTGATAAAAGATTTGGATGACATAGTGTCGTGAGTTGATTGATATTGGATAAGAAGATATGGATTATAATGATTGGATTTGGTTGGTTGATTGTTGATTGAGATAGGATAACAGGTGGATAGTCTAATAAATAGACGAGATGATGTCGGATTTTCGATAGGATTCATATGATAAGTGATTGGTAATATGTTATGTGGAATACGACTTGACTATATGATAGAGTCCAAGCATGATTACGTGTTAAGTGATATGTGATAAGTTTAAAGGGGTATATAAGTGGGTATCGATATACGTGATATGTATATGTGATATATTGTTTAGTGACTATAGTATTATCTTATTCTTGTAAAGGACTTAGACGAGACGTGTACGCTCGAAGTCATCAGGAAGTCGAAATGGTATTGCAAAGCGAATAAGGGACGAATCGAGTAAGCGAAGCGATGTGGCGAATAGAGTATAGCTAGAGATGGTCTAGAAATTATGATATGGATAGATTGTGAAAGTGGAAAGATGAGGTTGAGCTATGAAACTGGAGTCAGATTTAAGGCAAGTATCCTAAACCCTTCTCTTGAATATATTGCAAATATTCTGATCCATTCCTTTGGTATCTGTTGCAAGAATTCGTACCTTTCCTTTCTATATTTAAAAGTGCATATGTTCGGATCTATTCTTTCTATTCTTCAAGTTTCTAAAGAATTTCCGTTTTATTAATTAATTCGAAGTTCAGATTGTCATTGAAGCATGTGTTGCTCAGTGATAGTTGGAGCTTTGAATGAATTGGGATCTTCTTGATTATTCAACCTGCCATTGTCATGCTGGTTTAGCAGGCTAAATTCAGTTGCTTAGCCGATAATGGAGGATACTGAATAGTTGAGGATTTCCTGAACTGTAATTTATGAAATGAAGGATCATGATTTATGAATAAATTATTATCAAAGTTTGAATTGGAATTATTCTGTTATTGATGATATTTATGATGATGTTCTGTTAATTTACATTGGCTTCTTGAATTGAATTAGAGAATTGGATTATTGTTTTTATATAAACCTGTGGACCAGATTCGTGGTCATGTTAGGCCAATGAGTGCCTTGGATCCAGTGATAGAGCATGGCGGGGCCTGCTCGGGGTTAGTGCGGAACTGATCAGCTGCCTAACCTTGGTTTTAATTAAAATGTGATAGTCCAATTCAATAATTCTTTTGGGAAAGATTGAATTCCTCAGTATTCAATTGCTGCAAGGTATTGTGATTTTCTTATACAATACCTAAACTTGTGAACTCAGGTTGAATCCTTTTATATCTTGAACTCGTGAACTTCTGTTATATCATTTCAGAATTTTCATTGTTTATTACCACTTGCTGAGCATTGTTGCTCACTTTTGCTATTCCTTTCTAACCATTTCAGAAAGGCTTAAAGATGAGATGATTGATTGCGATTGTGAGTAAGGCTAATGCTAGGCGAGGAGACAGAGTTGAGGATCCAGTGATCGAGGAGTGATCAGGAAAGTTGATGAGGTTGGTGCAAGCTGGAATAGTTGACAGTGATTCTTCTTATCGAAGATGATCTGAGTTGGTAAGAGATGTTGTGTAATAATAGTGGTAGATTCTAATTTCAATACTGTAACCTGGATGCGATCCTGTTGCTTTTAGGGGGTTTAAATGTTCTCTTTCGAATCATTTATTAAAGTTTAAATGTTCTCTTGAAATTCTCCTATTATGGCTTTCAAGTTTGAAATTCAGGTTTTGAAATCATTTGATTTATGTTCTCATTCAAATATTTTATTAAATGTTTTCAGGTTTCAAATTCTTTTGATCTTCATTATCTTTTAAAAAGAAAAAAAAATAAAATACAGGTTTTCAAAAGTGTTTAAAAATGGGTTTTATATGGTGACGTCAGAATCCAGACCCCCGGATTCTCGGGCTGTCACACTTATGCCTCCAGTGCAAGCTTATAAGCCTTCTTATATGATCTCGGGGGTTCACCCAGCCATGGGGAAGCCCAATATCCCTCACCACACAACCCAAATAAAGCCCAAATATTGTATTGGACTATAAAATAAGCCCAGGGGAATTTTATGGCACAATAATTGTAATAAGAGGAAAAGATGTTGTATTCCATCCCTGGACTTGTGGAATGGAATACACTGTACGGACTTGTAATATATTAATGTTATATAAGTTCTGTTTTCAAAGGATGTTATCATGACGACCCAGATTCGCGAAAGGGTGGATTTGGGGGCATCACAATTCACGTCCCTAATATGGGAAATAAGAGGAGGAATGATATTCAACGCATAAAAATGGCTAGAGGAGCTCATCCATTGTCGCATTTGTTTTTGGCTGATGACAGTTACATTTGCTATAAGGCTAATGTTGAATCTTCAAATCATATTGTTGAGATGCTAAATAAATTTTAGAAGGCCTCTGGTCATAAAATTAACATAGATAAGTCATTAGTGTTTTTAGCCACAATACTGATCGAATGTAAAAACAGAAGTGTATGATATTTTACAGTTTCAAGAAGCTGGAGATAATACTCAATATTTTGGAATTCCAAATATTTTGGGCAGGAAAAAATTAGTTTTGCTGGGATATTTGAAGGAACTCTTACAACATAGAATGTAGGGATGGGACAAGAAATTATTATCGAAGGGGGAATAAAGAAATTTTGATTAAAATGGTGGCACAAGCTTTACCCAATTATGCTATGAGTGTGTTCCTAATACCTTTAACTCTCTGTAGAGAAATGGAAAGTATGATGTGCAAGTTCTGGTGGAGATGTTTGATTAAAAATTGTTAGGTCCAGATACGATTGTAGAAAGGGGGGGGGGGTTGAATACAATCGATACCAAATAATCGCGGAAGTGAATCTGATTAGAATATGACTTGATAATCAGATTATAATTAATTAATATAACAATGTTTTAAGTCGTTATATAATTAATATGGTTCAGTTTTAATGTCCACTAAAGTTCATAGAATAAATTCGACAGGGTATATTCTAGATTTAGTGATTAAAACAACCGGGTTATCAAAGCACAGAAAACTGTGGATATAACGATCAAGCAAGTTACGAACAACTTGAAAGCTTTACAAATGCTTTGAATTACAAAGTGATGAACACTTTCAAATGAAGAAACTAAGCCATATATATAGGCAAAGCTTTGTACTTGTAAGACAAAGGAAAGACAAGACAATTACAAGTGTTGGAAAGACAAAACAAGAAGGGCAAGACAAACTAGCTTGGGCAAGACAATTCAGGAAGGGTAAGACAAAGCATACACTCGGCAGGACAATTGAGATTGTCTTGGCTTTGGAATTGTCTTGGCAGCCACACAAACTTTTCGGTAGGACAATCTGTTTCGTCATGCAGACATCCATTAACTTTCGGTAAGACGAAAAATTGTCTTGGCAGTGATGTTCATTGGCAAACGGTAAGACAAAACAGTTTGTCTTGCTGTTGCTCGGTAGGACAAATTGTATTGCCTTGCTGGAAGTATAACCAAACGGTCAGGCAATCCATTTGTCATGGCAGTTTGAATTACTCGGCAAGACAATCTTAGATTGTCTTGCTGAGTTGATTTAGGTGATTAAAAATGTAATTTTGTGGTTTGTATTTAATAGAGAATTATCCACTTAATTAAATTAATCATATAAATTCATAAATTAAATTAATTCGAGAGTGAATTAATTAATAAATAAATTACACAATTAATATAATTATTTGAAAAGTGAAGTAATAGTTTATTAAATATTTAATCACTCAATCCACAGTAGAACTTCTTCCTGTCTTCTTTAAACTTTGATAACTTCTTCTTGATTTGTCGATCGAACGAACTACCACTTCTGCTTGACTTCAAATATTTAATTTGAATAACTGATACACAGATGTACTGTCTGGTTCATCTGTATCTAGTTAAATCAAATATTCTTCGTCAAATAAACAATAAGAATTTGGTTTGTTCGTCGAGTCTTCGTCTTGTAAGTACTTCTTCATTGAATGGAATCTTCTGATAAAATAAAGTATAGAAACTTTATATCTTCTGAACTCCTGGACGTGCCACAAAGGATTATTTGTGCACTGAGGCTTGAACATATTAATGAACTTCTTTTAGTGGTGTGCAGTAGCATCCTGGAATTTATCTGACATATAATTCCCATAAATCATTTGACGTTCTTCGTACGGATTCCGATGACTTGCTAATTACTGAGCTTTCTTATCTGAGTTGAGTTGTACTTCTTTAAATACAAATAGGCTGAACATATGCCTTTCAATCTCCCCCTATTTGTTTGTTAACATAACATGCAAATTTCCTAGAGGATAACTCAACTAACAGATAAGACAAAGATTTAAACATTGGAATGTAAATAGCAAAAGTTTACGGTTTGGCATTAAACATTAAACCATGATCATTAATAGATTACAAAAGGATGTTCCTTGAACATATCTAACAAATATCCTAATCAATCTATTCACTCAGAACGAGTGACTTCTCCTTCTTCAGTATCTGAACAGTGAATGATTGGAGTAGAAGGCTCATTCTGAGTAGGCTCTTCAGTTGCAGTGGATTCTCCACGCTTCTTTTTTTCACGAGCCAACGAAAGATGATATTGAACTTCTATGTCCACAGGGTCTTCGATGAAATTGGCTGGCTGAGATTGGTTGATATACTTCATCTTTCTGAAGTAGTGTTGAATGTTCCTTCTTGTACAGTAGTTCACAATCTCAGTATCAGCATCAGCTTTGGCTTTCGTGGCGAAGCCCTTGGTACGTAGAATAGTCGAAACAAGAACCATCTGATTAACATCATACTTAATAAGATGTTTGTAGTCCAGGTAGAAGGTTCCAAACTTGCTCTCGTGAATGAACTTAACACATTAAGGATTCCTGACAACTTGTGGGCTGTTATGAATAGCATTTTCCATAAGTCTGTCACGGAGGAGTTCATTCAGATTTGAGCTGCGTCTGATCTTGTAACGAATCACCCAGATTTCAGTAAGAGATAGAAATTTGAATAGACCAATTGAAACTCTGAATGTTCCGTTTCTCTGAGTAGAAATAATGATCTCCCATTCATTGAGGAGATTCTTGACACCTATAGTTACATATTCTAACTCGAGAGCAAAAGCACGCATAAACATATCCTCATTAGGGTTAGCCTCTCTCAGGTCATAGATGAAAGATTTGAACTTACCATCATTAAAAGGTTCCCTTTGAGGTCCAGAGAATATCTGTCTAGCAATATCTCAGCTTTCACCAACTTTTATGGAGATATCTTCTCTCTTCTCCTTGCACTTAGCATCCCATAGCTTATGTTTCTCCAGCTTGACCAACTCATCACTTGTCCTCTTCTCATCTACCAGTTTCTGTAATTCCTGAAGCTTAGCTTTGCTAGCCTCATGTTGAGCTTTAAACATTTTGACCCTTTCCAAGTGCTCAGGGTCCACAGACTGATCTTCATTGAAGAGAAAGCTTTCCTCGAAACGACCTTCTTCCTCAGCTTCAAAATAAGCAGCATCAAATGCATCATCATCATTAACATCTTCAGGAATGTTGTCATAATCCTGATTAGTGAAGATGTTCTCAGATTCAGGCATTTTGCCTTTAGACTTGTCATAACTTTTGTCAGCTGCTGAAGAATCTTTTCCACTTGCTCCATCTCCACCCTTATCACTCCTATCAGCATCTCCATCATTATTACTCCTATCAGCAGCATCAGCATTGCTGTGGTCATCTTTGTCTTCCTCATCTTCCTTATCCTTCGCCCCCTTAGTTGAGGGATCCTCTGGAGTAGACTGAGATGTAGACTGATTAATCTTCAAGTGTTGAACAACTTGAGCCGAAGTTTGCTCCAAGTTGTCAAGCTTTGTCATACAGAGCTCCTGGTTCTTGTCAAACTTGTCTATCCTAGAGTGAATACCCTTGACATGATCGTCCAATTCCTTTTTCAGAGAAGTAAAGGAAGTATCAGCAACTTTCTCCTGTAGAGTCACCAGCTCTCCACTTCTGAATCTAGCATTCTCAGCATTCAACCTTTCAATTTCAGCTTTCAGAGCAGCCATTTGTTCCTGTAACAGATATGTGTTGGTGTGTGCACTCACCTCACGAACACTCAAAGATATGTCATTATCCTCTCGTGCATGTGTTTCGCTCGGTGTTTGCCTGATTTCACTCGTTTTTGTCACACCGTCACCAGTACCTGTATAGACAACCATAGTTCCCTGAGATGGAACTGTAGGATGTGAAGGAACAAATTGTCCTTCTGATGCCTGTGAAGGCAGATGTACTTGCAGGTCACCAAGTAGATCCTGATCCAAAAAGAAAGAGTGATCAGAAAGGTTTTCATATGACACGTTTTGAAAATCTGTGCTCTCTCTAAGTGAAGAATCATAAGACAAAGGTTCAGTGTTTACTAGCGTGAGTGCTAGTTGTGTGCTGACTCTTTACAGGATACCGCGGTCGGACGGCCAAATTCAATAAATGCATTCTGTGGAGAGAATGAATCTAGGGACTGTATATTTACCATTTCAGTGTCCAAATCCTTTTGGGAGGAAATGGATGCAGCTACAGTTGTCTCTGGTTCTGCCACCCTTTGCTTCTTATGAGACAGAGCTGCGGGATCTCTCAGAATTGCACTCCCACTCTGTTTCCGGGCTACCTTTCGAACAACTGGTGTAGTAGTAGTGTTGGTTGATGTGTTTGATGAAGAATCAGTTGTTGAAATGGAAACGTCAGCTTGGTTATGAACCTGGGTGTTTTCAGGTTCATTGCTGCGAGTCTGGAAATCAAATCCAATGTCACAATCAAAATCTGCAATATCAATATTAAACGTATCAGTGAGATTAGAAAGTACCTGAGCTACCTGTAAGTCAGTCCTGAAGTCCTGTAGCTCTGGATTGATAGCAGAATCAGCAGGCAGGGGTTGAGAGGTAGATTGTGGTTGGGGAATGTGTTGTGTATGTGTAGGTGAAGGTATAGGTTCAGATTGAGAGGGAAAGATGGATGCTTGTTGATCTGGGAAGAAGTTGTAATGTGGAGGGGATAGGTTTTGAGATTGGTGAGGAGAGTTGTATGATGATCGGTGAGGTGATTGATATGGTGAGTTGTAAGGAGGGTTGTAGGGAGAGTAATGGGAGGACTGGCTAGAGGATTGACAGTCTTGTAGGAGTTGAAGTGGTTGAAGATTTTGTGGAGGTGATTGTTGTTGTTGTTCTTGGAATTCTGGTTGAGCCGGTTGCTGCGGTTGTGGTTGATATTGGTTCTGTTGTAGAGGTTCAGGTACTTGAACAGGTTGAAGTGGAACATTAAACTGCTCCAGCATGAAATGAGTCACAGCCAGAGGAATAGTATCATGCTTCTGTTTATTTTCCAGCCTGGTCTGGATCTTAGCACAAGTCCTCTGAATAGGAACAACAGGAGAATCAACATACATGTCCCTATCAGCCTCATTCATCTTATCAGCCAGAAATAGCATCAGAAATCTTGGGTAGAAGCATTCAACCTTCGCATTATGATGAATAGATCGTTGTTTAACAGACCCCATCTTTCTGATAATCTCCCTCAGCAATATCTTCCCAAAGTTGATCCGTCTGTTATAAGCTATGCTGAATCCAAAGATTTGCAACATCGAAGATATATTGCCAAAATTCTTTCGATTAGTGGGAGCAAACACCTTCCCCAGGGTGTCGAAGAAAACATCCCATTCAGCCTTCAGATTTCCCTTTGCCATCTTAGGGAGAAAGATTTGTGCTTGATAATTAATGTCTTGAAAGAATTGTCTAATCTCATCATCTGTAGGGTCTTTTGTAAATTGTCCCTTGGAAATCCCAGGATTCTGTTCACATCATGAACAGTGATGACAATCCTCTTTCCGTTAGGTAGATCCCCTATCAGCTTGTAGTTCTCCAGGGTCGTAGAGTTGACAGCATTTGAGTAGAAGTCAAACAGAGGGTCGTAGAGTTGACAGCATTTCAGCTGTAAGTGCAGTACTGGCCAAACATTCTCTCGAAAGAAATCTGACCCAAGTCTTGAATCTATCAGAGCAGTCATCAGGGTTCAGGCTTGCACAGTAGTTGGTCTCAGCGACCACAAATTCTCCGGCCATTTTTTTTAATAATTAAAAATTGAATTAAGCGAGAATTTTTTAAATAAAATGTTAATTCTCAAATGTCTCGCAAATTTTAACTAATAATTAAAACTTGATTAATTAATTAATAATTCGAAATATTAGAATATTATCGAATTAAAATTTAATTAACTTATATGGCACTAAACAATTTAAATCCACTTAGCCAAACGCAGCCTTAGTCACAAATGCTCCAAACAGCCCCTTAAATTAGAAAACCCCCAATTATCAATCAAGCCAAACGCGGCCTTAATCCAATTAACACCAATTTCAATCACAAACCCTAGCCCCAAATTCAAACTGATCAACCACCAAAAAACAAACCAGTCACAGAGCACACTGATAAGATTAACAAATATGAAGCTTCGGATGTAGTCGAAATCGCGAGCAAACCCAGGCAAGTCGAGGCGAAATCACAGAAAAAATCCGGCAGAGTTTCGTTGCAATTCGAACTAAATCAAGTAACCAGCAAGCACAATGCTTGAAATCGTGATCAATGCAAGTTCTTACAGAGAAAACTTGAAAAACCAGAGCAATCGGAGTGTGTATATCGCAGGCGAGAATGTATGTATCGGAGAAGACGAAGTGAGGCAAGACAAAATGAAATTGTCTTGTCGAACTGATGATTATATATATACACAAGACAATATGAGGCAATCGGGGCGACAATACCAGTAGGACAAACGAATTTGTCTTACCGAAGTAACGAAGGGGAGTGTATGAAGGAGTCAATAAGACAATTTCATTGTCTTACCGAAATACACAAAAGGTGTCTAAGAAAGACAAACGAGAATTGTCTTGCTGCGCGTCTAAAACAGAGAAAAGTGGCAAGACAATTCTGAAAAATTGTCTTGCCGAGCTCTAGAAGCACCCCAGTAAGACAAAGCCGAAATGTCTTACCGAGAATAGATTTAAGAAATATATATATATATATATATATATATATATATATATATATATATATATATATATATATATATATATATATATATATATATATATATATATATATATATATATTATGACTTTTGATTGATTTTAAAGATAAAACCTTTTTGCACTTAAAATAAAATATCTATAATAAAACAATACTATAAATTACACAAATATTTTGTAAATTCCAACTTTAATTAACTATAAATATTTATGAATTTAACTTTAATTCAATGAAATGAATTAACTTAAACTCAAATATTTATGCTTAATTAATTTTGAAAAATACAAAATAAATACAAATAATTATCTAAATGCTTAGAGAATATTACAGGGGAGTATATGAGCACTTAGAAAATTACTGATTAATATACAAGCATGCATAACTACTCAGAATATTATCAGATAATATACAAAATATCATATAAAATCTAATAACATAGATATAATCACACAGAAAATAAGTAAAAAATATATAAAAACATATAGAGAAAATAGATTTTTTTGCCACTCAACTTATAGCGTTTTTAGAAACTTACCACCCAACTAATTTATTTTTTCTTTTAGTCACTAATGTTAGGTTTGGTTTTTTTTTAGCCACTAACTTAGGTTCGGATTTGATTACTAGTATTATGATAATTTTTTTTGTCACTAAACTTATTGCGTCTTTAGAAACTAACCACTCAACTATAATTTTTTTTATTTTACTCACTAGTGTTAGATTCAGCTTTTTTTTGTCATTGAAGTTATGTTCGGATTTAATTATTAGCATTACATATTATGTGTAGCATTATTAAAATATAGTGGTAGTCTGTAATATTTTGATAATTTGATATATGTTTGTATTTTTATATATAGTACTTTTTATGTCTCCAAGGCCGTTTACCTTGGACGATAAGAATGTTACACGCATTTTATGGCCTTTAAAAGATGTAGTTTCAAATTTAACTTTATTTTTTTTTCCCGAATAAAAATTTAGCGTTTGAATTTTTACACACAAAAAAAATCACGAAAATAAGTTATGGAACTATGTTTTATAAGTGTTTTAAATACGTACTAAGTAGTAGAAAAAACTGTAAACTGATGAGAGGGACGGAGGGAGTAATAATAATATAAAATGATGTATTATATATAGAGGACAATCATCGAAAATTAAGTTTTCCTCTCTATTTATTTATCTTGAAAATTGTAATAAGACAAATTTATTAAAATTTTTGAAGATAAATTTAAAAGAGATCTTAGACTGAGCTAGTGATGTGCTAGAAATTATACCTTATAAATCGCAAGCGCACGATCACCGTTTTAATATTTATGATTCGATCCACAGAGATTAAAATAATTTTCACGACCTTTAATTAATAACCTAGGCGGATTAGAACAAATTGATTTTGTGAAAATGGCTTTATCTAAATAATTACTAACGAAAAATAATGAACTAATTACAAAGCTCAAAAGTTAAACTAATTTCAGCTTTATTATAATCTCAAATTAAAAACCAATTTTTGAAATATTTTTAAAACTAACTAATTTATCAAAATTATTAGCGAGCAAAAGTAGTACATTCGATTCCAGGTGAATAAATCAACACATCATCACATCAGCTTATCTCGAAGCAAAACAATGAAATGACCACAAATTAATAATCATAATTGAGATTCTTATTAACAGCAAACCACGCACATAATTTTCAAACTTAATAAACTAAACCCACCAACTCAGGAGTACACAAACTTGACGATTTATACAAAACCAAAAATTAGTGCTACTCATTAAAAACTCGGAGACCAGAACCCGGACTTCGAACAAAAATGAACTCGGACAATATTAAACAAAGACTCGATGCAAAGAACACAGCAGACTGAGCCTCTATTCTATGACTCGTAAAGCAAACAGCCTCGAAACTTATAACAAAACTAATCATCAAAAACGACACATAGCAGAGTCATAAACTCGGAAACTGGACTCGGACGGAGAAGCAAAGATAGCGACTCGGTAATACAGCAACTCAGACTTCAAACAAAACAACAACGCAAGACATAAACTCGAAACGCAACCCAGTAAAGAAAAAAAAAACGAAAAGCATACGACTCAGTACCAGACTTGCGAACTCGGTGAAACAGAACTACACCCAAGACTCAACTTACCACTTAGACACTAGCAAAACGCAAACAAATCCAGCAAAACGCAAACAAATCCAACCCAAACTCGAAACAGAACCCACTCGCTAACAGGACTCGACGACGCAGAGCCGTAAAGGACTCGGCTAAAACTTAAACTACAAACTCAGGCTAGCAACAAAACAGAGTAGCAAACAAAGCTCAGACTCGATTCAACCGAGTCACAAACTCGACACAACTGACTCAGGAAAAAGAAGCAAAAACGCAGCAAAACGTCCAACAAAACAGACTCAGCGACTCAGTAAATTGACTCAACGGACTCGACATAGCCAAAACTCAATGAAAGCAGAAAACAGAGCAAACAATCCAATTCAAGGCGCGACTCAGTCAACTCGGCAAAACAGAGGAGAGGGTTTTTAAAAATGAAATATACGGCAGGTGAGTTGGGGTTTGTTTAAAAAACGAAAGCAGGGGACTGATTACCGAGAGTTTTAGACTAATTTTTATATTTTAACATTAACTTACTACTAGCACTTTAAATAATAAAACTATAAATAATATGATTTTGGGGTTTTAAATCTAAACCCTAACACAAATTAATTTTGTGCTAGGACTTAGTTTCTTACTAAAATCAAATCTATAATAAGAGATCTACACTAATCACAAGTTTAATGATTCTTCATTTCCCAAAAGCCCTTAAGCATATATGGTGGTACTAAGAATCATGTCACTTGTAGGGAAAAAAAAAATAGAGACAATACAAGATTAAGCTAAAAGAAAATTTGCACTAAAATAAAAAGTGTTTACAAATATGGTATGAAATTGAGAGAACAAAAGAAGATCTAGCACTATACTACCTACCAACTAGGAAAAGACTAGGTTAAAAAGATTATCATTACAAGTAAAGGGGTGGGGGTATTTATAGCTAAAAATGTAGGGTTTAGGGGTAGGGTGGCTAAATCTAATCCATCCATGTGGGATGTGTGTTGGGTAGATCATAGCCTTCCATGTGTCCCCTTACTTGCCAACTTTCTTTGATTTTCTTCTTTTCTTTTCTTTTTCTCCCTTTTTCTTGCATTTTCTCTTCTTCCTTTATTTATCTACAATTTCCTGAAATAAAATAAATAAACGATTAATACTACGAAAATAAACAAAAGATAGGCACTTAAATATGCAAAAATATGGACTAATCAAACTTCCCCATACCTATCTTTTGCTCGTCCTCGAGTAAAAATCAAAAGAAAAGAAAATAAACTAAGAAAACTAGATGCGATTCCTAGGCTCCTTTTCGTAGGCGTGACGGGTGATTTTAGGTTCACCAACCCGTTAAACTCGTAGACGATCTCTACAAGAGGAGTTTTGTCTCCTAAGGGTTTACAGAAGATATACCCATAAAATCTTCGAGACATTCTAGCAAGTGTCTACTCGACTCTACTCTAATTTCGTTGGTGTTAACAAAAAGCGTTTTTTAAGGAAAATACGACTTAAAGACTCATCTACTAATAATCAAGATACAGTTGTCTCTAATCTACTTGCATCGACACAAAAATTTACTAGAAATCCAAGGAGTGTAATATCTAAGGCCTTTGATGGATCCTAATCGTCTAATAACATTTTCTCTTTTTCAACCAATTTTGAACTGACCCAATCTCTATCGAAACAAATATCTAGCCAAACTTCACAAACTTTTATTCTTCTCTTTTTTTTTCCTTTTTTTTTTTTTTGCATTGACTTTATTTTGTCCGTTTTCTTAGGCAAACAATGTTACCCATGTAGCGAGCTTTAGGTCAGTGACTCCCAAACCAAACGGTCTTAGGGCACTAGGTTTTGAAATCCCCCGACGGACTTAATTGCTCGAGTAACAAAGGCCACAAAACGAGACTAGCCAATCTACTTTTTCCCATTTATCTAAAGATTTTATCTATAAAGAACAATGGGTATTGAAGTAGTTATTCCTTTTTTTTTCTATCTCTTTTTTTTATTCGCAAAGGTTCGATTCGACATTGTTTCAACATGTGGGTTCTCTCTCAGGTATCGAATAACATCACTAGACAATCTCTCCATCAAAGGTCTTGTGCAAAGTGTGTGCCATCTTGGAATTTAAAGTACAAATCGGTCGATACAAGCTTCAAAAAGACAACCTTACTCAACTACGTTCAAATTATCTAAAAGACATTACATATATATACTTTTTGAAAACATGCTAACACCAACTACTCCTAAAGTTCGAGTGAGGGAAAGACAACTTAGCTAAAACATCTCTATTTTTGGATTTTTCTAATTTTTTCATTTTTTTAAGGTTTTTCATTTTTTAGAATTACACTAAAGCCCTCCCCATACCTAAATCATGCATTGTCCTCAATGTATGCAAAAGAGAATTGAAATGAGAGAGTAAAGAGGAAAAATACCTGAATAGGAGATGAAGGGGTTTTTATTAACTACTGAAGCAACTTACATGATCAAGGGTCGATGAGGTGGATGACCTCTTCCTCCGAATCAACGAGCAATTCTAAAAATGGTTTAAGACGTTGACCATTAACTTTGAAAACATTACCATTTTTAGGATCCTGAATTTCAACAGCACCGTGAGGAAACACAACTTGAACAATGTAAGGACCGTCCCATCTAGAACGCAATTTACCGGGAAACAAATGAAGCCTAGAATTGTAGAGAAGAACTTTTTGGCCGGGAGAAAAGGATTTTCTCAAAATGGTCTTATCATGGAAGGCCTTAGTTCTCTCTTTGTAAATTTTAGCGTTTTCGTAGGCATCATTTCTAAGTTCGTCCAACTCGATCAATTGCAACTTCCGATGACTACCGGCGGTGGGTAAGTCGAAGTTCAATTCTCTAATGGCCCACATGGCCCTATGCTCTAACTCAACCGGCAAATGGCAAGCTTTACCATACACGAGTCTATAAGGAGACATTCCTAAGATGGTCTTAAAGGCGGTCCGATAGGCCCATAAGGCGTCTATCAACTTGGTGGACCAATCCTTCATATTTGAGTTGACCGTCTTTTCTAAGATTTGCTTAATTTGCCGGTTCGAAACCTCTACTTGGCCACTAGTTTGAGGATGATAAGGGGTAGCAAGCCTATGAGTGATGGAGTACTTCTTAAGAAGTGACTCGAATTGACGGTTTTTAAAATGCGTCCCTTGGTCACTAATGATAGCCCTAGGCGTTCCAAATCGAGAAAAGATATTCTCTTTAAGGAATCTAAGGACAACCTTGTTGTCATTGGACCGGGTCGGAATGGCTTCTACCGACTTAGAAACGTAATCTACCGCTAGAAGGATGTAAAGGTGGCCAAACGAACTAGGGAATGGGCCCATGAAATCTATGCCCCACACATCAAAGAGCTCTATAACAAGGATTGGGCTCATAGGCATCATGTTCCTCCTAGTAATTCTTCCTAGATGTTGACACCTACTACATGCGGAACAATACTCGGCAGCATCCTTAAACAAAGTAGGCCAATAAAAACCGCATTGGAGGATTTTAGCGGCGGTCTTCTTCGCACTAAAATGACCTCCACATGCTTGATCATGACAAAATGAGAGGATGCTATGAAACTCACTATTTGGGACACACCTCCTAATGATTTGGTCGGGACAATGCTTAAAGAGATACGGGTCGTCCCAAAAGAAATGTTTCACTTGAGAAAAGAACTTGGCTTTATCATTCTTGGACCAATTCGAGGGAATGTCACCGGTTGCTAAGTAATTGACAATGTCGGCGAACCAAGGGAGAGTGGAAATAGAGAGAAGGTGTTCGTCGGGAAAGGACTCGCTCAAGGGCAAGTCGTTAGTGGATTCAACCACTAATCGAGAAAGGTGATCGGCGACAACATTCTCACAACCTTTCTTATCCCTAATCTCTAAGTCAAACTCTTGGAGCAACAAAATCCATCTAATTAAGCGGGCTTTTGAGTCTTTTTTAGAGAAAAGGTACTTAAGAGCGGCATGGTCGGTGTAAACAATGATTTTGGACCCGATAAGATAAGAGCGAAATTTTTCTAAGGCAAAGACTACGGCTAGAAGCTCCTTCTCGGTGGTAGAGTAATTGAGTTGGGCATCATTTAAGGTCTTACTAGCGTAGTAAATGACGTGAGGCCTCTTATCTATTCGTTGTCCTAAAACCGCTCCTATCGCATAATCGGATGCGTCACACATAAGCTCAAAAGGTTGACTCCAATCGGGAGACTTCATGATCGGGGCCGAAGTTAATTCTCTCTTAAGGTCTTCGAAGGCATGAACACACTCTCTTGTGAACTCGAATTTGACATCCTTAGCTAGAAGGTTGGTCAAAGGTCGGGCCTTTTTGCTAAAATCTTGAATGAATCTACGATAAAATCCCGCATGTCCAAGGAAAGAGCGAATTTCCTTTACGGACTTGGGAGGTGGGAGATTAGCAATTAGGTCGACCTTAGCCTTATCTACTTCGATTCCTTTTTCAGAAATTTTATGCCCTAGAACGATTCCCTCCTTAACCATGAAATGACATTTCTCCCAATTTAACACTAGATCCGTTTCCTCACATCTTTTCAACACTCGATCTAGATTGTTAAGGCATTGGTGAAAAGATGGACCAAAGATGGAAAAGTCATCTATGAAGACTTCTAGAAAGTCACCTATCATTTCCGAGAAGATGCTAGTCATGCACCTTTGGAACGTGGACGGGCCCGTGGTTAGGCCGAAAGCTAGACGTCTATAAGCGAAGGTTCCAAAAGGGCAAGTGAAGGTGGTCTTTTCTTGGTCCTCGGGTGCAATTGGGATTTGAAAATATCCCGAATAACCATCTAAAAAGCAATAGAAAGCATGACCCGCTAATCTCTCTAGCATTTGATCGATGAAAGGCAAAGGGAAATGATCTTTCCTAGTGACGGCATTGAGCTTCCTAAAGTCTATACACATTCTCCAACCGGATTGGACACGTGTTGGAACTTGCTCATTGTTCTCGTTCGTCACTAAAGTGATGCCCGACTTCTTAGGCACTACATGGACGGGACTCACCCACTTACTATCGGAAATGGGATAAATGATCCCATTGTCTAAGCACTTAATAATTTCTTTCTTAACTACCTCCATCATGGGAGGATTCAACCTCCTTTGAGGTTCTCTCACGGGCTTTGCATCTTCTACCAAATGAATCCTATGTTGGACAATCGCCGGGCTAATTCCTTTAATGTCCGAAATGCTCCACCCTATCGCTCCCTTATGCTTTCTAAGGATTCCTAAAAGTTCTTCCTCTTGTGACGTAGTCAAATTAGAGGCAATGATAACGGGATATGACTCGTTAGGACCTAGAAAAGCATACTTAAGAGTGTCGGGAAGAGGTTTGAGTTCTAATTCCGGCGGTTGTGACTCAACGGTTTTATTCGGTGATGGCAAAGGCTCGGGTTCAACATTACGCTCTTGAGTCGTTGTAGGAATAGTGGACTCTAACATTTGGTTGACCTCATGTGTGTAGTCGGAAACATCCCAATCCTCTCCAAAATGTTTTAAACAAAATTCAAGGGCATCTTTTGGATTCATGAGATCTTGATCAACTATTTCATCAATTAGATTAACGTCCAAAGGTTGATCATAGAAATCATCGGATTGTTTCCCCACATGAAAAATGTTGAGGTCGATAGTCATGTTGCCAAATGTTAGCTTCATTAAGCCATTCCTACAATTAATCAACGCGTTGGATGTAGCTAAAAAGGGTCGTCCTAGGATGATGGGAATTTGATTCTTCGGGTTCCTAACCGGCTCGGTCTCTAGGACGACAAAATCTACGGGAAACACAAAGTCACCTACTTTAATTAGCACGTCTTCGATCATTCCCTTAGGAATTTTCACGGATCGATCGGCTAATTGAAGTGTGACATTGGTTTGGCGGAGCTCCCCTAAACCTAAAGCTTGATAGACAGAATATGGAAGGAGATTAACGCTAGCCCCTAAATCAAGTAGTGCCTTATCCACAAAAGTTTCTCCTATTACACATGAAATTGTAGGACAACCGGGGTCCTTGTATTTCACGGGAATTTGGTTTGAGAGAATCGAACTAATGTGAGAGGTAAGGAAAGCTTTCTTAGGGACATGGTTGGTTCTCTTATGGGTACATAACTCCTTAAGACACTTAGCATATGAAGGAATTTGTTGAATTGCATCTAAGAGGGGTATGTTGACCTTGACTTGCTTAAACACTTCCAAAATCTTCTCCATTTGAGCCGATTGCTTCGGTGAAATAAGTCTTTGTGGGTAAGGGACTCTCGGTTTATAGACTACTTCACTTTGCAACTCGGGTTCCGGGTTTGGGTCACTCGACTCCTCACGGGCTTTTGAACACTCGGGTTTGTCATGATTAATGGTATTACTGGGTGGACTTGGATTAGAAGTCGAATCCCCTTTCTTACCGAGGTTCTCACCAACTTGGGTATCAACTTGTTTACCCGACCTAAGAGAAATGACCGAATGCACATTATCCGGGGGTCTTTGATTAAGTGGAAATTTTGGGTTCGGCTCCGGTTGACTAGGGAATTTGTTCTTTTCTCGTTCACACAACGTGCTCGCTAATTGACTCAATTGGGACTCTAACTTAGAGACGGCTTGCACATTAGAATGCAAAAGTTGCCTATCTTGGGTTAAAGTTTGCATGAAGGTTTGTTGGGATTGAGTCAAGTTAGTTTGTGATTTCACTAAGGCCTCTATGCTCTTTTCTAGGGAATTGAGTCTCTTATCTGAATCATTAAACCCGGGAGGATTTAACGGAGCTTGACTCGGGTTTTGATAATTCGGAAAAGAGTTGGGATTGGGCCTTTGGAAATTGGGTTGTGGAGTTTGAAAATTTTGACCTTGGTTCCACGAGAAATTCGGGTGATTCTTCCACCCGGGGTTGTAAGTTGGTGCAAAAGGATCGTTTCTAGACTTAGGTTGAAACATCGCGTTCACTTGCTCAAAATCATGAGATTGTTGGATCTCGGGATGGGAAGCATTATAGTTCGGGAACATAGGCAAAAATGAGGGGCCACTATGAGATTCTAAAGCCGCGAGTCTCTTAGTAAGGGTTGCTAATTTGGCATCGGTTGCCACATTGTTTCCTATCGAGTGCAAACCCCTAGAGCTAGACGCCTCGATCGATTTTTTAGGTTCCCTAGTAGACTCCCATAACATTGTTTTCTCGGCTAAGTCCTCGAAAAATTCCCACCCTTGATCCTCATCTTTTTCCATGAATTTGCCTTGACACATAGACTCTAATAAAGCGGTGGTTTGACTATCTAAGGCCTCGTACACAATCTTACAAAGTCTCCATTTCTCTATTCCATGGTGGGGGCATTGTGATAGAAGATTTTTAAAACGATCAAAGAATTTCCAAAATGACTCATTTTCCCTTTGATGGAATTGATTTATTTCGTTTGTAATTCGAGTCGTTTTATGGTTTGGAAAATACTTTTTAAGAAACATTACCACAAACCCCTCCCAAGTGGAAATAGAATTGACGGGAAGACTATACAACCATTTTTTAGCATTTTCTTTCAAAGCAAAGTTGATTAGTCTAAGCCGAATGGAGTCTTCACTCAATTGTTGGAGTTTTTGCAAACCGCAAACCTCCTCAAATTCTTGAATAAAGAGATAGGGATCCTCACCATCATGTTCGCAAAAATCTACACGCAAGCGCACGTGATCACAAGTAATATATTTGTTCGTTCCCACAGAGACTGGTGAATTAAGAATACGCACCTATGCAACAATGTATGAGTAATTTTCACTGCTAAGACAATTAACAAGGATGTGTTCTTTTATACTAATAACTAAATTTACTAATCAAATTCAGAATAGGAAAACACATGGGATTCTAACTTCATTATCGAATTCATCTAGAATTGAAATTACTGATTAACATGCGACTGTTGATCCTAATCAGACAACACGAAAGTAATACATGCCAACTCTCGTTGCACACATATCATACCAATCAAAATCCGCAATTAAGACAGAGATCTCATGGACACCAACAAAGCTCAGACCCTATATCTCTATAGCGGTAGTGTAAGCAGAGAGATTTAATAGCAAGTCGTCTATCGTGATTACACAGGGTGATAAAAATAGTTCAAGTCTACCACAAATTATGTTTCATTCACATAATCCTATGTTTACATGGCATAGTTCTAAATTCAATCATCCACTCTCGCTTCAGAAAGAATTAACAAACAACTTAGAAGTTAGCTACGCTCCTAAGAAGAATAAGCACGGCTCATGCAAAGAAATCAACGTACGTCACAAAATCAAGTAATTAATATTCTTTACTAGACTACATCGATAAATCCATTAGAATCCCATGAAGGCGGTTAGTTCATAATCGAACCAATCGACATCATGGGTTCTAATGAAAACATGATAAATAAAATACGAGAATTAAGCGGAATAAAAGTACTTGAATTAATAATAAAGAACACAACGTTACAGATTTGATGTTCACGATCTCGCTCGAAACTGTCACTTCCTCGCTAAGAACGATCCAATACAAAACTGATAATGTGCTTTATTACAAGAGAGAAAACTGATAAAACTATAATCCGATCTTCTACGATACAATTAAGGCTAGGGTTTTACACATGAGAAAATAAAGTACATTGACCAAGTCAACCGGGCCTCGACCGCTGCTAAAATCCATCAGAAAAGCTTCAAAAATCGGCCCGGGACACTTCTGCTGGGCGCGGCCGCGCTAAACTAGCGCAGGCGCGCTAGTGGGGACAGTAGCTAGCGCGGGCGCGCTACTGTCTGCCACTGGCAGCCCGTTTCTTCGTTTTTTAGCTCGTTCTCGCGTGCATGCCCTTCCTCGCTCTAGTACCACTTCCGTAGGTGATCACGGTTGCATTTAGCACATGCAACAAGCCCTTTAAACCCCTAGATAGCTCTAGTGGACGAGTGTGTTCTCGTGAGGGTTTGTAGAAGATGTACCCACAAAATCCCAAGTCGTGATGAATCCACAATTCTCTATTCTTGCAAATAATGCACCAAAAACAACCTAAAATGATAGAAAATCACTTCATCACCTCAACTCGTGACCTGCACAGAAAAACACTAAAAACACATCAAAAGACACTAAACACTTAAGTACAACCAACCAATTTAAGTGGAAATGAAGGCCTATAAGTGTGTATAAATACCACTTATCACACCCCCAAACTTAAACTGATGCTTGTCCTCAAGCGTCAACGACACTATACAATAATACAATGCAATGCATGAATGCAACTACGTGATGAATGAGTAAACTATGAAGTAATTGCCTTGCCAATTATAATACCTCAGATTGTGCTAATGTTCTCGAATTTCATCTCTCTCGCTACTAAGTCAATTACTCTTCTATTTACAAGTGTGGAGTGCCAATGTGTGCAAGCATGCTCTTTTATTGAGACAAGACAAAAACTACTACTCCCACAGAATCCCCATCAAGAATCGTAAAAGTTTAAAACTAACACCCCGTCACTCAAGTCCAACTAAAAGCCAAGGTCCCAAAGAATGTCCACACCCTTCTATTTTATTCACTTTTTTGTTTTTTCTTTTTTTTTCTTTTTATTGGTGATTAATTGCTCGGTCTAAGGTCAGAGCGCTTCGCAGTGTAAATGCGTTACGAACACCACAAGACTTCACACACCAATTATTCACTCTATTCTAGTGGTTTATTTAACTGTGCAATGGTTGAGATCCCTAAAGATTTATGCACTAGTACCCATGTAGCGAGCGTTGGGTCAACAATCCCAAACCACGAAGGGCCTTAGGTTGTTAGGCACAAAGTCCCCTCAGACTTAATTACTCGAGTACTAATGAGCTCAACCTAGTTAATTCTACCACTTATTTTTTTAGTGAATTTATTTACTACTATTTTTTTTCTTTTTTTTTTCTTTTTTTTTTCTTTTTTTTTAGAAGGTATATCTACTCCTCAGTTCCCCCAAACTTAAGATTTACAGACCTAAGCTGAAGGGTGCTCAATTCAATCCTAGAATTCATGGAATTTCGTCTAAATCCTATCTCAAGAACATATGTGAATTACAATTTCCAACACAAGCAATTTCCAAGTACTAACCTAGCATTGCAATTGAAACTACTAATCAAGAACTACGCACATAACTCATCATAGGCAATTAACTTGGCTTAACTTCATAATTCATGCAAATGCTCGTGATACTAACTACGACAATTACCACTAAACATGTAAAATAAAAAAAAATGAGAAAAATAGAAAGAAAACGTGAGAAAAATAAAAAAAAAACGTGAGAAATAATCAAAGCAAAAATAAAATAAACGTGAACTACATGAACTAACTAACACATGCAATAATAAACTACAAATAATATGCTCTTCCTTAGATTACCACCCCCAAACTTAAAATTTTCAATGTCCCCATTGAAAGCGGTAAAAAGGCTAGAGCACCCACATACCTACTCGGAGTCCGAGTCCTCCCCCTCCTCTGCTGGAGGTGAATCAGGTGGAGGATACTGCATCCCTGCTCCGAATACTGGCCACTGAACTGTGACCCCCTGTGCCTGGAAAGCAGTACCAAGAGCTTGTGTCAAGTCAAATGCAAACCTCTGGTGGATGTCATGCATAGTGTCCATCCGTCTCGCTAGCCGGCGATAATGAACATCTCCCATAGGCTCGGAGCTCCTCTCCGTCTGTGAAGTACCAGCTCCAGAAGCTCTAGTACGCTCCCTCCTAATGAACCCTGGACGTCCCCCTGGCATCTCATCATATATGTACCCGAGGCCTCGAGGGTGGGGAACTCCTCCTTCCCACTCCGTCATCCGACTGATCGCCGAATGATCAATAGGTGCTGCTGGCAACTGTAATTGCTCGTTGGCTGGCCAACGAACACCACTTGCTCGACATAGCTTTGTAACAATTGTGCCGTACGGAATGGCACCAGTGGTTCCTCCTTGTAAGAACCTTAGAATCCCCTGATGAATCACATGTCCCAGATCAATATACTTGCCCGAGACAATCCCAAAGAGCAGAATAGCCCTATCCACCGTCACCTCATGCCCATGTGAAGATGGCATGATGTTAGCACAGATGAAGGCGTTCCACGCCTTCGCATACCGGTTCAAAGCGGCTGCCGGAAAAGAAACATGTGCCGGCAAAGGAGGTGCTGTCATCTTCCAATTCGTATCCGGCACACACATATCATACACCAACCGCTCAAGATCAACCGGATCATCGTCAAACCGGCGTTTGGCACGCCCGATCCTCTCAACAACCCAATCTTCTTCATTACGGCGCTTGGCACGCCCCCCAATCACTCTACGGATCGCCTCCGCACTATAATCCACACGGATTCCTCGCACCACCGTGAAACCATCGCGATTCTCCTTGGCATTAGCATAGAACTCGCGAATAATAGCCAAGGGAACCGCCTCCGGAGCCTCGCAAAAAGACTCCCATCCCCTTTCTTGAATCATGTTTAAGAGCTCACCATCTTCCGCTGTGGGTAGGAATCCCCTCTCCTTGACTATCGACTTATTCATAAGCCGTTGAAACTCGGTTCGTGCACCATCGGAGGTGAATTCAACCTCACCCATCGAGGAAGAATCGCTAGATGTAGGGGCTTGGGTGCTTGGTCCTTGTGATCTTCGGGCTCTTTTGGGTGCCATTGATAGAGATTTAGAGTTGTAAGAGATGTGTGTGTAGTGGGTTTGAGAGATTTGGAGGTAGTTGTGTGTATGGATGTGTATATATATAAGTAGGGTTTATAGAATTAGAATAGGAATTGGAGATGGGTTTTGTGTTTATATAGGGATTGGGAGCTGAGTTAGGGTTATTGAGGATATATTTCGGGCTAGGCATGCAAAATTAGGATTGTGGGCTTTTAAAAACGGAAAATAAAATATTTTTGGGAGAAAATCGGGCTCCTGGGCAGACAGTAGCGCGGCCGCGCTACACTACACTTTAGCGCGGGCGCGCTGGACACTAGCGCGGGCGCGCTAGTGTCTGCCACCCAGGGCCAAATTTTCTCGTTTTTTGCGTTTTTGAGGTTTACAACGGTACAACATGGTTCCAATGCGTGGGTTGCCTCCCACGAAGCGCTTGTTTAACGTCGTTAGCTCGACGTGAAGTCCAGAATTAATCCGATTCCGATTGAAGAATCGTGGTTTGTACCTCACGATTCACATTTCCGCCAAAGTAAGGCTTCAACCGTTGACCATTAACCTTAAATGATTCATCCGGTGCTTTGGCATAGATTTCTACCGCACCGTGGGGGAATACCGTCTTGACTGTAAACGGCCCCGACCAGCGTGACTTGAGTTTCCCTGGAAACAGCTTCAACCGAGAGTTATACAATAGAACCAATTGTCCTACTACAAAAGATTTTTGTATCAACCGCTGATCATGCAATCTTTTCACCTTCTCTTTGTAGAGTTTCTTATTTTCATAAGCACGGAGGCGGAACTCCTCCAACTCATTGAGTTGCATCATGCGTTTCTCTCCAGCTAATTGTAAGTCGAAATTCAACTTCTTTAGTGCCCAATAAGCTTTATGTTCCAATTCTACTGGTAAGTGACAAGCTTTCCCAAACACTAACTGAAATGGAGAAGTACCCAATGGTGTTTTGTAAGCTGTTCGATAAGCCCAAGCAGCCTCGTCTAATCGCAAGGACCAGTCTTTCCTAGAAGGGTTAACTACCTTCTCTAATATGCGTTTGATCTCTCTGTTAGACACTTCAGCTTGACCATTCGTTTGAGGATGATAAGCAGTAGCAACCCGGTGATTGATATTATACCTCGTCATCAAGGTTGTGAATTTCCGATTGCAGAAATGAGAGCCTTCATCACTGATAATGACTCTAGGGACTCCGAAACGGGTAAAGATTTGTTTTTGAAGAAATTGCAAGACCACCTTAGCATCATTTGTAGGTAAGGCTTTCACCTCCACCCATTTAGACACGTAATCAACTGCTAATAGAATATATTGGTTGTTGCAAGACGAAACGAACGGTCCCATAAAGTCAATACCCCAAACATCAAATATTTCGACTTCCAGAAGCATTTTAAGAGGCATTTCATTCCTCCTAGAAATATTACCTGTACGTTGACATCGATCGCAACCCAACACAAACTGATGAGCATCTTTAAACAGAGTTGGCCAGTAAAAACCTGCTTGAAGTACCCTCTTTGCTGTCTTCTCTCCGCTATAATGGCCTCCATAACCAGTGGAATGGCACTCGCGCAAAACCCCCTCAACTTCATTATTAGGGATACACCGTCTGAGAATTTGATCGACTCCTTGTTTAAACAAAAAGGGTTCATCCCAAATATACCATTTCACATCGTGAAGGAATTTCTTGCGTTGAGCATAAGAGAATTCTGGAGGAATGACCTTACTCACCAGATAATTTACAATGTCAGCAAACCATGGCTCTTCGGCCTCAGCCCCAAACAACTGTTCATCTGGGAAGAATTCATTAATTAGAATACTGTTGGTAGTTAGTTTGCTATGATCTTCTAGTCGGGATAAATGATCTGCTACCTGATTTTCCGTGCCTTTCCGATCTTTAATTTCCACATCAAATTCTTGGAGTAATAGAACCCAAACGAATTAGTCTTGGTTTAGAATCCTTCTTTGAGATGAGATACCAAATGGCTGCATGATCAGTGTATACCACTACTTTTGTTCCAAGAAGATAAGACCTGAACTTCTCAAAGCTAAAGACAATAGCTAGAAGTTCTTTTTCTGTAGTAGTGTAGTTCAACTGTGCATCATTTAAAGTTTTGCTGGCGTAGTAGATAACATGAAACATGTTACTTGTACGCTGGCCCAGTACAGCTCCTACAGCATAATCACTGGCATCACACATCAATTCGAATGGTTTACTCCAATCAGGTGCAGTGATGATAGGTGCTGATGTCAAATTCTTTTTCAAAAATTCAAATGCTTCCAAGCACTCCTCATCAAATTTGAATGGAATGTCTTTCTCTAATAGATTGCAAAGAGGTTTGGAAATTTTTGAGAAGTCCTTGATGAACCTCCGATAGAAACCTGCATGACCAAGGAAGCTTCGGATGCCCTTAACCGAGAGTGGTGGAGGAAGATTTTTAATTGTTTCCACCTTCGCTTTATCAACTTCCAGTCCTTTGGCAGATACTTTATGTCCCAATATGATTCCTTCTTGCACCATGAAATGGCTTTTTTCCCAATTGAGAATCAGATTAGTTTCCACACAGCGCTTAAGAACCATTCTCAAATTCGTGAGGCATTCGTCATAGGATGTTCCAAATACAGAAAAATCGTCCATGAATACCTCCACATTGATGCCGATCATCTCTGAGAATATTGCCATCATGCACCTTTGAAAAGTGGCTGGTGCACCACATAAGCCAAAAGGTACTCTTCGGAATGCAAATGTACCATAAGGGCATGTAAAGGTTGTCTTTTCTTGATCCTCCGGAGAAATAGCAATCTGATTATAGCCAGAATACCCATCCAACAGGCAATAGAATTCATGACCAGCCAACCTGTCAAGCATCTGATCAATAAAAGGCAGAGGGAAGTGATCCTTCCTTGTAGCTTTATTCAGCTTTCTGTAGTCCATGCAAATCCTCCAACCAGTGACAGTTCTAGTTGAGATGAGTTCCCCTTTTTCGTTGGCTACTACTGTCATGCCTCCTTTCTTAGGCACACATTGTACTGGACTCACCCATGAGCTATCTAAAATTGGATATATGATACCTGCATCGAGCCATTTAAGAATCTCTTTCTTTACAACCTCCTTCATGATAGGATTTAACCTTCTCTGTTGTTCCACTGACGGTTTGCTTCCTTCTTCAATGAGAATTTTGTGTTGACAAAAAGATGGGCTGATTCCCTTGATATCAGCTATAGTCCAACCAATTGCTGTTTTGAATTCCCTTAGCACCCTCAAAAGTTTTTCCTCTTCCTCACCTGACAAGTTAGCTGCAATAATAACAGGAAGAGTAGAACCTTCACCAAGAAAAGCATACCTCAAGTGATCCGGTAACGGTTTAAGTTCAAGTTTAGGTGCTTCGATCACTGATGGTTGTAATGGTTTATGATCTTCCCTTTGTTCCTCCAAGCCAAGAGATTCGACAGGTGGTTCAAAATTCCTTCTCCAAGGTGATGAGTTAAGATGATGGATTTCTTCCAATTCTTCTTCACTGTCCAATTCCTCATCATTGGTAAGGATAGCTTCCAATACATCATTCTGTAAAACCCGCTGGCTATTAGCTTCTGCCGTAGTATCAAGTACATCCATACTGAAACAAGATTCCTCATCAGTTGGTAATTTCATTGCATTGAATACGTTGAACGTGACCGTCTGATCTTGTATTCTCATTGTAAGTTCCCCTTTTTGGACATCGATCAAAGTTTGCCCGGTGGCTAAGAAGGGTCTACCCAAGATGATAGGAATTCTTTTGTCTTCTTCAAAATCAAGAATCACGAAGTCGGCTGGAAATATTAATTTATCAACCTTGACCAGCACATCTTCAATTATACCCCTCGGATATGTGATCGAACGATCAGCCAGCTGTAAAGACATGTTTGTCGGCTTGAGCTCTGGCAGGCCAAGTTGTGTGAAGATAGATAGAGGCATCAGATTGATGCTAGCTCCCAAGTCGCACAGACACTTATCAAAAGAGAACTTCCCAATAGTGCAAGGGATAGTAAAGCTTCCCGGGTCTTTCAGCCTAGGTGGTAATTTTTGTTGAAGCACAGCACTACATTCCTCCGTTAAAGCTACTGTCTCTAACTCCTCGAGCTTTAGCTTTTTTGAAAGAATACCCTTCATGAACTTGGCATAGCTAGGCATTTGCTCGAGTGCTTCAGCAAACGGAATGTTGATGTGAAGCTTTTTGAAAACTTCAAGGAATTTACCAAATTGCTTATCCAGCTGCTGTTTTTTTAACCTCCTAGGAAACGGAGGTGGTGGATATAATGGCTTTGACACCGGAGCAGCTGCAGGGATAACCCTATCCAATTCAACATTAGGTTTTATGCCCATTGTATTCGAAGGGAGTTCTGCTGGAATTTCTTGCGGTTCATCATCCTGATCTTGTACCAATGTTGAGGTTGGCCCTGTTGTAGTTTTTCCAGATCTCAGCGTAATGGATTGGACTTGCTCTTTAGGGTCCCTCTTACCTGGTACCTCTGTATCACTAGGGAGATTCCCCTGTGGTCTGCTTAATAAAGCATTAGCTAACTGACCGACTTGTGTCTCCAAAGCTTTTAAAGTTACTGCCTGACTCTTGTACATGAGTCTTAGCTCTTCCATGTCAGACCTTTCGTTAGCTGATTGCCCATGATTCTGAAATCCCGGAGGGTGATATGGATGTTTAGGTGCATACTGTTGTGAAGTTCCAGCCTGACTATACTGTTTAGGTCCCTGTTGAAATCCTTGTTGAGGCTGATTATAACCCTGATTATTACTCCAGCTGAAATTCGGATGATTTCGGTTGTTAGGATGGTAAGTAGCTGGAGCAGGCTGTTGACCTCTCTGAAAGTTGCTCACAAATTGTGCTGATTCACTAGAAATGGCACACTGATCAGTAGAGTGAGTACCAGCACATAATTCGCAAATTGAGATTGGCTGTTGAATTCCTTGGTGAGCCAGAGAATTGACTTTCATCGTGAGAGCCTTAAGTTGAGCAGCAATAGCTGTAGACGTGTCAAGATCAAGAACTCCGGCTACCTTCCCTTGAGTAAGTCTTTGAGTAGGGTTCTGATATTCATTAGCAGCCATCATTTCAATAAGATCATAAGCTTCTTCATAACTTTTAGCCCATAGCGCACCTCCAGAAGCAGCATCAAGCATAGGTCTGGATTGAGGTCCAAGACCATTATAGAAACAGTTTATTTGCATCCAATCCGGCATGCCATGATGGGGACACTTCCTTAGCATCTCCTTATATCGCTCCCAGGCTTCACAGAATGTTTCTCCTGATTGTTGAGAGAATTGAGATAGAGCATTTCGTAGTGCAGCAGTCTTTGCCATGGGGAAGAATTTAGTGAGAAATTTCTGAGCTAGATCTTCCCATGTAGTAATAGAGCCAGATGGTAAAGAATGCAACCATCCCTTAGCCTTATCTCTCAGTGAAAATGGGAAAAGCCTTAGCTTCACAGCATCATCAGAAACTCCATTAAATTTGAAAGTGTCACAGATCTCTATAAAATTACGTATATGCATATTAGGGTCTTCAGTAGGAGAACCCCCAAACTGTACTGAGTTCTGGACCATTTGAATAGTTCCTGGTTTGATTTCAAAGGCATTGGCTGCGATTGCAGGCCTGACAATGCTTGACTGGATATCATCGATCTTTGGCATAGAGAAATCCTTCAATGCCTTACTGTCTGGTTGTGCTTCAGGTTCTGTCATTGTTTCAGAATCAGA
Organism: Daucus carota subsp. sativus; assembly: GCF_001625215.2. Classification (NCBI taxonomy): domain Eukaryota; kingdom Viridiplantae; phylum Streptophyta; class Magnoliopsida; order Apiales; family Apiaceae; genus Daucus; species Daucus carota. The sequence continues at coordinate 23,283,959 of NC_030389.2, read as the reverse complement.
AGAAGAAGAAGAAGATGAATCAATTCCTTCCTTACGAGCTTTAGAACGTGTTAGCATAAACGCGACCCAAGTACCTGAAATAAAGAAAAGAAAAGAAAAGTGAGAAGAGAATAGAATCCTAGTCAGTGAATTTTAATGCACACTGATGACAAGTACATAAACTATTTAATTAACACCGAGTCCCCGGCAGCGGCGCCAAAAACTTGTTCACAAAAATCTACACGCAAGCGCACGTGATCACAAGTAATATATTTGTTCGTTCCCACAGAGACTGGTGAATTAAGAATACGCACCTATGCAACAATGTATGAGTAATTTTCACTGCTAAGACAATTAACAAGGATGTGTTCTTTTATACTAATAACTAAATTTACTAATCAAATTCAGAATAGGAAAACACATGGGATTCTAACTTCATTATCGAATTCATCTAGAATTGAAATTACTGATTAACATGCGACTGTTGATCCTAATCAGACAACACGAAAGTAATACATGCCAACTCTCGTTGCACACATATCATACCAATCAAAATCCGCAATTAAGACAGAGATCTCATGGACACCAACAAAGCTCAGACCCTATATCTCTATAGCGGTAGTGTAAGCAGAGAGGTTTAATAGCAAGTCGTCTATCGTGATTACACAGGGTGATAAAAATAGTTCAAGTCTACCACAAATTATGTTTCATTCACATAATCCTATGTTTACATGGCATAGTTCTAAATTCAATCATCCACTCTCGCTTCAGAAAGAATTAACAAACAACTTAGAAGTTAGCTACGCTCCTAAGAAGAATAAGCACGGCTCATGCAAAGAAATCAACGTACGTCACAAAATCAAGTAATTAATATTCTTTACTAGACTACATCGATAAATCCATTAGAATCCCATGAAGGCGGTTAGTTCATAATCGAACCAATCGACATCATGGGTTCTAATGAAAACATGATAAATAAAATACGAGAATTAAGCGGAATAAAAGTACTTGAATTAATAATAAAGAACACAACGTTACAGATTTGATGTTCACGATCTCGCTCGAAACTGTCACTTTCTCGCTAAGAACGATCCAATACAAAACTGATAATGTGCTTTATTACAAGAGAGAAAACTGATAAAACTATAATCCGATCTTCTACGATACAATTAAGGCTAGGGTTTTACACATGAGAAAATAAAGTACATTGACCAAGTCAACCGGGCCTCGACCGCTGCTAAAATCCATCAGAAAAGCTTCAAAAATCGGCCCGGGACACTTCTGCTGGGCGCGGCCGCGCTAAACTAGCGCAGGCGCGCTAGTGGGGACAGTAGCTAGCGCGGGCGCGCTACTGTCTGCCACTGGCAGCCCGTTTCTTCGTTTTTTAGCTCGTTCTCGCGTGCATGCCCTTCCTCGCTCTAGTACCACTTCCGTAGGTGATCACGGTTGCATTTAGCACATGCAACAAGCCCTTTAAACCCCTAGATAGCTCTAGTGGACGAGTGTGTTCTCGTGAGGGTTTGTAGAAGATGTACCCACAAAATCCCAAGTCGTGATGAATCCACAATTCTCTATTCTTGCAAATAATGCACCAAAAACAACCTAAAATGATAGAAAATCACTTCATCACCTCAACTCGTGACCTGCACAGAAAAACACTAAAAACACATCAAAAGACACTAAACACTTAAGTACAACCAACCAATTTAAGTGGAAATGAAGGCCTATAAGTGTGTATAAATACCACTTATCACATCACTCCCTAAAAATTTAGGCAACATGCTAATGTGATGTGCCTTAATCTCGAAATTGTTCCCATTAACGGGAGGAAGGGTGATACACGAAGGTTGAGCGGAACGGGACGGGTAACAGCGGTCTTTAAGAGACAACGCCATGTTTACTATCGGTTCGCTAGCTTCTATGGGTTCGGAGTCCGAAGAGGACGAAGAAGGAATTTCGATGATCGGTCTAACTAATCTAGACGATTCGCTCCTAACCCAAGTAGTTCGCATAAACTAGATAGTAAACACGTAGCAAATAAGTACGAAGAAATAAAACAAACAAAAGAAAGGGTGTAAAAGTGAAAGAAAAACTTAATTCTAGGGTTCCCTAATAAAAATGAACTAGACCTTGCTCCTAACGTTAAGGACCACCAAAAACTCGATAAATCCAAAATTATTCGGACCGGTCTGGCCAGTTTGGAGCAGGCATTGCCAAGAGGCCAATCTCCGCGCTTAGACACCAAACCTTAATCGGCCAGGTAAGCTTTCGCTTGCCTTAGACACCGAAGAGTCGGAATAATTAAAGATTACCTCGTTCTTTAGGTACCTTCCTAATTGAGCGCGAAATCCTAGGGGCTAACGTCTAATTCAATTTTATTAAAAGGCTAGGGAAATGCAAATGAAGAAATTAAGTTGTTGTGGGCCAAGGAAAGAGTGATGAAATCCCTCCCCTTATCTTGTGATTGGGTTTTGCCCTTAAGATTTATTTAAAATGATGCTCCACACAACGAGATAATTAAAGCGATAAACAACTATGGATGCTTAAACTACGTGTCCTAATCTAGAGAAAGAAAGAAATTAACGTACCTTGGGGTCCTCCAGCGATCACCACAATTAAAGGTACGAAAATTTAAAAACAAAAATTAAAATCTAAATGATGTGCCCTAAGTGTAAGAATGCATGGTGCAACACATATTTAATTCTAACTACTATTTTTGGATTTTAAATTTTTGATTTGTTTGTGATTTTCAATTTTCAAATTTGTTTGTGGTTTTCTAAATAAAAACGAAAAATAAGAGTGGAGAGATACGGGATACCAAAGCAAGCTTCCAAATCCGAGCAAAATTTGTTCACTTTACTCCATGATTCCCGGATATTCTTCCTCGAAATAAAGAACAAAAAAAATAGTGAGAAAAGAAACTAATCCGAAAGATTAAAAATAAAGGAGCGAAAAATTAATTTTAATCCCCGGCAGCGGCGCCAAAAACTTGATGTGCTAGAAATTATACCTTATAAATCGCAAGCGCACGATCACCGTTTTAATATTTATGATTCGATCCACAGAGATTAAAATAATTTTCACGACCTTTAATTAATAACCTAGGCGGATTAGAACAAATTGATTTTGTGAAAATGGCTTTATCTAAATAATTACTAACGAAAAATAATGAACTAATTACAAAGCTCAAAAGTTAAACTAATTTCAGCTTTATTATAATCTCAAATTAAAAACCAATTTTTAAAATATTTTTAAAACTAACTAATTTATCAAAATTATTAGCGAGCAAAAGTAGTACATTCGATTCCAGGTGAATAAATCAACACATCATCACAGCAGCTTATCTCGAAGCAAAACAATGAAATGACCACAAATTAATAATCATAATTGAGATTCTTATTAACAGCAAACCACGCACATAATTTTCAAACTTAATAAACTAAACCCACCAACTCAGGAGTACACAAACTTGACGATTTATACAAAACCAAAAATTAGTGCTACTCATTAAAAACTCGGAGACCAGAACCCGGACTTCGAACAAAAATGAACTCGGACAATATTAAACAAAGACTCGATGCAAAGAACACAGCAGACTGAGCCTCTATTCTATGACTCGTAAAGCAAACAGCCTCGAAACTTATAACAAAACTAATCATCAAAAACGACACATAGCAGAGTCATAAACTCGGAAACTGGACTCGGACGGAGAAGCAAAGATAGCGACTCGGTAATACAGCAACTCAGACTTCAAACAAAACAACAACGCAAGACATAAACTCGAAACGCAACCCAGTAAAGAAAAAAAAAACGAAAAGCATACGAATCAGTACCAGACTTGCGAACTCGGTGAAATAGAACTACACCCAAGACTCAACTTACCACTTAGACACTAGCAAAACGCAAACAAATCCAGCAAAACGCAAACAAATCCAACCCAAACTCGAAACAGAACCCACTCGCTAACAGGACTCGACGACGCAGAGCCGTAAAGGACTCGTCTAAAACTTAAACTACAAACTCAGGCTAGCAACAAAACAGAGTAGCAAACAAAGCTCAGACTCGATTCAACCGAGTCACAAACTCGACACAACTGACTCAGGAAAAAGAAGCAAAAACGCAGCAAAACGTCCAACAAAACAGACTCAACGACTCAGTAAATTGACTCAACGGACTCGACATAGCCAAAACTCAATGAAAGCAGAAAACAGAGCAAACAATCCAATTCAAGGCGCGACTCAGTCAACTCGGCAAAACAGAGGAGAGGGTTTTTAAAAATGAAATATACGGCAGGTGAGTTGGGGTTTATTTAAAAAACGAAAGCAGGGGACTGATTACCGAGAGTTTTAGACTAATTTTTATATTTTAACATTAACTTACTACTAGCACTTTAAATAATAAAACTATAAATAATATGATTTTGGGGTTTTAAATCTAAACCCTAACACAAATTAATTTTGTGCTAGGACTTAGTTTCTTACTAAAATCAAATCTATAATAAGAGATCTACACTAATCACAAGTTTAATGATTCTTCATTTCCCAAAAGCCCTTAAGCATATATGGTGGTACTAAGAATCATGTCACTTGTAGGGAAAAAAAAATAGAGACAATATAAGATTAAGCTAAAAGAAAATTTGCACTAAAATAAAAAGTGTTTACAAATATGGTATGAAATTGAGAGAACAAAAGAAGATCTAGCACTATACTACCTACCAACTAGGAAAAGACTAGGTTAAAAAGATTATCATTACAAGTAAAGGGGTGGGGGTATTTATAGCTAAAAATGTAGGGTTTAGGGGTAGGGTGGCTAAATCTAATCCATCCATGTGGGATGTGTGTTGGGTAGATCATAGCCTTCCATGTGTCCCCTTACTTGCCAACTTTCTTTGATTTTCTTCTTTTCTTTTCTTTTTCTCCCTTTTTCTTGCATTTTCTCTTCTTCCTTTATTTATCTACAATTTCCTGAAATAAAATAAATAAACGATTAATACTACGAAAATAAACAAAAGATAGGCACTTAAATATGCAAAAATATGGACTAATCAGCTAGTCGATTGAAACTTTAATAGCGAAAGGTGATGCGTCATATCACTCAATTACACTTTATCTTATGAGAGGAGGTCAATTGTTTGAAGTCATTAATTTCATATTCATGATTTATTGAATTTTTGGAATCTAATTATGATTTTTCCTGATTTTAATTTTCATCGGCTCATTTTATATTATTATTGCTATATATAAAGATATAAACATACGACACATCATCAAAATATTACATACTATCACTATGTATAAATGATGCTACAAAAAATTATTATAATGCTCGTAATCAAATCCGAACCTAAGTTGGTGGCTAAAAATAAAACCAAACCTAACATTAGTGACTAAAAGCAAAAATAAATAAGTTGGGTGGTAAGTTTCTAAAAACGCTATAAGTTGAGTGGCAAAAAAATCTATTTTCCCAAACATATAATGTATATGAAAAATATATACAAGAGAACTATGTCATATTTAACATCCCTAATTCACAAACCAACTTAGAGAAAGTGGATTCATCTAGTGGTTTAGTGAAGATGTCAGCAATTTGCTCAGTCGTGGGTACAAAATGTAACGCCACTGTACCATTCATGACATGTTCTCGAATGAAATGATACCTGATATCAATGTGCTTGGTTCTTGAATGTTGAACCGGATTGTTGGAAATGGCTATGGCACTTGTATTATCACAAAATATAGAAATTTTGTTCACTACAACACCATAATCATTCTGTTGATTCTTGATCCACAAGATCTGAGCATGACAGCTTCCAGCAGCTATATACTCAGCTTCAGCAGTTGAAGTAGACCCAGAGTGCTGCTTCTTGCTATACCAGGAAACCAACCGACGTCCTAGAAATTGACAGCTTCTGGACGTACTCTTCCTATCAATCCTGCATCCTGCATAATCAGAATCCGTATAGCCGGTTAAGTCAAAACCAGTATTCTTAGGGTACCAAATACCTAAGCCAAGTGTACCCTTAAGATATCTAAATATTCTTTTGACGGCTATAAGATGTGATTCCTTACGATCAGCTTGGAACCTAGCACACAAACATGTTGCAAACATGATATCTGGTCTACTTGCAGTAAGATAAAGTAAGGAGCCAATCATACCTGGATAGCTTGTGATATCAACTTTCTTACCAGATTTATCCTAGTCAAGCTTTTGGCAGTGGCCATGGGTGTCTTTGCCGGTGAAGAGTCTTCTAGATTGTACTTTCGAAGAAGATCTTTGACATACTTGGATTGGCAAATGAATATTCCATCTTCCTTTTGGCTTACTTGAAGACCAAGGAAGTAGGACAGCTCACCCATCATACTCATCTCATAGTTACTCTGCATCAACTTAGCAAATCTCTTGCACAAGTTATCGTTAGTAGAACCAAATATAATATCATCAACCTATATTTGGACAAATATCATATCTTTATCATGCAATTTGTAAAAGAGAGTTTTGTCTATGACACCTCTAGTGAAATTTTTTTCAATTCAAAACTCAGAGGGAGTGTCATACCATGTCCTTGGTGACTGCTTGAGTCCATAGACAGCTTTGAATAGGAAGTATACAAAATCAGCTAACTCTGGATTTTCAAAGCCAGGGGTTGTTCCAAATATACTTCTTCTTCCAGCTTTCCATTCAGAAATGCACTTTTCACATCCATTTGATAAACCTTAAAGTTGGAGTGTGCAACAAATGCAAGAAATATTCTGATGGCTTCAAGACGAGCAACCGGAGCATAGGTTTCATCGTAATCAATTCCTTCTTCTTGTGAATAACCTTTTGCAACCAGTCTGGCTTTGTTTCTCACAACAATGCCATCACCATCTAACTTGTTACGGAAGACCCATCTAGCTCCAATTATAGATTTTCCTTTTGGCCTTGGAACCAGGGCCCAGACTTCTTGTCTCTCAAATTGATTGAGTTCTTCTTGCATGGCAAGAACCCAATCAGGATCAGCAAGTGCTTCATCTATTTTCTTTGGTTCTAATTGTGATAGAAAACCAGAGAATAGACATTCATTTGTCATAGCACTTCTAGTCTTGACACCTGCATCAGGATCACCAATAATTAAATCAAAGGGATGATCTCTGCTCCAAATCCTTTCCCTTGGAAGATGTGTCCTTGATGGTTCAGCAGTATTATCATTAAGCTGAATTGTGTGACTAGTTGATCCATCAACTCCCCCTGAGTTGTTACCAGGTTGACTTGATGATCCACCACTAGCATTAGTGGAATCTCCAGTGTTTCCACCATTTCCTCCACCATTGCCTGGATCATCACCATCATTGTTGTCATCTCCTGTTTCAACCTCAGGTGGCATATCATCATCTGAATCAGAATCTGGATAGTTGTCAAACTTTAGAGACTCAGATGGATTAGCAGATTGTAGACTTGGAAGTTTAGTGTCATCAAATGTAACATTGACACTAACTTTCACTAACAGAGTGTCAATCACAAAAACTCTATAAGCAATTTTGGTATAACCAACAAAGATTGCTTCATATGCCTTTGGCTCAAACTTACTCAAATTCTCTTCACCATCTTTAAGAACAAAGCATTTGGCTCCAAAGACATGAAGATGTTTGACATATGGTTTCTTGTTTTTATACAGTTGAAAGGGAGTTTTCATGTGATCCTTATTGATCAAAGTTCTATTCTGGGTGTAACAGGCAGTGCTCACAGCTTCAGCCCAGAAGTATAGAGGAAGCTTTGCTTCAGCAATCATTGTTCTAGCAGCTTCAATCAGTGTATGATTCTTTCTTTCGATGACTCCATTCTGTTGTGGAGTCCTTGGAGCTGAGTATTGTCTCTTGATTCCCTTGTCAGAGTAAAAGTTGATTAAGGTTTGATTCTTGAACTCAGTTCCATTATCTGACCTTATTGCTTTTACATGAACACCCTTTTCCAATTCAACTTGCTTGATATGATCAATTACTGTCAGGGGAGTTTTATCCTTGGAAGCTAGGAAGTAAACCCAAGTAAATTTTGAGAAGTCATCCACAATGACCAAAGCATATCTTCCTCCATCAATTGACATAATATTCACTGGGCCAAATAAATCCATGTACAAAAGATGCAATGGTTCAGTGATACTATTGATGGTCTTGCTTTTGTGAGATACTCTCTTCGCTTTTCCTTTCTGACAAGCTTCATAGAGATCATCAAATGTAAATTCCAGGGAAGGCAAACCTCTCACCAAATCTCTCTTGACCAGAGAATTTATAGTTTTGAAGTTGAGGTGTGAGAGTTTCTTATGCCATAACCGACTATCTTCAGCAGATGCTTTTGCATAGAAACAATGATATTCATTTCCTGGTCCAGTAGATAGATCAGCTACGAATATGTAGCCTTTCCTAAAGCCACATAGTGAAGGACGTTTATCCTTGGTATGTTTGATTATACATATTTCCTTTTCAAAGTGAACATAATAACCCTTGTCATAAAACTGGCTGACACTAAGGAGATTATGTTGTAGTCCTTCAACTAGTGCAATTTCCTCTATGATGATCCTTCCAACTTTGTACTTGCCATATCCAACAGTACGACCCTTGCTATTATCAGCAAAAGTAACTGTAGGTCCAGTTGCCTCTCTAACTTCTGTCAGCAGGGATCTATTGCCAGTCATGTGCCTTGACGCTCCACTGTCAAGCACCCAAACAACTCGATCAACTCCACTGGCATCCTGCAAAAGACAACTTGATTAAACATTCTTTGGGACCCACACTTGATTGGGTGCAGCAAACTTAAAGAACTGATTTCTAGCAGGTGTAACAACAGAGCCTCTTGGACTGATACTTGGTTCAGACTTGACTGAACTTACTTCCTTAACAACTGCCTTATAAACCTTAGTTTTAGGCTTTGGAACATAAGTCTCCTTCCTAACATGAGGAAGACTAGCAGTCTTTGTCCTAGCATACTTTTTGTTTGTGTGTTGTCTTGGTGACGTGTTTTCATTTTTAGCATGCAAATTCTTAAAATAAGCAGACATAGTATTGAAAGCACAAAGCATACAATTATCAACACCACAAAATTTATGGCATGCATCAAATATAGGAGCAACAGGAATATCAGTCACAATAGTAGAAACATCAACAGATTCTACTCTAACATTATTAACAGTTTTAAAGTTCTCAGTAGAATGGCATCTATTGTCTCTGTTCTTACTATTCACAAAGTTATTAGGCTTGTTGAACTTAGTTCTTTCTGAGTTGACACCTAAACCAGCTTTAGGCAACCTAACATTGCCTTTCACTTTGATTGATTTAAGGTTTGTCAGAAACTCATCCCTCTTCTCATTACTCTCTTTCATTTTAAGGTATTCCTGTTTGAGTTCATATTTAATGACAACAGGAGTTTCTAAAAGAGATTCAGCTACTGATGATTTAAACAAAGGATGAGGGGAATCTTTCAAGACAAAAGGAATTCATCTCTCCTCAGCACTCTTCTTAAAGGGTGTAATGTTACTAGCCTTACCTACAGATTTGTTATAGTCAAAACCTATTGCAACAGTTCTCTTGATCTCTTGTTTATCATTAAGCTCTTTGACTATAGTGGAGGCATCCTTAAAGGCTTTACACTTCACTTTCTCTTCGTCTAGCTGAAGTCTTCAAGCAATCTCACCTTTATCTAGAACTCTGACTTTAGCACTTTGTAATCCTAACTCCATGGTCAGTTGTTCAATTTTAGGTTTTAATACTTTCATCTCATTCATTTTATAAGCATGAATATCTAAGACTAAAGTATCAATTTTAAGATTGGCAGCTTTCAACTTCTTAATAGCATCATCTCTTTCAAGTCCTAATTGCATAAAAAGTTTAGGGCATGTAGGTACAACCTGAAAGCTTCAAGCAGGAAGAGGTGAAGATGATCCAGTATTAGCAATGAACGCAACATTCCCTAGCTGCTCCTCTTCATCACTATCTGTATCATCCCAGCTTTTGCCTTCTGCCAGATAAGATTTGCTTTTGAAGCTTTGACCTCCAGAAGTACCCTGATGCTTTCTCACTAAGGCATCATACTTCTGTTTCAGCTCATCGTACGAATCCTTTCTCTTTCCTTGAACCTTGGGCTGCTTGCACTCAGTTGCAAAGTGTCCCGGTTCACCACAGTTGAAACATTTAAACTTGCTTCGATCCACCATCCCAGTCTTGTATCCTCCTTTGCTTGTAGAAGATGAATAACCTCCCTTCTGAAACTTACTAGCAGTAGGTTTGTATTTGTAGGAAGGGTTCTTCCGGAATCTCATGTTTCCAAACTTCTTGGAAAACAGTGATAGAGATTGATCTTCTAACAGTTCCAGCTCTTCCATTGTATAGAACTCATCATCACCACTGGAAGAAGCAGTCTGACCCATCTCAGGTACAACAAAATCCTGAGTGGTTTTAGAAGGAACAACAACATCTTTCTTTTCTTCCGGTGTAGGTGATTAAACAACTAGAGCTCTTGAGTGGTTCTGTGTTTTACCCCATCCATATCTCTGCTTAGACTGAACCTGTTCCAGTTCATAAGTTTTCAGAACTCCGTAGAGTCTTTCCAGAGATATCTCATTCAGATTTAAGTCGTTAATCAGATTATTAAGTCTGATAAATACATCTGAAATCCCTTCTCCGGGATTGGAACCAAACTGTTCATACTGAGCCATCAGTATTTCTTTCTTGTTCTCTCTTACTTCTTCTGAGCCTTCATTGATAATCTCTAACGTATCCCTGATTTGCTTCGCATTCGTACAATTAACAACAGCATTGTACATGACGGGATCTAGGGATTCAACTAAGATCAGTTGAAGAGTATCATCTAGGTTCATCTGTTCACTCTCTTCATCTGTGTACTCGGAAAGTTCTTTCAGAACAATTTTATGAGGCATTAACACAACATCCTCTTCGTGTGCAATTATAAGCTTCATCGGAGTAGAAACACCCTTGTTTAATATCCCGATATATTTTATGTTCGCAGTGCGGAGGAATAGTAACATGTGCCTCTTCCATAGGCCGAAGTGTTCTTTGCTGAACGGTGGGATCTTAATGCTACTAATCTTTTGTGTACTCATTTTTGAGGATTTAAAGTGAATAGTGTTTGGATGAGATTTGGATTACTGAAAGAAAAATATTTTAAATCAGAATTAATTTTAGGAATAAAATTAATTCGAATAAAAGATATTTGAAACGTTATAGAGTATGTATAGGATCTAATACGGTGTATTCGTATTAACCGCTCTTGATGCCAATTGTTAGGTCCAGATACGATTGTAGAAGGGGGGTTGAATACAATCGATACCAAATAATCGCGGAAGTGAATCTGACTAGAATATGACTTGTTAATCAGATTATAATTAATTAACATAACAATGTTTTAAGTCGTTATATAATTAATATGGTTCTGTGTAGGTGATTAAACAACTAGAGCTCTTGAGTGGTTCTGTGTTTTACCCCATCCATATCTCTGCTTAGACTGAACCTGTTCTAGTTCATAAGTTTTCAAAACTCCGTAGAGTCTTTCCAGAGATATCTCATTCAGATTTAAGTCGTTAATCAGATTATTAAGTCTAATAAATACATCTGAAATCCCTTCTCCGGGATTGGAACCAAACTGTTCATACTGAGCCATCAGTATTTCTTTCTTGTTCTCTCTTACTTCTTCTGAGCCTTCATTGATAATCTCTAACGTATCCCAGATTTGCTTCGCATTCGTACAATTAACAACAGCATTGTACATGACGGGATCTAGGGATTCAACTAAGATCAGTTGAAGAGTATCATCTAGGTTCATCTGTTCACTCTCTTCATCTGTGTACTCGGAAAGTTCTTTCGGAAAAGTTTTATGAGGCATTAACACAACATCCTCTTCGTGTGCAATTATAAGCTTCATCGGAGTAGAAACACCCTTGTTTAATATCCCGATATATTTTCTGTTCGCAGTGCGGATGAATAGTAACATGTGCCTCTTCCATAGGCCGAAGTGTTCTTTGCTGAACGGTGGGATCTTAATGCTACTAATCTTTTGTGTACTCATTTTTGAGGATTTAAAGTGAATAGTGTTTGGATGAGATTTGGATTACTGAAAGAAAAATATTTTAAATCAGAATTAATTTTAGGAATAAAATTAATTCGAATAAAAAATATTTGAAACGTTATAGAGTATGTATAGGATCTAATACGGTGTATTCGTATTAACCGCTCTTGATGCCAATTGTTAGGTCCAGATACGATTGTAGAAGGGGGGGTTGAATACAATCGATACCAAATAATCGCGGAAGTGAATCTGACTAGAATATGACTTGTTAATCAGATTATAATTAATTAACATAACAATGTTTTAAGTCGTTATATAAGTTTTAATGTCCACTAAAGTTCGTAGAATAAATTCGACAGGGTATATTCTAGATTTAGTGATTAAAACAACCGGGTTATCAAAGCACAAAATACTTTGGATATAACGATCAAGCAAGTTACGAACAACTTGAAAGCTTTACAAATGCTTTGAATTACAAAGTGATGAACACTTTCAAATGAAGAAACTAAGCCATATATATAGGCAAAGATTTGTACTTGTAAGACAAAGGAAAGACAAGACAATTACAAGTGTTGGAAAGACAAAACAAGAAGGGCAAGACAAACTAACTTGGGCAAGACAATTCAGGAAGGGTAAGAGAAAGCATACACTCGGCAGGACAATTGAGATTGTCTTGGCGTTGGAATTGTCTTGGCAGCCACACAAACTTTTCGGTAGGACAATCTGTTTTGTCTTGCAGACATCCATTAACTTTCGGTAAGTCAAAGAATTGTCTTGGCAGTGATGTTCATTAGCAAAGGGTAAGACAAAACAGTTTGTCTTGCCGTTGCTCGGTAGGACAAATTGTATTGCCTTGCTGGAAGTATAACCAAACGGTCAGGCAATCCATTTGTCATGGCAGTTTGAATTACTCGGCAAGACAATCTTAGATTGTCTTGCTGAGTTGATTTAGGTGATTAAAAATGTAATTTTGTGGTTTGTATCTAATAGAGAATTATCCACTTAATTAAATTAATCATATAAATTCATAAATTAAATTAATTCGAGAGTGAATTAATTTAATAAATAAATTACACAATTAATATAATTATTTGAAAAGTGAAGTAATACTTTATTAAATATTTAATCACCCAATCCACAGTAGAACTGCTTCCTGTCTTCTTTAAACTTTGATAACTTCTTCTTGATTTGTCGATCGAACGAACTACCACTTCTGCTTGACTTCAAATATTTAATTTGAATAACTGATACACAGATGTACTGTCTGGTTAATCTGTATCTAGTTAAATCAAATATTCTTCATCAAATAAACAATAAGAATTTGGTTTGTTCGTCGAGTCTTCGTCTTGTATGTACTTCTTCATTGAATGGAATCTTCTGATAAAATAAAGTATAGAAACTTTATATCTTCTGAACTCCTGGACGTGCCACAAAGGATTATTTGTGCACTGAGGCTTGAACATATTAATGAACTTCTTTCAATGGTGTGCAGCAGCATCCTGGAATTTATCTGACATATAATTCCCATAAATCATTTGACGTTCTTCATACCGATTCCGATGACTTGCTATTTACTGAGCTTTCTTATCTGAGTTGAGTTGTACTTCTTTAAATACAAATAGGCTGAACATATGCCTTTCAAAAATGAATAGACTGGGTTAGTTGGGAGAGTAAGAGCAAAATCAAGGCTGCTGGTGGTTAGGGATTTCGGAGGTTATATGACCTTATTGTCGCTTTATTAGGAAAACAAGGGTGGAGGTTGATTTTATACACGGAGAGTTTGGTTAGTAAGATTCACAAAGTCAGGTACTATCCTAATGAATCTTGTTTAACAGCTACCAAAGTTAATAGTCCAAGTTATATTGGGAGTAGTGTTATAGCAACTCAAGAGCTATTACGAAATGGTCTCGCGAGAATAATTGGTTCCGGTGCTGTTGTCAACATCCTAGCAGACACAAGGCTTTCGGATGATGAAGGTCCTTATGTGCATAAAGTCAACTCAGCACTCAATAACCAAAAGATTTCGTCTTTAATGATATGTTTGATAATAGAGATAGTAATTTAATCCTTCTTATTCCCTTGGAACACACAGGAGAAGATGCTTGGTATTGGCGTAAAGAGAAAACTGGGCGGTATACAATAAAGAATGGGTATTTTTTATTGCAAGATAGTTGTAGTAATCATACAAGTAATAATTTTCAATTCTGGAAGCGATTATGGAATTTAAAAATTCCCACAAAAGTCAAGCATTTTCTTTGGAGAGCCTCATCAAGGTGCTTACCAACCAAGGATCAACTAAGGGCTAGGCAAGTGAATGTCGATTCTCTTTGTGTAATGTGTAATACACAAGAGGAAACTATCGTTTCTACTCTCATAAATTGTTCTTTTGCACAAGCTTGCTGGAGATTGTAACCTGTCCAGATTTGGTGAATTCAGGAGGTACATTCAAGTTGGTCTTTATGGAAATCCAGGATTGAGCTAGTTTGGAATCAACGTGGTATGAAAGCAACATAGTTGGTTGTGTCGGCTAGAACTCTCCTTAATCAATGGATGAGTGCTTAAGATAGGTTCTTTGATATATCACTTCAGTTTATGACGCATGTGGGTGAAGTAAAGCACTAGAGCGTACCAATGAACAAAACGATTAAGGTAAACACTGACGCTGCATTATTTGAAGTAGTTTTACGGTGTAAAAGAGGAAGTTTAACACCAAATGTGGCAGAAGGAATTGGAATTAGGGAAGCCTTAAGTTGGATAAACAAAATGGGTTAGGCAAGTATGGAGTTGGGATCAGATTCTTTACAGGCTATTTAGGCAATCAGAATCAATTCTACTAGGCATGAGCAAAAACCGAACCGAAAACCGAAACCGAATTTAAAACCGCAAAATCCGCACCAACTAAAACTGCACCAAATAAAAACCGAACCGAATACAAACCGCACCGATATCTTGGTTTTGGTTTTGGTTTCTGAAGATTTTAAAACCGAATACAAACTACACTGCACCGTATTAATATTTATATTTAATTTTTTTATAATATATATTAAAATAATATATTTATATATATATACTATTTATTATGAAATATATAATTTATTGTAGTTGGTGTATTATATTTATTTCAATATTGATATATTATATTATTCAGTGTGTTATGAATTGTATTGTTTCTGTAGTGCACTAGTGCAGTGTATCAATTTTATTATTATATCAGTGATCAGTATTGCAACAAGCAGCCACCTATAACCTGGGTGATGCAGTTTCACCTTCCAAACCCTGGCATGACTGACTTTTCTATGGTGATAGCACAACAACACAAGTCTCTCAGACTAGTACTTATCTTAGTGTAACAAGATGGGGAGCGCAAGTTTCTTGTCTTTCTTCAACTCAAATTCTCTAATTATTCATGGTGCTAGACTTTTTTTTGTGTTTACGCTTTTCAAACCGAACCGCACCATTTAAAACCGAAACCGCTCATATCGAAAACCGAACCACACCAATGATGCTTGGTTCAGTTTCGATTTTCAATTTCCGAAACCGCACCCTTGTGGTTCCGGTTCTGATTTTGGGTGCAAACCGCACCAAACCGCACCACGCACATCCCTAAATTCTACTATATTATCATATTTTGGAAGGGTTATAGAATAATGAAGTTATGGAGACATCAGTTGAGAGATTTAAAAGATCGTAAAATATCTTTAAAATGTGTAAAACGTTCTGCAAACAAAGTGGCTCACTACTTAGCGAGATTTACTTTTTATATAGTTGATCCTGTTTGGCGAGTGGATAATGCACATTCAAAAGTTATTGATGTAATGTCGAAGGTTATGAAGGTTCAATAATATTTTCGATTTATGGGAAAGAAAATAGTAAGTTGAAGGTTAATTAAAAATTAATGAAAGAAATATATTCAATGAAAATGTGGAAATATTTTTTAAGTATTACAAAAAATAATCATAATAAATTTTATTAGAAATTAAGGAGGTAGCAAACTCTTAATGTTTCAATTTTAATATTACAGTATATATTCATTACTTATATAATTTATATTTAAATTATATTTCAAAAGTGGAAAAAAATACTACTATGAATTTTATAAATTAAAAGTTTTATATGTGTGCTTTATAGAATTTAATATTCTTAGAATCATACATGTGCATTTTAAGATCATACAAAACTTAAATTCACTTCATACATCTATATGACATTAACAACAAAATCATATAAGAAATAATATTAAATAGATTGTTAGCAATTTTTTGATTTTGAAAAAAATAATTAAAAAGCACGCGTAGTTGGAACAAAATTTCCTAATTCATTAAAATGTTAATTTTTTTTAACATATTCCATATTCATAAAAAAATTGACACAAATTTGTCCAAATCTCATACTAATCAATATCAATATTCAATATAATCTTAATGATTGCTAGTGAAGATTTTCAATATAACCAACTTTTTACCCATGGATAAAATAATTTATCCATCCCTCTCACATATTTAACCCGTTTATGAAATGGATAATCCATTTAGAATCGGGCACAAATCAAGCTAAATGGATACCCAATTTACCTGTTTCATTCTCTCGATCAGATCCGCTCATCATGCCTGTTCAAATTTTAAACACCTTCTCCTCCATTCATCCTCGCCATTCTCATGCCTTTTCCTTATGCGCTGCCTTCGCCCCCCAGCTACACACCATGCATCACGTGGTCTGTGATTTGGTGGCTCTGTCGGATCATTTGAAGATTGACAAGGTGTTTTTTTGTGGGTCATGATTGGGGGTCTTTTATAGCTTGCTGGTTTTGTCAAATTCGGCATGATATGATTAAGGCTATGGTTAGTTTAGGTGTTGTGTTCTCGCCCAGGAATCCCACTAGGAGGCCTTTACAGTCTTTGCGTGTTGCTTTTTGATTATGATTACTACATGTGCAGGTTTCAGGTGATCTTTTTTTTCTTCGTTTTTCGTTTCGGAACTTTTCGAATTTGATGATGGATTTGTGTATGTTGTGTACAGTCTTGATATCCAATTGGATTAGTTGGTTTGATGTGATGATGTTATTTTGTATATTTACCGTGGTTAGGATGGTTTCATTATAAGTCAGCGATATTGAAGTTTAATGAGAGCAAGTATTTGTTTCATATCTATTAGATATTGCCTGGTATTTTTGTTTTTTATTGGAGTTCCATTATTTCAAACTGGTTAGACCCAATCGATCTCAAACAGGTTAGATTCAACTCATCGTTCTCAAACCATCATTTTGTTTAGACGATAATCCATCTTTGAAGATATCAAGCCAGAGGTTTCGAAATGCGGGGTTCAGGTGACATAATTTGTTTATATGCACACAAGTTTGAATCAAGATAATTATCTTTAATTTTGGATAGGTACTTATTGTTTCATCACAGAATCTGGACATAAGAAGACGTCGCCGTGACCACACTCTCCTGCTTCGTCAAAGAACGATAGATATACTTTTGTTGTCCCACTCCTTCCCTGGAGACTTTGCTTTGCTCACTTTTTGTTGTAATATATATAATATAGTTCTGATTAAGATTGACATATTGTGAGATTCTTGATAAACAAAAGGCAATAGTTACTCAATACCAAATGCCATGGGGTAAGTGTCAAGGCATACTTTGTAACTGGCTATATAACCTACATGATAGATGTTAAACTGAATAATTTAATGTCCTATCATATCTGTGCATTTAGATACACGCAGAGATTGAGCAAGCAGTGCAATATCAGAAAGAATTAATTGTAATTATGGTAATTAAGCATTTCTTACTACTGTCGAGGTTGCAACTTTAGATGCAACATATTTTGAAGGCAAGTTTAATGTGAATTGGGATTTAATAAGAAGACAGCACTTGGACCGCACTCTCCTGCTTTGTCCAAAATTATGGAATTCCGTCCCGCAGTTGCCAAGAAATAATGTCACGAAGGTTACACGTGCCTCTCTTTAGAGTGTAGAACTTGTGAGTTATAGAAACAAGGAAGAAGAGTCCTGCTTGGAGTTTGCATGCTCTTCTGCCCAGGCGGCGGAAGCCCTGCCAGCGGCATCCCCTAACTGCAGCCCTGCAGCTACAAGTCAGGATGCACTTAGCGGTAACCCCTAGTAGAGGTAACCCCTACAGCGCCTTCAGGTGCAACCCCATTCTGATGGCAGCCTCCATTATGCTTCCAATGCAAGTCCCTAATCCTTCTTGTATGCCTTCTATAGTTTACCCAGCCCGATACCACTTACTAAATGACTCACATAAGCCCAAATAAAGCCCAGACAATGTGATGGGCTATAAAATAAGCCTAGAGAGAACGGTAACCCTCTGTCATCCAGCTACAAGCCTCCAAATTATGTTAGGGGTTAGTCGTACAATATTTCTAAGCTTATGTGGGCGTGCCCGGTGTAAGAAATAAGAAATATTTTAAGAAATGCCTCCCACATAGTTACGAAACCATTGTAATTTTCAATTTAACATAACCATCGCAAGCCTCGAATATAATTCCAAAAATAATTAAAATTATTCCCAAATTCCATTCGAGCTCCCACAAATCCAGCTCCGCCTTTTCAGCGTCCCGCGCATCTTGCAACACTTTGAGATAAGGCTGATCACAAATATTTCGGGGTTTAATTTAAATTTAAACTAATTTGAATTTAACAAAAATCCCTAACTAGGTGGTGCAGCCGTAGAGACTTAGCATGCCTCTACCTCTTCAGCCGCCCACCTAGGCCTCGGGCAGCCTTGCCTAATCAAGGCTACCTCTGCGCCTCGCCAATCGTAGCGTGCCACCTGGCGGGCCTGTTCCCCACTTCCTACCGCTATATATACACATACACATACCCAGCCATGGTGAAGCCCGATACCACTTACTAAATGACTCACATAAGCCCAAATAAAGCACAGACAATGTGATGGGCTATAAAATAAGCCCAGGGAGATTTTATGGCACAACAACTACCCTCCAATTCCTTGAAGTACAAAATACGAGAGGAACCTAAGAACGGTAACCCTCTGTCATCCAGCTACAAGCCTCCAAATTATGTTAGGGGTTAGTCGTACAATATTTCTAAGCTTATGTGGGCATGCCCGGTGTAAGAAATAAGAAATATTTTAAGGAATACCTCCCACATAGTTACGAAACCATTGTAATTTTCAATTTAACATAACCATCGCAAGCCTCGAATATAATTCCAAAAATAATTAAAATTATTCCCAAATTCCATTCGAGCTCCCACAAATCCAGCTCCGCCTTTTCAACGTCCTGCGCGTCTTGCAACACTTTGAGATAAGGCTGATCCTAAATATTTCGGGATTTAATTTAAATTTAAACTAATTTGAATTTAACAAAAATCCCTAACTAGGTGGTGCAGCCGTAGAAACCTAGCATGCCTCTACCTCTTCAGCCACCCACCTAGGCCTCGGGAAGCCTTGCCTCATCAAGGCTACCTCTGCGCCTCTCCAATCGTAGCGTGCCACCTGGCGGGCCTGTTCCCCACTTCCTGCTGCTATATATACACATACATAAAGCCTCACTTCTCTTTTCTTTAACTCTAAACTCTTCACTTACTCTCCTTCTCTTAACAGAAGCACCTCAGACGCAAGCTGCTCGTCTTCTCCGCTTCGTCTTCTTCGTCTCTGTTTCCAACTCCGACCAAAGGTATGCCTTCTTTAAATCTCTATCTTTCTTTTTCCTTTACATTCGCACCATATGAAATCATGCCTGTTGCTAAGTGTTTGTATGACCCATGCTTGATTAATTTTATTTTCTTTCTGATTGTCCACCTCGGTATGCGTGCACACACCCACATTTGACTTGGCTGTGGTTTTTGCGATAAATCAAACCGCCAACCTGTTTTGCATGTCTGCATAATCGAGTATACACACTTGTTTTTTGAATGCACACACATCACATGCTTTGATTTGACTCCGGTTACGCTCTGTACGTTCCTGGACCGGATTATCGCCTTCGGTGTTGCTATGACGCTGTGTTAGTTCGAAACCCTAATCGCAACCCTAGGCAATAAGCCCTAGGTTCCCAACCGGCCTTCAGGGGGAAACCCCTCTTTCGCGATTGAAACCCTTTTGTGTCCTTTATCTATTTTGACTGTATGATTGTGTGATTTATGTGTTGTACTTGATTAGCTTTTAGTCTAGTGTAGCGATTGAACGCTTGTTGTTGTGGTTGAGGTTAGGGCTAAAATCGGACACCCTACCCCGGGCACCCGGCTGGGCTTCCCGTTGATAGACGGAGAATATGAATCGTCGCTTGCAACCCTTACCATCCCCCCATAGGGAAGAATGTTCGTTTACACCTTGGGGGCTTCAACTAGAGCCCCTTCATGCCTACTCCATAGTTGCAGGGCTTCATCTTTTCAGCCCAGCCTTCCATAGACCCCCTTTTTTTTCTTTTCCTTCTTTCTTTCATTTCACCTCCACTGAGTTGTTTCCCTTCTTGAACTTCTTATTGATTCCTTCCTTTCCACTTTTAGATGTGTCAAGGATCTTTGTCCTCTCACTCTTCCCAATCTGCCACTAGCAAAGCCCCAATAGTCGTGGTCGACACGGGGTCTTCTCTCAGCTTGGAGCCTCCCCCTGTTCGGCCACACCTGGGGGTTAGCTGTAGGACTCGTTCCAAGCATAGCTCGGTGGTGAAAGAGCTCAACTAGACCACCTTTGAGTCCAACAAAGCGGATGGGACCCCAGACCCCCTAGTGGATGCCGTTGCTGATGCCTCTGAGGGGAACCCAGAGGAGCTTGAGCGGGAAGCCGAGGCTTCCGTTGAGGTGGTGGCACCCCCAGCTGTAGTCCTGGCCTGTGAGCACATGGACTCTATCATGACTCCTGACAGGCTGCAATCCCTCCTGGAGTCCTACAACCCTGGCTGCATCTTGGTGATTCCGTAGCCTGGAGAGAAGTGTCACCGGTTCGACACCCTTAAGCCGGAGACCAACTATCCCAACACCGTGCTTTCATCCCAGTTCTTTAGGCTGGGGCTATCTCTTCCCCTTCATCCCTTCATCATGGAGGTCCTGGACTTCTATGAAGTCTCTCCCATGTAGCTTACCCCCAACTCCTACCGCATGGCGGTATGCCTCTACATCCTCTACGATATCCACCATGGGGTGAGGATGTCAGCCCTGGAGCTGGGCTGGTTCTTCCAGCTGAAGCTTACCGGGAGGACCCCAGGGTTCTTCTACCTTATCGCTTGGAATACCCACCACAAGAAGGGTATCAAGGGTAACCGTCAATCGATGACCGACTGGCAGAAGCTCTTCCTTTATTGCTATGACTGCCCCATCTACAGGAAGGACTTCAATCTCTCCCCTACTAAGGCAGTTTTCTCCCTTGTCCATTGTAGGTTTAGTCTTAGGCTTCCCGTTTGGCTTTCCTTATACTTGTGCTTGTTGTAGACATGCCAGTGCAGACTCCGTTGGCGGGAGAGTCCCTTGAAAAGGCCAAGCATGTGCTGGGGCTTTCCACCAAGCTGGGTGATGGCCCTAGCCTACTAACTCTAGAGAATCTAGAGAGGCTTGGTTTCTCCACTACAATTGTGGATGCATCCCCCGTTCACGAGGGGGGTGCAGGTGTGGAGGTGACAGGAAGCCCAGGTTTCCTCCTAGCTTAAGACCCTGAAATTATTTATCTTTGATGTTATATGTCTTGCTAACTTCATGTTATCCATGCTGCTTGTTTCCCCTTATGTTCTTGCTAATAACTGTGTAGTTTCTAATTATTTCCTTTTGTCTCCTTACGCAGATATGGCTTCCAACTTTCCATCCTTTGTCAAGAGATCCACCAAATATGAGTACATCTTCGGGGAGGCTTCCGGCTCCCAGGCCCCCATCTCCGCCAAACCGATGTCCCGGCGAAGAAGGCTTCCTTCGGGGGCCGTAAGAGGGATTCCTTCGCTGACGCCCGCTCCAGTAAGAAGCCTAAGTTGGCTTTGGTGCGTAACTCTCCTTCCTCCTCCTCCTCTCAGAAGACTCAGCTCTTCCAGCGCATGCTTAGCGACCAGATCCTTGAGGCTACCATCCAGGAGTGGGACAGGCTCTCGTTGGCTGAGGCCGCCAAGGACAATGTGGTGGCCAATGCCAAGAGCTTTTTCCTTGATCTAAAAATCTCCGAACAGGTTGCCAAGATTGCCCGGATTGATGAGGGGCTGCGGGCAGACCTGAAGCAAGTGAAAGCGGATCTAGCTTCCGCTGTCAAGGAGAGGGATGCCTACCAGAAGGCAAACCTTAAGTTCAAGGAAGCGGAGACCAAGGCCTTTCAGGAGAAGAGGAAGGAGGACAAGCTGCGGCGAGGACTAGAAGAGGAGGTGGATGGCCTGCGGAGGCAGGTTAACGAGCTGGAGCTCCAGGTGAAGGGTCTCCAAGGTGCGCCATAGCCAAGGCAGGGAGAAAAGAACGGGAGGCCACCACCTTTGAGGCCGGGGTTGCTGCGGGCATCAAGGACTGTGTAAAATCAGCCTACAGGTTCTTCTTAGAGAATGACTGGGCTAAGTTGGGGCCTGATGCCGCGGTAGCCCTGGAGGAGGCGAAGGCCGAGGATGCAGCCGGCCTGGATAAGGTTGCAACGGCCCCTCCGGGTCTCTCCGGGGATGGTGCTGAGAAAGGGGCTGCGGTCGAGGACCAGTCGAAGCCTACGGAGTTGATCTCCACGGGTATCGATGCAACGATCCCGGTGGGGTCCCGGCTGCAGCCCTGGCGGAAACTGCCGCCTCGTAGGATGCCCCCGCTGCCGACGAGAATTGAGTTTTATGGATGAGGGTGCGGGCACCTCCGAATGCCACGCAAGATATTTGCTATTGCAAGGGCCTCCTCTTGTTGGTGCGGGGAGGAATTCCTCTTGTAATCTTTTTATATATAATTGGTTTCACTCCCCATTTTCCTTGTATGACTTTGCTGTATTCTTTCCGCTGTTGCATGTATTTGCCATCTAACCTTCCGTGTAGGTAGAATGAATGAATATAAGGTGTAACCATATATTGAAAACATAGTAAGCTCAGTTATCCGGGGTTGCGACCCTTAAGACTCCATCCTTGATATTGGTTTTCGTTGAATGACGGTATAGTGCTATAATAACTTTAATAGATTTGCTTCTCTGACAAACTTGGTAATAATTAACATTAGCTCGTGTAGACTTAAGTTTGAATGTAAAATTGGCGCTTCTCGCGCGAACCCTGAGCGTAAGCCTTGAGAGAAAGCCCTGAGCGTGAGCCTTGAGGGCAAGCCTTGAGCGCAAGCCTTGAAGCAATCCTCAAGTGTAAGCCTTCAGGGAAAGCCTTAAAGTAATCACCAAATGTAAGCCTTGAAATAATCCCCTAATGTAAGCCTTGAAGTAATCCCCTATTGTAAGCCTTGGAAGTTATGATATACTTTAAACCTTGAAAGCCTCGGTAGGCTTTAAACCTTGAAAGCCTTGACAGGCTTTAAATCTTGAAGGCTTTGATAAGCCCCAAAACCATGCGAGCTTGAAAAGCTTGAGACCTTGAAAGCTTTGATAAGCTATAACCTTGAAGGGCTTTAATAAGCCCAAAAATCATGCAAACTTGAAAAACTTGAAACCTTGAAAGTTTTGATAAGCTTTAACCTTGAAGGGCTTTGATAAGCCCTACTTCCAATAAATGCAGCCTTGCAAGCTTGAAAAGCTTGAAACCTTGAAAGCTTTGATAAGCTATAACCTTGAAGGGCTTTGATAAGCCCAAAAACCATGCAAGCTTGAAAAGCTTGAAACCTTGAAAGCTTTGATAAGCTTTAACCTTGAAGGGCTTTGATAAGCCCTACTTCCAATAAATGCAGCCTTGCAAGCTTGAAAAGCTTGAAACCTTGAAAGCTTTCATAAGCTTTAACTTTGAAGGGCTTTGATAAGCCCAAAAATCATGCAAGCTTGAAAAGCTTGGAACTTTGAAAACTTTTTGATAAGGTTTAACCTTGAAAGGCTTTGATAAGCCCAAAAATCATGCAAGCTTGAAACCTTGAAAGCTTTGATAAGCTTTAACCTTGAAGGGCTTTGATAAGCCCTACTTCCAATAAATGCAGCCTTGCAAGCTTGAAAAGATTGAAACCTTGAAAGCTTTGATAAGCTATAACCTTGATGGGCTTTGATAAGCCTCAAAACCATGCAAGCTTGAAACCTTGAAAACTTTGATAAACTTTAACCTTGAAGGGCTTTGATAAGCCATACTTCCAATAAATGCAGCCTTGCAAGCTTGAAAAGCTTGAAACCTTGAAAGTTTTGATAAACAACCTTAAAGGGCTTTGATAAGCCCAAAAACCAGGCAAGCTTGAAAAGCTTGAAACCTTGAAAGCTTTGATAAGCTTTAACCTTGAAGGGCTTTGTTAAGCCCTACTTCCAATAAATGCAGCCTTGCAAGCTTGAAAAGCTTGAAACCTTGAAAGCTTTCATAAGCTTTAACCTTGAAAGGCTTTGATAAGCCCAAAAATCATGCAAGCTTGAAAAGCTTGAAACCTTGAAGGCTTTTTGATAAGGTTTAACCTTGAAGGGCTTTGATAAGCCCAAAAACCATTCAAGCTTGAAAAGTTTGAAACCTTGAAAGCTTTGATAAGCCATAACCTTGAAGGGCTTTGATATGCCCAAAAACCATGCAAACTTGAATAGCTTGAAACCTTGAAAGCTTTGATAAGCTTAACCTTGAAGGGCTTTGATAAACCCTACTTCCAATAAATGCAGCCTTGCAAACTTGAAATCTTAAAAGCTTTGATAAGCTATTGAAAGGCATATGTTCAGCCTATTTGTATTTAAAGAGGTACAACTCAACTAAGATAAGAAAGCTCAGTAAATAGCAAGTCATCGGAATCCGTACGAAGAACGTCAAATGATTTATGGGAATTATATGTCAGATAAATTCCAAGATGTTGCTGCACACCACTAAAAGAAGTTCATTAATATGTTCAAGCCTCAGTGCACAAATAATCTTTTGTGGTACGTCCAGGAGTTCAGAAGATATAAAGTTTCTATACTTCATTATATCAGAAGATTCCATTTAATGAAGAAGTACTTACAAGACGAAGACTCGACGAACAAACCAAATTCTTAATGCTTATTTGACGAAGAATATTTAATTTAACTAGATACAGATGAACCAGACAGTACATCTGTGTATCAGTTATTCAAATTAAATATTTGAAGTCAAGCAGAAGTGGTAGTTCGATCGATCGACAGATCAAGAAGAAGTTATTAAAGTTTAAAGAAGACAGGAAGTAATTCTACTGAAGATTGGGTGTTTAAATATTTAATGGACTATTATTTCACCTCTCAAATAATTCTATTAATTATGTAATTTATTTATTAAATTAATTCACTCTCGAATTAATTTGATTTATGAATATATATAATTAAATTAATTAAGTGGATAATTCTCTATTTAATTTAAACTACATTTTACATCTATTTCACCTATACAAACGCAGCAAGACAATTGTAAATTGTCTTGACGATTTGTTTATTGGAAAAGATGTGAACGCAGCATGACAATCTAGGATTGTCTGGCCGAATTCTTGCCTAAAAGAAATTGATGCTATGCAAGACAATTCGACTTTGTCTTACCGAAGGAAAATGAAAGTCTACAAGACAAAGAAATTGTCTGACCGTGTGTCCACTGCCAAGACAAATACTTTGTCTTACTGAATGTTAATGGTTGTCTGCAAGACAATCTAATTGTCTGTCCGTTGCTTGTGGTGACTGCCAAGACAATCTTTGTTTGTGTTGTCTTACAAAAATGATCAAGTGGTCAAGACAATTGCAGATTGTCTTTCTCCCGTGATAAAAAGACTTGGTAGGCAATTTTCAATTGTCCTACCTTGTTTCTTTTTGTCTTGCCCATGCCAATTTGTCTTGCCCTTATTGTTTTGTCTTTCCACTACTTGTATTTGTCTTGTCTTTCAAATGTCTTACAAGTTCATATGGTTGCCTATATATATGGCTTTCCATTCTTCATTTCAAGTGTTCATCACTTTGTAAATCAAAGCATTTGTAAAGCTTTCAAGTTGTTCGTAACTTGCTTGATCGTTATATCCACAGTTTTTTGTGCTTTGATAACCCGGTTGTTTTAATCACTAAATCAAGAATATACCCTGTCGAATTTATTCTACGAACTTTAATGGACATTAAAACTGAACCATATTAATTATATAACGACTTCAAACATTGTTATATTAATTAATTATAATCTGATTAACAAGTTATATTCATTTAGATTCACTTCCGCGATAATTTGGTATCGATTGTATTTAACCCCCCCCCCCTTCTAGAATCGTATTTGGACCTAACAATTAGCATCAGAGCGGTTGATACCATTTTTCCGTATCAGATCCTATACACACTCTGTAACGTCCAAATATTTTTTATTCAAATTAATTTTATTCCAAAAATTAATTTTAATTTAAAATATTTTTCTTTCAGTAATCCAAATCTCATCCAAACACTATTCACTTTTAATCCTTAAAAATGAGTACACAAAAGATTAGTAGCATTAAAATCCCACCGTTCAGCAAAGAACACTTCGGCCTATATGGAAGAGGCACATGTTACTATTCCTCCGCACTGCGAACAAGAAATTTATCGGGATATTGAACAAGGGTGTTTCTACTCCGATGAAGCTTATAATAGCACACGAAGAGGATGGTGTGTTAATGCCTCATAAAACTGTTCCGAAAGAACTTTCTGAGTACACTGATGAAGAGAGTGAACAGATGAACCTAGATGACACTCTCCAACTGATCTTAGTTGAATCCCTAGATCCTATCATGTACAATGCTGTTGTTAATTGTACGAATGCGAAGCAAATCTGGGATACGCTAGAAATCATCAATGAAGGCTCAGAAGAAGTAAGAGAGAACAAGAAAGAAATACTGATGGCTCAGTATGAACAGTTTGGTTCCAATCCCGGAGAAGGGATTTCAGATGTATTTATCAGACTTAATAATCTAATTAACAACTTAAATCTGAATGGAAAATACTACGACAATAAAGAGGTCAACATGAAGTTCCTCTTAACCCTTCTGGAACATCTGGAACACAGAATCACTGCAATCAGGGAAAGCAGAGATCTGAATGAGATATCTCTGGAAAGACTCTACGGAGTTCTGAAAACTTATGAACTGGAACAAGTTCAGACAAAGCAGAGATATGGATGGGGTAAAACACAGAACCACTCAAGAGCTCTAGTTGTTGAATCACCTACACCGGAAGAAAAGAAGGATGTTGTTGTTCCTTCTAAAACCACTCAGGATTTTGTTGTACCTGAGATGGGTCAGACTGTTTCTTCTAGTGGTGATGATGAGTTCTATACAATGGAAGAGCTAGAACTGTTAGAAGATCAATCTCTATCACTGTTTGCCAAGAAGTTTGGAAATATGAGATTCCGGAAGAACCCTTCCTACAAATACAAACCTACTGCTAGTAAGTTTCAGAAGGGAGGTTATTCATCTTCTACAAGCAAAAGAGGATACAAGAGTGGGATGGTGGACAGAAGTAAGTTTAAATGTTTCAACTGTGGTGAACCGGGACACTTTGCAACTGAGTGCAAGCAACCCAAGGTTCAAGGAAAGAGAAAGGATTCCTACGATGAGCTGAAACAGAAGTATGATGCCTTAGTGAGAAAGCATCAGGAAATTTCTGGAGGTCAAAACTTCAAAAGCAAATCTTATCTGGCAGAAGGCAAAAGCTGGGATGATACAGATAGTGATGAAGAGGAGCAGCTAGGGAATGTTGCTTTCATGGCTAATACTGGATCATCTTCACCTCCTCCTGCTGGAAGCTTTCAGGTAGATCCTACATGCCCTAAACTGTTTATGCAATTAGGACTTGAAAGAGATGATGTTATTAAAAAATTGAAATCTGCCAATCTTAAAATTGATACGTTAGTCTTAGATATTCATGCTTATAAGATGAATGAGATGAATGTATTGAAACCTAAAATTGAACAACTGACTATGGATTTAGGATTACAAGTTGCTAAAGTCAGAGTTCTAGAAAAAGGTGAGATTGCTTTAAGACATCAGCTAGACGAAGAGAAAGTGAAATGCAAAGCCTTTAAGGATGCCTCTACTATAGTTAAAGAGCTTAATGATAAACAAGAGATCAAGAGAACTGTTGGAATAGGCTTTGACTATAACAAATCTGTAGGTAAGGCTAGTAACATTACTTCCTTTAAGAAGAGTGCTGAGGAGAGAGGAATTCCTTTTGTTTTGAAAGATTCCCCTCATCCTTTGTTTAAATCATCAGTAGCTGAACCTCTTTTAGAAACTCCTGTTGTCATTAAATATGAACTCAAACAGGAAGATCTTAAAATGAAAGAGAGTAATGAGAAGAGAGATGAGATTCTGACAAACCTGAAACCAATCAAAGTGAATGGCAATGTTAATTAGGTTGCCTAAAGCTGGTTTAGGTGTCAACTCAGAAATAACTAAGTTCAACAAGCCTAATAACTTTGTGAATAGTAAGAACAGAACAATAGATGCCATTCTACTGAGAACTTCAAATCTGTTAATAATGTTAGAGTAGAATCTGTTGATGTTCCTACTATTGTGACTAATACTCCTGTTATCCCTATATTTGATGCATGCCATAAATTTTGTGGTGTTGACAATTGTATGATTTGTGCTTTCAATACTATGTCTGCTTATTTTAAGAATTTGCATGCTAAAAATGAAAACACGCCACCAAGACAACACACAAACAAGAAGTATGCTAGGGCAAAGACTGCTAGTCCTCCTCGTGTTAGGAAGGAGACTTATGTTCCAAAGCCTAAAACTAAGGTTTATAAGGCTGTTGTTAAGGAAGTAAGTTCAGTCAAGTCTGAACCAAGTATCAGTCCAAGAGGCTCTGTTGTTACACCTGATAGAAATCAGTTCTTTAAGTTTGCTGGACCCAATCAAGTGTGGGTCCCAAAGAATGTTTAATCAAGTTGTCTTTTGCAGGGTGCCAGTGGAGTTGTTCGAGTTGTTTGGGTGCTTGACAATGGAGCGTCAAGGCACATGACTGGCAATAGATCCCTGCTTACTGAAGTGAGAGAGGCAACTGGACTTACAATAACTTTTGCTGATAATAGCAAGGGTCGTACTGTTGGATATGGCAAGTATAAAGTTGGAAGGATCATCATAGAAGAAATTGCACTAGTTGAAGAACTTCAACATAATCTCCTTAGTGTCAGCCAGTTTTGTGACAAGGGTTATTATGTTCACTTTGAAAAGGAAATATGTATAATCAAACATACCAAGGATAAACGTCCTTCACTATGTGGCATCAGGAAAGGCAACATATTCGTAGCTGATCTATCTACTGGACCAGGAAATGAATATCACTGTTTCTATGCAAAAGCATCTTTTGAAGATAGTCAGTTATGGCATAAGAAACTCTCACACCTCAACTTCAAAACTATAAACTCTCTGGTCAAGAGAGATTTAGTGAGAGGTTTGCCTTCCCTGGAATTTACATCTGATGATCTCTGTGAAGCTTGTCAGAAAGGAAAAGCGAAGAGAGCATCTCACAAAAGCAAAACCATCAATAGTATTATTGAACCATTGCATCTTTTGCACATGGATTTATTTGGCCCAGTGAATATTACGTCAATTGATGGAGGAAGATATGCTTTGGTCATTGTGGATGACTTCTCAAAGTTTACTTGGGTTTACTTCCTAGCTTCCAAGGATGAAACTCCCCTGACAGTAATTGATCATACCAAGCAAGTTGAATTGGAAAAGGGTGTTCCTGTAAAAGCTGTAAGATCAGATAATGGAACTGAGTTCAAGAATCAAACCTTAATCAACTTTTACTCTGACAAGGGAATCAACAGACAGTACTCAGCACCAAGGACTCCACAACAGAATGGAGTCGTCGAAAGAAAGAATCGTACACTGATTGAAGCTGCTAGAACAATGATTGCTGAAGCAAAGCTTCCTCTGTACTTTTGGGCTGAAGCTGTGAGCACTGCCTGTTACACCCAGAATAGAACTTTGATCAATAAGGATCACATGAAAACTCCCTTTTAACTGTATAACAACAAGAAACCATATGTCAAACATCTTCATGTCTTTGGAGCCAAATGCTTTGTTCTTAAACATGGTGAAGAGAATCTAAGTAAGTTTGAGCCAAAGGCATATGAAGCAATCTTTGTTGGTTATACCAAAATTGCTTATAGAGTTTTTGTGATTGACACTCTGTCAGTGAAAGTTAGTGTCAATGTTACATTTGATGACACTAAACTTCCAAGTCTACAATCTGCTGATCCATCTGAGTCTCTGAAGTTTGACAACTATCCAGACTCTGATTCAGATGATGATACCACCTGAGGCTGCAACAGGAGATGACAACAATGATGGTGATGATCTAGGCAATGGTGGAGGAAATGGTGGAAACACTGGAGATTCCACTAGTGCCAGTGGTGGATCATCAAGTCAACCTGGCAACAACTCAGGGGGAGCTGATGGATCAACTAGTCACACATTTCAGCTTAATGATAATACTGCTGAATCATCAAGGACA
Organism: Daucus carota subsp. sativus; assembly: GCF_001625215.2. Lineage (NCBI taxonomy): Eukaryota > Viridiplantae > Streptophyta > Magnoliopsida > Apiales > Apiaceae > Daucus > Daucus carota. Next base: position 23,253,417 of record NC_030389.2, on the reverse strand, counting down.
CATCTTCCAAGGGAAAGGATTTGGAGCAGAGATCATCCCTTTGATTTAATTATTGGTGATCCTGATGCTGGTATCAAGACTAAAAGTGCTACGACAAATGAATGCCTATTCTCTGGGTTTCTATCTCAACTAGAACCAAAGAAAATAGAAGAAGCACTTGCTGATCCTGATTGGGTTCTTGCCATGCAAGAAGAACTCAATCAATTTGAGAGACAAGAAATCTAGGCCCTGGTTCCAAGACCAAAAGGAAAATCTACCATTGGAGCTAGATGGGTCTTCCGTAACAAGTTAGATGGTGATGGCATTGTTGTGAGAAACAAAGCTAGACTGGTTGCAAAAGGTTATTCACAAGAAGAAGGAATTGATTACGATGAAACCTATGCTCCAGTTGCTCGTCTTGAAGCCATCAGAATATTTCTTGCATTTGTTGCACACTCCAACTTCAAGGTTTATCAAATGGATGTGAAAAGTGCATTTCTGAATGGAAAGCTAGAAGAAGAAGTATATCTGGAACAGCCCCCTGGCTTTGAAAATCCAGAGTTTGCTGATTTTGTATACTTCCTATTCAAAGCTGTCTATGGACTCAAGCAGTCACCAAGGACATGGTATGATACTCTCTCTGAGTTTTTGGTTGAAAACAATTTTACTAGAGGTGTCATAGACAAAACTCTCTTTTACAAATTGCATGATAAGGATATGATATTTGTACAAATATATGTTGATGATATTATATTTGGTTCTACTAACGATAACTTGTGCAAGAGATTTGCTAAGTTGATGCAGAGTAACCATGAGATGAGTATGATGGGTGAGCTGTCCTACTTCCTTGGTCTTCAAGTAAGCCAAAAGGAAGATGGAATATTCATTTGCCAATCCAAGTATGTTAGAGATCTTCTTCGAAAGTATAATCTAGAAGACTCTTCACCGGCAAAAACACCCATGGCCACTGCCACAAAGCTTGACCAGGATAAATCTGGTAAGAAAGTTGATATCACAAGCTATCGAGGTATGATTGGCTCTTTTCTTTATCTTACTGCAAGTAGACCAGATATCATGTTTGCAACATGTTTGTGTGCTAGGTTCCAAGCTGATCCTAAAGAATCACATCTTATAGCCGTCAAAAGAATCTTTAGATATTTTAAGGGTACACCTGGATTAGGTATTTGGTACCCTAAGAATACTGGTTTTGACTTAACCGGCTATACAGATTCTGATTATGCAGGATGCAGGATTGATAGGAAGAGTACGTCTGGAAGCTGTAAATTTCTAGGACGTCGGTTGGTTTCCTGGTATAGCAAGAAGCAGCACTCCATGTCTACTTCTACTGCTGAAGCTGAGTATATAGCTGCTGGTAGCTGCTGTGCTCAGATCTTGTGGATTAAGAATCAACTAAATGATTATGGTGTTGTAGTCAACAAAATTCTTATATTTTGTGATAATACAAGTGCCATAGCCATTTCCAACAATCCGGTTCAACATTCAAGAATCAAGCACATTGATATCAGGTATCATTTCATTCGAGAACATGTCATGAATGGTACAGTGGTGTTACATTTTGTACCCACGACTGAGCAAATTGCTGACATCTTCACTAAACCACTGGATGAATCCACTTTCTCTAAGCTGGTTTGTGAGTTAGGGATGTTAAATATGACATAGTTCTCTTGTATATATTTTTCATATGCATTATATGTTTTTATATATTTTTTGTGAATTTTCTGTGTAATTATATCTATATTATTAGATTTTATATGATTTTCTGTATATTATCTGATAATATTCTGAGTAATTATACATGCTTATATTTTAATCTGTAATTTTCTAAGTGCTCATGTACTCCCCTGTAGTATTCTCTAGGCATTTAGATAATTATTTGTATTTATTTTGTATTTTTCAAAATTAATTAAGCATAAATATTTGAGTTTAAGTTTATTCATGTTAGGTCCTTTAAACTCACTATATAAGTTAATATAGTGAACACAATCAATAACACAGTATGACAATATAAGAGATTAATTGCAATAAACTCTTATTCACAATGCTCAGTAGGTTACAAAAACTCTCTTAGTGATTTATATGTTATCACTAAAAGCTGCTAGGGTTCTATGAACAATATACTCGATAACTTAACTCCTATAGAGTAACCCCAATCTGTGTTTATATATACACAGTTACAAAATCAATCTCTGATTTGATATCCTATAAATCAGCTATGTATTCTATCAATCAGAGATTGCTACTGTTTTCTGTTTGGTTTCCATAGTCAGCAAATCACTCCTCTGCTTCTATCCTTCCTTGAAGTATATCCGCTTCTGAGCTCTTTCCACGTGTAAACTCTGACGAGCCTTGACTATGTAAACTCTGATCAGACTTTAGCAAACTCTGATCAGTTCCCAGCTTAAACTCTGATCACTCCTATTCTTAAACAAACTTTCAGAACATTAGTAATCATCAATTATATCTAACAATCTCCCCCAACTTGTGCATAAACATGTTATGTGCAAGTTAATGGATAATTGATGATGTCAAAACAAATAAGTCAAATGCAACAGAGTTTAGCTACATAACAGAAAACTTTTAAAACTTACAGATACTTTTACTCCTTAGCTTCATAGACACCATTGGCTGTCTTTAAGTATTCTCTGAGGAGTTCCTTTTCAACTTCTGCAAGTGCTGCAGTCATCTGTCTTTTGACTTCTCGTAATTCTGGATCTGAAACTCCAGTTTGATAGATGGCAGCTCTAAGATCATAAATCTTATTCCTTTTCATGTCCTTGTCCAGCCTAATGTAGTAACCTTTGTCAGACTCTTCATTGAAACTAAGAGCTCTGATCCCAGCTACTGTCTCCAATTGTGCTGAATTTTTCTTCATCTCAACTAGCTGTCCTTGGTCATTGAAGTACTTTGGAACAAAAGGTCCAGCATTCTTGTTTCCAGTTATACCCATCTTTCTCCTGATTTGATCTTTGATCAGATTTGAGATGTGTTGACATGACTTGTTCTTCACTTGAAATATGTACAAAACATATCTCAATTCCTCCCAGTGTTTAGCATAAAGATCAACTTCAATAACTCTAAACACTGTTCCATCAGACATAAAGAAGATAAGAATGTTATCACCTCTGTCATTCTTTACCAGTTGGACTGAATCAAGTTTGTCCATTCTTTCTTGCAATGCTCCAGTCTTGGGTGCACAGAGAGATGAGGGGTCTGTTGGCATTGATCTTATACTCTGATCAAATTTTTCATATTTAGATCCTAATCCTCCTTTATCTCTTCCTGCTTTTCGATGAGAGATTGGTTGAATTGAGCCCTTGTCGAAATTTATCTCAGTCATCAGACTTGGCTTTGCAAATCCTGGCAATGGGGTTGTTGTTGGTTTAAACACGACTTGAGCCTTGTCAGAGGTTGTGTCTTTCTTAGCTTCTTCATTAACTTGAGCTATGTCAGAGGTTAATATTTCTTTCTGTAATTCTGCAATGTGAGCTCTGTCAGAGATTGCAGCTTCTTTTTGTTTTTCTTCTACAACTTGATCTCTGTCAGAGGTTGTATACTTCTTTTGAACCCAACCTTTCTCTAGGTGTTCATCTACTTTGCTTTTTCCCTTGGTTGTATACTCATCTTCAGAGTATACCTTTTTGATTGGTAAACTCTGATTGGCAGTAGCAGTTTCCTTTATCATTATCCCCTTTTCTTTTGGTTTGGCAGTTGATTTTGCAGGTTTCTGAATTTGTCCTGAGGCTATAGCTTGATCATATTCTTTCTTTAGCTCAGCTTCCTCTGCAGCAATCAATTCCAAATCCAATGTAGCCTCTGGATTTTCTTTTTCAAAGACCAGTCTGGCATACTCTTCATCTGTCATAGGTTCATCTGTTCCAGCAACTTGTCTTCCCTTGGATCCAGATGTAACATTATGTGTTGGAGCAGATTTTGAGCTTTGCTTTGACTGTGACTGCTTTGCACTGTCAGAGTTTGAAACTCTTCCACCAGTTGCAGCTTGAAATCTCTTATGTTTGGTGAAGTCATCCACATCATCATCATCATCATCCTTCTTTCTTTTCAGAGTTTGAGAAGTAGACTTGCATTTGACATTAGCTACTCTCTCCCCCTTTTTGACATCATCCTCTTCAGGAATCAGTACTGATGTGATTAAAGAAAGAGAGGATTGGATGGCTTCCAGCTGTTTGGTCATTGTGGATTGGGTAGCCTCAACTGAAGTCCTTCAGAGGTAGTAAGTTTCTTTTCTTGTCCATGTTTTGAGTTTCAGCCAAATTTGCTACCTCAGTTCTAAGACTATTTACAGACTTGGATGTTTGAGCATGAGCTGTATGGAATGTCTTCAGATACAGGACTGTGGCTTTGAGACTAGACATTACATCAGAGTTTGTAATTTTGGTCTCTGCTAGAGATAAAAATTCTTCAGCTTTTGGAGGCTCCAGAGAATGTTGATGACTGAGCCATAGTTTGTCCCAGACTTCATTTGGAGGATCAACTTGAAGATCCCTGGGAAGAGAATCTGTCCTTTGAGGTTGCAGTCTTGCATTATACTGAGTTGTAGTCTCCCATTTCTGTTGTTGAAGAGGAGCATGGACTTCATTTTCTTCTTCATCATCATCTTCATCTTCAGAAGCAGGAGGGGAATCATGATGTGCAGACTTGGACTGGTTGACCTCTTCATCCTTTTCATTATCAGAGAGGATGGCTGTATGAGAGGCAAGGAGCAAAGAGTCTTCTGCCAGTTTTTCCTTATCAGAGTCTGCAGGAACATCATCAGTACGATAATTTTCTGCAGCTGTATCATGGATGATGGCACCCTCAGGGATCTTAAATGGAGATATGTGAATTGGAGTGGAGGGTCCATGATCAGAGTTTGGTGTGTGAGGATCAGAGAGTAGTGTTTCAGCTTGAGGAGTAACTGGTTCCTCACACCTTATTTCTTCATCTACTTCAGATGAGGTAGTAGATGGAGCTGCAGCAGTGGTAGAGAGTGGAAGAGCTTGAAGAGGTGGCACACAGGCAATTGCTTGATGTGCTATCAGAGCTTGGCAAGTGTTAGGAGGGCTGGACACTTGAGGTAATATTGGCTCTTCCTCCACTGTTAGATCAAGAATAGGTCTTTTTGCTTTGACCTTCCTTCTTGTAGGCTTTGCAGCAATCTCAGTAGCTTCAGAGTTTGTTGCAGCTAGAGGTTCCAGATCATCATAGTTATAGGCTGCAACAAGTCTTCTCCTTTTGTGCTTTGTCTGTACAGCAGCCTCAGAGTTTGCTGTTTGAGCATCAGAGTTTGACTTTAGAACTTGTTTGGCAACAGAGGTCCTAGATCTTTTCACAGTAGAAGGGACTGCATCAGACTTTGCAGCCCTTAGTGGTTTTGGTGTAGAGGGTCTGGTAGATGTGGGTTGTCTAGAGGCTGGAGGAGAGACTGGAGGTTGTGGTTGGTTTGGAGGCTGTTGTTGTTGTGCTGGAGGCATATTCAGTCTAGCCCTTAATGGAGCTGGAACTAGAAATGGTCTTAGAATGGGCCTCTTCTCATCCTTGGATATGAGATCTTTGAAAACCCTTTTATGAAGCTTAAAAGGTTTGATCTCATCTGCAGCATCAAAATCCACTTCTCCAACAGTGGCATTAAACAACAATTGGCAAAATCTTGAAAAATATATGACTTGACGATTTTCTTGCATTCTTTCACCAATATTTCTAATAACTAATCTACCAAAATCAAAATTAGTAGAATAGATCAGAGAATACCCAATTTGTAGCATATCAAGAGGAATGGCATCCCAGTTAGTACACTTCTTCTGGAAGGCCCTAGTGATGCAGTCGAAGAAAAAGCTCCACTCCTTTCTGAGTCCTGGACGCTTTAATTGACCCAACTTATCAAGAGATTCGTGGTAGCCCAAATCAGTCATCATGGTTCTGAGATTGGCATCTCCATTAGTTATGTAAGCAGCATTCTCTAGCAGATTGAATGCTGCTCGAACAGTGGCTGGAGTGACAGCATACTCCGCGCCTTCATATTCAAACACAATGGATGGTGATCCAGCTGCACCACCATTGTCATACTGCCCTGTTTGCCAAAAGGTTATTATCTGACTCCCAGATAATCTAGCAGGTGCAGTAAGAGCACGAGCCAAGGCACTTTGTGCCAGAAACTGCTGGATTACATGGTAATCCCTTGGAACATCTGTTGTGTCAAGAATGGCTGCATGGTTGTTTGGTACAAACTCCACACCTGCATAGGTAAACGCTGAAGTGGCCATTAGAGCAGAGTTTGTAAGGTGTTTGATAAAGTGTGTAAGTGAAAGTGCAAGTAGCAGAGAAGAGAGTTTGTGTGTATAGAGAGAAGAGTTTTAGAGAAGAGAGTTTGTGTGTATAGAGAGAGTGTATCAGGGAATAATGATCAGTAAAAATTTGAAATGTAAAAACCCTTCAGATTTTATTCCGCTGTATACGTTTGGTCTTTGGCACACTAAGCGAGTGAGTGGGACACCTGTCAGATTTTAACTGGAATTGGCATGTTAGTGGCATGGAGAAAGAAGAAAAACAGTAATCATTAGTGCTGTAAAACTTGGGCAGTAGTAAATGCTGATTACACGTTTTCCTATCAAAATGTTCTGCATGCATTCCACTAATAATACAACCGTTTGTAACACTCTTTTCACATTCTCTGAACAGCTAAAATAAATCAATAGCAAATTCCTCGAATTTTAAACTCTGAGACTTCGAACAGAGAAAATAAATTTCTAAGTACCTCAGAATAAAGACATAATAGTCAAAATATTCATCAAAAATCAGATGTTGTCATAAAATCCATAGCTCAATAATGTGCTTGTGAAATGTGTGTGTGCGGACATATTAAATCAGAGACTATAGAATATCACAATTTCGTAAGTATAAGGTAGACAGAAGTAATTTATTCAAACTCTCAAGACATAGACAGGAGACATACTCTGATGAAGAAATGTAATTTTAACTACCCCCTTTTTTTTTTTCAGGACGCTTCTCAGTGTAAGTGAGGCACGACCTTTAAATATAATATTGCATTAGTATTGCTCCAGTAATCAGAGATTGTGACTGGTCACCATAGATCATAACATCTAAGCACTTGCTTCATACCAGCAAATGTTTGGGTCTTTCCAGTCATTGTCATACGGACATCTAAGATCTCAAAGGAGTACCATGCTTATTTTGAGGGGTGTGTTATAAGGCATCAGAGTTTATAATCACTGTCTAATTTTTTTTAATGAGAGAAAATGCAAATTAATCAGTCTCACTTATAATTAAGATATGTGAAGTAATAGAGTCTCAATGATGTCAACATGCATCTAATGTAAAACAGTAGCACAAAATTGAGATCAAGATTAAAGAGCTCAATGAGATTTATGATTACTAATTTTAAATCATGCTTCATAGTATCTTCACAGGTGATATGTCTCAAAGAAATAAAATGAAAAAAAATAGTGTCAGAGAATGTCATCAGAGAATGTAACAATCAGAGTATGTCATCAGAGAATGTAACAATCAGAGTATGTCATCGGAGAATATGAGCAGAGAATATGAGCAAAACATATTAAGGCACACAGGGGAATATGACAGTGTTTAATCAGAACCTGATATCATGCCTAGTTCATTTACCAGCCGAGTGAAAGTTGCTTCACTAAGTGGTTTGGTGAATATATCTGCTAGCTGCTGATCAGTAGGAACAAAGTGAAGTTCAATGGTTCCTTCCAGCACATGCTCCCTTATAAAATGATATCTTATGCTGATGTGCTTGGTCAGTGAATGTTAAACTGGATTTCCTGTCATAGCAATAGCACTTTGGTTATCACAATAAATAGGAATTTTAGAAAAGGATAACCCATAGTCCAACAATTGATTCTTCATCCAAAGAATTTGAGCACAACAGCTGCCTGCAGCTATATACTCTGCCTCTGCTGTGGATGTTGATATTGACTTTTGCTTCTTGCTGTACCAAGAAACAATTCTTCCACCCATAAATTGACAACTCCCACTTGTGCTTTTCCTGTCAATTTTGCAACCTGCAAAATCTGCATCAGAGTATCCAATTAGACTAAAGTCTGATTCTCTAGGATACCATAATCCCAATGATGTGGTTCCCTTGAGATATCTGAAAATCCTCTTTACTGCAATCAGATGAGGTTCTCTTGGATCTGCCTGAAATCTTGCACATAGACATGTGGCATACATTATGTCTGGTCTACTTGCAGTGAGATAAAGCAAAGATCCAATCATTCCTCTATAGTTTGTGATATCTACAGATGCACCAGTGTCTTTGTCTAGTTTGGTTGCTGTTGCCATAGGGGTTGTTGCAGCTGAACTTTCTTGCATACCAAATTTCTTCAAGAGATTTCTGGTATATTTGGCTTGATTTATAAAAATCCCATCTTCTGTCTGTTTAACTTGTAAACCCAGAAAATAACTGAGTTCCCCCATCATGCTCATTTGGTATCTAGACTGCATGAGCTTGGCAAATCTTTGACAGAGTTTAGCATTAGTGGAACCAAAGATGATATCATCAACATAGATTTGAACTAAGAGCAGATCATTACCATGATTTAAATAAAACAGGGTTTTGTCTATGGTACCTCTAGTAAATCCACTTTCAAGAAGAAATTGAGCCAGAGTTTCATACCATGCCCTTGGAGCCTGCTTTAGTCCATAAAGTGCTTTGTCCAATCTATAAACATAGTCTGGATGCTTTGGATCCACAAAGCCTGGAGGTTGTTCAACATATACCTCTTCATCCAGTTTCCCATTAAGAAAAGCACTTTTGACATCCATCTGAAATACCATGAATTTCTTGTGTGCAGCATAGGCCAGAAAGATTCTAATTGCCTCCAATCTTGCAACTGGAGCAAATGTCTCATCATAATCAATACCTTCCTGTTGTGAATACCCTTTTGCCACAAGTCTTGCTTTATTCCTTGTGATGACACCTTCACTATCAGATTTGTTTCTGAAAACCCATTTTGTACCAACTATAGATCTATTTTTGGGTCTTGGTACTAGGGTCCAGACTTCATTTCTTTCAAATTCATTTAGCTCTTCTTGCATTGCTTGAACCCAGTCAGCATCTTGAAGAGCTTCCTCTACCTTTTTAGGTTCTGTTTGTGACAGAAAGCAATGATATAAACACTCATTTGCTGTAGCTGCCCTTGTTTGCACACCTGCTTCTGGATTTCCAATAATCAAGTCAGGTGTATGAGTTTTTGTCCACTTCCTAGCATGTGGAAGTTGACTTTCCGCAGCATTGGATCCTCCCCCTTGATCCATGCTCTCTTGATTCTTTTGAGCTGCTTCTGTATGAACTGTAGCTCCCCCTGAATCTGTGCTATCAGTGTTTGATTCAACATTCTCTGATAAGTTTGGATCTTGGGTAGAGTCTGAAGAATTTTGATTCTCCCCCTCAACATATGCTTCATTATTATGACCTTGTGGATTTTCAGCAGAGTTTGCTGCATTTTGCCCAAAGTCAGAGTTTGACTGTGCAGCAGAGTTTGTTGAATCAGAGTTTGTTGAATCAGAGTTTGTTGAATCAGAGAATATTTCTTCATTTTCAAAATGCAATTCCTCATGATCATCCATATCTGCTAAACCCATAATTCTCTTGTCATCAAATGACACATGTATGGATTCCATGATCACCTTGGTTCTGAGATTGTAGACTCTGAAGGCCTTTGTTGACAGAGGGTAACCTACAAAAATGCCTTCATCAGCTTTTAAATCAAACTTTGTAAGCTGCTCTGGATGAGTCTTCAATACAAAGCATTTGCACCCAAATACATGAAAGTACTTCAGGTTTGGCTTCTTTTTCTTCACCATCTCATATGGAGTTTTGCCATGCTTGGTGATTAGTGTTGCATTTTGAGTGAAGCAAGCTGTTTGAACAGCTTCTGCCCAGAAATAAGTAGGTAACTTAGCATCATCAAGCATAGTTCTGGCAGCTTCTACCCAGAAATAAGTAGGTAACTTAGCATCATCAAGCATTGTTCTGGCAGCTTCTATTAGAGTCCTGTTCTTCCTTTCAACTACACCATTTTGCTGTGGTGTACCAGGTGCAGAAAATTGTTGCACTACACCTCTTTCTTTGCAGAATTCTTCCATTGTTGAATTTCTGAACTCAGTCCCATTATTACTTCTAATGATCTTCACTTTGTCTTCAGATCCATTATCCAGTTGCTTCACATGATCCATCAAATGCAAAGCTGTTTCATCTTTAGAGTGAAGAAAATACACCCAAGTATATCTAGTATACTCATCAACAATAACAAGAGCATATTTCTTCCTTGCAATGGATGGTACATTAACTGGACCAAATAGATCAACATGTAGAAGATGATATGGTTTCTTAATTGAGAATTCAGTCTTACTCTTGAAGGATGTCTTTCTCTGCTTAGCCTTTTGACATGAGTCACATAGACCATCTGAAGTGAGTAGTGATTCAGGAAGTCCCCTCACAAGCTTTTTCTTTATAAGCTCATTTATATTGTTGAAATTGAGATGTGAGAGCTTCTTGTGCCACTTCCAACTTTCTTCTGCAGAGATTCTTGTAGATAGGCAAATTGCTTTTCCTTCAGATTTTGTAGACAAGTTTATTTCATAAATGTTTCCATGTCTGTGAGCAATCACTGCCACCTTGCCTGTTGACTTGCTTACTATCTCACTGTGTTCATCATAGAAATCAACATGATATCCTCTGTCACAGATCTGACTGACAGAGAGTAAATTGTGTTTTAGCCCTTGAACTAGAGCTACATTTGAGATGATGACATTTCCTAGATTGATGTTGCCATATCCCAGAGTCCTTCCTATGTTGCCATCTCCATAAGAAACACTTGGGCCAGCTTTCTCCACAAACTCTGACAGCAGGGCCTTATTTCCTGTCATGTGTCCTGAACATCCACTGTCCAGAACTAGGATATTTTTCCTGTTGCCCTGCAATCAAATACACAACTAGTGATTAGTTTTAAGGACCCAGACTTGCTTGGATCCTTTGGTCTTATTAAGTTTGTTAACACTGTCAGCGGAAGACTTATCAGAGTTTAAATCAGAGTTTAAATCAGAGTTTGTGTTAACAGACATTTTCACAAATTTTAAACCAGGAGAATCAATCTTTTTCTTCAAAGAAGGTTTCAATTCATAATAATCATAGTATAAACTATGGTATTCCTTACAAGTGTAGATGGAATGCCATAAACTACCACAATGAAAACAAGGATTTTCTGGTCTAAATCTAGTATTCCTATTCTTAACTTCTGATTTGGGAGACATGGTGTTTATGTCCTTATTTTTCCTGCAAAAAGAAGCAAGATGATTAGGATTACCACAATTATGACAAGTTTTCCTAGGAGCATTTGGGATAGGCATATAATTATTGCTTTTGTTGATACCTACCTTTCCATTCCTATTTTTCTTGGGTTCCTTGACCTTGTTTTCTTGCTTAACCTTCTTGAGCTTATGCTTAAGCTGTTTCTGAGTCATCAATCCTATATTAACCTGTTTGGGTTTATCAGATTTTAACTTGTTGTTAATCTCTGATTCTGATCTACTCTGTTTTGACTTTGAAGATTCTGCAACAAATTTAACAGGTTTGACCTTGGGTTTTTCAGTTTTAATAAACTCTGGTTTTGATGACTCAGCTTCTGTGTTATCAGTATAGCCTAGTCCTTTCTTCCAATTTCCACTACCTAAGATATCCTGAGTAGTTTTCCCTGAATTTGTCCATGTCTTAATTATGTCCTTTTCTTTAGCAAGTTCTGATTGAAGAGATGCATACCTCTTTAATAATTCATATTTGACAATGACAGCATCATCTCTTTCTTTCTGAACTTCTAACATCTGAACTAATTCCTTTTCAAGATAATCATTCCTTTTCTTTACATTTAGAGTTTCAGATTTTAATCTTTCATTCTCTAAAGTCTGATCTCTAAAGCTGATATGCAAAGTTTTGAGGAACAATCTTAACTCAGTTATATCCTCAGTATCAAAGGCAAGAGTAGAATGAGGTACCTTAGCAGTTTCAGAGTTGTTGTCAGTGTTTGCCATCAGAGCATAGTTGACTTCTTCCTCTGAGTCTGATGTATCTGCCCAGTTTCCTTTCTTGGTGATAAAGGCTTGTTCCTTTTCTTTCTTGGCTTTCTTGCATTCATTTGCAAAATGACCCTTTTCACCACAGTTGAAGCAGGTATATTTGTCAGCTTTTCCAGCTTTTCCTTCCTTGCCCTCATTCTTCCTGAAGTTTCTCTTATCAGGAACTCTGTCAGAGTTTCTGTCTTTCCTTGAGAAGCTTTTCCCTTTGTTGAACTTTTTGTAAGCCATCTTCTTGAAGCTTTTAACCATCAATGCTGCTAACTGCATCATTTCATCATCACTGTCCTCAGAGTCTGAGGGAACATTAGAGTTTGAGTCATCATCAGAGTTTGATGACTCAGTATCTGACTTTGTGACATGAGCTTTCCCTTTGTTCTTAGCAGCTTCCTCGTGAACTTTTAGAGCAACAGACTTTGATTTGCCTCCATGACGTTTGCTCCTCTGCTCCATCTCAAGTTCATAGGTCTTTAGTCTTCCAAAAATATCATCAAGAGACATTTCTCCAAGATCAAGATTGTCTCTTATGGTAGTGACTTTCAAATCCCATTTTTCAGGAAGTGCTAGAAGGAATTTAAGATTTGAATCTTCAAGATCAAACTCCTTGTCTACCAGAGATAAGTCATTCAGCAGTTTGACAAACCTGTCATACAGATCTGTCAAAGACTCACCAGATTTTGAGTCAAAGTGCTCATATTCCTGTGTAAGAATGGTTTTTCTGTTTTTCTTGATGGCTTGAGTTCCCTGACATCTGGTTTCCAAAGCATCCCAGATTTGTTTTGCAGTTTTGCACCCAATCACCCTATTAGACATAGCATTATCAAGGGCACTGTGCAGAAGGTGTTTTACTTTTGAGTCTTTGCTTATTGACAAGATGTCCTCAGGGGTATAATCTTTCTTGTCTTTTGGAATCATCTTCTGAGGCTCATCTGCAATCCCAACAGAGAGCTTGGTGGGCATATGTGGTCCATCATAGATTCTGTCTAAGTATTCTGGATCTACAGAGTCCAGAAATATAATCATTCTCTCTTTCCAGACTGGATATTCAGATGCCCTAAGGACCGGAACCCTAAGTGACTCATATCTACTGTTTTGTGATTTCTCAGACATGACTGTGTGATTAAGATCTCACTGTAGGTATATCAACAGAGCTGGCTCTGATACCACTTGTTAGGTCCTTTAAACTCACTATATAAGTTAATATAGTGAACACAATCAATAACACAGTATGACAATATAAGAGATTAATTGCAATAAACTCTTATTAACAATGCTCAGTAGGTTACAAAAACTCTCTTAGTGATTTATATGTTATCACTAAAAGCTGCTAGGGTTCTATGAACAATATACTCGATAACTTAACTCCTATAGAGTAACCCCAATCTGTGTTTATATATACACAGTTACAAAATCAATCTCTGATTTGATATCCTATAAATCAGCTATGTATTCTATCAATCAGAGATTGCTACTGTTTTCTGTTTGGTTTCCATAGTCAGCAAATCACTCGTCTGCTTCTATCCTTCCTTGAAGTATATCCGCTTCTGAGCTCTTTCCACGTGTAAACTCTGACGAGCCTTGACTATGTAAACTCTGATCAGACTTTAGCAAACTCTGATCAGTTCCCAGCTTATCTGATCACTCCTATTCTTAAACAAACTTTCAGAACATTAGTAATCATCAATTATATCTAACAATTCATTTTATTGAATTAAAGTTAAATTCATAAGTATTTATATTTAATTAAAGTTGAAATTTACAAAATATTTGTCTAATATATAGTATTGTTTTTATTATTATTATAGATTTTTGATTTTTAGTGCAAAATGTTTCACTTTTAAAATCAATCAAAAATCATATATTTGTTATTTTATTTTATTTTAGCTCAGCAAGACAATTTCTGTGGTTTGTCTTGTTCAGCCTCTTCCTGGTCTCGGTAAGACAATTATTTGTCTTGCTGAGACTCCTTTTCACCGCTTCAAACCCTGTCAGTAAGACAATTCAAATTGTCTTACCGACACGTAGTGGTTACTTTGTTCTTAGTTTCGGTAAGACAATTGCTGATTGTCTTAAATTGTCTTACTCGCATAAGCAATTGTCGCTCCGAGCATTAGTTGGGTTATTTCGATAAGACAATTTCTAACAATTGTCTTACTAGTGTTTATATACTCCCTCGACTTGCAGACAAGACAATCCCTTTGTCTTGCCTAAACTCATCTTCTCCATCGACTTATACATACATATACGCACACCATTTGATCTGGGTTTTCAAGTTTTTGCCGAAAACTTGCTGGATTCTTGTATTTCAAGCTCATAAGCTTGCTTGGTTTGCGTTGTTGCTCTACTTACAGTCGAACCTCTACCAAAATTTCGAACTGACCTCGTGCGATTTTGATCGGAATTCAAGCCACTTTACTGTGATTGCTCGAGGTTTAACGTTTGCGTTTGCTGTGCTTATCCATGTAATCGATTCCTCTGAGTTGTGCTGCGAACTGTTTTGGATCGACTTGCTGTTAGGGTTCTTAAGAATTTTGGGGATTTTTTCAATTTAAGGGCTTGTTTGGCTAGTTGGTTATTTGAATTTAAGGCGGTGTTTGGATTCCTTGCTGAGTGTAGTTTTAATTTATTAGTGCCATTTAAGTTAATTAAATTTTAATTCGATAATATCCTAATATTTCGAATTATTAATTAATTAATCAAGTTTTAATTATTAGTTGAAATTTGCGAGATATTTGAGAATTATCATTTTATTTGAAAAATTCTCGCTTAATTCAATTTTTAATTATTAAAAATGGCCGGAGAATTTGTGATCGCTGAGACCAACTATTGTGCTAGCCTTAACCCTGATGACTGCTCAGATAGATTCTGGACTTGGGTCAGATTTCTTTCAAGGCAATGTTTGGCCAGTACTGCACTTACAGCTAATATTCCGATTCAAGTGCAACCACTATTCGACTACTACTCAAATGCTGTCAATTCTACGACCCTGGAAAACTACAAGCTGATAAGGGATCTACCTAACGGAAAGAGGATTGTCATCACTGTTGATGATGTGAACAGAATCCTGGGATTTCCAAGGGAAAATTTTGAGCAAGATCCTTCAGATGATGAAATCAGACAATTCTTTCAGGATATTAATTATCAAGCTCAGATCTTTCTCCCTAAGATGTCAAAGGGAAATCTGAAGGCTGAATGGGATGTTTTCTTCGACACCCTGGCGAAGGTGTTTGCTCCCACTAATCGAAAGAATTTTGGCAATATCTCTTCAATGCTGCAAATCTTTGGATTCAGCATAGCTTATAACAGACGGATCAACTTTAGGAAGATTTTTCTCAGGGAGATAATAAGGAAAATGGGGTCTGTTACACAACGATCAATTCATCAGAATGAAAAAGTTGAATGCTTCTATCCAAGGTTTCTGATGTTATTTCTGAATGATAATATGAATGAAGCTGATAGGAACATGTACGTCGATTCTCCTGTTGTTCCTATTCAGAGAACTTGTGCTAAGATCCAGACCAGGCTGGTAAACAAGAAAAAGCATGACAATGTGCCACTGGTGGTGACTCCTTTCATGTTAGAGCAATTCAGTGCTCCATTTCAGCCTATTCAAGTTCCTGAACCTCTACAACAGCAACAATATCAACCTCATCAACAACAGGCTCAACCAGACATTCAAGAAGAACAACAGCAACAATAATCACCTCCCCAAAACATCCAACCACTTCAACTCCTCCAAGACTACCAATCATCCAGCCAATCCTCACATTACTCTCCTTACAACCCTCCTTACAACTCACCACATCAATCACCTCACCAATAATCATACAACTCTCCTCACCAATCTCACAACCAATCCCCTCCACATTACAACTTCTTCCCAGACCAACAAGCCTCCATCTTTCCCTCTCACTCTGAACCTATACCCTCACCTATACATACACATCACATTCCCCAACCACAATCTACCTCTCAGCCCCTGCCTGATGATTCTGCTATCAATCCAGAGCTACAGGACTTCAGGACTGATTTACAGGTAGCCCGGGTACTTTCTAATCTCACTGATACTTTTAATATTGATATTGTAGATTTTGATTGTGATATTGGATTTGATTTCCAGACTCCCAGCTTTGAACCTGAAAACACCCAGGTTCATAACCAAGCTGACGTTTCCATTTCAACAACTGATTCTTCATCAAACACGTCAAACAACACTACTTCAACCCCAGTTGTTAGAAAGGTAGCCCGGAAACGGAGTGGGAGTGCAATTCTGAAAGAACCCGCAGCTCTGTCTCTTAAGAAGCAAAGGGTGGCAGAACCAGAGACAACTGCAGCTGCATCCATTTCCTCCCAAAAGGATTTGGACACTGAAATGGTAAATATACAGTCTCTAGATTCATTCTCTCCACAGAATGCGTTTATTGAAATTGGTCGTCTGACCGCGGTATCGTATAAAGAGTCAAGCACACAACTAGCACTCACGCTAGTAAACACTGAACCTTTGTCTTTTGATTCTTCACTTAGAGAGAGCACAGAATTTCAAAACATGTCTTATGAAAAATTTTCTGATCACTCTTTCTTTTTGGATCAGGATCTACTTGGCAACCTGCAAGTACATCAGCCTTCACAGGCATCAGAAGGACAATTTGTTCCTTCACATCCTTCAGTTCCATCTCAGGGAACTATGGTTGTCTATACAGGTTCTAGTGACGGTGTGAAAAATACGAGTGAAATCAGGCAAACACCGAGCGAAACACATGCACGAGAGGATAGTGACAAATCTTTGAGTGTTCATGAGGTGAGTGCACCCACCAACACAGATCTGTTACAGGAACAAATGTCTGCACTGAAAGCTGAAATTGAAAGGTTGAATGCTGAGAATGCTAGATTCAAAAGTGGAGAGCTAGTGACTCTACAGGAGAAAGTTGCTGATCCTTCCTTTACTTCTCTGAAAAAGGAATTGGACGATCATGTAAAGGGTATTCATTCTAGGATGGACAAATTTGATAAGAACCAAGAGCTCTGTATTACAAAGCTTGACAACTTGGAGCAAACTCTGGCTCAAGTTGTTCAACACTTGAAGATTAATCCGTCTACATCTCAGTCTACTACGGAGGATCCCTCAACTAAGGGGGAGAAGGATAAGGAAGATGAGGAAGACAAAGATGATCACAGCAATGCTGATGCTGCTGATAGGAGTAATATGGATGGAGATACTGATAGGAGTGATAAGGGTGGAGATGGAGCAAGTGGAAAAGATTCTTCAGCAGCTGACACAAGTTATGACAAATCTAAAGGCAAAATGCCTGAATCTGAGAACATCTTCAGCAATCAGGATTATGACAACATTCCTGAAGATGTTGATGATGATGATGCATTTGATTCTGCTTATTTTGAAGCTGAGGAAGAAGGTCGTTTCGAGGAAAGCTTTCTCTTCAATGAAGATCAGTCTGTGGACCCTGAGCACTTGGAAAAGGTCAGATTGTTTAAGGCTCAACATGAGGATAGCAAAGCTAAGCTTCAGGAATTATAGAAACTGGTGGATGAGAAGAGGACAATTGATGAGTTGGTCAAGCTGGAGAAACAAAAGCTATGGGATGCTAAGTGCAAGGAGAAGAGAGAATATATCTCCAGGAAAGTTGGTGAAAGCTGGGATATTGCTAGACAAATCTTCTCTGGACCTCAAAGGGAATCTTTCAATGATGGTAAGTTCAAATCTTTCATCTATGAGCTGAGAGAGGCTAACCCTAATGAGGATATGTTTATGCGTGCTCTTGCTCTCGAGTTAGGATACATAACTATTGGTGTCAAGAATCTTCTCAATGAATGGGAGATCATTATTTCTACTCAGAGAAACGGAACATTCAGGGTTTCAATTGGTCTATTCAAGTTTCTATCTCTAACTGAAATCTGGGTGATTCGTAACAAGATTAGACGCAGCTCAAATCTGAATGAACTCCTTCGTGACAGGCTTATGGATTGTGCCATTCATAACAGCCCACAAGTTGTCAGAAATCCTTACTGTGTTAAGTTCATTCATGAGAGCAAGTTTGGAACCTTCTACCTGGACTATCAACATCTTCTTAAGTATGATGTTAATCAGATGGTTCTTGTTTCAACAATTCTACGTACCAAGGGCTTCGCTACGAAGGCCAAAGCTGACGCTGATACTGAGATTGTGAACTACTGCACAAGAAGGAACATTCAACAATACTTCAGAAAGATGAAGTATATCAACCAATCTCAGCCAGTAGATTTCATAGAAGACCTTGTGGACATAGAAGTTCAATATCATCTTTCCTTGGCTCGTGAAAGAAAGAAGCGTGGAGAATCCACTACAGCTGAAGAGCCTACTCAGAATGAGCCTTCTACTCCAATTATTCACTTTTCAGATGCTGAAGAAGGAGAAGTCACTCGTTCTGAGTGAATAGATTGATTAGGATATTTGTTAGATATGTTCCAGGAACATCCTTTTGTAATCTATTAATGATCATGGCTTAATGTTTAATGCAAAGCCATAAACTTTTGTTATTTACATTCCTTTGTTTAAATCTTTGTCTTATCTGTTAGTTGAGTTATCCTCTAGGAAATTTGCATGTTATGTTAACAAACAAATAGGGGGAGATTGAAAGGCATATGTTTAGCCTATTTGTATTTAAAGAGGTACAACTCAACTCAGATAAGAAAGCTCAGTAAATAGCAAGTCATCGGAATCCGTACGAAGAACGTCAAATGATTTATGGGAATTATATGTCAGATAAATTCCAGGATGCTGCTGCACACCACTGAAAGAAGTTCATTAATATGTTCAAGCCTCAGTGCACAAATAATCTTTTGTGGCACGTCTAGGAGTTCAGAAGATATAAAGTTTCTATACTTCATTATATCAGAAGATTCCATTTAATGAAGAAGTACTTACAAGACGAAGACTCCACGAACAAACCAAATTCTTAATGTTTATTTGACGAAGAATATTTGATTTAACTAGATACAGATGAACCAGACAGTACATCTGCGTATCAATTATTCAAATTAAATATTTGAAGTCAAGCAGAAGTGGTAGTTCGATCGATCGACAGATCAAGAAGAAGTTATTAAAGTTTAAAGAAGACAGGAAGCAATTCTACTGAAGATTGGGTGTTTAAATATTTAATGGACTATTATTTCACTTCTCAAATAATTATATTAATTATGTAATTTATTTATTAAATTAATTCACTCTCGAATTAATTTGATTTATGAATATATATAATTAACTTAATTAAGTGGATAATTCTCTATTTAATTTAAACTACATTTTACATTTATTTCACCTATACAAACGCAGCAAGACAATTGTAAATTGTCTTGCCGATTTGTTTATTGGAGAAGATGTGAACGCAGCATGACAATCTAGGATTGTCTGGCCGAATTCTTGCCTAGGAGAAATTGATGCTATGCAAGACAATTCGACTTTGTCTTACCGAAGGAAAATGAAAGTCTGCAAGACAAAGAAATTGTCTGACCGTGTGTCCACTGCCAAGACAAATACTTTGTCTTACCGAATGTTAATGGTTGTCGGCAAGACAATCTAATTGTCTGTCCGTTGCTTGTGGTGACTGCCAAGACAATCTTTGTTTGTCTTGTCTTACCGAAATGATCAAGTGGTCAAGACAATTGCAGATTGTCTTTCTGCTGTGATAAAAAGACTTGGTAGGCAATTTTCAATTGTCCTACCTTGTTTCTTTTTGTCTTGCCCATGCCAATTTGTCTTGCCCTTATTATTTTGTCTTTCCACTACTTGTATTTGTCTTGTCTTTCAAATGTCTTACAAGTTCATATGGTTGCCTATATATATGGCTTTCCATTCTTCATTTCAAGTGTTCATCACTTTGTAAATCAAAGCATTTGTAAAGATTTCAAGTTGTTCGTAACTTGCTTGATCGTTATATCCACAGTTTTCTGTGCTTTGATAACCCGGTTGTTTTAATCACTAAATCAATAATATACCCTGTCGAATTTATTCTACGAACTTTAGTGGACATTAAAACTGAACCATATTAATTATATAAGGACTTCAAACATTGTTATATTAATTAATTATAATCTGATTAACAAGTTATATTCATTCAGATTCACTTCCGCGATAATTTGGTATCGATTGTATTCAACCCCCCCCCCCCCTTCTACAATCGTATCTGTACCTAACAGCTATAACCTTGAAGGGCTTTGATAAGCCCAAAAACTATGCAAGCTTGAAACCTTGAAAGCTTTGATAAGCTTTAACCTTGAAGGGCTTTGATAAGCCCTACTTCCAATAAATGCAGCCTTGCAAGCTTGAAAAGATTGAAACCTTGAAAGCTTTGATAAGCTATAACCTTGAAGGGCTTTGATAAGCCTCAAAACCATGCAAGCTTGAAAAGCTTGAAACCTTGAAAACTTTGATAAACTTTCACCTTGAAGGGCTTTAATAAGCCCTACTTCCAATAAATGCAGCCTTGCAAGCTTGAAACCTTGAAAGTTTTGATAAACAACCTTAAAGGGCTTTGATAGGCCCAAAAACAAGGCAAGCTTGAAAAGCTTGAAACCTTGAAAGCTTTGATAAGCTTTAACCTTGAAGGGCTTTGATAAGCCCTACTTCCAATAAATGCAGCCTTGCAAGCTTGAAAAGCTTGAAATGCTTGAAACCTTAAAAGCTTTCATAAGCTTTAACCTTGAAGGGCTTTGATAAGCCCAAAAATCATGCAAGCTTGAAAAGCTTGAAACCTTGAAGGCTTTTTGATAAGGTTTAACCTTGAAGGGCTTTGATAAGCCCAAAAACCATGCAAGCTTGAAAAGTTTGAAACCTTGAAAGCTTTGATAAGCTATAACCTTGAAGGGCTTTAATATGCCCAAAAACCATGCAAACTTGAATAGCTTGAAACCTTGAAAGCTTTGATAAGCTTAACCTTGAAGGGCTTTGATAAGCCCTACTTCCAATAAATGCAGCCTTGCAAACTTGAAACCTTGAAAGCTTTGATAAGCTATAACCTTGAAGGGCTTTAATAAGCCCAAAAACTATGCAAGCTTGAAACCTTGAAAGCTTTGATAAGCTTTAACCTTGAAGGGCTTTGATAAGCCCTACTTCCAATAAATGCAGCCTTGCAAGCTTGAAAAGCTTGAAACCTTGAAAGCTTTGATAAGCTTTCCTTCCAATGAGTGCGGCCAAGTTGTTGGGTTGTGTTTTCCAAGTTTTAATATTTTCGATTTTTTTAAATTTTAGTCCAAGTAATGTTAATGATACGCCTACTGCCTGTAAAGACTCGGATTTTGAAAATCTATTTATTATTATTAAAGGGATTTTCTACAAAGAAAGGAATAAGATTTAATATTTTATTCCAGTTTAATTAGTTTTCAAAATTTATATTACACTCCGGGTTATTTTGTTGTTGATATATGATTATATTTCTAAAACTGAATTTCGCATATCATTTTTGAAAATTCTAGATGAATATTACGTGAATATATGTGTTATGTGATTAACTGATATTGATGGATTTGTTTGTCTAAGTACGTGTAATTATTTATGAATATTATGAAAGTATTATATGAATTGTTGTGGATTTTGTGTTATCTGAATTATTGAGTTGACTGCTCATAAGTGTTCGTATTTGAGAAACTTCAATTTCTATATGACCATGATAAAATATAGTTTAATCGGATATTTTCATATTGATTTATGGAATGTTATATGATTTTATAATCAATTTACGGAGTTAATTACGTATATTTATATTTAATTATTGATTATTTGATTATTCGAAAACCGTCCACTCGTAACGGTGTAACGATTTTTCTTCCCGAAAGTTTCAACAAAACTTACCTTTAGCTTAATTTCAATATTCCGGACACTTTTCGTGTTTTGACTTTTTCAATCCGGAGTCGGTCCGGCGGAGTTTTGCGGGTATTTTTATTATCGATAATTATCTGGTTGTCTCGATATATGTGAAAGCCAAATATTTTGATTATTATATTATTTTTTATCGAAATACGTGCAAATGGGACCCGCAGACCAATGATTGATTTAAAATGCCCGATTTTAATAATTATCTCGAAAACCGGTAACGATTGGACCCCGCTTTATTAATATAAAGCTATTAAATATCGTATTTTCATGTCATAAACGATCCAAAGGGGTACCGATTATTCGTAAATATAAATAGACCTTTCTATAACTTATTTTCACCCGTAAAATCATTTCACCAGTTTCTTTTCACGAATACCAAGAGAAGCCGAACGGCGTTCTTCGTAATCAAACGAGGATTTGGAGGTGTTATTGGAATCCAATGGAGGTGTGTGAATAGTCAAAATGAAGCTATCGGTGTGTAGAATCTATTAAACTCGACCATAACAGTGCAGATTTATCAGGTGATTTTACATGATTTTTATAAAATTCGAATTTATATGGATTAAATTATGAATTTTTGCAGATGAAGTTGTTTATGTGATTTGATGATTCCATGTTGTAGATTATCTTTTCCTGGTCGATTTGGTATATTATATGTTTGATTTTGACTTGAATAACATATAGAACACAGCTTTGATTCTTCGATTTTGAAGTTAGGGTTCTTGTTCTTCGCATGAATATTTTTAATTCAGATTTGGGGCTTTTTAATCTAGTAATCACGGGCTGTTTCTGATGGTAGCATTGTGTAGATTGTGTTTTGGTGAGTCGTTTTATGTATAGAGATTGTGTGTGGGGTGGAGAAACGAGCTCGCCGGAATTCTTGAAGGAACTCGACGGCAGCGAAATTTCTGGACAAGAATCCGGCCAAATATGACCTCTGTTGATGAAACGAAGCATGGGGATGGGTTTTTGGGTAGAAGTAGTTGAATTCTGAAGTGTTTGGTGGCCGGAGGTGGCCTGAAACACCACCTACGGCGAAACAGTGGTGGCCGGTGGCTTTTTTTCTGTTTCGTCATCACAGTTTGTGAAGATGGTGACTTTCAGTCACCATAGTTCTAAAACTTTCAAACATCATATCAAACTTTCAAGACTTTACACTTTACACCCTGAGCGAAAGTTTAGAAAACTTTACATTTTAAACTTTTTCCAAATTATTTTCAAAAATCATTTTTAATTGTTTATTTTATTTTCAAAAATGGTTTTAATTATTTCTTTATTCAAAAATAAATCTAAATTAGTAATTAATTAATTTTAATTGGTCAATTAATTTAAATATTATTTGATTAATTAATTTAATTAATTATTAATTGATTTTAATTGATTAATTAATTGGATTTAATTATTCTTTTTGATTTAAAAATTCCGGAAAATAGTTTAGAGCTTTGAAATATTTTTCTAAATTATTTTCAAGGCTCGATGATTGTTTATAACTGATTTCAAGCAGTGTTATTGAAATCGGGAATCGGACCTAATCGGTTGAGCTACCGATTCAAGAATTAATCGGAAATCAGGGATTAATCGGAAGGATTAATCGGAGTTAAAATCGGGTTTATTTTAATATTAAAATATTATTTAATATTTAAGTATTATTATATTAGCTATTTAGTAACTAATATATTTATTATATTCATAAACTCTATAATTATTCATATTTAAAGTAATATAGTATTTTAATTTTAATAATTTATCACATATACTTCGATTATGAAATATATATAAGGATTAATCGGATTTCAAAAATCGGATCGGTGGCCGACCTTGCAGAGGATTAATCGGGGATTTATCGGTTAAATCGGGGATTTTTAGAACACTGATTTCAAGTATGATTTCAAGTCCAATTTTGAGTATCCAGGCTTGATTATTTATCTGAAAATTGATTCTTTCATCCGTTTTAATTCCGAAAAATGTTTAAAAATTCTAGAAAATTCTCGAAAAATCATTTTTAATCCGATATTTGATTTGACATCAATTGGGATGGGAAATCTTATGTGAAATGCATTGTCGGCTATCTGTCTGATGCATTATTATATCGAAAGGGAGTTTGAAAACGGTTTGGATCATATCTTTTGATCCGTAAGTCGGAATCGAGTGAAACGAAAAAGAGATGAAAGCTCATGGAGTCTATTTTAATGTGGAAAGATAATATAATCGAATCTAGAATGTGATTATATGTGATGTAATATGCAATATGTGTCAATATGTGCCTTGTTTGCTATGAATTGATGATTACGTGATATACGTGGTTATTCCTAATGTGGTACATATGTGATAAATGACTTATATGACATAGTGTCCTGATGTGATTAATATTGGATAAGAACATATGGATTATATGAATTGGAATTGATTGATTGGTTGTTGGACAGAATAGGATAACAGGTGGATAGGAATATAAATAGACGAGACGATGTCGGATTTTTGACAGTATTTATATGATTGATTTGTGATATGTTATGTGGAATATGATTTGACTATATGATAAGGTTAAAGCATGATTATGTGTTAAGTTATATCTGATAGTTTTAAAGGGGTATATAGGTGGGTATCGATATACGGGATATGTATATGCGATAAATTGATTAGTGATTATTGCAAAGATGTTCAGAAAGTCAAGTGGTATTGCAAAGCGAATAAGAAACAAATCGAGTAAGCGAAGCAGTGTGGCGAATAGAGTATAGCCAGAGATGGTCTAGAGACTATGATATGCATAGATTGTGAAGTGGAAAGATGAGATTGAGCTATGAGTTGGGAACTGGATTTAAGGCAAGTATCCAAAACCCTTCTCTTGAATATATTGCAAATATTCTGATCCATTCCTTTGGTATATGTTTCAAGTATTTATACCTTCTTTTTCTAGGTTTAAAAGGGAGAGTATTCTGACCCATTCTTTCTAATATTCAAGTTTCTGGAGAATTTCCGTTTTACAAATCAATTCGAAGTTCAGATTGTCATTGAAGCATGTGTTGCTCAGTGATAGTTAGAGCTTTGAATGAATGGGGATCTTCTTGATTATTCAACCCACCATTGTCATGCTGGTTTAGCAGGCTAAATTCAGTTGCGTAGCCGATAATAGAGGATACTGAATAGTTAGGGATTTCCTGAACTATGATTTATGAAAGGATGGATTGTGGCTTATGAAAAGATGAATCGAAAGTTTATGGTTTTGCATTAAACATTAAACCATGATCATTAATAGATTACAAAAGGATGTTCCTCGAACATATCTAACAAATATCCTAATCAATCTATTTCACTCAGAATGAGTGACTTCTCCTTCTTCTATGTCTGAGACATGAATGATTGGAGTAGAAGGTTCATTCTGAGAAGGCTCTTCAGCTGGAGTGGATTCTCCACGCTTCTTTCTTTCACGAGCCAGAGCCAGCTGGTGAAGTACTTCCAATTCCACAGGGTCTTCACGGAAGTCAGATGGCTGAGATTTTGTTACACCCTTCATCCTCCGAAAGTATTGAGAAATATTTCTTCGGGTGCAGTAGGATGAGATTACATCATCAGCATCAGACTTGGTTTTAGAAGCGAAGCCCTTGGTCCTTAGTAAAGTGGATGCTAGAGCCAAACGTTTGGAAGGGTACTTTGGCAAAGCCTTTTTGTTTAGATAGACAGTGCAGAAGATTTCCTTATGAACGAACTTGACACAGTATGGGTTCTTGACAACCTGAGGACTGTTGTAAACAGCACAATCCAACAGTTTGTCGCGAAGAAGTTCATTCAAATTGAAGCAACGCTTGACTTTGTTGCGAAGTACCCAGAGCTCAGATACAGAGAATGATTTGAGAAATTCAACAGATAGTCTGAATGAACCATTCCTCTGTGTATAGACAATCAGCTCCCACTCTTCTAGCAAACCCTTAACAACAACAGTTACATATTCCAGCTCTAAAGCAAAGGCATGCATAAAAACATCCTCATCAGGGTTTACCTCTCGGAGATCATAGATCAGAGATAAGAACTTTCTGTCATCGAAAGTTTCCCTTTGAGGTCCATTGAATATTCTTCTTGCAATGTCCCAGCTTTTTCCTTCCTTTCTTTTAATCTCAAGATTCTTCTGCTTGATCGCAGCATCATACATTTTCTGTTTTTCAATCTTGATTTGTTCCTCTGTGATCAATTTGTCCTCCAGAAGTTTCTGATAATCACGAAGCTTACGCTTCCTTGCTTCATTTTCTGCTTTGAACTTCCGGACATTCTCCTCGTGTTCAAGATCAACAGGTTCTTCCTGAAACAAATAACTTTCATCAAATTTACCTTCTTCTTCAGCCTGACGATAGGTAGCATCGAAGACGTCATCATCATCCATGTCTTTCGGATAATCATCATAATTGTCAGTGTTGAAGACATTATCAGATTGATGTTACGGTTCTTTGCCTTTAGACCTTTCATAACTTCTATCAGCTTCAGAAGAGTCTTTACCACTTGCTCCTTCTCCACCCTTATCACTCCTATCAGCATCTACACTCTTATCACTCCTATTAGCAGCATCAACATTGCTGTTATCATCTTTGTCTTCCTTATCCTTCTCCCCCTTAGTTGAAGGATCCTCTGGAGTAGACTGAGATGTAGACGGATTAATCTTCAAGTGTTGAACAACTTGAGCCAAAGTTTGCTCCAAGTTGTCAAGCTTTGTAATACAGAGCTCCTAGTTTTTGTCAAACTTGTCCATCCTAGAGTGAATACCCTTGACATGATCGTCCAATTCCTTTTTCAGAGAAGTAAAGGAAGTATCAGCAACTTTCTCCTGTAGAGTCACCAGCTCTCTACTTCTGAAACTAGCATTCTCAGAATTCAACCTTGCAATTTCAGCTTTCAGAGCAGCCATTTGTTCCTGTAACAGATCTGTGTTGGTGTGTGCACTCACCTCACGAACACTCAAAGATTTGTCACTATCCTCTCGTGCATGTGTTTCGCTCGGTGTTTGCCTGATTTCACTCGTGTTTGTCACACCGTCACCAGTACCTGTATAGACAACCATAGTTCCCTGAGATGGAACTGTAGGATGTGCAGGAACAAATTGTCCTTCTGATGCCTGTGAAGGCATATGTACTTGCAGGTTGCCAAGTAGATCCTGATCCAAAAAGAAAGAGTGATCAGAAAATTTTTCATATGACATGTTTTGAAAATCTGTGCTCTCTCTAAGTGAAGAATCAAAAGACAAAGGTTCAGTGTTTACTAGCGTGAGTGCTAGTTGTGTGCTTGACTCTTTACAGGATACCGCGGTCGGACGGCCAATTTCAATAAATGCATTATGTGGAGAGAATGGATCTAGAGACTGTATATTTACCATTTCAGTGTCCAAATCCTTTTGGGAGGAAATGGATGCGGCTGCACTTGTCTCTGGTTCTGCCACCCTTTGCTTCTTATGAGACAGAGCTGCGGGATCTCTCAGAATTGCACTCCCACTCTGTTTCCGGGCTACCTTTCGAACAACTGGTATAGTAGTAGTGTTGGTTGATGTGTTTGATGAAGAATCAGTTGTTGAAATGGAAACGTCAGCTTGGTTATGAACCTGGGTGTTTTCAGGTTCATTGCTGGGAGTCTGGAAATCAAATCCAATTTCACAATCAAAATATGCAATATCAATATTAAAAGTATCAGTGAGATTAGAAAGTACCAGAGCTACCAGTAAATCAGTCCTGAAGTCCTGTAGCTCTGGATTGATAGCAGAATCAGCAGGCAGGGGCTGAGAGGTAGATTGTGGTTGGGGAATGTTATGTGTATGTGCAGGTGAAGGTGTTGGTTCACACTGAGAGGGAAAGATGGAGGCTTGTCGGTCTGGGAAGAAGTTGTAATGTGGAGGGGATTGGTTTTGAGCTTAGTGAGGAAAGTTGTATGATGATTGGTGAGGTGATTGATATGGTGAGTTGTAAGGAGGGTTGTAGGGAGAGTAATGTGAGGATTGGCTGGAGGATTGATAGTCTTGGAGGAGTTGAAGTAGTTGGAGGTTATGTGGAGGTGATTGTTGTTGTTGTTCTTGGATTTCTGGTTGAGCCGGTTGCTATTGTTCAGGATGATATTGTTGCTGTTGTAGAGGTTCAGGAACTTGAACAGGCTGAAGGGGAACATTAAATTGTTCCGGCATGAAGGGTGTCACAACAAGAGGCACATTCTCATGCTTCTTCTGATTAGCAAGCCTGGATTGAATCTTGGTGCAAGTCCTGAGAATAGGCACCATAGCAGAGTCAACGTACATACCCCTATCAGCATCATTCATCTTGTCATTTAAGAACAGCATTAAGAACAACATTAAGAACCTTGGATAGTGGCACTCAACTTTTTCATTTTCATGAATGGATCTCTGAGTGACAGAACCCATTTTTCTGATAATCTCCTTGAGTAATATCTTCCCGAAGTTGATTCGACGATTATAAGCCACAGAGAATCCAAAGATTCGTAGCATAGAAGATATGTTGTGAAAATTCTGCCTTGTTGTCGGAGCAAATACCTTACCCAAGGTATCGAAGAAGACATCCCATTCAGCCTTCAATTTACTCTTAGACATTTTGGGAAGAAAAATTTGTCCCTGATAGTGGATGTCTTGGAAGAATTGAGTAATCTCTTCACTGGTAGGTTCCACCAAAATTGCTCAACAACCTCACATTATCACACCACCAAAATACACAAATTAACCAAGAACCTCCAAGATTTTCAAATTCCCACAAAACCATCAACACCAGGTCCACAAACACACACATTCACCCACAACCATAATCACAAACACACATAAAAACACATACAACCAAAACAAAAAAAGGGTTGTACTTGTACTTGTACCTGAGGAGATTGCTTATCAGGGCGATAAATTTGAGCCCACTGGCGATAAACTTTACGAATTTCCTCATCAAAAGCTTGTGGAGAATTGTGAAGCAGAGCATACAATTCTCTGTTCGGGGGCTCATTATCATTACTTGACCACCGAGTGTGATAGCTAGGCCTTGAGCCAGTCTGGAGTCAGGGTCGGAAGGGCAAGATGGTGAAAAGCATTGCTTCGGTGGTACACCAAGCATTGCTCTGAAGGTGGTACACCAAGCATTGCTCTGAAGGGCTAAACTGTCTTTTCACACTGAATTAATTTGCTCAGGGAACGGGCATGTTCTCGTATAATAGATATAGTAGATTTCCCTAAAATCAACTTTATATCACAAGTTATAATACTAATATATATATATATATGTCATTAAAATTACATCATTTAGATATATATTCTAACACCAAATTTGATGTCTTTGACATTATTCTTATATCTATATTTTTTTTAAAACAGATTTAGTTACACGTCCAATTCTGAATTCATAAGTTTAAAATAAAAAATATTCTAAATAAGAATATTGTTTTAGTTACCTTATTTAGTGTTCACCAAAATATTGTAATCTCTTTATAAATCACTTTTATAATAAACTAGCGTTTTTGCCCGCGCTCCGCGCACGAGCTTCAAATTTTTATTGAATTTTGTTATTATTATTTCACAAATACATTTAATAAATAATTATATTTGAATTTTCAAATAAAGTATAAAGTAGGAAGAAAAAAATTATAATAGACATAACTCTCTTATACTTAAGCTTATTATATATCAAGAAAATTCAAGTGAAATTATATGTCAAACAATATTAAACTAAAATTATATATCAAACAAAACATTATGTTAATAAGAACATCAAAATTATACGTCAAATCGAATAAATAGATTTGAATGACTATCCACTATAATGATAGTTATACTACTTTCTTGTTTCATGAGGTATAGGGCAGTCACAATTCTACCCGACCCGAGTCTAACTCGTACCGAGCGGATTGTGATTTACCAAACTCAAATTATAGGGTTTCGGATAAAAATTTGTTTTTAAACCCGAATAATTTTCGGGCCAGGATCGGGTTTGATTCGAACCCGACCTGAAAACCCGGAACTCATTTCGAACCCGAACCCGAATATATATATATATATATATATATATATATATATATATATATATATATATACATATATACATACATACATACATACATACATAATATCTTTTATAATATATTGATTATTTAATATATAATAAAATTTAAACAAAATTAAGATATTTATATTTAAAATTATATATATTTAATATTATTTGTTGAATAAATAATAATTACTCGTGTAATATCCTTCAAGTTCAGGTTTAAGATTCCTAAAATTTTCAAGTTTGGGTTCAATTTTGGTATTTGCGAAACCAATTTCGACCGACCCGATTGCTATTTGTAACAGTGATACATATCTACTATGATCAAAATGACCTACATAAAATGTTTAATACGTACTATTAATGACGTAATATTAAAATTTATAAAAATACTTTTTATAATATCTATATCACTATGTTAGAAACTTTAATATGTATTATTCCCAAAATTAAAAATTGATATATTTGTGACATAGCTAAATATTAGACGACTCCCGGATATTAAATATTAAATAAAAATATAATTATAAATTTCAATTTTAATTTTTAAACACTTTATTTATATATAAATTAATATAATTAACGCTTAGTTATATGATACATGATAAGCTTAAAAATTGTGACAGTATATTCAATATAATTATCTTCTTCAATTTTCATTAGTTGTGTACAAACTCAAAATTCAAAAAATGCTATGATACATGGAATGTAGTTATTGCATTATCATTAAAAATTTAATATAATTGTCAGTCATTGATTACGCCCAATTTTAGGATTTTTAGGACATGTGATTGGTCTAAAATAAATATTAAATATGATATGACACGTCAAAATTTAAAATAGGTGTTTTTGTCGTGGATTTTTTTTTGAAATATGTGGCATTGATGATTTGGCACTGTTCAGGATTTATAATATAATTTGGGTTCTATTTTGGTATTTGTGAAACCCGTTTCGACCGACTCATTGATTACGCACAATTTTAGGAATCTTAGGACATCTAATTGGTCTAAAATAAATATGGAATATTATATGACATGGCAAAATTTAAAATAGATGCCATTGACTTGGACTTTTTTTTTGAAATATGTGACATTGATGATTTGACATTGTTCAGGATTTATAATATAGTTTGGATTCGATTTTGGAATTTGCGAAACCCGTTTCGATTGACCCGATTGCTGTCTTTAAGTAATAGTACATATCTACTATGATTAAGTTCACCTACATAAAATGCTTAATACATACTAATTAATGACGTAATATTTTTATAAAAATACTTTTTATAATACTTATATCACTATGTTAGAAAATGTAATATATATTATTCCGAAAATTAAAAAGCAACATATTTGTAACATAGCTAAATTTTAGACGACTTCCGGATATTAAATATTAAATAAAAATATAATTATAAATTTCAATTTTTAAGCACTTCATTTATTTATATATAAGTTAATATAATTAAAGCGTAGTTATATGATACATGATAAGCTTAACAATTGTGGCAGTATATTCAATATAATTATCTTCTTCAATTTTAATTATGAAAGGCATATGTTAAGCCTATTTGTATTTAAGAGGAATCAACTCAACTCTGATAAGAAAGCAAGTAAATAGCAAGTACTGTTATCCGGAATCCGTACGAAGAACGTCAAATGATTTATTGAAGATTTTATGTCAGAAGAATTTCAGGATGCTGCTGCAAACCACTGGAAGAAGTTCATTAATATGATCAAGCCTCAGTGTACGAATAATCTTTTGTAGCACGTCCAGAAGATCAGAAGGTATAAAGTTTAAATACTTTATTTATTCAGAAGATTCCATATTGTGTCAACAAATGAAGATGAACTAAGAAGATGAAGAATCGACGAACAAGCCACCGCCTAATTGTTTAATTGACAAGGAATATTTAATTCAGCTAGTTACAGATGAACCAGACAGTACATTTATGTATCAGCTCATCCGGTTAAATATTCTGAGTCAAGTGAAGGTGGTCGTTCAATCGAGTCGAAGATCATAATTGTTTAAAGAAGACTGAAGACTCTGCTGAAGAAGGAAAAGGATAATTGATTATCTAATTAATTATTTCACTTCTCAAAATAATTATATTGGATGTGTAATTTATTTATTAAATTAATTCTATCTCGAATTAATTTAATTTATGAATCTATGCATTTAAAATAATTAAGTGAATATTAATTGGTTAATTAATTAAAGGGAAAATGGATTGTCTACTTGAAATACACAAGGAAAGACAATCTATTTGATTGTCTAGTTGAAAAACAAGAAGGAAAGACAATCTAATCGATTGTCTAAGTGTTTAACTACAAGGAAAGACAATCCAAGGCATTGTCTTGCTAAAACAAGCAAGGTAAGACAATCCATTGGATTGTCTTGCTGTTTTAAGCAAGGTAAGACAATCCAAAGGATTGTCTTACCGCCTGTTGCATTCTCACAACACGGCAAGACAATCTCCTAGATTGTCTTACCGCCTTTCTCCTCCTCCTTGACACGGCAAGACAATCTCTGAGATTGTCTTACCGATTGTTGCAATTGTCTTGCCTTGGTAGCTTGCAAGACAATCCTTGTGATTGTCTTGCCGATTGTAGAACAGTAAGACAATCTACCAGATTGTCTTACCGCACTTCTCAATTGTCTTACCGACCCCTAGATTGTCTTGCCCACGGATTTCATTGTCTTACTAGTTGTAGACAATTAATTTAATTGTCTTACAAGGTCTAAAATAGCAAGACAAAGTGCCAAATTGTCTTAGCAAGCTAGGGATTGTCTTTGCCACCATTGTCTTACTAGTTCAAGGGTTTTGCCTATAAATATGGCTCTCCCTCATTCATTTCTTCTTGTTCAAAGTATTGTAAAGCTTTCAAGTTGTGCTAAACTTGCTATTCGTTAAATCCGCAGTTTACTGTGCTTTGATCATTCGGTTGTTTTGTTCCGCTGAGTTAGAATACTTTCTGTCAAATTTATTCTACGAACTAGTGGACATTAAAACGAACCATATTAATTATATAACGACTTAAAACATTGTTATATTAATTAATCTTAATCTGATTAACAAGTTACATTCCAATCAGATTTATTCCGCCGCGATTATTTTGTGACGATTGTATTCAACCCCCCCCCCTTCTACAATCGTATCTGGACCTAACAATTGGCATCAGAGCGGTTGATACCATTTTACCGTATCAGATCCTATACACACTCTGTAACGTCCAAATATTTTTTATTCGAATTAATTTTATTCCAAAAATTAATTTTGATTAAAAATATTTTTCTTTCAAAAATCCAAATCTCATCCAAACACTATTCACTTCAAATCCAAATATTTTAATTCGAATTAATTTTTTTTTAAAAAAATTAATTTTGATTTAAAATATTTTTCATTCAAAAATCCATTTCTCATCCAAACACTATTCACTTTAAATCCTTAAAAATGAGTACCCAAAAGATTAGTAGCATTAAAATCCCACCGTTCAGCCAAGAACACTTTGGCCTATGGAAAAGGCACATGTTCCTATTCCTCCGAACAGCGAACAGAAAATACATCGGGATTTTGGACAAAGGTGTTACTACTCCGATGAATGTCATATTAGCACACGAAGAGGATGGTGTGTTAATACCTCATCAGGTCATTCCGAAAGAACTTTCTGAGTACACAGATGAAGAGAGTGAACAGATGAACTTAGATGACGCTCTTCAACTAATTTTGGTTGAATCTCTAAATCCAGTGATGTACAATGCTGTTGTAAATTGTACGAACGCCAAGCAAATCTGGGATACATTAGAGATTATCAATGAAGGCTCAGAGGAAGTTAGGGAAAACAAGAAAGAGATACTGATGGCTCAGTATGAACAATTTGGTTCCAATCCCGGAGAAGGGATTTCAGAAGTGTTTATCAGACTTAATAATTTGATAAATAATTTAAATCTGAATGGGAAATTCTATGACAAGAAAGAGGTCAACATGAAGTTTCTGTTAACACTTCCCGAACATCTGGAACACAGAATCACTGCCATCAGGGAAAGCAGAGATCTGAATGAGATTTCTCTGGAAAGACTCTACGGAGTTTTGAAAACTTATGAACTGGAGCAAGTTCAGAGTAAACAGAGATATGGCTGGGGTAAAACACAGAACCATTCGAGAGCTCTAGTTGTTGAGTCACCTGCACCGGAAGAAAAGAAGGATGTTGTTGTTCCTTCTAAAACCACTCAGGAATTTGTTGTACCTGAGATGGGTCAGACTGCCTCTTCCAGTGGTGACGAAGAGTTCTATACAATGGAAGAGCTAGAACAGTTAGAAGATCAATCTCTATCACTGTTTGCCAAGAAATTTGGAAACATGAGATTCAAGAAGAACCCCTCCTACAAGTACAAACCTACTGTGAACAGGTTTCAGAAAGGAGGTTATTCATCTTCTACGAGCAAAGGAGGATACAAGACTGGGATGGTGGATAGAAGCAAGTTCAAATGCTTCAACTGTGGTGAACCAGGACACTTTGCAACTGAATGCAAACAGCCCAAGGTTCAAGGAAAGAGAAAAGATTCCTACGACGAGCTGAAGCAGAAGTATGATGCACTAGTTAGAAAGCATCAGGGTGCTTCTGGAAATCAAAGTTTCAAAAGCAAGTCTTATCTGGCAGAAGGGAAAAGCTGGGATGATACAGACAGTGATGAAGAAGAGCAGATAGGGAATGTTGCTCTCATGGCTAATGCTGGATCATCTTCACCTCCTCCTGTTGGAAGCTTTCAGGTGTATCCTACATGCCCTAAACTTTTTATGCAATTAGGACTTGAAAGAGATGATGCTATTAAAAAGATGAAAGCTGCCAATCTTAAAGTTGATACTTTAGTCTTAGAAATTCATGCTTATAAGATGAATGAGATGAAAGTATTAAAACCTAAAATAGAACAATTGACTATGGATTTAGGATTACAATGTGCTAAAGTCAAAGTTCTAGAGAAAGGTGAGATTGCTTTAAGACTTCAGCTAGACGAAGAGAAAGTGAAATGTAAAGCCTTTAAGGATGCCTCCATGATAGTCAAAGAACTTAATGATAAACAAGAGATCAAGAGAACTGTTGGAATAGGTTTTGACTATAACAAATCTGTAGGTAAGGCTAGTAACATTACTCCTTTTAAGAAGAGTGCTGAGGAGAGAGGGATTCCTTTTGTTTTGAAAGATTCCCCTAAACCTTTGTTTAAAACCTCAGAAGCTGAACCTCTTTTAGAGACTCCTGTTGTCATTAGATATGAACTCAAACAGGAAGACCTTAAATTGAAAGAGAGTAATGAGAATAGAGATGAGATCCTGACATCACTGAAACCAATGAAAGTGAAAGGCAATGTTAGGTTGCCTAAAGCTGGTTTAGGTGTCAACTCTGAGAGAACTAAATTCAACAAGCCTAATAACTTTGTGAATAGTAAGAACAAGAACAATAGATGTCATTCTACTGAAAACTTTAAATCTGATAACAAGGTTAGAGTAGAATCTATTGATGTTCCTACTACTATGACTGATACTCCTGTTGTTTCTGCTTTTGATGCATGTCATAAATCTTGTAGTGTTGATAATTGTATGACTTGTGCTTTCAATTTGATGTCTGCTTATTTTAAAAATTTGCATGCTAAAAATGAAAACACATCACCTAGACAACACACAAACAACAAGCATGCTAGATCAAAGACTGCTAGTCCTACTCGTGTTAGGAAGGAGACTTATGTTCCGAAGCCTAAAACCAAGGTTTATAAGGCTGTTGTTAAGGAAGTAAGTTCAGTCAAATCGGAACCAAGTATCAGTCCAAGAGGCTCTGTTGTTACACCTGATAGAAATCAGTTCTTTAAGTTTGCTGGACCCAATCAAGTGTGGGTCCCAAAGAATGTTTAATCAAGTTGTCTTTTGCAGGGTGCCAGTGGAATTGTTCGTGTTACCTGGGTGCTTGACAGTGGAGCGTCAATGCACATGACTGGAAATAAATCCCTGCTGGAAGACATAAGAGATGGAGCTGGCCCTACAGTCAGTTTTGCTGATAATAGCAAAGGTCGTACTGTGGGATATGGCAAGTACAAAATTGGAAGAATCATCATAGAGTGTAAGTCTAAATGTAAAGACAACCCTATCTGTTACATAGGGATGATAACTCAACAATAGAACAAGACAAGTAAATAACACTACGCCTGCACCGGAATCGGAACATACGAAGACAAAGGTTGAAGAAGCCATCTACAGTCTTGAAGGAATAAGTTCACTGGAAGAAGTTCATTAATATGTTCATGCCTCAGTGAAGAATAAAGATTGAAGTATTCAAGATTGTGGAAGTAATGAAGATGTTGTCCGAGTACTCGAAAGATTTCAGTGCAACCCCTGAAGCAAGATATTTCTATATCTTGGTTGGTTAATTTACAATCAACAAACTGAAGCATAAACTAACCCAGAACCGACTGATCAATGTTTGCTGACAAAGACGATACAATGTTTAACTTCAGTGTTAGTCGCTTGTGAACCAGACCAGTGCACTAAGCGTCAGCACGTACGGAGCTTTGCAAAGTATTTATCGATCGAAGAATTGATCCAGTCATATCAAGTCATTTGTTCCAAAGCCAAGCCAAGTCAAATGCCAGCTATGCCAAAGCTTACTGCTCAAATGCCATATGTCAAAGCTTCCACAGAAAGCCATATCCAGAAGTGACATTTTATATATGTGTGCACTTATATATTTGTATATGTACAAATATAATTATATATGTATATATGTATATTTAATTAAATATAATATATATAATATATATGTATATATGTTTTTAAACATATGTATATGTATATTTATATGTATATATATTTAAATAAATATATATGTATATAGTATATGTATTTATATTTTACATAAACATTTATATATTTAAGTGTATATATATATTATATTATGTGCATAAATATATGTATATTTATATCTATAGGTAATTATATATATCTCTATATATATATTTATATTTATATTTACATATAATTATATGTATATTATATATATTTAAATATATGAGAATATATTTAAATATATGTATACATATGTTACTATATGTTTATATAAATATTATTTATATATATCTATATGTATATCTTTATTTATACATATATTTATATAATATTATGAATATAATATAATATATATAATATATGATTTGTGCCAACTCAAGATTTGAGCTAATTTGGCTAAGTTGGGAGAGGAGCAAACTCAAGTCAATCTCAGTCAAAGGAGTGATAACAAGGAAAGCTTTTACAATGGTGGAGCAACTTTTGACTAAGTCAAAAGACACTATGGTGGAAGCTATATGAGGAGCAACATTTGACCGAAGTCAACAGCTCTTCCTCACTTAGAAAATTCTCTAAGTATCATCACAAGTGAAGACAATGCACTCTTGAGTAGCAAACTTTGACCAAGTCAAAGTTCGTCCCCAAGTGATGAGAGAGAACAAGGAAGCTATATGAGGAGCAACATTTGACCGAAGTCAACAGCTCTTCCTCACTTAGAAAATTCTCTAAGTATCATCACAAGTGAAGACAATGCACTCTTGAGGAGCAAACTTTGACCAAGTCAAAGTTCGTCCCCAAGTGATGAGAGAGAACAAGGAAGCTATGTGAGGAGCAACATTTGACCAAAAGTCAAAGGCTCTTCCTCACTTAGAAAATTTTCTAAGTACATCACAATGGAGTATCCACACTCTTGAGGAGCAAACTTTGACCAAGTCAAAGTTCGTCCCCAAGAGATGAGAGAGAACAAGGGAGCACATTCAATATGGAGTTTCTTGGAGTTAGATTTATTTTGTTAAATCGAATCCGTCCAGGACGAACTCAAGTCGTCCAGGACGAACTCGTTAACCATGGTTAGTTTATGAAAGCCTATAAATATGTGATTGTGGTTCTCACAATTTACATCATCCTTCGGGATGAAATGGCCAAGTGCTCTGCACGGCTACTCCCACTATATATACACTCTAGTCTAGCTTTGTAATAGAAATATCCGTAGCGGTTAGAGTTTGTAATATTGAGAGTAGTGGTCATTGTAGCCAACCTTCGGGTTTGGATTTGTAGCACCCTTCGAGGTATTTATCAATATACAGATATACCTTGAAAATATTGTGTGTTGGTTTCATATTTTCATATCCTCAGAAACCGACCCAATAAATATCCGGAACTCGAAACCCATTACAGGACTGCAATTTATTTATCCGCAAAATTCGAATGAATTTTAAATTGTAGTGAGTATCGTATTCAACCCCCCTTCTATGATACTTTGGACCTAACATAGAGGATGTTGCTTTAGTTGAAGGACTTCAACATAATCTTCTTAGTGTCAGTCAGTTCTGTGACAAAGGATATTATGTTCACTTTGAAAAGGAGATATGTATCATCAAACATATTAAGGATAAACGTCCTTCACTATGTGGCGTAAGGAAAGGCAATATATACGTAGCTGATTTGTCTTCAGGACCAGGAAACGAAGTTCACTGTTTCTACGCTAAAGCGTCTGCTGAAGATAGTTGGTTATGGCATAAGAAGCTCTCACACCTCAACTTCAAAACCATGAACTCTCTAGTCAAGAGAGATCTAGTGAGAGGTTTGCCTTCCCTGAAATTCTCATCTGATGATCTGTGTGAAGCTTGTCAGAAAGGAAAAGCGAAGAGAGCATCTCACAAAGGCAAGACCATCAATACCATTACAGATCCACTTCATTTATTGCATATGGATTTGTTTGGCCCTGTGAATGTTGCATCCATTGATGGAGGAAGATATGCCTTGGTTATTGTGGATGACTTCTCGAAATTTACTTGGGTTTACTTCCTTGCTTCTAAGGATGAAACCCCGTTGACAGTGATTGATCATATAAAGTTAGTTGAATTGGATAAAGGTGTGCCAGTCAAAGCTGTAAGGTCAGACAATGGCACAGAATTCAAGAATCAAACTCTAATCAACTTTTACTCTGAAAAGGGAATTAGAAGGCAGTATTCAGCACCAAGGACTCCTCAGCAGAATGGAGTCGTCGAAAGAAAGAATCGTACATTGATTGAAGCTGCAAGGACTATGATTGCTGAAGCAAAGCTTCCTCTGTATTTTTGGGCTGAAGCTGTGTCTACTGCCTGCTATACCCAGAATAGAACTTTGATCAACAAGGATCATATGAAAACTCCATTTCATCTGTATAACAACAAGAAACCTTATGTCAAACATCTTCATATCTTTGGAGCCAAGTGTTATGTTCTCAAGGATGGTGAAGAGAACTTGAACAAGTTTGAACCAAAGGCATCTGAAGCAATTTTTGTTGGTTATACTAATAATGCTTATAGAGTTTTTGTAATTGATACTCTGTCAGTGAAAGTTAGTGTCAATGTAACATTTGATGACACTAAACTACCAAGTTTACAATCTGCTGATCCATCTGAGTCTCTGAAGTTTGACAACTATCCAGATTCTGATTCAGATGATGATGTGCCACCTGAGGTTGCAACAGGTGATGTCATCAATAATGATAATGATCCAGGCAATGGTGGAGGAAATGGCAATAATGCTGGAGATTCCACTGATGCTAGTGGTGGATCATCAAGTCAACCTGGCAACAACTCAGGGGGAGCTGGTGGATCAACTAGTCATACACATCAGCTTACTGACAATACAGCTGAATCATCAAGGACACAACTTCCAAGGGAAAGGATTTGGAGCAGAGATCATCCCTTTGATCTTATAATTGGTGATCCTGATGTTGGTGTAAGGACTAGAAGTGCTACGACAAATGAATGTCTATTCTCTGGTTTTCTATCACAATTAGAACCAAAGAAAATAGATGAAGCACTTGCTGATCCTGATTGGGTTCTTGCCATGCAAGAAGAACTCAATCAATTTGAGAGACAAGAAGTCTGGGCCCTGGTTCCAAGGCCAAAAGGAAAGTCTACAATTGGAGCTAGATGGGTCTTCCGTAACAAGTTAGATGGTGATGGGATTGTTGTAAGAAACAAAGCCAGACTGGTCGCAAAAGGTTATTCTCAAGAAGAAGGAATTGATTACGATGAAACCTATGCTCCAGTTGCTCGTCTTGAAGCCATCAGAATATTCCTTG
Source organism: Daucus carota subsp. sativus (assembly GCF_001625215.2). NCBI lineage: Eukaryota > Viridiplantae > Streptophyta > Magnoliopsida > Apiales > Apiaceae > Daucus > Daucus carota. Next base: position 23,213,314 of record NC_030389.2, on the reverse strand, counting down.
CATTTGCTGCACACTCCAACTTCAAAGTTTATCAGATGGATGTGAAAAGTGCATTTCTGAATGGAAAGCTGGAAGAAGAAGTATATCTGGAACAGCCCCCTGGCTTTGAAAATCCAGAATTTGCTGATTTTGTTTACTTCTTATTCAAAGCTGTCTATGGACTCAAGCAGTCACCAAGGACATGGTATGACACTCTCTCTGAGTTTTTAATTGAAAACAATTTCACTAGAGGTGTCATAGACAAAACTCTCTTTTACAAATTGCATGATAATAATATGATATTTGTTCAAATATATGTTGATGATATTATATTTGGTTCTACTAACGATAACTTGTGCAAGAGGTTTGCTAAGTTAATGCAGAGCAATTATGAAATGAGTATGATGGGTGAGCTGTCCTACTTTCTTGGTCTTCAAGTAAGCCAAAAGGAAGATGGCATCTTCATTTGCCAGTCAAAGTATGTCAGAGATCTTCTGCGAAAGTACAATCTAGAAGACTCTTCTCCGGCAAAGACACCCATGGCCACTGCCACAAAGCTTGACCAGGATAAATCTGGTAAGAAAGTTGATATCTCAAGCTATCGAGGTATGATTGGCTCTTTACTCTATCTCACTGCTAGTAGACCAGATATTATGTTTGCAACATGTTTGTGTGCTAGGTTCCTAGCTGATCCTAAAGAATCACATCTTATAGCCGTCAAAAGAATCTTTAGATATCTTAAGGGTACACCTGGTTTAGGTATTTGGTACCCTAAGAATACTGGTTTTGACTTAACCGGCTATACAGATTCTGATTATGCAGGATGCAGGATTGATAGGAAAAGTACGTCTGGAAGCTGTCAATTTCTAGGACGTCGGTTGGTTTCCTGGTACAGCAAGAAGCAGCATTCAGTGTCTACTTCTACTGCTGAAGCTGAGTACATAGCTGCTGGAAGCTGCTGTGCTCAGATACTGTGGATCAGAAACCAATTGAATGATTATGGGATTTCTGTCGACAAAATTCCAATATTTTGTGACAACACAAGTGCCATAGCCATTTCCAACAATCCGGTTCAACATTCCAGAACCAAGCACATAGATATCAGGTATCATTTTATTCGAGAACATGTCATGAATGGTACAGTGGTGTTACATTTTGTGCCCACGGCTGATCAAATCGCTGACATCTTCACTAAACCACTTGATGAATCCACTTTCTCTAAGTTGGTTTGTGAGCTAGGGATGTTAAATATGACATGATTCTCATTGTATATATTTTTAATATGCCTTATATATTTTTATATAATTTTGTGAATTTTCTATGTATTTATAGGTATTTTATTAGATTTTATATGATTGTCTGTATATTATCTGATGATTATCTGTGTAATTATGCATGTCTATATGTTTACCTGTAATTTTCTAAATGCCTGATTACTCCCCTGTATTATTTTCTAAGCATTTAGATAATTATTTGTATTTATTTTGTATTTTTCAAAATTAATTAAGCATAAATATTTGAATTTAAGTTAATTCATTTTCATGAATTAAAGCTAAGTTTATAAGTATTTATATTTAATTAAAGTTGAATTTTACAAAATATATGTGTAATATTTAATATTGTTTTTATATTAGATTTTTGATTTAATGTGCAAAACATTTTATTTCAAAAATAAATCAAAAATCACATATTACATAATTTTCTTATTATTTTTCTATTTGAAAACTCGGCAAGACAATTGCTGTAATTGTCTTACCGAATTTCCAAAGCATTTTTCTTTTTCTTTATTTCGATTAAGACAATCTGTGTTATTGTCTTTTTCCTTTAAAAATCTCGGCAAGACAATGTTAGACATTGTCTTACCGAGAATTGCACAGACTTCCTTCATACGCTTTAAAGACTCGGCAAGACAATTTAATCAATTGTCTTACCGAGTATAATCCCTACACTCCCCTTCGATATCTCGGCAAGACAATCTCTCCGATTGTCTTACCGAGATTTGATTCAACAAGACAATCCATATATTTGTCTTAGCAGCCCTTAGTTCATCTCCTTCACCACTGTCGACTATACACACATATACACGCACTGTTCTTCGTTTTCAAGTTCGTAAAACTTGCTGGTTTCTTCGAGTTTTTCAAGTTTTGTGGGTAAAAACTTGCTGGTTTGGATCTTTTGTCCATTTTGAACCGAAGTGCTGCCGAATTTTCGCCGGATTCTTTGAATCGACTGCGTGGAGTTCGAACTCGGTTTGTGGATTAAAGGACTCGCGATTCATCTGCCGTGTGTGTTGCATTCGACTGTTTGCATTTCGAAAGGAGGAAGTGATTCGAAACCCTTGATTTTGATTTTAGGGGTTTTTCGAAATTAGGGTTCTTGGGTTTGATTTGGGGATTTTGGAGATTAGTTGAATTTGCGCAGATATTTGGACTGATTTTGGACTCTTGTTGGATTAAATTTTCACACCGTTAAATTAATTAAATTTTAATTCGAGATTAAATCAATATTTCGAATTATTAATTAATTAATTAATTGCTTATTAATTATTAAGTGAAATTTGCGAGAAATTTGAGAAGTATCGTTTAATTTGATAAATTCTCGCTTAATTCATTTCATAATTATACAAATGGCTGGAAAATTTGTAATCCAAGAGACCAATTACAATGCTTATCTGGATCCTGAGGTTTGCCCGAGCCGGTTCAAGCACTGGGTGAGATTTCTGAATGAACAATGTATCGCCAGTACTGCCCTCACCGCATCTGCAGAGTTACAGATACAGCCTCTCTACGACTTCTACTCAACCGCGCTGAATTCTACACTGCTAGAAGAGTACAGGATGATCGGAGATATAAGGCTTGGTGATGTGAACGGCCGAAGGAGTATTTTGATTACATCTGATGATGTTAATCGTGTTTTGGGTTTTCCTAGGGGGAACTTTGCTGAAGTTCCTGAAGAACCAGAGTTGGTACAGTTCTTTCAGACCATTCAGTACCAAGGAGATATCAATCTGCCCAAGATGTCTAAGGGTCATTTGAAGCCTGAGTGGGAGATTTTCTTTGACACCTTGGCTAAGGTGTTCTCTCCTACAGATCGCAGAAACTTCCACAACATCTCCAACATCCTTCAGGTTTTTGGACTTTGCATTGCTTATAATCGTCCAATTGATTTTGGCAAGATAATTCTGAAGGAGATTCTGAGGAAAATGGGACCACTGATGAGTCGATCAGTGGAGAACAATGATAAAGTTGAATGCTTCTACCCTCGGTTTCTTATGCTGCTTTTGAATGACAAGATGACGGAAGCTGATAAGAACTTCTACTTCAACAGTGAACGAGCTTTGGTCAAGAAGGCCAGTACTAAGTTGGTGAATAAGCTCGCTAAATCTAAAAAGCACCTTTCAGTTCCACTTGTAGTCACTCCATTCATGTCAGAGATGTTCAACGCTCCGTTGGCACCTCTTCAGTTTAATGTGGCTCAACCTGAACCCCTGCAACAACAACAACCTCAACAGCAACAACAACAACCCCTGCAACAGCTACTCCAACCACAACAACAACACTCTCCTCAACCATCACCTCAACAATCACCTACTCAATCACCTATCCACCACCAACAAGAATTCCCTTCAGTTGAAGATGAGCCTCTACAATACAACTTCTTTGAAAATCATCCATCTTCATCTGAACCTATAATACCCCTCACTCAAACACAATACTCTCCTCAAACACAATCAACCTCACAACCACTACCATCAGAATCTGCTATCAACCCTAGACTTCAGGAATTCAGAGATAACTTACAGGTAGCTCAGGTACTTACTGACTTCTCATCTAACTTTAATGTTGATATATCTGATTATGGTTGTAACTTTGACTTGTTTTGTCAGCCTGCCAGCAATGAACCTGACAACACACAGGTTCATATCCCCGCTGATGTTTCTTTGCAACAAACTCTCTCTTCTCCAAACACAACAAACATCACTACTACGAAACCTGTTCGTAAAGTAGCCCGGAAAAGGAGTGGGAGTGCTTTTGTGTCTGAACCCGCAGCTCTGTCTTCTCTAAAGAAGCAAAGGGTGGAAACCTCTAAGACAACTGCAGCCTCATCCTCGCCTTCTCAAAAGGGCTTGGACACTGATATGGCAATACAGTCTCTGGAGTCATTCTCTCAACAGAGTGAACCCATTGAAGTTGACCGTCCAGCCACGGTAATCTGTACAGAGTCAAGCACTGATCTAGCACTCACTCTAGTGCAAAATCAAGCCAATATACAGGTTACTACACTTTCTGAGAGCACAGTTTTTCAAAACCAATTTACTATGTATGAAAAATTTGCTGATCATTCTTTCTTTAATGATCAGGAGCTGCTTGGCAATGTGCAAGTACATCTGCCGTCAATGGCATCCGGAGGACAATTTGTTCCTCCACTACCTTTGAACCCATCTCAGGGAACATTGGTAGTATATACAGGTACATCTGGAGCTATGAGTGAATCGAGTGATGAAAGGCAAACACCAAGCGATACACATGCACGAGAGGCTAGTGAAACAGCTTTGAGTGTACGTGAGGTGAGTGCACACACTAACACAGCTCTTTTTGAGGAACAGATTGCAAGGTTACAAGCTGAACTTGCAAGAATGATTGCGGAGAATGAAAGGTTGAAAGGTGCACAACTGGTCACCTTAGAGAAGAAAGTAGAGGAGGAGCCATCCAGTACTTACAGGGATGAGCTTAGAGCTGATATCCAGAGTTTAACTGTCGAGATGAGATCCAACCATGAGCTCTATATGTCTAAATTTGATGAAATCGACAGCAAACTGGATCAACTTCTCAGTAACTCCAAGTCTGATGATCCAACCTCCAGAGAGGATCCCTCAACTAAGGGGGAGAATAGAGGCAAGGGAGGAGAAGACAAAGGAAACAGCTCCAATCAAAGCAACAAAGGGAACACTAACACCAATACTTCTGATTCTGCACCTGGCAGAGAAACTGAAAAGTCTAAAGGTAAGCAACCCATGCATCAACAGGAAGACAATTATGATGCCTTTCCTAAGGAAATGGATGATGATGATGTGTTTGATGCCACTTACTGTCAGAATCAAGAAGATGGTGTATTTGATGAAGCTTATATGTTCCAGACAGAAGAGGAGGCTGTAGATCTTGAACATGAAGAGTTGGTGAAAAAGTTCAAGATGGAAAATGAAGCTAGGAAGCGAAAGCTCAGGGACTTTCAGAAGCTCCTAGAAGACAAGCTGATTACTGAAGAAGAAATCAAGAAGGAAAAACAGAAAATCTATGATGCTGCCTGTGTCCAGAAGAATCTTGATATTAAGCACAAAGTTGGTAAGAGTTGGGATATTGCACGGAGAATCATCAATGGACCTCAAAGGGAACCCTTCGACGACAAGAAGTTCATGTCTTTGATCTATGATTTGAGGGAGGTAAACCCTGATGAGGATTTATTTATGCATGCCCTATCTCTTGAACTCTGGTACATTACAGTTGCTGTCAGGAACTTACTAGATGAATGGGAGCTTATCATTTACACCAGGAGGAACGGGACATTCAGACTCTCAGTTGAATTCTTAAAGTCATTTAAAGTAACTGAGCTCTGGGTGCTTCGTAACAAAGTTAAAAGAAGCTCTAATTTGAATGAACTCCTTCGAGACAAGCTGATGGAACATGCTGAATTCAATAGTCCTCAGATTGTCAAGAAACCTTATTGTTTGAAGTTCATCAATGACGACGTCATAAATACTGTGTATTTGAATGATGAAGCATTCCCAAAGTATCCTGTGAACCAACTGATTCTTGCATCTACTCTCCTACGAACCAAGGGATTCGCTTCGAAAGAAAAGGCTGATGCTGATAATGTAATAGCTGACTACTGTCTTCGGAATGGTATTTCTAAATACACAAGGAAGATGAAGCAAGTCAAGAATACTCAGCCTGCTGACTTTCAGGAGGACCCGGTGGATCTGGAAGTAATGCACCAACTGGCTCTGGCTAACGAAAGGAAGAAACGTGGTGAAGCCACTACTGCAGAAAAGCCATCCAGGGAAGAACCTTCAACTCCTATTCTTCACAGTTCTGATACTGAAGAAGGAGAAGTTGATCTGTAGATTTATATAGGGTATTGTAATATATGTTCTAAAACAACACCCCTTTTGTAATCTACTTATTATGTTTGAATCTGGTGAATGTCTAATGAATACCAGAAACTTTTGCTATTTATCTTTCCATGTTTAATCCTTTGTCTTATCAGTTAGTTGAGTTATCCTCTCGATAATTTGCATGTTATGTTAACAAACAAATAGGGGGAGATTGAAAGGCATATGTTAAGCCTATTTGTATTTAAGAGGAATCAACTCAACTCTGATAAGAAAGCAAGTAAATAGCAAGTACTGTTATCCGGAATCCGTACGAAGAATGTCAAATGATTTATTGAAGATTTTATGTCAGAAGAATTTCAGGATGCTGCTGCAAACCACTGGAAGAAGTTCATTAATATGATCAAGCCTCAGTGTACAAATAATCTTTTGTAGCACGTCCAGAAGATCAGAAGGTATAAAGTTTAAATACTTTATTTATTCAGAAGATTCCATATTGTGTCAACAAATGAAGATGAACTAAGAAGATGAAGAATCGACGAACAAGCCACCGCCTAATTGTTTAATTGACAAGGAATATTTAATTCAGCTAGTTACAGATGAACCAGACAGTACATTTATGTATCAGCTCATCCGGTTAAATATTCTGAGTCAAGTGAAGGTGGTCGTTCAATCGAGTCGAAGATCATAATTGTTTAAAGAAGACTGAAGACTCTGCTGAAGAAGGAAAAGGATAATTGATTATCTAATTAATTATTTCACTTCTCAAAATAATTATATTGGATGTGTAATTTATTTATTAAATTAATTCTATCTCGAATTAATTTAGTTTATGAATCTATGCATTTAAAATAATTAAGTGAATATTAATTGGTTAATTAATTAAAGGGAAAATGGATTGTCTACTTGAAATACACAAGGAAAGACAATCTATTTGATTGTCTAGTTGAAAAACAAGAAGGAAAGACAATCTAATCGATTGTCTAAGTGTTTAACTACAAGGAAAGACAATCCAAGGCATTGTCTTGCTAAAACAAGCAAGGTAAGACAATCCATTGGATTGTCTTGCTGTTTTAAGCAAGGTAAGAAAATCCAAAGGATTGTCTTACCGCCTGTTGCATTCTCACAACACGGCAAGACAATCTCCTAGATTGTCTTACCGCCTTTCTCCTCCTCCTTGACACGGCAAGACAATCTCTGAGATTGTCTTACCGATTGTTGCAATTGTCTTGCCTTGGTAGCTTGCAAGACAATCCTTGTGATTGTCTTGCCGATTGTAGAACAGTAAGACAATCTACCAGATTGTCTTACCGCACTTCTCAATTGTCTTACCGACCCCTAGATTGTCTTGCCCACAGATTTCATTGTCTTACTAGTTGTAGACAATTAATTTAATTGTCTTACAAGGTCTAAAATAGCAAGACAAAGTGCCAAATTGTCTTAGCAAGCTAGGGATTGTCTTTGCCACCATTGTCTTACTAGTTCAAGGGTTTTGCCTATAAATATGGCTCTCCCTCATTCATTTCTTCTTGTTCAAAGTATTGTAAAGCTTTCAAGTTGTGCTAAACTTGCTATTCGTTAAATCCGCAGTTTACTGTGCTTTGATCATTCGGTTGTTTTGTTCCGCTGAGTTAGAATACTTTCTGTCAAATTTATTCTACGAACTAGTGGACATTAAAACGAACCATATTAATTATATAACGACTTAAAACATTGTTATATTAATTAATCTTAATCTGATTAACAAGTTACATTCCAATCAGATTTATTCCGCCGCGATTATTTTGTGACGATTGTATTCAACCCCCCCCCTTCTACAATCGTATCTGGACCTAACAAATTAGTTCCGTACAAATTTAACATTAAAAAAATGCTATGATTATGGAATGTAGTTATTGCATTACCATTCAAAATTTAATATAATTGTCAGTCATTGATTACGCTCAATTTTAGGAATTCAAAGATATGTGATTGATTATTCTGATACGCTTAAATAAATAAGAGAAATTATAATGTCATGGCAAAATCTAAAATATGTGGCATTGAGGTGGATTTTTTTTGAAATATGTGGCATTGATGACGTGACACTGTTCAGGATTTATAATATATATATATATATATATATATATATATATACATAGATAGATTTTTTTAATATGACATAGTCCAAGTTGAAAGCTGTTATGGATCAAAAATCGAGGGGTGAGCTTCGTGCTTTTTGACTGATCTCGCGAGTCGGAACTCAGACGGGTCCTCACGAGGTGCCTACGTATCTTCAGCGGGGTGAAGAATCAAGTCAAAAAACGTAGGATCCCTGGTGTTAGAGTCCTAGTAGAAATAGGTGTTTGAGTCAGAGATAGGATAGGACTGATCTCTGATCCTTATCTTGAGCTACTGGAGGTTATCTAGGACTCTAGATAGTTATCCACGAAATTCAGAGTTCTTGTAGGACTCTCGAAGTCCTGGACTCGTCAGTCAGACTCCTAGTAGGACTAAGATTCGAGTTCTGGGCCCTGACCGGGCTGGGGGCTCGTGCCTTGAGTTTGGGCAGCCCATGTTTCTCAAACATGGATGCCCAACGGGCTTTTTTATAACCTCAACCTGCTAGCCACGAATTTTGGGTGATAAACCCAGAATCCGGGCCTTATATTCTGGCCTTTAATCAGACCCGGGCTAAAAATTACCCAATAATTTTTAGGGCCAATTTCAGACCCATATCATTTGCCCCCCAACTTTGGATAAGTTTCGTAGAAACTTTTCTAAAGTTTTAGAGCATTTTCAATCACTTCTCGAGCCTATTCTGAGTAAGGTCAGCCATCTAGGCCGATTCCAGGGCGCTAGACCTCACCCAGGTCGATTTAGGGCGCTCAGGGCGTCCAGGTCGACGCTGGCGCGCAACTCGAGCGCACCTCGGGCGCTCAGGGGCGCTCGACCTCGCCCAGGTCGATTTAGGGCGCTCAAGGCGTCCAGGTCGACGCTGGCGCGCAACTCGGGCGCTCGGGGGCGCTCGACCTCGCCCAGGTCGATTTAGGGCGCTCAGGGCGTCCAGGTCGACGCTGGCGCGCAGCTCGGGCGCTAATGGGCGCTCGACCTCGCCCAGGTCGGCGCTCGCGCGCACCGTGGACGCACCTCGGGCGCTTATGGGCGCTCACGGGCGTTAGGTGTTTTTTGACACCCATTTCAGTTGTCGACCTCACCCAGGTCGATTTATGGCATCCTTGGTGCCCAGGTCGACGGTGGTGAGGTCCTCAAGCGCACCTCGGGCGCTCTTGGCGCTCCTGGGGCGCTCATAGGGCGCTCCCAGGGCGCTTCTCGGGCGCTCTCGGGCGTTAGGTGTTTTTTGACACCCAAGTCAGTTGTTGACCTCACCCAGGTCGATTTAGGGCATCCTTGGTGCCCAGGTCGACGCTGGTGAGGTCCTCAGGCGCACCTCGGGCGCTCTTGGCGCTCCTGGGGCGCTCATAGGGCGCTCCCAGGGCGCTTCTCGGGCGCTCTCGGGCGTTAGGTGTTTTTTGACACCCAAGTTAATTGTCGACCTCACCCAGGTCGATTTAGGGCATTTTAGGTGCCCAGGTCGACGGTGGTGAGGTCCTCAAGCGCACCTCGGGCGCTCTTGGCGCTCGTGGGGCGCTCATAGGGCGCTCCCAGGGCGCTTCTCGGGCGCTCTCGGGCGTTAGGTGTTTTTTAACACCTAAGTTAATTGTCGACCTCACCCAGGTCGATTTAGGGCATTTTGGGTGCCCAGGTCGACGGTGGTGAGGTCCTCAAGCGCACCTCGGGCGCTCTTGGCGCTCCTGGGGCGCTCATAGGGCGCTCCCAGGGCGCTTCTCGGGCGCTCTCGGGCGTTAGGTGTTTTTTAACACCTAAGTTAATTGTCGACCTCACCCAGGTCGATTTAGGGCATTTTGGGTGCCCAGGTCGACGGTGGTGAGGTCCTCAAGCGCACCACGGGCGCTCTTGGCGCTCCTGGGGCGCTCATAGGGCGCTCCCAGGGCGCTTCACGGGCGCTCTCGAGCGTTTCGGGACTATACATAGTTTAAACATGGATTATGCAACCATTAAGCGTAATCATGCTTGATTATGACTTGTTAATGGTATGAGATAAGATTAGGCCTTAATCAAGGTTTTAGGGGCCTTTTCTAGGCTAATCCCTTGATTAGGGTTTTATAAGGTTTTATACATATTTTATACATGAAAATATGTATAAATATTGTATTTTCATTTATTTTTAGGCTCTAGGAAAATCTAGATCCTTCCAAAACCTTCTAGATTATGGGCTTTTTCTTGGGCTTGGGCTAGTTGACCTGTAATAGCAGGTCACTTGGCCTGTTGACCTGTTAGATGACCTGTTGGCCATCCTATAAATAAGTGAGCATCCTCATTTCTCACTTCTCACTTCTCACTCTACAAGTTTACAACATCTCTCTAGAATTCTCTCAAGCTTCAAGCTTTCACCACCAAGGTTCTTTCGAGCTCAAATGGCTGATCGGGAAGCATCACGCTTGGCCAAGATTTCCAAGGCCATGGGCACCTCCTCCAAGTCCAAGAGAGGTACTCCTATAATCATAAACTCTTCTTGTTCATCTTTACTTGATTTGATCAATATTATGCGGGATGAATACCCCTCCCTAGCTGAGCTAGGTTCTTACGGCTATGCTGCCGATTGTTCGCCTTCGTTGGCCAAGGCCTATCATAGATTGCTTAACTTTCCCAAGGCTTATTCCCTGGTCCGTGCCGAACCTGGGGATAGGACCTGTCATTGGGATCCGCAGCACTTGTTTGTATACAAGCATGCTCTACTAGCCGGACTTAGGTTTCCCCTGCATCCCTTCATCCCTAAGCTCTTAGCTGATGTGGGACTCAATCCTTGCCAATTGACGCCCAATGCTTGGCGCATAATCCATTGTTTCATGGTTCAGTGCCTATCTAAAGGCCTTTCCATGTCTGTCTCATTGTTTCGTAAGATTTTCCAATTTAAGAACTACCCGGTGGGCTCCACGGGTTGGGTTCTCATTAGTCATCGGCCTGACCAGCCTCATATTTTCAACAATTCCTCTATTCCGGATAACAACCCTCGTTGGAAGAAAGAGTTTTTCAAGCTACACTGGGAAGGGGGAGATTGGGGAACTCTATTCAGATCCAAGTTTTGTAAGGTCGTTGATGGGAGTGTCGACTCCATCCACCTATCGGATGTCGAGAAGGCAGCCTATGCTGAATTGGTCAAAGACAATGGCCAATCCAAATGCTGGGATCTCCTTGATGAATTCAATCTTAGAAAGCTTGGTCTTTCAAGGGTTAGTGATGAAGGTATAAACCTTTTTTTACACCTAGGACCTTTCTCGGGTCTACCCCATTATTCGCGACTTAACTTATTTCTCGTTTTTGTTTTGCAGCTGCTACAAAAATCAATGAGGAGAACGTGCCTCTCCAAGAGGAGACGGGTCGGATGAAGCGGCATAGGTTGGCTAAAGACCCTCGGGTCCCTCGGGAGTTGCCTGCCTTCCTTCAACCCCATTCGGCAGAGGGAGGATCATCTAGTCAGCCTCGGGCTTCCAAGTCTCAAGCCTTTAAACCGGCCTGGGGTTTTCGAAGGACTGACTCGGTGCTGGGATCGACTGTTCATGCTTCTGATTGGTCCCTTCACTCTATTACCCCTGCCGACTACCAGGATGTGGTGCTACAGTCGGAGATCGAGGGGATTGATGGCTTTGGCTATCAAGCCCTTGCTAGTGTGAGTGTTCTTACAAACTTATTGTTTAGGTTCCCCGAGTCTTCCTTAACCCGTTTATCTACTTGTCTCAGGCCAATGCTCAATTCCAGGCTGCCCTCCATCAGGCTAAAGCTTGGAAAAAACAAGCTGAGAGCCATAAGAAGGCTAAGGAATCCTTGGAGGAGGGCATGGAGGCCCTTCGAATCAAGGATGCGGAAAAAGACGAGATTGTGGCTAAGACTCAATCGGAGCTAGTGGAAGCTCGAAGCGAGCTAGTCGAGGCTAGAAAGGGAAAGGATGCTATCATCGACGACTATTTGGATTCTGATGAGTACAAGAATCTGCTGGAGAAGCACAATGAGATCACCTCTGCAGAGGATTACAGTGACGGGTGGAATGAGGCTGTTCAGACCATTCATGAGGATCATCCAGACCTGTTCCATCCTAAATGGGATTACCTCTGTCCCATGAGGATTGTTCTTGACTCTCCTAGTCCTATTGAAGAGGAAGTCGAAGATTTGGGTGTCATTGAAAAGCATCCGGCTGGGGAGTCCGGGTCTGCAGATAGCTCGGAGGCTGATTCCGAGTCTGATGAGTAGGATTTATTAAGGACCCTGCGTGGTCTACTTATTTAGACTTATCTAGCCTTAACTTGTAGTATTAGACTTGTCTAGCCTTATCTCGTAGTATCGGACTTATCAAGCCTTAGCTTGTAATTTTCACTCAATCAATGTTAACCGTAACTTATTTATGGTTGAATTCATGTTCCGGGTTGATCCATTCACGGTAAGTAAACAAAAACTCAAGGAAAACATTAGAAACATGAGATATGGAGCAATCCATAAGAAATTTTATTGAAACTATAGTAGAAGAGATAAACAACTAAAATCAACTAAGTTATAAACTAACTGGCAGTGGTCTATCTGACCTTATTCAATGGTCATCTACTTGCTAAGATAATCAAATATAATAAATCTTCAAGTTGGTGGCATGCCAACTTCTTGGAAACTCAACTCCATCCAGGGTCTGAAGCTTGTACGAGCCGCGACCAATAACATCCTTCACCTGATACGGACCTTCCCAGTTTGGGGCCATCTTTCCCTTGGGACCAACTCCTGAGGCCTCAGCTTTCCTTAGGACTAAATCCCCTTTTCTGAAGAATCGTTCCTTGACTCGGAGATTATAGTAATAGGAAGCTCGTTTTTGGCTCTCAACGATCCTGGCGTTAGCCTCATCACGGACCTCATCGATCATGTCGAGTGCGAGTCTCATTCCTTCCTCATTGGCTTCGGGCTCATACTGCAGGACCCTGGGGGAGGTATGAGTTATCTCAAGTGGCACCACGGCTTCAGCCCCATAAGCTAACTGGAACGGGGTTGCTCCTGTGGAGACCTTGCAGGTTGTTCGATATGCCCATAGTATAGGGAGAATCTCTTCAGCCCAAGACCCATGCGCTTTCTCGACTCTTTTCTTTAGCCCATCAAGGATTATCCTGTTGGCTACTTCAGCTTGCCCATTGGCTTGAGGATGGGCAACCGAAGTGAATCGTAGCTCAATGCTATAGTCGTTACAGTATCCCACAAACTCTGGATTGTTGAACTGGGCTCCATTGTCAGTAACCAAGACTCGGGGTATGCCATACCTGCATATGACGTTTTCCCAGAAGAACTGAGCAACTTGCTTGGTGGTTATCTTGGCCAGGGGTTTGGCCTCAATCCACTTGGTAAAGTAGTCAATAGCCACTATCAAAAACTTCCTTTGAGCACTGGCGAGTGGAAACGGCCCTAGGATGTCCATCCCCCACATAGCAAAGGGAATCGGGGAGTTAATGGATGTCAGCATCTCTGGGGGCTGGCGCACAACAGGTGCAAATCTCTGACAACGATCGCATCTCTTAACATAATCCTTCGCATCCTTCAGCATATTTGGCCAAAAGAACCCAAGGCGAGTAATTTTGTGAGCCAAGGCTCTCCCGCCTAGGTGCTGGCCACAGATTCCTTCATGGACCTCTTTCAGGGCTTCCCGGGCCTCATCCGGCCTTAAACACTTCAAATAAGGTATAACAAAAGATTTCTTATAGAGAATCCCTTCAATGAGTGCATACTTTAAAGCTCTTACTTGTAGTTTTCGTGCTTCCCCAGCATCAGGTGGTAGATGTCCAGTTTCGAGATACGTTTTGACCTCATCGATCCAAGTGGCCCCCGTGTCGATTGGGGCTACCAACTTGGCATTGATACTTGGGGTTTTCAAAACCTGATAGTAAACACTTCCCGAGCACACCTCATTCTCTGAGGATGCAAACTGGGATAAGGCATCAGCCTTTGTATTCTCTTCCCTAGGTATATGTTCTACCAAACATTCTTTAAATTGCGTCATCTGGGCTTTCACAATCCTTAAGTATTTCAGCATTGTTTCTTCTCGTGCCTCAAATTCTCCATTAACCTGTGAAACCACAAGTCTTGAATCCCCACATACTTTCAGGTTTTTAACCCTCAGGGTTCTCGCCAATCCCAATCCAGCTATAAGGGCCTCATACTCAGCTTCATTATTGGTAGTTGGAAAGTCTAACTTGATCGCGTACTCGACCGTGAAGCCATCCGGGCTTCGGAGCACCAGCCCTGCCCCACTATTTTTTGTTTTTGAAGCTCCGTCAAAAAATAGTAACCAATACTCTTTAGGTTTCTCCTCTTCTTTGGGTTCCTCTACCATACTCTCCTGCCCCCCGACTTCCTTGTTGTCAATGGTGCATTCAACGAGGAAGTCAGCTAGAGCTTGAGCCTTGATTGCCACCCGTGGTTTGTATCGAATTTCAAATTCCCCAAGCTCTACTGCCCATTTGATTAATCTCCCACTAGCCTTCGGGCTATGCATTATATTTCTAAGGGGCTGGTCTGTCAAGACTTCAATTTTGTGAGCCTGGAAGTAAGGCCTCAGCTTTCTTGAAGCTGTAATCATGGCTAAGGCAAACTTCTCAATCACAGAATAGTTGAGCTCCGCTCCATGCAGAATCTTACTAACATAGTAGACGGGTTTCTGGATTTTTCGATCCTCACGAACCAAGACCGCACTCAGTGCTTTCTCAGAGACAGCCAAGTAGACATATAATGTTTCTCCTTCCACAGGCTTTGATAAGAGTGGTGGCTCTGCCATATACTTCTTCAACTGCTCAAAGGCCTCTTGGCTCTCACTTGTCCATTCAAAATCTTTAACTTTCTTCAAAGCCTTAAAGAAGGGCAAGCACTTATCCCCGGACTTCGAGATGAAACGTCCTAGTGCCGCGATTCTTCCTGTTAGCTTTTGAACATCCTTTATAGACTTAGGCGGCTCCATATCAAGGATGGCCTTTATCTTGTCGGGGTTGGCCTCAATCCCACGTTTTGAGACCATCAGACCCAAAAATTTTCCAGACCCAACTCCAAAGGCACACTTGGCTGGATTCAACATCATCTTATGTGTCCTCAGGACTTCAAAAGCCTCTCTCAGGTGTTCAAGGTGATCAGCTTTGTTCAAGCTCTTCACTAGCATATCATCAACATAGACCTCCATGGTTTTTCCAATCAGATGTTTAAACATCTTATTTGCCAGGCGTTGATATGTGGCTCCTGCATTCTTTAAACCAAACGCCATAACCAAATAACAAAAGATACCAAAATCAGTGATGAACGATACCTTAGGAATGTCGTCCTTATTCATTCGGATCTGGTTGTATCCACTAAAGCCATCCATAAAGCTCAACATCTCGTGCCCAGCTGTAGCATCGATCAGAGTATCTATTCTTGGGAGAGGAAAACAGTCCTTAGGACAAGCATCATTCAAATCTGTGAAGTCTACACACATCCTCCACTTTCCATTAGCTTTCTTGACCATGACCGGGTTGGCTAGCCATTCTGGGAATTGGATTTCCTCTATAAAACCTGCTTCCAAAAGCTTATCGACCTCCTGTTTTATGGCTTCCTGCCTCTCAGGGGCAAAACTTCTCTTCTTTTGTTTCACGGGTTTTCTATCTGGGCTTACGTTAAGCGTGTGTGTCATAAAGAGGGGATCAATCCCTGGCATATCGGCTGCGGTCCAAGCAAACACATCCCGGTTGTTCCTCAAGAATTTCACAAATTCGGATTTCATATCCTCGGGGAGCGACGCCCCTACATAGGTCACCTTCTCGGGCTCATCTGGATATAGGGAGAAGGGAACCAAGTCCTCAGCAGGTTTTCCTCTCCTTTCCTCTTCCTCTCGGACATCCAAGTCCTCAATTGGGAGGACTTGCCCCCCGGTCCCTCCAGATTTCAGAGCCCCCACATAACAACTTCTAGCCATTTTTTGATCTCCTATTTCTTCTCCCACCCCATTCTTGGTAGGGAATTTGATCTTCAAGTGGTAGGTGGATGGGATTGCTTTAAAAGCATGTATCCCAGTCCTCCCAAGGATAGCATTGTAGGTTGATGAAGCCTTGACGACCAAAAAATTCAGCATACATGTGGCCTGTCTAGGCTCGGTGCCCATTGTCACGGGTAGTTGGATCATACCTTCAATCTTTGTCTCCACGTTATTAAAGCCGTATATAGGCATATCTGAAGGTGTCAATTGCGAATCAGAATATCCCATCTTCTCATATGCATCATGAAATAAGATATCTACTGAGGCTCCACTGTCAACGAGTACCCTTTTTACAGAAGAGTTTCCAATCACCGGGGTGATTACCAAAGGATCATCATGGGGAAATTTAACTCTGTCAAGATCTAAATTGTCGAATGCTAGAGCAAACTCAATTTTTGCCCTCTTCGGGGGCTCTCCAACAATGTACATCACTTCACGAGCATAAGCTTTTCGTGAGTTACTAGATAGGCCTGCTGCGGTCGGTCCTCCAGAGATTACATTGATCACAGGCCCTCTAGGCTGGTTTCTCTTATTCCTATCATCGTTGTCTCTTCCACGGTTATCATTGTCACGGGGATTCTTGTCCGTATCCCTAGTATACCTGGACAGCTTGCCTTTTCGGATCAAAAACTCGATCTCATCCTTCAACTGCCGACAATCATCGGTCTTATGTCCTGTATCTTTATGAAACCTGCAGTACAAGTCCTTGTTTCTCTTTTCGGGGTCAGTCCTGATAGGCTTCGGCCATCGAACACTTTCATCTTTCTCAATTTCCATCAGGATCTGACTCCTAGGGGCATTCAGCCTTGCATACTCAGTGAACCTCGGTCCTGCTTTCTTTTTGGTGGGGGACTTATCACCATCCCCTGTCTTTGAATACTTATTATCCGCGTTGTACTCGGTGTCGTTTCCACGTTTCTTTGGGTTCGGGGTCGGTCCCTGGTTATTCTGAGATTTCTTCAGGCTTTCCTCAGCCTTGATATACTTCCCGGCCCTCTCCTGGAGCTCATTCATATTTTCAGGGGCCCTCTTGGCTAGTGATCGGCGGAAATTATCATCCGTGGTTCCTTGCTGTAGGGCAATCATGGCTACTTTCTGGTCTAAATCCGGGACCTTGAGCGCCTCCTTAGTGAACCTATTCATATAGTCTCTGAGGGATTCGTTCCTGCCTTGATGAAGGTTCATCAACGAGGCTGAACTCTTAGCGTGGGTCTTGCTCCCAATAAACTGCCCTATGAAAGCTCGGCTCAAATCTCCAAACGAGGATATAGAGTTAGGGGGTAGTCGACTATACCAGTGCTGAGCCATCCCGCTCAAGGTTTGGGGGAAGGCTCGACACTTGATGGCCTCCGTGACTGGTTGCAACAGCAATGCATTCATGAAAGTTCGTACATGATTCGCGGGGTCACCCGTTCCATCATACGCCTTAATTGTGGGCAACTTGAACTTTCGAGAAATCCTTGCTGCCATGATCTCCTCGGTGAATGGGGGGATCGGGTTATCTGGATCACCTGCAGCCAACAAGTGAATTCTATTCATACCTGCGTTCTGAGGGTTTTCAGTTGGTTGCCGAGGTTCGGGTGGTGGCTGCCTGGTCTGGTGTGCCGCCCTGTCTCTTCTCAACTGAGCTATCTCCTGTTCATAAGCTCGAATCCTGGCTTCGTACTCCTGGTCCGTGGGTCGACGGGACTCGGAGTTATTCGGCCTAGTGTTGTGCTGGGAGCCTCGGCTCTGGTTTCCGTCTCTCCTCCTTCGTGGGGGAATATCATAGTCCCTCTCCGAATCTTCAGAAGAGTCGTCCGTATAAACTATATACTCATCTGTTGGTCCTCTTGTGGTTGTCACAACGGTAGAGTAATGAGTCCCATGATCAGTGGCTGTGGCCACAACATTAGTCAGAGGGGGCAGCGTGCCAAAAATCATAGGAATCGAGGTTTGAGCAGCGGTGGTTGTGCCACTGCTAGCAAGGGTCAACGTGACTGGTGGTGTGGTGGTGACGGGATTCGAGGTTCCAGCGGTGACCTGAGACAAGGGTGGATCCTGGGTTGCGGTGTTGTCTCCGTTTGAAGGTGCATGAATTTCTGAGCGTAATCTGGTGGACACCATGGTTGTTGTCTTCTTCCCACAGACGGCGCCAAATGTTATGGATCAAAAATCGAGGGGTGAGCTTTGTGCTTTTTGACTGATCTCGCGAGTCGGAACTCAGACGGGTCCTCACGAGGTGCCTACGTATCTTCAGCGGGG
Organism: Daucus carota subsp. sativus; assembly: GCF_001625215.2. Classification (NCBI taxonomy): domain Eukaryota; kingdom Viridiplantae; phylum Streptophyta; class Magnoliopsida; order Apiales; family Apiaceae; genus Daucus; species Daucus carota. The sequence continues at coordinate 23,194,898 of NC_030389.2, read as the reverse complement.
TGAAGAATCAAGTCAAAAAACGTAGTTCTATTTTGGAGGGGTAGAGCCCTTTATATAGATGTCTCAGGGTTAGAGACTGATTAGAAGTAGGATCCCTGGTGTTAGAGTCCTAGTAGAAATAGGTGTTTGAGTCAGAGATAGGATAGGACTGATCTCTGATCCTTATCTTGAGCTACTGGAGGTTATCTAGGACTCTAGATAGTTATCCACGAAATTCAGAGTTCTTGTAGGACTCTCGAAGTCCTGGACTCGTCAGTCAGACTCCTAGTAGGACTAGGATTCGAGTTCTGGGCCCTGACCGGGCTGGGGGCTCGTGCCTTGAGTTTGGGCAGCCCATGTTTCTCAAACATGGATGCCCAACGGGCTTTTTTATAACCTCAACCTGCTAGCCACGAATTTTGGGTGATAAACCCAGAATCCGGGCCTTATATTCTGGCCTTTAATCAGACCCGGGCTAAAAATTACCCAATAATTTTTAGGGCCAATTTCAGACCCATATCAAAAGCCTGTCAACTTTTTGTTTCAGAGATGCTCACCGAAATCTTAGTTTTGAGCTTATTTCTCACATTCATTATCTAAAATTTCTATAATATTTTATTGGTACTAGTTTAAACTATATAGTTAGATTTGAATTTGTTCATTTATATTCGGATATGAATTATATCCATTTTTAGAAAGTGGAATCATGATTCGAGCCCTATTATTCAATTTTTTTCAATTTTAAACTTATTTATGTAAATAATTAGTTTATTGATATTAATCTATCAGGTAAACAATACATAAGACTTAGCTGAAATACTAACTTATCTTAAATAAATAAGATAATGAAAAAAAATATAAATACAACAGTTTTAATGTATGTGGTTAATACTTTTGAATAACATGTTGATTGCTTGTGTAGCTCAAGTGGTCTAAGTGGTGCACATGAATTAGAGAGGTCTTGGGTTCAATTTTTGCCAATGAAATTTTTTTATATAAATGAGGAGGAGGTAGGTTCGGAGTTAAGCTGGGGTTCGAAAATCGAAACTAGGTAATTTATTTATATAAATGAGGAGGAGGTCGGTTCAGAGTTAAGTTCGGATTCGAAGCTAGGTAATTTATTTGCTCAGGAGGGAGGCTTAACACGAACTGTTGTGACACGTCGGGTTTTGGTGTATAACTCATAAATTTGAAAATAACGTTTTTAGCAACATATGCGGTGTTTGTTATTTAACACTAACAATCACATTTATTAAAAAATAATATATTTTTCTAAAACACTAACAATAAATTGTATTTCTATAATTTATGATATACATATTCCATAATTTAGAAAATATCACAAACTTAAAACTGATAGCAAATAATTCTAATTTTACTAATTTTTACCTTTTATACTAAGTATGACTAGGTAAGCATATTAAAAATTAATATCTGATATATATTTGTTTTTACCGTGTGGACATAATTCCCTAATATACCAACACAACCTCTGAAGTCTGAACTCAACCCTCCAATAACACAAACCAGCAAAGTAGTGCGTACTTGTGAAGAATCACATACACATCTTTGGCCTATACATACGACACATATATACATATACATATATACTCTCTTTCTCCATCGTATGGTAAGTCATGATCTTTACTTCTCCTCATTCAATTTATAATAATTTAATTATTTATTATGATTTTATCTGCTTGCATTATAATTCTTGTTGATGAATTGTTTAATTGATGCTAAAGGTTTTATCTTTGTGGGCTTTCTTTAAATGTGTTGGTCTTAATTTTGGGTTTATGTCGAAATTCGAAAAATCTTTGGCAAAGAACCCTTTTGGTGTTGATTAGTAATTCTGAGTAGTTTTGTATTTGATTTATCAGAATTTGAGTTTTTGGGCATTAGGAATTTGGATTTATATCTGTGTTTGTGATATTAATTTGTCACGAGACAGTTATGTGGAGACTGGGTTATGATAATTTTGGACTTAGGTTGTGCAAGAAACAATTTGGTGAAATTTAAATATTAAAATTCTATCTAGTGCATAGGAATTGATTTTTTTTTTCAAGATTCTTTTTGTGTGCGGCGGCCGGGGTTTAAAGATTTTATAATTTTACCCATGACTGAATTCTCTTCTGAAATTTGGGGCTAAAAATTTATTCCAAAAGTAAATTGATTTAAGTTTTTTTTTTGTTAGACTAAATCGGGGAATGTGTCGCTATGTGATGACAATTTTATGGGTACATAAGATTTTGATTTTTAATATGAGACGCAAGTAAATGGAAAACATTATTAGCGGGTTAAAAGAATTCTTTTACATTTATCATTCATCTAGTTTTCAACAACTATTGATTGGTTTCATGCATATTAAGGTATGGTTAATATTTTCATATCTGTGAGAAACTTGGTGATTTGATTCGTCGATCTGTGGTACTACTTCTATGCATATATTATATCACAATTTTATGTCAGGTATGAAAGGTAATATTTCGTCTCTAGTGTATTAAAATTGTTTTATTCTTGTTGTACGAGCTTTGGTCTGAGTTCATATGTAAAGCTTTAAACGATATATTCAACTTATTTAAGGCACAGCACTCGGCAGTACCACATGTACTTATTTGCTTGTACTTCAAGTTTACTCGGTTGTGCATTACTTCTTCTTTTTGAGGCTTAATTGACTTCTCTTTTTGTTGTTTATGTGGCTACATTTGATTCTTGATTTACCTGATGTTAAAGAGCTTTTTTTCAGTTTAACAAACACGACGGTCTTTGAATATTGGTTTTAGCTAAATATTATTAGACGTGTGGTATTATCCATTCTTATTAGATGTGTTCTGTTCTCTTGCTTCACTGGTATTCAATTGAGGTTTTGTTTGGCACAATATGTTGAGTTTGGTGTCAAGCTGCTAATAATGCAATAGGTGTGGCTTTTTTATCTTCTTGGTAGTACTTCTAGACACTATGAATGTCTTTCCTCTAATGTGCTCCCTCTTTTTTCTTGTTTCAGATCATCTTAATTTAATGGCCAACAATTCACAGTTTAATGGGATGCAGGTAGTTTTCAAAACTGATCCTTTGATATTTCTAGTTTATGAATTAATGTAAGCTCTGGTTGGGTAACTTATATGCTCATAGTATGAACTATATAGATATTTGTTGCCTACACATGGAAATGTATGATAGTTAGATTGTAAAAGAAGTGTTTCTTGTAGCTGTTTAGGGTCCATAATCTAGTGCTCGGTCTTTGGAGGACCTTTCAGTCCTTCGGATTACCATAGCCGATTCAGTATTGTTTTATTGTGCAGTGTGATCCTGTTATCAAACTATGTGTTGCGTAATTTGTATAAATAAATTACAGTAGAAAAGCTTTTTAAGGTATACACTTAACATTACTTTGTAGTTTGACTGTCGAAACACATAGGAAGTTGTGAGGGTTAGAATCGAGGTCGAGAGAGTTTTTTCCTAGTGGATGAAGTGTTATGCGTTTGTTTCCATGGGAAGCATTTTGTTTCCTGCTGAAAGTTTTGGCTCTCTATATGTTCTCTGTTCTGATAAAACCCTATAGTGGAACATCAAATAATTACTGGTGCGAGTTTTGGAGTAGGTCATGTTGACTGGACCGCCTAACTATTTGTCTTGTATGACTGTACATTTATTTAATTGTTCTTGTTAATGCGTGGAGAGTGGAGACATTGTATCATTTTAATTCGCTAGACAAGGGATCCACATATGCCTTCCTCATCTGCTAAACAATGGGACACGATCTTTACTTTATTTTGTCTTCATAACTTATGTTTATCTTTTTGATGAAAATTTTGTATGACTTACTTGCAAAGACAATGGAAATTATAATTTCTAAACAAATTGGTATTAAATTTTTGCAAATGGTGATGCGCTGATTCTTAAAGTGTATATTTGTGTTAGTATTGCAATAATGTCTCAAAATATTCAGTGTCAATTTTGAATGATTTGATGGTTATAAATATCAAATGATAGTCAAATATGTTTAACAGATTTGAACATTAACTGTCAGGCTATTTTAACTTATTTAGATGGTTTCGATTCTTTCGTAATTATTGATACCCCCTTTAATGTTATTGTCAAGTCCTTCATCTATTATTTCATACAAGATATATTTTTGCTTATTGATATATATTTTTGCTGTTCCTCTGGAAAGTCTCTTCGTCCACATACTGCTCCCCCCCAGGGTCCACCTCAAATTAATCACCCGCCTATGCCTATGCAAGTATGGGTTTCTTTCTATATCTGTATTGTTCTTTTGGACATTATCTTTTCAAACATATAATTTATTTACAGATAATTGATTATGGTTGAATTTGTGTGGTAGTTCCGACCTACTGTTCCACCGCAGCAGCCAGCTCCATATATTCCAGTGCCTTCCCAGCAGTTTCTGCCTGTCGGGGGAACAAATGTTGGAGTTCCTTCTGTGGTACAGCCAGGCCAGTTTCCTCAAGCTATCATGCAGCAGTCAAGACCAGGACAAGGAGGACATATTATGCCACTACCGCTACCACTTCCAATTCCAGCGCCTGATACTCAACCAAACAGGCCTGTTATATCTGTCTCACCACAGCCTCAGCAAAATGGTCAGACTCCTAATGGTTACATGCCTGGGTCAGCGGGTCCGAGAATGCCTATATCCTCTACGTACTCTGTAAGTTCTTTGCTATTTTGCTTCATATTTCATTGATTTCGGTTGTTAAGTATCTGCAGCATTGACTTCATTAAGCTTTCCATTCTAGATACCATCCACAGGCCAGCCACAAATGAACGGACAGGCCACAGGTCAGTACCAGCCGATTCACCAGACCAGCATGCCATGTTATTCGGCAGGGGGGCAACCTTGGTTGGCAGGGAGCCACAACACACAACCTGTAACACCCATGCCTCATTCGGTGGAACAACGCCCACATTCTGCAGAAGTTCCTGTAAGAATTCTACGGTTTTATTCACTACCATAAATGTTTTCACAGTACTGCCTAGTATTGATATTAGGGGGAAGATCTTTTGTCAAATCTTTTCTGTTATCTGCTTATCTGTTACATGTATGCGTTCTCTGTTCAGGCAACTGGAAATCATTGTTCTACTGATAATACACAATCAGATTGGATTGAGCATACTCGTAGAGGAAGAAGGTTAGTGTTCTCGTAATGTTTATTATTTGCTTAACTAATCAATCTGAAACGACTGAACCAAAGCATAGATATTCTCCATTACTTGTCTAGTTTAAATATTTTTAAAAATATTCGGTGAAGTTTGTTTTTTCTTCTTTTTACTTGTTTTCGTAGATGTATTGACTAATGGTATTATGGATATGAGAATGGTGAACATCTGATTTAGTTTTCAATGAAGTGTGTTTTTCTATGAAGTGTTTTTGTCTTCTTTCTACTTGTTTCATAAATGCATTGACTGATGGTATTGTGGATATCAGGATGGTAAACATCTGATTCAGTATAATACATCTATTGTATGGATGATTTCTGTAAGTAAAATTGGGGGGCCTGGTGGCCTCCACATGACGATGTGATGGTCCTGCTTGTGGATGCGTAGAATCTAGATTTGGAGCTTGTTTAAGATATGTTTTATTTTTTTTGGTTTACTCCGATGTGTTTAATATAATTAAGCATTTCTTTATCTACGTCTTTAAGATTTTATTACAACAAGAGGACAAGGGTGTCTACTTGGGAGAAACCATTGGAATTGATGACAGAAACTGAGGTGAGTTATAATCTTCCGTATGTATTTCAATCTCCAGATAACTGTATCATTGTTTGAATTTAATAGTATGTCTATATGTCCTTACAATTGAGTGATATGGTTCATCCTTGACATCTCTTATCAAACAAGTATAACTGTGCATGTACAAATCCCTGCACACAATTTGAATGCCTTTTTTTTACTTGTTGCCTATTTGATTTAATTACTCAACTGTTAGCCAGAAGGCAGATCTGACATTCCTTATCTGCAGAAAATATATCTTCCTTAATTTCTACTTATTTAGTTATATATTACGATACAGAGGGCAGATGCATCAACTGACTGGAGGGAGATTACGAGTCCTAATGGAGTAAAGTGTGTAAAATAGTACATGTTGAGTTTTAAATATTTGGATAGGTGGATATGCTACTATTTAAAATCAGCTCTGATATTAAATCATAGAATTAACCTTTTGCAGGTATTATCACAACAGGGTCACTAAGAAATCAACTTGGACTATACCTGATGAAGTCAAGGTTTTGGCAGTTGCCCTTTATAGTCTTGCGAGCTCATATGAACTCTCCCCCTCCCTCCTATTCTGCTTGAATAAAGTAAATTTCCCCTTGTTTTACAGTTGGCTCGTGATAAGATAGCAAAGGAATCTATGAACGGAACACAAGAATATGATCCTGCTTCAGTCTCTGTTTTAGAAGCGTCTTCCCCTATTACAGATAGCACTCGCGAGGCAGTAACAAGCACAACTCCTGTGGCACCTGTTGTTGCAGTTACCTCATTATCTGCATGCGTAGAATCTGCTACAACGAATGCTATTGGAGTTCAGACACCATTACATGTGGGACCAACACTTGATACTACATTAGGAAGCTCTGAAGTTCCTCTTGCCGTTTCCAATATCGAAACGACCTCAATGTATTATATCTACCAATCATGCTTGCTGTGAATATATTTTTTAAACTGGCTGGTGTTAATATTCATATTCATTTGGATTTTCAGGGGCAACTCAGATGCAATTTCTGCTGGGGCGTTAACTACTGCAAGTGGAATTTCTGTAGGGGCTATAGAGGTATATACATATATCCTGTCTATTAGGTTTATAAGATTTACACTTAGCTGACTAGCAGCAAAGTACCAAATCATAATAGCATAGGCTACCAAATTTATATGGTTTATGTTGTGAAGGAACTGAAGAATGGGACAAGCACTGAGAGTAAGACTAGTATTACTGCATTGGAGGAGAGAACAGTTGATCAGGAACCTGTAGTTTATGAAAATAAATTGGTATATGATTGACCTTATCCTTTTGCTGAAATTAGCTACCCAAGAGATTATTTCTTGTCTAAACTTTAAATGAAAAAAATAAAGAGATTATATGTTAACGAGATCTGTTTGGTTTGTTGTTCTAGGAGGGAAAAAAAGCATTTATAGCACTCTTAGAAACTTCGAATATTGAGTCAGACTCGACTTGGGACCAGGTAATTATTATGTTAATAGTATACGAAAGCTGTAGTACTTAACTAGGCAGGTTGTTGACATCTGTACTTCATATTTTAGGCCATGAAGGTCATTATTAATGACAGTAGATATGCTGCGTTAAAAACACTTGTGGAGCGGAAGCAAGCTTTTAACGAGGTCAGTTTGACATGACAATTTATTGCAACTATTTTTAGTCAGTGGCTCAGTGCATACTCAGATTATTATATTTATTTGTAAATACTTCTTATCTAGTCTTGAGTAACTTTAGACTTTGAATTAGTTCTTGGAGCAAAAGAAGCAGCAAGAAGCAGAAGAGAGGCGTGCTAAACAGAAAAAAGTAGTAGAAGGTTTTAAAAAGATGTTAGAAGTAAGTTGGTTGTGGATTTATTATTTCTTTGTTTAAGTGCCGTGGAAGTTTGCTGGACTTCTCATCAGTTCTTGTGAATTTAATGTAGTTATAATGATCCAGTCTCTTGCAGTATTACTTATATTCTTATTTACGTGTTTTTCCTTATTGCTATTATCTTCTTAAGGAGTCCCAAGAGCTCACATCATCGACAAGATGGAGGTATGTCTCTTACCTTTTGTCATTATACTCTTTTCATCACTGTAGTGGATCCTTGACATATTAGATTTTTGGTTATTTACTAATATTTGATGGATACAATTTCTTATAGCAAAGCGATAACTATTTTTGAAGAAGATGAACGTTTTAAAGCTGTTGAAAGAACCAAAGACCGTGAGAATCTTTATGAGGATTATCTTGTGGAACTGGGTAATAAGGTGAGGCTCTTATTGTCCTGCAATATCTGACAGTTATATTATTTTAAATATTTGTTTTGTTATTAAGCTTATCCGCTTATACGTTCGATTGCCTCCTAGAGGAGGGTATTGAATGCTTGCATTTTGCAGAGTTGCAGTCTTTATGCAGATCTCCTATATACATATATTTATGAATTTGAGTTTTTCATTTAATTATCTGGTTTACTAGGTCTACCTCTATATATAATATGAACAAACGATGTAAAAGGTTTTTATTGTCTTTGTGTAAAAATTTCCAACTGATTGCTCTTGCATTGACATTAAATAGGAACGAGCAAAGGCATTGGAGGAACAGAAGCGTAACAGGATGGAATACATTGAATACTTGAGATCTTGTGAGTTTATAAAGGTATATTATATCGTGGTCCTGAATTACTTTGGAAAGTTCTTTTTTTTTTAAAATATTTTTGTTATAATTTTCTGAATGTGCTCTATGATCTCTTCAGGCAAGCAGCCAGTGGAGAAAAGTGCAGGACCGTCTGGAGGCTGATGAGAGGTGTTCACGACTTGAAAAGATTGATCGTTTAGAAATTTTTCAGGTACAATGGTTCCCCATGGTTTTATTTTAAAAGATAAATTTGAAGGAAAATATGTCTGTCAAATGGTATCCTCGAGCAATATCTCAGTGTAGTTGATTCTTCTAATTTGCAGGAATATTTGCGTGATTTAGAGAAGGAGGAGGAGGAGCAGATAAAATTGCGGATGGTAACATACATCTTTGTTTGAGCCTCATGTTTTCAGATATGATTTAGGATCTTTTTTAATTTTGTTTGTCTCTTACATAGGAAGAAGCAAGAAAAGCTGAACGAAGAAATCGTGATGATTTTCGCAAGTTAATGGAAGATCATATTGCCGCAGGAGTGCTTAGTGTAAATACGCACTGGAGAGACTACTGCATGAAGGTTAGTAATTTGATCCCATAAACCTATTTCTTCTTGAAATATGTCTGAAATGTTTCTCTCTTCGGCTCTACAGAATTTTATATGACTTATGTTATGACCCTTTCAGGTTAAAGAATTACCTGCATATCTAGCTGTCTCGTCAAACACCTCTGGTGCAACACCAAAAGATCTGTTTGAAGATGTTGCCGAGGAATTAGAAAAACAGGTGATTTTCATATTTCTTCTGCAGTGGCTGAATAGAGTTGTGACTAGTCTTTATTTCCGGCCTCTCTCATGGATAATATAAGTTCTGGGGAAAACTATATATTAAACTGATGGTATAACGCTCTGCCTTAACCTTTTGTGTACTCTTTTACGTAATAAATATTCTTGTACCTCACCCAATTGTAGACTTAATAAACATGGAAATGGTTACAATTTTTTTTTTGTAGAGCTTAGAACATTACCTCAAGATTTTGAATTAAATATTTGTACCTGTAATCACAAATCATTGTTCTCTTTTGCAAGGGAGCACTGTAAAAAAATGAAATTGCTATATTATTTAGGTGTTGCTCAGATTTACTACACCTGTAAGCTAGAATTAGAAAAGGGTAACTACATTACTTACATGATGTTTGTAGTATGAAGTTTTATGTTATTTATTTTATATGAACCATTCAGTTCACTTGACATATTTCTCAATGCAGTATCTCGAAGACAAGGCTCGTATAAAAGATGCTGTGAAGTTAGGGAAGGTATAGTCTTAACATTACGGTCTTATCAGAGTTATTACCATAGATCTTTTCTAATAATATTCGACTTTATATGTTTCAAGGTAAACCTCACATCAACATGGACGATTGAGAATTTGAAGGATGCGGTTGCAGAAACGACTGGCTCACATGTGGTGTCAGATGCTAACTGGAAGGTATGTTTTGTACCAAGTCATTGGTTTCGTGGAAGTACATATCCTTTGCCAATAAACACAATCACATTAAAATCTCCCTTCTCTCCCCTTTCACTCACATTGGATGATATATATTGCCAGACTTAAATCTCACATGCACTTTTTGTCCCATAGATGCCTCCTCGAGTCCTCACAAACTTGATGTATTTAGCTTCCAATATATATGTAGGTCATCCTTAAACATGGAATTAGATGAAGTTTTGATGGGTTTAACAATTTGGTAGTTACTGGATCTCTAAAACTTGAATTTAAGAGGTGCAGTAATGAAGCTAAAGAAGTGAGAGATAATATATGTTGGATATTTTTTTTTTGTTCATCATTGACCTAAATGCATTTGTCTTGTCTGATTACCAAAGTGGTCTTATTTGCTTTCAAATTCTAAGTGCCTGCTGGCAACTTTAACTAGTAAAACTTGTTCCCCCCCCCAAAAAAAAAAAAATGTAGAGTATATAATTGTCCTGATTCTCTTTGCCCTATCAAACTATTTTGATTTTGTTGGCTGCGTTTTTCAGCTTGTTTATGATGAATTACAAGAAAGAGATGTTGGATATTCTCTTTTTATTAATCATTGACCTAAATGCATTTGTCTTGTTTGATTACCAAAGTGTTCTTATTTGCTTTCAAATTCTAAATGCTGCAGGCAACTTTAACTAGTAAAACTTGTTCTTTTCTTTTTCCAAAATTGTAGAGTATATAATTGTCCTGATTCTCTTTGCCCTTTCAAACCATAATGATTTTGTTGGCTGCATTTTTAAGCTTGTTTATGATGAATTACAAGAAAGAGCAAGGGAGAGAGAGGAGAAAGAAGCTAAACGGCGCAAACGTCTTGCTGATGATTTTTTTGTATTTCTGTGTAGCTTAAAGGTGCAGTATACTGCTCTCATATTACCTAGCATCTTTGCCTCATTTTAGTATACGTTACTTGATTCACTAAATCGTCTATAACATATTGTTGTGCAAATTGCTTCTTCACAGGAAGTTAATGCATCTTCTAGATGGGAAGACTGCAATTCAGCATTTGAAGATCGGTAAGAGACCTATGCTTGTAAAAGTTTTTGATATTTAATACATAATTTTATTATATATATATGTATAGGGTCGCGCTCAAGAGAGAACTATTCCTTAAAATAGAACTTTCGAACCACTAAGGTTCTGTTGCAGAACCCTGAATTATAATAGAATTTGAGGATCGTTGTGTATGTTCAAAAATAATTTGAAAGTATAATACATAGACACGACATTTTTTGCATGTGCCACACCATGGAAAACCACCTTATACAGAGTCCAACAGAGAACACCTATATGTACTGATAAAATACATTTCTCAATCTCATTATTCATCAAATATTGAATTTATGAAACGAAAAATAAAGTTTCGTCATTTTCCTCTTAAAAATTGTTGAAAGTAATCATAATATCCAAATCGGCTGTACCGTAGAACCATATTCTAAAGTGGTTCTGCAGTAGAACCAAAATTGAAAATCAAAAATTTCGCTTAAGTTGAAAGAATAATTGTTTGGGGCATGTTATGTATGATTAGTATTTTGTATTAGATACAAATTTTATATGTAAGTATGATTAATTATTTTTATTATTTATGAGATTTTAAAGTAGAATCAAATGGTTCTTTACAGGACTCCATATAAGATTGTTCTCTATGGAACAATGGCATATATATTGATTAGATTTTGACTGTTTTTAAAGTTTAAGAAACACTCCACATCTTTCTAGTGGCCTGAAATCCAAATTGGACAACGTCTGCCAGTGTTTGCTAATATGTGTGTCCTTTGTTCCTTATATATTTCTATTATAGAATTGCTTGCTCTCTGTGTAGATTTAAGAGAGAGGAAAGCTTCTTACGGGAAACCTTTGAGAATTACGTATTAGAACTTAAAGAAAAGGCTAGAGAGAAAGAGCGGAAACGGAAGGAGGAAAAGGTATATATATTTCATAATCTTTGCTTGATGTATGTTGTCTATAAAGGATATCTGAATTCTTACAATTGGCTTTTTGGGGGGGGGGGGGGGGGGGGGGGGGGTGTAATAATATGAGATAGATGTCCAATTCATGATAACTTCTTTTTTAGTTTTGTATGATGTTTTCTGTAATAGCTACAAGTTCAGATTACATCTTTATGGAACAATGTTAAATGGTGAAAATTAGCTAGTAACAGCCTAACGCTGTGTTCCCGAGTTTAAGAAAGAAGAGAAAAAAAAAATAGAAAATAGGTTATTTTCTTCTCTCCAAATCTTTCCAGAAGTGGGGAGAAACTTTTTATGACGAATATATAAGAGATTTCTTTCCAAGTATGCAGGTTTCTTTTCCTTTCATTGTCAAAATATCACTCAGGAACACGTCAAGGATTATAAAGTATTCAGTTTCTTTTCTTTTCTGTCATAAAAAAAACTCAGGAACATAACATAAGTCCCAATCTGATGATTTTCATTTATTACAAGATTTTATCGATTTACATATATCAAATTCTTTGTATCCTTTTGGTAATGTAGATTAAGGATAATTATATAGAGTTATGGTGCTTGGGTGTTTTGCGTCTTTGCAGGACAGAAAGGATAAGGATATAAAGGACAGAGAGAAGAGGAAGGCGAAAGAGAGACGGGACAAGGAGAGAGGAAAAGTGAAAGACAGAGATAAGAATGATGGGTCAGACAGTGAAAAAGCTGACAGAGAAGGTTCCCATGGTTTAGAAGAAAATAGAAGGTCAGGAAGAGACAGAAAACATAGAAAGCGGCATTCAAATTCTGCTGATGATTTGAGTTTTGATGAAAAAGATAGAGATCGGTCGAAAAGTTCTTACAGACATAGCAGCAAAAAATCAAAGCAGGTATTGTAATTTGTATAGTGTGTTCATCATCATTACCCCTATGAAATGTACTTAAGAAGTCGAAACATATTTAATCTGTCTTTTTATAGATTGACCAGCATCCAGCAGAATATGATAGCCGGCATAAGAGACACAAGAGAGAACATTACAGTGGTTCTCATTGGAGTGGTGATTACAATGAACAGAGAGAAAGGGAGTATGGAGAGGATGGCGAATTTTGGTAACTATATATCTCTAATATAGTTTTGATCATCATCGTCATCTATTGCTGATCTTCCGCGATGGCTAATATTTATACTTAGCATAGTCTCAGTTTATCTGCACATTTTTTCTTAGCTTGCAAATGTATCTGCTTGTATAATTGAATGATTATTTGTGTTCAAAATCTCAAAGTTTCATAATAACAATCTTGACTAAATATTATTATCTTCTCATGGAATTGTATGTTCTGAATACCAGCAGAAATAATTATTAATACCAATACTATTGTTTAAAATCAAGTTGAGTTGCAATTTCAGGCTGGTGTGCTAGTTTTTCAACTAACAGTTATATAGTTAGTTTTATTCGACTATGTAACTCATTATTTCTTGCAAAATTTGAGTCTTTCCAGAGGAACATATCTGTAAATTATTATTTTAGATTTATTTCTTTGTTTAGACATGACAGACACAATATAATATCTCTTATTTCTTTTACAAAGAAAAGGAATACCTCAGTCTTCTGCGAGGCTCATATGTGAAAAGATGTTCTTGAAGTCCAACTACATGACTTGGGCAGTTGGGCATGAGCAAAGTTTGAGTTTAAACTATGTTTCTTATTTGTCCATGATTAAATCTCCACTCTTAAGCCCAATTTACGTTCCGAATTTCTGTCAATCGTACACAGCTAAGCTCATTACGCTAGGATTCATAATATTCTGATGAGAATTTGACCCTTTCTTTGCTCAATGTTATGGGTGGATTAATAAATAGTGCTTCTTTCAGCATTTCTGGTGCTTCTGGAATTCTTTGAATCAATACTTTAGAGTCGATGGAGACTGGAATTCGTATGCATCATAATGCAATATACATCAGTGCTGAGGTAGTTACAACTCATCTAGAAAATAGAAAAGAAGTTGCCTTTGATTTAGTGGATTAGGTTTAGATCAAATATATACAGTCACCACCCACAGTTCTAAAGAAGATGATGCTGAGACAACCCATCATAATTTTCCTTGTAATTGTTAGCGTAACTACAAGGATTCATATCTTTCCGCTGTATAAGCAAATACAGCAACTGATAGATTGATTTAACAATCACTAAAGACACCGTATTATATTTACCGTCATAATACATGTAGCTACTTATGGTTGACTTAATGTAATTACACACACTAATCACCAAGGGGCATGTCATTATTTAATTATGGGTTAAATTTAAAATAACCATCCAAGTTTGCTGGTTTGTACACGGAAGCTTCTAAACTAAAAAATTCGATAGGCTCACCATTAAGCTATTCAAAAACGAACACAGTCGCTAGAACCATGGGTTTACCGAGGCTGTGTAGCTCAGTTGCGGGTGGCTGAGAAGATTTGAAGCAAGTGTACAGTGTACGCTCAGATTGAAAACAAAGCTCAGTGGTTAGAGTGTACATAAGGTTTGTGATTTAAAGTGAAGCATAGTTGGGATCGAAACTGAATAGCGGATCTGAACATTTTGTTTTACAAAACAAAGAGAGAGCTAAAACAGAGGGAGAGAGCTTGTTAAATGCAATGGAAGAGATGAATGGAAGGATTATTCAACCCTCAATGGTGGTTCGACCTGCAGACCAGACTGATTCTCCTCCATATGGTTAGTTACATCTTCACATCTGCATTTCAATGTTAGTTGTACAGTGTCTAAATAAGTATGCACTTGCGCGTGAACCTAGTATGTTAAGCTTAGTATTTATTCTATGTTTATGTAGTGACAACTTTGAAGATGAATTATTTTCACTTACTGTGCTTTTGTGCCTAATTTTGACTGAAATCTAGGCTTGATGATAATATGCTAAGTGTTAGATTGTATCATGGAGGGATGATGAAGTGGTTTCCACACACTAAATATGTAGGGGGCCAGCTTACTGTGTATGATTTCTGGGTAATAAATGATTTAAGTTATGATGATATACATGAGAAAGTTGATGGACTGGGGTATAGTGGCATGAAAACTATGTATTATAGGGTACCTACAATGCCAATGGATGCTGGTATGAAGCTACTGCAGAATGAGAGTGACTGCCTGAGGATGATTGGGTTTGGAAAAGAGAACAACTTTAGTATTGATATATACGTGGAGCACTACACTGAGTTAGAGATAACTGCTGAGCATTACCACAATGTGCACCCTGAGGAGTTTAATGCAGACACCAATGAATTTCTTGACCTTGAAGAGCTAGATGAAGATTATCATTTCTCGGACAGCGAGTACTCATTTGGTGAGGTTGATGATCAGCTTTTTTCAGAAAATGTGGATTCTGCAGCAGAGTGGGTAGGGAAGCTTCATAATCATCTTGGATTGACCAATTATGATGACATAAGTGAGGACAAATCTGACTCTGAAGCTGGCCTTGTTGATACCTCAGATTCTGACTCTTTGGAGATTTTTTTTGAGGAAATATTTGCCGAGGAGGTTTCAGGGATGATGAAGATTAAGTGGCCTGTCTACAAGGACTGTGATGACCCTCAATGGGAGGTTGTAATGATCTTCAAGGATCACCTTGAATGCAGGGAAGCAATCACCAAACAAAGTTACAAGGAAGGAAGAATGGTGAGATTTGTGTTGTCTGATAGGAAGAGGCTGAGGGCAGCATGCAAGCCACCATGTCCCTGGTTTATGTTTGCCTCGTTGAATTTTGATAAAATATTCCAGCTAAAACAGATGGGTCCAGGTATGTTGCAAACATGTGGACCACTCAACTCATCAAGAAGATGGTAATGCTGCTGATGATGAGGTTGATGACCCTCCAGACTGTATCATTGAAATGGATTTGCCTGAACAGACTCCAACTAGACATGAAAGTGAGGTGGGGAATGCACAGAGTGTTAGTGAGGTTGCTTGGCCTGAGGTGACTGTGTTAGCTGAAATAGAATGGCCAGCTTGGCCAAACAGGATTGATCATGTCACCCCACCATTTGAAACACCAATTGCAAAAGGTGGCAAACATAAGGAGAAACTTGTAGTGAAAGGTGGCAAAGGGATGAAATTCAAAGGAAAGGCATGCAGGGTTGAAGCAGGTAGGAGCTCCACAACTCAGACTCCACCAACTGTTTATCTTGGGCCTAATGTGCATGGACTTCCCAAGCCTATTGATGTGCCTCAAGTGAACACTGTCATAGGGGGGTGTGGAGATTTCATCAGCTGCATTCACCAAAGGTGGTAATTTTGTAGTGACTACAGGTGTTCTATCAAAGGCAAGGGAGATGGCTGCTAGGAGTGTTGCTGCTGGAGACAGTGGCCAGGGTGCCAGTCAAGGTGAAGGGAGTAATACATGTCCAGGGGAGAGCCAGGCTGGAGGGAATGAAGAAGTGGCTACTGATAAGGTCACCAAGCCCTAGACTGTGATATGTTGGTATCTAACTTATGCATATTTTATCGTAACCTTTTGAAGACTTTTAAAAGCTTGTAACACCTTATGTGCATCTGTTGCACATATCAACTCTAACTTAATGGTGAGTGAATGCTCACCACATTTTGCTGAACAATTTGATATTGTAATATATTCGGTTACAAGCCTAATTCCGTAGTTAATTTATATATTTTGTTATATGTTATAACTTATTGTGTAACATAAATTTTACTAGCATTCATTGAAATTCAAAGGCTGACAGTTAAACCAATGGCAGTACAGACTTTTGGTCTTGGAAACTATCATTTACTGAGCCATATTTGACTGGGAACATGTTTTAAGGATAGTGGTATTCAAGCTATTGGTTGTTCAGACCTTGGAAGTGTATGCTTTGACAGTTTTTTGGCTATAAAAGGGAAGCCTCTTTCTCCTACATTTTTCATTCATACACATCAGTCTTAAACACTACTAGCATATCTAAAATATCCACATGGAGCAAGCCAGAGGTGGGGTGTGTGAAGGTGAATGTTAAGGGCTTGTTTGATAGGTCGCATCTTAGGGCCTCCATTGCTTGTATAATGAGGGGTAGTAATGGGAATTGGTTGAGGGGTTGTGAGAGCATGATCGGGTTGGCTGTTCTGGTCACTGCTGAGCTATGGTCCATTTGGTACGGACTGAAGCTAGTATGGGAGAGTGGGAGGAAGTCTGTAACTGTCGAGTGTGAGAGTGAGGTGGCTATCCATCAGGTTCCTCATCCTGATGAAAATGATGATCTCTTTCAGTTGGTTTGCATGATCAGGATGATCATGTCTAACGCTTGGGATATGTGTGAGGTAGTCCACGTCCCCAACTCCTCAAACTTGCCTGCAAATGCTCTTGCCACCAGGGCCCTAGGTGGAGCTGGTGGCCTTGAAGAGCTGGAGGTTCCTCCAAGCTTCATCCGTGGTCTCCTGAATGCAGACAAACGGGCTTAGTCTGCTTTGTGTTTGTAATGTTCTGTTTTTAGTGGTTTTTCTATGTTGCTTTTGTGATGGTCTTATGATGGTGGGGGTTGTTTGTGTGTTTCTATGTTACTTATTTGAATGAAATTGTCAGTTTACATTTGTTGTCACTTGCATGTTCCATAACAATGTCGATTTAGACAAAACCAAAGCTGACTAAGACATAACATATCAATCTTAATGTAGTCATTACATTAAACCAAGAACAATAACAAGGGATGAAAAACAACAACAAACAAAGAACCTATTACAGAGTCCTTAATTGAACCTAGACACACAAACAAGTACAAGCACAGAAATGACAACAAATGTGCCAATCAACATAGATTGTAGCATCTTCTCCTTCTTTCTGCATCTCTTGATTTCATCTTCCAATCGCTGAATCCTTTTGAGCAGGCCTGGAATGATGTTCTTTGCTCTATCTCCAACAGCTGGGTCATGCCACAAGTGGAAGTTACAACCTCTTCTTTAATTTCTCTGCAATTCACAACCAAAATGTTACAAGTCTAATTCATTACATCAAAAACATGCACATCATAACTTCATTTCATACCATGTACTGGCTACAACCCCAGAACCTCCGCCCTGGATTAGCATCAGTCCACGAGGTCCTCAACACTGGACTCAGACCACATAAACACAAACTCAGTGTGGAGTAATGAGAGGAACTGCAGGAGGACATTGCAAATGGAGATGAATGTGAAGAAATGAGAGTGTGCTTTATGCTTATAACCGTTGAATCTCAAATGCCTCAGCTGCAAATTTGGATGGCTGTCTTATTCATCACTGTTTCAACGGTTGCTCTGCACAATTCACCTCCAAAATCCAGAGAGTGTTGATCACTCTCTCAAAAACCGGAGTCATAAACTATCCCAATAGTCGAACTGTACAATCTCAATAATTCAATGGTGAGCCTATCGAGTTTTTTAGTTTAGGGGTTTCTGTGTACAAACCAACAAACTTGGATGGTTATTTTAAATTTAAGCTTTTAATTATTTATGTTGTTTCATGCTCACGTAACGTGCTTAGAATCGACAATTAAGCCGATTTTAACCATAGCAGACCGGATTTAAATAATTTGATATTGCTTAACTGATCACCGAACTTATCGAAGATTATTAATTGATAAATCTTGATTTTGGGTGTGGTCAAATCTAGAGGGAATGAATATTTTGGCACAAGTTGCTCTGTTAATGTTTTTGATTATGCTGTTTGATTACTATATTGATGCGTACATAGAATTGAAAAGAATCTTTGAAGTTCACATGCATAAACAAGTCCCTATCGCTATTTATATAATATATATAGATCATGCATTCCTTTATTATTCTAAAATTGCAGTAAAATTAATAGCGTGCAGCTTTTAAGATAGTATTACAAATATTTAGTTGGCAATTTTTATTCTAGTTATATCGAAGATACAGATTGAAATCATTAAATAACAGTATTGTAAAAGCGGAAATTAGATTTAATCGGTGAAGTCACAGCACAAAGATTAATTGAGGTTATTGGATTGATGGGAAATTAATCGGATGATTAATTGAATAATCAGATATATAATCAGTTCGGCGAGCTACAAAACATGTATGAATCGTGATTAATCACCGAATTTTGGAACAGAGCTAAATAGTATGGATATATAAAAAAGAATATTATGATATTTATTGAACTCAACTAAAGCTTACTAAATTTATAAAGAGTATTCACTTTAGTTTATAATTTAAATGTTATGACAATTTTTTTCCCTCAATTATATGTATTTTTTCATAGAGTCGTAGCAAACGGTTCCTCCTTAACCTTTGTCCGCACACAAGAGCGAGAAGATATGAAAGAGTCATACTCATCTCATCTCAGGTGATAGTGATACGCAATTTTGAATATCTGAGTCCACATCTCTGTGGAATTTTTACTTTATTAATTTGACTTATACTTTGCTTCTTACCCAATTTTTCTGCACCTACGCCGGATAAGTTTTTATTCGGTTAATTGAAATCGAAATCAAAACCCAATTTTTTTATTATTATATTTTTTTTTTGCTAGATGAAATGAAAACATTAATAAAACCAAATAATGAAATCGTAACCAAAATTGGGAAAAACCTTCTATACCGAAACAAACAAATGATGCGCAAAAGTGTTGTCAAACCTTCCAGCGCATGGAATCACAAAATATATAACTGGCTATCTGCAAAAACCTGTATCACGGGGAAGCCTACCATCTTTTATTGCTAGTTGTGACATACAACCAACTTCTAAGTGTGGTGTTACTACGGCTTAAAAGCCGGGTTTTTAGATTTATAAGTTAGAAACATTTATTCGTTTGTTCGTGCAATAAATCAAGAAGCATTTATAAAAAGTTAGGTTTGCTTAGTTTTTGTTTCAGAACTTCTATTTCTTTCTCAGACACTTTAGTCACTTATAAATCTCAACTTATTTCTAATTTTATTTCACTTTTTATTTAAAACAAAAAACATTTATTTTAAATCTACCCAAACGGACCATAAATACGACCAAGGGCTCTTTGTGTGTACGAATACATGGCCACATTGAAACTAAAGATACAATAGATACCTGGCTTATCAAACTCCAGCCATGTATTTATTTGACCTTACCCATCCCTAATGCTGACCAAACAAGTTTCTTTCATCTTCTTCTTCAACATCTTCATCAATTTGCCTGCTCATACCACCATATTGATTACTATACATTCTCACTTCTCGTTTTCAAACCACGCACGCCGCACGTTTCTGCCAAATTATATAACTCGTCAATCAGGATTACATATTACTCCCCCCGTTTCAATTTACATGTCCACTTTTAAAAAGTTTTTTTTGTTTCAAATGACTTGTCCCTTCAACTTTCAATGCAAATTCATATTTTCTAATTCAATTCTACTCCACATATCTCTTATTTATATTTCATAGATCAATCTCACTCCACATATTTTGATCATTGAATGCAATTAAGTTGTGAACATTCATTTTTCTTAAACTGTGTGATTTTTTTAAATTGGACATCCAATTTGAAACAGAGTACTTCATTTTGAACAAGATTTATGACAAATTTTAGAAATTTATGTTGGTATCGGTGACTCTATTTATGTTATTTCATCTTTCTCATTTTAACTGGAATTTGATTTTCTCAAACGTATTTCAGAGCATCTTCAATGAAGTTGAATATAATCATTGGCTAAATTATACATGTAATACGTTATGTAAAATTTACCGAACCTCTAAAACATTGTGCTTCAATGATGCTGGTTATTATTAAAAAATTATATTTTATTAATATTTAAATTATTTTAAATAGGATATATTATTTTAATATGATGTGTAATCTTCTTACAGATTTCTTACTTGCGTAGAGATTCGACAAATATAGACACAAGAGGTTGGCTAAAAATTATAGAAAAGCAGATGGTATGCTTGAAGTGTGATTTTTTGAACAGATTGGCTATATTTTTTATCTTTGATATGTCAAACTCAGTTCTAGTTAAGTGCTTTTCATGGCTGGAGATGCTTTTAAAGAGTAAAAAACTAATAATAACACGCCGTTACCCAACAAAAATTCCAATTCTCATATTAAATAAAACTTTATATTATAAGTTTTATTTGACATAAGTTTTAAAATAAAATATGTTTAGATGTGATTTTTTGAAATGATAAAATATTTATTAAAAGTTAAAACCAATTAAAATGGAGAAAATAATATTTTTTATCGATCATTGACGTGTCAGCTACGACCTGATTTCGTCATTAATCACCTGCACAGTTAAGGAAGCTTTTGGTGACTTTCAGTTTTCATAATGGCGCTCATGCAATGGTTGAGCAATGAGCAGAGCCCGGTTAATTTTCAACTATATTTCTTTAAATATCCCAACAGCATGCCTTTAATGATTATTTTCTTATCTAGTCCTTGATTTTTCCTGTATTCATACGCGTGTTTTCAAAAAAAAATAAAGTGGAAATTAAAGCGACATTAAATGTATTTCGTTTACTGTTTGAAAAAGGGCTCAGCCAGATTTCTAAATTTATCGCCTTTATCCTGAAAAGTCATTTTTATACGACAAATACTTTAATACAATCAATATACTTATATAAAGGAGAAGCGAGGGGCGTATAGGTGGCGCCTCTCACACCGCTCCGTTCTATTTTTCTAATTTTCTGAAATATTTGGATAAAATCAATATCAAAAATTAGAACTACCTTTTTTAGTTTCGGGTATATTAGAAGCAAATTTCAGAATCTGATTTTGTTTCGGATTATTTATGGAATATAGTAGCTTGAAAGTTTTAATCTGATTTTGTTTCAGATTATTTAATTATGAGAAAGACATATTATTTATGGAATATAGTAGATTGAAAATTTTAATCTGATTTTGTTCAGATTATTTAATTATGAAAAAGAGTAGCAAACAAGTCTCTCTGCACCTATAAATACCCGTATAGATCGTAGGGTTTTGGATCATCTAAACACAACCTCATCTCTCAATGCCACAAACCTACTTGATAGTTCTCTTACTCAGTTTCGGGTATATTAGAAGCAAATTTCAGAATCTGATTTTGTTTCGGATTATTTATGGAATATAGTAGCTTGAAAGTTTTAATCTGATTTTGTTTCAGATTATTTAATTATGAGAAAGACATATTATTTATGGAATATAGTAGATTGAAAATTTTAATCTGATTTTGTTCAGATTATTTAATTATGGAAAAGAGTAGCAAACAAGTCTCTCTGCACCTATAAATACCCGTATAGATCGTAGGGTTTTGGATCATCTAAACACAACCTCATCTCTCAATGCCACAAACCTACCTGATAGTTCTCTTACTCGATTTTTAAAGGAGAAGCGAGGGGCGTGTAGGTGGCGCCTCTCACATCGCTTCGTTCTATTTTTCTAATTTTTTGAAATTTTATGATGGAAAATATCAAAAAAAATAGAAATACTTTTCTCTTGCTCGAATTCTAACTCGGAGGTGTCGTTATTCTGCAACGATAATTGAAGGCTGTTTATACAGTAAAGGTTGTTGCAAGCAAATGTAGTTATAGACCGTTATATTGGAGTCGACAAATCCAAACACGGGAAAAGAATGTAGTCTTGACATGATATTGATGGTTGATGTCAATAAATTAACTATTAGTGATGTATGTTTGTTGGTTATTTTTTTATAATATTTATTTTGTTCATCGGACATGTTTGTTTTTGTTAATTTTTATATTATTTACTTTGCATACATGAAAAAATTATTCATGCATTATCTGTTTGCTCAGTTCAAGCAACTTTTAAGAGGGTAGTTATATTTAAGTTATGTTTTTGTGCACAATCAATCCAAAAAAATTGGAGGAAGGTGACAATGTAAGAACATGATTACTTTTCAAAAAAAAAACCAAATAAAATTAAGATTCGTCATGCTTTAAATTGTTAATTACGTGTATAAATTTATTTTCATTTTTTCACCATGAATTATCGTCCAATTTTGCAATTTTATATATTAGTACTGGTATTACATCAAAATTTTTATAATATAAATTTATTTTATCCTACAAATATTAACTTTGAAACATTAATATACTTTTTATTGACAGTCATAAAATTATTTTATTCTACAAATATTAATATTAAATCATTAATATAATTTTTATAGGCCGCCGCAACGCGCGGCTTCTCAACTAGTAATTATTAAAATTAAAAAGTTGTGCAAGCACATGCTACGCAAAATTCTCAACTAATTGTTGCTAAACAGGAGCAAGTTTGTAAAAATATTAAGTATTTCTCCAAGTTCTCGAATATCCATTTTCAGTATCCGAATACTCGACCAAACGCCAAATGTTGATTTCTAGTATCCAAATATTCGGTCTTTTACATTTTGTATATAAATATGATATTTGACTTATCAATATATAGAAAAATTATATTCTCTATCTATTTTCAAATAAACGATATTTGACTTTTTGACACATATTTTTGTATGCATTGATCTCATTGTTAGAATTAATACTTTTCAAATTTCTCTCTGTGAATTAAATTTAAAATTTAATATTTTTATTCAAAAAAAATATAAAAATAATTACTTCACATGTGATTAATATTCTTAAAACGTGTGTTAAAAAATCAAACGTCACTTAATTGAAAACAGATGCAATAATATTTTGAATGAGACCAGAGTAAATAATATTCTTGTCAAACTGAAAAATAACATCAAACACCCCTTTTTTATCATGATGAATGGTTTAGAAATTTTAAAATCTGAAAAAGAATTCTTGCCTAACATGGGATTAGTATTAAAAGAGAAGCCAAGTTTGGTGTAAGCGAATAATCAAGATTTTCCAGATGCATTTGTCATTTGTCAATGAGAACAGGCCAACCCCATTTGTAGGACTGCTCATAGCTTTCCACCATTTTATTTTAATATTTCAAAGTCAATTTTTATTTTCTATTTTCCACTTATGCCCCTCCAATCTTCACGCTTCTATAAATTCTCTCTCAACTCTGTCCTTTCTATTCATAAACTTCATTTCTCTTGTAATAAAAAAACTATCACAATGTCTACGCTTACAAACCTCTGCATGATCACTTTCTGCCTCCTCATCATTGCTCAGGCCAGTGCCCGATCCGGTGGCGTGATCGCCGATACCTACATACCGAATAATAAGGTACAGTTATACACAAAATTCAACATGGCTTCGATTGATGACATTTTGTATCGGTTTATATGCATGTGGTGAGTTTCTTGATGATAGATGTTTATGATTCTACAGGGTGATGAGGCTGCTAAGGCAACATCGACAGACGAAAACTTTGAAAATTGCTCGGGACTTGGGGAGGAAGAATGCTTGATGAGAAGAACACTTGCTGCACATATTGATTATATCTACACACAGAATAAGCATAATTGATGAAGAGGAAATATTCATTAAGTTTTATTTAGCAATTTTATTATATTGTGTATATGTAAATGGTATGTCGCCTAGTGTTATATACTCTTCCTCTCAAAAGAGGAATCTGCTAAATTTTAATCTTTTCTATTTGAAGTTCCATCTTCTCTAGGCTAAAGTTCTGGAGGTTTCAGTGACAGACAGACTTCTCTCCGTTGTTAGCAGAGGTACCATTTACGGATCCTACTTCGTGGTGTAATCCCAGTTTTGATCGGGATATATACCGGGTATATTTAGTTTGGCTTGATTATACACTGTTTCTTTGAAACAAGGGATTTATCATTTTAAGTTACACAAACACATATATATGTTCATTCATGAATCATGATCCAAGTACAATATTTAGCTTGGATACATAAATGTCCAAGTTACTTACTCCCTCCATTCTCTTTTACATGTCCATTTTTCTTTTCGAGGAGTCAAATTGACAAATTTTTGACTAAACATTACAAATTATCTACTCATTATTTCTAAAATCTGAAAGTTGCATATTAAAATAGAGTAAATATGCTTTCTAATGGTATAAGTTTTATTATTTTTCTCAATTATCTGATATATGTAAAGTTCAGTCAAAGTATAGTCAATTTGACTGGTCAAAGATCAAAATGGACATGTAAAAGGGGAAAGATGGAATACTAAAATGCCACCACTGTAATAATCTACTAAAATGAACTACTTTCTAATTAGTTGCATGCATTTACATCCATGTTGAACCCCAATTTTATGTCTACTTATTCACAAAAATGTCGACCTGAACATAAATGCAGTAAAGGACCTAACATATTCAAAAAAGTTTTAAGCTTCCGTGGGAACTCTACACATATATAGAGAAATCAAAAATCTATGAGAGGAAACACTTTACCTTAGGTATCTTCCATTACATCAGTCTGGACATACAAAAATTTCAGCTGTATTCAAACTGCAGCGAATAAATCCTGCATCATGAACGTGGGGGTCAGATTTGAAAAACTTAAAATATCAGCTGAATTCAAGATGCAGTATATAAATCCTGCATAATAGAAATTAGGAGTCTTAAAATCTCCCAACAAGATTTTTCTCAACCATACCTTGGGAAATACAGAAAAGTGTTCTAATCAGATATTCATCTTTATGAACATCTCAGAAACTATATTCATCAGAACGATCACTAAACGACACTAAATAAATAGCATCTCAATGGTTATAAATCCAAGAAACCAAGTAAAGAACAGACTAAGAAACCAAATAAAGAACAGACTGGTAAGGTGTATAACTATATGTCATATGTTCCTCTATTTTTTACTCAATTTATCAACATAATAGTTTTGCTGAATCCAGCTTTTCACACCACTCAAAAATGAGCCAACATTCCAAATTTTCTTAAAACACAACAAAATGTATCAAAAAGATGTATTGCCTAATCTGATCTTCTATGCCTGAAAAACTAAAATTTTAGTCTGATATGCACTGCAGACACCAAGCCCATTGTCTATCTAATATACTCTAGCTCTTCTGATACTACAACCAGGGCACTTGTAATGCCCAATCTGCTTAGCCTTTGCACGAGTAATTTTGACACATTCTCCATGAAACCATTTCTCACACACATCACAGAAAATCCAGAATCCTTCAGCATCATCCTGTTCTCCACAGGCACCACATTTTGATGTGTCCAGTTCATCAGCTAACTCTTCCTCATCACTATCAACATCAGCTTTGGGTGGAGGGGACATCTTTACTCGCTTTGGCTGCAGCCCAAAGGACTGAGTCTGTGCCTGTCAATAGAGAAAACAAGAGTATAAATGTTGAAAAATGTGATAAAGAAACAAGTAAATATATCCTAAACATAAAAATAGCAGGAAGACAAAAGAATAGAGTTGAGATTTCTACCATCTTTCCACTTGGTTTGCTTTTGATATCACTGTTTGATATATAAACCATCTTGCCACTTATGTTTGTTTTCTCATTGCTTTGATTGGCAGCCAGTTGTTCAGGCTGCTTTGCGGTAAAAGCTTCTTTTACATTGCTTGGATCAGTAGACAATTGCTCTGAAAAATTCCCGATAACAACTTCAAAGACATTTGGTAGCCCATTTATCTTCTCAAAGAGTCTCATCCTGTAAATTGCAATGACAATTAGATAATAACCAATATAAAAACTTTCAGACTACAAAATTATATCCGATTTGTAGTACTTATTTGGACTCTCCGTAAATTTTTGTACCTGAAGGTTCGCACGATTATGGTACAATGGAATGTATAGAAGATGTGAGAGGATACCAATGAAAATTGGGAAATTTGCTCAAGGCTATTTATGGGTGCATATCTTTATCCATACATGTCTTAACATTATAAAACATGTTAAGGAACCAGTAAACTCCCTTTCGCAAGGCCACAAATCCGGGCTCAAGTATATACTACATTGACAGAATGCAAATATGTGTGATACTACAAAAGATCTTACAACTAAACTATAACATCATTTGGATAGCTAAACTGCAGACGAACACACATTTATAGCCATAAATTGGAAATACGTAGAAATCTCTAAGATTCAGTACTAATGTTTGACATAGGGAGAGCAACATTTCTGCAAAATGGTATGCATAACATCAAATACATATCAATCGAAATGAGCTATCACACATGCTGTAACTCAGAGCAAAGCTTATATCTACATTTTACATTTTATTTATTTATTTTTTGCAGGGTGTGTGTGTGTGAGGGGTTTATATTGGTAATACCAAAATCTGAATAGCGATTGAAAGAACACTACATAAGCCAAACAATAGAAAATTCGACATAGTGATGTACTAATAATTTCCAAATATTAATAAATTAAAATTATATTACCTGTCATTCTTGTCAAAGCTGAAACGAGCACCCAAATACATTGCAGTAGAAATCAACCATGCATCACTATGTATTGCCACAAGTGATAGCCAGTTACTTTGACACATCCCTTCTTTTGAAAAGTTTATACCTACTACAGGTTCGGGATATTCGGGGGGCACCTCATCAACAGGCAACTTAACTTCCCATGACCCATCCGGGTATCCATATAGACTTAGGTTTTCCTTCCCTGCAAACATATATTCGTAAGTTTAGTAACAACAAAGACTTCAAATTTAAAGAAGCTACAGAATTTAGATTAGAAGAACTTATAGGACAGTAAGCGATAACGAAATCGTAGTAGTAACAGAGCAAACTTCTTGACTGTATAGTCAGCAATCAAACCCCAACTAAATGAGCAATTCAGTGATTAAAAGTTAAGCATTCATACATTCACATAACCTTCTCGACCAATCAAATTAGCTTTCTAGAGTTCTTGAGAAGACATTAGAATTACAGCGAAGACATAAACCTTGTGGGATAACAGTAGTGATACTACAAATTCAAACACACAATACCTATACCTCAGATGAACCTAATAACTTCAATAAGACCTAGTTGAAAGAAATAGTACTATAACAAGAATCATTTTTAAAATAAGCTAAAAACAATAAGAGGAAACACATGAATTGTCTTTTAGCACGGATCTGTGATCCTATGATTCGATCGCTATACTGAACAGAAATGGTAACTGCATACAATTAAACAAGAACAACTGAAACAGACATATTACCGTATCAAATGCTGTAAAGTTTTAAAACACAATAATGACAATGTTCCAGAATCCATTTAGGAAGAGCCATGGAATTTTTGAATTGCTAGTCTCCATAAACTAGTTGCGTAAGACGCATATACATCAATAGCAAAAACTGTATATTACTCTGTTTAGCGTTGCAGAACTGAATATAATAAATCACATATCAGCAGACATGATTATAACAGCATATTAGCATGGCTATAACAAATGACTGATAAGACTTTTAAATTGGATTGCGGTGTTCATCTATATATCTTAAGTATGTAAGTTAGACATATACCCTGTGTTTGGTTGGAATGAATGATAAGTTGGCAAAAGGGCATGAAAAAAAAATGTGATTTACATTCAAAGCTGTAAAAAGAGGATACAAGGGATAAATGTAAAAAAAAAAAAAAAACCCTCAAGAAAGTGCAAATTTAGCATGATAAATTTGTGAAGAACATGAGTAGGTAAGAGGATGAACATTTAACCATAAATTGGTTATATTGTACTTTAGTTTGAATTGAACAAAGAAGACCTTCTGATTAATAGAAGGTTTATAACATTTACAATCCCTGCACATTCTTTCCAATCAAATAGAACAATGGAGGGATAGATGCACATCCAAACATAAGACTGATTTAGAAGTATTACCAACAAGGAAATCACAATTTAGTTTTAGATTTCGAGTAAAAGTATAAGAGTCAGTAAGAAGAAACAATACTTCTTGAATTGTCAACCATTAATTTTATAAGCAAATGAATCATTTACCTTCCATAAAAAACAGAATTGCAAGTTATAGAACTTAATAACACAGTAAACCACTCAAAAAAAAATCATCATTCCAGAATAGGTATTAAAATAATAATGAGACACATAAAATATATAGGGATCTTGCTATAGTTGATTCAAAAATACTCAAAGCTAATCATTTAAGTGGATACTCAGCCGAAAGAATTTTTTTTAAGTTCAATGCTATTTACTACATACTGATTTAGTTTATGCATTTTTCAGTAATTAATTAACATTTAACCATTTCTTTTAATTATTTTGACTTCTCTAACAAACATTCGATTTTATCCCAACAAACAGGGAAAAATTATAGTCCAGCCATGGGCTCAATATTCAGCATCCAGGGCTTAATGAAATTTGCCATAAAGTAATTATTGGGCTGGTTACGAGTTTGTGACACAGCCTGCTCCCCTGTAACCCCAAACATTATCTCTGGTGTCACCAACCGCTCTTGTATTAAATATTAACCCCAAATTCTTCCATGTCCTCCAAACATCAGTGCTCGAAATATTTAGCCTATGCAATAATCATGACCACACCGACACAAACAAAGTCCACTTTCCGCCATTAAAATCCATCCTCCTAGAACGTCATCACTACGCCAAGGTCACATAAGTTATCGAGGTAAGAGAATTAAGTTATGACCATAATATTTATACTCCTAGAACGTCATCGTGATGACCCCACTGCAAATTAGAAATAAAACTTTTCCAGAAATAAGAAATAAACCTTTCCAGAAATATCCTCTCTCCATCTTGCCGGCACATAACTACTTATAAATCCGCATCGCTATACTTAACGGTCACATAAATGAGAAGAATGTAATAAATATAAAATAAGCAAGACTAAGAAACCCTTTTTAAGAAAAAAGAGAATAGAAACCGAATATAGAGTTTAAAGGAACAAGATAAAAACAAGAACTAGAGGTCCTGTTTACGAATCCCACCAAATAAAAATCAAGATCAAAACATTCAACCAGGCTCACAATTCTTGAAAAAAGTCATGCACATACATATACAAAGAAACAGTTACTAGACTAAGAAACCAAAAAGTACTGATAGAGATAAGAGAAGACATATCTGATACTTTTTCTCCATCTCACTTACCAGGCCGTCTAATCCCAAAATCGAACATTTATATAAATAAGAACAATGAATTAACAGTAATACAAGCAACACCAAAGAAAACATTCTGAAGAAAGAAAAGAGAATGCTAACATAACCAAGAAATTCACAGATAAAAATGAAGAACAAACATTCTTGAAAAGCCATGCATATCATCAGCACACATACATACACACAAAAAAGTTGCTAAACCAAGAATCGAAAAATTACACACCAGGGTCACAATCCTCGTAAAACTTGTCGAAATCTGCAAAACCCCACATCAAAAACACACAATTAAGCAAATCCCACATCACAAATCACTCAAATCTCACCAAAATTCACATTTCTACACAAAAAAATAAAAAAATAAAAATAAATTACCAGTAGTCATAGCCTTAATCAAGCCTTTCCTCCTTCCTCGAAAATCTTTAAAAACATCATTCACCGACATCTTGATTGAGGCATCTTCTCCAGCGTCCATTTCTTCAAATCCTACATCTCCACACAAAATGATCAAAACACCTATACATTACTTCATAAACATGTGAATATGTGTGTGAAGCAACATATATCATATATTAGTTGAGCTGAAATGCTGAATTACACTTACAAAGGGGTTAAAGAGAGCTCAAAGCTTGTTTTTCTCCGGCACTGTGTTATAATACGAGGGTGCTGATATGTATGCAATGTATGTGTAATTGTGTATTGAGTATATATAAGGGATGGAAATGGAGGGGCAGATGTTATGGCCATGGGTTCCGGGTAGTTTGGTAATTTTGCTGTTAAAGGCATTTATTTTTCCATACTAAGGTGTAATGCCACAATCGATTTTATACACGACACGGAAATAAAATTAATATCGAATACGTATAATATATTATATACTTCATTTTACTTAAATTGATAGTTTATTCGTATTACATATTTGATATAGTCGTGTATATTAAATTTTACTAAAATAGTTTATAATGCGATTTCGTTATTTTAATATTACAGATCAAAATTTAAATTTTTATTTCTTCTACTAAATCTACAATATTTTTATAAATGATCAAATTGACGTAAATATGATCATATAACGCAGGAATCAATGGAGAAAACAAATCCTTGTAAAAGATTAATATAAATAAAATTTATGATAATTAATGATTTAAATGACGTTCCCTGTGACAATGTAATCATTATTAATTTTATATGTTTATTATAATAACATGTGTAATCTTTCAATTTTTATGCAAAAATTGAAGGCTGACAAAGAATATTTAGTGTAATGTGCTTCATTCGAAAATGAAAAACATGACATTGATAAAGATATGTTCTACCAATTTAGTGATGATAAATAACAAGAGGTGATAAGAGTGCTTTTCTCGCGGGAAATTAGCTATCCAGTATATTCAGCGACATCAGTTCCAACGGCTTTATATTCATAATTAGTTGAACTAATGGCAACAATTCGTTGTTTTTAATGTTCAACTGATGAGTGAGCTGTCAATAAATAAACAAATGTTACATAGGCTCAAGAAGAAGTTTAGTCATCCAGATTATAAGAATACCAATCCATTCAGATTGATAGAAATCATGTATAGATGGATTATAAATTCTTTTGTGTTGAATTTCGTAACAGACGATATGGGTAAGAATGTACATTTCAAAAATATAATGAACTTGGATTGGTTTAAGACAAAAGCTTGGTTGATAAAGCAGGAGTTTAAATTAATTAATTATAAAATAGGCAGATGGACTACTTTGTTGTGGTTTCAGCAGTGATCCCCTTGGACTGTTAGCCAAGAAAGACCAAGTTTGTGGATAGTCCACTTTAAGTCTTCAAAAGCTAAAAGACATGCATAAGAATTATCTAAAATTTCACTTAAAAATCTTGACACACCAACACTTTTGAATAAGGATTAAACATGAACTTAAACCTATATTATCTCTAAGATCTAAAACACCTATATAGAGTCTAACTCCTCATTTTTAAAATTATATTTTTGGGGTTTGATTCTTTACAACCATAGAGATACATCGGCATCTCGTGAGTACCGATCTAATTTTCAACACTCTTTGATGTTTGACGCACCTTAATTAATCTTCAATGGAGAATAAGACCTAGTTTTTAATCCATAACAACGAGAAATACATTTGAGCTACCTAATAAATGTATGGACGTGTAAATGAGAATTATTTAAGAGAACCAATAATATCTCCGAGTTGAGCTACAATCTATTTTGTATGTGTCATTATAAAGTTCAGGGCATTTTATTAGACATGGTTATGTGCACAAGGTCAACATCAAGCATGCGTTATTTTGAAAGAATATCAGTGGTGTATTTATATTGTGAGAGGAATAGTCCTTGAAAGGTAGGATTAGCTTCGACACCAAGAAAATAATATAAGGGACGATCTTTGAGTGAGAATATTGCAGGAGAATGTTGATAAATTTATGGATTGCTGTCAGTGATAAGAATGTCATCTACATAGGCTAAAAGATTAATAATAGTAGAATTGTGACTAATGATAAACACAAAGCTATTAATATTTGAATCGATAATTTAGAAAAGAAAGGTATGTAATTTGTGATGCCAGACTCGCAGTGTTTTACGTAGATCATGAATGGATTTACCGATCTTGCAAAATTATTTGGGTATATTAAATATTGGAAAGGAGGGGGCTGCACCATAAACACATTGTTCGATAAATTATCATGCAAAAATACGTAGTTCATGTCAAGTTGTCAAAAGTCTAATAAAGATAGAAAACCATGATGAGAACAATACGGATAGTGGTTGACTTAATGAAAAGACTACATGTGTCAGTAATATTAACGTAGGGTCATTGATCAATGACAATGTTGTCGTGTGCCTATAACATAATAAATATGTAACGAGACCTTTTAACTACGTAGTAGCTAAAATTAATTAGCGTCGTGCTCAGAGAGAATTACGTAGTAGTTACTTCTTATTCTTGACTTAATTCAACCAAACAAGTAACATAATAGAAGATTTGAGGTTATTAAATTAAATTTATACTAATATAAATAACGCTTATGAAATAATTAATTAATAAATATTTATAATCAAGTATCCTACTAGTATGAAATAGTTCAATTATGACTTACGATCCCAATTAATCGGATATTACCTATGAGGAAATATACGCCCCATAGAATATCAATAACCTCTTCCAAATATTAATGACTTCTCTAAAGTACAATAAAGCCTATTTTCATGGAATCATGCAGTTTAAAGACATTAAGCATGACATCTTTATTTCTGAACAATTTGTTCTACCTATTTCTATGGAGGAGCTTATGTCTTTATTGGATAACCACAACCCTCTAAGTTCAACTTAGATCTATAATAAAATATATTATATCCCCAACTTAGAATTTACAATATAGCCCAAACATGTGCACCAATTAAATAAATCTGAACTTCCTGCTAATTAGTCTTTAAATTAAGTTTTATTCAGTCCTTTGAATGTTTGGAAACTCTTTGCTTCCTACAATAACATATTAAGATCTTATTAATAAAAATCTAATTCAATACAAATTTTAATAAATATGACAAATAGAATCATTTAAAACTGTATAAAATACTTAATCACTGAAATCATTTGACCTCAAATTTGATCTTGTAACGTGATATGGAGCTATGTGTACTTGTACCTGATATCTAATAGGGGTGTGGGAATAGGAAAAAAAAACAAGAGTCTTAAGAAATTGCAGATCCGGTAAGGAATGAGGCGGATGTTTGTTGTGTGTAGAGTGTATACAAGGAGCATGGGATGGAGGTGAAGAATTATTATGCAATAAATGTTTATTTAAAATTAATATAAGCAAAAGTAGTAATGAATATAGATGTTCATATTATATACTTATATATAATAAGCGTAAAGAGGATATTTTGGTTGCATGGTCTTAGTATTACAAAAAGATATTCTAGGGAAAATACAAGCGTCATATTAAAAAGAAATTCTTCATTCTTATAAGCTAAGTGATTTTTGCTTCCATGTTTATGATTTTTTTTCTTAGTCCAAAACAAATTTTAGCTACTAAGTTTATTTTAGAATCATAGAAATCCCGTTGTTAAGAAATTACTTCTACATAATATTTTCTTAAACAATATACTAAACAAAAATAATACTACACACAATATTAAAATTAATAAACTAAATTTAGTTCCAACATAATAAATAGTTAATAGAACAAAATTATTGTCATAAAAAAAATTCAAAAACAACATGTTGAAAAAGAAGTAGACAATTACATTACAATATATACGTAACATCACCTAATTATTTTCATCAAATGTTTGAAAGAGAATATATCAAAATAAAAAATTATATTATAAACTCTCAACTTTAAAAAAATAAATCACATTACATATCATAATTCTAATATAAGATACATTCATATATATATATATATATATATATATATATATATAATCTAATAATCTAATAGAATTTGACATCACATATACAAATACATATCAACAACAAAATAAATAAGGAAAGACGTGAAAAATACCGTAACATCGGCTGCTAATAGAAATTAATATTCTATTAATTATTTTTTTTTTCTAATAGGTTTAACTTACAAAAAAATATATTTAATATTTTATTAAAAATTATAGTTTATTTTTTATATTTTTTTATAAAAAAAGTCTTTTAATTTTAATATGATTTTTAAATATATATAGTAAGTAGATTTATTGATATATGTGGACTAAATACCTTAAATAAGTAATGAAACATGTTTTCATTGACCATCCATCACCAATAGATCAAACATTTTCATGTTTTAATATGTATATATATATATATATAGGCCAACATTCCAGAGAGGGACTCCTTATATGGAGTTACATAGTGCGCCACTATAAATCATCAATTTTATTATAAATTCTGTTATAGAATACATATAAAACGTGATTCTAATATAAAATATTATAAAATATATCTATTTTTAAGTAATTTAACACTTAAAATTTGATGGAAAAAGTATATTTTCGAAACTGATTCTACAATAGAATAATTCTGGATGATTATTATTCTGTTATAGAATCATGTTGAGATATTGCATAATTTTAGATAATCTCCAGAATAAAAAAATTGTATAACTTCGTTTTCAGTTTAATAATCAAAATTTGTAATTATATTTCATAAAACATATAATAGAATATATATTATGTATATATTTATAATGGTGTGCTACGTAACTCCATATAAGAGGGTATGCTATGGAGTGCTACCCTATATATATATATATATAGTATATATATATGGGAACAGGTCCACAGCCACCAGTGGATAAAGACCGGTTTCCAGCCATCAAATCATAACCACTCGTTGCTGTGATCCTACGGTTGAAAAAGAGACTCCCCGCAATGAAACATTGCAACCCCGCAATGAAACATTGCGGGTATACTTGTCCCCGCAATGAATCATTGCTGGGATACAAGTCCCCGCAATGTTTCATTGCTGGGAGTCTCCTTTTTTTTCTTGGACCCTTTTACCCCTCCTTTCACATATCATATGCCTTGTAGAGTTTATTTAACATTTTAAATTATATTAAAAATATTGTTAATATTAGAAGTAATGAGAAAATTTTAATTTTTCTTAGTACAATATATGAATAATTTTCTATCTAATTTCTATATATTTTTATCTTATTAAATATTTTATGTCTTTTTGCTATACGAATAATTTTACTTATTTGAACACTACTGCTTGTTTCTTAAATATATCGAACATATGTTTGAACTACATAGTTCACATGCTCTTTTAAGGTTGATTTACTTTTTGCAGCTAAAGTTGAATTATTTTATTACAAATTATTCATTTTTTCCAATTCTCTTTTGTACTGGTAGTGTTTTCAAATATACTCGAAAATATTAAAATCAAAGATGAATATCGAAATTATGAATTAACATCACTTAAATTGGTCGAATATTATTAAGAACATATAAGAAGAGTTTTTTTGACAAATTATTAACTTTTTCCAGTTCTCGTATGTAAAAGTAGTGTTCTGAATATATATTCGAACAAATGCAAATCAATAATACTCAAACAAAAACAAATCAAAGAAAAATATCTAAATTATTAATAAATGTTACTTAAATTAGTGAAATATTAGTAAGAACACATATATTAATATTTTTTAGCTAAAGTAGTATAAATTCTTACAATTTATTGAACTTTTTAAAATATTTTAAACAAAACAAGTAATATTTTCATCCCCGCAATGTTTCATTGTGGGGATAGTTTACATAATTTTCATCCCCACAATGATTCATTGCGGGGTGTTAAATTTGATTAACAAGGTGGTTGGATGAGGTGGATAGTTTTTGTTGAAAAAGATACCCGCCATGAGTCATTGTGGGTATGTTTTTTCTAAAATAGACCCCGCATTTATTCATTGCGGGGTGTTTTTTTTTTTTAAAGATACCCGCAATGATTCATTGCGAGGTTTATTTTTTTTACTCCAAAACAACCAAATAAAGATTCGAACCTTGTACCTTGCGTTTTCAAGACAAGTAAAGAAACCAATTTGACAATGGATGTTTCACTGATAGTTGTCCACTAGGATTGGGATATATAACTTTTGAAATAAAATTCAATAATAAATAAATTCAATAAATATATTGAATTTGATAATGTAACTTAATTATTAATTTAATTTAATTAATAATTTAATTAAATTATTTTTATATTCAGGCGTTTTAATTAATTTTATACTCTATAAAAATCAATTTTATATTAAAATAATTTAATTTAATTAATAATAAATAATAAAATGACATGGGTGAGGTAGATAGAGTAATTTTGTTGTTACGGGTAGGTAAAAACATTAATTACGCTCCCTGCAATAGTTCATTGCGGGTATTAAAAGTACCCAGCAATGTTTCATTGTGGGGTGTATTAGTACCCGCAATGTTTCATTGCGGGGAGTATTAGTACCCGCAATGTTTCATTGCGGGGACCGTAATTAATGTTTTTTACCTACCAGTTACAACAAAATTACTCTATCTCCTTCACCCATTTCATTCTTTGATTTTGAACGTTTTGAAGATAAAAAAAGGTACTTCTCCTTAACTTATGGCATATTTATTTGATAATGATTCTAGTTCTTCTAGTGATCATGATAATTTCGATTATGCTTCTGTTGCAAATCCTTTTATGCGTAGGAGAAAAGCTAATGTTGTAAATGAGGTAATTTATGTTGAAGAAGATGATTATGTTGATAAAGGGAAAAAAAAAGGTTATTTTTGTCGATGATGAAGATGATTGTCATGATAATAGTGGGAAAAAGGATGATAATACAAGTTTTGGAAGAAGTGAACGGAAAAATGATTATGATAATGTTGATGTTGGGGAAAAAATACATGATTTTACTTTTTCCAATATGAATGATGTTGTTCCTTGTAGTGGCATGTTGTTTGATAATTTAGATGAGGTGGAAAGATTTTATCGGGATTACGGGCGTAGGGTTGGATTCGAGGTTATCATTAGAAATACTCATAGGCATTCTAGAAGCAATGAAGCTTGTTCACGTATGTATATTTGCCGGCTAGGTGGGAGAGTATGTTCAAGTTCGGCTAATGTTGATGAGGAATTGAATTTAAAAAGGACTCGTGATACAATTGATCGGACAAAATGTAAGGCTCGAATTTCGGTTGTTCATAGAGTGAAGACGGATAAATGGGAAATAACCACAGTAGAGTTAGAACACAATCATCCAATGGTTACCCCAGACAAAGTACAATTCATGCAAAGATCGCGTAATATAGGTCCGGTTGCCCGATCTTTAATTGAGACGTTGAACAAATCGGGAATAGGACCCTCAAAAGTGTTGAAAGTGATGGGGGAAGCTCTCGGTGGATTAGAGAATGTTGGTTTTACTAATCAAGACATACGTAATGTTTTACGTAACATTCGACGTCAAGTGTTTGATGGTGGTGACGCAATGTCCGGGTTGGCTTTGTTAGAGGAGTTAAAGGGGAATAATTTCGGGAAGTTTTTCTATCGGTTTGATATGGATGGCGAGAATCGGGTTAAGGCTTTGGTGTGGGTTGACCCTCGATCGGCAAATGCATACAAGAATTTTGGTGATGTGGTTACATTCGACTCAACTTATCGGACTAATAGGTATTGTATGCCTTTCATACCTATCACGGGGGTTAACCATCACTACCAAAATATCTTATTTGGATTTGCACTCATTAGGGATGAGAAAGAAACATCTTATGAATGGGTTTTGAAAACTTGGTTGGAAGCCGTTGACAACAAACCTCCGATTACAATCATTACCGACCAAGACATTGCATTGGGAAATGCTATTGCCAAGATTTTACCAACCACCAAGCATACATATTGTTCTTGGCATATAGGTCAAAAGTTCACCGAAAAATTGTCTTCTTTGTATACTCATTATCCGGAGTTCAAAACGGAATTCAACGCATGTGTGTATAAGTCGTTATCACCGGAGGAATTTCAAGAAAGATGGGATGATTTGGTTGAGAAGTACCACCTCATAACTCATGATTGGCTAAATGATATGTACAATATTAGAGAGATATGGATTCGGGCTTATACAAAAGAATCTTTTGCCGCCGGTATGACTACTACGGGAAGGAGCGAGTCAATGAATTCCTTTTTTGACCAATATGTGCAACCATCAACCGGTTTGAAGGAATTTATTGAGAACTCACAAAAGGCTTTGGAGTATCAATATCTTCACGAGGTTGAAGCTGACTACAACACCCAATACAAGAAAAGGAGACTTATATTAAACTCACCATTGGAGGCTCATGCATCGCAAATATACACCAAAGAGATGTTTAGGCGTTTTCAAATTGAGTTTGTCAAAAGTGCATCTTATGTCATGAAAAAAATTCCACATGTCTCCAATTATTTGTGGAAGGTGTACTTGGTAGAAAAATTCACCGTGCCTGAACATTGTATAAGAAGAGTTTGTTTGACGGTTTCTGGCGATGGAACTTATAGACGTGAATGCAAAAAATATGAACATTCCGGCATGATTTGTAAACACATCATTTGTTACCTAACTAAGAAGCAAGCGACTAAGATACCATCAAACTATATCACATTGAGGTGGACAATGAACGGGAATGAAGTTGCGGGACCTCTACTCTATACCCCTCCCGTGATTGGCGATTTGGTTAAATCACAAGAGGCAAGGTATAATGCATTATGCAAATCCTTTCAAGGTTTAAGTGCTAGTGCTAGTTGTTCGGTCCCGAGATTTAACTATGTGATGGGCATGATTGAGAAAGAGACAAATTACGTGAACGAATATTTTCCGGAAGAGATGCGCAACAAGAATGTAAATGACTTGTCCTATCATGAAAATGTAGACGATCCGGTTTTTGAACCGTTTTTTGATCCTCCAATGTCACAAACAAAGGGACGAAACAAAACGGGAAGACATAAAAGTGGTATTGAGATGGCAACTTCAAAAAAGAAGTTACGAACATGTAAATTTTGTGGTGAAAAAGGAGCAAATCATGATTCAAGAAATTGTCCCACGAAGCCGACTTAGTCTAATTTATATATTTGTCTTGTATCAATGAATCAAGTTGTATCGTTTATGAATTATTAATATAATTTCGAAATTTAGTACTCACTCTACTTTATTATTACTTAAAAGTAGATGTTCTTCTGAAATTAGTGAATAGTTTGGCAATATTATTTTACTTTATTATTATGAAATAAATTTTTTATTGTACCCGCAATGAAACATTGCGGGGATGAAGTAGAAAAGCAGGGTACCCGCAATGAATCATTGCAGGGATGGCTAGTACCCGCAATGAATCATTGCAGGGTACTTTAGCTGGGCAGAAGGTCTGCTCAAATTTTAGGTTCCCCGCCATGAGTCATTGTGGGGATTATGAGTACCCGCAATGAATCATTGCGGGGTACTTTAGTTGGGCAGAAGGTTTACTAAAGTTTTATGTTCCCCGCCATTATTCATTGTGGGGATAATAAGTACCCGCAATGAATCATTGCAGGGATGGCTAGTACCCGCAATGAATCATTGCAGGGTACTTTAGCGGGGCAGAAGGTTTACTAAAATTTTATGGTACCCGCAATGATTCATTGCTGGGTGTTTTCAGAAAAAATTTGCCATACCCTTTCTGTTTCTACAATATCCAACCTGCTTCAATCATTTCATTAACAAATTCAAAACTGTTCAATCAAGAATCCAACAAATATGAAAGACAATTTCATCACAAAAATATTAATCGATAATTACATCAATAAACTATATGCATACATCCGATAAACGATAAATACATCCAACAAAAAATAATTACAACCAACCATCAAATAATTGTATCTAACATCCTAGCAACCTCTCCTTAATCCCCCACTCAGAAATATGCCGTGCCCGCCCTCTATTAAGCTCCCAAGCCATGCGATATCGAAATGTCAAGATGTCAAGTGTAGGATCCCATACAGCATTCTTCAACTGTATCCCACCACAGATGGCGTCCACATACTTGACCACATATACACCACAATCAAATCCACCAACTTGCTTTGGGCGTTCAGTCACCGACCTCACCTTCATGAATTTCGGCTGCGGGAACCGACTAGAATCCAGGTGATGAAGCATGCACGGGAGAAGTTTTTCCTGTAAATCATTAAAGAAATCAGTCTTCAAATTCATTTTTTCAAATATGCAGAAAAACTAAGGAATAAAATAAATAACGGTGATAATTATTACCATAATGTAAAACTGAGACGGATACATATCCTTATACGACCGACCAACACTCTCACTATACAAAGAATCAATAATGCTGACTTTACTCTTTTGTACGTCCACAACAAAGAGAATCCAATGATTCTCCCAACAAGCGGGAAAGAATGCATAGTCACAATCTACGAGGTTTGGCCCGACAACCTGCCTCTTAAACTGCTCAAAGAATGCAACCTGCTCAGCAAGCTCTTCGGTTGCTTTAGAATTCAGATGGTCCTATAATGAGTGAATTTTGTTAGCCTAGAACATGCATATACACAAAATCTAAGAATATAAGAGACCATCAACTAAAACATTTTTTTAGAGTTTAATAATAGTTTCAATTTGAAACATTGCAGGATGATATTTATACCCGCAATGTTTCATTGAGGGGATGAATTTAAAAAAAAAAGTTGACCACTATTGCTATTTATACCCGCAATGTTTCATTGAGGGGATGAATTAAAAAAAAATAAATTAACCACTATTGCTATTTATACCCGCAATGTTTCATTGAGGGGATGAATTTTTTTAAAAAAAAATTGACATGCTTGTGTCATGTCAACCACTATTGCTGAAAGTGAATGTTGATAGAATTTATTACCTTCAAATCTTGGCAATGATATATAGCACGGCAGAAAAAGAAACTAGGCGCGAAGAAATACTTTTTTGCGGCCGGACATTTACCAAATGTTTCGAAATCCCTTATCTTCACCAACTCAAGATAAGCATTCACTACATCATCCTGAACCCAATACCCGGGTTTAAGCGTCTGAATCTGCTTCCAATTAAGGCTGTATGTAACCGGAAGACCATGTTCCCTCCATATAAAGTTGCACTCCTCGTTCCACCATTCACGGAACAACCATCTAATTTTCCGATTTTTTAAGGGCCTCGTCATATCACCAGATCTATCCTTGTTCCCCCGCCTTCGAGAATCGAACATTCTATCCTCTAATGTATCCATCTGCAAATAGATTTCAAAATTATGGTCAGGTACGTATTAAATAACAAGGGGGTTATGGTTCAAATGAAAGAAAATATATTAGTAAGTACCTCAGAATTGTCCCGCAAAGACTCAGCGAAAGAAATCGGGGTCTCCTCGAGAGGACGAGTCTGGTCCGGGACCTGCAATTACACATGTCAGCACAATGAATTCATTACATAATCAAAATAAATAAATTTGCATATACTACGAATTGCGAATATAATTAGCTATAGTCTATTAAGTTATGTCATGTTAATATCACTTAATTCCATATTAAACTTTAACGCTAATTTAATTTTTAGAGACAAGATTACTTCATTCACTAGACTCTCCCAGCCAGAAATAAAACAACATTATATTACCTGAGTAGTAGACGGGGAGGAGATAACTATCGGGGTCTCCTCGGGGTGACGAGTCTGGTCCGGGACCTGCAATTACACATGTCAGCACAATGAATTCATTACATAATCAAAATAAATAAATTTGCATATACTACGAATTGCGAATATAATTAGCTATAGTTTATTAAGTTATGTCATGTTAATATCACTCAATTCCATATTAAACTTTAATGCTAATTTAATTTTTAAAGACAAGATTACTTCATTCACTAGACTCTCTCAGCCAGAAATAAAACAACATTATATTACCTGAATAGTAGGCGGTGAGGAGATAACAATCGGGGTCTCCTCGGGGGGACGAGTCTGGTCCGGGACCTGCAATTACACATGTCAGCACAATGAATTCATTACATAATCAAAATAAATAAATTTTCATATACTACAAATTGCGAATATAATTAGCTATAGTTTATTAAGTTATGTCATGTTAATATCACTTAATTCCATATTAAACTTTAACGCTAATTTAATTTTTAGAGACAAGATTACTTCATTCACTAGACTCTCTCAGCCAGAAATAAAACAACATTATATTACCTGAGTAGTAGGCGGTGAGGAGATAACAATCGGGGTCTCCTAGGGGGACGAGTCTGGTCCGGGACCTGCAATTACACATGTCAGCACAATAAATTCATTACATAATCAAAATAAATAAATTTGCATATACTACGAATTGCGAATATAATTAGCTATAGTTTATTAAGTTATGTCATGTTAATATCACTTAATTCCATATTAAACTTTAACGCTAATTTAATTTTTAGAGACAAGATTACTTCATTCACTAGACTCTCCCAGCCAGAAATAAAACAACATTATATTACCTGAGTAGTAGACGGGGAGGAGATAACTATCGGGGTCTCTTCGGGGGGACGAGTCTGCTCCGGGACCTGCAATTACACATGTCAGCACAATGAATTCATACATAATCAAAATAAATAAATTAATAAAAGTACCTGAATGTCAGCATCAACACGAGGACGCTTATCAAAATCCCCGCGATACTGGCGTACATGATGGTGAGGGTTAACCCTCCTGCCCTCTA
The DNA here is from genome assembly GCF_001625215.2 of Daucus carota subsp. sativus. Taxonomy (NCBI): domain Eukaryota; kingdom Viridiplantae; phylum Streptophyta; class Magnoliopsida; order Apiales; family Apiaceae; genus Daucus; species Daucus carota. The sequence goes on along the minus strand of NC_030389.2, from coordinate 23,151,974 downwards.
CTGGCTCAGCCCATGCGCGTGCCCTCGGCCATACACGCTCTAATCCACGTGCAATCACAGGACGACCAGGCAACAACCTCTCATAAGCCCAGAGCTGAAGAAGCATCACGCACCCGTTAATGGAAGTGCTGGTCTTCTTCGCAGCTTTACCCAACTCCCTGTACAGATATGCCAACACACCAGCACCCTAGGCATAATCAATGATTTCATCCGTCTTCTGCAGCAACTGTATGTATCGGGGATGGACAGTAGCTCTGGATGATGTAGGAAAAAGAATAGCCCCTATGATCCAGAACACATAGGCTCGGGTATACACCCTGGTATCCTGCTCTAAATATTCAGGACGCTTTGACTTTGGCTTCTTCTTATATGTTTCCCGCAATGAATACAAACTAACTGCACTCGCGTTTTCTGACCACATCTTCTCCCGTTCAGACTTCCCCTTCCCTTTAGACTTCTTCTTCTTCTTCTTCTTGTCAGACTTCTTCTTTCGGACAGGCCCCTTCTCCAACCTCAAATCCTCCCACTGAGTAAGCCAATACTGCTGTGGAGTAGCAAGATCTGTGAAAGTAAGAGCACGACCGCTGATCGGCAGACCCATAAGCATGTAGACATCCTCTAGTGTGATGGTCATCTCACCGAATGGGAAGTGAAAGGTGTTTGTCTCCGGCCTCCATCTCTCAACAAGGGCTCTTATCAGGGCAATGTCGTTCTGTCGAACAACCTGAGGGTGAGCAAATACCCCAAAACCCCAAGAATCAAGAAGATGCCTCTGCTCATCATCCAAAACCCACTTATCCATACATGTGGTATACTGTCTGACATCAAACCTGAGCCTATCATCGCCCTCCCAGATGGAGGTGCTAATATGATCCTCCTGCATGAACAACAGTGATCGATCTATAGGGCCGCAAGCTGAATCCTTAGATTTCTCCATAAAAATCTGTAGATATTCAAATCAAAAAACCAATCAATATAATGAACAAGTGATTCAATTTTAATTCATAAAAGAAATGACTAATTTTACAGCATTACAAATTAGGCTACCACAAAAGAATACCATGTCAGTATTACATCCAAAGTCATGCCAACAAAGGATATAAAGAATTTGTGCAAGCTAAGTCGACTAATTAGCAGATAATGCAAATAAATATTTAACATCAAAAGTCAAAAAAATTGAACATAAATTTTAATACATGAAGCTAGAATACAGTTCAATTTTTTTTTCATTTTATGGGCATATAGCAAAAGAATTTAAAATTAATTTTTTTACTCTTTATGAATATAAATAAGAAAATTATCATTAAAGTTTACTTTTCCATAAATTCAATATACTAAATAACTTTTATTAGTTTGTAATAAGACACACTCAAATAAATTAGTCTGCATTTCAATAGATGTTAGAATACAGTAGGTAGGTAGTATTTGGGTTGAACAGAATGTGCCATATTCAGCAGTTGCCTAGTACCAATTAGAATACACACTTGTTATGTTTTTGTTAAATTTATGCATCTTACATTTCTTATCCACTATATATTATAACCAAACAAAGTTGAAAGCTATAATTAAATCAAATTCAGTCTGATGCATAAGGAACCAGATCACTAAAAAGTAAAAACAAATCTGATCAGAAAATATTACCGATAACTAAACCTATGTTTAAATTTCCCAAGTCCAGATGAGTCTGCTCTCCCTATCTGAAAGTAATTAGTAATATCAACACTCACCAGTGGAGACTACTCTGCAAAGCAAAAAAATCGATACAATCGAGTAACGACTAAACTCGAAACCAGAATATCCTCAACCACACCATAGGTTCCAGTACCGTATCAAAATTAAAATGAGCTCCACAAACAAACAACGATGAGGCTCAAAATCATTATAAAAATATTATAAAATATTTATTTTTCTTCCATTTTATCATTTTGTCTACTATTCCTGCAGGGCACATATCATAAACTAATCATTTATTCTATTCAGGAAGACATTGAAACAAACATTTGGTGGCCTCTCTAATAAAGAGGAAATTATTTGAAATATATGAAGAACTTGTCCCTACTTTTATCATAACAAGTTCCTACAGAGTAAACTTAAAGGACTACAAGAATTCTGAAAGAGCTATTTTGATTATATACTCTTATCCATGCTTACAAAATTCTGAAAATTAAGCCACATGTAAAGAGCCAATACAGTTCCTAGTCCAATTGTTCATACCATCTTTAGTTACCATACTGTCACCAGCACTATAAGTTCTTATTGATTATTCTCTTCTCCCTGCATTAGTTTGTTTATTTTCCCTACATTAGGTAATTTTTATTATTGGTATCCCACATTACAAACGGATATATAACCTCAGGCTTAAATCACCCCACAAATATATAATACATATTAATTTACTTTCACTTGCATAAATTTACTAACACCAAAATTTTATGCTTTAAGAGTGGGGCTAGAGAATCCCTCTTATAACTTGTGCCTAAATCAAAACCGTAAAGACTCCCAACTCAAATCAGAAAATAAGCCAAACATAAAATAGGTCATAAACTAAAAACCCACCAAATAAGTTCTTCAAAATAGGCTATAAACACAAAATCAAGTAAATATATAATAATCCCCAATTAAAACACGAATATCAGAAAGAATACATTCAAAAAATGTTTAAAGTAAACTTTCTTAAGAATTCAATCAATTTTGAAAGAACCCTAAACTTAAATACTAACAAATTGATATGGAATTATTCGATTAGAAGGCAAGTGCAGAACCAAACTTGTTAATTTGCTCGATAAAGATAAAACTATTCTGTTGTAGTGAATTCTCTACTACGGCGAATCTCTGATGTAATGAATTGGTTGTAAGAAATCTCTCGTAGTAATCTCGTAAAATATAAACCCCTTTACGAGACAAACTTTAGATGTATTATAGTCTCAGCTACATGACTGGTTAGAAGGAGAGAGTGCGAGAGGGAGGGAGGGAGAGATGGAGAGAGAGAGCCATTACCGTGGGGAAGTTGAGAAAGCTGCCTGAGAGAGGAAGAGCCAAGAACCGAGCTAATCGCCGCTTGCAATTGTGTTGCCTGAGAGAGAAGGAGAGTCGAGAACCGAGTTAAAACCTAATGAGGGAAACGGCACAATTGAAAGAGAAAAAGAAAACGGGTTTAAACAAAAAGACCGGTTACAACTCCCCGCAATATCTCATTGCGGGCTGTTTTAAAAACTTTTAGTTCATTCAACCAGTTTATATTATTAAAGTTTAAATGAAATTATTTATCTTAATTTAAATAATATAATAAATAAATAGTTTAATTATTTAAAATTTAAACAAAAATATTTTTAATACAAATATTATAATAAATAAATTCACTTCAGTTACAAAGTATTGTGAGATGTTAAAAATATTTATTTTATATAAATAGTTTATAATATTAAAAGTTTAAATGAAACTATTTATTTTAATATAAATAATATAATAAATAAGTAATTTATATTATTTAAAATTTAAAAGAAAATACACATATTAATATAAACAATATAATAAATAAATAAGTAGTTAATATTATTTAAATAAAATATAAATGCATGTGGCAGAAGGGTATTGAGGGAATGAGTTTTTCACTAAGCTCCCCGCAATGATACATTGCGGGTATCCAACACCCAGCAATGAAACATTGCCGGTATTGACAACCCAGCAATGTGTCATTGCGGCTATTAACTACCCCGCAATGAAACATTGCGGGGTTGCAATGTTTCATTGCGGGTAGTCCTTCTCATCCAACGGACAGGATCTGGTGGTTTGCTATCCAACGGTGGCTGTATAACAGCCCCCTATATATATATATATATATATATATATATATATATATATATATAGTATAAATAAAACTATTTTCATGTAATTGAAGTATCCATAAATTATAATTTATTATATCATGTGGGTTTCCATTGATTCTAATTGATTAGAAAAACAATAAAAAAAGAGCAGCACCTATATTTGTGTTAACGATGTTTAATATTTATGTAAGGATAAATGTAGAGAGTATTTGTGAACAAAACTCGAGCTCGACTTTTTTAAACAAGTGTGGTTCTGTTTGTTTATTAAAATAAGCAGATTTTGAACACAAAATGCCGTTTGGTCGGTGAATGTACCCAACCTTAGTTTTTTGATTGTTCGGCTCGAACTCAGCCTATTTTATTTAGGATTAACTGAGTTTGGTTCTGACTTGCCAACTCAACTCAGCTCTGATAAAATTTGTATATTTTTTTGAGAAGCTACGATTTTATTCATAGAACGTCTCTCCCAACAAGAAGAGACGAGCAGTAGTACAAGTAAGAGCAAACTAACTTAGCAACAGCCCAACTGGACTAGATACTACGAGGATTATTGGAACAAGTCCGAAACATATATCTACAGACTTGCTCTGAACCGATTACTAGTGCATAATGACCACGATTAGTCTATGTCCTCCATTGGAGGCTCGCCTACGAAGAGAAACACTGCACCCAAACCTACTGCATGATGATTTTCCTCCTGTGAACCCACTTCCTCAACATCATTAAGAGACCTGGAACACCATTTTCTGCCGCCTGGCCATCCATCGCCTCATTGTGCACATCCTGAGGTCCTTTAGCAGCATCGACTGCAACCTGAGCGTGGTGTCACTCATATTGATAATGAGATAGGCAAGGCTGGTTGTGTTGACTCTGTTGGTTGACTTTAGTTGTTAGAAAGTTGGTGGTTAGTTGTGAAATATGTATATAAATAGAGAGGTCCAGAACAATGTAATTACTTTTTTGCTTTTCAATACAATATTAGCTTTCTTCTTGCTCAAGCTCCAATATCATGTTTATAGGTTTGACATGGTATCAGAGCGATCTCCGGCGACTTGTTTTCCGATCTTCCGTCATCGTCTTCCTTATTCCGGTAATCTCGTTCGTCTTCGCTCACTCGTTCTCCTTGCTACTTGCATAACTCTCTGTTCTCGCGCTCTCGATATATAGCTTCCGTACACTACTAGCTATATAGATCTGTTATTTCTTGTGGTTGTATCTTGTTCGGTGTGTTTCTTAGCCTGTTCTCTAGCTTAGATCTACTTTTCTACCTTAGTTTTAATGGCGTCTTATGCTGCTGCTGCTGCTGCTGGTATTTCTAATGCATCGCTTTCATATGTTATCGATGCTAATCATCCTTATTTTCTGCAAAATTCGGATAATCCTGGCACTCCTCTGGTTACTCAGCTTTTAACTGAGCATAATTACTATCAGTGGAGTCACGCAGTCAAAGTTGCTCTATCTGCTAAAATGAAATTAGGTTTAATTGATGGAACACTAATTTGTCCACCTGTCTCGTCCCCTCATTATGTTGTGTGGAGTCGTTGCAATGATATGGTGTTTTCCTGGTTGTTGAATTCTGTGTTTGCGGAAATACGTGACAGTGTGTCCTATTTCTCCACTGCTAAAGAGATTTGGGATGATCTCTCTATTCGCTTTGCTCAAACTAATATGCCTCGTGTATTTCATATGCGACAAGAACTTGGAGCGTTACAGCAAGGTTCTATGTCAATTAATGCCTACTTTACGAAATTTCGAACTCTGATTGCTGAAATTGACAGTCTCAATCCCATGACTAAGTGCAATTGCATTTCTACCAACTGTACCTGCAATTATGTACAGAAATTTGAGAAATATGTCAATATGATCAAACTCAGTTCATTTCTGATGGGACTTAATGAGAAATATACAAATGTTCGAGGTCAGTTCTTGATGATGCAACCTGTACCTACAATTAGTCAAGCATACTCTCTGTTACTTCAAGAGGAGTCTCAACGAGCTTTTGCTAAAGTCACACCAGTAGCTCCATCTGATTCTATGACAATGAATGTCAAATAAAACAATTTGTCCAAATTCAAGCCTACTACTGCTAGGTCTAATGCTAAGAAGCCTGCTTCTACTCTGGAATGTGATTATTGTCACAACAATGGTCACAGTCGTGACAAATGCTTCTGTTTACATGGCTATCCTGATTGGCATAGGTTATATGGCAAACCTAAGCCCAAACCTCGAAAACTGACATCCTCTACTACTTCTCCTGGTGCAGCTCAGGTCTCTGTGATTACCTCAGATATTACATCTGATACTACAAAGGATGCTCTTCAGTTTTCTGATGCTCAGTGTCAATAGCTGTCCAAAATGATACAAGAATCCATTAAACAGTCTAACACCTGGAGTGGTCCATCAAGTCAGATGTCTGGTATGACTTCTTATGGCTCTACCTTTTTATATTCAGCTGTATCTGCATACTCAGTGTTCTCTAATGACAATGGTGATTGCCACACCTAGATCTTAGACTCTGGTGCTACAAACCACATTACTTGTCACAAGCACATTATGCACAATTTACAGCCTCTCAAGGCTGATTTACATATACCAGATGGCACCACTGCCACTATTACTCATCTGGGTGATGTACAACTGGCATCCGATCTTATTCTTCATGAGGTGTTATGTGTGCCTACATTTACCCCTAACCTCATCTCCATAGCTAAGCTGACTGTTAATCCTCAATCTTCTCTTCTGTTCTCTTCCACTAACTGCATCTTGCAGGACCATACATTGAAGAGGGAGAGAGAGATTGGTAGATTGCAGAATGGACTTTACAAACTTCATGCTCTCAACTTGAATAAGCCTCATGATGCCTCAGTTGCTGGTCAAGTTTCTTCTGGAAAGTCTTGTATTGCTCAGACAGTATCTAAAATTAGTGATAATATTGTCTATAATTCAGTCACTCTTAACTCTACTCAGTTATGGCATAGTAGGTTGGGACATCCTTCCACCTTTATTCTGAACAAAGTGCCACTGGTTACTCCAAACTCTGTAACATTTGATGCTTGTGATATATGTCACTATTTTAAACAGCATAGACTGGCTTTTCCACATAGTACATTTCAATCTACATGTGTGTTTGAACTTATCCACTTGGATGTTTGGGGCCCTTATAGGCAAGCCACTCACAACAATTACAGTTATTTTCTAACTGTAGTTGATGATTTTTCTAAAGCAACCTGGGTGTTCTTGTTTACCTACAAGTCACAAGTGCCTGCTTTGATTAAGAACTTCATCTTTTATGTTCATAATCAATTTAAAACTTCTGTCCAGACTGTAAGATCAGACAATGGCACTGAGTTTACCAATGCTGATCTACAAGATTTTTTTTAAATCTATAGGAATTTAACACCAAACTTCTTGCTCTGCTACTCCTCAACAAAATGGACAAGCAGAAAGAAAACATCAGCATTTACTAAATGTGGCCAGAGCTTTAAAGTTTCAATCAAATCTGCCAAATTCTTTTTGGGGTGATTTTATCCTTACAGCCACACATATTATTAATCTACTACCAGTTAAATCTCTACAGTTCAAAACACCTTTTGAATTGTTATATCAGAAAACTCCCAACCACTTACATTTGAAATCTTTTGGGTGTCTCTGCTATGCTACCAAATTACATCCTACTGACAAACTGGATGTTAGAGCTATCAAAGGTGTTTTTATAGGCTACCCATTCAACAAGAAGGGGTACAAAATTCTCAATTTACAGAGCAGGCAATGTTTTTTCTCAAGAGATGTTCAATTTGTTGAGCATGAGTTTCCATTTCACAAACAAGTGTCTGAAGTGTATCCACCATCCTCTGTAGATCATCCTCTCTTTCCTGAGGCTATGGATACTGTTTCAGATCCTATCCCTGTTGATGTCACTCCTACTGTAGAAGTCACTATGCCTCCTGCAGAATCTTCTACAGCTGCAGAAGCTTCACCTGTAGAAGCTACAGCTGCAAACTCTCCTCCAGTTGTGCCTATAACTAGACCTGTCAAACAAAAACAGCTACCTTCCAAATTTAAAGACTTTACTGGATTACCTTCTGCTCACACAAGTTGCTTAACACCTGCACTGCCCTCAGGACGTGGAACTACTTATCCTATTCAGGATCATTTGTCTTATGACAAATTTACTCCTCAATATCAAGTCTATTTGGCTTCAGTGAATAAGATACCAACTCCCTACACATTCACTCAGGCTGCTCCCCATCCTTAGTGGTTTCAGGCTATTAAAACTGAGATTGCTGCTATGGAGGATAATCATACTTGGGACTTGGTTTTAACCCCTCCTAATCAACATGTGGTGGACTGCAGATGGCTGTTTAAAGTCAAATATTTACCAGATGGGTCTGTTGAAAGATACAAAGCCCGTTTGGTGGCTAAAGGATTCACTCAAACTTATGGAGTTGACTATTTTGACACATATGCTCCCTTAGCAAAAATGATCACTGTCAGACGACTCAGACTTGTACTAGCAGTGGCTGCTTCTCATCAATGGAATGTCTCTCAAATGGATGGTGACTTACCTGAAATAGTGTACATGAAGCTTCCACCTGGCTATGCTTTTCTCTCCTCTAAATGTCCTGCCAATTTTGAAGATTATGTCTGCAAACTTACCAAATCTATATATGGCCTTAAACAGGCTCCAAGGAGGTGGTTTATCAAATTGTCTTCTACCTTGAAACAATTTAACTTTACTTAGTCTCACAGTGACAACAGTCTTTTCATTTTGAAGAAAGGTACACATATGGTTGTCATGTTGGTGTATGTCGATGACATATTAATCACTGGTTCCTCTACTGATTTGATTCAAGAGGTGAAGGCATTTCTTCATACTCAGTTCAAGCTAAAGGATCTGGGTCCTTTAAAGTACTTCCTTGGTATTGAGGTGGCTAGGTCCACTACTGGTTTCTATCTAAACCAAAGAAAGTATGCTCTAGATTTGTTAAGAGACACTGGTCTTACAGCTTCCAAACCTTTGGTCGTTCCTATAGAACAAAATCACAAGTTGTTGGATAATCATTCTTCAGTTCTGTCCATTGCAGATGCTTCTACTTACAGGCAGTTAGTGGGGAGACTCATTTATATGACCATCACCAGGCCTGACTTATCTTATGTTGTTCATGTTCTCTCCCAGTTTATGAATGCTCCTAAACTAGATCATATGCAAGCTATGTTTAAAGTTCTTAGATATGTGAAACAATCTCCAGGTTAGGGTTTTGTCATCTCTTCTACTGGTTCTTTACATCTCAGAGCTTTTTGTGATGCAGACTGCGGGGGTGATCCCATTACTAGACATTCTTTGACTGGCTATTGTGTGATTTTTGGCAACTCTCTGGTGTCTTGGAAATGTAAGAAACAGCAAACTATTGCTCGATCTGCGGACGCAAAGTATAGATCTATGGCAGACACATGTTGTGAAGTCATCTGGCTTGTGACAGTTCTTAAGGATCTACTTGTTGCACCTAATCTGCCTATCCCATTTTACTGTGATTCTAAATCAGCTATTCACATTGCCTCTAATCCTGTGAATCATGAAAGGACCAAACATATTGAGATTGATTGCCATATTGTTAGAGAGAACTTTGATAAAGGTCTACTAGCTCCTACTTATGTTCATACCTCAGCTCAGCCTGCAGATATGTTCACCAAAGCTGTAGGTGCTGCAACCTTGTCTGCATTGACACGCAAGTTGAATGTCTGTGATTTGTTTCAGCCATCCAACTTGAGAGGGGCTGGCACTCATATTGATAATGAGATAGGCAAGGCTGGTTGTGTTGACTCTATTGGTTGACTTCAGTTGTTAGAAAGTTGGTGGCCTAACCTAACCCTTGAACTTGATCAGCGAGGCCTAGGGCAACATCAAAATTCACAGGGTCTTGGTCCTCATCAGGGAGCACCACATCCATGTAGTCCGGGTGGTCAACACCGAGCCCCATGTCCCGATCGAGAAACTCTTCAAGCGGGCCAATCATAGGATTAAGAGTGTAGAGCCTGTCGCATGCATCCTTACCAAGCTTAGCCACGAATCGTGCCACATGGTTTCGAGCTGGAAACACATAGGCTAGCACACATGACCATCCACGATCCTTGAGAAGGATTTCTATCTGAGACACCAAGTCATACACTGCTGCAGGTGCTCCCATGTGAAAGTCACACACAGCACGATAGGCCTGCCAATCGTCCGTCTCCAGGATGACAGATGGGTATTCCTTGATCTTAGCACAACGCAGCGGGGCATAGATTGCCCAGAGTTGATTGCCAAGCCTCGAGAGGGAAGGGATAGTCCCCACCATAAGATGATGAAGGTTACCAGTAGAGGTGCGAAAGATGCCCCCTATGCCAGACGTGTTACCAATCTCAGAGGGCACCATGGAGTGGGTGCCATGAATGTTAATTTTAATAGTGCCTACGGGAGGAGTAGACCAGTGGTATGCCATAGTTAAGTTGAGCTTAAGAGTGATAAAGCCTCGAATTTATACTAGCTGAAGCTTACAAATATGAGAGAGTAGCGCATGTTAATTATGGATGAGATTAAATGCCAAGACTAAGCTTGTAAGAAATTATCAGAATCATCATTAGCAACAGTTTACTTCAGTCTTGAACTCGACATGCATTGGCTAACCGCAACAAGGAAATAACTGAGAAAATCTGGCTCGTCTTCAGAGAAATTTGCACTTAATGAAATAAAAGTCTAAGCTCCCCCATGCAAATATTATGTTAACTTCACAAGAAAACTGAATTAATGGATTAAAAGACTCATGATTCCCTTAAATGAACCCTTATTGTCTTCCTTGATCATAATCCCTCAGCACGGGAAAATCTCATGATGGGTCGATATTGTATAGCATGCATTGGGCAATAGAGTTGACATAGAAATTGTGAAGAGATGTCTCCATTGATGAGTAGCAGGTGACTTGTAATCATACTAAATTCTATTACCTGATTGGCTAATGCAGAAGACTCATGTAAATTCATTTAAGCAGGCATTAATACTAGCTCCAGGCAGCCAAAAACTTGTTTCTTTTTCTCCCCTTTAGAAAAGTAGTCTGCTAGAGTGTTCAAATGTCTAGGAATAACTATTAAATTTATTTTGTGAATAAATTTATTGTTTAGAAGATCCTGGAATAGTATATCCCAGTAAGCGCCTCCCTGATATTTGAGAAATTTTTAAGCCAGCATAGTGGAATCTGTGAATACTACACATGATTTAATATCTAAAATATTGTTGTTCAGATGTTTCATCAATGTAATAAAAGCCTGGGCTTCCGCTTCATAGATTTGTTGGGCCTCTGTTGGACCTGAAAAGGATAGAATACATTTACCTCGGTTGTTGATCATGAATCCCCCCACCCCTGCTGATGTCTGATCATTGGCATCTCTTATAAAAGAGCCATCAACAAAGCACAAAAATTGATGAACTAAGGTTCAAGATTTGAGCCAGTCTTTAAAATCTTTCTTTGCTTGAACCGCTAGTGAATGTGCTGGGTCTAAAGCCCAATATTTTTGTACGGGAGTAGAGATTAGATTTGCTGCGCGAGCCCATGTAAATGCTCTAAATTTGATAGAAGATTCTATGCTTTTATCCTCATCTTTAACCCCTCTAAACACCATATCATTCTGAGCTAGCCATACTGACCAAAACATGGATGCTAAACAGATGCTACCACTTGGGCTGCTAACAAAACAATCAATGAATGACTTAAAGTCTCCATCCAGTGAATTAATTCCAAACCACTGTTTCAATATTGTCCATGCCAGATTAGCGAAAGAGCAGTTAAAAAACAGATGTGTTTGAGATTCCTCACTTTGCTTACACCAACGACAAATGCTGTCATCTATCATGGAACGCTGCTTGAGAATGTCATATGTGGGAAGTTTATTATGTTCACCCTGCCATAAAAACAACTTAACTCTAGGAGGGACTTTCAATTTCCAGATAAGCATCCAGTTACCAGGGACTAAAACATCATCTGTAATTTTTTGATAAACTGCAGCTGACGTAAAAGAGTCGCTGTTTGATTTCCAAATCACCCTGTCTTCTTTGTTTGATAATTTGATACCGTCAACCAGCGACCTGAATGAAGAAATCTGATTGGCCTCCTCAAGAGAACCAGGTAAAAAACTATCTAACCCTTCTTGCCCAGAAACTGAATCTTTTGCCGCTAAAAACTGCGATACTGTAACTGATTTGTTGCTCGTTTTATCAAAAAACAAACAAAATTGATCCTTGAGGATTCCTATTTCATGCCAGTTATCTAGCCAGAACTATATCTGTTCTCCATTGCCTAAACGCCTTTCCATATATACGCTTGAGCAACATGTTTCAAAGCATGTATCTGAGATAGACGCTATGCTCTTAATTACAGGGGAAATTTTCAGATTCATTTTTCTTTGTAAAATCTGTCTCGTGTCATTTAGACAATTCACTCCGTATTTTCCTATCAAAACTCTTCGCCACGGTCTGCTTTTATTTGTACTATACTTCCACCACCACTTGGAAAGAATGGAGTCATTTTTATTCTCTAATATTTTTAATCCCAGACCACATGCACTTTTAGAATGACACAGAGTCGACCAGTTCAGTGTATTCATTCTTCTGCATTCACATGATCCGCTAGCCATTTCTTTCCGAAAGAAACCTCTCCTGATTTTATCTAGTTCCGAATTAATATATTTAGGGGCTTTAAACACACTTAACCAATATACGGGTAAATTGTTTTGGGTGGATTTAATAAGTGATGTTCTCCCTGCTTTGTTTAAGGAGTGACACTTCCAAGAGCTTAGTCTGGTCTTCACTTTCTTATAGGTTTCCAGAATTGCTTTCTATGCGGAGAGGCTCCAACTTGGTACCCCACATATGAGAACGGCCACGTGCTGCTGTTACATCCTAGTATATTTGCACATTGAGTTGACAAATCACCATTCGGGTCACTTGAATACAGTGTGCTCTTATTAAAATTAATCTTCAGACCTGAAAGGATTCGAAATAGCAACAAAATCACCTTCATTCCCTGGCATGACAATATGGATTCATCAAAAACTAATATCGTGTCGTCAGCATACTGATTATGGGAGATTACGGGGCCTTTACCCAGTGCTAAACCTTTGAAAAATCCCAATTCCATTGCTTTCTCCAGTAATAAATGAAGGACTTCTCCAACGATATTAAAGAGCATGGGGGACATAGGGTAACCTTGTCTCAGACCACGTGACATTCCGAACTCCTTTGTAGGGCTCCCGTTTTTTAAAACTGATATACGGGTGCTCTCAAGAATATGTCTAATCCACCACATCCATTTTTCTCCAAACCCAAAAGCTGCTAGCGACTTAAATAGAAAGTTCCAACCAAAAGTATCGAATGCTTTCTCAATAAATCCACCTTAATGATGAAACCTTTAACTTGCTTCAATTTAATGCTATGCACCACTTCCTCCACTATCAAAAAAGTCTCCATGATGTTTCTATTTTTCATGAAACTTGATTGCACGTCTGAAACTAGGAGTGGTAGACACTTACCTAATCTAACCGACAAGGCTTTGAGGAAAATTTTTAGTGGGCAATTTATCAAGCTAATCGGTCTAAAATCTCGATCTGTGACTAGATTGTCAAGCTTAGGGATTAAACATATAAAGGAAGAGATAAGTCCAGAAGGAAACTTACCCATACAACAGAATTCTTTAACCATTTGAAAAAAGTCTTGATGGATGATCGTCCACATCTTCTTTATATACTCAATAGTCAAGCCGTCAGGATCTGAAGATTTGTTTGATCCCATACTCATCAGTGCTCGATGCAATTCTTCTAGTGTCAAATCTTGCTCCAATTCATGGGCTAGATGTGATGATAAACTTTGGGGTATAAGCTCAGATACCGCAAAATTGATCTCCTTATGTCTTTTTGCGAAGACATTCTCAAAGTGCTCTACAAAAACCTGTTTGATTTACTCAGGCCTTTGATATCAAGTCCCCTGATACAGTATGCCTCTGATGTGATTTACTTTCTGTTCGCACAAAATCACGCAAGTGTACGTGGTCACAAGTAATATAGAATATTATTCAAGTTCGTACCCACAGAGACTGGTGTATTCAGAAATATGCACTTATGCACCAATGTATGATTATTATTCAATGCTTGGACAAGTATCAAATTGGGTTTTGGTTTTCTACTTAACTAATCCTATTTGAATTATGAAACTAAGAATTATCAACTAAGAGAATACGATTTACTAATGAGAATAAAACATGGGATTCTAGCTTCATTAACAACTTCATTCAGAGTTCTACCTTATTCGATTGTAATGGTTGATAACTAATCAGATAACACGAGACTGATACACGCTAACTGTCGTTATACGTGCACCATACTGCTACACATCCACAATTAAGATAGAAGGTAAACAGACACCAATTATGCTTAGACCCTATATGTCTATAGAATTTGAAAACATAACGGTTGAAGAGCAAGTTATCTATCAAGATTACATAGGGCGATGCAAGATGGGTAAAATCACATCACAAGTCATGTTATCGAACACGAAACCTATGCTCGCAGGGCAAGTTCTAAATCAATATATTCACTGTCGCTTCAATAAAGATTAACAAGCAATCTTAGATGTTAGCTACGCATCCAAGACGAATAAGCACAACCAATACGAGGAAATCAAACCATCACATATGAACAAGACAAATTAACTACTGAAATTCATCGATAAATCCGCTAAAATCCCACGATAATGATTAGTTCATAATCGAACTTCTCATCATCATGGGAATAAGATTAAACATGGTACTGAATAGTCTAAACAATATCAAAAGAGTAAAACAAGAGTTTCGAAACAAATCCGAATGAGCATCCAAAAGTATCGCCTAATTGGAAGAAGACAAAAGAAAACTATGAATCTAGATCTTCTTCGTAGCCGTCACGTGCTCCTTAGAATGTTTCTAGGTTATCTTTTAAGTTCCCCAAGTCCTCCTTTAAGTTTCCCAGCAAACGGGCCTTTAAACGGATCAAAAACGGGCAAATCGGGCCAAAATTCCCGCTCAGGTCGTGGGGCGGCCGCGCCAGAGTTGGGGCGGGCGCGCCAACGGGGCGGCCGCGCCAAAATTGGGGCGGGCGCGCCAAATCAGCAGCCCTGACACCCAACCTTGTCACGTCCATAACTTTCTCCTCGTGCATCCGATTGCTTCGCCGTTTTTTTTCAATTAAAGCTATGATTCCCCTCTTCGTTCTCCTTCCAAGAAACCTACACAACACCACACTAAAACATATCAAAAATATCAAAAGCTTGAGGCCATTCCATCAATTTAAGCCAAAACGAAGGCTTCCAAGTGGATATAAAATCCACTTATCACACCCCCAAACTTAAACCGATGCTTGTCCTCAAGCATAGACACACACACAAATACTACTAATGCAATGCATGAATGCACTAAATGCCTACATCTAATCGAATCAGGAATTGTAATCCGTGTTAACATAGCATCCTCAAAATATGCAACATTCTCGGCATTCATCTCTCTCACATATTAGCCATGTACTCTTCCACTACAAGTGTGAAGTGCATCGTGTGTGCTAGCATGCTCTCTAGCGAAACAAAACAAAGACTATCAAACTTCAACAGAGTCCTCGATATGAGCCGTTAATCAGAATAAGGTCTAAACACTTCTTTACTAATGAGTCAACTACAATTTAGGGTCATCAAAGAATTCCTATGCCTCTCCTATGTTTTTTCTATTTCTTTTTTCTCTTTTTCTTTTTTTTTTCTTGCTAAGTCTAAAGTTAGGACGCTTCTCAGTGTAAATGAGTCACGACCCCCATTCGACTTCGCTTATTCTCTTTTTTTTTCTTTTTTTTTAATCAAGTAATTCTCCAGTAATCAAGGGTTGTGAAAAGTCACCAAGAATTTGCTTATTCTAATACATTTGCACTTAATATCAGCACAAGTACATGGATCGTCCCTTTCACATGACATTGCATTCTACCCATTGATCTCAAAGGAGTACTGATAAAAGTTTTTTTTCTTCTTCTTTTTTTTTTTTTAGAAAGGCATATTCATCCCTTAACTCCCCCAAACTTAAGATTTACAAACTCTAAGTTCAGAAAGGGAATAATCCAAACTCTACGCCCGACTCAACGCGAGGACTCAAGAAATAAGTTAGTCTAAGTCTTATCTCTAGAGCATAAGTGTAATTACAATTTTCACACAAGCAATTTCCAAATACAAAGCATCACATATAATCAAGACTACTAGCCAAGAACTTATGCACATAAACTCATCATAGGACATCAACTTGGGAACAACTTCAAGATTCATGCAAATGCAACTATATGAAACTACTAACACCTACTAACACAAGCATATATATATAAAACGAAACTAACTAATATGTAACAATATGAAAGAAATGCTAAACTATATGCAACATGCAACCTATATGAACACACACATCACTACTAGTCCTTAGATTACCACCCCCAAACTTAAAATATTCAATGTCCTCATTGAAGGTGATAAAAAGGATCGAATGTACCTAGAAGGAGCCCGAACCATCACTCTCCTCACCCTCATCAGGTGAAGAGTCAGCTGGAGGATAAACCATATCAGCATCGAACACAGGCCACTCCACGTCTACGCCCGTAGCACGAAACCCCTCTCTTTAGTAATTGACTTACCCATAAGCCGAATAAACACTTCTTGCGCTTCCGGGGTTATGAACTTGTTAACCGAAGAATCCGTTGATTGGGCTTGCAATCTACTACTCCCGGATCTTCTAGCTCTTTTGGGTGTAGGCGGGTGTTTGTATAGTTGTATGTATATGTATGTATAGTTGGGGTTGGAGAAGATGAAGTGGGTTTGTGTTTGTGGGATTTTTGGGGGCTTACTTAGGGTTAGAAAAGTTGTATAAACTGCTGGGAATTAAAGGGAAGGGGCTGAAATATGTGAAAAACGAGCAAGAAAGAAACAAAACAAAAAAAAAAAAAAATTTTTTTTTTTATAAAAGCTGCTGGCCATCTCGCGCGGGCGCCCCAACCCGGCGCGGCCGCCCCGCTCGCGCGGGCGCGCCAGCCGTGGCGCGGGGGCCGCGGAGAGGCAGTGAAGCTACTGACATGCGCGCGCGGGCGCCCCGTCCCGGCGCGGCCGCCCCGCTCGCGCGGGCGCGCCAGCCGTGGCGCGGGGGCCCCGGCTCGGCAGTGGATTTTTCGATTTTTTTTTTTTTTTTTTTTAAAAAAAACTAAGAAGTAAAACATGAAAATGCTTAAAAAGCGTGGGTTGCCTCCCACGAAGCGCTTGTTTACCGTCTTTAGCTTGACGTGAAGCCCCAAGAATTAAATAATAGTGAGGATGGTGCTTACCGCCTCGCGATTCACCGGTCCTCCGAAATATGGCTTCACTCTTTGTCCATTCACTTTAAATGATTCCTCCGGTGTTGTTTCATAAATTTCTATGGCACCATGTGGAAACACCTTCTTTACTGTGAAAGGACCCGACCATCTAGATTTCAACTTCCCAGGAAATAGTCTGAGACGAGAATTAAAAAGCAACACTTGTTGGCCAATGAAGAACTCCTTTTGCACCAACTTCCTATCATGCCATCTCTTGACTTTTTCCTTGTAAAGCTTGTTGTTCTCTCCTTTCTTAGGCACACATTGAACAGGGCTCACCCAAGAACTATCCGAGATTGGATAAATAATGTCGGCATCAAGCCACTTAAGAATCTCCTTCTTCACCACTTCTTTCATTATTGGATTGAGTCTTCTTTGATGCTCAACAGTGGGTTTACTACCCTCCTCGATCAGAATTTTATGTTGACAATAAGAAGGGCTGATTCCCTTGATATCTGCAATTGTCCATCCAATGGCTGATTTGAACTCCCTAAGAATTCTCAAAAGCTTTTCTTCCTCGATACCTGAAAGGTTGGATGCAATAATTACAGGTAATGTAGAAGATTCACCAAGAAAGGCATACCTTAGGTGTTCGGGAAGTTGCTTGAGCTCAAGTTTAGGAGCTTCAACAATAGAGGGTTTCAGTCGTTCATGATAATCCTTCAATTCCGATAACCCAAGAGATTCGATTGGAGGTTCCCTCCTTCTTCTCCAAGGAGAAGCATTCAAGTATTGAAGGTGTTCTTCTTCCTCTTCACCACCGAATTCTGAGTCACCTGATAGAACCCTTTCCAAGATGTCAGTTTTCAGCCTGTTATCAATTTCCGAATGAGCTGCAGCTTCGAGCATATCCACTTTAAAGCATTCCTCCTCATCTGATGGAAGTTTTATGGCGTTGAACACGTTGAAAGTGACCATCTGATCTTGAACTCTCATTGTGAGTTCACCCTTTTGCACATCAATCAAAGTCCGCCCTGTCGCAAGGAATGGTCTCCCCAAGATGATTGGAATCTTCTTATCTTCCTCAAAGTCGAGAATGACAAAATCAGCAGGGAAGATTAGCTTATCTACCTTTACCAACACATTTTCAACTATCCCCCTTGGGTATGTAATCGAACGATCAGCTAGTTGCAAAGACATATTAGTAGGTTTCAGCTCCGGAAGACCAAGTTGCAAGAAAATAGACAAGGGCATCAGATTGATGCTAGCTCCCAAATCACATAAACACTTGTCGAATGACAATTGCCCAATAGTACATGGGATTGTGAAACTTCCCGGATCTTTCAGCTTCGGGGGCAATTTCTGTTGCAACACAGCACTACACTCCTCGGTCAAAGCCACAGTTTCCAATTCCTCAAGTTTGAGTTTTCGAGATAGAATACCTTTCATGAATTTAGCATAACTCGGCATTTGTTCCAGAGCCTCCGCAAAAGGTATGTTGATTTGTAATTTCTTGAAGACCTCTAGAAATTTTGCGAATTGTTTGTCGAGCTTATGCTTTTGGAGTCTCTTCGGAAAAGGTGGAGGTGGATATATTTGCTTGACCCCAGTATCAGTTTTCGGGCTAGACTTTTTGGCTGAATCCTTGCTTGCTTCCTCGTTGATTTTATTCTTGTCAGCTTCAACAACAGTTTTTCCACTATCAGACTCAGATGAGAGCACGGGTGTTTCAACCTGTTGATCACTCTCTTCCTTGTTTCGCTCTGTTGCTGATTCTTTATCCCTCGTAACCCTTCCGGACCTTAAGGTGACAGCTTGTACCTGTTCCTTCACTTCCTTCTTGCCCGGATTGGCCTCAGTATCACTAGGAAGAGTTCCTGGTGGTCTATTAATCAACGCATTAGCAATTTGCCCGATCTGATTCTCCAAAGTCTTGATTGACACCGATTGGCTTTTAACCATAAGTCTTAATTCTTCCAATTCTGATCTTTCGTTGGAAGACTGTCCAGCCACCCCATGATTTTGTTGCTGGAATCCAGGGTGTTGGAATTGCTGCCTCGGTGCAAATTGTTGTTGAAGACCAGAAGGGTTGAAAGGTCCAGCTCTTTGCTGCTGAAACTGTTGCTGCGGTTGTTGCATGAAATTTTGATTGTTGCTCCAGCTGAAATTCGGATGATTCCGGTTATTGGGATGATAAGTGGCTGGTGCTGGCTCCTGAGACCTCTGGAAGGTGCTCACAAACTGAGCAGATTCACTAGATATAGCACACTGATCAGAAGAATGTGCACTCGCACAAAGCTCGCAAACATTAGGTGGTGGTTGAACTCCCAAGTTAGCTAAGGCATCTATCTTCATAGTAAGAGCCTTAATTTGAGCAGTCAAGGCTGTAGTAGCATCAACATCTAGAACACCTGCTGCCTTGACCTGATGAAGACGCTGAGTAGGATTCTGATACTCATTCGCGGCCATCATCTCAATCAACTCATAAGCTTCATCATAGCTCTTAGCCCATAGAGCTCCACCTGATGCTGCATCGAGCATTGGTCTCGATTGAGGTCCCAAGCCATTATAGAAGCAATTAATCACCATCCAATCAGGCATCCCATGATGTGGGCATTTTCGAAGCATCTCCTTGTAGCGTTCCCAAGCTTCACATAAAGTTTCACCAGACAGCTGAGAGAATTGAGTGATAGCATTCCTAATTGCAGCTGTTTTGGCCATAGGGAAGAACTTAGTAAGAAATTTCTGAGCCAGATCCTCCCATGTCGTAATAGATCCTGCAGGAAGAGCATGCAACCATCCCTTAGCTTTATCCCTCAGAGAGAATGGGAACAACCTCAATTTGATGGCATCGTCAGTAACACCATTGAACTTGAAAGTGTCGCAGATCTCAATGAAATCCCGAATATGCGTATTAGGATCCTCAGTCGGGGAACCCCCAAACTGCACTGAGTTCTGTACCATCTGAATAGTGCTCGGTCTGATCTCGAAAGTGGTGGCCTGAATTGCTGGCCTGATAATGCTCGATTGAATGTCATTGATTTTAGGCTCAGAAAAAGCCTTAAGAGCCTTAGTATTATTCGCCACTGGTGGTTGGTCAACCATTGTAGTACTAACTATCGTTTCTGCTTTTGCCAATGCGTCTTTACGGGCCTGAGAACGTGTTCGCATACACGTCACTCAAGTACCTGAAACACACACAAACGAACTAAAGTGAGAAAAGAATCCAAGTCACTGAACTTTAACGACCACTAATGACAAGCACATAAACTAAAATATAACACCGAGTCCCCGGCAGCGGCGCCAAAAACTTGTTCGCACAAAATCACGCAAGTGTACGTGGTCACAAGTAATATAGAATATTATTCAAGTTCGTACCCACAGAGACTGGTGTATTCAGAAATATGCACTTATGCACCAATGTATGATTATTATTCAATGCTTGGACAAGTATCAAATTGGGTTTTGGTTTTCTACTTAACTAATCCTATTTGAATTATGAAACTAAGAATTATCAACTAAGAGAATACGATTTACTAATGAGAATAAAACATGGGATTCTAGCTTCATTAACAACTTCATTCAGAGTTCTACCTTATTCGATTGTAATGGTTGATAACTAATCAGATAACACGAGACTGATACACGCTAACTGTCGTTATACGTGCACCATACTGCTACACATCCACAATTAAGATAGAAGGTAAACAGACACCAATTATGCTTAGACCCTATATGTCTATAGAATTTGAAAACATAACGGTTGAAGAGCAAGTTATCTATCAAGATTACATAGGGCGATGCAAGATGGGTAAAATCACATCACAAGTCATGTTATCGAACACGAAACCTATGCTCGCAGGGCAAGTTCTAAATCAATATATTCACTGTCGCTTCAATAAAGATTAACAAGCAATCTTAGATGTTAGCTACGCATCCAAGACGAATAAGCACAACCAATACGAGGAAATCAAACCATCACATATGAACAAGACAAATTAACTACTGAAATTCATCGATAAATCCGCTAAAATCCCACGATAATGATTAGTTCATAATCGAACTTCTCATCATCATGGGAATAAGATTAAACATGGTACTGAATAGTCTAAACAATATCAAAAGAGTAAAACAAGAGTTTCGAAACAAATCCGAATGAGCATCCAAAAGTATCGCCTAATTGGAAGAAGACAAAAGAAAACTATGAATCTAGATCTTCTTCGTAGCCGTCACGTGCTCCTTAGAATGTTTCTAGGTTATCTTTTAAGTTCCCCAAGTCCTCCTTTAAGTTTCCCAGCAAACGGGCCTTTAAACGGATCAAAAACGGGCAAATCGGGCCAAAATTCCCGCTCAGGTCGTGGGGCGGCCGCGCCAGAGTTGGGGCGGGCGCGCCAACGGGGCGGCCGCGCCAAAATTGGGGCGGGCGCGCCAAATCAGCAGCCCTGACACCCAACCTTGTCACGTCCATAACTTTCTCCTCGTGCATCCGATTGCTTCGCGTTTTTTTTCAATTAAAGCTATGATTCCCCTCTTCGTTCTCCTTCCAAGAAACCTACACAACACCACACTAAAACATATCAAAAATATCAAAAGCTTGAGGCCATTCCATCAATTTAAGCCAAAACGAAGGCTTCCAAGTGGATATAAAATCCACTTATCACTTTCCTTCTGTCTTGTTCTCTGTAAAGTGCGTGAAAAATATGTTCTAATTGCTTCAATTCATGTCCTTTAGCTGGGACGCCTAAAATAGAATTTCTCTGTACTTCTAATTGCTTGATCCTCTCCTCTATTGATTTAGAATAGTGTGACTAGACCTTTATTGCTTTACGAAGAGATTTTATCTTGCTATGGATGTTTTTGTCTGTAATCTTCAAATGATCCCAATGAGCGAAAAAAATTTGCATAACATGTTCTTTTTCTAACCAAGTATTGAACACTCTGAACGGCATATTACCCCGGTCGGAGATACCTTGACTAAGTAATATGGCCGAGTGGTCTGAACATTTCTTGCCTTTAGATTCTAGCACCCAGTCTCCATTAACTCCACATGCTTCATTTATTAATGCCCTGTCCAGCCGAATGCATCTTCCTCGAGTGCCAAACCAAGTGAACTCATTCCTTAATATGGGAAGATCAAATAATCATGTATTCCTTAGGAATTTCTGGTGTTCCTCTGTATCTGGGCATCTATATTGACAATTGACTCTGTCATGGCTATTCAACATGCAGTTGAAATCTCCTATGAAGCATATTGGCATCTCTTTAAATCTTAAGAACAACGAGAATAGCTCCTGCCAAACTTGTGTTCTCCGTTTCTTTTTATGAGGCATGTAGACATTGACACAAGAAAACTCGACTGAATGATTACTTTTACTAGTACCATGGTACCAGATCCAGTTCATGTTTCTATATTGACTGGACAATTCAACAATGCTAGTATACCACAATAAAGATAGCCCTCCAGATAGTCCTACAGAATCTACCGTGATCCATCTATGTCTATTACTTTCCCAGTTCAAATCTTATTGAAAAGTGTTCCATTGAGCACATTTTGTCTCTTGTTAGCGTAATATATTTACCTTAGATGCCCTCAATAATTGTCTAGCTTTCCATCTTGTAATAGAATTAACCCCTGCAATTCCATCTAAGAATTCGAATTTGTTCCATGAATGAAAAGAATTGCTGATAACTGATTCTAAGATTCCAGCACAACTTGCTAGATCTTTTCTACTGCTTGCTCTCTGTTCTCTTGTGGAACTAAACCCATTAAATCTGCGGATTCCAGAATTTGCTCTGCTAAATCTTTCTTGCTCTCTAACAGTTTCTCACCTACCGATTTTGTGTGCAATTCCACTAGTTCTTGCCTTTCAAGACTCCCCACCTTTCGTTTTCCTACCGACCTGTTTAGGCCCATCTTTTTCTTGTTGTATCTGCTTTTGAGTTTCTTAAAACCTTTAACTTCAAAGACATTCCTAAATAAGTTCTTCTTTCTCGTCCTTCCTACTTTCTTACCTAAACTCATCTTTAACATCTCATTTGAAATATGTCTATCTAGTTGAAGATCTCCGGTTAAGAAGTAAACTTCATTACCTCTCGTTTCCTCAGATGTTGCCATATTGTAAGCATGTTCTATGCTATCGTTAAATAATTCGTCCTCCTGCTTACTTGAAACAATACTATTATCATGTATCTCCCATATATTAGACTCCCACTGATCCAGGTGCCGAACATGCTCTCTCCTGAGCAGTTGATCGTTCTGATCATTGAGGTTATAGTAACTGTGCATGTCTTCCACCATTTCTAGCTTCCCCCTTGGGGGAATCATTGTTTCAACTTAAACTACCAGGGACTGAGGCCTCGCTGCATAATGCTTTTTTGGAAGATTTTTCAGAGAGAGTTTCCTGTATGTCATAATATTCTCGGAAGCCTTGTCTTAGAGGGAGCAGATTAGTTTCGTTCATTCTTACCCAGTAACCTAATCCTTCAACCATTACTTTGAGAGTTTCGTCTATATGTATGACTTTATTCGTGCTAATGCAGATTGCCCTGTTATGAAAGTTAGACAATCCCGAATCATCTATAAACACTACTAGAAAAACTGGAATAGACATCAACCTTTTAACATCGCTCCCTGATACGACCGATGTAAAAAGGTTTTATGACATCGTCTTTTATAATAACGATGTCTTTGTGGTGTTCAAACATCGCTTCCCAAAACCGAATGATGTCTTAAGTACAATTTAAAAAAAAATACGCGCCCCGCGCTCTTTTCCGCCGTTTACCAATTCTCCCCCCCCCCCATGAATTATTTCCCCCCATTAATTTTTTCAGGAGCAATAAAAAAAAACAAAAACAAAATAAACACTCACGTCACTCTCTCACTTTCATCTCTCTCGTCTCTCTCAATTGTAAGAACCCTAACCTCAGTCTCTCCGAAGTTCAGTATCATCTCTACAAAACTCAGTCTCTCGTCAACGAAGCTAAACTCAGTCTCTCATCAACAAAGCTAATCGAAGCTGAATCTAATCTCTCTACCGAAGCTCCCACAGTTAAAGCTGCTCCCTTGATGTAGAAAGATCGAAAGCTCATTTAGGTAAGCTACTCAGTTTTTCTCTACGAATTTCTCTCCAATGTACAATACCTTTTTATAGATTTGAATTTGGGGTTTTGATTTGGGGGTTCCAATTTGGGGTTTCCGATTTAGGGGTTCCGATTTGGGGGTTTTTATTTAGGGGTTCCTGTTAGGTCCTATAAACTTACTATATTAGTTTATATAATGAACACAATCAATCACACAGAATGACAATATAAGAGATTGAAAGCAGTAAACTCTTATTCACAAAGCTTAATCGGTTACAAAAACTCTCTCAGTGATTTATATATTACTCCCTCCGTCCCTATTTATTTGTCCATTTTGGAAGTAAAAATTTGTCCCTATTTATCTGTCCATTTATACTTTCAAAACTAATTTATTGATAGTTTTTCAAATATATCTTCATAATTTCAATTTTCAAGGCTTGACTTATTTAAAACTTGGTTGAATTCATGTTTTCAAGATATAAAGTAGGGATATTCCACCATTTTCAAGACATTAATTAGAGGTATTTAATGAAAAAGTTTATACAATCAAGTATTCCTTGGTATGTGTTTTTTTTTCCAAAATGGACAGATAAAAAGGGACGGAGGGAGTATCACTAAGAGCTGCTAGGGTTCTGTAAAATATACTCGATAACTCAACTCGTATAGAGTAACCCTAATCTGTGTCTATATATACACAGTTACAAAATCAATCTCTGATTTGATATCCTATAAATCAGCTATGTATTCTATCAATCAAAGATTGCTACTGTTTTCTGTTTGGTTTCCATAGTCAGCAAATCACTCCTCCGCTTCTATCCTTCCTTGAAGTATATCCGCTTCTGAGCTCTTTCCACGTGTAAACTCTGACGAGTCTTGACTATGTAAACTCTGATCAGACTTTATTAAACTCTGGTCAGACTTTATTAAACTCTGATCAGCTTCCAACTTAAACTCTGATCACTCCTGTTCTAAAACAAACTTTAAGAACATTAGTAATCATCAATTATATCTAACAATCTCCCCCAACTTGTGCATAAATATGTTATGTGCAAGTTAACAGATAATTGATGATGTCAAAATAAGTCAAATGCAACAGAGTTTAGCTATATAACCATAACAGAAAACTTTTTAAACTTACAGATACTTTACTCCTTAGCTTCATAGACACCATGAGCTGTCTTTAAATATTCCTTGAGGAGTTCTCTTTCAGCTTCTGCAAGTGCTGTGATCATCTGTCTCTTGATCTCTCTTAGTTCTGGATCTGAAACTCCAGTTTGATAGATTGCAGCTCTAAGATCATAGATCTTGTTTCTTCTCATGTCTTTATCCAACCTGATGTAGTAAGCTTTATCAGACTCTTCATTGAATGTAAGAACACTGATTCCAGCTACTGTTTCTATTTTTGCTGAATTCTTCTTCATCTCAACTAGCTGACCTTGATCATTGAAGTACTTAGGAATAAAAGGTCCAACATTCTTGTTTCCTGTTATACCCATCTTTCTCTTGATTTGATCCTTGATCAGATTTGAGATGTGCTGACATGATTTGTTCTTCACTTGAAATATGTACTGAACATATCTCAACTCTTCCCAGTGTTTAGCATAAAGATCAGCTTCAATAACTCTAAACACTGTTCCATCAGACATAAAGTATATGAGAACATTATCACCTCTGTCATTCTTCACCAGTTGAACTGAATCAAGCTTGTCCATTCTTTCTTGCAAAGCTCCAGTCTTTGGTGCACAGAGGGATGAGGGATCATTAGGCATTGATGCTATGCTCTGCTCAAATACTTCATATTTTGATCCTAACCCTCCTTTATTTCTTCCTGCTTGTTGATGAGAGATTGGTTGAATTGAACCCTTGTCAAATTTTATCTCAGTCATCAAACTAGGCTTTACAAATCCTGATAAGGGAGTGATAGTTGGTTTAAACACAACTTGAGCCTTGTCAGAGGTTGTATCTTTCTTTGCTTCCTCATTAACTTGAGCTGTGTCAGAGGTTAATTTTTCTTCTTGTGATTCTGCAATATGAGCTTTGTCAGAGATTGCAGCTTCTGATTTCTTTCCTTTTACAACTTGATCTTTGTCAGAGGTTGTAGGCTTCTTCTGAATCCAGCCTTTCTCAAGGCAATCATCTACTATGCTTTTGCCTTTGCTTGTATATTCATCTTCAGAGTATACCTTTTTGATTGGTAAACTCTGATCAGCAATAGTAGTTTCCTTGATCATTATTCCTTTTTCCTTTGGTCTGGCAGTTGATTTTGCAGGTTTCTGAATTTGTCCTGAGTTTATAGCTTCAACATATTCTTTCTTCAGTTCAGCTTCCTCTGCAGCAATCAACTCCAAATCCAATTTAGCTTCTGGATTTTCTTGTTCAAATATCAGTCTAGCATATTCTTCATCAGTCATTGGTTTATCTGATCCAGCCACTGGTCTTTGCTTTGATCCAGATGTGACATTGTGTGTTGGAGCTGGAGCAGACTTTGAGCTTTGCTTAGACTGTTTTGCACTGTCAGAGTTTGAAACTCTTCCACCAGTTGCAGCTTGAAATCTCTTGTTCTTTGTGAAGTCATCCACATCATCATCATCATCATTTTTCTTTCTTTTTCAGAGTTTGAGAAGTAGACTTGCATTTGACTTTTGCTACTCTCTCCCCCTTTTTGACATCATCCTCATCAGGAATCAGTACTGAGGTTATCAGAGAAAGTGAAGATTGGATGGCTTCAAGTTGTTTAGACATTGTCTCTTGAGTGGACTCAATGTTTGACATCCTCAGTTCCAGAGATTGATTTGCAGACACCAGCTTCTTCATGTCTTCCTTCAGAGGTAGTAAATGCCTTTTCTTGTCCATATTCTGAGTTTCAGACAAGTTAGCTACCTCTGTTCTAAGACCATCTACGGACTTAGATGTCTGAGCATGAGCAGTATGAAATGTCTTCAGATATAGAACTGTGGCTTTGAGGCTTGACATGACATCAGAGTTTGTAATTTTATTCTCTGTCAAGGATAGAAATTCTTCAGCCTTTACTGGCTCCAGAGAATGCTGGTGACTCAGCCAGAGTTTATCCCATACTTCATTAGGTGGATCAACCTGAAGATCCCTGGGAAGAGGCTCAGAGTTTGTCTTCAGAGTCTGCAGTCTGGCATTGTATTGACTGGTAGACTCCCACTTCTGTTGTTGAAGAGACATGGGGACTTCATCCTCATTTTCATCATCTTCATTTTCATCATCCTCATCATCATCAGATGCAGGATCAACATCATCTTCAACAGGATCTAGAACAACATTCTCTTGTTCTGCAGATTTTGATTTGCTGGGCTCTTTACCAGCCTTAGCAAGTGACTGCAATGCTTCCAATACTACCTTGTCAGAGTCTGCAACTACAGCATATGACTTGTAATTTTCTGGAGCTGTATCATGAATTATGGCACCCTCAGGAAATTTCAATGGAGATTGAGGAATTGGAGTGGAGGGTCCATGATCAGAGATTGGAGTGTGAGGATCAGACAATGTTGTCCCAGCTTCAGTTGTAACTGGTTCCTTGCAGATTAATTCCTCATCTACTTCAGATGAAGTAGAAGATGCTGTAGCAGTAGAGAGTGGAACAGCTTGAAGAGGATGCACCATCAGAGCTTGAGAAGAATCAGGAAGTGTAGTAGATGGTGCTTGCTCTTCCTCAATAGTGAAATCAGTGATCTCAGTAATGGGTACCTTTGCCTTCTTAGGCTTGTTTGCCCTTGCTTTAAATCTAACTTTTCTTGACTGAGGGCTAGCCTGAGGAGGTTCAGAGTTTGTTGCATGAGAGGGTTCCAGATCATCATAGTCATAAGCTGCAACAAGTCTCCTTCTTTTCTGCTTTGGTGGAGAAGCAGCTTCAGTGTTTAAAGTCTTAGAGACTGTATCAGAGTTTACAGTAGGAACTGTATCAGAGTTTGTTGGCACATCAGACTTTGTCTTCAGAACTTGTGTAGCAACAGAGGTTCTGGTCTTCACAGTGGAAGGGGCTGCATCAGACTTTGTAGCCCTTGTTGACGTGGATGCAGAAGATCTGCTTGCTGTGGGAGGTCTGGAAGGTTGAGGTTGTTGTTGTTGGGGTTGTTGTTGTTGGACTGGGGGCAAATCCATCCTAGCTCTAACTGGAGCTGGAATTAGGAGAGGCCTCTGGATTGGATACTTCTCATCTTTTGAGATGAGGTCCTTGAACACCCTTTTATGAAGCCTAAAGGGCTTGATCTCATCATCAACAGCGAAATCCACCTCACCAACAGTGGCATTAAACAGTAATTGACAAAATCTTGAGAAATATATGATTTGTCTATTTTCATGCATTCTTTCACCAATATTTCTAAGAACTAATCTACCAAAATCAAAATTAGTAGAGTAGATCAGAGAATACCCAATTTGTAGCATATCCATGGGTATAGCATCCCAGTTGGTGCTTTTCTTCTGGAAAGCCCTCGTGATACAGTCAAAGAAGAAGCTCCATTCCCTTCTTAGTCCTGGACGCTTTAATTGTCCCAATTTATCAAGCGATTCACTGTAGCCCAGAGCATTCATCATGCCCCTGAGATTGGTATCTCCATTTGTGATGTAAGCTGCATTCTCTGGCATGTTGAATGCTTGACGAACTGTGGCTGGAGTAACAGCATACTCCTCCCCTTCATATTCGAACACAATAGATGGTGATCCATCTGCACCACCATTATCATATTGCCCTGTCCTCCAAAAAGTGATGATTTGGCTTCCAGAGAGTCTGGCAGGAGCGGTAAGAGCAGTAGCCAGGGCACTCTGTGCCAGGAATTGCTGGATTGGATGATAATCCCTTGGAGCATCTGCTGTGTTAAGAATAGCAGCGTGGTTGTTGGGAACAAATTCCACACCTGCATGAGTAAACGCTGAAGTCGCCATTAGAACAGAGTTTGTAAAGGAAGAAAGGTGTTTGAGAAAGTGTGTAAGAGAAGATTTGAGTTGCAGAGAGAAAAGCTTAAGAGTTTGTTGAGAGTGTGTGTGTAAAGATGAAGTGTATAAGTGAATAACAAGCAATAAAATCTGATTTGATAAACTCTTCAGATTTTGTTTAGCTGTACACGCTTGGACTTTTGTTCAGCTGTACACCTGTCAGATTTTAACTGGTAGATGAGTGTTAGTGGCATGGAGAAAAGAAAATAGTAATCATGAGCGCAGTAAAACTTGTGCAGTTATAAATGCTGATTACACGTTCTCCTATTAAAAAGTTTTACATGTAAGCCCACTAACAATACAGCCGTTTGGAACACTCTCTTCACATTCTCTGAATATTTAAACTCCTGAGATGTACAAGATTTAAAAAAAATCAAGATCAAATCCCTCGAATTTTAAACTCTGAGATTTAAAACAAAGAAAATAAATTTCTAAGTACCTCAGAATAAGACATAATGTTTAGAAAATTCATCAAAAATCAGATTTTGTCATAAAATCCATAGCTCAATAATGTGCTTGTGAAATAATGTGTGTGATTTAACATATTAAATCAGAGACTAAAGAATTTCATAATTTCCTAAGAATAAGGAAGACAAATATAATCTGTTCAAACTCTCAAGACATAGAGAAGTGACATACTCTGATGAAGAATTATGCAATTAAATACCCCCTATATATATATATATATATATATATATATATATATATATTTTTAAGGACGCTTCTCAGTGCAAATGAGGCACGACCTTTAAATATAATTTTGCATCAGTATTTCTCCAGTAATCAGAGATTGTGACTGGTCACCATTGATTATAAAATCTTAGCAATTACTTAATACCAGCAAATGTTTGGGTCTTCCCAGTCACTGTCATATAGACATCTAAGATCTCAAAGGAGTACCATGCTTATCATCTGGGGTGTATTGGCTTAGATATAAAGTCATCAGAGTTTATAACCACTGTGCATCTCTAATTTAATGAGAGAAAATTCAAATTAATCAGTCTCACTTATAATTAAGATATGTGAAGTAAAAGAGTCTCAATGATATTAACATGCTTCTTGTGTAATACAGTTGCACAA
Source organism: Daucus carota subsp. sativus (assembly GCF_001625215.2). Lineage (NCBI taxonomy): Eukaryota > Viridiplantae > Streptophyta > Magnoliopsida > Apiales > Apiaceae > Daucus > Daucus carota. The sequence goes on along the minus strand of NC_030389.2, from coordinate 23,121,660 downwards.
AATTGAGATCAAGATTGAAGAACTTAACTGAGATTCATGATTACTAATTCAGATCATGCTTCATAGTATCTTCACAGGTTATTTGTCTCAAAGAAATAAAATGAGATCATTTATCAAGATTCAGAGTTTACAAACATCAGAGAATATCGTCAGAGAATGACAATCAGAGTATAACAAACAGAGTATATCATCAGAGAATGTCATCAGAGTTTAACAATCAGAGTATATCATGGCAAATTTGTGAGCAATACATATGGTAATTTGACAATATAAACTTGAAAGATCTGACCATTATGTTTACTCAGTTCCTGATATCATTCCTAGCTCATTCACCAGCCTAGTAAAGGTTGCTTCACATAGTGGTTTGGTGAATATGTCTGCTAGCTGCTGTTCAGTGGGAACAAAGTGAAGTTCAATGGTTCCTTCCAGCACATGCTCCCTTATAAAATGATATCTTATACTGATGTGCTTTGTCAGAGAATGTTGAACTGGGTTTCCTGTCATAGCAATAGCACTTTGGTTATCACAATAAATAGGAATTTTAGAAAAGGATAACCCATAGTCCAACAATTGATTCTTCATCCAAAGAATTTGAGCACAGCAGCTGCCTGCAACTATATACTCTGACTCTGCTGTTGATGTTGATATTGACTTTTGCTTCTTGCTGTACCAAGAAACAAGTCTTCCACCCAGAAATTGACAACTCCCACTTGTGCTTTTCCTGTCAATTTTGCAACCTGCAAAATCTGCATCAGAGTATCCAATTAGACTAAAATCTGATTCTCTAGGATACCATAATCCCAATGATGTGGTTCCCTTGAGATATCAGAATATCCTCTTTACTGCAATCAGATGAGGCTCTCTTGGATCTGCCTGAAATCTTGCACATAGACATGTGGCATACATTATGTCTGGTCTACTTGCAGTCAGATAAAGCAAAGATCCAATCATTCCTCTATAGTTTGTGATATCCACTGATGCACCAGTATCTTTGTCTAGCTTGGTTGCTGTTGCCATAGGAGTAGTTGCAGCTGAACTGTCTTGCATACCAAATTTCTTCAAGAGATTTCTGGTGTACTTGGCTTGATTGATAAAAATCCCATCTTCAGTCTGTTTAACTTGTAAACCCAGAAAATAACTGAGTTCCCCCATCATGCTCATTTGGTACCTAGACTGCATGAGCTTGGCAAATCTTTGACAGAGTTTAGCATTAGTGGAACCAAAAATGATATCATCAACATAGATTTGAACTAAAAGCAGATCATTACCATGATTCAAATAAAACAAGGTTTTGTCTATGGTACCTCTAGTGAATCCACTTTCAATAAGAAATTGAGCTAGAGTTTCATACCATGCCCTTGGAGCCTGCTTTAGTCCATAGAGAGCTTTGTTAGGTCCAGATACGATTGTAGAAGGGGGGGGTTGAATACAATCGTCACAAAATAATCGCGGCGGAATAATCTGATTGGAGTTTAACTTGTTAAACAGATTTAAATTAATTAATATAACAATTTTTAAGTCGTTATATAATTAATATGGTTCGTTTTAAAGTCCACTAGTTCGTAGAATAAATTTGACAGGAAGTATTCTAACTTAGCGGAATAAAACAACCGAGTGATCAAAGCACAGAAAACTGTGGATTAAACAATAGCAAGTTTAGCACAACTTGAAAGCTTTACAATGCAATGAACATTGAACAAATGAAGTGGTGAAGCCATATATATAGGCAAACCATTGAACTTGTATGACAAAGCTAGGCATGACAACCCTTAGGAAGCTCTATGACAATTACACAAGTGCTATGACAAAAGGTATGACAATTACAAGCATTGTCATGGCACAAATGAGAAGGTATGACAATCTAAGGGAAGGTATGACAATCAGAATGACAATCAGTGGGAAGGTATGACAATTACAAGCATTGTCATGCTGATTTTGAATAGGTATGACATCCGTATGACAAACGGTATGACAATCAGTGGGAAGGTATGACAATCAAACCTTGGAGGCTAAGTCTTGAAGTGGTATGACAAACGGTATGACAATCCAAGGGATTGTCATACCTTGTGACTTCGGTATGACAATGATCAATTGTCATGCCTAAGTCATTCGGTATGACAAACCTTTGGTTTGTCATGCCTCCTGACTAAGGCAGATGTCATGGTGCGGTATGACAATCCTTTGGATTGTCATACCGTGCCCAAAAAGCATATAAACAATGATTTTTCTTATATAATTAATCCAATAATTATCCACTTAATTATATTAATTACATAAATTCATAAATTAAATTAATTCGAGTGTGAATTAATTTAATAAATAAATTACATAACTTATATAATTAGTTTGAGATGTGAATTAATTAAAAGAATAATTATATTGAGCACAGCTTCAGTAGCAGGTCTTCTGTCTTCTTTTAAAAGATCTGATTCTTTGTCTTGATTGAACGACCACCTATTGTTGATGCAGAATATTTAATCGGAGTAGCTGACACACAAATGTACTGTCTGGTTCATCTGTATCTAGCTGAATCACATATTCTTTATCAATTAAACATTTGTGAAGTGGCTTGTTCATCGAGTCTTTGTCTTCGTAGTTCTTCTTCATAAGTAGAAATAGTTTGGAATCTTCTGAATAAATAAAGTATTAAAACTTTATACCTTCTGGACTTCTGGACGTGCTACAAAATATTATTTGTACACTGAGGCTTGAACATATTAATGAACTTCTTTCAGTGGTGTGCAGCAGCATCCTGAAATTCTTCAGACATATGATTTTAATAAATCACTTGACGTTCTTCGTACGGATTCCTTCAATAGTGCTTGCTAATTTACTTTCTTTCTTATCAGAGTTGAGTTGATACTCTTAAATACAAATAGGCTTAACATATGCCTTTCAATCTCCCCCTATTTGTTTGTTAACATAACATGCAAATTATCGAGAGGATAACTCAACTAACTGATAAGACAAAGGATTAAACATGAATTGTAAATAGCAAAAAGTTTCTGGTATTTCATTAAACATTCACCAGAATTCAAACAAGTACAATAGATTACATAAGGATGTTCTTACTGAACATATATTACAAATTCCTTATCAAATCTAAAGATCAACTTCTCCTTCATCGATATCTGAACTGTGAAGGACAGGAGTTGATGGTTCTTCTCTGGTTGGCACTTCTGATGTAGTGGACTCACCACGCTTCTTACGTTCCCGTGCCAGAGCCAGTTGATGTAACACTTCCAACTCTACAGGGTCTTCCTGGAAATCCGATGGCTGAGCCTTTGTAACATTCTTCATCCTCCGGAAATATTGAGAAATATTCCTTCGGGTGCAGTAAGCTAGAATCACATCATCAGCATCAGACTTGGCTTTAGAAGCGAAGCCCTTGGTTCGAAGTAGAGTGGATGCTAGAGCCAGTCGCTTAGCAGGATACTTAGGTAAAGCCTCCTCATTTAGATTGACAGTGCATAAGAGCTCCTTGTGAATGAACTTTATACTGTATGGATTTTTGACAACTTGTGGACTATTGAAGACAGCACAGTCCAACAGCTTGTCACGAAGAAGTTCATTCAGGTTGGAGCATCGCTTTACCTTATTGCGAAGTACCCAGAGCTCAGACACAGAGAATGATTTAAGAAATTCAACAGATAATCTAAATGAACCATTTCTCCGTGTATATACAATCAGCTCCCACTGTTCTAGCAAGTTATTGACTCCAACAGTCAAGTAATCAATTTCTAAAGCGAAGGCATGCATAAAGATATCCTCGTCAGGGTTTACCTCTCGAAGATCGTAGATCAGAGATAAGAACTTTCTGTCATTGAAAGACTCCCTTTGAGGTCCATTGAAAATCCTCTTTGCGATGTCCCAGCTTTTTCCAACTTTCCTTCTAATATCAAGATTCTTCTGCTTGCACGCAGCATCATAGATTTTCTGCTTCTCTATCTTGATTTGCTCTTCAGTTATCAACTTGTCCTCTAGAAGTTTCTGGTAATCACGAAGCTTACGCTTCCTAGCTTCATTCTCAGCTTTAAACTTCCGGACATTTTCTTCGTGTTCAGGGTCAACAGGTTCTTCATCCTGAAACAGATAGCTCTCCTCAAATTTGCCTTCTTCCTCTGCTTGACGGTAGGTAGCATCGAAGACGTCATCATCATCCATGTCTTGTGGAAAATCATCATAGTTATCAGAATCAAAGACATTCTCAGATTGATGTGCCGGCTCTTTGCCTTTAGACTTTCCAGAATTGTCAGGAGCAGATTCAGAAGTATTCCCTTTGTTACTTTGATTCGAACTATTGCCCCTGTCACCTTTGTCTCCATCTCCTCCTCTATCTCTTCTATTCTCCCCCTTAGTTGAGGGATCCTCTCTGGAGGTATCAGCATCTGACTTTGAGTTCCTTAGGAGTTGATCCAGTTTCCTGTCGATATCATCAAATTTTGACATATACAGTGCATGATTAGATCTCATCTCGACAGTTAACTCTTGAATTTCTCCTTTAAGCTCATCCCTGGAAGAACTGGATGGCCTTTCATCAGCTTTCTTCTCTAGGGTCACCAACTGTGCACCCTTTAGCCTCTCATTTTCAGCTATCATCCGGGCTAATTCAGCTCTAAGCTTAGACATTTGTTCCTCAAACAGAGCCGGGTCAGTGTGTGCACTCACCTCACGTACACTCATAGCTGTTTCACTAGCCTCACGTGCATGTGTATCGCTCGGTGTTTGCCTTTCATCACTCATTGTTTGCACTCTTCCAGCTGTACCTGTATAAACTACCAATGCTCCCTGAGATGGGTTCAAAGGTAGTGGAGGAACAAAATGTCCTCCGGAAGCCTGTGAGGGCAAGTTTACTTGCACATTGCCAAGTACCGCCTGATCAGAAAAGAAAGTTTGATCAGAATAGTTTTCATACATGATAAACTGGTTTTGAAAATCTGTGCAATCAGTAAACATAGGAACCTGTGTATTTGTTTGGTCTTGCACTAGCGTGAGTGCTAGCGCAGTGCTTGACTCTGTACAGGGTACCGTGGCAGAACGGTCAACTTCAATGGCTTCATCCTGTTGAGAGAATGAATCCAGAGACTGTTTCATTGCCTGTTCCAAGTCCAAGCCTTTTTGGGAAGGCAAGGATGAGGCTGCAGATGTCTCCAGGGCTTCCAACCTTGGCTTCTTTATGGAAGACAGAGCTGCGGGTTGACTCATTAAACTACTCGAACTCCGTTTCCTCGCAACTTTACGAACAGGTTGCATTGAAGTGTTGGTTGATGTGTTTGGAGAAACGAATATTTGTTGAAGAGAATCTTCAGCTAGGTTATGAACCTGTGTGTTGTCAGGTTCATTGCTGGTAGGCTGAGCTACCTGTAGGTCCTGTCGAAAGGACTGCAACTCTGGATTTGATGTTGAGTCAGCAGGTAAAGGTTGGGAGGTTGATTGTGTTTGTGGTATATAGTGGGTGTGTTGTTGTTGTGGTAGAGGTTCAGATGAAGACGGTTGAGCTTCGAAGAAGTTGTATTCCTGAGGTTCGTCTTCAAATGATTGTGATTGATGTGTTTGATGTAGAGGGGAATGGTGTGGTGATTGGTATGGAGATTGATGTGGTGATTGGTATGGAGATTGATGTGGTAATTGGTATGGGGATTGATGTTGTTCTGGTTGTTGTATTTGGAGTGGTTCTGGTTGTTGTATTTGCTGTTGTTGTTGTTGAGCTTGTTGAGGCTGTTGCAGATGAGGTTGTTGCTGTTGAGGTTGAGCCACTTGGAATTGATGAAGTTGTTGTGGCTGAGCATTGATCTGCTCCATCAGGTATGGAGTCACTATGAGTGGAAGATTCTCATATTTTCTTTTGTTTGTCAGAGCTTTCATCAACTTCGTACAGACACGCTGAGTTGGTGCAATTGGAGAGTTGAAGTATGAATTCTTCTCAGCGTCCGTCATCTTATCATTCAAAAACAGCATTAAGAACCGAGGGTAAAAACAGACAACCCTGGGGTTCTGTGCAACTGATCGACTACTGAGTGGTCCCAACTTCTTTAGAATCGACTGAAGAATCAACTTGCCAAAGTTGATTCGTCGATTGTGAACAATGCAGAATCCAATGATTTGAAGAAGGGAGGATATGATATTGAAGTTACTTCGAGTGGTTGGGGAAAAGACCTTTGCCAGTGTATCGAAGAATAAATCCCACTCAGGTTTCAAGTTCCCTTTCAGCATTCTTGGTAGATGTATCTCTCCCTGATAAAGAATGGTCTGAAAGAATTGAGTAATTTCAGCATCTGTCGGAATCTCAGCAAAGTTGTTTCGTGGAAACCCAAGAATTCTGTTGACATCATCTACTGAAATGGTAATGCTCCGACCTCCAGTAATATTTCCCGAAACCCTGTAGCTGTCCAAGAGAGTGGTATTGAGTGCAGAGGAGTAGAAGTCTTGGAGCGGACGAATCTGTAAATCAGCATGAGCAGTGATGGCCGTGCTGACTAAACTTTGACTATTCAGAAACCTCACCCAAGGTCTGAATCTCTCCAAGCTGGAATCAGGGTCCAAAAATCCGTTGTAGTTGGTCTCACCGATAACAAATTGGCCAGCCATTTTATAATTAAAAATTGAATTAGACGAGAATTTTTCAAATAAAATGATAGTTCTCAAATTTCTCGTAAATTTCAATTAATAATTAATTAACAATTAACCAATTAATTAATAATTCGAATTAACTGATTAAACTCGAATTAAAAATTAATTAAATTGTAAATGGCCAATTTAAATCCACAATAACCCAATTAAGTCCTACTAATCTTCACTTAGCCAAACGAGTCCCTAAATCACTTAAAAACCCTAAAAATTCGAAATACCGAAAGAGGGTTTCGAAAATTTTTGCCCCAAATCAGCTAACAATCGATCAACACAGACAATCCAAGGTCCAGGAATCACAAACTCGGCAAAGACTCGCGAAAACTCGGTCAAAAACAGGCTAAATCGTTCGACTCAGTCGGACTCGGTTCGAGCAAGAATTTGGCAGAAATTCGACTTAATATGTGATAATCAACGAAACCAGCAAGCAAATATAGCTTGAAATAAGTAACCATCAAGTTTTGTATCGAGAAAACTTGAAAAATCGATGAAAAAGAGCAATGGAGATGTGTGTGTGTATCGACAGTGTATGTATGTGTATGACAATGCGAGTATAACAATGAAGGTGAATGTCATAGGGGATTTAAACTGCGGTATGACAAACGCACATAATGTCATAGGGGTTATTAGACTTCGGTATGACAATTTCTGTGATTGTCATACCGAGGTTTTTATCCGCGTGGTAGGTGAGAACAAGACTCGGTATGACAATAATTACGATTGTCATGCCGAGGTTTTGAAGCGTAATCAAAACGTTTCACATGACCTGAATATGACAATCCACAATTGTCATACCGGACAGAAAATAAGACAAACACACACGGTATGACAATCCACAATTGTCATACCGAAATAAATAAAAAAAAAACAGAAATATAATATATGTATTATGATTTTTGATTTCTTTTGAAATAAAACCTTTTTACACATAAAATCAAAAACCTAATACAAATAATATCTAAAATATTACACAAATATTTTGTAAAATTCAACTTTAATTAAATATAAATATTTATGAATTTAACTTTAATTCATTAAAATGAATTAACTTAAAAACTAATATTTATGCTTAATTAATTTCGAAAAATACAAAATAGACACAAATAATTATCTAAATGCTTGAACAATAATACAGGGGAGTATGCAGCACTTAGAAAATTAACATAAACATATATGAACATGCATAATTACTCAGAAAATTATCAGATAATGTACAAACAATTATATAAAATCTAATAAAATATATATAATTACACAGAAAATTCACGAAAATATGTAATAATATATAAAACAAATATATAATATATACAAAGAGAATCATGGCATATTTAACATCCCTAGCTCACAAACCAACTTAGAGAAAGTGGATTCATCAAGTGGTTTAGTGAAGATGTCAGCAATTTGATCAGCCGTGGGTACAAAATGTAACACCACAGTTCCATTCATGACATGTTCTCGAATAAAATGATACCTGATATCTATGTGCTTGGTCCGGGAGTGTTGCACTGGATTGTTTGAAATGGCTATGGCACTGGTATTGTCACAAAATATTGGAATTTTGTCGACAGAAATACCATAATCATTTAATTGGTTTCTGATCCAGAGAATCTGAGCACAGCAACTGCCAGCAGCTATGTACTCAGCTTCAGCAGTAGAAGTGGACACTGAGTGTTGCTTCTTGCTGTACCAGGAAACCAACCGACGTCCTAAAAATTGACAGCTTCCAGACGTACTCTTTCTATCAATCCTGCAACCTGCATAATCAGAATCTGTATAGCCGGTTAAGTCAAAACCAGTATTCTTAGGGTACCAAATACCTAAACCAGGTGTACCCTTAAGATATCTAAAGATTCTTTTGACGGCTATAAGATGTGATTCCTTAGGATCAGCCTGAAACCTAGCACATAAACATGTTGCAAACATGATATCTGGTCTACTTGCAGTAAGATAAAGTAATGAGCCAATCATACCTCGATAGCTTGTAATATCAACTTTCTTACCAGATTTATCCTGGTCAAGCTTTGTGGCAGTGGCCATGGGTGTCTTTGCCGGAGAAGAGTCTTCTAGATTGTACTTTCTTAGAAGATCTCTGACATACTTTGACTGGCAAATGAATATTCCATCTTCCTTTTGGCTTACTTGAAGACCAAGGAAGTAGGATAGTTCACCCATCATACTCATCTCATAATTACTCTGCATTAACTTAGCAAACTTCTTGCACAAGTTATCGTTAGTAGAACCAAATATAATATCATCAACATATATTTGAACAAATATCATATCATTATCATGCAATTTGTAAAAGAGAGTTTTGTCTATGACACCTCTAGTAAATTTATTTTCAATTAAAAATTCAGAGAGGGTGTCATACCATGTTCTTGGTGACTGCTTAAGCCCATAGACAGCTTTGAATAGGAAGTACACAAAATCAGCAAATTCTGGATTTTCAAAGCCAGGGGGCTGTTCCAGATATACTTCTTCTTCTAGCTTTCCATTCAGAAATGCACTTTTCACATCCATCTGATAAACTTTGAAGTTGGAGTGTGCAGCAAATGCAAGAAATATTCTGATGGCTTCAAGACGAGCAACTGGAGCATAGGTTTCATCATAATCAATTCCTTCTTCCTGAGAGTAACCTTTTGCAACCAGTCTGGCTTTGTTTCTCACAACAATGCCATCACCATCTAACTTGTTACGGAAGACCCATCTAGATCCAATTGTAGACTTTCCTTTTGGTCTTGGAACCAGGGCCCAGACTTCTTGTCTCTCAAATTGATTGAGTTCTTCTTGCATGGCAAGAACCCAATCAGGATCAGCCAGTGCTTCATCAACTTTCTTTGGTTCTAATTGTGATAGAAAACCAGAGAATAGACATTCATTTGTCGTAGCACTTCTAGTCCTTACACCGACATCAGGATCACCAATAATCAGATCAAAGGGATGATCTCTGCTCCAAATCCTTTCCCTTGGAAGTTGTGTCCTTGATGATTCAGCTGTATTATCATTAGGCTGATGTGTATGACTAGTTGATCCACCAGCTCCCCCTGAGTTGTTGCCAGGTTGACTTGATGATCCACCACTAGCATCAGTGGAATCTCCAGCATTATTGCCATTTCCTCCACCATTGCCTGGATCATTATCATTGTTGTCATCACCTGTTGCAACCTCAGGTGGCACATCATCATCTGAATCAGAATCTGGATAGTTATCAAACTTCAGAGATTCAGATGGATCAGCAGATTGTATACTTGGAAGTTTAGTGTCATCAAATGTAACATTGACACTAACTTTCACTGACAGAGTATCAATTACAAAAACTCTATAAGCATTATTAGTATAACCAACAAAAATTGCTTCAGATGCCTTTGGTTCAAACTTGTTCAAGTTCTCTTCACCATCCTTGAGAACATAACACTTGGCTCCAAAGACATGAAGATGTTTGACATAAGGTTTCTTGTTGTTATACAGATGAAATGGAGTTTTCATATGATCTTTATTGATCAAAGTTCTATTCTGGGTATAGCAGGCAGTAGACACAGCTTCAGCCCAAAAGTACAGAGGAAGCTTCGCTTCAGCAATCATAGTCCTTGCAGCTTCAATCAATGTACGATTCTTTCTTTCGACGACTCCATTCTGTTGTGGAGTCCTTGGTGCTGAATACTGCCTTCTAATTCCCTTTTCAGAATAAAAGTTGATTAGAGTTTGATTCTTGAATTCTGTGCCATTGTCTGACCTTACAGCTTTGACTGGCACACCTTTATCCAATTCAACTAACTTTATATGATCAATCACTGTCAACGGGGTTTCATCCTTAGAAGCCAGGAAGTAAACCCAAGTAAATTTCGAGAAGTCATCCACAATGACTAAGGCATATCTTCCTCCATCAATAGATGCAACATTCACGGGGCCAAACAAATTCATATGCAACAAATGAAGTGGATCTGTAATGGTATTGATGGTTTTGCCTTTGTGAGATGCTCTCTTCGCTTTTCCTTTCTGACAAGCTTCACAGAGATCATCAGTTGAGAATTCCAGGGAAGGCAAACCTCTCACTAGATCTCTCTTGACTAGAGAGTTCATGGTTTTGAAGTTGAGGTGTGAGAGCTTCTTATGCCATAACCAACTATCTTCAGTAGACGCTTTGGCGTAGAAACAGTGAACTTCATTTCCAGGTCCTGAAGATAAATCAGCTACGAATATATTGCCTTTCCTTATGCCACATAGTGAAGGACGCTTATCCTTGATATGTTTGATGATACATATCTCCTTTTCAAAATGAACATAATATCCTTTGTCACAGAATTGACTGACACTCAGGAGATTATGTTGAAGTCCTTCAACTATTGCAATATCTTCTATGATGATCCTTCCAATTTTGTACTTGCCATATCCCACAGTGCGACCTTTGCTGTTATCAGCAAAACTGACTGTAGGGCCAGCACCTTCTCTTATGTCCTCCAGCAGGGATTTGTTGCCAGTCATGTGCATTGACGCTCCACTGTCAAGCACCCAGGTAACACGAACAATTCCACTGGCACCCTGCAACAGACAACTTGATTAGACATTCTTTGGGACCCACACTTGATTGGGTCCAGCAAACTTAAAAAACTGATTTCTATCAGGTGTAACAACAGAGCCCCTTGGACTGATACTTGGTTCAGATTTGACTGAACTTACTTCCATAACAACAGCCTTATAAACCTTGGTTTTAGGCTTTGGAACATAAGTCTCCTTTCTCTTTCGAGAAGGACTAGCAGTCTTTGATCTAGCATGCTTATTGTTTGTGTGTTGTCTAGGTGATGTGTTTTCATTTTTAGCATGCAAATTTTTAAAATATGCAGACATCAAATTGAAAGCACAAGTCATACAATTATCAACACCACAGTATTTATGACATGCATCAAAAGCAGGAACAACAGGAGTATCAGTCATAGTAGTAGGAACATCAATAGATTCTACTCTAACCTTGTTATCAGATTTAAAGTTCTCAGTAGAATGACATCTATTGTTCTTGTTCTTACTATTCACAAAACTATTAGGCTTGTTGAATTTGGTTCTTTCAGAGTTGACACCTAAACCAGCTTTAGGCAACCTAACATTGCCTTTCACTTTGATTGGTTTAAGTGATGTCGGGATCTCATCTTTCTTCTCATTACTCTCTTTCATTTTGAGGTCTTCCTGTTTGAGTTCATATGTAATGACAACAGGAGTTTCTAACAGAGGTTCAGCTTGTGAGGCCTTAAACAAAGGTTGAGGGGAATCTTTCAAAACAAAAGGAATTCCTCTCTCCTTTGCACTCTTCTTAAAGGGAGTAATGTTACTAGCCTTACCTACAGATTTGTTATAGTCAAAGCCTATTCCAACAGTTCTCTTGATCTCTTGTTTATCATTAAGTTCTTTGACTATCATGGAGGCATCCTTAAAGGCTTTACATTTCACTTTCTCTTCGTCTAGCTGAAGTCTTAAAGCAATCTCACCTTTCTCTAGAACTTTGACTTTAGCACATTGTAATCCTAAATCCATAGTCAATTGTTCTATTTTAGGTTTTAATACTTTCATCTCATTCATTTTATAAGCATGAATATCTAAGACTAAAGTATCAATTTTAAGATTGGCAGCTTTCAACTTTTTAATAGCATCATCTCTTTCGAGTCCTAATTGCATAAAAAGTTTAGGGCATGTAGGATCTACCTGAAAGCTTCCAGCAGGAGGAGGTGAAGATGATCCAGCATTAGCCATGAGAGCAACATTCCCAATCTGCTCTTCTTCATCACTATCTGTATCATCCCAGCTTTTCCCTTCTGCTAGATATGATTTGCTCTTGAAGCTTTGACTTCCAGAAGTACCATGATGCTTTCTTACTAAGGCATCATACTTCTGCTTCAGCTCATCATACGAATCTTTTCTTTTTCCTTGAACCTTGGGCTGTTTGCATTCAGTTGCAAAGTGTCCAGGTTCACCACAATTGAAGCATTTGAACTTGCTTCTGTCCACCATCCCAGTCTTGTATCCTCCTTTGCTTGTAGAAGATGAATAACCTCCTTTTTGAAACTTGTTGACAGTAGGTTTGTACTTGTAGGAGGGGTTCTTCCTGAATCTCATGTTTCCAAACTTCTTGGCAAACAGGGATAGAGATTGATCTTCTAACAGTTCAAGCTCTTCCATTGTATAGAACTCTTCGTCACCACTGGAAGAAGCAGTCTGACCCATCTCAGGTACAACAAGCTCCTGAGTAGTCTTAGAAGGAACAACAACATCCTTCTTCTTTTCTTCCAGTACAGGTGACTCAACAACTAGAGCTCTCGAATGGTTCTGTGTTTTACCCCAGCCATATCTCTGTTTACTCTGAACTTGCTCCAGTTCATAAGTTTTCAAAACTCCGTAGAGTCTTTCCAGAGAAATCTCATGCAGATCTCTGCTTTCCCTGATGGCAGTGATTCTGTGTTCCAGATGTTCGGGAAGGGTCAAGAGAAACTTCAAGTTGACTTCTTTCTTGTCGTAGAATTTCCCATTCAGATTTAAATTATTTATCAAATTATTAAGTCTGATAAATACTTCTGAAATACCTTCACCGGGATGAGAACCAAACTGTTCATACTGAGCCATCAGTATCTCTTTCTTGTTTTCCCTAACTTCCTCTGAGCCTTCATTGATAATCTCTAATGTATCCCAGATTTGCTTGGCGTTCGTACAATTTACAACAGCATTGTACATCACTGGATTTAGAGATTCAACCAAGATTAGTTGAAGAGCATCATCTAAGTTCATCTGATCACTCTCTTCATCGGTGTACTCAGAAAGTTCTTTCGGAATGACCTGATGAGGTATCAACACACCATCCTCTTCGTGTGCTAAAATGACCTTCATCGGAGTAGTAACACCTTTGTCCAAAATCCCGATGTATTTTCTGTTCGCAGTGCGGAGGAATAGGAACATGTGCCTCTTCCATAGGCCAAAGTGTTCCTGGCTGAACGGTGGGATTTTAATGCTACTGATCTTTTGCGTACTCATTTTTTAAAGATTAAAATGAATAGTGTTTGGATGAGATTTGGATTACTGAAAGAAAAATATTTTTAAATCAAAATTAATTTTTTTTTAAAAAAAAAATTAATTCGAATTAAAAAATATTTGAAATTGAAGTGAATAGTGTTTGGATGAGATTTGGATTACTGAAAGAAAAATATTTTAAATCAAAATTAATTTTTTTTTTTAAAAAAAAAATTAATTCGAATTAAAAATATTTGGACGTTACAGAGTGTGTATAGGATCTGATACGGAAAATGGTATCAACTGCTCTGATGCCAATTGTTAGGTCCAGATACGATTGTAGAAGGGGGGGGTTGAATACAATCGTCACAAAATAATCGCGGCGGAATAATCTGATTGGAGTTTAACTTGTTAAACAGATTTAAATTAATTAATATAACAATTTTTAAGTCGTTATATAATTAATATGGTTCGTTTTAAAGTCCACTAGTTCGTAGAATAAATTTGACAGGAAGTATTCTAACTTAGCGGAATAAAACAACCGAGTGATCAAAGCACAGAAAACTGTGGATTAAACAATAGCAAGTTTAGCACAACTTGAAAGCTTTACAATGCAATGAACATTGAACAAATGAAGTGGTGAAGCCATATATATAGGCAAACCATTGAACTTGTATGACAAAGCTAGGCATGACAACCCTTAGGAAGCTCTATGACAATTACACAAGTGCTATGACAAAAGGTATGACAATTACAAGCATTGTCATGGCACAAATGAGAAGGTATGACAATCTAAGGGAAGGTATGACAATCAGAATGACAATCAGTGGGAAGGTATGACAATTACAAGCATTGTCATGCTGATTTTGAATAGGTATGACATCCGTATGACAAACGGTATGACAATCAGTGGGAAGGTATGACAATCAAACCTTGGAGGCTAAGTCTTGAAGTGGTATGACAAACGGTATGACAATCCAAGGGATTGTCATACCTTGTGACTTCGGTATGACAATGATCAATTGTCATGCCTAAGTCATTCGGTATGACAAACCTTTGGTTTGTCATGCCTCCTGACTAAGGCAGATGTCATGGTGCGGTATGACAATCCTTTGGATTGTCATACCGTGCCCAAAAAGCATATAAACAATGATTTTTCTTATATAATTAATCCAATAATTATCCACTTAATTATATTAATTACATAAATTCATAAATTAAATTAATTCGAGTGTGAATTAATTTAATAAATAAATTACATAACTTATATAATTAGTTTGAGATGTGAATTAATTAAAAGAATAATTATATTGAGCACAGCTTCAGTAGCAGGTCTTCTGTCTTCTTTTAAAAGATCTGATTCTTTGTCTTGATTGAACGACCACCTATTGTTGATGCAGAATATTTAATCGGAGTAGCTGACACACAAATGTACTGTCTGGTTCATCTGTATCTAGCTGAATCACATATTCTTTATCAATTAAACATTTGTGAAGTGGCTTGTTCATCGAGTCTTTGTCTTCGTAGTTCTTCTTCATAAGTAGAAATAGTTTGGAATCTTCTGAATAAATAAAGTATTAAAACTTTATACCTTCTGGACTTCTGGACGTGCTACAAAATATTATTTGTACACTGAGGCTTGAACATATTAATGAACTTCTTTCAGTGGTGTGCAGCAGCATCCTGAAATTCTTCAGACATATGATTTTAATAAATCACTTGACGTTCTTCGTACGGATTCCTTCAATAGTGCTTGCTAATTTACTTTCTTTCTTATCAGAGTTGAGTTGATACTCTTAAATACAAATAGGCTTAACATATGCCTTTCAAGCTTTGTCCAATCTGTAGACATAGTCTGGATGCTTTGGATCCACAAATCCTGGAGGTTGTTCAACATATACCTCTTCATCCAGTTTCCCATTAAGAAAAGCACTCTTGACATCCATCTGGAATACCTTGAATTTCTTGTGCGCAGCATAGGCCAGAAAGATTCTAATTGCCTCCAATCTTGCAACTGGAGCAAATGTCTCATCATAATCAATACCTTCCTGTTGTGAATACCCTTTTGCCACAAGTCTTGCTTTATTCCTTGTAATGACACCTTCACTATCAGTTTTGTTTCTGAAAACCCATTTTGTACCAACTATGGATCTATCTTTAGGTCTTGGTACTAGGGTCCAGACTTTATTTCTCTCAAACTCATTTAGCTCTTCTTGCATTGCTTGAATCCAGTCAGCATCTTGAAGAGCTTCCTCCACCTTTTTAGGTTCTGTTTGTGACAGAAAGCAATGATGTAAACACTCATTTGCTGTAGCTGTCCTTGTTTGCACACCTGCTTCTGGATTTCCAATTATCAAATCAGGTGTATGAGATTTTGTCCACTTCCTAGCATGTGGAAGTTGGCTACTTTCATCATTGGATCCTCCCCCCCTGATCCATGCTCTCTTGTTTCTGTTGATCTTTCTCTGTAGCTCCCCCTGAATTTGTGCTATCAGAGTTTGAATCAGTATTCTCTGATGAATTTGAGTCAGCATTCTCTGATGAGTTTGAGTCTTGGGTAGAGTCTGAAACATTCTGATGCTCCCCCTCAACATATGCTTCATCATCATGAACTTGTAAATTTTCACCAGAGTTTGCTGTATTTTGCTCACAGTCAGAGTTTGACTGTTCATCAGAGTTTGTCGAATCAGAGAATATTTCTTCATTTTCAAAATGCAGTTCTTCATGATCATCCATATCTGCTAAACCCATAATTCTCTTGTCATCAAATGACACATGTATGGATTCGATGATCACCTTGGTTCTTAGATTATAGACTCTGAAGGCCTTTGTTGTCAGAGGATAACCTACAAAAATGCCTTCATCAGCTTTTAAATCAAACTTGGTAAGCTGTTCTGGATGAGTCTTCAATACAAAGCATTTGCACCCAAATACATGAAAGTACTTCAGATTTGGCTTCTTTTTCTTCACCATCTCATATGGGGTCTTGCCATGCTTATTAATCAGTGTTGCATTTTGAGTGAAACAAGCTGTTTGAACAGCTTCTGCCCAGAAATAAGTAGGTAATTTAGCCTCATCAAGCATAGTTCTGGCAGCTTCTATTAGAGTCCTGTTTTTCCTTTCAACTACACCATTTTGCTGTGGTGTTCCAGGTGCAGAAAATTGTTACACTACACCTCTTTCTTTGCAGAACTCTTCCATTGTTGAATTTCTGAACTCAGTTCCATTATCACTTCTAATGATCTTTACTTTGTCTTCAGATCCATGGTCCAGTTGCTTCACATGATCCATCAGATGCAAAGCTGTTTCATCTTTAGAGTGAAGAAAATATACCCAAGTGTATCTAGTATACTCATCAACAATGACAAGAGCATATTTCTTCCTTGTAATGGATGGTACATTAACTGGTCCAAATAGATCAACATGTAGAAGATGATATGGCTTCTTTATTGAGAATTCAGTCTTACTCTTGAAGGATGTCTTTCTCTGCTTGGCCTTTTGACATGAATCACATAGACCATCTGAAGTGAGTAGTGATTCAGGGAGTCCTCTCACAAGCTTTTTCTTTATAAGCTCATTTATGGAGTTGAAATTGAGATGTGAGAGCTTCTTGTGCCACTTCCAACTTTCTTCTGCAGAGATTCTTGTAGATAAGCAAATTGCTTTTCCTTCAGAGTTTGTAGGCAAGTTGATTTCATAAATGTTTCCATGTCTGTGAGCAATCACTGCCACCTTGCCTGTTGACTTGCTTACTATCTCACTGTGTTCTTCATAGAAATCAACATGATATCCTCTGTCACAGATCTGACTGACAGAGAGTAAATTGTGTTTTAGCCCTTGAACAAGAGCTACATTTGAGATGATGACATTTCCAAGATTGATGTTGCCATATCCCAGAGTCCTTCCTATGTTGCCATCTCCATAAGAAACACTTGGGCCAGCTTTCTCCACAAACTCTGACAGCAGGGCCTTATTTCCAGTCATGTGTCCTGAACATCCACTGTCCAAGACTAGGATATTCTTCCTGTTGCCCTGCATTCACAAAGACCACTAATTGTTAGTTTTAAGGACCCAGACTTGCTTGGATCCCTTGGCCTTATTAAGTTTGTTAGCTTTTGCAGCGGAATTATTATTATCAGAGTTTGAGCTAACAGACTTTGGAACAGAGTTTGTACTAGAAACAGATTTTGTACTTGCAGAGTTTTTATTAACCTTTTTCAAAGAAGGTTTCAATTGATAATAATCATAATACAAACTATGATATTCTTTGCAAGTATAAATAGAATGCCATAAACTACCACAATGAAAACATGGATCTTGTGGTTTATATCTAATACTACTTTTTCTAACTCCAGACTTTGTAGGTAAGGAGTCAATGTCCTTGTTCTTCCTGCAAAAATTAGCAAGATGATTAGTATTTCCACAGTTATGGCATGTCTTCCTAGGTGCATTTGGAATAGGCATGTAGTTATTACTCTTGTCTATTCCAACCTTGCCATTTCTATTTTTCCTAGGCTCCTTGTCTTTGTTATCAGACTTTACCTCTTTAAGCTTATGCTTAAGCTGTTTCTGAGTCATCAGTCCTATGTTAACCTGTTTGGGCTTATCAGATTTTAAATTGTTGTTAATCTCTGATTCTGGTCTACTCTGTTTAGACTTAGAGGATTCAGCAACAAATTTAACAGGTTTAACCTTAGGTTTTTCAGTTTTAACAAACTCTGTTTTTGATGACTCAACTTCTGAGTTATCAGTGTAACCTAGTCCCTTCTTCCAGTTTCCACTACCTAAGATATCCTGAGTAGTTTTGCCTGAATTAGTCCATGTCTTAATAATATCCCTTTCCTTAGGAAGTTCTGATTGAAGAGATGCATACCTCTTTAATAGTTCATCTTTGACAATGACAGCATCATCTCTCTCTTTCTGAACTTCTAACATCTGAACTAATTCTTTTTCTAGATAATCATTCCTTTTCTTTACACTTAGAGTTTCAGATTTTAATCTTTCATTCTCTAAAGTCTGATCTCTAAAGCTGATATGCAAAGTTTTAAGGAACAATCTTAACTCAGTTATATCTTCAGTATCAAAGGCAAGAGTAGAATGAGGTACCTTAGCAGTAGATTCAGAGTTGTTGTCAGTGTTTGCCATCAGAGCATAATTGACTTCTTCCTCTGAATCAGATGTATCTGTCCAGTTTCCTTTCTTGGTGATAAAGGCTTTTTCCTTTTCTTTCTTGGCTTTCTTGCATTCAGATGCAAAGTGACCCTTTTCACCACAGTTGAAACAGGTATACTTGTCAGCTTTTCCAGCTTTTCCTTCCTTGCCCTCATTCTTCCTGAAGTTCTTCTTATCATAAACTCTGTCAGAGTTTCTGTCTTTCCTTGAGAAACTTTTGCCTTTGTTGAACTTTTTGTAAGCCAACTTCTTGAAGCTTTTCACCATCAATGCTGCTAACTGCATCATCTCATCATCACTGTCTTCAGAGTCTGAGGGAAAATCAGAGTTTGAGTCATCAGAGTTTGATGACTCAATGTCAGACTTTGTGACATGAGCTTTTCCTTTGCTCTTAGCAGCTTCCTCTTGAACTTTTAGAGCAACAGACTTTGATTTGCCTCCATGACGTTTGCTCCTCTGCTCCATCTCAAGTTCATGAGTCTTCAGTCTTCCAAAAACATCATCAAGAGACATTTCTCCAAGATCAAGATTGTCTCTTATTGTAGTGACTTTCAAATCCCATTTTTCAGGAAGAGCCAGAAGGAATTTGAGGTTTGAGTCTTCAAGATCATATTCCTTGTTCACCAGAGATAAGTCATTCAACAGTTTGACAAATCTGTCATACAGATCTGTCAATGACTCACCAGATTTTGAGTCAAAGTGCTCATACTCCTGTGTAAGGATGGTTTTTCTGTTCTTCTTGATGGCTTGAGTTCCCTGACATCTGGTTTCCAGAGCATCCCAGATTTGTTTAGCAGTTTTGCACCCAATCACCCTATTAGACATTGCATTATCAAGGGCACTGTGCAGAAGGTGTTTCACCTTTGAGTCTTTACCAATTGACAAGATGTCCTCAGGGGTATAATCTTTCTTGTCTTTTGGAACCATCTTCTGAGGTTCATCTCCAAGCCCAACAGAGAGCTTGGTGGGCATATGTGGTCCATCATAGATCCTGTCAAGGTATTCTGGATCGACAGAGTCTAGAAATATAATCATTCTCTCTTTCCAGACTGGATATTCAGATGCCTTAAGGACTGGAACTCTAAAAGACGAAGCTTGTGATTTTTCAGACATGATTGTGATTAAGATCTCACTGTAGTTATCTTAACAGAGCTGGCTCTGATACCACTTGTTAGGTCCTATAAACTTACTATATTAGTTTATATAATGAACACAATCAATCACACAGAATGACAATATAAGAGATTGAAAGCAGTAAACTCTTATTCACAAAGCTTAATCGGTTACAAAAACTCTCTCAGTGATTTATATATTATCACTAAGAGCTGCTAGGGTTCTGTAAAATATACTCGATAACTCAACTCGTATAGAGTAACCCTAATCTGTGTCTATATATACACAGTTACAAAATCAATCTCTGATTTGATATCCTATAAATCAGCTATGTATTCTATCAATCAAAGATTGCTACTGTTTTCTGTTTGGTTTCCATAGTCAGCAAATCACTCCTCCGCTTCTATCCTTCCTTGAAGTATATCCGCTTCTGAGCTCTTTCCACGTGTAAACTCTGACGAGTCTTGACTATGTAAACTCTGGTCAGACTTTATTAAACTCTGATCAGCTTCCAGCTTAAACTCTGATCACTCCTGTTCTAAAACAAACTTTAAGAACATTAGTAATCATCAATTATATCTAACAGTTCCGATTTGGGGGTTTTTATTTAGGGGTTTCAATTTGGTAACGAGAGCAGAGGTGACGGGGACTGGGATTGCGAGCGTCACCGGGAATGAGACTGTTACAAGGAGAGGGAATGGTCTGATAGAACATATAGGGGAAGAGGTAGGGGCGATGGGGATGGTTCCAAAAGCTCACGTGATGACAGGTAACTTAATGCCCTAACGTGTTTGGTTGTCAGTTTCTTATTTTACTTGTTTTGTTTGTGTCGAAATTTGGTTTTGATACTAGGAAAAGAGATTATAATGAGGACAGTTACAGGGAATAGTGGAGCAGAAATAAGTCCGAGGGACAGCTCAGAGCACGGATCGAAATTAGCATCTCCGAAATCTCATTCTCGTTCACACTCGACAAGGTTTGTCATATTCTTTGACTGGATATATGCTCTTAGCATATAACTGAATACCTCTGTAATTTTTATAACTTTATCAAGTTCTCTGAAAGGTACCAGCTAAGACAAGTTGCAGCCGATCACCTATATTTTTTTATTCTTTGTTAATTTGTTCCATAATTATCACTGTTATGCAGCAAAAGAGTTATTGGATTTGATACAAGCCATTTATTTCATTATCACTTTTTTTTTCAATTTTAGGTATCGTTTTAACCACACCCTCTCTATAGTATAATGATAATCCTCCGCAAGATACATTGAATCAATTCTAGTTCATGGGATTATTTTATTGGCAAAAATGTAGGACGAGATCAAATATATAGTTAATTGTCGGTGGATAGATCCATGTAAGCATTATAAGGTATTAAAGTTTTACATATTCTGAACATAGCACCATCAACTATGTCACTAACTTGGGTGTACAGTGTTGAACACTGAGACATGTCTGAGTGCGTGACTTGTAATATCTGATATTTGAGCACTGTATACAAAAAAGTATATAGGATGAAAGTTCATAGCAATATTTAACAATTATACTATACTATTAATGATTTTGTAAAACACTTTGCAAATGAGGCGACTTATTTTCTTCTTTTTTAGTTTGTCATCTTAAGTGTATCTCATATATGGTCTTTTAATTGGTAAGTGTCCATTTCTCAGCCAAATGATTCGATACATAATAGGCTTTGTGGCTGGCCAATTGAAATTAAAAAAAAATGGTTCCAATTTATGATAATTTTGTATAAAAAATCTTAGGAACAATTCTGAACTTAAAGAGTACTAATATATATGGTATATCAGGAGGGTAACAATTGAACCAGTTCATATATAAGAGGAAAGAAGTATATGTAGTAAGCCTCAAAGTCTTTCTCGGTAGCATACATGATAGTAGATTATAAGTTAACCTGGCTTATATATATTCCTAATTTAATTTAATTATATCTGACTACTAAAGAAAACATGGCTTATATATATTCCTAATTTAATTATATTCTATGAACTTTTTGACCTGCAAATTATTCATCTTTTATAGTAAATATAATCCAGCTCTAGTTGTAAACTTGTAAACAACTACTGTAAGCTTATTTTCAGCTTGAGTTTTACATGTTAAAATACCCAAACCATAGTTTTTCTATTGCTATGTGGTAACCAGTCTTTTTGGACATATGATCTGTGCAGCTTGGTTTGGACAGCCTGACCCTTCTATTTTGGTGTTGTCGTCCGGTAAGGCTTGTTTCATATTTTGCGCAAGTCCATGTTTCTATTACTATTCACTCAAATATTCAGATTTAATCTATATTATAAAAATTAATCAAATCAAGATAACTCAGGGCGGTACATTACAATGGTGGAGCACGAAGACAGAGCTAGGCACATGGCATTTCAGAGCATCTCAATCTGCAGAAATTATGTTATGGCGTGATGGTACTGCTGGTCGAAATATGTTGTTTGACTTAAGTTATTATGAAGTATCTAGTATCAGTACGATCAGTTTCTAGACTTTAGCACTTTGTGATAATATAGCCTTAATTATGTAGAATTTGTGTTATGGCCTCATGGCATTGGTCAGAGATTTGTTGGTTGACTTGTTATTATGTAGTTGTACTGTGAATGACATATATATTATATATATGCTAGTATTCTTCTTACTGTGAAAGGTGTTTTTTGGTCATAATGCTTGGGTTGTGCAGATCAGGATAGTGCTGAAAAAGGGCACATTACATATTGTGCAAGGATTCACATTACATCAGCCATTAAATAAAAACTGATGTCTGTAATACTAATTAAAATCAGTTATTTTGTAAAAAACGATGTCTACAAAGCAACTAAACATCACCTCTATGACAAAAATTGATGTCTAAAGTGCAGTTTCACATTGACTAATTTAAATGGATTGATGTGTACGCTTATACTTTACATCAGATAAAACAGCATAAAATGATGTCTTGAAAACGTTTAACATCACCTAAAAGAAAAAAGTAGATGTCTAAAATTCTTTCAACATCACCACCTGAAAGGAGAGTGATGTTAAAATAGCTTATTGACATCAACTATATAATATGAGCTGATGTCATATGGTTTTTAACATCACAAAATTTACAAGAGATGATGTCTAATTTGGTTTACACATCGACTTATGTTTAAAAACTAATGTCTATGATGTTTTAGACATCGATTATTAATTAAAACTGGACGTCTATTGTGTTTAAAACATTGCCTTTTAGCCGTTTTTTAATATGGGTACAATAGACATCACCGACAAAGACATCGCCTAAAAAAAACCGGGACATCGGTTTTTAGGCGATGTCTAATGCAAAATTTCTAGTAGTGAAACTCTGAAACTAATGTGCCCCAGTCCCCTAATATAGAATCCAGAGTCTCTCTATTCCAGACAGAAAGTGGCAGGCCATCACACAGGTTCCAAGTGACTCTAGGCAACACTAAATCAGAGTCTTCCACCTTCTTTAGGTTTAAGAACATATCCTCTATTCCACTTATGTCTAGTTCATTATCTTCATCTGTCACTTTTGTAATCAGAATTGTTAGACCACTTACCTTTATAAACTTAAAACCTCTGGAAAGAATTATCTCTTGCATTATGTCTTCCCTCGTTGCTTCCTTTGTGAGGACAATCAGACTTCTATCCAGCATTCCTTGCCTATTATTTGAAATGACCCCTTGAATTGTCTTGAAACTTGGCTGCTCCACCAGATCGATTTCATCTCTCTTTGTTTTAGTAGGAATATTTGAAGTAGGGGGTTGTTGTGCATGCATCTTTGTTTGAGCTTGTGTCTTCTGCTTTCCAGCGTTTGGCATGAACTGACCAGCATCTACCATTATCTGAGAGTCTTTGGCTAAATGTAACACTAGTATGACGTTACCAAGCTCCATCCCATTAAACTGCGATATCAAACCCCAAGCTTCCTCCAACTTTGTCACCACCAGGAATCCAAATCTTGTGTTATACTTACTTCTCTTCCTAGGGAGGATAATATCTTTAATTTGTCGTCCAATGCTGAAAAATATCCACAACTCTCGCATGCTTGCATTATCTAATAAATTATTTACCATAACTGATACACAACCATTTCTCCAGATTCTCTTCTTTATTGGATTCTCCGCCACAGGAATCTTGCCTTTGTATTCTTTTGCGCCACCATTAAGTACCTGGGCATAAGTACGAGTTCCTAGTGATTCTTGTGATTGTCTCCTAGGTTCCGTAATTAGAACAATGACCCGCTTCTTAGTCACTGGATGTCTAGTAACCTGAAACCACAGACCGGCGTTGCTGTTTTCCGGATTACCGCTGTTGTGATCGTTTGAAAATTTGAAATTTGAAATCTCTCTCCTAACTTTCTCTCTCCTCATTTTCGTTGTCTCTCGATAAAATTTTTATATGATATAATTAACAAAATATTTGGAAGTATTTAAATTTTTTAATGTAGCTTATGATTTCTAAAACTATGAGTATCTTAATAATTTAAGTTGAAACTATGTACGATGGTTTGAAAAAATGAAATGTGTCCTCTAAATTAAAAATCGACTGGAAATATGAAAGTCGGCTTAAATGGAGTATGATTCGGTGAGTAAATGAACAAAAGATAGTTAGAGGTCGTTTGGCTGACAAGAATTTATACAGCTATTCAAAATACATGGGAAGGGATGACCTATCTAGTTGTTTATTTTACCAAAAACATGTGAAATATAATTCACCGGCAAGTTCTAATATCTAAGTTGATATAGGAAGTAACTTACCCACTTCCCCTTGGTAAGTCACACTTCCTATATCAATTTAGATTTAATTTATATGTGATATTCAAATAAAATACGTAACCTATTTTAAAATAATAATATATTTAATAATTATAATTAGTTAAATTTTACTATTATATTTATTATTATTATTTATCATTATATCCTTATAAATTATTATGTTTATACATAATAATAATACATAATAGGAGTAAAGTGCATTTTGTGTACATGCACTTTAAGCGAGACTGCACTTGTAACACTGCACTTCTAAAACCACCACATGCAATACCACAGTTCATAACCCGATATAGTTTATGTATTCACATCTATAATTCTTAACGTCGTTAACAGACAAAAGGGTAATTGTGTGATTTCACTTCTGTAACGGCTCTTTTGTATTTTTTTTTGCTATTTAACGAAACTGCAACCCCCAAATCATTCAATAGCCTCACGCAACCCTAATTTTTCAGCAGCTGTCGCTAGCTGAAAAATCTGCTGAAAAATCAGGGTTGCGTGAGGCCGTAGAAGGATTTCGGGGGGTTGCAGCTTCGTTAAAAAAATAAAAGAGCTGTTACAAAGGTGAAATTACACAAATACCCCTTTGTCTGTTAACGGCGTTAAGAATTATGGACGAGACTGCATAAATTGTATCGGGTTATGAACTGTGATATTGCATGTGGTGGTTTTAGAAGTGTAGTATAGTAAGTGGTGTTTCAATTAAAGTACAGGTACACATAATGCACTTTACTCTAATAATAATTATTAAATTTATTATTATTTATTATTATATCTTAATAAATTATTATGTTTATACAGAATAATAATGATGATCATAATAATAAAAATAATAATAATTAGTTAACTAGTTTTACTTATTATTATTATTATTATTATTATTATTATTATTATTATTATTATTATTATTATTATTATGTTTTACTTAGAATATTAATGTTGGATTATACTTCTTCACCCTATAAAAGTATAGAATATCTTCTTTTAGTTTAACAAGAAAATGTTTGAAAAAATAAAAACGTGTTAATACTAATGTTTTGTCAAAACTTTATAAATATAATCTAATGTAGACTCGGAAATAAGATTAAAAAATTAGTTTGCTTAACAATTTTATATAAAAAAATTTATATAAAATATATCGTGACCAATATTATAATAAGAAAGAGGAATATATAGAAAATATTAATCAAATTATTTTTGTAATAAATAAAAGGCTACAATAATTATTTAAAATGTAACAAAAAATAAATTTATAATTTAGTTAAACAATATGACGGAGGAAGTACAAAATACCTATTCTGTCAACCAAACAAGTTTACTAGACTTCCCATGTAGTTTTTTTTTTTTTTTTTGATAATGAGAATGAATCTCAACAAAATTGATCCGGCAATTCACCGAGATAATTCTTTCATTCAAGAAAACTTATCATCTAACCATCGGACATGCAAGATGACCGGGAAAATTTAGATAATAAAACTTTAATGTCCGAAAAGAAAAACCCGTCTTCTTCCAAGCATCCTGAAAATATAAATAAAGGAAACAAGGAGAATATAAGTCTATATATATAACTGATTATATATATATTATTAAAAAATAAAGAATAATATATCCAATAACTAATAATAATTAACATCATGTGATTATCATTCAACAAGTGAAAAAGGAAATTAAGTAAAGTCTCAACCAAAGATGGATCTTTGGTGAGACACTGACGAAAAAGATAATATACCGAAAAATATAACAATTATTAACAAGCCAACAAAGTGGCACATAATTGCAGCCAACAAAGTGGCACATAAAAGCCTCTTACAAGCCGAAAATAAGCCATCAATCATGGTCACCCATAAATGGTACAAAATAAGACATCAATAGATGCACAATTAACGTACGAACTCATTAAATGACAATCAAGACAATTTCAAAAAAATTCAAATAATTTCCATATATACAAAATAATCAACTTTAAAATGATAAAGGAAATTTTAAATAAGAAAATTAAAATTTTTATATAAAATCCTTATAAAATTTAAGTATAACTTTCTTAGGTAAGTTGATTCTCCCATTCAACCAAACAAGCACTAAGCGAGTACATTTTTAAAATATAGTTATTGTTATGCCCAAATATCAACTACGACACAAGTCAACCTCGCCTTCATATCGTCCTCGCCCATTTAGGTCAACCTCGCCTACGACACAAGTCAACCTCGCTTTCATATCTTCCTCGCCTGGTTACGGGTGCCTATAGGTGAGATTGCAACATTTGCTGTTGGACTTCCGTTATCGTCCTCGCCCGTTGATGATTCTGACAACTAGCTAACCGGAGTGGGAGGACTTATTTCATCCTCGCCTGAAGACATTCCTGAACGTGTTACTTGATTATTTGACGGCTCGGTTCTTTAATGGAGTCCTCGCCTGAATATGGAGGTCGCTAGAGTACTAGTATCGGAAACCAACCAACTAACCAGCTTGTGCAATCAAGCTCACTTCTCAAATCCTATTATTAATATATCTTGGGCTATGGCCTCGCCCTCAAAGATGACAAGAGGGCTAGCCCACATAGTCGCTTTAGGGGAGATCCACATGGTCCAGAATGGGTCAGCCCATCTATACATGCTCCTCGAAGGAGGCTGGGCTTCGGAAGCTCATATCTGTCTGATCTAAGGCGGTGGCCCATCGCTGGAATCAAGGAATGAGAAATGTATTCTGATCAGGTTACCTTTTCCCCAAGAACTACGTCTAGCTTGATCCCTATTAATAGGGTACGTAGGCACATTATTTTGAGGGAGGACACGACCCTTTCAAGAGCTAATACTCCTTCAATCTTGTGAGAAAATCTTAATTCTCCGAACGATCTCAGTCAAACTCAAAATCACCATCCC
Organism: Daucus carota subsp. sativus; assembly: GCF_001625215.2. Taxonomy (NCBI): domain Eukaryota; kingdom Viridiplantae; phylum Streptophyta; class Magnoliopsida; order Apiales; family Apiaceae; genus Daucus; species Daucus carota. The sequence goes on along the minus strand of NC_030389.2, from coordinate 23,094,099 downwards.
TACTCCGTAGTCCACTGTCATCAACCACCACTAATTCCAGCAACCCTCCCCGAATCTTGTTATCACCAGATTCCTCCGTTAACATTTATATATGAAGATGTGACCGGATATAACTTATAAAAGTACAAGTTTATTTAATATTGGTAAGTAAAAAATAGGGTTTTATATCAAATTGCTCACCGAACTCAGCAAAATATATCAAGTAGCTACCCAATCTCCACAGCGACTCAAATAACCCACTTAAATACTATTATATATCATTCCGTTAACTTTTTTAGAAAAAAATAACAGCAAACGTTAAGCTCAAAAATTTAACGTCAACAACATCCACCTTGCTGACATATGGCAATGACTGGTATGTATGATATGGAAAAACAATAATGAATGGAATACTATATATACCTACGTGTCCATCGATCTGTCAGGAATGTTATGTTCATTTCAAAAGAAATAGTTACCCTGCTGCTGGATAAAGGAATAATTAGTGTCTAGTATACACTACTCATCAGTTCTGTAAGCACTGCCGTTGGTAATTTAGAAAAGTTAACGGAATGATATATAATAGTATTTTAGTGAGTTAAATGAGTCGCCGTGGAGATCGGGTAGCTACTTGATATATTTTGCTGAGTTTGGTGAGCAATTTGATATAAAACCCGTAAAAAATATATGGAATATATTTGTGGATAATTTGACTCCGTTCGAACTCCACTCGATTTTTATTCGATTGGTTCATGAATAAACTCGTGTTTGGTTCATTTATTATCAAGCCGATCTTGAACACCATTTTCCGTTCGGCTAGGACTCTTCGATCGGCTCAACTCATTTTAGAAAAATCATAAACGCGACTCGACTCAGATGCTCTTTATCTGTGTTGCAGCCCAACGTTCATGTTTATATTCTAGTGCAAGTACTTAAGCTACCAAGACACCCTACCTTTCAACATGTTTATATAACCGTGAAACTAATTTGAGATTTGGAGTTCAAAACAAACTGTCATGTTTTTTGTTCTGGAGTTCATATACATCACTAATAAATAACAAAGTACATGTCATCTGACAATTGTACTGACTTTATTGAAGTTCCTAACATTCACGTGTTAAAGTGTAGAGAGAAAAAGCGGCTAATTTTGACCGTCCGAATCTGGTCACCTGGGAAGTAAAGGTAGAGATGATGGGATCAAATTCAAACTGAAGCATATCTGTTGCACCAATGCCTTATACTTGTCCACATTTAGTGTCCAAAAGAAACACCTCCGAATTCATCTCAGGAATAGTAACCCATTCTTGTTTCCCCCATCCAAACTCAATTTCATACAATGGCATCGTACATAATATTGAAATTCTTAGCTGCTTCCAGGAACAAACCATTGGCAGTCGAAATTATAGAGCAATTCTCAAGAGCATTATGCAATCTTCTCCTTAACAGCTTCACCAATCATGCAATTGATCCACCTCGTCTTTTGTACCATTTGTCCCCTGGAACCATGTAGAAACCTGCGTATTGAAATTTTTGCAAAGATGAGGATTATCCGGTGGTGGGCTAGCAATTCCAAATTTTCCCCTGAAGTTGAGGTGAAAATGTAGTGTATAACTTGGTAGCTTAGACAGCCTGATACGAGCCCTCCATAACACAGATGTTACAATACTTTCGCATTTGTTGATATGGGCCTTCAATGGTGATACAACATTTTCATCGAAAAGAAACCACCTTGTGACAACCTTGATCTCATTTTGCTTCGACAATGGTATCTCAGTTGGCTTAATTACCGTTGATAAATCTCTAGTTGGGACCAGAGACCCCAATTAGAAGCTAACTGGAGAGGAAGAAACTTATTGATCACCGTTGATATTGCCACTTGCTGCAATAGACCATTTTTAGCTAGTGTTGTTGTGGTATATCCATCAATTAAAACATGCGATAGGTACAAGCATATAAAGGATTAAAGGAATCCCTGCTTTTCTTGCCATTAGAGGACTATGTTAACTTCATTCATGTGTTGGCTTTGCTTGTCATTAAAGGATTGTGGTGAACACATATCCAGGCTACGCTTGCCATGAGAGGAGAGGACCACTGCTCACAGAGCTCAAGTAAATTAATCAATCAACTTGACGCTATGCAAGCTCAACGTACTGTAAATTCTCACAAAGCTCAAATAAAATATTCATCTAGCTTGACGCTATGCAAGCTCAACTGTAAATGATTTTGGAGCTTAAATAAGTTAATCAGCCAACTTGACGTTATGCAAGCTCAACTATAAATGCTGACAAAGCTTAAAATAAGCATGAGTACTCGGTCATTTTAATGAGTGATCTTTCAGCTTTAACAACCCATAAATGGAGGCTTTAGAACGTTTACGAAGGAGAATTCATTTTAATAACAATACTTCTTGCAGTCTGCAAATCCTTTAATCCTTTTAGCTCTTCTATGATTCATCCAGGATAACTAGCTCATCGCCCTTTAATTAATATTCAAACAAATATTACTGATACTCATATATCAGACTTTCAAGTTAAGTCATCTCTTTCCCCTTTTCTTGTAGCATTAACTCTCTTTCTTCGCAATACTTTGAAGCTTCTGCTCTGCTTACCCTTTCCTTTAACCTTCACTCATTTCCTGTCTAATTCTTCATAATTTTGTATTAAAATAATCCTGCTAAAATATCTTACAAGTTCCTCGATAACACTTAACTTCAAGGAGTACTTGCATCCAGCTTACTTAGCCTTCCTCCTCTGAAGTCTGTGTGAGAATCAGTTTACTTCCTACTAACTTTAAACCTCTATTTCTAAGAAACTTATTAATCAGAAAAAACAACTCATTTCATATACTCATGATTTACAGCAAGAAGTCTATGTATATATGTAAGATATAAGAAAAGCGAACATGAGACTATTGTTTCAAATATGATGAGAGGGTACTAAAGTGGCGGTGTTCCTCAGCTACCAGGTGAAAAATGCATTTCCTTCGAAGAGCTAAAAAAGTGCATCAACAATCTGTCAGATGAAAGCAACATCGTGTGTGGGGGATATTGAAAGGTTTTTTTGTGTCTGTTTTTGAATCTAAACTTTGGAAGAGCTGTCTAACTTATTTGAGAAAATCGTGGATTTAGTTTTCTGGCTAGCGGATTTAAGTTACAACAGTGTATAAAATATTCTAAATTAGAATATGATGCACCTTATCTAGGACTATATTGTTTAAAATCCACAAAGACCAGCTATGATATGTTGCAGGTATACAGAGGAAAGTTAACGAGAGGAATATTAGCGGCCATTAAAAGAGCTCAACATGGATCACGGCAGGGTGATCATGAATTCAAAACTGAGATTGAGTTATTATCAAGAATTCATCATAAAATGTTGTCAGTCTTGTGGTTTTCTGTTACGAACAAGGAGAATAAATGCTCATTTATGAGTTTATCTCCAGTGGTACACTAAAGCAAAGTCTTTCAGGCACTTCATCGTCGTAGCTCTTTCATAATCAAGAACTGTCAGTACACAGTAGCATATTTCTTCCTACAATAAACAAATTTGTCAACTTAAAAAAACACATGTGCTTCGTGCAGTATTGAGGCTGGATTGGATGAGGAGGGTTAAAATAACACTGGACGCAGCTAGAAGCCTGGCATACATGCTTGAGCAGGCCAAATCTTCAATTATACATCAAGATATCAAATCAACCAACATATTGTTGGATGATCGATGGAATGCAAAGGTCGCTGACTTTGGAATATATAAAGCCGTGAAAGACACTACAAATGAATATATTACTACCGACTACACAAGTCAAAAAGGCACCGTGATTATTGTTTTTGTGACGCCCCAGGAATCCTGGGGCCTGGATCCTGACGTCACCGCACAAAATCTTTTAAAACACTTTTGAAAAACTGTATTTCCGAAATCAAATAATTTAAAATCTGAAAGCATTAATATAAGATTTAAAAGAGAACATTTTAACCCCCTAAAACAACAGGATCGCATCCAGGTTACAGTATTGAAATTAGAATCAACTACTACCATTATCGGATTAACTTCGATAAGAAGAATTACTGTTAATCTACTGCAACTATAGTTTACACTGAATCTCAATCACACAATTCCATCTAAGACCAACCTTGAACATTTCCCTGAATATCTCTCTTGACTATTGGATACTTTACAGCTCACACTCTTCACCTAAAATTAGCCTTAATATCCCTCTCCGAAATTCTTCCCTGTAAAGTTAGTACATAAAAAGGGATGAGCTTATAAAGCTCAGTAAGCATATACGTACGATTCACTGAGTTTTATTCACAAAACTTGGTGAACCAAATATCTCACTTGACCCACACATCTCAACGGGGGCTCATTTAAGCCACTATAAACCAAATACATATCATTTTACCCACATACTATTCATACCTTTTTACTTAATCATTTATAAAAAATTAACCGTTTGTTTTTTTACTACGAAACCACTTCGAGTACTTTCATAATTATCTCTAATATTTATCAAAATAATTTGGGAAATTATAAAGCAACATAACAAGGGTGATCAAATAAATATATATTTATAGCTACATATATTTTTAATTACATAGTTATGTTGCTTTAAAAAATTTCAAATTATTTTCATAAATACTAGAGACAATTATGAAAGTACTCGAAGTGGTTTCGTTGTAAAAAACAAACGGTTAATTTTTGACAAATGATTAAGTAAAGAGGTATGAATAGTGATGTGGGTAAAATGATATGTATTTGGTTTATAGTGGCTTAAATGAGTCTCCGTTGAGATGTGTGGGTCAAGTGAGATATTTTGACGCAACGAGTGGCCAGTTTGATATAAAACCCAATCAATATTTCATCAGAGTCATCAAAACAGTTTCACACACCAAGATGAGTATGAGTATGAGTATTCAAGCATGATTAGTTCATCAATTCATCAAGTTGGGATCTCGACCAGCTAAACAATCGGTTTAGCTTTACTTCCAAAAAGGAAGCATCATCATCAGTTCATCAAGTATCAATGCAAGAATACTCATTTCTCATCAGAAAATCATCAGTAAAAATATTCATCAAAACATCACAAAATATCACAGTGAAGGGTACGGCATATACTTACAGTGCACAACGTTCTCGAGTCCTACAATTTCGTTCCCTAAAAAGTTCACACATTTATTTATTATTATAAGTCACGCCTATATCAATTCTATAATCACAACTAACCTAATAACTGAGCTAACAAAACTATAAAAATAAATCATTAATTAGGAATAAATAGGTAGACGTACCAAATTTAGCAGCAGAGCTTCCTAATGTTAATAAGTCACCATGGGCTGTGTATGCATATATAAAGAAAGGAAAGACTGTCCTTCTTAGTCTTCTCGATGTGGTACGGTGAGTATGGTTTTAAGAAAATACCATTTGGGTGGGCGACAAGGGTGACGCCAAGGGGTTGGCGACATGGCTACAGGGCGGCCCCGAGGGCAGGCGACAGGGCGGCGCCTGCCTCAGCTAATATATTTTTAACACAATAACTAAGCTCTTGCTTATATTCAAGAGAATTTAATATCATATATCTTCTCGATGTGGTACAAAGGTGGTTGTAAGAAAATAAGTTTTGAATTGGCGACAGGGGTGGCGCTTGCACCTAAGCGACAGGGCGGCGCTTGGCCTACACGGCGACAGGGTGGGCGCTTAGCTTACATATTTTCTTGAATAATTATATCACTAGTTATATTCATAAGAATATACCATTATGTTCTCGATGTGGTACAAAGATGGTTCAAAGAAAATAGAATTGAACTGGCGACAGGGTGGTGCCGGAGCGACGGAGGTGACACGGGGGAGCGACAGGGGTGGCGCCAATTAACCTTGGCTTATATTTACAAACTCATAAACCAAGTCATTCCTTATATTCATAATAGTATAACATATTGTAATCGATGTGGTACAAAAGCCGGGCAAGGCGCTCCAAGGGCGCTAGCAAGGCGCTCCAGGGCGCTGCTGGCTTACGGGCGCTGTCAAGACGCTCCTAGGGCGCTAGCAAGGCGTCCCAGGGCGCTGCTGGCTTACGGGCACTGTCAAGGCGCTCCTAGGGCGCTAGGCGCTCCAGGGTGCATGGCCAAAATCAACAAATTTTTGTTAAACCTTGCCTCGACTCTTGCTATATATTCTTATTCTTGCTCTTTTCTTTTATCAATGTCCGTTGGGAGTTTTCTATTCAATATAGAATTTGTACTACACCATATTAAAATACACATTATGTATTATTCAAATAAAATGGATTCGGGGTATTACAGTTTTAAGCTATTATATTTGACTCATATTTGTCAAATATAATTAAGAATAAAATATATATTAATTTTATATTTGAATGTTATAAATATTGATTAAGTGGTATTTAATACATAAATTACATTTTTTTTGTAATAATTATATTTATGTGTCTTTAAATATGAGATTAAGTGCAGGGCCGGTTTTAACCCTATGCAGCCCATGCCATTGCATGGGGCCTGCTTGACAAGGGGGCCCAGTTTGAAACTAGTGCTGCTAGACGTTAGAACTGAAATAAAAGCAATGCTGGAAACTTTCCAGTGGAAAGTGAAAAAGGAAACCGCCCTCCTTACCTCTCTCCCTCTTTGCTTTATTTTACAACTCTTATATCTGTTATCTAATATTTAGAGTTATTTTCAAAAAAAAATTTAGGGCGTGCTTGGCCCGGGCTTTTAAACTCGTCTTCTGCAGTTATAAGTTAGAATTTATTCGTACCGTTTGTGTAAAAAGTTAAGGACTTATAATAAGTTAAGAATACTTATTTTTGTTTCATGACTTCTACTTATAATAAGTTAAGAATACTTGTTTAAACCCTTAATTATTAATATACAGGGGCCTATTTTTTTATGCTTGCATAGGGCCTTTTATTAGTCGGAGCCGGCCCTGATTAAGTGGGCAGTTACTTTTTGGGATGAAGAGGGTTGATGAAGCCCATATATAGTGGTCTAATTCCATTTGTCAAGTGCACTAGAAAGATGCACAATAAACTTCACCGGAATCTCAAAAATATGTTATCTTATTCTAATTTGTAGGTCTCAATTTCCAACATTAGTATTAGAGCTTTTGGGTTAATCTGCTTGTCGACTGCTTATAATTTTGTTGCTAGCTGCTTGCTTGGATTTAAATTGGTGGCGTTGTTTCTTATACATATTATTTAGTGTTTAGTTCATTTGCATATTATTTGCTTTGATAGTATTCCATGATATCTTCTCTGCTATCACTCTTATGTCCAGACTTTTCTAAGCATATTATTTGGTTTAACCCACTACCATTTTTCTAGTTTGCAATGATTATAAGGAGTTTGCTACATCTGCTAATTGTCTTGCTTGCTACATCGGTTGTTTAAAGATAAACGGCTTCATCTAGCCCTCAGGGTGTTATCTAAGATGTAAAGTTGGGAAGACAGATGAAACCTACAAGCTTATGCTTATGATGGAAGAGAAGCGTTGACATCCAAATGTTGTCACTTATACGGCCATGATGGATTGGTTTGGAAAAGCAGGTAAAGTTTCTGAAACTCTTGATTGATTGACTCATATTTGTCAAATATAATTAAGAATAAAATATACATTAATTATATATTTGAATGTTATAAATATTAATTAAGTGGTACTTAATACATAAGTTACATTTTATTGTAATAATGATATTAATGCGTCTTTAAATATGAGATTAAGTGGGCAGTTACTTTTTGGGATGAATGAGGGTTGATGAAACCCATATTTAGTGGTCTAATTCCATTTGTCAAGTGCACTAGAAATATGCAAAATCAGTAAACCATATTGTTTCAATCAATCGTTGGGCGGGTCAAAACTCTGTCCACCACCACCGCTGTGGTGATTCTCCACGCACACACAAAATCTTCCAAGACAACAATGATGTGTGAGGTGGAAGGAAATCCCGGTCAACAGGTCTCCGCCTCCGCTATCATCGGCCATGACGACAGCGTGTGGGTTCAGAGCTTCACTTTTCCCCAGATTCATCTCATATCTAAACACACTTAAATCGATTGTTAATCTGTGATTAATCTGATAATTATGTGAATTGTGTTTGTTGATTACTTTTGTTTAATATTATCTGTGAGATCCGATGGGGACAATGGATCTAAAATCTGTGCGGTTCATTTCGATGTGTTAGCTGATTCATTTGGATAATTTGTGAGGCTGATTTTAATCGTGTTATGTATGTTTAAAGTATATGTTCGATTTTGTGATTAGAGAATGTCGATGTATCGCGAAAGCTTTGTTTTTGGAATCAAGTAAATGATTGACACCGTAGTTTGTTATTGTTTGTTTTTGATCCTGGTGTATATTTGTGAATTTGTGCTTGTAGTTATGCTTATGTCTTGGAGTCGTGTTAGTTCAGGTTACCAATTGGCCAGAATATTGATCGAAAAAGGAGTTTGTCTTAATTTGTTACACATGTGTTCTTGGTGTTTGTGTTTGTGGCTATGGTTAGTGTGTGTTTGATCTTCTACAAAAAAATTCAATTTTTGAATTGTTTTTAGGTGCATGCATGGATTTATTATTGATTATTGATTTGTTATGATATAAATATCAATTGATTTTAATTATGATATAATTCTATATATTATACATGTATATATGTTAGTGTGCAATAATTTTAGATAGGAAGGAATTAAATTTTTCGGCTACATTTCATGAAGGAATTAAATATGTGTGTAATTGTGATTTTATATTTACATATATCCATATTAGGGGTTAATTAATGGTATTCAAGTTTTTGAATTGATCTGTGTTTGGTAAGTGTTTTATGTGAATTTATTTGGCTTAATTGGCATATTAAATTTGTTGATTTATTAATTATTAATGAGAATTTCTTGGTGCCATAATTGATGGCTTTTATTTAGGTCTTGATAATGTTCAAGGAGTTTGTGCCATTTTGGGTGGCCATAATTGGTGGCATATATTTTGGACCATTATGGGTTGGCATGATTATTGTCCTTATAAATTTTGTGCGGTAGATTTTGTTCTTGGATTAATAATTAGAATCTATTAATTTTTATACTTAGTGATGCTTGATATTGATTAATTGGATAATTAAAAAATAAACTAATGTTGATTAAGATATGAATATTGTTTAATCTTTTAGTAAATTTTTTAATAAAGAGTAGGATTAATTCTTTTCTTAACAAATATTTATTTTTTATTTATGTATATTTGATTCTAATGAAAAAAGATTAGTATGTATTATGATTTTTTTACTATTGTGTGTCTAACCAAAGCCTGGGCTTTGGTTAGACATTATATCTTTACATAATTGTATTTTTTATAAGTTCTAATATTATTTTTATTATTGTTGTATAAGATGTTATATTATCAAATTTTTGTTAAGACTTATATGTCATAATTGATAATTGATTTTAGTTTCCCCTCAGACATACTATTTGTACTTAAATTATCATACTTATGTTTCTCTTTGTTTGCTTTGATTTTCAGGATCATGGAAAGAGACTTTATGGTATTCTTATTCAGATTTTAAAGTCTTATTATCTAAACGTCCAGAGATATCTTTGCGTATCTTTCGGCTAGATGATAACTATGTTGCATGAAAGAAATTCCTGATGCGGCTATTGTATTTATGATACAACTCATCTACGAGCATGTAGACCCTGACAAAAAAAAATGCATAATCAACTCCACCGGAATCCCAAAAATATGTTATCTTATTCTAATTTCTAGGTCTCAATTTCCAAAATAAGCTCCAATCTCATTGTACGAGTACATAAATCTTAACTGACCAGTAATTCACCTTTATAATGTAGGGCTTTTTTTTAAAAATATCCTAGTTGAAAAATCTTTTTACAAAAATACGGCACAATTTCAATTGCAACTGTCCCAATCTGAAAAGCTACTGTTTCCAACTTGCGTTGCAACCTCATATGCAACTTTAACCTTATTTTGGGAAGAAGGTTTGAAAACATAGATATATTTGAAAATTTTCCTGTTAGTATTGAACAATTTCAGATAGTGTTCTTATTTGATGCCCAGATATAGATAAATATGCATGCCAAATGCATGGCTATGTGGATCCTGAATATCAAAGCACTGAACAGTTAACTAAGAAAAGCGATGTGTACAGTTTAGGAATTGTGATGTTGGAGTTGTTAACTACAAGAGCTCCAATTCAGCATAATATAAGCATATTGCAAGAGAAGTTAGAAAGTCCCTCAGAAACATTCAAAATAATTTAGATGTAAATCTAGGTTCAGCCTCAACACTCATCATGGGGTTCCGAAGATTTGTCAACTTGCCATGGAGTGTGTCAAAGATACAGGAGCCGAAAGCCCTACAATAAGTAAGGTTGTGAGAGAGCTCGAGAAAATCATGCAGCTAGCAATTCCTAGCATTGACACTGAATTTCATTCGAGTTCCTCAGGCCTGGAAAGGAGTGTTGACCAGGATCTGTACCATCCTTCCGACAGTGATGGCTATGATCGTAGCAGATCCTCTGTATCTTATGAGACAGAGCTCAGGTGATAGATTAGTCCTGCATGAGTTTGGACTACTATATGCTTATTTGAACTCCTTAACAAGTTACAAGTACAGGTGTGCATACATAATCAACAGAGAACTACAAATGTTGATTCGATGTATTTGTTATTAGAAACAAGGTGTGGTTATACAAGATGTTACAGACTTACAGATTGTCTGATGAAATATAGACTTATCAAAACGAACAATGATAAAATAACAGAAGACATCTTTGGCTGCTTTATTTGTCTTGATCATTTTGGGAATGCCGTGAAGAAAAAATAGTACTAAAAATTGTCACCATAATAATCATCAACTTCACACACGCCTATATAATATTTCATTCTGTTTTAATAAATTTGTACATTTCAAGCGCGTAGTATTTTTAAGTACATTAATATTAAGTAAATAAGATTTATTTACAATGAAAGATTAAAGAAAAAATAATTAATTAATAGAGCTGTCATCTTAATATACACTGGACTACAATTTCGAAGAAGAATTACTTGCGAGGTTAAAAGTCAGGAATGGAATACTGGGCATAGATTGAGAACTGGCTCTGGGATGGAATACTTCTCGGATGAGCGAGAGTCGGACCCAGGTGTCCGGGTATAATATATGATAAATCCACCACTTGGGTTATCCAATCCCGCTCAGTTCAGATTTATTGATTGTATTGCAACTGTTATTCAGCAATAGCTGGTTAACTAGACCTTTTTGTTTTGTTGATGGGACTATTCCAAAATTAAGCAGCATTGTCAATAGAGCAGACTGCAGAGACAGGCAAATGCACATGAAAACAAGTATACAAAATTTCAAGTGGATCAAAATTCATGTAACCATGACAAAGATAAACAATACTAACCTAAGCAGAATGAAGCAGTACGCTGAATGTCACACTGACAGAAAAATCCACCTACAACCACTATTATAATTATATATCGAGAAAGTGCTGTTCTTATCAAAATTAACCAAGAAATAAAAATTTATTTTCTTTTACATACACTTAATGGCAAAACAAGTAGAAGTAATGACTATTGATCAATCCAGTCCTTAACCGAACTCTAATACCATGTTAAATAGTATTATCTAAAATCTTAAGGTATTAGAGGAAGCCCCAAGCCCCAACAAAATTTTATATTCTTTTACACTCCCACTCTATACTATGATTGCAAACCGCAGACATTCAATACCAGACAGATAAACGGTAATTAAATTAGATGGACTGGTTACTTAACAATGACAAGAGTAGTGGTTGAAGGAGGAGAGGGTGGTATCATTTGTCACAGTCCACAAATCCAGTTACTACTTGCCATATATGTGGTTAAGTAGCTAGCTGGTCAGTTGGAGACTCGGGATGAATTATATGGCTGCCTCATTTCAGCTAATATTTATCTTCTTTTTTTTCTATACAGTTTCTCAGACTATAATTTTTTCTTCGTGAGGAGATAAAGCTACACTAGATCTTCCGAGAGCCTGGGAATTTCTTTTTAAAATTGTATGAAGCAGTATCAACCTAGCTAGTCTCATATACTTGCAGTAAATTAAAAAAAAAAATAACCTTGATCGGCACCATTCTAATGCCATAAATGTGAGGCTGCCCTACACACATACTCAAGCTCAAAGTCACAAAAATCTATAATAATATTTTTGATACCTAATAAGCCCATACTTTGCGAACTTACCGTGGCCTCAGAAGCTGGAGCTAGATAAGCAAAGAGGAACTTCATACACACTCTTAGTTTAGTATTACATAAAGCCCCCATTTCTCCATATCTTACAAATCATGTAACTCATCTCAATACAACGGGTGGATGAAAAGAACAAGAAAATAAAAGCCTGTCCGAAATATAACTACATATATAATTGTGCCTTTTTAGCAATAAAAAACACAACCAACATGTTTAACAACAATTCTAAGGAGAGGCTTTTCCAGCCGTGACCACCTGCTGTCCACTTCCGCCCCTGTAGGGCGAATTGGCTAAAATTGGTGGCAATGTCAGAGGTGATTCTGACGGAGATGGAGTGGGAGTAAGATACTCTGCAGAGGGGTAAACCTCACCTCCTTTTCTGCAACACGGAGTCACCGTGTCAAGAGATCCACTTCTGTTTCCCCCTTTTATATCCGGTATTGACATTAGAAGGACCAGCACTATAATAGTTAGTCCTATTTGTGTAGCCATTATTTTTTTGTGAAATTCGAAATCTTGTTGCTGCTGAGGGTTAGCAGATTGCTCAGCGGCATCATCTATTTATAGCAGATGATCATTATATTCACATGACAAAACCATAATGTCCTTATCTGGCATGTTAATTGTAATAAAGCAGGGACATTCGTTATAACTGTTTCACGAGTAATGCTGCTTTAGATTTCACTGTCTGATTATTAAGATGTCGTTTTCTATACAAGTGATGTCTGCTTTTAGTTTGGCAGTGACGAGAGGCCAACAAAATTGACAAAAGTAACAGGTAAACAATACGTTTCATTGACGGGGATATTAGTTATAGAAAGGCACCTAATATCTAGTTAGCAATCGGCTCTGACTGACTGAGTCATTGTTAGGTCCAAAGTATCGTAGAAGGGGGGGTTGAATACGATACTCACTACAATTTAAAATTCTTTATGAATCTTGCGGATAAATAAATTGCAGTCCTGTAATGGGTTTCGTGTTCCGGATATTTATTGGGTCGGTTTCTGAGGATATGAAAATATTAAACCAACACACAATATTTGCCAAGGTATATCTGTATATTGATAAATACCTCGAAGGGTGCTACAAATCCAAACCCGAAGGTTGGCTACAATGACCACTACTCTCAATATTACAAACTCTAACCGCTACGGATATTTCTATTACAAAGCTAGACTAGAGTGTATATATAGTGGGAGTAGCCGTGCAGAGCACTTGGCCATTTCATCCCGAAGGATGATCTTAATTGTGAGAACCACAATCACATATTTATAGGCTTTCATAAACTAACCATGGTTAACGAGTTCGTCCTGGACGACTTGAGTTCGTCCTGGACGGATTAGATTGTCCAAAATAAATCTAACACCTCAGCACTTGAAGTGGCGCCAATTACACATATATATACACATATATATATCACAAACTTGCGCTTGGATATTTATATATGTGTACACATATAAGTGGTCAAAGGTTGCGCTTCCAGGAGGTCAAACATGGCGCCTAAACATTGCTTCACTGTAGTGGCACTTAGACAATCTTCAAGAAACTTGCACTTTGCCCCAAGGTGAGAGTGAGGCGCAAACTTTGACTTAGAGTCAAAGGTTGCGCTCACAAGAGCTTCCACAGTGTCACAGTAGATATGACTTAGAACAATTCCAGTAGTTGCTCTAGTGAAGTGGATGGCCGGGAGTCGCAACCTTTGACTTAGTCAAAGGTTGCGCTCATTGCAGTGATGACTCCACTGTAGAGCACTGTGTGTACTTAGAAAATCTAAGTGTGGACTGAAGTTGCGCCAAGGGCAAGAGTAGAGGCGCAACATTTGACTAAAGTCAAATGTTGCGCTTGACTGAAAGTTGCGCCAATACTGGTTCATCTGTTGCCTTAGACAATTTGAGCATAATCCAAGTCAAAGCTTGCGCTTGACTTT